>NC_134270.1:132496425-133786425 GCF_031893055.1 Leptodactylus fuscus
AGGATAGGTCATCAATGTATAAATCCTGGAAAACCCCTTTAAGAAAACACATAGACAAAGCTGCAACGTGTAATGCACATGGCTATATCACAACATAAACACTATAATAAATGACAGGGAAGATTCGGGGAGATCAGAAGAGCTTTTCCAACAGGCTTTCTAATCTGATCCGCTCTTCGGCAGATAATATAGAGCTCCTGTAATAAGCTGTAAGACTGCCATGCTCCCATTTACAAGCAGGTATAGCCCACTGTCATTGTTATATAGTCAGAATCTTTACAGGTAAGGCTAGACAATGAATCCATCAATCTGCTCGACATCTTAGGATACTTACCTGTACAATGACAAGTGTGAGCTGACACTGTAAGAGGAACAGGAAGCATTTCCTAATACCGTACGTAGCATGACGAGCCTATAATAAGCAGAAAGAGAATGAGATACGGCAAAGAATCACTGGATAGTTACTAATAAGGTAAAGACATCAACATCTTAAAAAAAATAGAAATAGAGCATTCAGTGAAATATTCCACAACTACATATGCAGACTCCACATAACAAACTTTAGATACTGTTAATGAAAGTGCAATACCATGAACCCCTCCATGGGAATATATCACTACCATATTTAGTATCCAAGCTCAAAGAAGGAACTAATCTGTTGTATGCAGAGACCCTCCTCCAGAAGGAAGAAAACTCTCTCTCTAGCGCCACCTTTGGACAGTACCCTGTAAGTCAATATCTGAACCATATAAGAGCCTTCAAGTGTTATCATAGTTCTGTTTTGTTGATGAACTATCAATAGGGTAGGTCATCAATAAAAGATCAGCGGAAGTGGATACCTGGGACCCCTCCCGATCAACTGGTTGCAGGGGCAGCAGTACTTGTGGGAACACTGCATCCCCTTCTATGTTTATATCACACAGCCATGTAATGGAATTACAGCTTCTCCCATTCACTTCTATGGGAGAGGTTGTAATTACATTGCATGGTCACAATGAATCGTATGGTGTGTGATGTAAACAGAGAAGAGGTCACCGCACTCGCATGAGGATAGGTCATCAATCAAAATGCACTAGAATAACCTTTTCAAGGAGTTTTCCACTAAGCACACAGGACAGGGGATACATGTTTGATTGTGGGGGTGGAAATGCTAGAAACACAGATATCAGGAGAACAGACACACAACCATTTCCCCGAAATGCTCCATGTGATTTGAGTGGAGTGACAATGTACATCCTTGACCGGAATTGCATTCACTTTTATGGGACTGTCATATACCTATATAAATATATGGTCCTTATGTATGTATGTATGTACACAGACATATATATTAATATATAGCATAGCACGTTTTGCTTGGCACCTTATCTGGGTGCATAGTTAGTGTTCGGTTCAACACACTGGTCACAATACCAACATCAAAGCTCTCCACCCATACCTGCTCAATGAGACGGATAATGCTGACACTCTCCTCCTGCCTGAATGATATAGAACAAGGCAGGCTATTAAGAGCAGCCGAGAGGTGCAAAGGGGAGAACTCCTCCGATGTATTTGCCCTAAGAGAGCCACTCACGTATCCAAACATCTCCCAAGAACAGCGAGAAGGGAACAATGGATCCAGAGAAATACTACAGAAACAAAACAAGGCAATGATGATTGATCTACGTGTACATGATAACATGGGAAGGTGTTAAAACATGCTTAGAAGGACATTCACGGTACTGGATCTCAGTAAATGGGGGAAATCCATTGGAACAAGTATTTTTATATTCCTATGCCAAAGAAGATGTAATGAACAAAGATACAGGACACCTTATAAAGTCACAAAACCATGAGAACACAAAGCTGAAGGAACAAAACAATTGTCTAGAGGTAAACACAGCTGTCATTGACAACAATATAAAAGGACAGAAATCAAATAAAAGGGCATGGGCTGTACCAATATAATAGGTACGGACAAAGGAATGTGGCAAGTGAACATAAAAGGAGAGCAGCAAACTATGGAAGGAATATGAGAGAAACATGTAAGAGATGAAGTGAATAGGGTGGCTGACCTGATATCACTTTGTAAGAACAGTCCGCTGTTCCTGATGCTTGCAGAACTTCCCATGCAGCATGTCACCTCGCCATACTCCTGCATGATCTGGATCATTTCACACATAGCTAGGAAGCAAAGAGGTATGAAAAGACCCGCAGTACTCCTCCTCTGTCATGTACATATGTCATACTCTACTCACTTTCTGGGGTGCAGTCAGTAAAGAGGGGGACCAGCAGGGGAACATTATCAATGCTCTGCAGATGAGGTCTTACTTGACGGATACCACGAGGGAGCTTTGCCTACAGTAGGGAAAGAAGACAATATGGCCACATGCAAAAATTAAGCACAACTATACAGAGTTATGTGAAATGGGTTTCCCAAGATTCACCCATCATCAGGCAGTTGTCAGGCAAAAACCTTGTAACATATATAACAATATGCCCAAAGGCTTTAAGGGGTTTTCTGGGACTTTTTAACTGGTCACATATCCTTAGAATGGGTCATCATTTGAAGATCCGTATTGGTCCGACACTCCCTTGAACCACCTGTTTGATACAGCAGTGACGCACCGTCACCGTCACCGTCATTGATCACGTTGCCTAATTACAGCTTAGCCCCATGCGAGTGAATGGTCTGAGATACAATACAAAGCACAGCCACTGAATGTCGCTGGCCTTGGTATGAGGCTGAAGAGGCTGCAGCACTCACGTTGCAGCCTCCTCAAATAGCCGATTGGCCAGGGGCCTGTTGGACTTCTGATGTCCTCTAATTTATGACATATTCTAAGGATACGTCATCAATTAATATATCCTGGGAAATTCCTTTAATAGCAAAAGCAAGCCAAAAAGGATGCAATACATTTGGATGGTATGTCACACGCACTGTATATAGTATACAGAACATTACTTTATACCTTTTTTTTTTTTTAAGGCAGTTGAATATAGAGCTGGTATATACTTGTGGCATACGTTGCGTCTTTTGCAAATGGTATGCACCAAGCCTACCCTGCACCAAAAGGCCATGCAAAGAACATGTCTATAATTGTTTTTCTTACACGGTTGGAATCTTCAAAGAAGCTGGGGACATCACTATCAGTAGGCTGGAAACTTATCATATCAGAATGGCCCTCGTCATCCATGAGAAGTAGACCTTCGGCATCCTCCCGAGACGCTGACAAGTGAAGAACAGATAGAGTTGGATGTGGTGTTGTCAATCCGGATGTGGAACAAATCAAATCAAAGATGCTTCATCGCCACTTCCAAATAGACATTTGGCATTGCCAAAGCAAAAGAATGGGTGGGCTGGAGTTTAGGGGGGAGAGGGTGGTGGGTATGGGAAACTCTACCTCCTACTGGGAGAAGAGGAGTCCACTGTGGAGATCGCTCCCCAATACGTGTCCTTCTGTCACCAAACGAGGGGAAGATGAAACCCCAAAGACTACTATACCTCAAATCACCCATCCGCCCAACACCTATCTACCCCACACACACAGACGTCTCCCGTGATCGTGCCTCGAGGAGGGGGGCACCCTGTTACCAGAGATTAAATAGAAAGTGAAATAAACAACTAAGATACCGTGGTCGCACTTGGTGGTTAAATGCCCGTGATCAGTCATCACTGATTTCAGGCAAGGCTACCGGGTCCCTGCTATATGAAACAGCATAGCCCCAGCAGCTAGTGTTGGCACTCTGTTCCAAAGCGGCCACCATATTTAGTCACATGTACCAGGATGTACCTGCATGTCCATAAGGGTTAAGAGAATCTTTATACAATGTAATAGAAATTAATACGAACTTGGGAACAGGCCTGCATGCATAAGCTGAAGAACTGCATAGTACTTTTCTAATTTGTTGAGTTGGGAGGGGGGGGGGTCACCCGTCGGATTTTGAAACTGAATTTTTCCAGCAAACAATTTGCTGGACAAAAACAAACGTAGATCTTCAAGCAGAATCTTAAGCTGAATTTGAAGAGTGCCACTGTATTTTGCCTGTATTAGGCTAAATTCTGAATTCCACAAGAGATTACTTGTGGAATTTGACAAATTCCGCAACAAATTCAGCATCCAAGAGGGCAATATATTTTGTGGGGCTCAGTAAAGGGAGCACTAAGAAGTGTGTTACAAAACATGGAGTCCACTCTCTGAAGATCCAGAGTTCTGGCCTCCCCCACAATATAGGAAATACTTGACTGATTTCTCACCCTGATGAAGATCATCTCTTAAAGAACCAGCATGACTGGGGCTAGATGGCGGAACCTCAGACCCAGGCCCATCACCATTTGGCGTCAGAGAAATATGGCAGTTCCATCCAGTCTCGAGACCCATTTTCTCAGCAAACACCTGAGTTCAGGGACACAAATGGTTAACAGCGCCAAGGATTAGCAACAAGAATGACCATTACAAGAATATTCCTTCTCACCTTGCTTCTCAGCTCATCTTCCATGGAGAAGTACACAAAGCGGATGCAGGCGTTTACCAGGCCGTCAATGAGGCGGACAATGTCCAGACGAGCCTGATACTGGGAGGAGACCATCCCCATGAAGATCTGACCGCTCATTGCCTGAGTAAAGTCATCTGTCACCTCACCAATTCCTTCTGAGTTAAAGCAGAAAAAAATGCAATGATATCAGAATGGAGAACAAACATAAAAAACGCAAACGTACAAGAAAGACAGCCATAAGAAGTAATATGCAGAGGGCAATAAGGGGTCGGTAACCATACACTCACCATCAGAGCTCCAGCTGTCATGTCGGCCAGTGTGCTTCATAGGAGTACTCCCGCCAACATCACATGGGGCTGAAAGTGAGCTTTGCCCAAGACCATGCTGCATTTCTATGCATTTCCCATACAGCTGAGGCGACAATGAGTAGTGCATTGGTTTGTAGGAAAAAGCGGAGCAGTAGCCGGACAAGCAGGCTCTCTGGTAGAAATCCAGCACCTTCTTCCTGAAAATAGAAAGAACAAAAAATGGCAGAAATAAACGGGTGCAGGAAATAAACAACTGGGAATTTCCAACTGTATAGAAAAATAATAGCTGTGACCAGAGAACACCTTAAAGGCATATTCTGGTTATAATAAGCTATGTCCTAGCCAAAAGATAGTTATTGTTAGGTTGTTGGGGTTGCTAGGACCCCCCACAGACCACCAGAATGAATGAAGGTGCCATGGTTATCACCCTGGGTGCAAGGTCCCGGCTAGAAGAAGTTGACTGGAGTGGTGGATGAGCATGTGCACTGTTAATTCCTCCTACACATGGGCGTGCAGCTCCATGTAACAGGGGACCCTGTTCTAGCGATCTGACTGCTGAGCCCCCACTGATCCAGCGGATAACTCATAACTTACTAGAACTGGATCATCCCTTTAACCATTGGTTATAATTCCACCGACAATGGAGCATCTCACTAGACACTGTTACTGGCCAGTCAGGGATCACCATCTGCATTAAGGATACCCAATTCATAATGTAATGCAAAGTTGTTAATTTAGTAAGATTTCCAAGAGGAATAACAGAGGTACGGCACAATGCACAGTTCTATAAGCTATAGAATCAGTAAGACAGCTCAGCCAGAAAGACTAGCTTGGAGTATTGTTCAGCAATATGTTAAGTTTATTTCTGGAAATAGGTTAATGTTATGTAGAGATATTATGTAGCATACCTGTCAGACCCAGAGAGAGGGTAAATATCAGCTCCGTCCCAGAAATCTGTACATGCTTCAAGGATAAGGTCAGCTGTTCCATGGGACAGCATCTGCTCTGTGTCTGAGAGTTATAAGAACAAGACATTAAGGCGGTATACAAGGTATGGTACATGTAGAGATACATGTAATAGCTGGAGAAGCGCATGTGACATGGCAAGTATGACAACAAAGAGAAAGATACATACTAGTAGTAACATCGCTGACAAAAAGGCAGATCATGTGACTAAGGGGTGGTCTGCGTTTGGCACCAGTTGGAAGCTTGGAAAGTATAGCCTCCTTCCCAGGCTCCTCACTTGGGAGGTGATAGAGGGCAACGTGATTTTGCAGCTTGAACAAGTCCTTAGCCCCTGGGGTGAAACCTAAACACGGATTGGAGAGAGGTAGTTACCAATGGAAGTGTTGAAAAGGTCTACAATAAGGAGTTCATGAAATAAAAGTCTGAAAGCAAGGCTCATTCCACAGATCTAACTCTCAGTTGCCCAACCACTATTTTTTCCCCAACAACCCCATAAACATCCACACTTGACTTAGGCCTGCAAGTGTTCTCTGAGTAAGTTACCACGTGTCGCTAGCTGGGACTTACCTTCCTCAGAACCAGAGGATCGGACATGTAGAAATCCAAAATGCCCAATTCTTTAGACATCAGCAATCTAGGGACAACTGGGAGACTCCCATACCCATCAGATGGTCCGTCCCACCGTAATCAATGGGTTTCATCAATATATGGGTGGGGCTCACCAATCTAAGAATAGGGGTTGCGATCCCCCCCAGTTAAACACAGTAACATTCACACATGCACGCTGCTGCTCCATTCAAGAGACTAACAGAGACAGATGTACTGATCTTCCCTTTGGCAGTCCCATTGAAATGAATGAAGCAGCAGTGTGCATCAAGGATCATTAAGTTACTCAGGACCCAAATTGTGGTAATCGCTGAGGGTCCGAGCTGCTGGCCCACAAGCAATTTAGCAGTTATTTCTTTATAGATAGACAAGTAGAATAACTTAATAAAATGCTCACTTAAAGGGAACCTGTCAGGTCATTTGGAACCCCTAAACCACCAATCAGGGTTTAGGGTTCCAATCCTCTGTATCATAGGCCTGGTGTCTCTCAGCAGACAATGGGCATCTCCAAGTTTGTATTCCTAAGGATACCGATTGTATGATATACAACAAGGCAAATAAGTATCAAGCAAATATACCATTGTTTAAGCCATACCTATAAGTCTTGAAAAGTCACAAAGTCCCCAAGGAATGTGTCCAGGAAGCACGGAGCTGTGGGTTTCTTGAAGAGCAATATGGCGCAGATGGTCGGAGAAGCGGCAGAGTGTAGTGGTCACCCCAGGATTACACAGGTTCAGTAACACATTAAGTCCAAGAGGTTTTAAGGAACTCAGATGGAGCTGCCAGTTAGACTCATCGAACTGGATGCTCTGAGGGTTTTGTTGATCTTGTGACAGGCGAAGCATTTCTAAGTGACAGTCACAGACATAGTCGTCCACCTCGCTGCTTAGCTGTAAAAAACAAAAAAAAACAAAACATGAATATGGCAAATCCATAAAAAAACTGATCACTAAACTAAAGATACTATCAAAGAGACTGAGAGCTCACAAACAGCGGGGCTCATCAACTCCATTCCAGTACTTCCAAAACGTCAGGTTTTGATTAAAAAAAAATCTTAATAATTCATTTTAAAATATTCTTCAAAAACAAATAATTTCTCTGTCATTTCTCCTGAATATGAATGAACTCGGCGTTTTGTTTCCTTTGGTCAATAGAATGTGCCAATACAAACAAACACTGCCTGATCAGGGATCATAGTGTCAGATTATGTAAGAACAGGACCTTTGGACAAGGGCGATGTTAATACACAGGTTTTTTTTAAAGGTTTAAATATTTCCAGGAGGAACAAATGAGGACCAACACAAAGCACAGTTTTAGAAACAATGCTCCAGAATTTGTATTCAATTGTTACGATTAGAGATGAGCGAGTAGTATTCGATCAAATACCTCCCGGCCATAGGTATTCGTGTAAGCGGCCGAACACCGAGGGGTTAAGCACATTGAATATAGGATGCGTTTAACCCCTTGGTGTTCAGCCGCTTACACGAATACCTATGGCCGGGAGGTATTCGATCGAATAGTACTCGCTCATCTCTAGTTATGATCTGTCACGATCCATTAGTATCTGTTTCTTTCCCCATCGATTTATAACGCATCAGTCAGACTTTTATTTTAAATTTTTTGTTGTTTAAACAATTAATACAAGTGTGAACAGAGACTTACTCTTTTTCAAATTCTGAACTAAGCACATAGGTGGCCACAAGTACAGATGGATAAATGCTTGCTCTGAGGTTGCCATATTATCCTGAACAGTGTGACCACAGTAGTACAAAAAGAAAGACTGAGCACATGCCATATAGTCACGGATACGTATACTGTACATACCTGACCACCAGTGTCCTGGCTGAAGCTGACATTAGACCCTGATGCATGTTTGTTCCGAGTATGGGGTTTTCTTTGTGTGTCGGGTCTGGTGGGATCATTCTGACGCTCGCTGCTATCCTGCTCATTCACCAGCTGTAGGTTATTGGTTTCCGCTAACAGCGCTACCAACTCTTGAGGCTGTGGAGAAATGACAAAGGACCACCATTATAGAAGGGACATGCTTCTGGCGGGAACAACAGCCGTACACAAAAGTAAAAGCAACAAAACCTAAGCATCACCTCATCCTCCATGTCCGTCTGGCAGTAGGAACGTAGCGATAACTGATCTGTCATATCGTCATGTCTATCAGTGGCCTGATCTACTCTTCCACTAAAAAACAGAACCGTTTCTGGACTGGGGTTCGGCCAGGAAAGGACTCCTTGCTTATCCACACAGCAAATAACCTTAAAAAAACAGAACATACCAGGGTAAACAGCTTTATATGTAGAACATGTCAAATACTGTATGTAAGAAAAAGACCACACATGTAAGACATAGTGATGAAGCTAAGCTAGTACACCTCGGCTTCACTGCACATGCTCGGTGAGGTGTCCAGACTTACGGGAGGTGCACGCAGACGGGGAGACATCAGTATCATGTTACAGTAAGTATTCAATTAAGGAAGCCATCAATTAATGAATATAAAACCAGATAGCTTAGTATACACTGGTTAGTATACACACATGGCATTATTAGGGCATTATGTGTACTTGTACACTAGAAATAGAATGTCACAAAATACATTACATAACAACAGAGCAGTAAAACACAGAAAAGACAAGCCAAAAAGCTTTTGCTTTATTAAAGGAGATGTCCGGGCATACTTTCTCATCTGATTTGACATCAGGCATGGACAGATGCAAAACTACA
Source organism: Leptodactylus fuscus (assembly GCF_031893055.1). Classification (NCBI taxonomy): domain Eukaryota; kingdom Metazoa; phylum Chordata; class Amphibia; order Anura; family Leptodactylidae; genus Leptodactylus; species Leptodactylus fuscus. The sequence goes on from NC_134270.1 coordinate 132,505,515, forward strand.
CAGGGCAGACAAGTTGTCCATTGTCCAATTCCCAGAAAGTAGTGTGCATAGGTCCCAATAACTAGAAAAGGATTAGTGCAGGAAACTCAGACACATTTATTCCAGTCCAAGTGTCAGATCTGGTGCAGAGAATGCCTGGACAACCCCATTAAGCCACACAGCAATGCTCTGGTCTCCATGTTACGTCTCTCAAACATCAGAAAACATTCAGAAGAAGTAAATATATGATTGACAAGTGTGCTGGTCTTATCCATGCCATACAAAAAGAATGTGAACCGGAGCCTATAACAACTTGGGAACGTTACTCACCGTGACAGATCCCAGGCCATGCAACAAACTAGAAGTATATGCCAGAGTTTCACATTTCCCTCTTACAACTTGCAAGAAGTGGGAACACACAGAACGCAGCATTTCCTATTGAAAAAAAATCTTATCAATTAAAAAAATACAGCAAAGACAGAAAAAACATTAAAAAAACAAAACAAAAAGTGAAGCTGATGTTTAATAAGTAAGCCAATTCTCTAGATGCGAACCTGTGTTGATGCAACTTCTGTATAACTACTTAAAGTATCCTCTGAGAATTTCGCCAGCTGGGAAAAAGAACAGAGACAAGAAAACTTTAGCGTGAATTAAAGCAATAGGAATTAAAAAAAAAATATATATATATATATATATATATATATATATAATTACATCCCCATTACAGAATATGGTGGCAAAATTCCACCAGTTTATGGGGCAGGAATATTCTTTTAACTCATTAATTTGCAAGCTTTTAAAATATTTTACCCAACTTCTTGACCGAGGATAAAGGATACCTACCAGGGAAGTAGGGAACTTTCGGCTCATTTGGGCCAGCACACGAGCTTCACATAATGCCGTCACCAAAATCCACATAACAGGAAAAAGAAGAGGAAGAACTGGCAGCACTGCATTCACCTGTAAACCGAGATGACATGATCACTATTCTGGGTCCAAAAGCGGATGCGACCTTTCAATATGATCCAGCCATACAAGTGAAATAATGCAGCAATGTGTATGGGGGCAACCTGACAGTCCCCCGATGTCAGCAGTCAGAGAATACCAGGATTGGGAATGCTTGTAGCATTAACAGACTTTGTGAAAAGGTGGGAGATGAGTGCTCACCCTATGACTATAAACGCCACGCTTGGCTAATCCAAACATGCAAGGTAACAAGGGAGTGTAAAGAGGGGAGGGAAGCAGCAATTTATCAGTATAGGCCAAACTCCATGACTGAAGTATGATCAATCCCAATGACAAGAACCAAAAGAAACCACATATTAGCCCCAATTTAAGTGGCTGCCAACCATCAAGAAAAATTAACAGGATTTGCATCCTATAGTATATCTGTTATGAAACCGCAAGATACACAAACCCTACTGTAACCCATGAAGGGTTAAAGTGTTTGCAAAGTGACTGGAAGGCAGCACAATGGAATTTAGGGGTGGCATATTGCCTTGGCATACCGGATGAGCCGGACAGCTGTGTGGTGCAGTGGGAAGGGAAACTGTATCCATCGCTGGACAACCCAGACACAGGACCATACAATTCATTGCAAAGAAACTCCCAAATCGAATATAGAATATCCCATATCACTCAAAAGCTAAGGAGTGCTTAGTATGTGGGCAATAGGATTTATACCATTTCATACAGTGGAGACATCTAGCTGTGGGGGCATCGTAACAAAAGGAGAATTTTCCAATCTATACCCGTCAATGATATACCCATACAGTTGCATATACACACACGACTTTCCATGAGTACAGTATAACAACAACATAGTACCAAACACTGCTAGACCAAATACCTGAAGTTGAAGCAACGCATAGGAAGCAGGGGGTATGCCAGGGGCAAGGAAGATGAACCTCAGGGCATTAGTGATGAGGAAGGCAGTCTGTTGGTTTATAAAGATAAATATATAAATATATAAATATATATATATATATATATATATATATATATATATATACACACAAAAGTCCGAGATATATGTTGTTAATGGCAGTGCCATATATACCAGAGATAAAAAAAAGAAGTCTACAAAAAACATGACAAGCTCTAGCAACATCATACATTAAACTAGGTAAAGTGAGTGCCATGCTTACTCACCATAATGATAGGGACAGCATGGATCAGTATTACAGACTGAACAGTGAACCTTTCATGGTCTAGAGCAGTCACGGGGCGAGACAGAGCTTGGTCCAGCCAGCTCCTGAAAGAGAGAGGCCATGTCATAGGTCATAGGAGTAGAATGCAATTGCAGATCTGTTTAGATACATATTCTTTTCCCCTAGAGATTTTTATCTGCCCTTTTTAATATGATCATCTTTTTTTTGGAGAATCCCTCCTTATTAAAGGGATCTGTGCAGGAAGTGTTCAATCCCACTATGGCCCAACCACAGGACAAAAGGAGAACGATATAATTTAGATTGATCCAAGTGACTTCAATGCTAATGGTTCTATCAGTCATAAGCAGCAGTGTTTGGGGGGCTTACAAGGTGAAATCAGGAAAACTTACTGGGCCCTTGAGGCACTTGCCACCTAAACTGCATGCTGCAAAAAAAATAAAGATGCTAGGAAGGTAACCAAGGGCATGTGTGTTTAGAAGTATCCTTCCAAAAACTGTGGGTAGTTCGGTATAGCAAAATCTTCTAACACACTCAATTAAATACCAGGAGGGAAGCTACTGTTGCACCTTTTAAATGTGGACCCTGAACAAGGTACCTCCCTCAGAAGAAAGTACTTAAATGCAGGAATTAATTGGGTTTTTCGCATTTCAGGAAGTTATCACCTATCCACAGCACTAGGAATAAGTTGCAGATTGGTGAGGGTTCAACTGCTGGGACCCCAGTGATCACAAAAATATGGTTTTGTTCCCAGTTCGGAGTGAAGCATTGTCCATAGGTGCACTCTGCTCCATTCATTTCAATGAGACAGCTGGAAATAGCTGAGCGCCGTACTACAGCTATCTCTGGCAGTTCCACTGAAATTAATGGAGCAGGGGCACACCTGTATGACCATTGGTCCATTCCGAATGGTCAGCAAAACACCCCCATTCTCTTCAACGCTGCGGGTCCAAGAAGTCGGTCTCCCACCATTCTCTAATTTGTACCCCATCACGGGGATAGGGAATAAATTACTGGGATGGAAAAAAATCTTCGAAAGAGACAACTATTAGAGATGTACTAACCCTATATCGGAAAGATATCTCAGACATCTAAAATATCTGCTGAACAAACAGACCAATCTTCATAGAAAATTCATTCCAGTAATAACAAATTATCATCTATTTATTGGACAGGTGATAACTGTTAGATCAGCGGCGGTCTGGCAATTAGATGCTAGGTCCTGTGTTCTTCTTTCCCATGAATAACAAGACTATGACTAGGAGGTATTCAATAGAGCAATGGTCGCGCATATTCACTGCCGCTCCATTCAGTCCAAAGCGCATTGATGGGAATAGCAAAATACAGTTATCAACCTCAGTGTCCCAGACTCTGAAGGAAGAGGCAGTGCACATGCTTATTTGCAACTCAATCTTGCGCTAAACTCTTACTTAAAAAGGACAGAAATTCGATGGCTAGTTGGATGGTAAAGCACCACCCGTGTCTTCACCTGACATTGTCCATCACAGGGGTTTTCAAGACACGAAACAGATGATGTTGCTGAGGATACTGTGGTACTTTCTTGCCCTCAGCTTGAGGAGATGGTGGAGGAGAGAAGGGAGGGAAAAGATCTCCTGGTTCCAGGAGTATATGTTCATCATCCTGCAAGCAATGAAAGCGACACGGAGCATAACAATTACAGAATTATCTACAATAAGCACTCACAAAAACATCTCTAGCATGAGCTATAGAATTGGTTATTCTCCAGTCACTTGATAAAGTTTAAACTTCGCACTGTAGGTTTATCTACACTGAACATCCATAGTTAAAGATAACTTTTCTCAAGCCTTTAGGACACTACCAAACGGGTAAGGGTTTACAAAGCTACGCAATGTGTAACATGAATTTACAAAATAGCATGTGCTATATGACAATGCGCAGTGACCAGGTCAATAAAAGGGCACAAATGACACACAGATTCGCATCTGTGAGTCATCCATTGTTTTCATTGCCCATACTATGAAAATGAATTGACAAAACTGCAAGGATGGACAGGTGTAGGACCTGCTTCATATTTTGTGGCTCTTCAATTCGGCCCAAACACACAACAGCAAAAACTACAGGTGTGTGCATGGAGCAAATGAAATGTAAGAGACCTTACTTTTATCCGAAATTGCAGATAAAATGCATGGTCATGTGCCTGAGGCCTAACCTTTGAAAAGTCATGGTGGTGACGACTTATAAACCCTGCACTTGTGCAGTGCAGCAAGGTGCCACTCCCTAATAAAGGTGTCAGAATACACTTTTTACTGTGCCCTAGGAGCACAAAGCAAAGGAGCATCCTTAAGATATAAGCCGGATGTCAGTCAAACCTGGAAAGGTGTATTCAGACCCCAAACTGCGTGACTCTTCAGGATGGCACTGCCTCTATGACACTTCAAGAGTAACTGTCCCATATGATATAATGACATGACATGGTAACAGTTTATGGGCCAAAAAACTCATGACGCATTCCCTTCAAAGACATACTGTAAACTTTTCTCCTATGTTGCTGGGTATACACAAACAGCTACTCATGATAATATTCTTTCATTCTTTGTTTCAGATTGCAGAAAAGCAGTAGGGGAGCCAAATGTCTTACAGTAGGTTCTACAGTTTAGTAGAGTGAACTAAGTGGTTTCCATAAGGTCAGAGGTTAAGCAAAGAGTGCAGCTCACCGTGCTACACTGTAACAGCAGTTCACCTCTATGGGAAGTATGGTATGGAAATGGCGTAATAAAGCCTTGTTTAACTGTTTCCACCTCTCTCAGGGATGCAGAGACAGGGCTATTCCTTTAAAAAGGGAGGAATTTATTTTGAGTATTTATAAATTAACTAGGACATATAGTAATTTTTCATACGCATATCTTTACCTACTTACCTTCATGCCTCGGAGAGATGCGAATGACTCCTGCCCCGGCCTCAGAGCAATGACATCTCCATCCACCAGCAGACTAACGGGGAGATTCACCAGTCGTCCATCTCTATACACCCAGTGAAGAGACCACGATGGTGCTGATGGCATGTACAGGTCAGGATACACAGCATCTTCCCAGATTAGCTCCGGTCCATTTTTCAGCACATCTTCAGGTAGTGAGAGTAAAGACGTGACGTATTAGGGGACATACATTATTTTATTTCCATCCATTACTAGCTGTATTTTTATACTACAGAATAGTACAAAACATATGACACAGACCAGGATAGGACCTACTCTATAGTCATCCATGTTATTGGAACACAATGGATCAGAAACCCCATAAAGGTGAGTGCACCTACATCAGAAGCACGCTCTGTAATGTGCTTGGACCTTAGCCTATACCACCATTTAGTTGGCTTACTTTGAGGCAGAATTTTACAGCACACTTTTGGCACATTTAAATGGGGTATGCCACAAAACATTTTCATATTCTATCCACAGTATAGGGGATCAATGGGGTATGACTGCTGAGACCCACACCGATCTCAAGAACAGGGGATGAATTTTTCCCACTGAGCATTCAGCTTGACCTTAGCCAGGCTCATTGTAGGAGTGTCACTTCTTGGACGGATGAAACAGGATTAGATGCAAAACCCGACACAGCCCATGGCCAAGACTGGCACTTTTTATGGGAAGAAAAAAAAAGGAAACAAAAAGGATGATAAGAAGGAGTAGCCTCTTTAGGAAGAGCATTTTCAACCTGATGGAAAGCATCCTTGGGTTATAGTCAAGCTACTGACACAGCAAGTACAAACTGGGCTCATGTAAGGACATGAACAGAACTCATGTGTAGCTACTGAATCAAGTAGAATCACACGCGTTTTACTAATACATGTACATGAGAACGTGTGCCAGCTATTGTTCCCAGCTATTAACCGAAAACTGACATGGAGTGGGCTGAAAAACACATCCCTTCAGGGCGCTGCTTAGAACACATTCAGCTAAAAAATGAACCGATGGAAGACAGAACCAAGTGTTCTGTACCCCTGGGAAATCTAAGGGTACAGTCACTGTGGAAAAACAACTAACGTTTAAGGATATATCACCAATGGATTTTTAGAGTTAAATCATTCAGCGCTTAAAAGGGGATCATCCAACTTTACTGAAAATCCATGTTAAAACTTATACAAACAAAACAGACAGGGGTGTGTGCTGCAGTCTATGTGTTTCAGATACAACGCCCATTGATCTGGTTTAACAATATGCGGTAAAAAATTCTGCATCGTTAAGAGTTCAGGCAGTTCCAGGATAACAGCTTCAGCACCTGTAGGTGGGCACAGAGTTTGTGCCAATGTGGCTCCAGGTCCCTGTGTATTAGTAGAAATCCCAGGAGCGTGCCAAGCCCTCTCTTGACATAGACATAAGTTAAGGGAATACACAACAGCAATAGGAAAGGGAAGCAACTGTGCATGTTATGTGGCCAAACTACAAGGTAAACCACTGCCCTTCTGAGCAATGTGAAACATGGCGGAAAGCGAGATGTGTAGATTGCAAGGAGGTGTAAAATTATTATATGTATAATATATGCAATTTGTAATATTTATTATAGCATTCTCTTTAAAGGAGTTTTCAAAGATCCCATATTGATGGCCTATCCCAAGAAATATCAAATTCATGAGCACAGTGTCATTCCTCTGTTATACCTCCTAGAAACTGAATAACAGGAGAATAGCACTGAGGAAAGATTCTCCAGATTGGTTATTTAATGGGAAATACAAAGATTTACAAAAACAGGCATGTCGAGAAAAGCGTCAGGTTCTCTTTAAGGCCGGGGTCCCGCGGGCCAGAATCGTTGCGTTTTACAGTACTTGCAAAGTGGATGGGATTCATGTGAATCCAATGCCCACTTTGTGGTAAAAACCGCAGCATGAACACGCTGCGATTTCCAAAACCAGTGCAGTTTTGGAAATTGCAGCAAGTCAATTATATCTACTTAAACACTAATGGCTTTCCTGTAGATATAATTGTAACAGAAGGTCCACGGAGGAAAACTCTGTAAACTTTGTGGGAAGAACTGCGATGCGTTCCTGCTGCAGTTTTTCCTGTAGCGCTTTAGCACTTCGTATCGTCCAGTGGGGCCTTAGCATAAAGATTTACTCAAGCTTAAAAAGGTGTTGTTTGGCTACACCAGACAACTTTTATACTGAAGACCTATCCACAAGATAGGTCTGATACCTGGACCCCACACAGATCAGCTATTCTGGCAGTCTCCAAAAGTTACAGCAGTGTACAGAGAGCGAGTGCAGGCCCTGTTATTCAAGTAATAGGAGAGGCACTGTAGCTCCCTGGAAGCTATAAAGTGGATGGGTCTGCAGAGTCTTTGTCTGAGTGCCCTCACATAGGACATCAGTAGGAAAAATGCTTTTGGGGACAAGACAACCCCTTTAGGTAAGTTATTCCACTTTCTAACATACAATATCCCAATTTACTATGTCCTATGTCTTCACAATGAAAAGGCTTCTTTTACATACAAACATTTAGATGGGCCATATCTCTGAGGATATAGATTGTAATCCTACAATATGTCATCAGTGTGAGTGAAATGTGATCCCCACTGATCCCGAGAATGAAGGGGGTGCAGAGATCACTGGCTGGAGCGATGATATTCTGTCCATACTGACGTCACCGCTGCAGCAGCTATTTCCTGGAAAACCCCCAGCGTTAGCACAGGTCCCATTTGTGGCCATAAAAATCAATTCAGTAGCACGATATTAACCGAAGAAAACACGGCTGGAGACATGAGAAATGATTTACCATCAATCTGGGTAATGATTCTCCGCAATCTCCCTTCCACTTCTCTTTCCTTTAGCTGCTCGTAACGTCTCATTAAAAACAAGTCAAGAAGAAGCAACAGCAGCAAGGCGCACGCATTACCCACCTCCGACCCCTGGCTAGAAGAAAGAGGCACATGTTAGAATCAGACACAGGAAGAATAAAGAAATACTCAACTAATAGTATCACAGAGTCAAGGCGTCAGAGCTGTGAGCTGACCTATTCCTGGGTGATTGACATCCCCCTTAGAAACTAACCACAACAGGCAAGGGGGATGTCAACAGGCCTGCGTATAGTGCTGACTCTGTAACACCACCCTGGCGACTCCAGGTATGCTGTTAGAACACAGTACCAGTTGTACCCATAGAGACATTGCTGCAATGTTCCTGGCTCAAAGTATCTATACATATATAGCGGAGGGGTGGGGGGTGCAATCATGTGTTGGTATGGAGCTGACAACATAAGCATGGCACATCAAGTTATAGTTGACTTTTACACCAGTGAGAAAATATTTACTATATATATATATATATATATATATATATATATATATATATATATATATATATTATATGACATTTCTTTTTTCTTTAAGCGTTCCTCCAATTATAAAACAAGCCTTCATAAATGAATAGTATAGGGGAATATAAGAAACGTAATATATCTTATTAGTGATATCTCCTTCCTTCTCCACTTATCTGGCTCTCTTCTTCCTCTTTCACCAGTATCTGTACCCAGCTTCACACAAAGAAATCTACAGAGAGGAGAGGGGGGAAGAGAAGGCTGATGCCAGCTAGTAAGTGATATATTGTATCATTCTGTATACGGGTAGAATATTATCTTATTAGATATAATAGTCAAATCGGCTTAGTTACATGGTATAGCAGAGCCTAGCAGCTGCAGCATGTGCTTTCTCCATAGACTTCTATAGACCTCTAAGCAGCTTAGTTTGCTATAAGGGCAACAAAGCATTTCTCTTTAATAAGAGTTATGACAGGGTTTATTATATTTGTGCGTAATATTCACTTTTGATAAATGGAGGTACGCTTTAAAGTAACATTCTTGGAAACCTCTGAATGCCCTTTTAATATGCACTTACAATTTATTCCTGCAGCATTTTTCTGACATTTTTGAGAAGGCTTAAATGCCATGTGCTCTCAGAGACATATCTGTAGGTTACTATCTAACCATTGCCACCATTCAGGCACTTCACATGGTGTTTTACTGTAGATTGACACAGTAGTAAAGCTAGCAGAGGTAAACTGCATTAAAACCCAGGAGGCACGTGGCTCAGTGGTTAGCAGCCTTGCAGCGCTGGAGTCCTGGGTTCAAATCCAACCAAGGACATCTGCAAGGGGTTTGTATGTTCTCCATTCCAAAAGACATACTGCTAGGGAAAAAAAAATAAAACCTACAAACCCCAGCAACATACTAAAAAAACAACTGCATTTTGTAAATATAACCTTAGGGGGAGATATAAACACCTCTTTTGAGCTGAATTAGCCACCACATGCACAGCGGCATCCTGCAACAAGCCAAAACTGGTATATGCTGAGGAATTGAGTTTTCAACGTATACGCTATCCGTAGGGTGTGTGAATAGGTGGGGGAGGAGTCTGACCAAAGGGCCAATTTAATCTATATGAATGGAGCAGCATGTCAAGCACGTGCACTGCCGCTCAGGTCTTCCCTATAGGATTAATAAAGAGAAGCCAAATACATCTTCAGCAGTCCTATAGAGATGAATGGAATGACAGCCAGAATGTTCAACTTGCTGTTCTATTTATAAAGAGGACACCCCACTCTTTTGATCAGTGGTAGTCAGAATGCCAAACCCAAAGCCAACACCCCTCTTATTTATTTAGTAAATACACAACATATAGCATGTGTATGGTGTCTGTATTTCCAATAGTTGCAAGTATAGCTAGGTTTATGCATTGAAGTCCAACCGATTGGGGGCATAACATACACTACCAATAGTGTTAAGCATAACTGGACACATTGAGGCACCCTGCATCCATCTCCTTGGAAGAAACACAGAGCTCAGCACCTGCCAATCAAAACTTCACAACATGTGACTAGGACGTGTCAAAAGGATTTTTTTAAAATAAACAATAGGTACCCTTTAAGCTGTAAGGACATGCAAGTATGAACAGCAGCATATAAGGAAAGATATGAAGCCGTGCCAAGCTCACCTCCCATCTGGCTGGCTGCCATAACAGCATAAGAGTAGCAGTGTTGCGATTAACATCAGCGCAGCCCCAGGCCAATGAAAGCACGACGAGCGGTTACCATGATAGAGGAAGCTCCGTCTCCAGTCCTGCAGAGAGAAAACCTACTTAGAAAACATGACCTTGAGCTTGTAATAGATATGAGGCACTTCAAAGGGCAAAAGATGTAAAACCAGCAAGCAAGTCATATAGGGTGAAGGCAAACCAGAGAAACAGAACAAAAAATACTAAAGAAAAGATTTATGAACATAGATCCAAATATACATAATGGAAACAATTTGCTGGGTTCACGTTCAGTACCCTTGGACCAGTAAACACCCCATCATACAGCACCCCTAATCTGTGATTTCTGATGTGATCTGCTCCTACTCCTGTGCTGAGTAGGTTACATGTGAGCGGCTAAAGTCAGGTCACTCACATTTTACAACTGAAAGGGAGAACCATTGTGGCAGGGCAACACGTGGGAATGGAAAGACAAGTTGTTGGTAGATAGCTGTGGCTGGCTAGTTTGGTTATTCTAGCTGGAAATAGGGCACAGACATATAGAAACATTTCTATATAACAAGTTATCAGGTGTAAACAATGTAAAGAAATTACTTAAAATAATTCTTACCTCCAACTCCCTAGTGCCTGCTCTATCCTTAAAGGGGTAATCTGGTTTATTAAAATATTGATCATATAAACAGGATTCCTCAATATAAAAAAGTTACTAATATATCTTATGTTCAAATTCTGCATCTTTTATCTGATTTATATTCTGGTCCTATGAACACATCTGTGACGTTTTGTTTGCAAGCTCAGTACACCTTACTGCGAGCATGGAGGCCTGCAAATGAAACGTCACAGCACCACGTGACCTGTTGGAAGCCACTCACTCTGTCTCTACTTCATCCTCACCTATTTCAGCACACTGGGACCTACGCCTATACTGCCTTTATGATGTTGGTGGGTGCAACTGCAATGACAGCAGAGGGGGCAGAGCTAGAAGCAATATGTGTACTCTGCCTCTCTGAGCTCAGTCCCAATGTGTTGGAATAAGCAAGGGGATGGGTGATTAGAGGTAGAGAGTGGGTGATTTCCAACAAGTCAGTTGGCACTTTGATGGTTCGTTCGCCGACCTCAGTGCTTGAAAGGAGGGGTATTGAGCTTGCAAACGAAACAACACATATGTAGTCATATGAACTATATGTAAACCAGGTAAACTGCATTGAATTTTAACATAACATATATCAGTACTTATTTTTTTTACAGTGAAGAATCCTGTTATATGAACAATATGTTTAAACAACATAAACGTTTAACCGTGAGTCAATAAAAAATGCTAGTCTACGTCCTTATCACCACCAAACTACTGCAACTTCCTTCTCGGCAATCTCCAATCTTATCCCCTCTTAACTTCACTAGCCAGTTAGAATATAATCACAGATTCCTTTAATGGCTACCCTTTACCCAGCAAATTTACTTTAAAGCACTAACAGTGACATATATGCCCATTCACAACCTACCCCCTCCATACATCTTTGACCTAATCTAGCAATACCTCCCCTACACAATGTCCAATTGATTGTTAGTGCGCATTTTGCCAATGCAGATGAATTGGTCAGGGGCCCCGATCAGGATGGTCCATCCCAATCAGGCCCCTGACCAATGTATCTGCATATCTCCCGCACACCGGTTGGCTATATGCACGTACCGCTGAAATCTGTCAGTGCGACACTGAAAGCGGTCCGCGCGATCACGACCTGCAGAGTGTGACCTCTACCCTACGTCACCAGCTACGTGTGCCCTACTGTGCACCATAAAATACTGTGTGTTTGGGGAGGGGGACGACTACTGTGGTGCATATAATACTGTGTGGGATACTGTGGGGGGGGGTCTACTGTGGTGTATATAGTACTGTGTAGGGAGCCCTACTGTAGAGCATATAATACTGTGTGGAAGCCCTACTGTGGAGCATATAATACTGTGTGAGGGCCCAAAGCAGAGCATTTAATACAGCATGGGGGCTACTTTGAAGCATATAATACTGAAAGGGGGGTATGAAACTGGGGGCAGAGATGATGGGGGAACATTAAATTGGGGACAGATAAAGAAAGAACAAGAAACTGGGGACAGATGGAGGGGGGACATGAAATTGGGGGTAGAGATGGAGGGGGAACATGAAAAAGGTGGCAGAGATGGAGGGGGACATTAAACTGTGGGCAGATATGGAGGGGGGACATGAAACTGGGGGCAGAGATGGAGGAGGACATTAAAAGGGGGGGCAGATGAAAGGGGGCACTTCAACTGGGGGATGAGATTAAGAGGGACATTAAATTGTGGACAATTAGAGGGGGACATTAAACAATAGGGGTCACTGGAGAAGGACATTAAACCGTGGGAGTATGTGGAGGGGGGCCTGTCCGCCTCGAGTTGCCCCAGTTTAATGTCTCCCTCCAGCTAACCCTACACTTTAATGTCCTGCAGTGATGGAAGCCAATAGCCTGGGGAACATTAAAGGGGTTGTGCAAGATAACTTTTTTTTTTTTTTTTGATACCCAGCCCTTGGACCGATCAGCTGTTCAGAGCTACACATTTTGTGTACAGCATCAGTGCTATACACAAAACAGGACAAGATGCAGAAAGCTCTGTCCACTGTATATCAGCCGGCACCTTCACTGCATCTCAGAACTTATTGAAGTCATTGGGAGCTGAGCTGCAGTGAAGGCGCCAGGCGACTAAACAGCGGATGGAGCTTTCTGCTTCCAGGCCTGCGTTGTGTACATAACAGGGGCCAGAAGTGGCTCCATACAGCTGATGGGGCAATGTGTCAGACCCCTACTGATCAGGCATTTATGGCCTATCCTGAGCAAAAGCCGTAAAAAAGATTAAACTTGGACAACTCCTTTAATATGCCTAGCACAGTTTAATGTCCCCCCTCACAGAATGCCAGCCCCCATCACTGCTCCCACACACTATAATGGCCTCATCACTGTTCTCCTTACAAGTATGGGGGAACCAGTGAAGTGGCCTCAAAAAATTTGGCCCAGACATCCCCTTTAAAAAGGTTCTCCATAAACTGGAGCGATAACTGTGGTGGCCAGGGAGGTGTTAAAAAAAAAAAAAAGTATACTCACCCATCCCCCCCCCCGTTGTCCCCTGCCTGTGTCTGTTCGGTCTCATGGGGCGCCTCATTTCATGAAATCCTGTACCTAATTGGTCTTTACAGTCACAGGAGATGCAGGACTCCCAGCAAGGAGGCGTCAGCACAAGACTGAATGGACACTGGCAGTGGACAACAGTGTGCCGGGGACAGATGAGTACACTTTTTTATATATTTGTTTTTTTATTTTACACCTCATGCCCACCACTTCTGTTGCTCCTCTGTAGATCAGCTTTTCCAGGATAGAGCAGCCACAGGTAATGACAACAATTCTAGGAGCCACGCTGTTCACTTGCCATCCAGGGTGTAGCAGTAGGTTTAGTGCGTTGTTGCGCATGGTATAACGGGTGAGAAGGATGGCTCACAACATGTTATTACCTTTAGCTGCCCTGTTTCGGTACCGCTGGTCTGCAGGGGTCCTGATGGTGGGCCCCTAGAAACAATTCTATTGGTGGGCCCTAGACATCCCAGTCTGACACTGCCAGTGCATCCTTTATATTGCGGAATTTGCTATCCGAAAAATCTAAATCTTTTAATGGCACTTAAAAACCCACCTTTTCAGGAAGCCTACGACAAACCGCAATCCTACTGCCACTATGCTACCATATGAGCAGCCTCAACCTCCACCTATTGTCTATTGTCATAGATTGTAAGCTCTTGCGAGCAGGGCCCTCAGTCCCATTGTGTGAAATGACGTTCTTTGTAATGTATCTTTCTGTTTGTATTTGAACCCTACAAATTGTACAGCGCTGCGGAATATGTTGGCGCTATATAAATAAAATTTATTATTATTATTGTCCCCATCCACCTTTCCTTGCCGACTGTAAGCCTTTGTGGGCAGGGTTCTTTCTCCCATTGTTCCAGTTACGTGTTTATTGTATATGTGTAAACTATGTAAGTAAAAACTCTATTCATATGTACAGCAACATGGATTAATGATGACTAAAAATAATGTCGCCTAAGGGTCAGGATCACACAACTTGGATAACCTGTCTTCACGTATAGCCAATACTCTGTCGTATTTTTCTACGCTGTATTAAAGACCCTTCCCGTCCGATAGTTTTATGTTAATAAAGACCAAAGCAGGCGGGACAAACAGTTCTGTACATGATATACTTTTTGATTATTGTGACCCCTGCAATGGAACTAGAACTTCATCCTGTTGTGTCAATGACGGCACATAGCTTGGAGATATAAATATAAATATATATATATATCATATATATATGGTATGTTGATGCAGAAAGTCAGAGTGCAAAATCCGGTAACAAGGGACCATTTTTTAGTTGCCGTAATCACTTGTTTCTAGCTTTTGCATATATACTGTACATAAACACATAAATGTACTTGTTATTCAAAGGTAAATGCTCAAATACTACCATAAAATGGCAGATGCTACTCCCTTATTTTGCCTACATATAATACATTACCTACATTCTGTGTGCCTAAAATACCGTCAGTCTACCACACTTTCATATAATGCCTACGCAACACAATGTTCACAAAGTATTTATATATATTAGTCCATATAAAAACACCATGATGTACCCAAATAATACTGCCATTCAATGTCCAACATTCCGGGTGGTTTAAAGGTTTATGGAGAATATTTAACACAGAAGCATGCAGGAAATTCTGTACGGACTTTGTTTACAAGCTTTTGTCCACAGGGACTGGTGTGCGTTTTCTATCCATAGGGATGACTCTATGAAAAAATAAACTCATCTGCGAATGTAATCTGAGACCCCATTGAGGTCTGCATGTGCCATCATGTACCCTTTAGAGGAAGCTATTTAAATGCTTTCCCCATGCATACCACCCCATGTAATCTCACCCTCCAAAACACTGTCCTGCTCTGCTGGTGATCGCTCAAAGCACATGACAGTTGTTCCTGTAAGCGTGACAGAGCCTGGTGTGTGGAGAGCCCCAGACATGGATGATGACCATCCTGAAAAGAAAAGAAAATGATCGAATCGTGAAAGCAAAATATAAAACCAACATAAAACTACAAGAAAAAGATTCATCGTCTACCTGGATCTTCTCATTTGGCTCCATAGGGCATAACTTCGGAGGGCACTCATGTAAAGGCTTCTTGGCTGCCAATGCCACCGTTCCTAAACGTAAGACATATAGTAGTTACAGTCTCAGAATCCATTTACATAACAAACAAGAACACAAATGCCTCTGTATAATCCTGGATTTGCTGATGCTAAGCAACAAGAATAATGAGAAGCTATTAGCACCACCGAGACAGGCAGCCTTCAGGGATGACACTGCATCACAATAGCTACTGGAGTCTCCCCGGAGTATGGTAGGGGGTTATCAAAGCTGAGGGTAACACCAGAGTGCCAGTCCTCCGTCCCCAATGACAGAAATTATACAAAAAGAACAGTCAAAAAGTCAGAGCGATGTAGATGCTGATCTAGTTCATACAAGATCCATAGGCATGTACAGAATATACTAAGGGGCCTTTCACATGTAAGAACTTACACCGATTTAGCGGGGACACCAATCTCTGCAGGACACTGAAAAAATAAGTGTTGTGCTTAATCTTGCCACAGATGATTCAGCTTTGGGGTTCGCTCCTCAGGCCTAATCATAGGCAAAAAGAGTAATGGCATGCTGCCATGTGAACAGCGTCTAACTGGTTTGATCCCTAAAACTTCCCTTAATCCTGACAATGACGGCTGCAAAGTATAGGGGGACAATCACACAGGGTGAAAAATGCAAATTCAGGGAGACAAAACCGGCTTTCTGGTGCCATCTATTGGATTGCTACATTACATTTATTACAGGGCGAGTTGAGACACTAAACCCCTGGTCAATCAAGGGTCTGTGGGTGGTTTAGTGTCCCAAATTGCTCTGATAGATTCCCTAAGGGGCCTTGAAACACTTACTAGTTAATGTTGGCGCTATTCTACAGCACTTTGCAGACATTGTCAGTCACTGTCCTATATAGAGCTCACAATCTAAATTTACTATTAGTATTTCTTTGAATTGTGAGAGGACGCCCACACAAACATATGGAGAACATACAAACTCCTTGCAGAGATTGTCCTTGGTCAGAATCAAACCTAGGACTCCTTTAGCTGTACTGCAATATTACAAAGCAAAAGCCAAGAAGAAGTGATAAAACTTAGAAACCCAGGGAGACCAATGAAGCTTTGCAAAAATACAGGCAAGGTACCAAAATATTAATAAGTGGCCCAAAACACCAACATCAGCCAGTAGATGAGAGTTTTCACAAGGGACCAGTCTATGCCCTGGTAGCCAGAGTGTCCCAATGGTCAGGAGGTCCTGCAGACAAGAAGCTAACACAGTGTCCTACCTTCAAGGACAGGAAACCGCACCGAAGGCCAAGTGCTGGTCCAAAAGATTTATGGAGTTGCCTGTCCTCGGAGGCGGATCTTCTTTTCTCTGTGGGTACTGTCACGGGAGAGTGGGAAAAGACACCTTAAACTCTGCACCGTATGTGAATTTTAACACGTGCATGAAATTTATTAAAATATGATAGACCTCGCATGTCACTGGTACTCAGTTGTCCACCCTCAGGCTCCCTTGGCATTTATGCCAGTGCCTCTTTTCCAGAAGTCCTGTGGCCCAAGACTTGAGGGACTGGTGACATCACTTACATACGTCACCAGGTCCCTACCAGCTACCACCCATTAATCTCAATGGTCACATGGGGCACAATACAGCCAGCAACAAGGCCTCAATACAAGCCTGAGCAGACAACGGAGAAAGGAGAGCTGGACCAATCCTTGACAACCACTTGAAAGGTTTATTCACAGAACAAGGACAACTTCAGTCTACTAAGTGATCTGTGAAAAAGGTTTAAGAAATGAAATGCTCTTTTGTATTCTACAACCGATCAGACGCACAAACTGTCATGGGAATAAATCCAAAGATTTTAATGAGGCAGTGTGTTATCCATGAAAAAGACGGATAGTACATGGCTGTGAAAGCCTGTCTTGTGAATATGTTCTTAACTGCGATTGCTTCATACCCTATAGTAATATCATATTAATCACAGATCACTAGGTGTATAGTCTGTATTTTGTGTTTTCATATAATTTCTTTCTTCCCCAAGCTAGGCTCTGTACACACTGAACATGTTGTGTGTATACACCAGGAAAGCTTCAGGCATGTATGCCAAAAGCAACTGCAATACTGATAGCAGTGCTAGCGGTGTACCATATGGAGACCAAAATACAGAGCCACAATGACACTGGCCAGGCCAGGAGCTATGGAATGTAGCGCCACCCAGTGCATATGCCTATCTATAGCACCCAAAGTGGCACAAGTGACCAATATGACCAGTAATGACAAAAGGGCAAGGGCACTGCATGGCAAGATATAACCTTTATACTGTGCATGGGTCATTGTGCAACATACTTACAAACGTAATACACACACACCCGTGTGTGTGTGTGTGTATATATATATATATATATATATATATATATATATACTAGAGGGAGGACCCGGCTTCGCACGGGTATATTACATTTTATGTTTGTGTAGTGGCCCCATAAGAATTGTCCAATTTTGCACTGGTGTATTTTGTATGCTGTTTGTGTGTATGTCCATAAGCGTCATGCGATTATGTGTATCTCATTTTGGATGTCAGTGAAAAACCTGTGATCAGTTGTTATGGATACCTGGAGTAAAGCTGTATCTAATCCTTCCCCGTGTAGTACTGTGTTTAGATGCAAGTATCCAATCCTTGTTGGTACTGTGTGCAGATGCACATATCTAATCCTCCCCGTGTGGTATTGTGTGAAGAGGCGCGTATCTAATCCTCCAGTAAGTGAAACTGTGTGCAGACGCGCATATCTAATGACTCTGGCGTGCGGTACCGTGTGCAGATGCGCGTATCTAATACTCTGGCATGTGGTACTGTGTGCAGATGCACGTATCTAAACCTCCCCTGTGGTATTGTGTGAAAAGGCGCGTATCTAATCCTACGGCATGTGGAACTGTGTGTAGACGTGGGTATCTAATCCTACGGCATGTGGTACTGTGTGCAGACGTGCGTATCTAATCCTACGGAATTTGGTACTGTGTGCAGACACGCTTATCTTATCCTCTGGCGTGTGGTACTGTGTGCAGACACACGTATTTAATCCTCTCCCGTGTGGTACTGTGTGAAGAGGCGCGTATCTAATCCTACGGCGTGTGGAACTGTGTGTAGACGTATATCTAATCCTACGGCATGCGGTACTGTGTGTAGACGCGCGTATCTAATCCTACGGCATGTGGTACTGTGTGTAGACGCGTGTATCTAATCCTAAGGCATGTGGTACTGTGTGTAGACGCACGTATCTAATCCTACGGCATGTGGTACTGTGTGCAGACGCGTGTATCTAATCCTATGGCGTGTACAACTGTGTGAAGACACGTGTATCTAATCCTCCCCTGTGTGGCATTGTGTGAAGAGGCACGTATCTAATCCTACGGCATGTGGAACTGTGTGTAGAGGCGTGTATCCAATTACCCGGCATGTGGTACTGTGTGCGCATATCTAATCCTATGGCATGTAAACTGTGTGTAGACGCGCGTATCTAATCCTCCCCCGTGTGGTACTGTGTGTAAACACGCGTATCTAATCCTCCCCTGTGTGATACTGTGTGCTGAGACGCGTATCTAATTCTCTGGCTTGTGGTACTGTGTGCAGAGACACGTAGCTAATCCTCCAAAGTGTGGTATTGTGTGAAGAGGCGCGTATCTAATCCTCTGGCGTGTGGAACTATGATTAGATGCGCGTATCTAATCCTACTGCATATGGTACTGTCTGCAGACGCGTGTATCTAATCCTATGGCGTGTACAACTGTGTGCAGACGCGCGTATCTAATCCTCTGGAATGTGGAGCTGTGTGTAGACGCGTGTATCTAATCCTATGGCATGTGGTACTCTGTGCAGACGCGTGTATCTAATCCTATGGCGTGTACAAATGTGTGCAGACGCACGTATCTAATGCTCTGGAGTGTGGAACTGTGTGTAGACGCCTGTATCTAATCCTTCGGCATGTGGAACCGTGTGCAGACGCGTGTATCAAATCCTTCAGTGTGTGGAACTGTGTGCAGAAATGCGTATTTAATCCTCTGGTGTGTGGGACTGTGTGGAGACCCGTGTATCTAATCCTCTGGTGTGTGATACTGTGTGCTGATCTGTGTATCTAATCCTCTGGAGTGTGGAACTGTGTGTAGACGCCTGTATCTAATGCTTCGGCATGTGGAACCGTGTGCAGGCGCACGTATCTAATCCTATGGCATGTGGTACTGTGTGCAGAAGTGCGTATTTAATCCTCTGGTGTGTGGGACTGTGTGCAGACCCGTGTATCTAATCCTATGGCGTGTACAACTATGTGAAGACACGTGTATCTAATCCTCCCCTGTATGGTATTGTGTGAAGAGGCGCGTATCTAATCCTACGGCGTGTGGAACTGTGTGTAGACGCGCGTATCCAATCCCCCGGCATGTGGTACTGTGTGCAGATGCGCGTATCTAATCCTGTGGCATGTGGTACTGTGTGTAGACGCGCGTATCTAATCCTCCCCCGTGTGGTACTGTGTGCAGACGTGCATATCTAATCCTTTGGCGTGTGGAGCTATGTGTAGACGCGCGTATCTAATCCTACTGCATGTGGTACTGTGTGCAGACGTGTGTATCTAATCCTATGGCATGTACAACTGTGTGCAGATGCGTGTATCTAATCCTCTGGAATGTGGAACTGTGTGCAGACGCGCATATCTAATCCTCTGGAATGTGGAACTGTGTGCAGACGCGTGTATCTAATCCTATGGCGTGTACAAATGTGTGCAGACGCACGTATCTAATCCTCTGGAGTGTGGAACTGTGTGTAGACGCCTGTATCTAATCCTTTGGCATGTGAAACCGTGTGCAAATGCACATATCAAATCCTTCAGTGTGTGGAACTGTGTGCAGAAATGCGTATTTAATCCTCTGGTGTGTGGGACTGTGTGCAGACCCGTGTATCTAATCCTCTGGCATGTGATACTGTGTGCTGATCTGTGTATCTAATCCTCTGATGCGAGTATCTCAGTTTGGATATCAGTGTTGTATTGTGCATGTGGAGTGACCGTGTGTATTGCAGTTGGAATATGAGTGAAAGACTTGCAGGTTTGTATTGGCTAAGGGGGGGGGGGGGGGGGCACTGTATTTGGAATGCTGTATCTCAGCAACGGTACGTCCGAGCGAGTTGGAGTCTCGTCTTAAACCTTCCCGGATACCAGAAGTATCTCTGTACCAAATTTGGTGAAGATCGGTCCAGTCGTTTGGTTCGCATTAGAGTACAGACAGACAGACGGACAGACAGACAGACAGACAGACAGACAGACAGACAGACAGACAGACAGACAGACAAGAATTCATTTTTATAAGATAGGGATATATATATATATATATATATATATATATATATATATATATATAATTTTTATTTATTTTTATTTTTTTTTTAAGGCTCCATTCACACTGGCATTTTAGACATCCTAGCTTTATTAGTCAAACCCAGTCCTCCGCACCATTCTTGATGTCGGAAATAGCAGACTGATCTTAGATGCAGCCCTTTAAATGGGATCCATTAGGAGTACCTGGGATCCTATGTAAACAACCTATGGTACTGGTCAAGGCTCAGTGATCTCACGGGCAATCTCATAGTATGCACATGTCACATGACTGATCCCTTACCCCCGGACGTTTATTACACTACATGGCCACCATTATGTTCCATTTTGCATGCATTTAATACTAGGTGCCCACAGTAACAGAGAAGATGTGCTAGTAACAGACACCATTACACTCAGGCTATGGCTTCACAGACTTGCAATGTCTGTAAATACTGACAATAACAGGAACAGCCGAGTACTCACCAGTCCGGTCACCCGTCTATCACCAGCCTCTCCCGGGTTCCAGCTTAGCCACAAGCCGCCATGTTTCTGTCATCACTTGCCGCGTACTGTAAAACAGTCACAATTTTCACTAGTTGTCCTCAATTCGCGCAGCCATTTTGCGGAAGAATCATATTTAACAAAACCGTGTTTGGTCTCCAAGAAAATGGCGGCTCCCGTGATCTTTATCTTACCATAACTGAAGACACTGTTACTCCTTCGTGTAGTAGTAAGTGTATGCACTCTATCAATGAAACGTCGACAGAGGAAAGTTCGCAGTGAAGTCTGTTTGTCCTGTAGGGGGCAGTGTCTGCTTGTTTATAGGGGAGCCCTGGCTGCGGAGAATGCTGCAGTGGTGGTCACGGACAATTGCTCTATGTTATTTACTGACTTGAGTCCTGGCTTGTGACCTTTGTAGTGTTTTATGGTGGTGTTTGTACTTTACATAGTTATGTGGGTGTCATTCAGAGACAAGCTCCTGGGCCCCAAAGCAGAATCTATAAGGAGGCACCTCCCTACCTATTCCATGTACAATAGTGTTATGTCACAGTGTCCTAAAGTGCTGCAGAATATGTTGGCGCTATATAAATAAAAAGGATTGCGAGCAGGGCCCTCAGCCCCATTGTGTGAAATGACGTTCTTTGTTATGTATCTGTCTGTACTTGAACCCTACAAATTGTACAGTGCTGCGGAATATGTTGGCGCTATAGAAATAAAATTTATTATTATTATTATTTGGGGCCCCCTCAGGTCCAGGGTGCATTAGCGACTGCTACCACTGCATCCCCTATAGCTGTCCCCTTTCAGTAGTGTATCATGTGTGACATAAGAAATGTGAATGTAATACTGCCGTGTGACGTCCGCCCATTAATCACTGTCCTGTGAATGTAGCTGAGAAAGTGACCAGCACAGCCCGAGCCCCCTCCATCTGTGGCCGTTCCCATTGAATCTAATGTAAACAACATGGCTAAAGCTTTCTTCTGTCATGTTTATTTACTTTTGTAACAGAAGAAAAGAAAAAACATGATGGAAGAAAGCATCTGTCATGTTTTATATCATTAGTATTATTTATTTATATAGCACCATTAATTCCATGATGCTGTACATTATTATATTAATTCCATGGCGCTGCACATTATTAGCTCAATTCCATGGTGATGTGCATTATTGGATTAATTCCATGGTGCTGTACATTATTATATTAATTCCATGGCACTGTACATTATTAGATTAAGTCCATGGTGCTGTACATTATTATATTAATTCCATGGCACTGTACATTATTAGATTAAGTCCACGGTGCTGTACATTATTGTGTTAATTCCATGGTGCTGTACATTTTTATATTATAATTCCGTGGTGCTTTACATTTGCAGGTTTACATATGGTACACAAAATATACAAAAAAATATAATGCAAACAATGACCGATTGACACAGTGGGGTAGAGGGCCCTGCCCACAAGGTCTTACAATCTATGAGGGAAGGGGGGTAGAGACAGAAGGGGAGGGGGAGACTGTTCAGATGGTGATGTGGTGACAGTAGTGTTATTGGAGGTTGTAGGCCTTCCTGAATAGGGGAGTCTTCAGGGCCTTCTTGAAGTCTGTGATTGTGGGGGTCAGTCTTATGTGTCTTGGTAAGGAGTTCCAGAGTATGGGGGATGCACGAGAGAAATCTTGGAGACTGTTTTGTGAAGAACAGAGCGGAGTAGGAGGTCTTTGGAGGATCTGAGGTTACGTGTGGGCAGGTAGCGGGAGATTAGGTCAGAGATATATGGAAGGGACAGGTTGTGGATGGCTTTGTATGTTAGTGCTAGTAATAGAGATAAGCGAGTACTATTCAAAACTCCCGTTTCGAATAGCACGCTCCCATAGGAATGAATGGATGCAGAGGTTAAGCGGCCGGACGCCGGCAAAGTCTGCGTGCCGGCCGCTTCCATTCATTCCTATGGGTGCATGCTATTCGAAACGGGAGTTTCAAATAGTACTTGCTCATCTCTAGTTAGTAACTTGAATTCTATTGTCTGTGCAATAGGTAGCCAGTGAAGGGATTTTACAGAGGGGAGCGGATGATAAAGAACGGGGGGAAGAGGTGTATTATGCAAGCTGCACAATTTAAGATGAACTGGAGGGGGGGGGGGGGGCAAAGTATTCGCTGGAAGGCCATGGGAAGGGTGTTACAGTAATCTAAGTGGGAGATTATGAGGACATGGACTAGCATCTTTGCAGTTTCTGGGTTGAGGAAGGAGCAGATTTGATCGTTGTTCTTGAGTTGGAGGCGGCAGGAGGTCTTGAGGTTTTGAACTTGCGACTTGAAGGCTAGGTTAGAGTCCAGGGTTATCCCAAGGTAATGGACCCATGGGACAAGGCTAAGCGTGGTTCCATTAACTTTGATAGATGAGTCAGGTAGAGGGGCCGTACGAGGTGGGGCGAAGATGATGCACTCTTTTCTCCATTTTGAGCTTGAGAAAGTGGGAGGAGAGAAAGGAGGCTATGGCAGCTAGACAATCTGGGACTGTGGCCAACAGAGAGGTAATGTCTGGTCCACAGAGATATATTTGAGTATCATCAGCATGGCAATAGTATTAAAAGCGATGAGATTCTATGAGTTGGCCCAGGCCAAGGGTGTAGATGGAGAACAGGAGGGGTCCTAGGACGGAGCCTTGGGGGACACCTACAGTACATGATCATGAGAGTTAATGCAGAAGAACACTAGACAGAGGTGGCTTCGTCTGCATTCTGTAATTAATAGGCGTCATAGGATGAGAGCAATTGACATTAAAATAGTAGTGTGAACCGACCCTAAGTCTGCCTATAAAAGTACACTACCATACACAAAAGTTAATCACTGTATTTAATCATCCTGCCATTAGAGAGGTACACTGCCATACATAGAGCTGAGGAACTGTATCTAAACCTACCATTATAGAGGTAGCATGGTGGCTTAGTGGTTGTTGCCTTGCAGCACTGGAGTCCTGGGTTCAGATCCTGCCAATGATGACATCTGCAAGGAGTTTGTATGTTGTCCCCATATTTGTGTGGGTTTCCTCTGGCTTCCTTCCACCACTCCAAATACATACTGCTAAGGAATGTAGATTGTGAGCCCTATATGGGACAATGATTGACAATGTCTGTAAAGTGCTGTGGAATATGATGGTGTTATATCAGTACATAATATAATAAAGGTACATTGCCATACAGTCATGGCCAAAAGTTGAGAATGATACAAATATTAATTTTTACAAAGTCTACTGCTTTAGTTTTCCTAATGGCAATTTGCATATACTCCAGAATGTTATAAAGAGTGATCAGCTTAACAGCAATTACTTGCAAAGTCAATATTTGCCTAGAAAATTAACTTTATCCCCCAAAACACATTTCAACATCATTGCAGCCCTGCCTTAAAAGGACCAGCTAACATCGTTTCAGTGATTACTCCATTAACACAGGTGTGGGTGTTGATGAGGACAGGGCTGGAGATCAATCTGTCTTGATTAAGTAAGAATGACACCACTGGACACTTTAAAAAGGAGGCTGGTGCTTGGCATCATTGTTTCTCTTCTGTTAACCATGGTTATCTCCAAAGAAACACGTGCAGGCATCATTGCACTGCACAAAAATGTCCTAACAGGGAAGAGTATCGCAGCTAGAAAGATTACACCTCAGTCAACAATCTATTGCATCATCAAGAACTTGTTACGTTCGTGTCTGAGTCCAGATTCCGGATTGCAGGTTGCACCGCTAAGGAAACAGGGGAGGGAGACTATCCCTGGCACTACGGTGGCTAGCTAGGCCCTGCCTACGAGTTGTGGTCAGCTGTCCCCAAGCTAGTCTTGGCCCCGACAACTCCTGGCTCTCTAGCACGAAGACCTAGCAGACAGATAGGGCAAGAGCTATAGGAGAGCTAGGGACTGGGGTTTCTAAAGTGGTGACCCCTACAGAAATCCAGGTGCAGCTGCAGACAGACAAACGGGCTGGGAGGTGCTGGACAACGGACACGCAGCACAAAACAATACAAAACAAGAGAATGAGGAGAGGGACAGTGGAGAGGTGAGGAAAGGGTAAACACAGGACTGGGGAAAACACTGGAACCCAAAACCTCTCAAACCACAAGAAAGTGCCAGGCAAACAGAGCAGAAGGATAGGGTGGAGATGAAGTGTGAGGGAACAAACCAGATACACACAACAGGCAACTCTCACACCACTTCCTAATCAGTTGGAACTTTCACCAAAAACAATCCTCCTCCTAGAGCCAAGCATCCTAAGGTGTAAACCACAAAAACCGGCAACATGTGGGGCCAGCCCTCTTCCTTAAAAAGGCCCCAGAATCCTCCCATAGGATGATGGCAATATAAAACACCTGAGGTTCGATTCCTGAAACCTCAAGTATGCTAAGAGGACTGACCCCCAATACCAAACCAGATGGTCCAGTGGCAAAGCAACCACCAGCAGAAAATAGGAGCCCGGATCAAATCCCCAACCAAAACAAAATACACAAACAACCAGGTCATGACAGAACTTCAAGGAGAGAGGTTCCATTGTTGGCAAAAAGGCTCCAGGGCGCCCAAGAAAGACCAACAAGCGCCGGGACCGTCTCGTAAAAGTGTTTCAGCTGTGGGATCGGGCTACCAGCAGTGCAGAGCTTGCTCAGGAATGGCAGCAGGCAGGTGTGAGTGCATCTGCACGCACTGTGAGGCGGAGACTCTTGGAGCAAAGCCTGGTCTCAAGGAGGGCAGCAAAGAAGCCACTTCTCTCCAGAAAAAAACATCAGGGACAGACTGATATTCTGCAAAAGGTACAGGGAGTGGACTACTGAGGACTGGGGTAAAGTCATTTTCTCTGATGAATCCCCTTTTCGATTGTTTGGGACATCTGGAAAACAGCTTATTCAGAGAAGACGAGGTGAGTGCTACCACCAGTCTTGTCTCATGCCAACTGTAAAGCATCCTGAAACCATTCATGTGTGTTGTTGCTTCTCAGCCAAGGGAATCGACTCACTCACAGTCTTGCCTAAAAACACAGCCATGAATAAAGAATGGTACCAGAATGTCCTCCAAGATCAACTTCTCCCAACCGTCCAAGAGCAGTTTGGCGATCAACAATGCCTTTTCCAGCATGATGGAGCACCTTGCCATAAAGCAAAGGTGATAACTAAATGGCTCAGGGAACAAAACATAGAGATTTTGGGTCCATGGCCTGGAAACTCCCCAGATCTTAATCTCATTGAGAACTTGTGGTCAATCATCAAGAGACGGGTGGACAAACAAAAACCTACAAATTCTGACAAAATGCAAGCATTGATTGTGCAAGAATGGACTGCTATCAGTCAGGATTTGGTCCAGAAGTTGATTGAGAGCATGCCAGGGAGAATAGCAGAGGTCCTGAAGAAGAAGGGTCAACACTGCAAATATTGACTTGCTGCATTAACTCATTCTGACTGTCAATATAAGCTTTTGTTACTCATAATATGATTGCAATTCTATTTCTGTATGTGATAAAAACATCTGACAAACACACAGAAAAACCAGAGGGCAGCAGATCATGTGAAAATATATTTGTGTCATTCTCAAAACTTTTGGCCATGACTGTACATAGAGGAGAGCTACTGTATCTGAACCTAAAATTATAGGGGTATACTACCTGTAACTCCCAACCATCCCGAATCCTGCGGGACAGTCCTGATTTTATACTGCTGCCACGAATAGCTTATGGTTTGTCCCGCTATGCCACTGAAGTCCCGCTATGCCCCGGAAGTGTTTTACTGTTAACGTACTTTGTTAGGGTAGGGTAAAGGCTAAATGGTAGATGCTAAATCCTAGTGGGCTAAAGAACCTTTGATGACTATGTGATCAGATTCTTGTGTGGGCGGAGCAATTCTGGATACTACAGGACAGTGCAGTGTTACATAGAAAGTGGAAGCTGATGGAAATGGAGACTGATGGAAGGTAAGGAGGAGAGAAGAGACAGCATGTGTGAGCAAGAGGGGGGAACTGGGGGCAGATGTAGGGGCAATTAAACTGAAGGCAGATGAAGAGGCAATTAAGCTGGTGGCAGATAAAGGTAGACATTAAAATGGTGGTAGATGGAGGGGGGCAATTAAACTGGGAGCAGATGAAGGAGAGCATTAAGTTTGTGACAGATGAAGGGGGACATTAAGTTGGTGGCAGATGAAGGGGAGATATTAAGCTGGAGGCAGTTGAAGGGAGACATTAAGCTGGGGACAGATAGAGGGACACATTCAGCTGGGGACAGATGGAGGGGGACATTAAGCTGGGGACAGATAGAGGGGGACATTCAGCTGGGGACAGACGGAGGGGGACATTAAGCTGGAGACAGATCGAGAAGTGGACATTAAACTGAGGGGGACAGATGGAGGGTGACATTAAACTGGGGGCAACTGGAGGAAGAAATTAAACTGTGAGGGATAGCTGGAGGGAGACATCTCTGCCTCTAGTTTCCCCCAGTTTAGTGTCCTCCTCCAATTACCCAACTGTTTAATATACCCCTTTCGTTTCCGCCAACTTAAACTGGGGTACAAGGAGAGGGACTTAATAATATAGGGCAATTGGAGGGAATATTATAATGGTAGGGTGACCGTAGGAGCATTATACTGTATCTAGGCACATGGAAAAATGGATGAGAATGGGCGGAGTCGATGTAGAAGTGGGTGGAGCTAATTTTGCCATGGCACACATAGCGCACATTTTGTCTGTCTTTCTGTCATTTGAAAGTTGGGAGGTATGACTACTAGAGATGAGCAAGTACTATTCAAAACTCCCATTTCGAATAGCATGCACCCATAGGAATGAATGGACACAGCCGGCACGCAGGGGTTTAAGCGGCCGACCGCTGGCAAAGTCAATTCATTCCTATGGGTGCGTGCTATTCTTTTTTTTTTTTAAATGTAGATTGTGAGCCCCATATAGGGATCACAATGTACATTTTTTTTTCTATCAGTATGTCTTTGGAATATGGGAGGAAACACGGGAAGAACATACAAACTCCTTGCAGATGTTGTTCCTGGTGGGATTTGAACCCAGGACTCCAGCGCTGCAAGGCTGCAGTGGTAACCACTGAGCCACTGTGTTCCCCAATGGGTGTGTGCTATTCGAAACTGCCATTTCGAATAGTACTCGCTCATCTCTAATCACTACCACACACAGAGCTGAGTGGCTGTATCTAATCCTGCCATTATAGAGGTATACTACCATACATAGAGTTGAGTCGCTGTTTTTAAGTCACTCATTATAAAACTATACCACCATACATATACAGTGGGGAAAAAAGTATTTAGTCAGCCACCAATTGTGCAAGTTCTCCCACTTAAAAAGATTAGATCAGCCTGTAATTGACATCATAGGTAGACCTCAACTATGAGAGACAAAATGAGAAAACAAATCCAGAAAATCACATAGTCTGATTTGAAAATAATTTACTTGCAAATTATGGTGAAAAATAAGTATTTGGTCACCTACAACCAAGCAAGATTTTTAGCTCTCACAGACCTGTAAGGCTGAATTCACACGGCGTTTTTTGGACTGGATTTTAAGGCGGAATCTGCCTCAGAATCTGGCTCAAAAAACCGCCTTCCATTGACTTCAATGGGAGCCATTCACTTCCTTTTTCAGAGAGCGATTTCTACCCACTTGCAGAAAAAACAAGCGAGGTGTCCTTTCTTGCCGCAGATTCTGCACAGCGCGGCACTCCATCCCGACTAGGCCCATTAATTTGGGCCTAATCCGGAGCGGAATGCCGTGGCATCCAGTCACGGCTATCTGTTTTTTTGACCAGATTCTGAGACGGCCTCTGTGTCAAAATCTGGTCCAAAAATCTCTGTGTGAATTCACCCTTTCTTCTTTAAGAGGCTCCTCCGTCCTCCCTCATTACCTGTAGTAATGGCTCCTGTTTGAATTTATCAGTATAAAAGACACCCGTCCACAACCTCAAACAGTCACACTCCAAACTCTACTATGGTGAAGACCGAAGAGCTGTCGAAGGACACCAGAAACAAAATTGTAGCACTGCACCAGGCTGGGAAGACTGATTCTGCAATAGACAGATTTTTAATACTACAACCCCTGGTAAAAATTATGAAATCACCAGTCCCTGAGGATGTTCTTTGAGTTGTTTAATTTTGTATAAAAAAAAAACAAAAAAAAAAAAACAGATTACAGACATGGAAAAAAAAACTAAAGGCATTTCATATGGCAACTTTCTGGCTTTAAGAAAGACTAAAAGAAATCCAGAAAAATAATTGTGGTAGCCAGTAACAGTTTGATTTATAGAACAAGCCCAGGGAACAAATTATGGAATCACTCAATTCTGAGGGAAAAAATATGGAATCATGAAAAACAAACAAAATAACACTCCAACACATCACTAGTACTTTGTTGCACCACCTCCGGCTTTTATAACTGCTTGCAGTCTCTGAGGCATTGACTTCATGAGTGATACACAGGGCTCTTCATCAATCTGGCTCCAGCCTTCTCTCATTCTCTCAGCTTTGCAGGTTGGAGCCTTGTTGGACCATTTTCTTTAACTTCCACCACAGATTTTCAATTGGATTGAGATCCGGACTGTTTGCAGGCCATGACATTGACCGTATGTGTCTTTCTTCAATGAATGTTTTCACAGTTTTTGCTCTATGGCAAGAGGCATTATCATTTTGAAAAATGATTTCATCATCCTTAAACATCCTTTCGATAGATAAGAATAGTGAAAACCTGTGCATTTATTGAAGATTTAATGACAGCCATCTCCCCAGTGCCTTTACCTGACATGCAGCTCCATATCATCAATGACTGTGGAAATTTGCATGTTGCATCTCATTAGAAAGGCACCAAACAAAAGTTCCAGCATCATCACCTTGCCCAATGCAGATTCGAGATTCATTACTGAATATGACTTTCATCCACAGTCCACGATTGCCTTTCCTTAGTCCATTGTAACCTTGTTTCTTTCTGTTTAGCTGTTAGTGATGGCTTTATTTTAGCTTTTCTGTATGTAAATCCCATCTTTGAAGAGTACTGTTTATCTCTCATTAAGTCAATTGCTCAAAGACTGCAAGCAGTTAGAAAAGCCAGAGGTGGTGCAACAAAGTACTAGTGATGTGCTGGGGTGTTATTTTGTTTGTTTCTTTTTCATAATTCCATGAAAGCACTGACAAACAACCAATATTTGCTGATAACATAGTCTTTATATATACTGTACCCAACTGGGTATACAGATGGAAGTAGGTGTACACTGGCTCAATATAGAGGTGGAGCTACAGATGTAGCAAGGTTAACCCGAACTTCTGCAATTAGTTAAACTGCTGCAGCGTGATATCTTATCTTCAGATAACCAAAACCAAGGAAGGTATTTAGAAAAACTTTTTTGTTTTGTTGACTTTTGGAATGAGATATCATGCTACAACAGTTTAACCAATGGCAGAAGTTACCACCATACTCGTCCTTATCAGAATATGACCTAACGTAGAACATACTGTATTTTTGCTTAAATGTTTTTTTTAAATTGTTTGACATGTCATTACTCGATATTTTTGTAACTAGGAGTCACAGTCACAGCACTCTTTGGCTGAGTTCACACGGAATCCTTTGGTCTGAGGAGGCCACCTCAGATTCCTGACAAAAAAAGTGGTAGCTGACACTGGATGCCGATACAGTGCACCGGCATCCGCTCCGTAGTGTCTTCAGGCGGACGTCCGCAGCTGAACCGACCGCGGCATCCGCCTGAAGAATAAGCATGTCGCTTCTTTTTTACAGGAGCCGGAACAGACCACTCACGGAAAAAAGAAATGACCGGCTCCCATTTGATTTCAATGGGGGCCGTTTTTTTGGTCAGGATTTTCCATGTCAAAAAACCCAGTGTAAACTCAGCCTTTTACATTGCACCATTCACTTTCATCAAAATTCATTAATATTTCCCCAGGGTGGCACTATTAAAGGATAATCTCTTATCTTATTATTGAAGAAGTTGCAGGGCAACACAGCAAACTTTGGTCATGCAATAGGAATCACAGCCAAAATGGCTGACCATTAGGGTGCAAAAAATGTGCTTCTCAATGATGGAATGTAGACAACACATGTAGTGTTCCCTATTTATTATCATTGAAAAGGAGGGGGTTCTCATGGAGAAGAGTACTTAGTCATAAACCTTTAAGGGTGCATTCACATGGCGCAGTTAGGGTCAGTGCGCACGGAGATTTTTGGCGCTGATTTTGACACTGAATCCGCTTCAAAATCAGCCTCCAAATAAAGCCTCCCAATAGAGTTCTATTGGGAGGCTTTTTTGGAGGCTGATTTGGAGGCAGATTCAGCATCAAAATCAGTGCCAAAAAAACTCTGTGTGCACTGAACCTTAGGGTTCGTTCACAAGGGGGGGGGGGTGTTGGTTTTTGACCATATTTTGACTCGGGGAGCCATGTCAAAATATGGTCAAATCCCGCCTGCCACGATGTCCCGGCTTCCCCCACCCCGGAGTTGGCTCAAATGAAAGGGGTCGACGCTGGAGGTTGCAGCTGCCAGGCGGAATCCGCCTGAAGAAAGGGCAGCTCGCTAGTGAATGCTAGTGGTCTCCATAGACCACCATTGTAAAGGGGTGGATTATGACGTGGATTCCGCTGTCAAAACCCGCCCCTTTGGGCCTGTGTGAACTAGCCCTTAAAACGGCAAACTGCATAGGAAAAAACGGCATGCAGATTTTTAAAATTGGTTTAATAATTTTACAGGTAAAACACATTTATTTAAAGGAGTTCTTCAGAAATTACAAAAAAGTCATACTCACCTCAGCACTCCATTGTACCTTTCTCTTACTGGACTAGAAATGTAGAGTGTCACATGACGATTGCAACCAATCGGTGGCTTCAGTGGTGATTTATGTGAGTGATGTCACCAGTCCTCCAGTGATCATTGAGACCAGTGATTGCTCTCAGCAGTCATATAAACCTCTCCTCTTCAGTGAGGCACTGGCGTACCTATTAACTGTCCTAGATTATAGGTGCTGTCCCAATCAATGGGAAGTATTTCCTGGCTTCTGCATCCTCTGTTTTTCCCATTTGACCCCTACCTCTGTTCCTGGGATCTTTGACGGGTGTGACGTAGTGCCATCAATACATTGTGCTTACTGCTGCCTAAAGCCATCTGCATGACAAATGGGAGAGGACTACTTTTTTTAAATGCATTATACTGTGGGAACACCAGGAGGTGGACATTATAATGTGGGGTCATATTCAGGCGAACATTATGCAGTAGGGGCATATGCAGTTGGAAATTATAAAATAAGATAAGTAATCCTTTAAGAGTCCCACCATGGGAAAATTCAGTGTGTAAGGGTGCATTCACACTTCGGATACGCAGACTGATTCTGAACGTTAAAACACGTTCAGAATCAGAGCGTATAAAGCAGATCCCATTCATTTCAATGGGAGTCGGCATATGAGCGCTACCCATTGAAATGAATGGGCTGCTTTTTTCTCATAGGGCGGCGTAAGCACTCGGCTCATTCCGAGCCGTACACGTGAGCGCTTCTAAACACTTCCCATTCACTTCAATGGGAGCGCTCATAGAGAAAAAAGCAGCCCATTAATTTCAATGGGGAGCGCTCGTATGCCGGTTCCCATTGAAATAAATGGGATCTGCTTTATACGTGCTGATTCTGAACGTGTTTTAACGTTCAAAATCAGTCAGCGTATCCGAAGTGTGAATGCACCCTAATAGCAGCATAAATAATACAATAACAATACAAGAAAAACAACATACAAAAAGCTCAGATAGAAAGATAAAAAGATATAGAAGAGAAGATAGTAGGAGGCATATCAAAAAACTTCAGGATCATTTAGTTCTCTGTGCGGAGTGCTCCATGCTTAGCCTGATGTAGATTATACAGCCTGACCGCAGCGGGGAGGAAAGACTTCCTATAGCGCTCCTTCTCACACTTAGGGTGAAGCAGACGGTCACTGACAGTACTGCCCAGTGCTGTCACGGTCTTATACATAATGTAGGGGCATCAGGAGGGATATGTTATACACTTGGGGTATATTCAGATGGACATTATAATGTGGGGGCAACAGGAGGGGTACATTATACAAGAGGCATGCTCAGGTGGATAATACAAATTGGGGGCATATTCACATGGGCATTATAATGTGGAGGAATATTCAGGGGGATATTATAATGTGGGGATCAGAATAAAGGGGGAAGCATTATACCATAAGGATTACAAAAGGGATATTATACAGTGTCGGGACCATAAGTGGCATGATGATTACTGTGTAACATACCTCCCAACTTCTGAAGAACTGAAAGAGGGACAAAATGTGCGGTGTGCCTAGCGTGCTGCGGCAAATTTAGCCCCACCCACTTTTATGTTGACTCCGCCCATTCTCATTCAATTTCCATGTGCCCCCACACAGTATAATCCTCCTACAGTCACCCGTAAATTATATATACCCCTCTATCTCTCCCCCAGTTTCATATACACCCTTCATCTGCCCCCAGTTTCATGTCCCCCCTCCATCTCTGCCCCCAGTTTCATGTCCCCTCCATTTCTGCCCACAGTTTCATGTCCCCCATCTATACCCCCAGATTCTCCCCCCACATCTCTTCCCCAGTTTCATGTCCCCCCATCTCTGCCCCCAGATTCATGTCCCCTCCATCTCTGCCCCCAGATTAATGTCCCCCCATCTCTGCCCCCAGATTAATGTCCCCCCATCTCTGCCCCCAGAATCATGTCCCCCATCTCTGCCCCCAGATTCATGCCCCCCATCTCTTCCCCCAGATTAATGTCCCTCATCTCTGCCCCAGATTCATGTCCCCCATCTCTGCCCCCAGATTCATGTCCCCCCATCTCTGCCCCCAGATTAATGTCCCCCCCATCTCTGCCCCCAGATTAATGTCCCCCAATCTCTGCCCCCAGAATTATGTCCCCCATCTCTGCCCCCAGATTCATGCCCCCATCTCTTCCCCCAGATTCATGTCCCCCATCTCTGCCCCCAGATTCATGTCCCCCCATCTCTGCCCCCAAATTCATGCCCCCCATCTCTGCCCCAGATTCATGTCCCCCATCTCTGCCCCCAGATTCATGTCCCCCATCTCTGCCCCCAAATTCATGCCCCCCATCTCTGCCCCCAGATTCATGTCCCCCTATCTCTGCCCCCAGATTCATGTCCCCCATCTCTGCCCCCAGATTCATGTTTCCAATCACTGCCCCCAGATTCATGTCCACCATCTCTGCCCCCAGATTCATGTCCACCATCTCTGCCCCCAGATTCATGTCCCCCCATCTCTTCCCTCTGATTCATGTCTCCCCATCTCTTCCCACAGTTTCATGTCCCCCCATCTCTGCCCCCAGAATCATGTCCCCCCATCTCTGCCACCAGTGTCATACCTCCCCCTCCTTCATCTGCCCCCAGTTTCATGTTCCAGCTCAATGTGTACACACAAAAAAGACTTAAATTCACCTTTTCCTCGCTCCCCTACAGCTCTCTCCGCAGTGTCACTAACACAGTTGTAGGTGCGATGTGACGTCATCACATCGCGCCTACACAGCCACTAGCCGGAGTGCAGCAGCAAAGCAAGGAGCTGACCTGTGACAGCTCCTTGCTTTAGTCGCGTATGTATTCAAACTCAGATCTGCGTCAGATATGTGATGCATTATTATTATTATTGTCCACCATGAGGTCTTACACTATATTGGGGCACAAAGAGGCATGGTATAAATGGGTGTAGCCAAAGTGGATGTGGGTAATAGTCGTGCACTTAATATAAGTAAATTTGCCAAGGCAAGCCCTGCACATTTTGTCTCCCTTTCAGTCCTTTGAGAGGTATTTTAGTATGACTATTTTTTTTACACCCTCTGAGTCTGGCAATATTCCTCTAAAACTTCTATACATGATTCAAATATATATAATAATAAGAGCAAAAAAAATCCTCTGAAAGCATCCTGACAACAATGTACTGTAACAAAAAGGACTGCGGAAACAAATGTTATAATAACCCAACAGTGCCCACAACAAAGATGGCCGGGCCTACCCTACCATACGTCACACGTCGGGCTTCGGTCCTTGTAGCGTCACGACGCACTGCGTTCTACGCCCGCGGGATCTGACGCAGTCCCGGAAGTCTCGCGGGAGGATCTGCCCCGGGGCGGAGCGGAAGCGGCCAGAAAGAGAGAGGAGAGAGGCGGCTCCGCAGAAAACGGTGAGACCGGTGGACGGCGGGTTTATGGGGATCGTGTGTGGGGGATTTGTTTTGGGAGGGGCAGGAGGATAAGGATTGGGCGGACTGACAACCGCAGCGGGGCAGAAGGAAGTGAGCGCTGATAACGGGCAGGCAGGGGTGCGGGGTGTCATCCTGGTTCTGGGAACATCTGCTGGGTGGAGTAAGATGGGGAGGGCTGTGGAGGAGATCCATCTGATGGCTGCACGGGGGGAGGATGGCAGTACATACAAGTTACAGCAGCTGGCACGGAAATACAGAGGAGGATGGCACAGCAGTGGTGTGGGCATAGGAAGTGTCAGAGGCTGATAGGGGGCGATGTATCCAGCTGCTCCAATTATACGAATGTGTACTCATCAGTACTGAGAGATCCCAAGCAGGACCTGTCAGCAGAGCACACCGCCCCACACTGCATCCACCACAAAAACCAGAGCACCCTGTACAAATCAAGGCAGCGGTGTGCCCCCTGGGTGGATCCGGACCATGGCTGACAAAAAGAAATGCCTGTTTGTTCTAAGAACTCTGCCACTCTTGTTTACAGTCTGTGTCAGGTATTGCAGCCTATCCTTATTCAAGTGAATACAGAAACCTACTGGCACTTATTTATATCCACGGGGAAGGGGATTCGGTCACATCACTGGGGTCCCTCGGCAAAATGGGCATTGAAACTCTCTGTGAATGAAGCACTGGTGTATTTTTGTGGCCAGCGCCTTTCTATGGGGTTGCTGGAGATTGGCGTCCTGTTGCTTCATTCACAGAAGGGATTCAGTGGGACTCTTGTTCCCTATTCTGAATGACTGTGGTCTCTGCACTTGGACCCCAGAGAGCTGATGCTTATTCCCAGTCTCAGAGTTAAAGGATAAGTGTCTGGGGTGGCAAAATCCCTTTAAGTGCCTGTTTTCCTAGTCCGATCATCATGCACTATATAGCTGAAAGCTGCTGCATGCTTCATGGTACCAATGCCCAAAACATAACTTAGAGGCGACACATGTGCAGCGCAAAATTGACTACTCTGCACACACAATGGCAAGTGCCATCCTAACAAATGTCAGAAATCATACACTGACAAGTAATGGCATAAGTATAAACGCTGTGACGTCCTTCTTATACTGCCGATCCTTAAAGCTGCGCGTGTTGTACTCCCATTGTGAATAAAGGCGTGCCCCCTGCTGGATGGGATGGACCCCCTACCCTTATTATTATTATTGAGATAGCCAAAGTGGTCAGTGATTCAGTGCTCAGCAGTCACGGCCTCTGGTTCTGCTTGATGTATGGAGCCGAAAACAATTTTGTGCGTTCTAGTAGCCCAATTGGGATTCTGCCACTTAGCTCCCATTTACGTGAATGAGAGCTGAGCTGCCGCTACACAGTGTATGGCGTTGCCTACTTCCAGCTCTGTACACTGTGCAGCTTCACTGATACGGAGTGCCAAACCCCAGTGATCTGATATTGATGACATAGCTTAGGGATAGAACCATTAATATCCGCGTCTTGAACAACCCCTTTAAAGAGGAACTGAACCCAGATGTGTCATTTGTCATAGCATTTCTGCCTAAAAATGACACTTGCCCCTCTTAAATCATTTCCAGTAACCACCAGCTATCTACAATTGACTTCTGCTTCTTCTCACCAGGCAGCCGGCATAGATTAGGAGAAAATCATCGTTACATTTCTCTATAAACAGGAAGGAAAATACAAATTGTGAATTTTTGGCTATAGATAACGTATATGAAGGTCACAGTAGTTTGGCATTGTGGTACACCGGGGAGAGTGTGCGAGTTTAGACTGTGCCTGACACTAGTAAAACCTGTCCAGTTAGCTGTGTGCACACTGTAGGGTGAAACTTGTAGATCTTTTCACCTCAAGGATCAACACATACTCCGCTGCGATGTACAGTATCAGCAAAGTGTATGAGATTTTAGGCCAGATCTTATCCACATGCTGTGTTAAAACCTGTCGAAGTTATGCTGGGCTTTAATGCAAAGGGTAAAAGCAGTAGCAACTACGTAAAGAATTCTGCTGCAAAATATCTCCCCTTTTTCGGGTGTCTTTTTTTTTTTTTTTGGTTTTTTACTGCAGCAGAATTTGGGGAACAGGCAATTGGCAGCAGACGCTCCTTTACACATACAGATTTCTGTCCAATTTCTAGTCTGTGGGATCAAAATCAGCTAACAGCTATGTCTCCCATCTCTATCATAACCATGCATGGTTTGCATTTTGGGTTTTTTTAGGGAGAGAGGAATAAGCTGTTACTTGATCGACTACAAGAACGTATAATCCATCCTCTGGCCCTTGATGCCTACTGTTAGGCTGGGGAAGGGTCTGTAAGATCAGTTAGAAAACTATACAGTTTCAGCCAAAAGTTGATCCTATACACTACAAGATTTTTGTGGGGTGTGCTATAGGCTCGTTCATATAAAGTGATGATCACTGCCCTGTCTAAATACACCCAGCGATCAGCTGCAAAGTAGAGATGAGCGAGTAGTATTCTAAAAGGCAGCTTCGAATAGCACGCACCCATAGCAATGAATGGAGCCGGCCGGCACGCAGACGGGGCCGGCGTCCTGCCGCTTAACCCCCTTAGCCCTGCCGGCTGCGTCCATTCATTCCTATGGGTGCATGCTATTCCAAACTGCGGTTTGGAATACTACTCGCTCATGTCTACAGTGCAAAGCAATGCTTGTGTGTCCTTGATCTACCTACAAACAACAGATTTATTAAGACTGGAGTCATGTCCGCCAGTCTTAATAAAGGACTCGACAGGCGCAGGGCGCAGCTGATTTATGAAGCCTCTTAATAAATGAGAACCCCGCATGTCTAAAATTAATGGTCTGTCTTAAGGGCAGGTCATCAGTTTTATAAAAATGGATGACCTCTTTATCTCTATAAAGGAGGGGGTGGGTTGCACAGATGATTTCCAAGTGACTGCACCGTTTATGGGCAACTCATCTGCTCTATAATGGTCAGGACACGCACAGCCATACGATGTTACAGTTAATACCTCAGATTAATCTGCAATGCTTTGCAACCATTGGTGGCTGTGGTTGGGCGAGGTTTTGGCTGTATTGTGGATGCTATATGTGCCCTTGTCCTTAAAGAACCCTAACTGTTCCCTCTACTGCTAGATGTCTGAAGTGTTGGGTTATTGAAAAGGTGTAAGCACTCGTTTTACATGCCTATTTTTATGGTTTCCATAAAAGATAAATTAATGGCTAGGGGTCACCCCTTTAATAAACCCATGCATGTAGATCTATGCGGTGGTCAGAAGTCAGGACCTACCCGGTAACTGTAAGACGCTTGACCTAGTCAGTGAGATGATTTTGGGTGTGCCCGTGTAGAACTGATCCTAGGCTTTGTCATATTGATTCATTGCTCAGCTTTGACCACAGGGCAACCCATCCCCCTCCCAGTTTCCAAAAAAGTGAATGGGAAAAGTGGAAAGGCTGCTGTTGTCCTCAGATGGTAATGTCATTGTCACAATGCTAGAGCTGTGTGGCTTAGAGATCTCTAAGATAGTGAACATTAAGCAGTCTAGCCCCGGCTTGATCTACTGTAAGATCTGCTAGATCAGCGCCTGTCACTTCCTGGAGTTGCTGGGTTTGTGGACTGGTGATGGCTCAGTATACAGTACCTGTGATATATACGGCACTAGTTACGTACCTATATACGTAGTGGGCAGTGATGGGTTCAGTCTGTGACCTCCTAGACTAGATAGTTGCTTTACAGTTGATGGTTTCTTACAGATTTTAGCAGATACAGATTTCCTTCTTCCTGCAGGAGTGCTACTTTGCATATCTTTTCTTGCACTGGAGCTATTGCATAAGACTCCTTATACCAACTTGGCATTATTCCATTTCACACATCTTGCCCAGTCTACCAGTGCCCTGCATTGCACTTACAATGGGCAGACCCCCTGAATGCTGTCTGCAGATGGGTGTCTTACTTATGGAGAAGGCCTCGTGAAAGGTTCGGACATTAAATTGGTTGTCCAGGGAAAAATGGACAATAAGTTTATTTTTTAAATCAGTCGGGGGCAATGAAAAAAAAAATCAAACTTGCCTTTCCACGGCCTTGTGATGCCTCCCAGCGCAGTTTGGTCCTCTCGGTCCATTATTATCTTCCAGCGGAAATCCATGCCACACGTGAATACAGAGGTCAA
Source organism: Leptodactylus fuscus (assembly GCF_031893055.1). Lineage (NCBI taxonomy): Eukaryota > Metazoa > Chordata > Amphibia > Anura > Leptodactylidae > Leptodactylus > Leptodactylus fuscus. The sequence continues at coordinate 132,545,090 of NC_134270.1, forward strand.
ACGGCGGCCTCATCGAAGGGCGTGTGATGTCACTGCCTGTGACATCCCGGGGTCTCTTCCTGAGGCGGTTTCAGTGGAAGGGATCCGGGACGTCACAGGCAGTGAGCAGTTTCACTTTTAAAAGATGCCGGAGCAGAAGGACCGGACTGCACTTGGAGGACTCAGGAGCACCAGGGACGGGTAAGTATCATTTTTTAATCCTCTCCTGGCTTTGACTCAAAAAAAACTACCGTAAGCAATATTTGCAACCAGAAGATAAAGCAGCTTTTCTGCAAAGAGGGGCTTCAGCCTAAAGTTTTTTTTTTATATTCTGATGCCTTCTTCACAGGATGGATTGAAGGAAGGTCTGACACCCGGACCTGCTCTGATCAGCTAATTCAGTTGCTGCCATGGCTTGTTGCAGTGGGAAAATTTGGAAGCAGCTCTATTCCTATTCAAGTAATAGGTGCAAAGCTGCAGCCTCATTCACTGTATAGCAGTGGCAATGGTCTGTGCCTATAACTTAAAAAGGTGCAGAACTTAATATGGAGCTAGGGTGTCAGACCCCCACTGATCAGATACTGGTGACCTATCCACAGCAGGTCATCAGTATGAAAAAAAAAAAAAAGACTGGTGGCCTTGAAAACCCCTTTAACTTATAGGATAGCTGCCCCAAATAAGTAGCACCCGAGATGCAGTTTTCCTTCTTCCTGCATCTCCGGTAACATTGCCTTCATTTCACAATCATCGATCACATGGCCTCATGTCTCAGTCCTAACCAAGTGAATGGGCTGAACTGCTAAGCCAAGCACAGGCAGTGCAAAATATATAGCACCACACTTGGTCTTCTGGAGGTCTCAGAGCTCACCCAAATTATGTGGTCTCTTGAATGTCCTATCGTAGGCCCAGAAAGCCTCTTTTATAGGGACAGCTCGCCATATCACTAACAATCACTCTTTCCTTCCGCAGTGGGACTCCTGGATAGTCTCTATGCGTGGTACTGTTACATTCAAGAGATTGGGCAGCTGCAGTTCCCTATATACTGGTCAAGGCAAGGAAACGTGTACTGTGTCCCCTTTATGGTGGGTATCCCTGGACCCCCCGCCATCATAAAGTGGTGTCATGTATTTTTCTGGTAATACATTCCCTTCAGTATTCAGCATTGATCTTTATCTCACGGAGTAATGCGCCGCTCATTTAGACACGTATACACCTGTCAGAGCGAGGCGCTGCAAAACAGATCCCATTGACTTCAATGGGTGCCGGATTACGCACGTAACACATTAAAATCAATGGGTTACAAAGCCTCCCATTGATTTCAATAGGTAGCGCGCATAATCCAGCACCCATTGAACTCAATGGGATCTGTTTTTTACGTTACTCACTCTGAACGAGTTTTACATTCGTTAAACTCCGTGTTAAGGCTTCCTTAATGTGTAGGACATCATATACAGAATAAGTCTAGTTGCTATTGGAATTACTGACATTTTTTCCCCCTCAGGCCTACACAAGCATGAAGATAGGGTACATCAAATAACCTAATTCAAATAGCATATAGTACCTTCTGTAAGGTCATCACATAAGTGCATTTCAAAAAACCATAACAAAGAAAAACAAAAAAGCGGTAGAAAATGCTTAAATAAATTGACAACTTTTATTAACTATACAGGGACAATACATAACACGTTAAAAGGTGACAGAAAAACATCTACCAATAAATAGGTGTGGAGGACAAAACCTAGCATAGTAGGGGTATAAGCAAAATGATGTAACAAATGCCCCGGAAGAAGGCTCATAGCCAAAACGTGCGTTGGGGCTAGGTGTGTGGGCCAACCAGCAGCATTGTGTACATTCCACCTATGGTTATGTAAACTTCTTATTTCACTTCTCTACTATATCTCGTGCTCCTGAACTGTTTGGTGCGTTATCTATGATACAACCTTTGACTACCTCTAACCATGAGTAATACACCTTTACCAACTACTCCTTAGCATTGTGTAATACATTTTGTTATACTTTCCTTACAACATTGTACTGTAGACCATATCACTGTGCTGTGCACTTGCCCTAAACACGTCAGTGTTGACATTAAGCCAATGTGATAAGGATTAGGGATATACTATGTAATGATTGCCAATGCTAAATAATTTTGAGTTTATCCGGAGCATTTGTTACATCATTTTGCTCATACCCCTACTATGCTAGGTTTTGTCCTCCACACCTATTTATTGGTAGATGTTTTTCTGTCACCTTTTAACGTGTTATGTATTGTCCTTGTATAGTTAATAAAAGTTGTCAATTTATTTAAGCATTTTCTACCGCTTTTCTGCTTTGTTTTACACAGATCGGTCTTACTTTTATGATGCCCATGCTCTTGTTTGCATTGGCTGCCCATCGCCCCATTCCGTATTTGCAGGGCAAACGGAGAATCAGCCAAGATGGATTTTATTTCATCCTTCCTAAAATATATAGAATGTATTTTTGGCAAATGGGTATGATAATTGCCACTTTTGGTCACCAGTTGTCTATGGCCACCTGTCACTTCTCCTATCATGTCTATTTTAGTAGATATTTGCATTCTATATTAAATAACAAGTCTGTTCCTCTGTTATGCCTCATGGAAATGTATGAATAAATTAACTGGGGGTTAACATTCCCAATTTCTGTATTACAAAATAAACAACAAAATTAAAAATTAAACTTGATACTTACCCAGTGACTTTATTCACATCTGCACAGTTAATAAGTAAAGCTGGAAAGGTATATTTTGTCTTTACTGCGCATGTGCTGGATCTCTGGCGCATGCATAGTGAATCTGAGGGGTACCTTCCCATCTCCAGTGAACAATTGCGTAGGTGGGGGGGGGACGCTAGAGAGAAGGCTGAGAGTCATCTTTAGGTAATATAAAAGGATTGGACAACTTTATAATAGGAGTATTTGGTACATTAAGCCTCCTGTCCATAAGGATCTAGAGGTGGTCCCAAATCAACCTGGCAGGTTCCCTTTAAATTGTTGGTAGGTGATAAGTTTAAATTTTGGAACAACCCCTGTAATGCCAATTTTTTGTCCATGTTTTTGATTGGTGTTTTTTGAGGGTAACGTAGAGCATGCAGCCTCTACAGTCATAACAGAGACATAAAGTGTATATAAAAAGAAAAGAAAATAGGCCTTCAGTAAACATTAGGGCTGGAGTTAAACATCAGCTTTGGCAGCAAACCCCATCGTGTGACCGAAGATTTCTAAGTTATCCTGTGACACCTGAATAGAGTCACCGCAATTGACTTTAGGTAACCAAAAAAATCTAACTTTTTTTTTCAACTTTGGAAGAAAAAAAAAACCTCAGAGCCGAAGTGCAGTCCTATTGGCCTACATTGCTTTGTTTGTGCAACGGGAATTGCGGCCAACATTGCAGTGAAGCCCCAGCTGGATACCTATAGCAATAGGTTATAACTTATTGCCTCACAAGACAGGCACAACCATGTCATCTGCTGCAGAGTTTTTTGCTTTATTTTCACTTATCGCCACTCATAACAGACTGCCTAGATATTAAATAGACACCAATGTTCTCACTAATGGGACAAAAATGTTGCTGTGTCCTAGTGTATTGTATTTCGCTATACCATGATGGCTGCAAACTTTGGTCCAAAACAGGAGCCTCATGCCCTCATAGCCCTGTGGGCATTAGGACATCTGTCACATTACTTCCACTCATCTGATAACAGTATACATGTCCAACCATCTAATGGGGGGGGGGGTCCTAACTTTCCATTATTGTCAAATGTTGAGATGCTGGATTTCAACATGCCTTATCCTGTTGTATTTGGGGAGATAAACCAACTGCAGAGGTGTCCGGCAGCAGCTTATTAATGTCTCCTCATGACTTGGCTGAACTGGGCGGCCATTTGTATGGGGCGTTGGGAGAGATTTCTTGGCTGAACTCTGTTTTTTTTTGGACAGCCATCTACTGTGTAAGGATCTGAGCAACTTTGTCTCAAGCCAAATTATGATGGCTTGAAGTCGATGCAGCTCCAAAATGGCAAGTCTTTTATGGTACTCATAGTATGTTCACCGAAATTCCCACTTGTGAAGGGAGCGCCATTCACTTCTATGGTGCTGCCGGAGATTACAGTCCTGCATAGCAGTGAATGGAGCGCCAGTCGCACAAGTGGGCTCCATTCATAAGAAGGCTTTAGGGGGACTTTTAGTCCCCATTCTCCTGATCTCTGGGGGACCCAATGGTCAGGCACCCACTGATGGCACATTTATCCCCTGTCCTTTAATACTGGTCTTCTTCCTAGATTTATTGGAGCCAATGTCTTGATGGGTCAGAGCAGTTTTTTGTCAGGGCGGTGGAGTCATGCTCAGTTTTGGGTGGAGTAGTAGTCCAAAAAAAAAGTTTTCTATCTCCGGTTTTAAAGTAAGATATTGCATAGTTTTTAATTGTATTATAGAATTATTAATATTGTATAATAAGCTGTATAGGTAGTCACAGATTTACTTTCATAGGAATTGAGTCACTAGCTTTTTACTGAAATGGAGGGTCTTTACTGCTTATGACTCACCATAGAGTCAGGAGTTCGTCGTTCTGTGGTAAAATAGAGGCGTAGGAGTCGATGGTTTGACCTATCTACCCCACAGCCCTGGTTTTGGTGCCATTAGCTATTAGACACTATCAGTCAGTCCCATAGAAGTGACTTGAGATGTGTTTGTGTAGAAACACACCACTTCAATCACATGAGGCCCTCTGGGACCCCTGTTCTCATGATCGCCATTGGTAGGCCCACCAGTGATCAGACGCTTATTCCCTATCCTGTGAATAGGAGACACGGGCCTGTAGCTGGACACTTAATGTGTGTGACTGTGCATAGCCTTATTTCGAGGGTGACAACCCTCCATGCAGGTGGTGTCGGTCATCGTATTGATTGTCACAGAGTATTTCCAGTGACTACCTGACGGAAGAGGACAGCTATTCAGGCCGAGTGTTTAGTGGGAAATTCCCTTTAATAATGAGTAACCAGCCCTCAGCGGGAGTCATATTTATTACATCATGTTGGCGCCATAAAGCACCATAGTAAATAACTACAATAAACAGGAACTTCTAAAAACTCAGTGAGAGTTTTTCTTCATATTGAAGGCCATCAGGACAAGGTCTTCTCAGAGGAAGGGACATGAAGTCACGAGACTGAAGAAAGTGGAGCAGGGAGCACATGTGCAGTTTTTAATGTCCTTGTAGTGACAGATGCACATGAGGGGTCTGTGCCTGGCCCATAACTTACTCCACCATACATCATAATCTGTAAGACCCTACGACAGATGCAGCTCGTGTATATTTGGAGCTTTGCAAATGTCGCCTCCTTTTTTGTAGAGATGGATTAACCCTCTTGGCTTCCTTTTCTGTCAAGTGATCTTATTAAACTTCATTATACGGATATCACCCAGCTTGCTTCGTCGTGAGTAACAATTCTGCCTTGATACACAAGTTATAGAGACCCTGGTCCTCACATTACATAACTGTCTTCCTCCAGACCTCCCCATAAGCATGCATGTTCATCTTGGGTGTCAAGACAGGAATAAGATTCTGCAGGACACCACTGGTGGCGTCTTATATCTGTTGAGGGCAAAGTTCATCCCAGCATGTCCAATCTTCTGACTTCTGCCGTTGGGTGTGAGTCTGGACACTACCATACATATTAGATGGTTGACCAGTCCTGACGAAATCGGCAAGGATATTTACTGAATTAAATTGTTTTTAAATTAAAATCTTAGTGATGAGGAGGAGGGGGCCTATAGGAATAGCACTTACTATGTATTGCATGCTCAGGGTCACTGTAACCCATTCATTGCTGTAGAGTCCTTGTGCTCACACACCCTTTCCTGTGCGTGGGGTGATGGTATATCAGCGCTGACTTCCTGTGTTGTCAAATTTTGCTTGCCATTCCTGCCATTTGGGGGTACTGATATATTATTCTCCCACCATCCTCTTCAGCAGGCCTCTTCGAGTGTTCACAGTAGGCCTTACCTCTTATGTGGTCAACACCACTGAAGCGTCTCCTTCAGATGGCACAGCCCAGACTGTAGAGGGGTAACACAGACTTTGTTAAGGATTCAGATATATGGACAAGGCTTGAAAAAAAGGCAGTTCTCCAGCAAAAAAATATAAAATTTTACTTTTACTTAGAATGATTAAAAAAGAGACATACAAGAAAGTGGATCCATATATAAAAACAGAAACAAGCTTCCGCGTTTCGGGACGTAGATTTCATTCCCTTAGGCATAGCTTAGCTTACCGTATATACTCGAGTATAAGCCTAGTTTTTCAACACAGTTTTTGTGCTGAAAAAGTCCCCCTCGGCTTATACTCGAGTCAAGCGCAGGGAGGATATTGTTATATACATTCCAGACACTGTATTGTTTGCACGGTGTAGGTTGCACTCCAGCCAGAAGGTCCACGGGGAGTGCAGCGGGATGCCCTCACTGTCCGGATCCTACAGCAGCTCCAGGCTGGTGATGGTTCAGGTGCAGCTGCTCCTCGCTCTCCGCCTTCAGCTGCCGCCGGTCTGGACCCACAGGGAGCGCCAGCATCGTCACTGACTGTGCAGAGTCAGCAGTTTCGGCGTCGAGTCCACAGGAAGATGGCGCTTCCCGCGGGTCCGGACCGGCGGCAGCTGAAGGCAGAGAGCGAGGAGCAGCTGCACCTGAACGATCACCAGCCTGGAGCTACCGCAGGAGCCGGACAGTGAGGGCATCCTGCTGCACTCCCCATGGACCTTGCCGTCAAAACTGCTGACTCTGCGCAGTTAAGTGGCAATGCTGGCGGGGTCCACAGGAAGATGGCGGTTCGCGCAGGTCCGGACCGTGCCACCAAAACTGCTGACGCTCTGCGCAGTTAAGTGACGATGTTGGCGGGGTCCACAGGAAGATGTCGCTCCCCGCGGGTCCGGGCTGGAGGGAGTTGAAAGCAGAGAGCAATGAGAAGCTGCACTTGAACCATCACCTGGAGCTGTCGCAGGAGCCGGACAGTGAGGGCATCCTGCTGCACTCCCCGTGGACCTTCTGGCTGGACAACCTTCTATCCCTGGAACAACTGCAGCAGAATGTGAGTACACCGTGCAAACAATACAGTGTCTGGAGTGTATATAACAATATCCCTTCCACCCCCACCCCCCTTGAAATGAATAAGTAAGAGTGATCTTTCAACTATTTATCCCCTATCCATAGGATAGGGGATAAATACTAGATTGACGTTGATGGAGGGTCGGGGTTTGGGGTGCAGTAAGTGCTGGGGAAGGGGGGGGGTGCTTTGGTTGTCCGTCTGCCCCTTCCCTGAGCTTAAAGGGGCAGACCCCCCCCCCACACACACACACTTGGAATTCAGTCTGACTACAGCCAGGCTGAATATAGGGTATCTGCAGTGCTCCTATTCCGTTGGGAATGGGTTAATAGGAGCACTGCAGATACCCTATATGCAGCCAGGCTGAATTCCAAGTGGGGGTAAAAAAACCCAGTCCTCAAGCTCAGGGAAGGGGCAGACAGACAACCAAAACACCCCCTCCCCTTCCTCAGCACCCAGCATTTACTGCACCCAAAAACTCCGGCCATTTTAATTTTGGAAATTTTCCAGTAGCTGCTGCATTTCCCCCCCCTCGGCTTATACTCGAGTCAATAAGATTTTCCAGTTTTTTTGTGGTAAAATTAGGGGGTCGGCTTATATTTGGGTCGGCGTATATACGGTAGATTACTAGTTTGCTTCTATGATTCAGAAATATACCTCATCTTCTTTTCTGCAGAAAACATTGCACCATACTTCCTTCAGTGTTTTATTACTGAGGTCTGCACTTCCTACTGTGGGTTTTTTTTTCTTCTCAATGACTGTATTGGGTTTCACCAAAGGGAAGAAGAAAAGTCATTCCCATTTACAACCAAAAAACATTTGGGAAAGAAGTTCCTCAGATAAGGCTGCAGATGAATCTATGCTACATTTTTGATGATTTTTTATTTTTTTTTGTTCGTCCATGAACTAATGTCCCCAGAAAGATCGTTCATTCTTCTTTGAGCATGTATGGCCAGATTAGATGACTGTAACAGCCTACATGGAAGCGCCTGTAAAATGTTTTCCATGGGATTGTCCTTTAATGTTATTTCAGCCATGAACTTAGGCTGAGATTACACATGCAGGTTTTTTTGGTGCAGTTTTTAAAGGGGTTGTGCCATTAAGGACACTTATTTGCTGTCCACAGGACTGGGATGAGTGTCTGATGACTGTGGCCTTCACTGCTCGGTTACTCAGCAGTCAGGAGGTTGGGTGGGAAGAAAGTCACCCTAAAGCCTACTTGTGAATGGATCGCCAGTTCGCTTATGTGACTGGCGCTTCATTCACTTCTATGGGGGTGCCAGGACTGTAATGTGTGATAGCACCCGCAGCCCCATATAAATCAATGGAGCGCCGATCACGCAAGCTCACAAGGAGGCATTAGGGAACTTTCAGTCCTTTGCTATTCTAATCGCTGGAGGATCTGGTGGTCAGGCCACCAGTGATCGGACTCTTATTCCCGTCCTGTAGGTAAGGTATAAGTGTCCTTAACGGCACAAACCATTTCAATCCAAAAACAGGGGTGGATGTTAAAAGGAGTCTTTCACCAGAGCCCAGCATGTCAACCCATTGCTGAGATATCGCTATTTTTGTCAATATACAAATGAACTCTTTGCCCTCATTTCAATAACAATCTAATCTGGGGAATGGAGACACCGATTCACAAGTGGAAAACGCAGTTTGATTCTGGTGACCCGAATGCCCGGTTTACATCTGCGTTCGGGCCATTCTGGTCCCTTCTCCATATAAAAAATGCGGAGAGAAAAGTCCTGCAAGCAGTACTTTTCTCTCCATATTTTTCAAGCAGAAACCACGCTGACCCCATTATAGTCTACGGGGTCCATCGGTTTCCTAAGGTAACCACTGTTTTATGCGGATTAGGTTTCCGTTCGGGAGGTCCCCAAGCGACCTCCCTGACCCAATATCCATGCACTGATCTACAGAGGGAAAAGGATTGTGCAGATTTTGCTGTGGCCAATGCTTTTGTTCTTAGGGGTGATCCTAAAGGCTGAGTGTTCATGTGTAGGGGGTTGTGAGACATTGCTGTCACACAAGCTTGGGGCGACGGCCGTCTAGTATGTATGGCCAGTATAAATGTGAGCTCAGGAGCGGCCTGTCTCAATTCACGTGTGCTTAGCTAATAAAATAAACCACAGCCCATATTTCCCTTTATAAATGTATGCAAGACCAGTTTTGTGTTACATAGTTGTCCTAATTTAAGTAAAATAATCCTGTTATCCAAATAGTTTTCAGCATAAAGGAGGATGCCTTTCATGGCTCATTTATCAATAGGTCACGTCTCTCGGCAGATGGGATCACAGTAGGCACAAAAAAAAAAATAAAAGGGCGTTTCAAAGCCCTCCCATAAAGTGAATACACGTCCTAAACAGATGGCCAGGGATCCTGAAACCGTGTCCTGGGACAGGCTCTGTATCGTCCGAGGTTACAGAAGAACAAAAAAAGCCACAGCCATTGATGGGTTAACTCGGGATATTCTCTTAGGAGGAAGTGAGAATTTTAGCATAACTTCAAATTAAAGGGCGAACGCTGCCTCAGTCTTATGTGTCCTGTTAAGGATTAATCCCCTACAGTGCACAATAGAGAGCCTGTTCCCGGACTACTCTTTATTTGGTTCGCAAATAGTGAGCTAAAAAAGTGCATTAATATGCAGGAACGGTAGAAGTAAGTGCACACTGCTCGCTGAAATATTTCTAAATGGTCTCTTGTGAATATAACACACACACATATATATATATATATATATATATATATACCTACCTATACACACACGATATTTGTGTGTGATAAAAATGTCACAATACGTTAGAGGTAGAAGTAAGACTGTAGGTATTTAGGATCGGGAATGCTAAATTCTGTAATCTTGATTAAAGGGAACCCGACACTAGTTTATAGGAGCAGTGCCATGTTGTCATACTTTTAGGTAACGCCTTTCTAAACACATAGTAGTCAAAAAAAAAAAAAAAACCTTTTTAGTATCCTGTAAAATAATGCTGACTTGATTGACGCCCCACTGAGTATATGAGGACGTCACTATCTCTGAAGCCTTTGGCATGGGTCTAGGAGGGTAATTCTTCTCTTAAGGGAGCCTTCACACGGAGTATACGCTCCGCTCATTCTGAACTTAAAACACGCTCAAAAGCAGCGCGTATAAAGCAGATCCCATTCATTTCAATGGGAGCTGGCATATGAGCGCTCCACATTGAAATGAATGGGCTGCTTTTTTCTCTATGGGCCCCTTCACACGGCGTAAGCGCTTGGCTCACTCCGAGCCGTACACGCGAGCGCTTCTAACTTCCCATTCACTTCAATGGGAGCACTCGTAGAGAAAAAAGCAGCCCATTCATTTCAATGGGGAGTGCTCGTATGCCGGCTTCCATTGAAATGAATGGGAACTGCTTTACATGCGCTGATTCTGAACGTGTTTTAACGTTCAGAATCAGTCAGCGTATCCGAAGTGTGAATGCACTCAAAAAGTGTCTCCTGCCCTGTAAGGCCTCATATTAATGGACAGCACCTCACCTTGATAATTTGCGGGTCTGTTTGTGAATAACAGATCACTTTTTTTTTTTTTTTCTTTTTTTAAGAAATAATTTCATATACTTGTACAGAGTATGTGGGCCCATGAAAAAGGGACAGCGCACATATCCTGTCTGTGATTTTTGGAGACCTGTAGACTTTAACGGGTCTCCTTGTTCCGTGAAGTAGACCAAAATTGCACATGTCATCTGAACATGCTGTTAGAACCAACTCTTGGATTCACGTAGTGAATATGTGGTGTGAAATGCTTGAGGCTAATATGCAAGTGGTAACCAGCCACTGTTAATACGTTATTGAGTCTGGTTTCACATTAGCTATATATTTTGCAGACTAGAAAATAACAGGCGTCCATCCTGGTGTACTTCTGTGTGCCATCCATTTTTGTATTCCCAGACCCTATTTCCTATTAAAATAAATGTGACAAACTGTAAATTAATTAAAGAATATAAATTATATATATATATATATATATATATATATATATATATATAATATAATGTCAATTAATATAAATTTTATAAGTGTAATTAAAAATAAGTATTCATTTTATTTTCAAACCGAATTTGGAAACTTTTTTCCGACTCTACCCAAAATTGGTCCTGACTCCAGCTCCACGGTCCTGCGTGTTCTGTGCATTTTCTTCAGGGACTCATAGGCTTAAATGGCCGAGACGAGTAGAGAAATGAGAAAATAATAGTGGCTGCTCAGATTTTTTTTTTTTTCTCAGTGTCTCTATCCATGAAACACAATGGATATATGATAGATCCCATTCACTTTAATGATTTCTTTCACGGATAGCACACAGTCAGTCCTTAGTGACATGATCTAAAACTATAGACGTATGAGCAGCAGCATGGATCCTCATTGAAAAAAGTGAGATGTGGAACTTCACTCCAGTATTGGTGCAGAGTATGCGTCGCCATACGCATGAATATTCTACAGTCTGAACGTGACATTAGTTTACCATAGAGTCACTTTTTTTTTTTTTTGTTTCTGTATCAACCTGTATACAGTCTGCCCCTTTGTTAGATACCAAAGCCTCACTGAGGTTTGCCTTTTATTCCCAAAGTAATGGTTTCCAGGCGATTGATTGGTTGCTTTGTCATGTATATTCGTTCAGCCCACAGTATAGCAGCTCCATTATTTGTCAGTGACAGCTTCCATTTAGATTGTTATTCCTGCTGTCAAGGATATGTTGTATTAAATGGCTGCAAAATACAATGAACAGCCAGTGCCGTTAACATTGTACAGCTCCATGCTACTGCTCCTGCCCCCATGCTGGTGCATAACTTTATCTAGTGCCCTGGCATTCTCCAGCACTGAATGTATTGATTCCCATGTTCACATCGGTCCTTGTTCTCAGGCTCAGACAGACACACAAAGGGCAGGTTCATGGAACAGTAAAAAAAAAAAAAAAAAAAAAGGAGCGAGCAGATGGCCATAGACATTGCATTGATGACACATCCCAACAAGATTGTCTTTATCTGACAAATATCTGCTTTTCAGTGTTTGCTTATGCTCCGATCTATTAGGAGTATTACATTGAAGGCTATGTATACCTTCACAACCATTTGCAATAGACGGCAATTTAAAATTTGCTACGGTTTTCTTTCTATAACTGTGATACAGCCCTATGTGTCTTCATGGTAACAGACTACAAAGTAAGTCTGTGTAGTCTGAGCCTGTATTCCTCCGTCTGTTCTCTGCCTCTCTCTAATCTTGCAAATATCACCATAAAGAGGGGAGAAATAGGAGGAAATATAAGATTAGGATTGACTATATAGGGTTTGTTCGTTGCCTGTTACTCCGAGGAGCTGTAGAAAAAAAAGGTAGTATTTTTATTTTAAGGTAAGACATATTCTTTCTCACTTAAAGGGGTTGTCCCATCACAAGGATCCTATCTATACTGCTAGTTTATGTGGATGTAAGACTTTTCCTAAATGCATTGCTTTATCAAAACTGCTTTGTTTGGCCGCTATCTTAATTTATTTACTTCATTGTTTACACTCCGTTTCTATGGCCCTTGGGATTATCTGTTCATTTGTCAAGTGATGTAGCTGCCTGCTCTCAGAGGGGGAGGGAGGGGCTGGGAGCAGCTCTGAGCTGTTTGTGTCTTTTAAGTAGGGATTTCTGAGCTCTTATCAGTTGGTTTAATTGAATTTCGCTGATAAGGGCTGAGATAGGGAGTCCATTACCTCTGTATGTAATGCAAACTGACTTAAATCCAGCTCTGCTACATCAGCTTCACACTGTGGTAATTCATTTACAACCAATCCCGTGCAAGTGAAACCCCGCCCACCTATGTGCCGAGAAAAGCAGGAAGTGAAGAGAGCACAACAGCCTGCAGGTTAGTGAACAAGCGTCATGGGAATACCCCTTTAAGAAGCACAGAGAGAATTAAAGAATTGGTTCCTAGATAGACTTGGCCTTTAAATGGTGTCTCTTGCTTTTTGTTGTTCCTTTATTGTTGGCATATTTGAGTTAGGTGCGAACAAGCCTATGGGATTTGCAAACTTCTGAACACGTCTGTGGGGTCTGACGTATAGTATTTGACCCAAAAGTTGGCTTCTGTTGTAGATGCATTGTCTTTATGAGCATCCTGGACCTTTAGTGCTAGTTCACACGGAGCAAAATGGCACTCTATTGGGAGGCTTTTTTGGAGGCTGATTTTGAGGCGGATTCCTGACCAAATTCCTGACCTAAAAACTCAGTGTGAACTCAGCCTTACAGGGTTTTTTTTTTCACCAGAGAGGATTTTGTTGGCCTCCTCTCTGTTCACAGAGTCTCACGAATGCTATCATAGCTCAATGACCTGTACAACATACGCTCCGTGCATGGGAGTTTTGGAGCAGTCACAACGTGAATATGTAAGCCATATTCCTCTCCCGTTAGACATCTGCTATATCACAGTCAAGCACTTGTAGCATTTCCATGTTCTGCTTGCCACCAGCCTTGTCATCAGAAGCTGCGTGGACAATGGAGTCAGGCCAACGGGGAGAAGCTATGAAGCAACCGCCTAAAACGTAATGCCTCACCATGGACTGTTCCTGGTCTTGTATGTGTCATGCTAATGTCTTTGATCGGCACAAGTCTCTGGCAGTGAAAGGGTTCCGCTTATCCCGCACGTCTTTTCTCATTTCGCTGAGATAGGGATTCTGTCTGTATTTCACAAGGCTGAGGTGGGCGCTTAGGACTTCCCTGTGTGGTTTCCTGAGCGCTACCAAATGTTGTGCTCCTTTCTGCAAGTATAATGGCTTTTTGTTCTGATCCATGGAATTAATAACTTGTAAATTTGACTGCAAATTTTCTATTTTTTATTTTTTTTCTACAATCGAAGTGATCTTCTGATCTGGGTGAAGACCAGCTACTATCCCTTGGGCTCAGCTTCAGCCCTACATGCATTCTTTGTACAACAGTGCTGTACATTGTGCAGTGGCTGTTCCTGGTATTGCAGCTCATCTTTGCTTGAGTGCTTCATGTCCCATGCAAAGATATGATCACTAATGCATCCTAAGGATAGGTCATCAGTATTAAAGTCCTGGGTGACCCCCTTTAAGGGAACCGTATTGTAATGACAGGGTTGTGCCATCTGAATAATGGTGCAGAAGAAAGAATTTCTATTCTTTTGCATCCGCAGCTAAGTCTGACTTAAAATTTTGAAGTTATTGCCTATCCGTGGGATCCCAAGTTCGGGTGGTCCCGATCACCCATCTGAATGGAGCAGCAGACTTAGCTTCTCATCTGGCAGTCCATTCATTCTGTGTGACGCTGCCTGAGATAGTGCAGCTCACTCCCCTTTTTTTTGATACCCATCCCCCACAAATAACATATGGCAACTAATGTATATGCATGTCTGGACCCCCCTCTATTAGCCAAAGTGGCTATTGAATAGCCTGCATTGAAATAAATGGCAGCCAACAGTATTACTGCATTGCTTCCTGCTGCTGGCCTTGATCAGCTGAGGGTCAGGTCAGCGTGGCTGCACAAGCCTGTTGTCTTCAATAGGGCAGGTTTCTCTTTGGCGGCATTCACTTCAATGGTATCCATGGAAAAACAGACTGCATATATCCAACATGGCTCTCATGAAAGTGTAAGACATGATGCCAGTGTGAACTAAGCCTAATCAAGCTTTCTCTGCAGGTAAATAGCTACACCCCACGATCAGTTACTTATCCCCAGTACTGAGAACCCCCAGATACATTCACATACATATGTATAGCCCAAAAAGACCTTGCCAACTACAAATATGCAGATTCATAGTTTTGTGTGCCAGTTCTTTGCCCAGATAGCTGGCATGGCTGAATGATATGTTGTAGTGCTGGCATTTCTATAAACAGTGATCAGCTGGCGCGGTAGCATCTAGTCTGCTATGTATACACATAAGATACCATCATATTCCATTTACAGGCAGATAGAAGCTGGATAATGTGAGAATTATATTCCTGTACATTTATATTTCTAATGTAAGGTCAGTCACCCAAATAGAGCTTTCAATAAGCCCGGTTCCTTTTATGACTTATGTATTGACTACTTAGCTTTGAAAGGTTATCAATATGTAATTGGTGGGGTCTGACACCCAGGGCCCCCATTGCTGTGGCTTCTTCCCTTTGTCAGTGACCTCACATTTATTGGTCGAATAGTACGGCAGTAGCTCAGTTCCATTAAAGTGAATGGGACTGAGCTGCAACCCCAGTCACTGCTCCTACGACATGCACAGCACTGTACTTAGTATTCTGTGAAGAAACTGCAGCCTCTTCAACCGGCTGATCTGTGGAGGTCCTGGGTGTCAGACACAAATTGATGAGGGTAGCTCAACAATGTACAAGTCCTGGGAAACCCTTTTTTAGAGTACATTCATATTTGCACCAGAAGTGAGACTGTCGCAATGCCTGTATGAAATTAGCCAACAACAAAAAGTCCTGCTTACTCGGCTTTTTCATCTGCCAGTTCCTGGTTGAAAGAGACACACTCTCGAAGGACCTAATTTTAGTCAGTGGGGTCTGCCGGGCTCCTTATTGTGTCCCAAGTACTACACGTCATTCTTCCTACCCCCTGCACAGCCCCCTACCTATTCCTTATACGTTATTGCTATATTAACCCCTTCACACAGCATAATTACATGGGGCTCGTGGGATGTAGTTCTTGCAAAGAAGTGTGAAAGGATGGAGTGGACTCAACTACTGTGCCTGTCCCATCCGAAACAGGTATCAACTGTAAGAGTTTATGGTTAGACTTGACCCACTGAGACTCCCACTGACCATGAGAATGGGGGTCCTGATATGCATGGAGAAGCAGGTGCATTGTCACTCCACTCAACTGCATGAGAGGTAGCCGAGTAAAGCATTTGCATTTCTCTAGCATTCCCAATGTAGATGAGTAAAGTGTTCAATGGATTTTCTTGTCTCAAATGGATTTTACATTTTGATGACCTATGAACAGGACGGGTTATCGGTATGTGATCTGTGAAGGGCCAACACCCATACGCTATATAGAGCAGCTGTTCCAGCAGTCTCCAGGCATCAGAGCCTAGTGCAGTGGAGGGGGAACATGTGCGTGCAGCTCCTATTCAAGTAATAGGATAACACTGCAGTTCCCTGGAATGACCACTATACAATGGATGGGGCTCCTGCGCCACTTCCATTACTTCAGTAGGATCAGCTCCCATGCACCCGCCATCCACTGCACCAGCTTTCATTGCCTGGAGGCTGCTGGAACAGCTGATCTGTGCAGGGTCCAGATGTCAGACCCACACAGATCAGATACTAATGACCTATCCTGTATATAGGTCATCAGTATGGAAAATACATTTAAGACAGAAAACCCAAATTAAGAAACAAAGTCTTTAAAAAAAAAAAAGGAAACTTTTTTTTCCCTTACGCAACTTTTTATGATGGCTTTAGAAAAATGAGGAAAAATGGTCAGCATAATTGGTACTGCCACATCCGTAACAACATGTGCTATAAAAATGAGCCGAAATAAAATACAAGTCGGCCTGCAAAAAAAAAAAAAAAGCAGTGTTGGTGGGAAACTGGAAAAGTTATGGCTTTGAAAAAAAAGGCTGCTCTATCCTTACGCTGAGGTACAATGTCGTGGAAAAGTTCCTTTTTTTGTTGCAGATTTTTTATGTTTTGTTTATTTTAAGTCTATGGCTATGTTCACACAGTGGAAGCTTTCATTTGCTGATTAAGTTTAGGTGAATGGGCCTTATTAACTGAGTCTCTCGCTCTGCGGGTTCGGTGGCTGAATCAGTCGTAGAATCCACTACAAGTTTCAGCTTTTTGCTTCAGTCTATAGGGTCAAAGTTGTTGCTGAAATCCACTTCAAAATCGCCAAATTCTGAAAAAAAAAAAAAAAAAAAAAACCGCCAAATTCTGTTGTGTAAACATGCCTTCAAAGCGTCCTTTATATTTCCCATTCCTTTTAAATCCACTCCTGGCTTTAGCTTAAAAACTGCAGCTATTTGACAACCTTTGGCTTCAGCCTTGAAGGGTATTTGTGGACCCCACACAACCTGTGTGCATGGGCCATCAGTATAAAACATGGAACATGAAAAACCTTTTAAGGCTATGGCCCCACGTGGCAGACCACATTGTGGTTTTTCCTGCAGCTCTTTCTGCTTCCATTATACCTATAGGGAAACCGACAGTGTTTCCATAGATATAATGGACACACTGCGATTTCCAAAACCGCAACACAACACACCGCTGTTTTTTTCCACAGTGTTTTTCACAGAAAGGCTGCCAAGTTTCCTGTGTGGACTTTCTGCCCGCAGGTATAATGGACATGCTGCCATTTGTTAATGGGAGTAACTAGAATCCTATCCACTTTTGCAGGTAATGGTTTTTCCCAAGCTTAAGGCCCATCTAGGCGATAACCCTGTTGTCTGATAATATTTCATTGTGACAGAGCTGCAATATCCGGGCACCTGGAATGGGGCAGATACTTTGTGCTATCCCCCTCGATGCTGTAGCCATTAGGTTTGGGGTGTACATAGCATGCAATGTGATGTAACAGGCGACTGCAGGCAGCACTGGGATGTCAGTATCTTTTCCTCTACATAATGTGAGTGCCTCTGATAATTTGGTCTATCCCCATACTAGTCTTATCTGAAGAAGTGAGCCATGCCTCTCTCTGGCCATGTGACTGCTTTGGAGCCAATCGTTGCGACACTTACTAAATATTCAGGGCAGGGGATATTCGAGTGCATATTTGTGCGAGATTGTATATGATTTATCAGCATTGGACAGACTCCAGAAGTCTGTTAGAGATCACATACAACTTCTAACGACACTGACCATGCGGACTCCAAAAGGACCTGTCTGTTTTAGTAACTACTTCTATTATTCCACATGACGTAACAACTTTAGTACATCTTTTAGGATGTTGCATTGTGTTGTTCCTCTTTTACTCCTCCTGCAAATTAATACGTTTATAAACTGTCACATTGTCTAGTCAGAGCCACGTGTGACCATACCGTGTGTGCAGAGACCAAACACTGTCACACACCATGTCTATATGCGTCTAGGTGACAATGTCTCCATAATACGCCATCCATATTTTTCTGTCGCATTCTGTACTGATCAGCTTCTATGTGGATCGCCAATCGTCTGGCGCCAGCTGCATGTTTTGTTCCGCCCCCTTGCTGTCTGCTTTATTTTCACATCTCTTCAAAACCTCTGTTGACCCCAAAATGACGTTTTTTGCAACCCACGCTACAACCAAATTCAGCATAGAAAGCCAATCATGTGTGACGTGTAAGATCTAGTTATCCTTCAGTTTTGTAGTGTGTTATTTCCTACAACAGTCGCAGTTCTCCACGGAAGTCGTTTTAGGAACATTTTGGTATATATGACTTTTTTTTGTGTGTCACCTACATTGTGGATTCCATTCGTAATACACCCTGCCATACAATGGATACTACTGATGCCTGATAGACCACATTAACTTATCATGTGGTTCCTCACATTGAAGAAAAGAACTACTTGCTTCAAATGTGAACCTTAAGATGTACAAAATTTTGCCAGGGCCAGCCTTCCATCTGTGTGTGTGTATACTCTCCCTTTCCTTAAGATAAGTCATCAATTAGTAATGGGCTGCTGCTTGAAGAGGTTGCAGCTAAGCTTATTATCGCAGCTCAGCCCATTCACTTGAATGGGGCTGAGGTGTGATCAAGCCATGTAACCGATGTACCCCCACAGATCTCCATTTGATGACTTATCCTAAGTCCTAAAATCATCTTTACAGCTCCATACATTATGTAGTGACTATGTATCGTATTGCAGCTCAGCCCCATTCATGTGAATGGTACTGAGCAGCAGCAGCATGGCCGTGTGAGCAATGGTAATGATGTTGCTGGTCTGAGAAGAGGAAGTAGAGCTCACGCAAGCGCAGCAAGCTGCGCAAACAGGGGTGTCAGACTTTATTGACCTATTATTGATGTCCTGTCCAAAGGATAGTCCAGGAGAGAGACAGGTGGTTAAAAATTGCCCCTTTATCAGAGACTTTTCGTGTTATGTATAGAGAAGTGTGTTTATTGCTCATTACGATTTCTTCAAGAACCCTTTAATATAACAGTCTGTCTTTTGATTTGTTTTTCTTTGCAGGCCGCAAGCACGTTTTTCCCAAAAACATAGTGAGAGGAGGGTGACGAGAGGCTGGTGCTGCGCCAGGTAGCCTTGACGTGGTGTGGGCAGCAGAGGGGTCCAGCCCTGTTTTGAAGGTCCCCGCAGGGCAGGGACGCTGCGGCAGCCATGGAAGCCATAGCAAAATATGACTTTAAAGCAACAGCAGATGATGAACTAAGCTTCAAGCGAGGAGACATACTGAAGGTGAGCGGCACTCTGGAGGCTTAAGGATGCCCATAAAACATGCTGCTTCATTCACTGTAACGTTGTGCATGCTCTCTGTCTCTCTTGTGGTATTTCATAAAAGGTCCTGCAGAACTGATGTAAACCACATCCACTGTAACTTCCTGCCCTTCGCTTCTCCTCCCTCATGTTCATCTCTCCATGATAGAAGTATTCCTCCTTTACATTACACTTAGGCTACACTTTACCATAGGGAATGATACATTAGTCTTGTGTATATGAGTCTTTACTGTGCTCTCGCTACACTTTTTTCTCCGTGACTTTATCTTTTACTTACAGTTTTCATTAGAAGGAAAATCGGCATTAGATGGATAGTTTGGGCACAACAATGCTAACAAATAGTAATAAAAAATAGACTTGCATATAGATCTTGGTAGGACAAAAGACCATTTTGTCACCTTGAAGCCATAATATTAGAACCACAGACAGGAGATATGGATAACATTATCTTAATGGAGCCTGTTAGGGCAATTTGAGACACTAAACCACCCACAGGTCACCCCAAATTTCCCTGTGGTAACGCCAGCACAGACTCCCTTGGGTCGTGACATTCATGTGGATGTTACTATATTATGCACCCCTTTACAGCAGCTATATTTCCTAATGTTAGAGGCCTCTCTCAGCAGGATAATCCATCCCACCACACTGCAGATGTTATAGATGCCCACACTTACACAGATCCTCTGCTATGCTTGACTGATGGTTGAAGACATTCTTCGCTCGGCAGCATATGTCCGGCCTTCTGTCATTTCCAGAGATCTCCTACTTCAACTCATCCATCCGTGAAGACTTCAGATGTCTAGTTTCAGTTCTCTGTTGCAAGTTATTTTTTTTATTTCCTTTTCCCAGATTCTGAACATCTCCACATGCATACTATTGTCTTCTCGATTTGGAGAGAGAGACAGAGAATCCCATTAGTTTGGGCGTGGAGCATGTGTAAACCCGTATAGGCAGATCATGAGAGTAGTATAAGTAGGGTCTTATAGAGGTCTGATCTCTAGGACTCTCGTCGTCATTAAAGGCCCCCCCGAGTCCAAATTTTCTGCCCGGGAGTCTTCCCAAAAAGCAGATAAAATAATTTGGGTTCATTACCCAAGTAGGCATGATAACCCAACTAATGCAAGGGGAAGAAAAACAGGAGTGCTACTATAGTTTGCAGTATCTGTATCCAGTAACCACCAGGCTCTGGTGCTTGCCATAAAATTTTGGAGCTCCACTTTGAAGCTATAAGAGGATTTGGGCATATCAAAAAGTGGGGATAGGGATTCATCTGCAGTTTATCCACTGGAAAAGCTTCTCACCAGCAGGTCAGTAGTCCCAGTCTATCAGAGATGGCAACACAAATGTGCAGAGGGTAGCCTGCTCTGTTCCATGCATAATAAAGAATGGGATCTTACAGAAATAGATAGCTTTCACTAGAGTCCAAGCTATTCTCTAGTAATGTGGCCTGATAGTAAAGCTAGCTAACAGGCAGAAGCCTCCACTTAAAGGGGTTTTCCTGGCACATTGGTGGGCTAAAAAGAGAAGCTTACCTACCCCTGGTTCTCTGTTCTGGCGTTGGTTCTCCTGTCCCATTCCGCAGTGTGCTGACTGGGCCGCAAGTGAATTGGCTCAATTGTCCTGTGGCAAGTTGTTGGGCCACAGGTTGGGTGCTGCTGATATCTCTGCTCATATGTCACCAGTTCCCAACATATTAAGGCAAATAATTGGACAGTAGTCCAATGAGCTGCTTTACTTCTGGCCCAGCCAGTACAACATGGAATGGAAAACCCCTTTAAAGGTACTGCAGCCACTGCTAAAATGCTGGGTCTGACTTTGTAAATTTCATAGTTTAGTGCAAATCCCCTAGTAGACTGCTTATAGTGTGAATGTTGTGGTAAACCACATGCTATAGCAGCACCCAAATATCTATAGGGCTGGTTGTCAACCTATGCCGTGTAATGTTTTGCCTTGCGCTCCCACCCATGCACAGAAATAACGTGGGATCTGCTGTGCCAGTTTGTAATTTTTTTGTGGTCATTTTTGTCCATCATTTTGCAAACCGCTGAGGCATAGTTTTTGGTAGGTGATGTATTAAAAGGGACATCTATATTTATAAAGGCGTGTGTGCTGTCATATGGCTCTGAACTCATTGGAAGGAGTTCACTATTGATCTTACACCAGTTTCTTGTGTTAAATTGTTGCCGCCTTTGGCGCATAGCCAATATTACATCAAAAATTCACAATTTTTGATGTTTTGTGTCTCATGTGCCACTTTTCTGTAAAGTGGGACTGGCAGGAGTGCGAGTTCCCAGCTGTAACATGTATAAATTATAGCTTAAGTATATGGCAGGTCCTGGCACATGAGAGGGCCGGAGATACGCCTAATTTTCCCCTTAATAAATTAGTGGCATCTCCTCTCAGTCTTGATAAATTCCCCTATTGAGTTTCCATGGGACCAGACGATGCAGATTTTAGTCAGTATTTTCGCTCACTTTGCTTCACGGCTTGGATGATAATTGGACGTCTCTATGTGTTTTGCTCTTTATCCTTTGGCTTTATCATTTTCCTGTCATTACCATGCCGCTGCGCCTTCTATATTTATATATCGATCTGTGCCGTTTCCTGCTCTCGCTCGCCGCTCTCTTCCATTAGCTCACAGCCATTGCAGATTAAGAGCTCTTGGCTTTCTGGCCTATTTTAGTTAATCTCATTTATGTTATCTCATCTTATTATCTCATGTCTGCGTAACCCCATCAAGCTCAGCCGCCTTCTCTTTAATAACCAGAGGCAATCGCTTAATCCTTAACACTTCACTGCCTCTTGTCGTCTTGTGAGCGCTGTCCTCCATTACATTGTAAAAGAAGCCGCACAAACAAAATGTCTCAGGGACGCCAATGGTCATCTTTTCAGGGCGGGTTTGCTGTGAAACAAAGGTAGACAGCAAAAGAAAATGTATACTTATGTTCAGAGCACATGAGCCCTGGGTAACATACACTAGGACATATCGTGACTCTATGACGTACTTTGCACTGTGTGCATGCTGTGCATTCATTACGGTGCACGGTGTAGGGTCATAGCCTTGGGGGAGAGGTACTTTGTGTCATTTGTTTAGGCGGGGGTATTCTGCTTAAGAAGGTTGATAAGCACTGCTGTATATAATACAGGCTATGGGATGTGCAGACACTAGTCACATATAACAAGCCAGTGACTATAGCAGCATTGTTTTCTCCTGGAGCAGACAGGCACAAAGCAGCTCACATAACAGGACCCAAACACAAGGTCAGCTGTATCTGGTCTCAGCCAGCTGTATTACACCGGAGCTGGAGCACGCCGACATCACATATCAACATTTTAAAGGGTTTTTTCAGGGGCTTTAGGATAGGTCATTAATGTCAGATCAGCAGGGGAATGACACTCAGGACCCGCACAGATCAGCTGTTCAAAGAGGTAGCAGAGACTTGGTGAACTGCAAACAGGCCATGTGACCAATGGACTTGACCTCCCAGACAAGTGAATGGGCTGAGCCACAATACCAAGCATATCCACTATATGATGTATGGTGCTGTGCTTGGCAAATAGTAAAGTGGCCGCAGTCTTTTTAAACAGCTGATGGGCGGGGGCGCTGATGATGTACTGATGTACCCAGGCTGGGCAGACCAGTTGCTTTCTTTCGTGTAGCCTGCCCAGAGTTATGCTTTGTAAATTCATAGTTAGGGGGGAGGGGTGGCCAGAGCCATTCTTAAAGTGCTTCTCTCTAGCTCAGGGAAATCTATTAATCCATGTATTACGTGGCCAGTCACTGTATGGCCATTGTAGAGGAAATGTAAATGGGCCGCAACTGATTTACTAGCCACTTACCGCACAGGATGCTTTTTTTTTTTTTTAATCAGTATTCTCTCCACAAAATCATTATATTAAGGTGGCCCTCTTCTCAAAACTTGTCTTGGGTGATGGGGCTTTACTTTGGATGCTCTCAATGCTTCTCCCTATTGTCAAGAACTGTCAGGTCAGCAGTCTCCTAGACGTGATCACCATCTCCATCTGCTCCGCCATCTCTTCTAACACTTCACTTTCTATTCCTGTCCTGGGCAGAAAATATCATAAGCATCTGATAAATGGGACAAGACGACAGACTATTATGGGTTACCATCTGCTGCAAGTTGCAGTAGAGCTGCGAACAAATGTTTCTTCTCTTTTCACAATGTATTTATGGGTCGCCCTAAAGATCTCATGATCAGCATTTATTTTTGTCTGGCAGCACCTACAGAATAGGATCATCCTGGGGGTATGTTCACATGGCATAATTCAGAACTGATTTTAAGGGGGTTTCTGTCCCAAAATCATTATCAAATTCTGCCCTGAAACTGCATCCCATTGTTTTCAATGGTAGGCAGTAATTGAAGCAGGACACTGTAAAAAAAAAAAATAAGCGACCTGCGATGTGAACCACTCCGCTAATATTCACTAATAGTAAAACTTATATAGACTGGTCACTTCTCCTTGCATGTCTGTGTTAGGACGTACCTGTATTCCTCATACCGAGCATCATTTCTTATAATTCTGTGTTGTGCCGATCCTCTATTGTTCCTCTGAGAAATGTATAGAAGTCGGGGGAGTGTCACTGAATACTCTATTCACCAGTCAGTGCTAACAGTAACAAACCATGTCGGGACATGCCCCTTGGACCAGGGAAATGGTAACATTCAGTTGTCAATCTATTCATACAGTTCCAGGAGGAGTAACAGAGGAACAGCACAGAGTTATAACAAAGGACGCTCCAGAATTATTATTTCATGAAGAATATAAATGGGCAAATTGTTGTATTCATGAAAAAATATCAGTATGTAGAAATGCACTAAGACACATCATCTACAAAAGAGGTCCCCAATGATGGCGCTGAAGACGGGTACTGGGGCGTGGAGAACTTAGCGTCTGGCCGTCCCGATCATTGAAGACCTCTGTAGGCTACTAGGTGTCGGCCTATGCTGCACACAATACACAGTATACGAGCATCGGCTGACATCTGGTAACTGTCCCATTTTTGAGAGTGATCAGATGGTGTAGGGCACACCAGCAGATCACTTGCCACAATTGGATACTAATGCAGCTTCTTGGCCTGTTCTTCTATTTTGCTCCTGAAACCTGTGCTATGGTGCCGCTGGGGCAGGAGCTGCATTAGTAAGCAGGTAAGTATAACATAGATGTAATTATAGTGGGGGGCAGACTATTATCTTAGGGTGGGCACTGTCACAGATATAGTAACCTACTAGCCCCAAACAGTCCTACCCCCCTACAGCTAATAACAGTCATCTTCCTCGCACACCTGTAATGTTATTACTGGGGAGGGCACTATTACTGTAATAGTGCCCCTCACAGGTAATAGTAGTCGTTGGCTTTCTGCCCCCCCCCCCCCCCCTTATATATACAGGTAATAATATTAGAGTAATAGTGCCCCCCAACTAATAACATTACCTGTGTGTTTGAGGGCTGTGGGGGGCACTAGAAGGGCACTATTACATAAATAGTGACCCTCCCCCCAGTTAATAACAATACTTGTATGTGTTGGGGGAGGCTATTACCTGTAGGGCACCTGTTTTGTCCATACCACGCATGATTTGGAGGGAGATCTCCCTTAATAAAGTATAGGGAAATGCCTAACTGTACGGTAGTAATTAAATATGCACTTTATTGTGTTTTGTTCTGAGTCAGCCAATCACCTCAACCCTGCCCCACCACCGAAAAACCTCACACACCGCCAGGCCACTGGAAAATTGGTTTCTATGAAAATGGTCCTTGGTATAAAAAAGGCCGGGGACCGCTGACCTACAAGACCCTGTGCAAATTAGCTGTAAACTGTGACTACACATGGAGGCCGCTGCACATCACACAACTACATTATAAAGCTGACATCATGGCTTCTCTCTGTAGAAAATAGGATTCTGCTTGTGAATAATGAAACAGAAATTACGTGGTTATAGGCAGGGCTGTGGAGTCAGAACCAACTTTAGGTGAAGTCAGAAAAAAGTTTTCGACTTTAGCTTCAAAATTAATGTAGAATGAGTTAGCCTGAGGAAAAATGGAGGGGTTGGAGTCGGTGGTCTGGCCTACTGACTCCACAGCCCTGGTTAAGGCGAACTGGTGGTTTTTCCACCATAAGCCGACCCTGTCGTACGCAGGATGAAGTCATTCCCTTTTCATTGATTGTAAGCTCTTGCGAGCAGGGCCCTCAGTCCCATTGTGTGAAATTATGTTCTTTGTTATGTATCTGTCTGTATTTGAACCCTACAAATTGTACAGTGCTGCGGAATATGTTGGCGCTATATAAATAAAATTTATTATTATCATTTTCATTGGAGCCCTCTGTCATTGCAGTAAAGTGAGGTTATAAATGTTAGAAAGCACATACAGTCATAAGTAAATAACACTACGTAGTCGCAGGGATGGGGGGACAGCGTCAGTCTAGTCACACTCACCACATCTCCTGGATATGACTGACAAACATACGCAGGAGGCGTGGCTAGACTACGCTGCTCCCCGCCCACTGTGGCTACTTGGGGTAATTTACATAAGACTTTTTAAGCTTTCAGACATTTAGAACTTCACTTTGCTGCAATAGAAAGATTATAGAATGGACCAATTAAAGGTATATACTTCATCCTGCACATGATGGGGCCAGTATATGGCAGATAAACCACCTGACAGGTTCCCTTTAAATAAGTCCAGTGAACCATTGTAAGGATATCCTACAGTAACCTTATAAGCCTTGAAACTTTGTAACACTTTAGGGGTTACTATTATCAATATTATTATTATGATGATGATGATGATTATATAAAGTAGCCCCTCGACTAACTTGTCTGTTCTATTGGCAGGTCCTGAATGAAGAATGTGACCAAAACTGGTACAAAGCTGAACTCAATGGCAAAGACGGATTTATTCCCAAAAACTACATAGAAATGAAACCACATCCGTGAGTATATTGTTCACCTAGGATGGGTGGAGAAAACATACGTCATATCCGTCACTGCCCTGGGTCAGTATAGGGTTGATATTATCCTGCAGTGATCCCTTTAGTGAATTGTTTAGGTCACCATATAAATTCAATCCATGTAATAATCGGGATGACATCCCTTGTCTAATACAAGAACTGACGTCTTTCTTCAAGTCACACATTCCCAAGTCATGTACAGTCTTGTTAATGCTTTGCAGTGGTTAAACAGAACCTTTCAGATTGGGAACAGATGTTCATATACTTCTAGGAGTAACAGATGAACTGCATAAAGCAGACCTATAGGAAAAGATGATTAGAATTGTTATTTGTAGTGTGATCAAACCCCAGGATACATCACCAGCCTGTCGGCATTGAAGACTAATCTTTTTTGTTAGTTTGTTTTGTCTCTTGTGGATTTCTGATCTGCTTCACCATTTTCTGCAGGTGGTTTTTTGGCAAAATTCCACGTGCCAAAGCAGAGGAGATGCTTGGGAAACAGAGACATGACGGTGCCTTTTTGATCCGAGAAAGTGAAAGCGCTCCAGGAGATTTCTCCCTGTCAGTAAAGTGAGTCCTGTCTAATGGTTGTGTTACTAGATGGTCATCGTCTGATAATTCTTAAAGGGGTATTCCAGTAATAATAATAATAATGTATTCTTTTTCCATTGTATAAGGGATAACTGCTAGATTGGTGGGGCCAACCACTGGGCCAAAACCGTGTCCCGTGTTTCCCACAGTAGGGTCTACCATGCCATGCGCTTGGCTGTCGTCTTCTGTACCATAAACTTTCAATGAAGCGGCAGGGCACATATTCAACCACTGTTTCCTTTGTTTCCAAAAAACGAACTTGCATATAACTGGGAGAGGGGGGCCTGAACACAAAGGGTCCCCTTTATGGTTATCCGTGGTCTATCTCCAAGCAGTCTAGCAGTCATCAACTATCCAGTTTATAACTTAAAGAGGACCTTTCAGATCCTCAGCACGTGGCTTTATATACCACTAGAAAGCCAACAGTGCGTTGAATTCAGTGCACTGTCGGCTTTCCCGTTATGTTCCCTGGGGCTGGAGATATATCGGTGCCATTACCGATCTCTGCCTACTGTCAGAAGGGCATTCCTGACAGTCTAGCTGGGCTGTGAGGAACGCCTCCCCCATGACAGTACTCGTCCATTGCCCTGTACTGTCGCAGGGGGCGTTCCCTACCGCCCAGTGATGATGCTGAGCTGTCAGGAACGTCCCCCAGTACTAGTCTATGGACGAGTACAGTCGGGGGGGGAGTGGTAAAGAACACCCCCTCTGACTCTACAGGGCTATGGACTAGTACTGGGGGGTTAGGGGGGTCCTCACAGCCCAGCTACATTGTCAGGAACGCCATTCTGACAGTGGGCAGAGATCGATGCTATTATAACAGCACCGATATCTCCAGCCCCAGGGCACATTATGGGAAAGCCGACTTTCTAGCAGTATATAAACCGCATGTGCCTGAGAACATGAAAGGTCCTCTTTAATATTACCAGACTAGCCCTTTGAAGCTGCTAAAGCTACGTTCACATCTGCTAAGATGTCTGCCAAAACAGTCCTGCATGGAGAACTTTATCCTTTGCCGGTATCAGTTTTATAATGACAGACACCAATGGGGTTGGTCCCTGTCTTATTGGTCCACCACTACATTGTTTTGATCCCTCGACAGACACAAACAATGGTGATGTCAGTGTGAACCTGGCATAAGCTGTCAGTAGGCTCACCTATAAAGCTATCACTTCTGTTTCAGGTTTGGCAATGACGTACAGCATTTCAAGGTCCTGCGGGACGGCGCAGGAAAGTACTTCTTGTGGGTGGTAAAGTTTAACTCCCTGAATGAGCTGGTGGACTACCATCGGTCCACGTCTGTGTCTCGGAACCAGCAGATCTTCTTACGTGACATCGAGCAGGTGCCACAGGTACACGGGGGAGACAGAGCCACAAGTTTACCACAGGTATATAGAGGGGGGAATCTAGGAGAGAGACTGTTCCGCAGATTTGAGAGGTGTATCTGTATCTATTCTGCCAAGGTATTTAAGGTGTTTAGATGTGTATAGTGTTCTCATCTGGACATCAGACCATGTTGTCAATTAACCCCTTAACTTCTCTGTTTAACAACATCAAGCACCAAACCTGCTTCATATTGTGTGGATGGTATTATTATAAGCTATAAGATATATGTGTATATGTAGAAATGTATACTGCTAACCTTTTATCATTTCCCTTAACAGCAACCTACCTACGTTCAGGCACTGTTTGACTTTGACCCCCAGGAAGATGGTGAACTTGGATTTCGACGAGGAGATTTCATCCAGGTGGTAGACAACTCAGACCCCAACTGGTGGAAAGGGACATGTCACGGGCAGACCGGCATGTTTCCACGCAACTACGTGACACCTGTCAACCGCAATCTGTAACTCAAGCCTTCACCGGACCAGAAGCCGAGAAGGAGCACAGGCAGACTTACCTGGGAGGGATTGACTAGGACGCCAATAGGAGCAAACAGATTGACTTTGGGGTGAATGGGCACATGGACGACCAAATATAAGAGCATGGACAGACTACTGACAGACCAGGGAGCACTAAATAATAGCCCACATAATCAAGGAACCAGTGCAAAATCAATGAAATTATAAGGTATTATACAGTGACAGGACGTGGGGGTAACATAAAGCGGGGGAGGGATTGTATGAAAACTGACTGGTAGCAGTGCGGCTGGTATGACTTGGGGTGGGGGTGGGCGATCCAAGACTAGCTAAAGATACAGACACAGGCTTAAAAGAGTGAATGTGACACGTAGGCCTTCTCGGTTGTCTGTCTGTGCTGTACACAGTTGCTTCTTGCAAGGGAAATGACCATTTGGCTCTGCGTGGAACTATTTTGGATGGGGTGGGGGTGGGCAAATGGGACTTTGCAGGCTCACCGGGCGGGAATTATAAAATTATGGATATTTGATTTAGAATGCCAAAACGTACCTATAAATTAAAACAGGAAACCAGAGACTTTTTTTTAACTTAACAGATTTCCCTTTACTGCTGCTGTTCCTCCTCTTATTCCATTTCTTTCCACATTTTTTCCTGTTTATCATGCATGTGTGTTTGCAACGCATTCGATCCGACACGCACCTGTAAAATAAAATGTACAAAATCCAACCATTTTTCTCTCTATGCAAAATCGTGGGCTCCTGGTGTGTTTGCAAGGAACATAAAAAGCAAGTTCTCATGAGGTTAGAGAAGATTCATGCGGGGACGGCACCCATCATCTATCACCTATCCCACAGCAGGCAATTGCTTCCCATTTTTTTCCCCCCAACCCAGGTCATGTATATAGTCTTTGAAGATGGAAAGTGCTCCTGTGGTTTGCAGGGAAGGGGTGGAGGTCATAAAACTTTATGACTAGTGCTCTGATAAAGGGAAGGCTGCACTACAATATATAGCATATATATGTCTCTCTTGATACTTGCTCCTTCATTTATCGATCTTCTGATTTATAGGACGCAGATAAGCAGTTATTTTGAGCCTGCAATCGGTAAAGAAGGAAAAAGGGAACTCTTGTGCAAGGCTACACTCTTCACCCTTGTCACGTTGAACATGCCGTCTGATCTGCTGGCAGAATGGTATAGAGCAGGAAGAACTGAGCAGACTGAAATATGGTTTATAGGAAAAGGTTTGGTAGGTTGTCATTGAACTAGACTTAGGAGTCCAATGGGCGGTCCTGCTCAGTGCCCAACTGTCCACTGGACTCCTCGGCTCAGAATGAGAAGGGATATAGAACAATAAATGATAAGTTATACTCAATTTTATATCAATCTGCTCAGTATCTCCTGCTGTGTTACATGCTGCTGGTACATGGGACAGAATTTAATGCTGACAGGTGACCTTTAAGGCAAAACTCCATAGTAGTAATGATACAAGTGCCAATGTACGAGCAAGGGCTGCGATATGATGCTTGGCCTTGATGCAGCCATGTACGTTGCATTAATATATGAACCCTCTGAGAGGGGCTGTGGATAAACCGGGTGCCTGTGCTTCAGATCTTACTAATAGAGAACTAACATACAGTGACTACAATATACAGGGTACACTCTGTATAGTAACTAAATCCCTACAGTATGGCTGTAATTGCTCTTTCTGTCCCTTACTTTTGACTCTCTTGTGTCTTGGCCCATCATAGTCTGCTTCCTTCAGGCCTAAGTGAATGGGGTTAGGAACGCACTGGGACCATATGATTGTGTATTTGGGGATTTGTGTATATCCTGCATCCTTTGCAGATGAATAATGTGTGTGTATATATATAAAAAAAATCAAATCAGTGTTTAATAATTCAGAACAGCTTCTGTATTTAATCCTCCGATGCATCATTTGGTAGATAGATATTAACTGTGAATAATAATAAAAAATCATGTGTATTCTTCATCTGACTGCTAGTCACATCATTTCATTTCTAGGCATAAGTAAGTTATATTTAAGTAAGCGCCCCTTTATTTGGCTATGTAAATGAATGGAATAACCTTATTATAAATTATATATACTGTATACAATTTCATTTTTAATTTCTACTTGCAAAATTTCTGTTTTTACGCAGAAGTGTTTTTTTTTGTTTTTTTACTAGCTAAGTCTAATCTTCAGGGGTGCAATTGTTCGGACCCCCACTGATCCGGAGTATCCCCTTTTGAATAGAGCCGCTATCAAGCATATGCGGCGGCTTTGTTTAACTCTTTGGGACTGCGAGAGACAGTCAAGCGTCATCCTAGACTTCTTTTCAGCAGTCCCTAAAAGTGAATGGAGTGCGCATGCATGACCCACACTTCATTCTAACAGGGGAACTTGGCGCTCTTGTTCTGGTAATTGATGTCAAACAGGGGGATATGTCTCCTTCATGGTACAACACTTGTCACATAACAGTCATATATGAGGTATTCCCTCCTTCTTCTCTAGCATTTGGGGTTTTGTTACAATGGATATTGATCATCTGCCTACAGAATATCTGCTCACTGATCTCAAGCCCACCATTTTTCTTCACTGCAGTCATGGTGGTTTAGGATGTGCCCTGCTGCGTTCTATATTGTCTATGGGATAACTGGAGATTGCTGATCGCTACCAATACAATATCCATGCACATGATGGACCCCTCCCCCAGTTCATTCATGTTCATCTCAATAAAGCTGGGCTCACACCAGTGCTCATTATATGTTGGAATATTCCGTCCCCAAATCCGTCCCATCTCATAAAGTGAAGACATCACTATAATATGACATCACTCTATGATCAGCTAGGGGATTCATCCACCTCAATCCTGACAATGAAGGGTCTGTAGCCTTTTCCTTTACTGTACAATAGCGCCATCACCCTGGCTATGCAGGGTGGTGCAGTTATTCATATGTATAGAGCTATGTTGCACATTATGAAGGTTTCTGCAAAGTTGATACATTGCTGCCCTCCACTTAATTCTCAGGATCGGTGGGGGTTCAAAGGTTATACCACCTCTGATAATAAAGTTTTAGCATATGCTAGCAATATTCATTCAGGTTTTCAGATAGGAATACCCCTTTTACTGAAAATCTAAGAGCTCTGACCAAAATCTTAAACATGTTGAAAAACTGAAACACATATTTAAAGGGTTTTCTGGGCCCCAATAGTGCTTTTCATTCATGGGATGGTCTATCAGTATCTAATCCTTAGGGATCCAGCAACTAGACCCCACACAATCAGCTGGTCCAGGTACTGGAGGCTACATCTGTGCATGGAGCCTGATGTAGCTCTGCTCCTATTCAAGTAATAGGTGGGAAGCAACAGCCCCATTTACACTATAGTGGTGGCGATGGGGAACTGCAGCTCTAGGCCTATTGCTTGAATGGGAGCAGCTGGTCCATAGCAGTAGCTTCGGGAATCAGGAGGCATCCAGAACAGCTGATCAGTGTGGGGTCTGGGTGTCGGACCGCCACAGACAGATAGCTTATGAGTATAAAGAAAGCTTTTAGAGTCCTGGAAACCCCTTTTATGACTCTAAAGACTAGGAAGAGGAGTTACTCCTGCTTTATGTGTGATGCATACGATGTTTCCCCGAAAATAGAAATATATGACCTGTCTTATTTTCAGGGGATGTCTTATGCAGCGGGGGACAATCGGTAGTCATACTGGCGCTTCCTTAGCGGAGTGCCGGCATGACTGCCATTGTAGGTGGTCCAGGAGGTGAAGGGGGGTGTCTTATTTTCGGGGAAACAGGGTACATACATACGTATCACACTGGTGGTGCAGTTTATGACTAGTAAAGACTAGTACTGACTGTAGAGTCCACACTTTGCCTGGTAATTGACATGACCCCCTTGACCAGATTTTGTTATTTTACTGTTCTTTGTATGTTTTCTATTACTTTTTTATTCCTAAATTTTTTTTATTATTATATTTTTCTATTTCACACGCCCTGTTATTCTGGGGCGGCCTTAAACCAACCTGCATTCACAAAACTCTATTCATTACATTAATGTAATGTGTTTTCAAACGTGCTCATCTTGTTTTTTACAAGGTACAAATCCCCCATATTGTAAAAGGGGAGTTAGAAGAAAATGGTTGTCTAGTCAGATGGCAGACACAAAGTGACACCACATGTAGCTCTACCCAAATGACCCCACAGTCATAGCCAAAACTTTGAGACTGACAGTCGAAGTTTGTTCCAAGGGGGGCTCAATGCTTCATTCAGATCTGACAATTATAGAACGGGACCTTCTGCTTCAATTATGCCTATAGGGAAACGTTTGATGTTTCAGTAGGTATAATTGACATGCTGTGATTTCCAAAACCGCAACATGTCTGCTGTGCGTATTTTACAACACTCTCAGATGGGACTTGCGTCGTGGAGCCACGGCCTTACTCTGTTTTTGTTTGAGCACAGGTTCTCAATGGAATTGAGATCTTGGGAGTTTCTTGATCATGGACCAAAAGTTTCAATGTTTTGTTCACTGAGCCACTTTGACTATCACTTTTGCCTGGTTACATAATGCTCCATCACCCTGGGAAAAGCACCAAACTGCTCCTGGATAGTTGGGGGAAATATCTCTTGTTTAGTTACCATTCTTTATTCATGTCAGTGTTCTTAGGCAAGATTGTGATTGAGCCCCCTCCCCTGTATAAAAAGCAGCTCCACAAATGAATGATTCAGGAGCAATCTGGTGACGAACAAGGCTTATTCCAGCATCATGGTATACCATGTCACAAGGTAAGATTGCTAACTGAGTGACTCAGGAAACTCTGCAGATCTCAGTCCCATTGGAAACCTGTGGTCAAACTTCAAAAACCAGGTAGACAAAGGAAAAACAGAAATTGTAATAAACTGTGATGAAGGGTTGTCATCAATGAGGATTTGGCTCAGCAGCTGACATGCCAGGGTAAACTGCAGAGGTCTTGTAAAATAAGGGTGAATACTGGAAATATTGAGCAGGGCTGATCAATTAATCGCAAAATAACCAAAACTTGTGAACTTGGTCACTTATTTTGCCTCCATGCAATCCTATCTCATTGCCCTTGGCTAAAGCAAATGTCACTAACTGTACATTATCCAGTTAGAATTGCTAATATGTCAAGAACCTAAAGCAAAATTCACTGGCATGGTGTGTGCCCAAAACGCGTAGTGTGCCTGATTGTACCCTTGTTTATTCTTGGGGTACAGCACCCCGTTACTTTTGGATACTTTTGTGTCTAGCCATGTAAAAGTAATTAAATATTGCAGTTTTCACAATGGTCACTAGATGTCAGCACACATATGCGATATCACTATGGGACACATCATTCCAATCCAAGACTATAGGCATTAGCACCTGCCTGTCTGTCCTAGTGACAAATCTTCTATGAACCTAAATGTTATTTCATTCCCATTATTGTAAGGATTTACGGCATAGTTTGAGTTTAATATAAAGAATGGCCATGTGTGATAACCTGGGCTGTACACCTAGCAGATTCTGTATGAAAAAAAAAAAGTCATAGAGCATAATAAATTTAAAACAAAATGGATCACAGCAATAGTGAGGGCAAGATGAGCATAACCACATCTGATGTCTACATACCATTATCTGTCTTCAGTGAACCTGGGATGCAAATTGGAAAGGTAAAGAACCTGACCTGAGTTTTGGCCCGGGTGTACAGCCCCATACACATATTAGGACTATTAGGCTAAGTTTTCCTCCGTGGACTTTCTGTTACAATTATATCTATGGGGAAGCCACCGGTGTTTCCGTAGATATAATTGACATGCTGCGATTTGCAAATCGCAGCATGTCCGCACGGCGTTTTTTTTCTGCAAAGTGGGCATGGGATTTGCATGAATCCCATCCCCTTTGCTTGCACTGTAAAATGCCACGTGGGGCCCCGGCCTTAGGCTGCGTTCACACAGAGTTTTTTGGTCAGGAATCCGCCTAAAAATCCTCTTCCAAAAACGCTTTACCATACAATCCTATGTAAACTGCTTTTTTTTTTTTCCGTTCTAAGCAGATTTTCCGCTAACAGAAAAATCCACTAGTGGATTTTCTGCTACTGGAAATAAAGAATCGACATGTCCATTCTTCAGGCGTTTTCCGCATGAAAAATTCAATGCAAGTCAATGGGACCCGGAAAAACTGTTACCGTTTTTTCTGAGGCGTTTTTGACAAAAAACGCCAGGTGGATTTTCCGCCTCCCATTGACTTGCATTGATTTTTTTTCAGGTGGAAAACGCTAAAAAAACGCCTCAGGAATTTTCATGAGCTAATTTTTCCTGACCAAATAACTGTGTGAATGCAGACAAAGGGAGCCTTCACACAGATTTTACGCTCTGCTCATTCTGAACGTAAACTCGTTCAGAGTGAGCAGCGTAAAAAACAGATCCCATTGACTTCAATTAGAGATGAGCGAGTACTGTTGGGATCAGCCGATCCGAACAGCACGCTCCATAGAAATGAATGGATGCACCTGGTACTTCTGCTTTGACGGCGGCCGGCCGCTTAACCCCCCGCGTGCCGACTTTGTCCATTCATTTCTATGCGAGCGTGCTGTTCGGATCGGCTGATCCGAACAGTACTCGCTCATCTCTAACTTCAATGGGTGCCGGCATGCGCACTACCCATTGAAATCAATGGGATGCTTTTTTACCTATTGCTTTCAATGTGATACGCGCGTATGCCGGCACCCATAGAAATCAATGGGATCTGTTTTAACACTGCTCATTCTGAACGAGTTTATGTTCAGAATGAGCGGAGCGTAAACTCTGTGTGAAGGCAGCCTTCCAATGCAATGGGTCAGTGTACCACTGTGTGTAATCTCTGCTACAGATTTCAGCTTACAAATACTGATGTGTGAATAAGGCTTGAGCCAGGTATCAATATCGGATTGGTGGGGTCTGACAACAGGGACCGTCACTGATCAGCTGCGGGCAGTGGCATTTAGGTGAAGACTGCTTCAGCTTTGTAGTCCTACGGTGTCGCATGACTTGGGGGCTGAGTTGCAGTTCCAAACACAGCCTCTACCATTGTACAGCACTAAGATTCATGCAGAGCTGGTCCAAACACTGCGATCTCAACAATCTGATTGTTGGAGTTCTGGGTTTCAGACCCCACTGATCAGCTATAGATAACCTACCCTAAGACTATGCTATTAACATCATAGTCTTGGAAACCCCCTTTACAACAAGTTACATAGCTGTAATAATAAAGGTATGCTGGTAAAGCTCCCAGAGCACAGAGGTGGTGACACCCTAGAAGAGATCGCCTTCTCCAGCTCCGAGAGTACTGGGGGAGTAGAAGCCCCCTGACACCCGCACTGCTCCGGATCAGTCTGTAGCAGAGCTGCACACCTGACTCCTCCCACACTTCACACATCACATGACTTTGACGTTTATAAGGGTCTTGGGTGCGGGCTCACACTTACTGACCTCTGATTGGCGGAAGAAGGGGGCCTGGCCCAGCTGTCACTTCCTATTGGTTAAGCAGGAGGGCGTGTCTTGTAGGCACAGGCTCCAGAGGAAGTGCTGGTGGAGAAGGTGAGTCTGTGTGTGGCAGCGGGGGGAGAGGGCGCGTCCTGTGCCGGAGGCTGAGACCCCCCAATATATTCCCCAGTGTATTCCTGCTGTACAACCTGAAGATCACTGTGACCCTATCAGGCAGTCATTGCTGCAACTGTCCTAGTCATCTGAATAAGGTATTCAGAAATAACTGAGAAGCCTCATCTGTATAAACTGAGCTGCAGCTGCTGCAGAACCTCTTCTTAGAAATGGAGTATAACTTGTCAGTCAGCAGTATAAATGACACCACGTTGTACAGGGTGAGAGGAGCAGCACCGCTTATCTCCATGTGGCTAAGGCTACACAGTGACTTTGGCTGTAACTCCAGCATTAATGTGAGTGAATGGAGTTGTGACCCTGAGGTGGTGGCATCTGAGGCTTCTAGTCCAGCAGTGCTTGAGCTTTTGTTGCAGAGTCACAATGTAATTCCGTTCGTTTACGATAGTCGTCCATCTTTGGTCATGGTCAAACCTTTTGTATAGCCCTAGTCTGTAACACACAGAACGATGCTGTATATGCCTTTGTGTATATTCACACACCGTAGTAGCCTGGTTGCATTTTTTGTGTTCATGTTTACAGAAAACGTGATTGCTAGTGGCAGTCACACTGAAGTCAATAGAGAATAAAGACAAGGTGCTCTTGAGGTTTACAAGGAAGCCGG
Source organism: Leptodactylus fuscus (assembly GCF_031893055.1). Classification (NCBI taxonomy): domain Eukaryota; kingdom Metazoa; phylum Chordata; class Amphibia; order Anura; family Leptodactylidae; genus Leptodactylus; species Leptodactylus fuscus. The sequence continues at coordinate 132,582,265 of NC_134270.1, forward strand.
TCCAGGAATACAGTCCTATGAAAAAGTTTGGGCACCCCTATTAATCTTAATCATTTTTAGTTCTAAATATTTTGGTATTTGCAACAGCCATTTCAGTTTGATATATCTAATAACTGATGGACACAGTAATATTTCAGGATTGAAATGAGGTTTATTGTATTAACAGAAAATGTGCAATATGCATTAAACCAAAACTTGACCGGTGCAAAAGTATGGGCACCTCAACAGAAAAGTGACATTAATATTTAGTAAATCCTCCTTTTGCAAAGATAACATCCTCTAGTCGCTTCCTGTAGCTTTTAATCAGTTCCTGGATCCTGGATGAAGGGATTCTGGACCATTCCTCTTTACAAAACAATACAAGTTCAGTTAAGTTTGATGGTCGCCGAGCATGGACAGTCCGCTCTCAAATGATCTGAAAACAAAGATTGTTCAACATAGTTGTTCAGGGAAAAGATACAAAAAGTTGTCTCAGAGATTTAACCTGTCAGTTTCCACTGTGAGGAACATAGTAAGGTAATGGAAGACCACAGGGACAGTTCTTGTTAAGCCCAGAAGTGGCAGGCCAAGAAAAATATCAGAAAGGCAGAGAAGAAGAATGGTGAGAACAGTCAAGGACAATCCACAGACCACCTCCAAAGAGCTGCAGCATCATCTTGCTGCAGATGGTGTCACTGTGCATCGGTCAACAATACAGCGCACTTGCACAAATAGAAGCTGTATGGGAGAGTGATGAGAAAGAAGCCGTTTCTGCAAGCACACCACAAACAGAGTCGCCTGAGGTATGAAAAAGCACATTTGGACAAGCCAGCTTCATTTGGAAGAAGGTCCTGTGGACTGATGAAAAAAGATTGAGTTGTTTGGTCATACAAAAAGGCGTTATGCGTGGCGTCCAAAAAAAACAGCATTCCAAGAAAAACACTTGCTACCCACTGTAAAATTTGGTGGAGGTTCCATCATGCTTTGGGGCTGTGTGGCCCATGCCGGCACCGGGAATCTTGTTAAAGTTGAGGGTCGCATGGATTCCACTCAGTATCAGCAGATTCTTGAGAATAATGTTCAAGAATCAGTGACGAAGTTGAAGTTACGCCGGGGATGGATATTTCAGCAAGACAATGATCCAAAACACCGCTCCAAATCGACTCAGGCATTCATGCAGAGGAACAATTACAATGTTCTGGAATGGCCATCCCAGTCCCCAGACCTGAATATCATTGAACATCTGTGGGATGATCTGAAGCGGGCTCGGCGACCATCATGCTCGGCGACCATCAAACTTAACTGAACTTGAATTGTTTTGTAAAGAGGAATGGTCCAGAATCCCTTCATCCAGGATCCAGGAACTGATTAAAAGCTACAGGAAGCGACTAGAGGCTGTTATCTTTGCAAAAGGAGGATCTACTAAATATTAATGTCACTTTTCTGTTGAGGTGCCCATACTTTTGCACAGGTCAAATTTTGGTTTAATGCATATTGCACATTTTCTGTTAGTACAATAAACCTCATTTCAATCCTGAAATATTACTGTGTGCATCAGTTATTAGATATATCAAACTGAAATGGCTGTTGCAAATACCAAAATATTTAGAACTAAAAATGATTAAGATTAATAGGGGTGCCCAAACTTTTTCATAGGACTGTATATGCTAGAACTGTCCTCTTAACCCCTTACGCATGTATTATAATGCCAGAAGGAGTGTATGGCCCTGGCTCAGGAGCTTCGCCCACTCCATACACAACAAGTGATTCCTTCCTACAAGTTTAGTGCTCTGAGAGCTCCAATCCTGAAAGTTTAACCCATCAGACCACACCGCGGCAGCTGAGCGGTCAGACATAGGAAGTAGACCTCTCCCCATCCCCTATAATGGATTTATGGGGTACAGAGGTGTTGCCATGGGAGCTTGAATTGGCAGAGAGAACAGCAGGATACACATCCTTCCATTTCACACCCCACTTAAGGACGTTACTATATGATCAGTAGGGACAACCTCTGGAACCCCCCACTGATCCTGAGAATAAAGAGGACACGGCTCTAGTTAAACTGATACTTTATGATTGTCTTATAGGTCTTCTTGAAGGATGGTGGGATATGACCCTGGCACAGAGGATAGTCTTTCTGCGGCTGAAGTGGCTACTGCAGGATCTCTTTCAGGACTGGTTACAAGGGCGGCTATAAGCCCTCTGGATGTCATTAAAATCCGCTTCCAGGTATCTTATTTTGGTTTTACATTTGTAACTCTTTGCTATATACACACACACACACACACTGATCGTATATATTTCTGTGGGTCTGTATACCATTCGCCTCTGTCTTCTGGGAGAGCTAAGCAGAGAAATGGAAACTCTCAACTGATCACTTCTGCTTCTTGATTTTATGCTAGGTTCACACGGAGGAATCTACCACGGCTTTAGGAGCGGATTCCTCCTCCAAAACCGTGGCAGATTCCATACAAAATCTGCATTCCATTGATGGCACTTAAAATACGACGACGCAAAAATAAAGGTATTTATTGTGCAGAAACATAACAAAAACTGCATAAGTGTTCTCTCCATGTTTGTGCAGGTTTCCTCCAAGTACTCTGCCCCCCCCCCACCCAATCAAAAGACATACTGATAGGGAACTTAGATTGTGAGCCCTACATGGCACAGTGTTGACTGTATCTGTAAAGTGCTGCAGAATATCTCGGCGCTATAAAAGTGAGGCCCAGTTCACATCTGCATAAGGGTTTCCTTTCATAGAGTCTGCTTGGGGACCCCCCTGAATGGAAACCTATATGTATAAAAAAAAAAAAGCGGTTACCTAAGGAGACCTGCGGACCCCATAGCCTAAAATGGGATCTGTGTGGTTTCTGCTCGGAGTCTGTACGAAACATGTGGAGAGAAAAGTGCTGCTTGCAGGACTTTTCTCTCCGCATGTTTTGTGCAGAAACCACACGGACCCCATTATAGTCTATATAGTCGGCGGGTTTCCCAGGTAACTGCTTTTTTATGCATATAGGTTGCCATTCAGGGGGTCCGCAAGTGGACTTCCCGAATGGAAACCCGAACAGATGTATACTGGGCCTAAGAGAAATAAATGTTGTTCCAGAAACCTGTCATTTATACTGCACATATGATTACAGGGAAGTAACAAGCCATGGTTCTCAAAAGATGGAAATGAAAAATTGCTACATCATGAAGCGCAAAACTGGCTACTAGAGATGAGCGAACACTGTTCGGATCAGCTGGTCCGAACAGCACGCACCCCCCCATAGAAATGAATGGAAGCACCTGGCACGTACACTTTGCCGGCGGCTGGTCGCCGTGCCAGGTGCTTTCATTCATTTCTATGGGTGCGTGCTGTTCGGACCGGCTGATCCGAACAGTGTTCGCTCATCTCTACTGGCTACACCACTAAGGGTTAATCAACCATGTCATTGTACTTGTTATCTCTTCTTTGTTTCACCAGCTGCAAATAGAAGACCTGAGCGGACACGGCACACCAGGCAAATACAGAGGCATTCTCCAGGCAGTGAGGTTGATTCTACGAGAGGAAGGCTTGTCCGGATTCTGGAAGGGACACATCCCAGCTCAGCTCTTGTCTGTGTGTTATGGGGCCGTACAGGTGAGAATTGTAGTCATCTGCTCTCCTTATGGATAACTTAAGATTTCAGTTTATTATATCATTTAACCCCTTGTCTTCTCTCCCTCCAGTTTATGAGCTTTGAGACACTAACTAAAACCATTCATACATCCACCTCTCTTGATGCTCGCGCTCCAGCAGTGCACTTTTTCTGCGGTGGACTGGCTGCTTGCTCGGCGACACTGACTGTGCAGCCACTGGACACCCTGAGGACACGTTTTGCTGCCCAGGGAGAGCCCAAGGTATTAATGGATAAACTGTAGAATTTTGGCAGTATATCTTTATTATCATTATCCCTTGTGATGTCATGACATGCATTGTGGCACTAGAGGGCAGCCCATGTTCCTGACCTCCTCCCGGATTGTATTAGCTCCCATGACATCATACATACATGATAATTAGTCATGAGGGCGTACAATCCCTTCAGAAGGGGCCACCAATGCTCCTATATGCAGTTTCCCTGGCTTTCTGCTGTCTGTGGGTCTTTTTGCTCAATATATAGGGCAAGATTTCTATGTCGCATTACTACACAACATGTCTTTGTCTGTTCTGGGGCCTAAGACCGGGCCCTCGCGGAACGTAAACGCCGCGATTTGCTTGCAGCGGAGACTCAGCAGGAAAAATTGCGTCGTTTTACAGTGCAAGCAAAGTGGATGGGATTCATATGAATCCCATGCCCACTTTGCAGAAAAAAACGCAGTGCGTAACACTCTGCAATTTGCAAAGCCGACGCTGGCAGCTTTCCCGTAGATATAATGTTAAGAGAAAGTCCGCGGAGGAAAACTCTGTGAACTTTCTCTTAAAAGCGCTGCGGAAAGGACTGCAATGCGTTCACGCAGCGGTTCTTTCCGCAGCACTTTAGTGCTGCAATTACGGCCCGTGGGTCCTGGCCTAAAGGAGGTATTGCAGACAATGACATTGTCAATCATGCTTCAATGTTCTGATGCTCCAGGGAAACCATTAGACCATGTTTGTACCAACATCTTCAGTTAAGTTGTCCAGGACATACTATGATATAAAGTTACACTCATGATATGGGATGGTATGTAAAGGAGTTGTCCAGACATAGAAAATATATGGCTACTTTATCCGATAAACGGTGCCACAGATCTCCACAGGTTGAGTGTGGTATTACAACAAAGCTCTGTAAAATTCCGTGGAGCTAAGCTGTAATGTCATGCATAACCCATGGACACGTATGGCCAGGGGCAGGACAAAGGGTAGAGAGATATAGGTGACTGCCTAGTGCCCCACCTCTGAACAGACTCATTTCTATTAAAATAATTGTTACCGTCGCTACAGCAGTGGTCTGATCATCATATTAATCTGTTTGTCACTGTCAGTAAGAGCAGCGCTGCAAGTAAAGTATTAAGCCACACCATTTACCCCTTACCAACAGTCACGCTCAAGCACACTGTTATCATAGCCTTGTACTGTGCCATTGGAGACCAGGGCTACATTTGCTTTGTCTGCCTAGGCTACCAAGTTACCTTGTCCCACCCCTTTAATTTGTGTTTTGTAGCCGTATTAATATTTCTACCATGAACACTATACCCAAGGACACGACACAAACACTGTTTTTTTTTTTTTGGTTTTTCTTTTATGCAGGTGTATAGGACTTTGCGCCATGCTGTGGTCACTATGTACAGGACAGAAGGAGTACTCACATTCTACCGCGGCCTGTTTCCTACATTGCTGGCGGTGTTCCCATATGCCGGTTTGCAGTTCTCCTCCTACAACTTTTTGAAAAGGATCTGGAGTTGGTTTTTCACAAGTAATCCTGAGAAAAGAGGTGGATAAGAGAGAGTGGCTTTTTTTTTTATATCTGTATAGTAGTAGTATTCTTAATATGAATTGTTAAAACTGTAAATTCTTAATGTTTAAGGTGAAACTCCACCTGTAGACTGTGTTTAATCTGCCTATGGGGGTTGTCCAGTTTAGAAAAAAACAATTTTGATATACCTTGTTCTTGAATTCTGAGTTATTTCAGAGAGATCTCCTCTATAGGACATCTCTCTCTGGAGGTCCCATCCTGTGTATTCTAGAAAACCTACTGATGTGAATGGACACTCAGTAGTGCTTAGTTTTCCCTGTGTTGGCTCTTGTTGGGGGAATACCCCAGGGAGTGGATGCATTCGGTTCCAAATTAAAACAAAATGGACTACTAGCTCGGAGAACACAAAGACAAGCATACTGAGATTTCAAAGTATTCTGAAACTTATTACATGGTATTTAGCTTATAAAGAGGAATAAGGGCTTTATGCCACTATGGGGGACAATACTGTGTGCAGGGGCCACTATGGGGGACATTACCGTGTGCATGGGCCACTATGGGGGACAATACCGTGTGCAGGGGCCACTATGGGGGACAATACTATGTGCAGGGGCCACTATGGGGTACAATACTGTATGCAGGGGGCCACTATGGGCTTAATGGAGCGCGCAGGAATGCGTAGGAGGGGGTTGGTCGAGGTCTTGGTGGGGGGGGGGGGGGATGTCAAAAGTTTGCCACAGGGCCCTGCCCATCTTAGCCTCTAATCATGTTAGCACAGTCTGCCAAGATGGATGCTGTGGCCTCAAAGTTTCATGTTAGCAGATGCTATCTACGCGAGCTGTTAGACCTGGTTTCATATCATGTGAAAATTCTGTGTCTTGTTATAGGACATGATAAAATTCTGAACATTCCAACCTTTTCTAACCAAAATAACAGAACAGCAATTTTACCCAAGGTTAGTAATAGGATACATGCAAAACATCTTCTAATATAATGGAGGATATATAGAACAAAATGGAGTATATAGACTAAGATGGCCGAAGAACCAATATCTCTGTTTACACAGAAATTTTTCCCTCACAGTTCTGCAGGGAAATTGAGTACTTGCTGCTAGGTTTCCCCGTGGATTACAGCTGATGGTTGTGGATATCAGCAGGGATACTGATCAGTTTACTATGAAGAGAGCCTTATAAGGGTAAGTTCACACAGGGTTTTTATGTCTGGAACCCGAGGTGGAGGCTGCCTCAGGTTCCAGACCAAAAACCAGGTAGCCACGACTGAAAGCTGGTGCATTGCATCGGCATCCAGCCGTGCACTCCACTCCAGATTAGGCCCAATGAATGGGCCTAGTCCGGAGGAGGGAGTGTCTTCAGGCCGAATCACAAGGTGACTCCGCCTGGAGAATGAACATCTCGCTTCTTTTTCCGGGAGCTGGAACAAACTGGACTGACCGGCTCCCTTTGATTTCAATGGGAGCCGTCTTTTGGTCAGGAGTTTGAGGCCGATACGGCCTCAAACTCCTGACCAAAAAACTGTGTGAACTTACCATTACAAGTACTTATTATCCAAAGTGGACAACGCCTTTTAAGTGAAGGGAAGTGAATCCCCTTCCAAGCAAATCCCCTTCCAAGCAAATCCCCTGAAACTCAACACTAAACCTATGGTCATGTTTGGGGTTATATCTGAAACAAAGCATTTTTTTTCTTTTTTTTTTGTAATCCTGGAAAACCTTTTAATGTTGTTTATTTACTTATTTTTGTTTGTCCCCTTGAACAAGATAACCTGAAGAGCCTTGTGTGCGGCAGTGGAGCCGGAGTGATAAGTAAAACTGTTACATATCCACTTGACCTCTTTAAGAAAAGACTGCAGGTCGGGGGCTTTGAGCAGGCGAGAGCGGCCTTTGGAGAGGTAAGTGATTACTAATGTCCACAGACTGTGGGTGTTAGAATGACTCCATTTTAGAAGACCTGTTCTTCAGGCAGATTTCGCGGCTCGGTGAGCTGCGGCATCCGCCTGGCAGCAGCAACCTCCGGGGTCGGTCCATTCATTTGAGCCAACTCTGGGGGGTAGTAGCCATAACCGCGACAGTCGTGGCAGGCGGGTTTTGACCCAAGAGTGATGCGGCTCCCCAAATCACTCTCGGTGCCAAAACCCACTATACCGTCTTCCCCCCCCCTCCCGTGTGAACTAGCCCTAAGGGTGATTAAACCTCTTAGCACCCGTAACCATCACTATCAAGAATTCACTGTAGGGATGAGGTAGTGGGCACCGGACAAAAGATTGTAGCAGGGCCCACAAGACATTAGTTACACCACTGTATTCGACGGTTTACTGAGTTACAGAATCACAGCGGAGGAGACACAATGTAGAATAAACAGCAGATCTCTGGTTAACAGAGATTTATATTAGAGCTAATAGAATTCTTTGTCGTATGCCTACATATGTTCACTGTGTTGCTCCTAGTTCAGGGCTGGCAAGGGCAAAGCATAACAGGGATTTAAAGAGAAAAAATGTTGCATATCGGCCTTAGTGATTTCCAGGCATTTCTCTTGCCCCATCTGCCATGGAGAGACGCTACTGCACGCTGTGTGGGGAAGTTATCTGACAACCAGTGAGTATTGTGCATGACACATGGTGGTCTTTGGGCACCTGCCCTTGCAGCTGTACCAACCCGTGTGCACAAAATCTGGTTATAACTACGGTATACATAACACTCAGTATTGCCTAAAATGAATGTTGCAAAATCTGATCAACACAATTCCTCAAAGTGTGAGGACGGATTTGTTAGGTCACCTCTCTGACACTGAACTGGACATTATCTGATCCTGAAAAACTGGATTAGGAAGCAGCAAAATGGAGAAAATGACATTGAAATTGTGCTCACCTTACAGTATTTTATGTGTTTTAATATGTCCGCTTCTTCCATGTGTTGCGCCTGTTCACACAGGTCCGGACGTACCAAGGGCTTGTGGACTGTGCCTTCCGTATGCATAAAGAAGAAGGCTTCAGAGGCCTTTTTAAGGGGCTGTCTCCAAGTTTGCTGAAAGCTGCTGTTTCTACCGGACTCACCTTCTTCAGCTATGAAATGTTCTGCAGTATGTTTCAAAGCATGAAAATCACACAAGATATAAAGAAGGAATAGAGGATATAATACTCCAAGATGGCAGCCATGAGAACTGCAGTCTTCTCATCTCTTCCTGCCACACAATCGCACTGATACATACCTCAAGTACTGTACAAGTTCAAGCCGTTTTTTATTAATGTGCACATATATATTTTAGTTTGTATTATCTATGAGCAACCAGATTGACTTTATTTCCATCACCAATGAACGGAAAACCTTGTAGGGAGTAGCTGTTTTTAGCCTGAGTTTTTGGTGTTAAATAGTTGGTTCGGGTGCACGGCGACTTGTAGATTGACGACAAAAGATTGCAGTGTTCTATATTAGCCATCCATCACGTCTTCATAGCATTTACACTTTTTTTTTTTTAATATATATATATATATATATATATATATATATATATATATATGTGCACTTTGCTGAATACACTATAATATATGTGATTTTTATATTTATATATAGTCTTGTATATCAGTCACAGTGGGTGCCAAATATCTGCCCTATAATTAAAGGGTTACATACATTTCTAACCTTGATGGGTCATTTGTAGTAAAGGTTCACAACAAGATACAACCTTATGGGGATTCTGGTAATTCCTAAAAGTCACCTATGGCTCTCCTGATATCTTACACATTGAGCTTGCTTATTATTTAGCTACAATAGTATCACACATGTTAAAAGGTGGACATGCACTTTAGTGACACGGCTGCACCGGATGGACAGTATATTCTTATCACAGAAATTCTGCAGCGTATCCGCTTTATCGTGCGGTATACTTTATACACATTAAGCTGCAGTTTTACTACATCATGTGGATGGGATGCTACTGTACAATTTCAAGTTTTCTGTCTGCAATTCCATGACAGCAAAGCGGCAGTGTAGGCATCCCGCATGGCCATAAAGGAAGAGTAAATTGTAGGGAGCGAGTGACTGAACAAGATACTGTCTATTAGGGTCTTTACACTACAGGCTAAGCGCCCCTTATGCACTAGATGTACTGGCCAAAAGTCTATCTAATGTGTTTTAGGGGCCTCTTCACCCTGTCCTCACTGCAGAGGGAGGGATATAAAGATCAGGCCATTCTACTTGTGGAGATAAGTTTCTGTCAGTACTCTTCCAGTAGCTTTCTCTGCTCTCCTGTCCAGAACTGCTGCATTCGCCATATCCTCCTATCATATTAGTAATTCCCTAATATCATATAACTAGTACAATCTCACTGGCTGCATGGGTATGTCTTATGACATTGTTAGGTTCAATTCACACACAGCAAATTTGTTGTAGAAATCTCTACAACTGTCCTGAATAAGTGGAAATAATATAATGGAGGAAATCCTTGTCCTTGCCAAAACAACCCCATCAGGCGAATGGATGCATCAGAACTTTATGCAGCAAACTTGCTTTGTGTGATTTCACTTATCCTTGACATATGGATCTTATATCTAGTCTTACATTTGGTGCGTTGTACAACCAGTTCATCCCATGTATCATGAAGCACAGCCTTGTATACAGTACTGTATATCCTGGATCATATACTGCTTTTACATATGAGACAGTTTGCACTGATGTATTTGTTTTTTTTTTAAAAAGGAAAATAATTTATTTTTCTTTATAACTTTTATTTATGGCCAATAAAGGAGAAGATTTTACCTAATAACATAGGAGTCGTGTGTGTGTGTGTCCCAGGAGCAATGTATTCAATGTAACCTTCACATTAACTGAAATGCTCCCCCTTTGTGGGCCCTTTATAGTAATAATGCTGTGTACCATACAGTAATAATGCTGTCTGTTGTGTCTCCATATATTATGGCTCCCATGTGCCCCTGCATGTAATGTTGGCACTGTGGAGCTGCGGGTGAATATGGACTGTGGGCAGGAGTCGCATATTTATCCAGAAGGTCTTCAGTGCTTCAGAGCTCTTGCTCATCTTGTCCTTGGTATGCCTGTTTTCACTTGATCTTAATAAAGAAGCACTGAAGTCTGGCTGTGTGCCGCCATTCATCTTTTGTCCCTAAGAGTCATACTTTGGGATTCAGAACTGAATAGAAATATAGAGAACAAAGTTGCAATTCAATAAACATGGACATAGCACCATCACAACACGTGGGTGCCACACCAAACCGTTAAAACAAGACCAAAGGGGAGAACCTACATATAAGAAGATAAAAGGGACAAAAATAAAACGGGCAACATACACCGCCAGTAAGGCAGGAGAACATAACAGGGGAGAAGGGGAAGAGACCTTGCAGTGTACAATACACTTCCTAAGACGACCACTCAGCATCGAAGATCTCCATCATATGATTGAGATAGGCAGTCAAGTACTCCGTATTACGAAAGTCCTTCAAACGAGCTATAAGTTCAGCGCCAGTAGGTGGGGAAGATTTCTCCAGTGAAGAGTTTAATGCCTTAGTGGCAGTGCAAAAATACAAAAATAGTTTGGAGATCATCTCATGTGTCTGGGGGGGGGGGGGGGGGGTTAAGCAGTTAAATGAGGGGATCTAAGTGCACACCTTGCTAAACAAGGTGTCAGTGAGAAATTTGACCTCTCTCCAGAAGGGACCAATTTTTGGGCACTCTCAGAAAATGTGGGACAGTGTACCCACTACAGCCTGGCAACGCCAGCAATGAGAAGGAATGCTAGGGTTGAGAGAGTGGAGCAAGGTGGGAGTGTGGTACCAATGCATGGGTAGTTTATATTGAGCCTCCCGAAGGGTCACACAGGTCGAGGACTTGGCTGCACGGGACCAGATGATCTGCTATTGTCCGGATGAGACCTGCCTATTCAAAGCCCCAGACCACCTAGTCATGTACCGCCCTCCCTCCGAAGAGGGTAAGAGCTAGTAAATCCCTGATATCAGACCTCTCGTGGAGGTGCCAGCTCAACAAATCCTCTCAAAGACAATAAAGGACCAGCCGTGAACTCGCTTGGAGAACCACGCCTCAGGAATTGCGCTTCCACCACAGGATCAATCAAATTGGCTTTATTTATTAAAACAACATACACTATGGGTTTCGGGCTTAACACAGCCCTTTATCAAGTGTGACAAATATAGGAAAGGAAGAATTGCTCCCCCTCGTGGCTCCTGGTCCTACTGCACCTATGCAACACAATTGACATAAAAGCCATTCACTTCTTTTATCCGCTAGTGTTTTTTCCCACTCATGGAAAAAAAAAAGCAAGTTGCCCTATCCTGACGCGGATTCCGCAGCGCGAGACTCCCTCCCAACTAGGCCCATTCATTTTGGCCTAATCCGGAGCTGAATGCTGCGACTGGATGCCGGTGCACGCCGTGGGAGGTGGATTCTGAGGCGGCTTCCGTGTCAAAATTTGGTCCAAAAAACTGTGTGCGAACTTAGCATTAGAGGTTTAGGTTACTGCAATCACTGACAAACATTTGCAATGCGCTTTTCTCACCAGGGAACATTTGTGGAATAGGAGGTTAGGAATGTGGAAGGTTTGAACATCTATAGCTGCTATACAGACGCTCATCCCCAACACACACAAGAGTCGGTATGTTTCTGGCATGTGGGAGGAAATTGAATACCTGAAGAAAACCCGCACAAATATAAGGAGAACAAACTCCATGCAGATGTTGCCCTTAGCCCCGAAACAGCAGAAACCCCACAACTATGACATCTTACATAGATGGTGGATTTGTTAAAAAAATACAATCATCTGAAACTCTCGGCAAATTAATAAAATTAATATGACTAATTGCCCAGTCCTATGTACAAGTAAATGTTTATTTTGACAAATAAAAACTTGTTTTCTCAGGATTAACATTAATATCTAATAATATTTATTGTAACGATCGTCATGGTTATTTAACCTTGGAAACAAAAATGTAGGCTAGAAATTGACCCTAAATAAACCTTCACCAGCTGTAAGAACATTTCCTAACTCGTCCACTAGGTGTCACTATTTCCACTTGTAGTCGCAGGTAGCGTTGTATGTACAGGTCCCCACTAGGTGTCGCTGTGCTTATAGATGACTGCGGCCTGTGCCTACGTGTTCCTACTCCAGCCGGGGCCTATCCTGAGACTCCATCCTTGTAAGAGGTAGCTGCCCCCAGCACAGGTATAATGGCGGTGCGCGGCTGACAGGTGAGTGCCGGAGCTTGTAGACAGTGGTCTCCATGTATAGATATATGAATGGCTGACCCTGCTCCGATCCTGGACGTGTAAAGCCTCGGTGATTTATTAGTGACAGAATGGAGATTATTGTGATGGGTGTGACATTGATCCCCTTCAGGTCCTCCTGGAAATATGGCTGCACATATACAATACCTGTGTGTAGTGCTGAGCAGTATCTCTGCTGCAGGTCCTGTCACCAGCTGAGGAGACTGAAGACAACAGGCCTGCAAATACTGCAGTGTGAACTGCCCCCTCCTGGCTGCACCATAGTGTCCTAGTCACACACACACAGTCTTACAAGTGGCCTACACACATGTACACACAGGCTACAGTCACACATGTACACACAGGCTACAGTCACACATGTACACACAGGCTACAGTCACACATGTACACACAGGCTACAGTCACACATGTACACACAGGCTACAGTCACACATGTACACACAGGCCACAGTCACACATGGACACACAGGCTACAGTCACACATGCACACACAGGCTACAGTCACATGTACACACAGGCTACAGTCACACGTGTACACAGGCTACAGTCACACGTGTACGCACAGGCTACAGTCACACATGTACGCACAGGCTACAGTCACACATGTACACACAGGCTACAGTCACACATGTACACACAGGCTACAGTCACAGGCTACAGTCACATGTACACACAGGCTACAGTCACACGTGTACACAGGCTACAGTCACACATGTACGCACAGGCTACAGTCACACATGTACACACAGGCTACAGTCACAGGCTACAGTCACATGTACACACAGGCTACAGTCACACATGTACGCACAGGCTACAGTCACACGTGTACGCACAGGCTACAGTCACACGTGTACGCACAGGCTACAGTCACACGTGTACACACAGGCTACAGTCACACGTGTACACACAGGCTACAGTCACACGTGTACACACAGGCTACAGTCACACATGGACGTATTGATCCGCTTTTATGATCCACATCTAATTTTTGGCTTCCAAACTGCATCAAATAACCTCTAAAAACCCTGCACTTGTGAATATACTCCTGCAAATGTTTATGAATCTAGAATATTTTGGCTATTTTGTATTATTCTGAATGATTTACTAGGAAGTTGGAAAAGATTTCAGAATGGGGTAAAATTGAGAAAAACTATGCTAAGGGTCCATTCACACGGAGTAAAGTACCGCATGACCTGGCACGTATACGGGGTGTGAGATTTTGAGCGCCGTAAAAGCTCCCGTTGACTTCAATGGGAGCCTGGATTGTATACACCGCGTTATTTTGCGGCCGTGATTTTGCGTCCGCAAAATCACGGCTACAAAATAACGCGGCGTATTCGATCCAGGCTCCCATTGAAGTCAACGGGAGCTTTTACGGCGCTCAAAATCTCACACCCCGTATACGTGCCAGGTCATGCGGCATGTTACTCCATGTGAATGGACCCTAAAACTGAAAAGTTCCCTCATTCTGCGGGTTAGCAATGTCACAGTGATAACAAATTTGCATATAGTTTTTGTAATGTTTATCTTCTTTGGAAAAAAAAAAATTCGCTTTTTGTCGCTAAATTCTGATCCTCATGAGGGCGGATTCACACCTGCGCCCATTCTCTGCTTTGCAGGTTTCTGTCTTTTGCCCGAGAAACTGGACAGGTGATGGAAACCCGGCAGTCAGTTTTCAAACCCATTCACTTGAATGGGTTTGCAATGTGAGCGTCTTCTGCCCTCCGCGACAAAACCATTTTTTTTTTAACCAGACACAAAGTCCTGAATGGAGGAATAAGGTCACATAGCAGGAAAACAAAGCAGCATTTCTACAGCAATATATTTAGGAAGTCTTCAATTTACATAAGCCACCAGTATAGATAGGATCCTTGATATGGGAATTTAAAGGAGCTCTATCAGCAAAATCATGCTGATAGAGCTCCACATATGCGTGAATAGCCTTTAAAAAGGCTATTCAGGCACCGCTAATGTTATATTATACTACCATCCCCCCCCCTGTTTTAAAATAAAACCCTAAAACAGAATGTGATAAACTTACCCATCATGCACGGTGGGCGGGCATTCAGGGTGTGTCTTCTTCTTCTTCCACGCCTCCTCTTCCTGCGATGTCCTTGGGTCCCGTCTTCCTCCGGCACTTGCGAACTGACATTGCTAAAAAAAATGGCCTGGGCCATAGTAGAAGCAGCATGCTACTGCGCATGCGCCCAGGCCATTTTTTTTAAGAAGACGGCGCACCCTGAATGCCCGCCCAGCATGCACAATGCGTAAGTAGATAACATTCTGTTTTAGGGTTTTATTTTAAAACGGGGGGGACGAGCTGTGTGAGCAGAGGGAGGGGGACGTTCCTCCCCGCTCACACAGCATAGTGCGATAGGCGCTGCTGGGCAGAAGGGCATCCCTGGCTAACTGTCAGAAATGCCCTTCTGACTGTAAAGCGCTATGGTACTGGGGCCGATAGCGCTTTACACCGGGCACAGATCGGGAAAGCACTGAATTCAGCGCACTGTCAGCTTTCCAGCAGTATATAGAACTGCCTGTGCCCAAATCAGTGAAAGGTCCTCTTTAAAGGGGTTGTCCCGTCACAAGGATCCTATCTATACTGCTTGTTAATGTGAATGTAAGACTTTTCCTAAATACATTGCTTCAGCAGAACTCCTTTGTTTGGCCACTATCTCACTTTATTCATTTTTTTTGTGGCCACAGCCCTGACCTAGCTGCTCCTGAGTCAAGTGATGTGTCTGCCTGCTCTCAGGGGGGAGGGAGGAGGGGCTAAGTGCACGGGAGCGAGCCTGAAGGGGGGGGGGGGGGTAGTTTACCCTTTAGGGGAAGGGGCCGCCAATACACTGTTAGACGCCGGCACAGGTGAAGCCAGCAACATCTCTATGCTTCTGCTTCTATGCTCCGCCGGAGGAGCGGAATAACAGCATCGCTTCTGCTTGCTTCACGCAGGGCAGAAGCATAGCGATGTTGCTGGCTTCACTTGTGCCGGCGTCTAACACTCCCCAGCATCCGCTGTAATAGAGAGGCGGATGCTGGGGACAGTTAGATGCCGGCACAGGTGAAGCCAGCAACATCACTATGCTTCTGCCCTGCATGAAGCCAGCAGCAGCAGAAGCGATGCTGTTATTCCGCTCCACTCCGGGGTCACATATGCAAAGCCAAGCGGCGAGATGCCGCCGGCCCTGCGTGCACACTCATAGACCAGTCTAGCCTTCACAATGCAGACCCGGCACCCTGTCGGGTCTGTATTTGCATTGTGAAGGCTAGACGGTCTATGAGCGCGCACGCAGGGCCGGCGGCATCTCGCTGCTTGGCTTTACATATGTGACCCCGCCCACCAATGACGAGACAAAGCCGGAAGACAGAAGATTTCTCAGAAACGAAGACGGGTAAGTATGCGACGTGGGACAACCCCTTTAAGCCAGAATTCTGACGCATTTAGCTTTGTAATTGTTTCCTCCTCCCCCAATGTGAACAGAGTCTGATACATTTCTGATCTGTAATTTATTTTCTAGGATTTTTCTCAGTACCGTGTTTTATTCGCTCAGGACTATGGGGGAAGAGTACAAGATCCAAGTATTTGATGCTGACACCCAAAATCTTCTCAAGACTGCTTTAAAAGGTGAGATATACTGAATGTCTATGGAGCAGTTCCTATGTCCTGTGATAGTTTCTTATATCCGTTCAGTACCTTCATCTCTTCTGTCCTCTCGCAGAGCCATCTAGCGTAGATCTGGAGAAGGTGGCCAATGTCATTGTGGAACAGTCCCTTCGAGATGCTACGTTTAGCAGGGAAGCCGGAAAAATGTGTTACACCATCATTCAGGTAAGACGTGTTACAGCTGCAGCCAAGGCGAACTTCACATCTGTGCTGGACTGTCCATTGTTCTGGTACATTGGAGGACGCTACAATAGCAGATACATATAGGACCCGACAGACCCCAATGACTACAATGAGGGTCTGGCAGGTGTCCCTTGTTTTTAAATTGAAAACCGTAGCTGAAAAAGTTTATCCCAACCTCCATACGCATGCACTGTCTAATTGGCCAAGTGTGCATGTGTTCTCACTAGGAAGAAGGGCATAACCCACTGCCAAACAACTTCTGTATTCCTTGAAAATGTGAACGTGGGGAAATCCATTTACTCAATTCTTCCCTTCCGCAACAGATGAAGTGCCTGTATATATGATGGTCAGCCGGGACTGCAGGGCTTGGCTGACTTTAATCCAGCTGTTCTTGGGTCACTTTTCCTGACCTATGCACACCCCATGTGGCCCTATATTCCCACCCAGAGCCAGTGCTGATCCTTCAACCAGCAGTTCGATGACATCTCCAGCCTGTTTAATCCATCTCTGTTTCCTTGTCCTTCTGTTCTTTAGGCAGAGGGTAAGGAGTCCGGTCGTAGCATCTTCCGATCATCACTCTTGAACAGACTACAGTGCGAATATCGGAACCGGGAGGAGATGAGAGCGCGCTCAGTGCAGGAATGGGTCTGCTATGTTAGCTTTATCTGCAATGTTTTTGACTATTTGAGGGTAAGTATCTCACAAATATTTGCTCTATGAATAGTCTACAAATTTACTGTTTGTGTGTTTTTTTTGTTTTTATATAAATAAAGGTGCTTCCAAGACTATATGTTGTTGTCCTGTGCTGAGTATTGGTGGGAGAGCACACCCTGCAACCCCACAGATGAGCTGATATCTGCTCCGCACGCCATGTAGTGGCCATATTATGCTATTGCAGTTTAGCTCCCATTTAGGATAGCCCATCAGTATAGTCTTGGACAACTCCCTGGTAATGATTTTGTGCTTGAGAGAAGACGACTGACCCTGCTTGTGTCTCCTTTTAGATCAATAACATGCCAATGCTGGCCTTGGTTAATCCAGTGTATGACTGCCTATTTCAGCTGGCACAACCTGAGAGCCTGCAGAGAGAGGAGGAGGTAGGATTTATTTTACGTATTTTATGGTTTTTTGGGTTTTTTGGGCTGAGGACACTTGCCCTTAATCAGTCAATTGGCAATCAGATCATCATCATGAAAGTTAGAAAATGTAAGTATTTAGGAGTCAAAAAGGCCTGCGTGTGTGCGGACTAGTAATATATTTCCCAGCATTCCATAATGGATCATGCAAAATTAAAGTCCTTACAAGTAGAAAACTTCAGCCCCAGGAATCTTATGGCACAGTGGAATATATGTGAAATTAGATGGCTTCCATATGAAAAAGTACAGACAATAAAACGTGACCGTCCTCGGTTACTGCTGGTGTCTTGAAATCTTCACTATTTATCAGGAGTGATGTGTCGCCCATACGCTTGTGAATACGACTGGCGCTGCTGCCTCTTAGGCTGAGTTCACACGGAGTTTTTTGGTCAGGAATCCGCCTCAATTGGAGGTTGATTTTGAGGCGGATTCCTGACCAAAAAACTCTGTGTGAACTCAGCCTTATTTGTCAGAGACCTGCTGGATTACCAAAACGTGCCAAGCTGTTTGAAACCATTTCAGGTAGAGGTGCAGCCTGACAACTCTCACTATCTGCATGTAGTTACCACAGCTTGGGCACATTGTGCATTTCCGAGATCCCTCATACATTCCAGGCTATGGAGGGACCGTGAAAATTGTCAAAAATTGAGCATGACCTATAATTTAATGGATAATTACAACAGACCGTCAAAATGTCAGTCATGTGACTAGCCCCTATTTACATGAATGACTATCAGTGCAGCCATGTGACAGCCCTAAAAAAAAAGGATTTGTGCACACTACTTTTCCTGTATATTGTCTGAAATTACAGACCGTATATGTATCCACTGTTTCTATAGTACCATATACAGTACGCTATCACACTTTACGGCCCAGGGTCCAGAGCTGCAAAATATTGAGTAAGTCTGGATTCCTGTCCGCTTCTACTGCTATGTTTCATCTATTCTCTTGCTGTGGTGGACAGCACAGGCTGCATCCATTCTGTCTTCCATGGGCTGCACACCACTGTCATTATCTGTGAAGCCTGACTTGGATGGCATAAAATTATAATCTAAAAATGTTTTGAGGTGTCAGATGATGCTAGCCAATCTAATATTGATGATCTGTCCCAAGGAATGGGTCATCAGTAGAGATGAGCGAATAGTATTTGTAACTATAGTTTTGAATACATCGCTCCCATAGGAATGCATGGAAGTGGCCGCACACCAAGGGGTTGAGCGCCAGCTGCTATCATGCATTCCTATGGCGCGAGGTATTCGAATCAGCTCTAGCCATCAGTATTGTAGCCATTGCAAAAATGGGGCTCAACGAGGTATAAACGCAGAGGAAGAAAAACACTGCGTTTTATAGTCACAGCAAAGTGGAAGGGAGTCTAGTGAATCCCACCTTCTATGGAAAAAATACACGCAGTGGACATCCTGCGACTTGCAAAATTGTTGCAGTTTTGGAAATCGCAGCATGTTAGTTACACCTATGGAAATGCTGGCAGCTTTCCTATAGTATAATTCCTCTGCAGAAGAATATTCCTTCAGGATGTAAGGTTTTATTCACTTCTGTCAACCATTCTATGAGTTTTGGTACCAAATAGCACAGCATGCAGCTGTTTTTGCTACACAGGGCTCTGTGACTGACCACAATAATCAGTTGGAGATTGTGAGTGCTAATGGGATCCATAATTCCTTGGCACCCATTATGTGAGCCATGAACAGAGCATAAGCGTAGATCATCATCTTACAAATGCCGTAGTGTAGTCCAGTGTGAGTGCTTGGTGCAGGATGCTCACTCACTATACCATGTATTTGCAGGTAGACTGTCTAGTTCTGCAGTTGCACAAAGTCGGTGAGCAGCTGGAGAAGATGAATGCCCAAAGAATGGACGAGCTGTTTTCTCTTCTACGAGATAGCTTCCTGCTGCAAGGTGGACTGGGATCACTGGCCCAACTTCTCCTGCTCGAAATGATAGAATATCGAGCAGCGGGCTGGAAAATGACAGATGCTGCACAGAAGTATTACTACAGTGAGGTGTCGGATTGATACCAGAGAATGGCTTATTTCACTGCCAATGGAGTTAGGAAGACATTGCAATAATTCAACCCTACAATCCATTTATATATTGAAACTCTCAAGATTATTGGTCGATCATCACATGTGGGAGAAACTGGTGTTTCATATGATTAAGATTTTTTTTTTTGTATATTTAAGATGTTATGGACTCCTTGTATGCAAGATGAATTTTTTTGCAGTGTTTCCAGGGTGCTAATACTGTGTGAATGGTTTCCTTTGGCTTTCCATTTTGGTGTTGGAGGACTTGGAATTATATTTTAGAGGGTTTTTTTTAAATATATATAAAAGATTACTTCAAGAGGAGCCCCATGTACGCGCCAGCAACCTTGAGAATCTCTTGCTGCTCAGAAGGAGACTTTCGTACCAGTGAGATTCCATCTTAATCCAGAACTTCCTAGTAAGGCTATGTGCACATCAAGATTTCAGCTTGTTTACTTTATAAAAAAAAAAAAGCTACGAAATATTAAAGAATAAAAAATGGCCGAAAGGTCAATCTGATGAATGGGAGCCCTATGGATAGTCTGGGTGCAAACCAGATTCTTTTCCCAGGGTTCATACCAAACATAGACAACATGATGTGAGCAAGGTGTAACCCTGATGTACTGTAAGCCCCAGGAAGGGCATTTATTCAGTATTTCTTCTGTATTAAAGGGGTGTTTATTAAAGGAGGTGTAAAATAATAAAACAAGTCACACTTACCTTAGTACTCCCATACACCTCTCCACTTCTTACCCTCTCTTAATGCACCCATGAGGGACTAGGAAGTGTCTGCTGAATATGAGCAGCAAGGACGGCAAGTGTGTTTTTTTTTTTGTTTTTATTTAATTAATTGGCCGGACAACCCCTTGAAGTTTTTATTGCCGTGTGAGTGATCTTTCTAGTGTGTGTGTTGTGTAAGTGTATAAGGAACCTGCTCAGCATTGTCATTTTATTTCTATACAGACAAGCACAAGAACATCTGAGACCTGTGCGCACCATAGCAGACTTTACCATTTTGAATTTTTATAAGCCTTCTTTCCATGAACAGATTTTTATTTGGAAATTGTATACTTTTCTGCATAAACTCTGTAACTTTCAGGCAAAGGAAGGTGTTTTATGGATTTGAATTAAAATGGTTTTTGACATAGATTGTTATTGATGTGGTTCTACATGTGTGCTTGTAAGGGCTATTCTAGGGATACTGGAATGTCTAAGGCAATGGAGAAGAAACAGAGGCACTCAGTACTGAAGACAATATTAGGGTGCATTCACACTAAGTATACGCTCATCTCATTCTGAGCGTAAAGCACGTTCAGAATCAGCGCGTACAAAGCAGATCCCATTCATTTCTATGGGAGCCGGCATACGTGCGCTCCCCATAGAAATGAATAGGCTGCTTTTTTCCCTATTGCTTTCAATGTGATACGCGCGTATCACATTGAAAGCAATAGGGGAAAAAAGCAGCCCATTTATTTCTATGGGGAGTGCTTGTATGCCGGCTCCCATAGAAATGAATGGGATCTGCTTTGTACGCGCTGATTCTGAACGTGCTTTACGCTCAGAATGAGATGAGCGTATACTTGGTGTGAATGCACCCTTAAGGTAGCGGCTGAATATTAGACTTTCTACAATTGCATACAGCAAGGGGAATATTAAAGTACGAACCTTTACATTTCCATGGCCCATACACACAGCTGTACTTGCTGTAGCTGAATTGAAGAGTCGCAAATTATGGATAGGTCCTGTATCTCTCAGTGTTTGCAGCTCTGTCAATTCATTAGAATTTATGGGTCAGTGAAAACCACGGGTGACACACTGATACCCTACCACATGTGGTCCGGGCTGTTCTTACTGGTTTCTGAGACTGCACACGGTCGTATGCAGGAGGCCTTAGGCTCGGCCGACAAAAATTTAGGGCTGTGGAGTTGGAGTCAGAACTAATATTGGGTTGAGTTGGAAAAACAGTTACCAACTCTGGCCTCAAAATAAAATTATTATTATACAGTTATTGTATAATAAATTAGATATAATTTGTTACATATTTACTTTATTTGCCATTACATTAGAAATTGAGCATTACACTTGGCCCATTCAAATCAATGGGTTGTCATGGTAATATGGGACCTCTTGAGATTCCTTAACCCTTTCCCGCTGATGGTATTTTTTTGATTTTCGTTTTTGACTCCCCTCCTTCTAAACCCCTTAAAGGGATTCTACCACTAAAACACTTTTTTTTCTAGTTACCACGTCGGAATAGCCTTTAAAAAGGCTATTCGTCTCTTACCCGTGGAAGTGCTCTCCGCCGCGCCGTTCGTTCAAAATACCGGTTTGTACCAGTATGCTAATGAGTTCTCTCGCAGCGATGGGGGCGTCCCCATCGCAGGAGCAGCGATGGGGGCGTCCCCATTGCAGCTCGAAAACTCACCGCAGCGCCGCCTCTCCGGTCTTCGGTGTCCTCCCCTTGCCTCTTCAGCGTCTGTCGGACGCCTGCGCAGTATGCTCTCTGTTCGGCGAAGATTGCCGAACGTACTGCGCATGCGCGAAAGTTCGTTGCCTGCACTATGGCTGGGATCGCAATTTCGCGCATGCGCAGTACGTTCGGCAATCTTCGTCGAACAGAGCGTACTGCGCAGGCGTCCGACAGTACGCTGAAGAAGCAAGGGGAGGACACCGAAGACCAGAGAGGCGGCGCTGCGGTGAGTTTTCGAGCTGCAATGGGGACGCCCCCATCGCTGCGAGAGAACTCATTAGCATACCGGTACAAACCGGTATTTTGAACGAACGGCGCGGCGGAGAGCACTTCCACAGGTAAGAGACGAATAGCCTTTTTAAAGGCTATTCCGACGTGGTAACTAGAAAAAAAAGTGTTTTAGTGGTAGAATCCCTTTAACTTTTTATTTCTCCGCTCCCAGAGCCATATGAGGTCTTAATCTTTGCAGGACAAATTTTTCTTCATGATGCCACCATTATTTATTGTATATAATGTACTGGGAAGCAGGGAAAAAATTCAGAATGGGGTGGATTTGAAGAAAAAATGCATTTCTGCGACTTTCTTACGGGCTTTGGTTTTACAGCGTTCACTGTGCAGCCAAAGTGACATGTCCCCTGTATTCTGTGTTTCGTTACGATTCCGGGGATACAAAATTTATATGGTTTTATTTACATTTTAACCCCTTAAAAAAAATCCAAAACTGTGTTAAATTCTTTTTTCTAAAAGTCGCCATATTCTGACAGCCGTAACTTTTTTATACGTCCGTGTACGGGGATGCATAGGGTGTCTTTTTTTTGCGGTGCCGGGTGTACTTTTTAGTTCTACCATTTTTGGGAAATGCTATTGCTTTGATCACTTTTTATTCAAATTTTTATCAGAATCAAAACAGTGAAAAAAACGGCGGTTTAGCACTTTTGACTATTTTTTCCGCTATGGTGTTTACCGTACAGGAAAAGTATTATTATAGATTTGTAGAGCAGGCGATTTCGGACACAGGGATAGCTAACATGTATGTGTTTCACAGTATTTAACTACTTTTATATGTGTTCTAGGGAAAGGGGGGTGATTTGAATTTAATACTTTTTTTAAAAAAATTTCATTTATTAGACCCCCTAGGGGTCTGATCACTAATGCAATGCACTACAATGCTAATGTATTGCAAAAAAAACATTTCTTTTGCAGGCTTCATAGACCAGCCTGCAAAGGAAAGTGTCTGCAGACCGGCTGGGGAGCCTTTACAAGGCTCCTGGCTGTCATGGAAACGTGATGTCGGCCCTGGAGCTTGCTCGAGGTGCCGGCAATCACGGGCAAAATGGCGCCTTTGACCGAAGCATCGGAGGGGTTACTGCCTCCAATCGGTCCGGGGACCGGTCGGAGGCATTAGCGCTGGGTGTCTACTGTGTAAAACAGTAAACACCTGGCGGCTACCATAGTTAAACACCCGACATGCGCCGTACTAGTATGGCAGATGTCGGGAAAGGGTTAATGAATGGGGGTGAACCTTCCTCTATTAATTCAGAATTTTTTTTAATAGACTTTATAGAAATTAAAAGGGTTATCCGGGAAATGATAAAGCTTACCGGTGCACTCCATGCTCTGGTTACACACTCTTTGTGTGATGGCTGCAAACAATTCCAGTCCGTTATTACATACAACTTGTTTATTAATGAAAATCTATTTACATGAAGCTCTTTGATCCTGGAGAAAAGTTACCATTTATGTACATCAGGCTTTTGTCAAAGGCTTGGAATATGAGTCCCTTTACCACCACCGGAAGTGAGCAAAGGCTCGATTTGCCTCGGCCATTTTATGTAGATCATGCTTCTTTTTGATAACATTCCCTTCCCCACGGAAGGCATCCAGTAGTATATCTGCCAGCCTGTCATACATAAAGGTACGGCGAGCTTTCTTCTCTCGGCCCTCAGTGATAATCCACTTCATTGCCATAAATTGGCGCTTTCTGTCTGTGAGAGGTACAGGGACCTGCACCAAAAAGAGAGGAAAAAAACAAACAAAAAAAAAAGTATAAAAAAAGAAAACAAAAACTAAATTAAAACACCCCCACCCCCACAGTTCCCATTTCTACATACCTGATAGGATTTCCCTCCCTTCAGGATACTTGTGAGGCCAATGATGGGTGTGCAATGCTCCACTGCCTGGTGAAATATGACATAAGGGTTGCACTCGATGTTCTCTTTTTCCTCTGGGCTGGCCTTGTGATATTTCTCCAACTGTATTCTCTTTATTTTCTCTAATGTCTGAAATACGTAGACATTACAGCCACAGCATTAGAAAGACATTTATTATTAGGCTAAGGACCCGCTTTGCAGAAAAGCTGATTTTTTTGGTGCAGATTTTGCTGTGATTTTTTTTAAGCCAAAGTTCAGAGTGGCTTAAAAAAAGGAATGGGAAATATATAAAGTGAAACTCTTTTTCTCTATTGTGTTTGGTGACTGTTTTTGTAATATACTTTATTATCCTATCTAACTTCCCTTTTAATACATAAGGCTAAGGCCCCACGGGCCGTAATCGTAGCGCTAGAGCGCTGCATGATCGCATTGCGGTTCTTTCCTCAGCGCTTTAAAGAGAAAGTTCACAGAGTTTTCCTCTGCGGACTTTCTCTTCCTATTATAAACGCCACCGGCATTTCCGTAGATATATTTTACATGCTGCAATTTGCAAAGCCGCAACGGCTTTGCAAATCGCAGCGTGTCTGCATTGCGTTTTTTTCAGCAAAGTGGGCATGGGATTCGCATGAATCCCATCCCCTTTGCATGCACTTTAAAATGCAGCGATTTTTCCTGCAGCGTCTCCACTGCGGGCAAATCACGGCATTTACATCGTGTGGGGCCCCGGCCTAAGGGACATTCTCCTTATCCGCCGCTCTGAGCTGTTTCTAGAGAAGGTCTGTGCATAGTTGTATTGTGAAAATGCAGAGCTGAAGCATTTACCAAAGGGGGATGGTCACTTCAAATGGCTGCATCTCTGATTTTATACCTATACAGCTCTTGTTTTCAGGATATCAGATCATTTTTCTAGGTAGTATAAAACTGGAGACACAGCCATTTGAAGTGTTGAGTGACCCCCCCTCCCCAATTGGTAAATTCTTCAGCTCTACATACTGCATTGAGTACATGTGTACAGTACAATCTCTCAGGCAGTGCTTAGAGCATTGCTAATGGGAATTGCACAACTTGTTTTCTATTAAAAGAAGTGTGATTGTTTAAAGGGGCTCTATCAGCAAAATCATGCTGCTAGAGCCCCACATATGCGTGAATAGCCTTTAAAAAGGCTATTCAGGCACTGTAAAAGTTAAATTAAACTACCCCGCCGTTTTAAAATAACTTAAAGAATGTTCTCTACTTACGGAACATGCACGCTGGGCGGGCATTCAGGGTGCGCCGTCTTCTTCTTCCCCGCCTCTTCTTCCTCTGACGTCTTCGGGTCCCGTCCTTCTCCGGCGCTTGCTCGCGGACACTGATAAAAAAAAATAGCCTGGGCGCATGCGCAGTAGCACACGGCTTCTACTACGGCTACTGCGCATGCGCCCGGGCTATTTTTTTTTTTATCAGTGTCCGCGAGCAAGCGCCGGAGGAGGACGGGACCCGAAGACGTCAGATGAAGAAGAGGCAGGGAAGAAGATGAAGACACACCCAGAATGCCCGCCCAGGGTGCACGTTCCGTAAGTAGAGAACATTCTTTTTTAAGTTATTATTTTAAAACGGGGGGGGGGGGGGGGGGGGTAGTTTAATATAACATTACCGATGCCTGAATAGCCTTTTTAAAGGCTATGCACGCATATGTGGGGCTCTAGCAGCATGATTTTGCTGATAGAGCCCCTTTAATAAAGTTTAAACTTAATACACCATGCACAGCTCATCTCTGGGAGAACTAAAGATTGGCTATTAAGTAATGCAATATGATAACCAATCTGTCCTTGATGGCAGACTATGTATAGACACTTTGCAATGTGACTGACCAGCTGAGAAACACCAACCTTGTTCATGATATGTCGTGACAGAATCTTATCGCCGCCTTTCATCATCATATTGGTGAATTTGCTGTTAAAAACAGAGACAGTAATGTAAGAAACCTTGGTAGAGGACACATGGTAGAAGAAGACCCAACACAAGTCTTTCATCTTCTATATAAAGCCTATCGAATACTGCAGTGGCCACAGTTGACATGTTAGGGGATTACTTTAAAAGGGATTCTCCAAAATGGTTACCTATTGTAAATTACACCTGAATGGAAATCAGATCATCTACGGTTGTCTATTGTGTCAGTCGCTGTATGGTCTGCATGGACACAACACATGCCACTACATCAAGCACAGGACACTGGATTTGTCCATTTTATTATATACCTGATGCTGGGGTCAGTAAAGACAGAGCTAGTCAGCCCGGGTGGACACGCCTTGATCAGCTTGACCGTCTTCAGTTCCCATTCCTCCTGTTCTTCTTTACTGAGCTCCTCTATAGGTTTGCTGTACTTCTCCTTATTGGTGACCGGGTCCAAGTACTGAGGATTGTAGCGGCTCCATCGTACCTGGATTAAACTAGAGACAGCAAATATCACTACAATGTATAGCAGGCCATTTAGTGGATGTGGAACATGTAAAGGTTGTTTTTTTCAGTGACATCAAAGAATTGAAAGTAAGGCCCAAATCCTGCACTTGCATTACTTCTATGTCCTCATGACAACCCTTCCTGCCTTCCGGATATTGCTTTTTCGTACAAGAAAAACTGTTTAGCTTTGTTAACAATACAGTGCCAGATCCATCATGTAATGGATGCGTCATTGGCTTATAATGGGATCAGTTTGGTTCCATTAAGGTGATCTTTATTTTGTTGGGATAGAGTGCTGCCCACACTATGACAGAATTTGCAAATGTGATATAATCTGCGACTCAGGATCCAATATGAACAGGGGCCTAAAACGGACCACAGAAACATGAGATCAGAGTATTAATTTTTTCTCATTGTAAACCTAAGGATGCTTAGAGAAACCTCCTGTCACAGAAACACCAAGCAGTCATGCATTTTTTTTTTTTACAGCTGGTTGCAACATCTTCAGGGTTGCAATGAGACGCCATTCATTTACATTAGTGAAGGAGTAGCACTGCCACTTGGCAAAGAAAAAAAAACTAAGGCTATGATCACACTAGTCCCCCCATTCTGCTTAAAATACGTAGAGAGAAAAGTCTAGCAAGCAAAACTTTTTTTTCTCTCTGCTGATTTTGGAAAGATCCCATTATAGTCTATGGGGTCCGCGAGTAACTGCTTTTTAAGCGGATAGGGTTTACATTTCTTGGGTCCCCAAGTGGACCTGAAGACTGGAAACCCAAATGCTAGTGTGAAACTAGTGTAAGTTGAACTGACAACGCCATGACATTTTGGTGACAGATAGCCGAAAAAAATCCAACAATGACCGATTCTACTTTTCATATTCGTAAGTCAGCAAGTACTGATATGGATTGATTGGTCACAGGTCATGTATGGTCAAAAATGTGTATGAATCAGAAGTAAAAAAAAATGCATCAAGTCTATAAAAGGCATTGTCCAGCCAAACTCTCCCAGCGCACATACCTACACAACTGTGTACTGGTGGTCACAGGTCTTGGTACCTTGCTGGGCACCAGATACTTGCTATTTGTTAGAAAACAACCTATACAAAATGCTCCCAGGGAACCAGGCTGGCCGTGAGATCAGTAACCTGTTCGTCCAGAATGAAGTCACATCTATTCCCACCTGATGCCAGATGAGGTGACAGAGTATGTCTGGACAACCCCTTTAAATTAATGTGCCATTTCCACCCCATAATTTTGGCAAACTTTCAACTCTCGAAGAAAGTACAGAAGACACCAAGATAATGGGAGTCCTCCATGATTTCCACGCCATCCTCTCCGATCTCCCAGGCATCAGTGTGAATACCGATGTGTATGTACAACAAGGAGAGGAGAATTATTTCTAATCTATCACGCCATGTTCAGTGTGTTTCTACATTTTCAGCCATCTTCTTCATGCATATATCCTATGATACACTGACAGATTGCCCAGGGTTTTTGCATTAGGTCCATAGTGTAACTCCAAATCACCAGCCACGTCAATGTTTCTGCATTTGAGGGGACATCACAGCCTATACGGATTTGGCATTTTTGGGGCTCTAAGCAAAGTTATGCCTGTGATCCCCCTAGAACTGCCCCCACACAGTGCACTACTCCCTAAGGTCAGTATGTGGTCGCCCCCTGAACTACGGCGCCCCATGCAATTGTTGACGTTACCACTGCCCCAGCCTATACTGACAAGTAGCGGCCATGTGTGTGTATCAGGACCCTCCTCTTTTCTGCCCTTCACTCAGTGTCACCGCTCAGTCCAGCTCACCCCCTGTTTACACAGCATTACAATCCCCATGACAACACTCCCTGCCCCGCTGCCCCTTACATGCACCACTCGGCTCTGCCCCTGTAATACATACCTCGGTAACCCAGCCTTTATCCGCTGTACGAACAGCTTGCACCTGGGCGCCGCCATGTTGGATTGACCTCTCACGAGATCCCGGACCTCTGAAAGGCGTCACTGAAATCTCGCGAGACTGAAGCTGTACGGTTCCTAGAAGTCTCCGCGGAGGGGGCGGGGTCTCCGCTGGCATCATGGCGGACAGTGACGGGGAGACCCTGGAGTCCTGGCTGAGTGAGTGACAGACAGCGACACCCGCCGGGTCACCACCTGTCACCTCTCATAACTCACCCACATAGCTCGTAGTGATAGGAGTCGTACTCCCCGCACATGCGCAGTGACGTCCCCGGTATATGCTAGGGAGGGTACAGTGTAGCCGGGCTGGAGCCATAACAGCTGCAGTACAAGGGGCATGGTGCCAGTCTGACAACCCACAAGTGGGCAGAGGTCTCATGTCATGTAGTCTGGACGTCAGTTATGCCTGTGCCCCCTTGTATTGCACCTGGGCCACTTGCAGCAATGTGTTGCACTGTATAAATATGGTGGGCACTGCGCCCCCTGGTACATTACACATGGTGGCATGTTAGTGCATGTTCCATTGGTGACTGTCCATGATTTCCATCCATTATTGCCACTCATCAAGGCTGGGTTTACACACTGCAGATGTGGCTAAAGCCAAAAATGTGCTGGAGAACCAATTCTCAAATATATTGAAGCTGAAAGCACTTGTGTTAATGGCGGGTATGGAACAGATTACCCCACACCCAGTAACATTGAAAGTGCTTTCACCTGAAAAACCATAAAAACATGCCAGCGTAGTTTCAGCTTTAGCATGGGAACATTATGGCCGTGGTGCGTTTTTGCAGTGTGAACTTGGCTTAACACTTGTCTAATGGTGCTAGGTGCTGTGATGGAGAAGTTGCGTCTGCGCTCTCTCCATTCACACCTAAGTATGCTTGTACTATATTCTCATCTGCATTGGTGTTGAATCTGTATAAAATACGCTCGCTGATTCTGAACGTGTAACACGTTCCGTATCAGAGGCGTTAAAACCGATCCCATTACTTTCTATGGGAGCCGGCATACGTGCACTCCCCATAGAAATGAATGGGATGTTTTAATGCCGCTGATTCGGAACGTGTTACACGTTCAGAATCAGCGAGCATATACTCCGTGTGAAGAGGCCTTTACTGTCCAGTGAGGTCAGTGTGAAAAAAAAACAAAAACGGATCCCCAGTAGACCTCATTATAGTCAATGGGGTCCCTTGGGATTCATGTTTATGCATCAGATTAGAAGAACGGATTAAACAACTCACATGTGAGCGCACCCTTACGCAATTTTATTTATTTTCCATATACCATCCATGATTGCTGATACCACATGGACTCATTCATTTCTATGGCCCAAAACACAGCCATATTTTTTTACGGATCCATTTGGGGGTTATAGGCCAAGCCCAAGATATGGAGCAGGTGTGTGGTCATCTATTAATTCTACATCTGGATGTGGCAGCCAGAGGCCACCTTACCAAGTGGGACAGAGGACCCCCATTGTAGGTCCTAGTGGTGGGACTGGCGTATATCACACATGTATAGCATATACTGTCTATGCTGCTACTTTACTGTAATGACAAGACTAATTCTTATCGAAATAATCAGATATTCCCTTCTGTGAAAAAACATTACTTCTCATGTTATTGATCCATGTAAGCCTAGTAAAATGACATTTTTAGCATCATTAGATGTAACATATTATGTAAATCAGGTTTTTATTGTAAAATTTAGTTAATTTGTTTTCTTATTTTCCATTTAAACAATTTTGAAATATTCCAATTCGCACAAAGGTCACAAGACTGGATGTACTGGGACAGGATGAGCAGAGTCATCTCATTCTCAATACAGGGTGACTGGTTTCTTGAAGGAAGGATAGCATCATTGTATTCACCTATATAACTCTGCATACATGTCCACTGTTATTCTCTAGGGCAGGGGCTGTCCTTGGCCGTCTCCACCAGTCCCATTGTCATTGAATAGAGTGGCAGTCATGCAGTGACTAGCTTAGGACAAGTCTTTAATGTAACGTATAAGATATTACCTTCTAACATGGGCATAGCCATGGGAAGTACCTAGTGCATGGGTAGCAACCGGGCTCTGCAAGGCAACAGCAGTGTTATAGCTAGAACATGATAAGTGGGGGTCCCATTAATAATTTAGCATTGGGGTCCAAGAGCTTTAAGTTACGCCTCTGCCTTTAAAGGTTTCATTATGGTACCTGATCCCACTTGGCCTAAGGACTCAAGTCATTGCCTTTCCTTCTTTCATTCTCACTGCAGATAAAGCCACAAACCCCTGTAACCGACAGGAGGATTGGGAATATATTATTAGTTTCTGTGACCAAATCAACAAGGAGCTTGAAGGGTAAGTCAAGGGTTAATATTGCGCTCTTGGGGGATGGGAACAGGTCTAAAATTCATTTAGAATTTGTGCTTTGAGACAGTTGTGAAATGCAGCGCTGTGTTTCTGCTCAGTCCACAGATCGCAGTCAGACTCCTGGCTCATAAAATCCAGTCCCCGCAAGAATGGGAGGCCCTGCAAGCCCTGACCGTGAGTACATTGCACGCCCTGGTACCTAATTTTTATACCGGTGTCTGTGGGCATGTTCACATGTAGCAGAATTGCTGTGGATTATTGTGAAAAAACTACATGCACATGGGGCCAGCAGCATGCCTTAGGATACGGGGTGTACAGCGGGGTGCTGAGTAGTTACAGTGGTTCTCCTCACAGGTTTTGGAGGCTTGCATGAAGAACTGCGGCAGAAGATTTCATGGTGAAGTTGGTAAATTTCGCTTTCTGAATGAGCTGATTAAGGTTGTATCTCCAAAGGTGAGTGTGACCTGACCTCATGTGTTGTGGTGCTGACAGGAGGATCTATCTGGATGACTAGTCATTGCTTGTCACCATCTACATGTATCACATATACAGTAAAATCTATGAAATAAGGCAGTCAGAATAATGTTGACATTCTTTACAGTACCTGGGAGACAGGGTTTCGGAGAAGGTGAAGAGTAAAGTTGTGGGCCTGTTATATAGCTGGACGGTGGCTCTTCCAGAGGAGAATAAAATAAAGGATGCATACCAGATGCTGAAGAGACAAGGTGCGGCCTTCTCTATACTGCTACCCGTACATGTACTACTGAGGATGTGTTCTTGTCTGTGCAATGTCCCTACTACCAACATTTAGCACCGTTTCACAGGATAGGGGATAAGCAGCAAAAACGAGAATGGAGGTCCCCAGAAGGTAGTGTACATGTGTGACCATCACTCCATACACTTCTATGGGGCTGACCGAGCACAGTACTTGACTAACTCCTTCTGTTCTGTAGAAATTAATTGGCTGCTGGCCACTTATCCTTGACCCCTGCTCTATTTTCGGTGTGTGTCCCAACAGAGGGGCAACCTCTTTAAAGTATGTCCTGACAATACACATTGATGATTTCTCCATAGTAAAGGCTGTCAGTGTTTGGTCACAGGAGGGCTGACTCCAGGACTCCATCAGTAATCAGAACAGAGAAGCAATGGCACCCTCAGTGTTTAGTGAAAGGGACTGAGCTTGCAATGTGAGGCACAAGGAACTGTACAGATTAATTGCTATGTCTGGGCGACCTGTGCCATATACAAAACGTAATAAACATGAGTTTTTGGGCACTATATCTGTGCCTGTCATCAGGTATGTTTGTTTTTTTTCTTTCTTGTCAGTACCCTGATACAATAGTGTGATGGGTACATGTGCACGTTCATTCAGTTTCTATGGGACTAACAGAGGTAATAGAGTACATTACTTGAATATGATAAATGTTGGTTTTGGGAGAAACCTTTGCAGGCCTCATGCACACACAGGCTAATACAGTCCAGCAAACTCAGATCATATAATCCCTGCATTTGCCAAACTGAATTTGGTCAGGAGACCGGGGCTGCTTGCATCCTATTGATCTATGATGTTGGAGATCCTTGCCTTCTTGTGTCTTCACTGTCCCATATTATGTACAGTACAGGTTAGTGGAGATACAAGGAGGCAGGGATTCCTAGCATCATATATCATTGGGCTGCAAGGAGTCCTAGTGTCAGAAAACGAGGGCAATATAGAGACCAGATTTTCTGGACCTTATTTGCCAGTGTGCATGGGGCCTAACAACTGATTTCTTTACCAATATGATGAAATACCTTGTGTAAACCAACCTGTTTAATTTTTGCTAACAGGACCATACCTATTGCAAGGTAATTCTGACAGTCCTGTGACTATATGTGTATGTCCTTAGTTTTGATAACGTCACTGTAAATCTCTTCCCCAGGAATTGTGCTCGCTGATCCTGTGATCCCAGTGGATCGAACTTTGATCCCTTCACCTCCAGTTCGACCTAAAAACCCAATTTTTGATGATGAAGAGAGATCTAAAGTATGTAGAGGGCCTTACGCCAGGCACTATTTATCCTGCTTTGTTGTCACATTCCCTCTATATTTGGTGTCTTTTTACCTTTCAGTTGTTAGCCAGACTGTTGAAGAGTAAGAATCCAGATGATCTCCAGGAAGCAAACAAGCTTATTAAATCCATGGTGAAGGAGGTGAGGACATCCTTATAAAATACATGGTGATATCTGTGGATATTGCCTGCAATATTACACTTAAAGGGGTTTTCTGGGATTTGTCAATTAATGATCTTCCTTAGGATAGATCAGTTGAAGATCAAAAGTGGTCCAACAGCTAAACCCCCTCCCAATCAGCTCATTGAAGAGGCTGCAGCATTTGGGTGACCATACTTATAAAGCACAGTGCACAGCCTAGTCACTGGAATGAGACTGAGCTGGATATTCCCTTTAAGGCATTGGTGTCGTATCACTAGAATATTATTACAGGGTTCTGAAGTGTGTGATCTCAGATGGTCACAATGCAACACAAAAAAGACACCTTGCCGTTTGTCTGTTGGCAGTTCTGCTCAATGTTTTCATAATTGGAAAAAAAAAATCACACCAAGTTGTTGGAATTGAACAAAACTTTCTACAGAACCTGGATATGTCAAATTGTGTTCAAGTGCATTGTAAAGGCATGTCTAGTAGAGATGAGCGAACACTGTTTGGATCAGCTGATCCGAACAGCACGCACCCATAGAAATGAATGGAAGCACCTGGCACGGCCACCGGCAAAGTGTACGTGCCAGGTGCTTCCATTCATTTCTATGGGTGCATGCTGTTCGGATCGGCTGATCCGAACAGTGTTCACTCATCTCTAATGTCTAGCAGTCAACCATCTCTCACCAAGAGGTATATAGAGGCAAGTGTAGTAGTCACCAATCTCTCACCAAGAGGTACACTACCTAAAAGTAGCCTCTGAGAGCTTTTTTTTTTTTATAGGGCAGCAGGGTAAGCACTTTTATGTTCCCTTGTGACAAGACTGTGTCTAAATCCCATTATAAATCCGTGTAAATGATCCATTCAGTGACAGTGTGAATGGATGAATGATTGGGATATAGTATATTAGAAAGTAATTTTAGTTTGTTTTTCCTTGCCAGCATTGTCTACTCCCGCTCTTTGCTTGTGTCCTAACCCAACATTTGCTTACTTGTAACTGTAATGTTTAGGATGAGGTGCGGATGCAGAAGGTGAGTAAGAGAGTCCACACTCTGGAGGAAGTGGATAACAATGTGAAGCTGCTGCAGGAAATGTTAACCCATTACAGCAAAGAAGACTCTTCAGAGGGGGACAAGGAGCTTATGAAGGTACCAGACTCTTTACTTGTCCAGCAGGCTCATGTGTGACTTCTGCATGTCTGTAAGCTCAGAAACCCGATTAATACTTACATAGTTGTTTCTTGTTACTTTCTTTTTTGCAGGAATTATTTGAGAGGTGCGAGAGCAAAAGACTCACCCTGTTCAAAATGGCCAGTGAGACTGAGGACAATGATAGCAGCCTGGGTAGGAGAATATAGTCTGTGCATTGCTTTTATTTCCTTTGTTACTGCTTTGAACTGAGGCCTTATGGACATTTATCGCAGCGGGTTAGCCTCCATGAGGATACCCCTCTACAATGTACAGTAGCAATATAGGGGATAAGATTAAACAAATGTCATCCATGTGA
This sequence comes from Leptodactylus fuscus, assembly GCF_031893055.1. NCBI lineage: Eukaryota > Metazoa > Chordata > Amphibia > Anura > Leptodactylidae > Leptodactylus > Leptodactylus fuscus. The sequence goes on from NC_134270.1 coordinate 132,617,027, forward strand.
TACAAATAAGACCATTTCATCCACAACTTTCAGTCTTTGCAATGTAATGGTTGAAAGCTTCATTAAAAAAAAAAAAACACTCAATGCTGTGTTTTTTGCGACAGCATCTTCAACAGGGAAATATAGATTAATTCTGCAGCATGTTTATCCCGTCCCAACTCATGCTTAGGCCCCATGCACATGACCAAGTGTGCATCTTATATGGGGCTGAGCTTGCAGTGCAATGCACACAGATGACAGTCAAGGTGACATCCAAGTGCGTTCCGTTATGCATTTATGTCTATGCGGGCTTCCAATTCACTCCAATGACATTGAGCATGATTAAAACCTGCTTTATAATCATCATAGTCATCGCAACGAATCCTAATCCCCCCATAGACATGAATGCATAACGGAACACACTCGGGTGCCCCTCATTATGTCATCTGAGTGCATTCTGCTGCAAACTCAGCTCCACATTGGATGCAGACTCAGTCGTATGCATGGAACCGAAGCCTTATGGGTATTTATGGACATGTCTGCTTCTCACATGATTGATTCCTGTGTTCTCCATATACAGTCCTATTGAGTTTTGGATGTTTTATGTCCTGGACTGATTTGTTCCTCCTGTCTGCACTCTGTGATGTCCATCTTGTTTGAGAAACTTCATTTACCTTTGTTAATCCAGGGGACATTCTCCAAGCTAGTGACAACTTGTCTCGTGCCATCAATATGTACAAGAAGGTTGTAGAAGGTCAAGACATCAACGGTGAACTGGACCTTCCAGAAATAACAAATAATAATGGTCAGTGCCTGCCGCTGTTGTTCTGACGTTCCCTTTGTTCTTTCTGGTCTTTACTTCCTGGACCCGTCTCAGCACACAGGAAATGCCAATAAGTACCGTCAGCCAATCACAGTCATTTCTTTGTTTTTTGCCCAATCAGAATTGACAGAGACCAGCACCAGTCTGCCCACTCTAATCGATCTGGCAGGGTTTGAGTCTACCAGCCCACCTGAAGACCCACTGCCACTGCCTCTGCCACTTCCTGATGTAACAGAGCAGGCACCAGCATTGATCCCCATCCTTCCTCCTCCTCCGCTTGTACCCACACAGTCCAGACCTCTTCGCTCTTCTTTGGATCACGCTCTGACTCACATGAACAGTGCGACCAACTCGCTTTGTCTTCTTGATGAAGAGCTGCTGCATCTAGGTAATAGGTTTATTATTGGAAATAGTGATCTTTATGTAATAATGGTGTGATAAATTACTGGTTGTGTAGTCCCTAGCTCCCTATATTGTCTATATCATAATAGGACAATTATTCATTACTACAAGATGGAATATTTAATACAGATATCCTTGTTACTTCTCATTATGTGAAACATATCAGTGTCACCATGTATGGTCAGTGTGAATATAGACAATAGATCATCTTCACTACTGTATGGCCACTATGAGGATAGACGATAGATCAGCTTCACCACTGTATGGCCACTATGAGGATAGACCATAGATCATGTTCTATTTCTAATGTCCCTTATAACTTTTTTTAAGGTATTGATGATTCCCCTCCAAACGCAGCAAAAGAATCACCTGCAAACTCCAAGCCGGACATATTCCAGGTATTGACTTTTGTAAGAAGTCTCATTTGCTCTGTGTAAATTCAGGAGAACAGGTACCAAAAGTCTTCTATGCCTCGTTCTTGTGGATAGAGTGCCAGTGCACTTGCATGGTCAATGCTCCAGTCACTGCTATGGCGCTGCAGGAGATTGTATTCCTGGCAGTGAATGGAGCACCGGTGATGAAAACACACTTGACTCTCCATTCATTAGGAACAGGAAAGGGGGACGGACTCCCGTTCTCCTGATGATTGGGGGACTGGCGGTTCGACCCCCACTGACCTGAGACTTGTGCCTTATCCTTTGGATAGAGGATAAGTGTCCTTAATGGGACACCCAGTTAACCTAAGCTCTGCCTCTTTCCTTTCAGGTGGACAGCAAAGACTTAGATTTTTTTAGTGGACCATCACTTGATCAACTTACCTCAACAGCCACTCCACTGTTGGCACAACCAGTAATACCCATGACTTCAATTAATTCCTTCCCCTCACCCGCCACATATACTACTGCATTTAGTACTGATCCTGCAACAGTGCCCTTAACTGCCCCTCCTGCAGGGGGCATCAAACTTCATGAGCTTGAGGTTCTTGGGCAGCAACTTTTGGAAGAAGCAAAAGGGTGAGTTGAAATAATGCGTTCTTTTGGTAATGTGCTAACCCAGATAAGCAGATGCAAAAATATCTAATGGTTTTGCTTTTTAGAGCCTCAACTAAAGCTGCGGCTCCTGCTCCCCTTCCCAGCACTGTACCGACACTGATAGCAATGCAGCCTCCAAATGCTGTGGTAACTGCGGTTTCTGCACCATCATTCGGCACCTTGCCTGTTGCCCCAAGTAGCCCGCTTTTCCTACCACATCAGCAGGAAAGTCCTCAGAAAGGCTCTTATATATCCCTATCAAACGTGACTGTACCTTTAGAATCCATTAGACCAAGTAAGTTGTCTATTGTTGTCTATGGGGTTGTCTGTGGATAGGGCAGAAGTTGCAGATTTATGGAGTTTTAACTGCTGGGACCTCCAATATTCACAGGAATGGGATCCTTTGTATCCATGTCTGAACTGAGCCATGGTCATGCAGACGTATAGCAGCTCTATGTATTTCTACAGCACCTGTGAGATGGCCAAGCGTACTCAGCCACCTCCAGCAGTCCCATACTGATCATTGCTACCACATTAAGATTGGGTTACTAGGACCCCAGTGGTTGAACAACTACAAATCTACATAAAGAATTATTACATATTGTTAGATACGCCATATTTGGTTTGGCCTATGGGACGCTTACAGGTTAAGGGTGCAGATCTAGTGTATAGAGTTGTGGTTCAATGGTGGTCAAGATAAGCTCTGGTCATAGAATGAATTAGTAACTGCAGAGCTAAACTAATTCTGCAGCTTCCCTTTTGATGGTCTATGGTGTTCTGACCTTTAAACTCTTACTGATCAATAAATGATGACATTATCGGTCATGGGCAAATCCTTTTTATAGGGGTCCAACTGTTGGCACCTCCATCAATCAGCTGTTTAATGTAGTTGTAGTGTAATGTAGTTCTGTACATGTTGTAATGGCAGTACCTGACTGAGCTGCAGTACCACACAGAGCCACTACAGAATGTATGGCACTGTGTTTAGTAAAATGTAGGTTGTAGATCGGTGGAGGTGCTGAAAGTCAGACCTACACTAATCAGATATAGGTAGATCCTAATGTCACTAACACTTTGGATGTAGACTGCCTATTTGCTGGTAATATATAAGCTGCATGCTGGATAGACATCCCTATCGGTATATAATAAGTGATATAATTGGTTTTCAGGTTCCCTCCTGCCCCTGACTGCTTATGACAAGAACGGCTTTCGTATATTATTGCACCTTGCTAAGGATTGTCCTCCCGATCGTCCAGATGTCCTGGTGGTTATCATCTCTATGATCAACACTGCGCCACTGCCGGTCCGCAAAATTCTTTTTCAAGCTGCAGTTCCGAAGGTGAGTATAGGTGTATGCAGTATAGGTAAATTTAAGGTATGTCTTTAGTACTGAAGCACGTTATAAAATGACTGATACTCTCTTTTTGAACTCAGACAATGAAGGTGAAGTTGCAGCCTGCATCTGGGACAGACTTGGCAGCATTCAATCCTATCCTGCCCCCAGCATCCATTACACAAGTCATGTTGCTGGCCAACCCTATGAAGGTATATTAATAAAGAACCGCTCGCATGTGTATGTCACTGTGCAGGGTTACAAGCTATGCATCTTTATGCCATGATCTTGTATTCTTTCCCCCCATAGGATAAAGTGCGGCTCAGGTACAAACTGTCCTTTGTACTTGGAGAAGAGTCCAGCACTGAGGTGGGGGAAGTGGACCAGTTCCCAGACCCTGACCAGTGGGGGAAACTATGACCTGAGATTTCTATTTTTTAACTCAGACTGTGATACTGAATGTGAGGTGACATTGCTTCAGAATTCAGATTGTTTACAGGCTCCAGGTGAACTAACAGCCTGGACTTGGAGGCAGCAAGTAACAGGGACCCTCTCAGCACTTTACTTTCATCAACCATTAGGGCTCTTGGTCTTCTACTCCATTCATCCTTATACTGTTGTTTCTCTGATGCCCGCTAAGCCTGTCTCCTGTATAAACACTCAATGCTAGAGATTTAGGACCAGATTTTCAGATGGTCCACTTTTTCTGTATACAGTATTATGCTTATTTATTATAGAGACAAGTCTGTATAGTTAGATGTTAAAATTTCAAGCAAATACAGACCCCTCCCATCTTTCAATGGTCAGCTTATAGTACACATACGATATGGACAGCCATAAACAAGTTGAGTAGGTGGGGAGTTACTTAGCAGAGACCAAAGATTGCCTTTAGATTGAAGATTTTTTATTTTTTTGAGAAGGAGCGCCCTTTTTACAAGACAGGCCTCAGAGTGTTCAGCTAAGTACCCTAGGTCCAAATAGCTGGAGCCACTGCAGGGTTAATGTAATGCCACATGGCAGCCATTCTGATTAATGGTCTTTGTAATACAAGGACAGCTAGAGTCTGACCGGAATTAAAGTCACTACAGAACCGCTCTGCACTCTGCCCTCTCTCTGTCTATATGCCCTACATTTGGCATATGAGCCCCCCAATCAGAAATGAGTCAAGCTTATTGTATAGATTTCTATGTATACATATTGGATTGGGTTTTGATGTTCATGAGCTATCTTTATCATCAGCCATTAATATTTGTTCAGTGGGGGGTCCAACGTCTGGCAACCCCACCATTAGCTGTTCTCTGCAGGGCATCAGACACAGATGGCTCCATTCAACGTGTAGTGCTCATGCTGGGTTCCTGCAGGTCAGCTCTCATTGCCCTGAATGGGAATGAGGCCGGGGCTACACTGACTTTTTGTAGCCCTACTGATGGATTTTAACTATTAGGCGACAGCTGCAGGCCACAGGATTACATACAACTCAGTGCATCCATCTGGACTGCAGCTGTAGCTCAATAGTTAAAATAAATTAGTAACACTGCAAAAAAAAAAAAATCACTGTGTAGCCCTAGCCGTAATGTTGCCCTACAAATTAAGGGCATTTTCACACTTTTTGTTCTTTGTGCTAGCCATAAAATTATTGCACAGAATACAGAGCCATTATAGTCAATGGGGTCGTTCACACACAAAAACAATAAAAAAAAAAAAAAACAGATGAAACGGATTGGATACGGAACTACACTAGGCTGTACTACGTCCAGGGTTCTGTAATCCACAGAAAGCAGATGACACAGCAATACAGTGGGCAGAAATCCAAACGTACCGGATTTTAGTGCAACCACATTTACAACTGGTACCATGGTGTACAAATTGTTAGTAGCCCTAGCTCTAGCCAGAAGGTAGGGGCACGGTCAGCCATGAGGTAAATACTACTTTGTATTTAGTGTGCTCTCCCTATCTGTGGTGCAGTGTTTACACCAACTAGTCTGGTGGCCCAAATTTAGGCCATAGTCCAAAGACCAAATCCCCCCCAGTATAGTAATATAGCGGCAGGGCTGTGGAGTCAGTAGGCCCTGATCAGACTCCTTCATAAATGGCCATGGTCAGTCAGAAGCAGTAAAGATCCTGTGTGATTGAATTCCTATGAACGTCAATATGGAACAAGTTATACATCCCATTCATTGTACAATATTAATAATTGGATATTATTAAAAATTAATAGCTGTATTCGGTCTGGAAAATACAGCCTGCATGTGGAGTGTGTCTCCCGCACAGGACTAATTTAGGGTTCTCCCCCCTCTAAGATCTGGAAAGACCCTTCTTTTGTATGTAAAAGTTGTTTAATCCCATATCGACATGATAGGGAATATCAGTGAAGACCCCCAAATTCACAAAAGACATCCAATCATGCCTATAGGACAGTGATGTCCAGAAGTCCCATTGAATCAAGGGAGCTTGGACTGCTTTGATGGTGGGGGTCACAGTCAGCTATTCTGTGGATATGGACAAGTGTCATTACTGAGCAAATTCCAGCAGCCGTGAGCATTACCAATAACAGACTCATTGAGGGCAACATTACAAATGCAGAGTTATATTGCTTAGTAAAAAAAAAAAAAGACAGAATTTCTATCCTGCACATATACCGTTTAGAGACCCAAAGTAGATTTTATGCAGTAAATTTGATGACTAGGAGACTCCAGAGAGAAAGATCCCCCTTAGCTGTGCCACAAAGGAATGAAACCACACAGACGTCTCATTTTTATCCCGTTGATTGTACTATATAGAATGGGCATCTCCAAGTCTCCACAAGACTGTCGGCTGTGAATCTTAGAAGTCCTACCATTGTAAGACTGAAAAGTACTGTAATATTTGTTGTGTGAACATGTCACCAAGTACAGATCTACAGTGTGACTGTCAGCTTAACTCTTGATCTTGCATGTTTAATAAAACCTTTGTCTTGTTTGTTCTCAAGTTGTCATTTCTATTGGTTTCCACAGTCATAGAGACTTGTGCAAGTAGAATGGCTATACTGTCTTGTTTTATCAAAACAGAACTGGTCACAAGTGAAATTATACAATGTTCTCACATCTATTGTAGTTTCAGGTTAGGTCTCATAGCATATATGTCAGCAATGATTGGAACCCTCAACGCATCAGATGATGTTAGTCTGGAATTACTTATTGGGGTTAGGCCGGGTTCACATCTGCACCCTGGCCTTCGTTCTGCAGGTTTCCGTTTCCTACCCGAAACTGAGCAGGAGACGGAAACCGGCAGTCATTATTCAAACCCATTCATTTGACTGGGTTTGGAAAGGGTCCGGCCGTGAGCGCCAGTGAGCGTTTTGTGCTCTCCACAGCTAAATCATTTTTTTTTTACCCGGACACGCAGTCAGACATGCAGGACTTTGTGTCCAGTAAAAAAAAAAAAAAAAAAAAACGGTTTTGCCACATAATGCTCCCCAGCACTCATGGCCGGACATGGTCTGTTGGGTTTCCATCTTCTCTCTGCAGAAGACTGAAACCCAACAGACGGAGATCGTGCGCGATGTGAATGAGCCCTTACAGTGCTCCTTTCTACACCAAGTGCAGGCAATTCAGGGGTATGTTCACATGTCGCAGATTAGTTACATGATTTCATAGATCTAAATGATGTTGTTTCTGCAGTATGCGTTATTACAAACCCAGTTCAATTCTATGCTAGTTCCAAACTTATTGCATAAAGGCTCCCTATCTTTGGCATGTTATGAAACATAAGTTTTATGAAACAAGTCCATCCTTTTGAAACTGGCAGAGGAAAAAGTCTCCCATGCAGATGTGAATGTAACCTTGGACGTTAAAGGCTTCATAGTCTGTCGGGTGACATGTTTGGTAGGGAATTTAATATGCACATAAATATATTGTACACCGCATCCTCCTTCCCAATAAAGATTTATTTTAATCCATTATGCCCCATTCCCAAAAAGTACTTCATAGGCCCTGCCCACCACCATCCCCCTAGCCCTGGTTAACTGAACCAACTCTTCCAATACCATTCTCCCCACTTAACAACTGCGCATGCGCGGGTTTGAGAATGCAGCACTAATGCTGGAGCTGTCAGTCAGCACACAGGGGGAGGTGTTAGGCTAGGTTCACATGCATTTTTTTGCAGGTGGATTTTTAAGACAGAATCTGCCTCGAAAACATCTGCCAGATTTCCAATTCATTTCAATCAGAGTAAGTAGCAGTTTTTTTTGGTTTTTTTCCTCTAGCTGTTTTTATTTTCAGACATAGGGGAAATAAGCAAGCATCATAATTTATCTTCAGGTGAATTCCACCTTTCAAAGTCTATTGAAACAAATGGGTGGGCAAAAGAAACTGTCAAAAGCTGTATGGGGGTAAAAAGCAAGCACTTCTCTCTGCCTCCCATCCATTTCAATGGGCTTTGCAAGGCGAAGATAGCGAGCAAAAGGTGTCATGACTTGTTTTGACTGCAAAAAAAACCAACACTATATGAACATACGGCTATGAAGCAGGGCTCAGATCACTTGCTGGGAATGAGACTGTACTCAAGGCAACTGCCACTTTCTAAGCATAAAGGATAAAAGCTGATTATTATCGGCACAGGGTGTAATGAAAGTGATATAGTTGTGAGTTGCTTGGTAGGGCCACCTATTAGTCACTTGTCGCTGAAGTTTTGACTTATTTTACATTAAATGACCACCCTGAAGCACAAAAAGTAAGAAAACAAGAAGATGTTTATTAGCAAAACAAATATAATTACATGTGGCAATATGTTCTCTATTTACACTTGAACGGTTCCTTCTTTAACAATGGCACGGGCCAGGTTCCTTGCAAGAGCCAGCCTCAGCATCTCAACCTTTGTGTTTTCAATGCTGTTGTCCTGTAAAAGACATTACAAGCCAAATATTTATCATTTGTGGGCATTTTAGGCTTCTAAGGGGGCGTTTACACTACCGTCTGTGTCCGTGACACCTGTCATTTATTTAAATGGCGATCGGGTGCGTTCTTTTGCACTCCGTGCCCTTCCTTCACTGTCCGCTTGTAAAGATGTCCGACTTCTCAAGCGGACAGAAAAACCTGACATGTAGGGTTTTTCTGAAATCAATTGGAACCGAACAGTTCTTGTTTCCGGGAGCGGTTTGTTTCGGCTTCCGGGAAAAAGAATCAAGATGCTCATTCTATCAGGTGGATTCGCCTTGCGACATCCACTTGAAAACACTCCCGACTAGGCCCATTCATTTGGGCCTAATCCAGAGCGGAGTGCACGACTGGATGATGGTTCACTGCACTGGCATCCAGTCACAGCTAAACATATTCTAAGCCGGAACCTGAGGTGACCTCCGCCTCAGGTTCCGGACAGAGAAAACCCCCTGTGAACCCGGCCTTATTCTTTTGTCACAGAAAACCCAAGGTAACTTACCTGGGCTCTTCGGCTCTCTTCCAGCTGAATAGCTTCCAGCTTTGCTGCAGTCCTCTCCTCCAAGCAGCTCATTAGTTGATAAGTCTGCTCAGCAGAGAAGATGACCTATGAAACAGGGAAAGTCTTGTTAGGGGAGCCATATTTTTTTTTTTTTTTTACATTAGACAACGGGCACATGATGTTGCTAGCCATGACTTTTCATGCATGGACAATACCAGCAGAAGGGACTTTTTTTTTTTTTTTTTTTTAAATGATATTTGCTTATAAAATTACAAAGCACCACAGCTGCCCATAGGTTGTGTGTGGTATTGCAGCTCGACCCCATTCACTTCAATAGAGCTGAGGGGCAATACCACATACAACATGTCTGTGCCCGCCATCGCTGGAGAACTGCCCTCTCCTATACAGACATGTAGAACCAAAAACTTTCATCCAAAAGCCCATTTGCAAACCCCGACTACTGCACCTACAGTTTAAGAGCTAATTTTCTATGTGATTTTTTTTTTTCTTTTTTCCCAGTGAGTGTACAGTATACACGACTTACCTGTTGCTGCTCAAGCAGTGGCAGTGCGTCCAGTAGTAAAGTAAGCCAAAAGGAAGAAGGGGCAATGCGGGCAGTCATGAGTGACAGCAGTAAGCGGGCAGCTTCTTCAAACTGCTGATCATTGTACATCCGGTGAAACTCACGATATTTCCCTTTAATGAAAATTTACAGGGATTAGATCAGACTTAAAAGAGAAACAAGAGGTAAATAGCTGCATGGAATCATAGCTTCAGAATCACACTCACCTAGGAAGGTCAGGCGATCACTGAGCAGCATGGCAGGACCCAGATTGTCAATTAGATCTAAATCTGAAAATCTTCCTCGCTCACAATAATCCTTCAGGAACCTTAACAAAACAAAACTTTAAAGCAAAAGGGCCTGCAGAATACATGACAGTGGGAGATAAAACATTTGTGGGTTTTCCATAGATTTCGGCATTTCAAACAGTACTCCCAAACAATATTATGGTGTATGGACTTCATCAAGGACCCGTTCTATGAGACCTCTCTAACTGCTACAACTTGGCATCCCTAATAGTACAATGGGGCCACACATTTATAGACATTAGATGTAATGCAATAACTAAAGGCTTTAGGGACAGGATCATACTGTGTTTAGTGTCCCTGACATTCCTGAGGAGACATGCAGGGATTGTGAAATCCATTGCAAGTATATAAAGGCAACCTAGCAGAAGAACTGAATAATAGGGACACTTTAATACTGTTAGTGTGCACTCACCGATCGGATATGAGTGTGGCAAATCCTGCATCTTTGGCTCGTATGCTCCATGACAGTGCTGACCCCAATCGTCTATTGCGCATGGCTTGCATCGCCATCGTCTTACAGATACTGCGGACTGCAAAGGAGAAAAAAGTTCTTCACCCTGTAACACTCAGTACATGACAGACAGCAAGCCTTGCTCTACTTAACAGTTTTACACAACAACCTAAAGCACCATATGTGAAGTAAACGTCTTCACCATTTCCTTGCACACACCTTGCTCGGCCATTTGGCGCTGCTCACAGATCCGTAATGCCTTTAGTGCTTTCTTCTCTGTGGTCAGAGGAATCCTCTCCATGTGGAGCTCCAGGTAAACGCGACCCAGTTCAGGACAGTGATCAAAATAGTCAACCCCAAGCTGCCAGAGGCTGAAAAAGAAATTGGTCATTGAATAAAAGTGTCAAACCAGCAAAGACACAACCATAAATTGTGTAATGGGATCGAAAACCAGACAAAATGTTAAATATCTTACCTGTGATGGGAGAAGAGACCAGAGGCATACTCAAGTAGTAAATGTTCTCGCATGTTGGACCCAAAACTAAAAGGTAACAGGAAGAAATAGATAACGCTAGATTGATAGAATAGAATCTTGCACATCAGTGGTGACTTAACTAATGGCCAACATCAATGTATCTTAGCGGGAACCCTAGTAACCTTAGCAGTACACTTCTGTACGGCATATGTGCGGGATTTTGGTTTGGCTCTCTGTGACATCAGAGCAGCTTTTACTGCCCGGGGGATGTAATAGAATCCAACGATGGTGCGGCTTTGCTTGGCATTTGCAGTCAACACCTTCTGTTCTTTGGGCCTCATTTGCATAAAGTATATTTGTATAAAGTAAATGCCCCATCCCTGCGGCTTAGAAACACTACAAAGGTAAGATCTGGATTGTGTTCTTAGCCCATACAGGATTATGGCAGTGGTTTAAAGTGGCAATAATCTCCCTCTAAGGAAGGAGCAGGGCTTGGGTACCAGGATAAAGAGTTGGGTGCACATGGCTGATCTACTGGGATAGAATACATTTAATATATTTCTCAGATTTAATTGTAATAGGAGAAAAAATTGGAAGGACTGGATAAAGGAAAGAAGTGCCATTTATGTAATTTGTGAATTTCCTTTGTCTAGTCTTCCCTGAAACTGGTTTCTACATTTAAAAAAACATGGCTGCTTTCTTCTGAAAAACACTGCTACCCCTGTCCAACAGTAGGAGTCTAGTGATGCAGCTCAGCTCCACTAAAGTAAAGGAACTGAGACACAGCCTGAAAACTATTGTGATACCTGTTTATTTCTATTTTTTTTTTTTTTTTAATAAACCTGGAAGTCCCTTCAAATGGGCTAAGTTGCAATATCCGGAATGGCCTTATCACCATGTACATGTTGCCTCTGGATATAAATCGAAGGGAGCTGTAATGCTCTGACCCCAAGTGATTATTCATCAAACGCCTATTCCAAGGTCAGTAACAATCCCTTTTTACCATTATTATATACAAAAAAGAAGTATAGTTTCTGAAAATAATCACCAAATTGAAATACCAAAATATGGTAGTGCATGTTTACACAACTGAATTTGAAGTTGAGGTGGATTCTGCTTCAAAATCAGCTGCAAATCGATGGACGCCTTTTGAAAAAAAAGAAGCAACCTGCTTGATATTGCCGTCAAACTCAGCCGCATGATCTGTAATCAGTAATGCCACAGAAGAAAGCCATAGTTCTCCTCTGGCTTTCTGCTGTGGGATGCAGGGGTCAGAATTTGAAGAGAAATCCAAGGTGGAAGACGCCTCAACTTCCTCTTCCCTTTCCAGCATGTGAGCCTGGCATTTTCTGCTTCTGCTCCCCCCCCCCCCCCCATTATAACTTACTATAGGTTGTGAGACTGAAAGAGCTGACAGTGATCCAGCAGGTCGGTCAGATGAGCCACAAACCACCAGTTATTTGTCACAATACTGAAGAAAAAAAAAAAAAAAAATGAAATAGATGAGGAACTAAGCATGCTGTAAACTGGATTTATATAGATACAAGATGTGATATGGTGGGTACCTGAACTCCTTAATCACTTGATGAATATCAAGCTCAAAAGCTGCGAGGAGAACGTTGTCCAATGGCTCAGAACTGCTGTCTCCAGCACTAAAGATGTCCAGGCAGGACTGAGGGTACAAAAGAACAGAAGGGCAATCATTTAATAATAGGAGAAATGTTTTATAACCTCAACAGGTTGATGGTTGCGGGTCCCACCTCTGAACCCACAACTATCTCTAGAATGGGGATTCACCAATTCCTGTAACCTTTGGTGAAGCAGTTACTGTGAACAGAGAGGTGGCCAAGCACATGGGCATCTCTCCATTCACTTCTATGGGAGATAATGTAGAAGATGCAAAAGAGCACATCCTGTGGAATTTATGTAAGTATCTGACATGAATAAACTCCCTTTACAAATTACTTATTGTCAGAAATTGAATGGTTTCTGATCTTTCTCATACAACATAGCTTACTACATCAATAAATAATTGACAAGTCGACTCCAACCTGAGCATAGGAATGGATTTCTGCCAGGGTCACTGTAGGATGTGTAAAAAGCAGCTGTGATACAAGGAAATGATACCAGGTTCCCATCAGATCTTTCTTCTCAAGTAAAGTCTCCTCAGCTCCCAACAAAACCTGTCAGTAAATGATGAGGGTCAGTAACTTGATCATAAGACACAAAACCATCAGCCCCATAGGATATCACATAATATAATATTTAGAACACCGCACCACTTGTCTCCCCCTCACACAAATAACATTAAAAACATGTCACCACTTTCAAGTTTCACTTCATCAGTGTATTGCTCAACATCTTCACCTAGCTGACTGACTGTCCTGCTGAATCTGACAGCTCACTGCTCCTGGTTGTGTTTGCTATCCCTTTTCTCTCACTGTTAGCACGATTGGGATTGGAATTATATCAAGCAGATCAGAATTCAGGAGAGGGAAGCATCCAAATTATCAGGTAGGGCTGATCACAAAGATAGAAGGGGAAAAACATACAAACAAAAAAAAGTTTTTGCAGGCAGCAAACTGCACTCCTTCATTCGTTTACACACCTCCTGAGATGCAGCTTGCAATTACTCCATTTTTCACTCTTGTATTCCTATACTTCCTAATAATACATGCTGGAAATGAAGTCTGTGTGTCCAGGATGCGGATTCTTTCACTAGCTCTCATGTATCAGCACAGCTTCATTTCTGAACTGACCTATTTTTCTACAATCCATGAGGATCTCTCGCCCCCTTGTGCTGACTGACATGGTTGATTTAGAGTCTGCTGGGGGGTGCTCTGCTTTTTCTCAATAGTTTATATATAAACCAAAACTTGTTTATTACAAAGTCAAGTTAACCAATAGCAGAAGCACAAATAGCCCAAGCACAATTTTTCCCCATTTTAAAGCTGTCCATGGCATTTAGGCCTTTTTTACACGGTGTTCCAGAAGATATTATTAGCAAAGACAAGTCTTTCCCACTTTAAATAAAGCCATGAAACATACAGTAGAGTAGGAGCACACACCTTACAGATGGTTTCCATTTGAGGACTAGATGAGAAGGTTCCGCACTGAAGATGACGTTCACATTCCTCCCGCCAATGCTGCCACTTTAATTCAAACTCTGTCAGTGTCTGAGTCTATAAAGAAGGAAACTGTGTCAGATGGGTCCTCTAACATCACTTATTCCCCATCTATAGGATAACTGACTGCTGGAGGTCTAACCCCCAACATCCCTGCTTCTGTATTTGGCTATCTCTGTCAGTCCCAGGGAAGGGAGTGATAGTCATGCACAACCGCTACTGTTCTATTCACAATGGGTATACAGGGCCCCCAGTCTCATGAGCACTGGTCAGGCCCCTAAAGATCAAGCACAAGATCATCCGATATGCTGTGCTCAATGTTCCTAGAAAACAACACAACAGCTTATACTAAATGTACTCTTTACCAGTTGATCATACATTGAATGTAGGCATTTTCTTGAGGAGATCATCCAGGACTCGGCACATGCTCCGAGAGCTTGTGGAAACAGCTGCTTCTTTGGCCAGCAGTTGCCGGGCTTCATCCATACGAGCCTGCAGGACATATCCAGTGATCTGCAGTAAAGATACAAATATAAGTACAAGTCAGAATCAGACATAGGCTTTGCTCACATCTGCAACAGAGTCTCTGTAAGAGACTGTGTCGTGGATACCACCAAAAATCAGTGGAGAGAAAAGTCCGGCATGGAGGAGTTTTCTCTCCAACGGTTTCATTATAGTCTATGGGGTGCATGGGTAACCTCTGTTTTAGAGGGTGGGCTCTCCGTCGTTTGGGTCCCATAGCAGATATAAATGTGGGAGAGCATGGCACAAGTGTGAACCTAGCCACAGAAGTGTCATTTCTAAACCGCTCATTAGGTATTTACTAAAATACAGTCAGTTACTACATGTAACTCCATAACAAGAACATTGTATGACATTGTATAACATTGTAATACAGAATAACACTGCAAGCAATATGAATCAAAATACTACAGGTAAAGGAAACATCTAATGCCAAGTGGTTACCCTTCAGTCAGCCAAAAGGCTACCGACTATGATGTATACTAGCAACCATAGAACAATGGTCCACACTCACCAAATCCCAGAATCGATCATGCTGCAGGGGATTGTCGCTCTGTAGAACCTCTTCAGCTATATTGTCTATGTCACTTGAATGCAAACGTATCCAGTCAAGTAGTAGTACCAGGAGGTGACCAGCTAAAAGTGTAAGAAAATGTTTACTCCAATATGGAAGCAGTTGATTTTACTTCTAAATGATTCAGCAATAAAGAATTGGTTTATCAATGGTTAAAGAGGAGCTTTCATGTCCTCATGTATATATGTGGTTGTATATACCGCACTGTCGGCTCTCTAGTGGTATATCAAACCACATATGCATGAGGACATGAAAGATCCTCTTTAACCTGGAGCCCTCTAAGGGCGGGTTCACACGGAGTATTGTGGCTCGTCATTTGGTACGTACACGCCGCGGGATCTTTTGCGGGCCGTATACGCTCCCATTGTTTTCAATGGGAGCCGGTACCATACAAGCGGCGCTATTTTGCGTCCGCCGCAAAATCAGAGAATTGGAAAGGGCATGCCTTTCTATACATTTCCATAAGCAGCAATGCTATTTTGCTCTGAAAAGGCAGATTCGACTCTTTATTTGAAGCTGCCAGCTGTGACTAGCTCCTGGGAAGGCTATTCTACAGATTCACAGCCCTTACAGTTTAGAACACTTGTCTCCTTAGATTAAACCTTTTTTCTCCAGACGCAAGGAGTGGGCCATTTATATAGTTATACAGGTTTATCTGTCTCTATCCTGTCTTTCCCTACTTGTGATCTATGATATTAGGGGTCCATTTAATATGGTGGAAACTGTAAACTTGTCTGTGAACTGTAATAAATCTCTGCAGTTTAAAATGAAGGGAACAGTGTGACGTTTCCTGGGGCAGCTCCCCAGTAGCTTCACTCCACCAAGCATCGCTTCACTAACCAAAGCATGGCAGAGAGAAGACAGAGAGATAACCTCATTGCTGACTTATTTTATACAATGTTTTCACTGAATCTCTACATCGATTCTAAGGTAAACTTGGCTCTGTCAAAATAATAATACATTTTATTTCTATAGCGCCAACATATTCCGCAGCACTGTACAATTTGTAGGGTTCAGATACAGACAGATACAGAACAAAGAACTTCATTTCACACAATGGGACTGAGGGCCCTGCTCAAGAGCTTACAATCTATGAGGTAGAGGGGGTGACACAAGAGGTAGCAGGGGCGGCATTGCTTATACAGTATTCAGACAATTCTGTAATAGAGGTGACTGTCATTACACAAATAATACTGTATGAGCCGTCACTAGTGGTGACCTTTAACATGTGGATGGAGCTTGAACAGATAAGTTAGGCTGAAAAGGCACCATATCAAGTGGGGTAGTGTCGGATAGTGTGGGAGCGGGGACAGAGGAGGGTTAAAATTTAGGGATTCTAAGGGACAATATCAATATTTTATGCTGCCTGTAGCTCAGGCACCATAAACTTCCTGGCAGCCTCCATTTACCAGAACCATCTATTAACCAGTGAAGTTCAGCGAGGTCCAACGTCAGTAGAGGACCCAGTGAATCAGTGCACTATACAAACCCTTAGTGGCTTTGTATATTGTATATAGTATACATATACACATAAAAAGAAGAAAAGTAATTCCCAAAAATGCTCACCTGTGGCAGCTTCAATGAAAAGTATTTCACAAAGGTTCCAACATAGCTCCATGGCAGACAGGATGGAGAGCTAGGGCCCATAAGAGACAATTGGATCAGACAATAAGACTACAACCACATCCTTCTACATCTAGCAGTTCATATGAATTACAGAAATATCAAATGCCAATAGTATAAAAGTTGCAGCATTTCATTAGAAATAGATTGCTTCCCTTCAGAGTTATCATCCGTGTCAATCTCTTTGTCACCATTCATAAGTGCACTATGTTTATATGTATATAAAGTTTATATGAGTAACAGCAAGCCATCCAGTCCTGCAAAATTTATTACACAATGTTCTGGTCAGGACCAATAAAAAAATAAGGAATTTGTTGTCTTCCTGTATGAACACCTTAAGCCAAGACCCATCACCTCCCTGACATGTCTGTTTTAGTAAATACTTAAATTCCCCCAAAATTAACTATCCTGGAGCTATATATATATATATATATATATATATATATATATATATATATATATATATATATATATATATATATATATATATATATAACTCTGCATTGTGGTGTCCCCATGTTATTCCTTGAAATTTAGGAATAAAATGACATCTAGGTGCTATAAGCTGGAGGTGTGTTGTGGTGTTAGAAGAGTTAGGGCGGGTTCACACCTGTGCCCGGTCTCCGTTTTTCAGGTTTCCGTCTTCTGCCAGAGAAACTGGATAGGAGACAGAAATCGGCAGTCAGTTTTCAAACTCATTCACTTGAATGGGTTTGCAAAGTGTCCGCCCATGAGCGTCTTTTGCCTTTCACGGCGAAACCGTTTTTTTTCACCAGACACAAAGTCGGACATGCAGGACTTTATGTCTGGTTAAAAAAAAAACGGTTTCGAAGCGGAGACCACAAAACAGGCAGACACTGACTGCTGGGTTTCCGTCTCCTGTTCAGTTTCTCGGGCAGAAGACGGAAATCCACAAAGCGGAGACCAGGCACAGGTCAAATCAATCAAAGCTTACATCTAAAGGACATGTACAGTCAGAACATTAAAATATGAGACTAGCTGCCGTGCTCTGTACATATTAAATAGAGTAGAATTTGCCATAACTGTCTTCTCACCCAGAAACAGCTCCAGGATCATGCAGGACATATATATAGAAGTACTGATCTGTACTGACGTGAATAAAGTAATTTGGTTGTGATAAAAAGCTCCAATTTAGCTCCTGCACACTAAATCTGTGATTCTGCTGCTCTCTCTGTTTGCCTCGCCTCTCCATAGATTTCCACAAATGTGTATCCAAAGTCATGTCATCTTGAGATGGAAAGAGCAGAATTTTCAAAATGAAAGTCAGATTAGCAGGAGGAAGGGGGTGAGCATAAAGACAGCCTGGTAAGAGCAGAAGGAAGAAATTTTTTTTAAAGTACAATATGCTGCATTTAAAGTGAGTTTTCCACCTCCCCCCAAGCATATTCAATTGTTTACACCAGGTTTGGAGGAAAATAACTTTGAAGTCTTATTATTAGTACAGATGAGCGAGTACTGTTGGGATCAGCCGATCCGAACAGCACGCTCGCATAGAAATGAATGGACGTAGCCGGCACACGGGGGGTTAAGCGGCCGGCCGCCATCAAAGTGGAAGTACCAGGTGCATCCATTCATTTCTATGGAGTGTGCTGTTCGGATCGGCTGATCCCAACAGTACTCGCTCATCTCTAATTATTATTACTCTTACCAGTCAGGCAATTGGTTTATTGAGGGCAGGCTTTCTTGTTCTAGCACTGCTTGTCGCTCATACTCTTACCATCTTGTGCCTGCACCGTAATAACTGATCCTCCCACTCTATGATGTCACCCATCCCACTTGAGCACCAAGGTTGAAGGTTTCACCCCCAGTGCACCAACTGCATAAGACTTCAAAGTTGTTTTTCTCCAACTCTACAAAAGCGACACATATACCAAAGGTATGTTCTTTATCAATATAATGTGCTCTGCAATGCATAGAAAAAAACAATAATGCTAACAAAAATGTGCTGAGGAAAGGAAGTAAAACCATTATATTTCACTTTGTTACATAAAAAAGCATAACAGCAGCTTGAAAATGTAACAGAGGTATAACCATATTATGCATTTCAGACAGAACGTGTCCTTTGTGAAGTATAATATTTCCTTACCTGTTCAGAGTATTTGCTACTTAGAGTTTCGTCTCGGGTGGAGCCTGAAATAATGATGATAAAATCTGTTTATTATATATAAAAGCTGTTTTGGATAAAAGTGTGCGAATCAGAGAGAAAGCTGCAGGCAGTTTTGCTTTACAATTACTATTTGTTTATGGCCAATATGATTCCCTATAAGAAAGCCATATTTTAAAGGCAATGAGTCACCAGAAAATAAGCTCTCTTTAATTTTTTTTTTTTTTTTAATAAAACCTAATAATAAAAACATGAAACACATTTTTAAAGAATTTTCAGCAATTTTTTGTTTAATTTTCCATGTCAGTACCTAAATTAAAAAAGAAATCCTAATATGTTGAAATTTTATTCCGCCCACCAAGTATAATAGTAGACAGGCATGTCCTGTAACAAGATTTCTCTGCAGCCGTCACATCACATGGATAACAATGCCACGTATCATCCACATAGAGATAATACATGGACCGACATATGCAGTAGGTGATAGTCACAGCTTATCTATTCCACTTCATAATAACCTCTGCACAGGCCACAAAGCATATCTAGGAAACTCTCCCATAACCTTAAGGCTAAGGCTCAATGTTGAGGAAAAGCTACTTTTTTTTGTTGCAGATTTTGTCAAGAACCAAAGCCAACAGTATTTATACTTCTGCTCAATCCACTCCCAGCTTTGGCTCAAAAAAAAAAAAAGGAGCAAAATCTGGAACAAAAAAAAAAAAAAAAAAGAAGTAAAAAAAAAAAAAACGAGTTTTCTAGCCCCAAATTACATTTCACACTAATGACCTATCCATAGAACAGGTGATCAGATCACATACTGGCGATCTGATGATCACATAGGTCATCAGTAAGAAAATTTAAATTTGGGGCTGGAAAAGCACTTTAATAAACATCTCTAAATTATTGTGCCTGCTGTAAGGAACATTTGTAAATGCTGTTAGCACCTCAGGAACGATGGCAATCAGATAACAGATAAAAAAAATTATATAACTAAAAAAAAATGTGAAAAAAAATATTAGAAAAAAAAAATGGTGTCACTGAGTGGTTTTAGTTTGTAAAAACTTTGATCCTTACTTGCCACTTTGTGCATTTCTTGCATACAAGCTTGGAGAACTGAGCGGTAATGTTTGCTAACGTGACCCAATCTGTGAAAATGAAATGTAGAACACATTAATTCAACAACCTAGACAGGTAACCAAAATACCTACAAGACCTACGCAGTAAATAAACGACCATTTTCTTGTGGCCTGTGGGCATGCGCAGTCGGCTGTGCCCGAGGCCTAGAAGTTTGACCCGCAGTGCCGGAAGAAGACACGTGAAGAGGCTGTTCCTGAAGAAGATGGAGGTGGCGCTGGAGAGTTCTCTCGCAGCACTGGGGACGCCCTTAGTGCTGTTTGAGAACTCAATTGCATACTGACGAAAATCGGGATTTCTACCAAACGGCGACGCGGAGAAGACATCTAAAGGTAGGAGGCTATTCCTACGTGTTAGTCACAAAAAAATGTGTTTTAATGATAGCATCCCTTTAAGATTGTAAGTCCTTGTGGGCAGGGTCCAGTATCCCACTGCCAAACGGTCACTGTAAGGGTTATGTTTGTATATTTTGTGTACTGTATGTAAACCCTCAAAATGTACAGCACCATGGAATTAATGGTGCTATAGAAATAATAAAATAATAATAATGATAAAACGTGTTATCCATCCTTGAACGTTGATGACCTATACTTAAAGAGGACCTTTCATCAGATTGGGCACAGGCAGTTCTATATACTGCTGGAAAGCTGACAGTGCGCTGAATTCAGCACACTATCGGCTTTCCCGATCTGTGCCCCAGGTAAAGCGCTATCGGTCCCGGTACCGTAGAGCTTTACAGTCAGAAGGGTGTTCCTGACAATCAGTCAGGTACGTCCTTCTCCACAGCAGCGCCTATCGCGCTGTACAGTGTGAGCGGGGAGGAACGCCCCCCTCCCCTCCTGATAATACTCATCTATGGACGAGCTGTGTGAGCAGAGGGAGGGGGCGTTCCTCCCTGCTCACTCAGTACAGCAGGATAGGCGCTGCTGTGAAGAAGGACGTACCTGACTGACTGTCTGTCAGGAACGCCCTTCTGACTGTAAAGAGCAACAGTACCGGGACCGATAGTGCTTTACCCGGGGCACAGATCAGGAAAGCCGATAGAGCGCTGAATTCAGCGCACTGTCGGCTTTCCAGCAGTATATGGAACTGCCTGTGCCCAATCTGATGAAAGGTCCTCTTTAAAATAAACTCAATTCATGTTATTGTGGTTACCCCCTCTCTAGTTTGTCCGGCAGATGTTAGAACTAGATGAAATAATCTTCTGTTAGAGGTGTTTGGCAGCCGCTTGTTCTTCTTTCTCTGCTGTACATTCATCTGAGACGAGTGTGCATGTGTATGAGGAGAAAGGAGAACTAGCTGTCATCTACCTAAATGAAAGACTGTTTAGCAGTACAATACTGGTCACATACTCTGATTTACGAGTCCTGCTGGACGCTTCTTCCTCACTCTTTTGCAGGCCCACAAAAATTCCATGTGACTCATTGAAAAGCTTTCTCAGTACTGGCGAATAGAGATCATCATCATTCCGCAGAAAAGATAGCTGGCCTGTTGTCAAATGTTTATTCCCTGCAGAGAGAAAATTACATTTCATCATTTCTGTACTTTGATATATATACTGTCTATAAAAACTGCCTAGAAGAACAGACAGAGACAGAGGTAAATCTGACTTCCCAGGTGCTGCTTTGTACTAGCAGAGATGCCATACATAGCGAACATGCTGTAGAATATACTGTAGAGAAGTTCTGCAGTATGTTCCTCTGCAGCCAAATCGGTCACCCCAAAAGCCACGAGTGAAACCTGCACAAGAAACCAACATGCTGCAGGTTTACAGCCCACAGAACAGGTCACTTCTTGCTATGTATTTCAGTCCTAGAACATGAATTAGCTAAATCTGTATCTGTATACATCTCATCCATAACGCTGACTATTAAGTGGCTACAGGGGTTAGCCAACAATGACAGGGGTTGGCTAACTGGCTGCAATTATTGCATGTGTGGCACCAGGTATTCTAGTATATCCACTTTAATTCAGCTATTCATAGGATGCATTCGATGTGTCTACAAAACTGGTACTTTAAAGTTTGCCAACATAAAGGTATGCACAGATGCAATTCCGATTATTATTATTATTAGGCTAAGCTTAACGTGGGCAGGACTGGTGGTGGTCGGCACTCCCAATTACTTAGTAGCCGAAGTAGCCGAAATACAGCACATGGCTATCACAGACGGTCCCATTGATGTGAAAGGAAATGCAGACTGTAACCAGTCCCACCCACATTCATACTGACTGTGCAGGTTAAATGTGGAGCGGGACAAAGCCCCAGCTCAGCTTACTTTGTGGGAAAACCCTCACATAAAAGGTGCAACAAAAAAGCGCTGAGGGATGGGACAACACGGTGGCTCAGTGGTTAGCATAGCAGCCTTGCAGCACTGAAGTCCTGGGTTCGAATCCCGCCAGAAACAATATCTGCATGGAGTTTGTACGTTCTCCCCGTGTTTGTGTGGATTTCCTCCCATTCTACAAAGACACACTGATAGGAAAAGAAATGTGCATTGTGATCCCTATATGGGGCTCACAATCTACATTTAAAGAAAATAAAAAAAACACTCTGTGGGGGGAAAAAAATGCAGCAGAAGCACATTGCATTTTTTTCCCACAGTGATTTTCACAGAAAGTGCTGCTGGCATTTCTGTAGGTATAGTTGGCATTCTGCGATTTTCAAAGACACAAGGGTTTTGGAAATCACAGTATTTCCGTTAGGTGTATTTTTCTGCAATATGTGGATGGGATTCACTAGAATCCCATTCACATTGCAGTTACCATAAAACATTGATGTTTTTGCAGTGGCGTTTACATCATGGGGGCCCCAGCCTAAGGGAGCAAGTCACAAAAGCTAGCTAAATGTTTTTAGGAGTAGTTACATACCTTTCTTTGGATACCGGGTCTCATAAAGCAGCAATTCCCCTGGCGCCCAATCAAAGCCAATATGTGTATTCCTTTGCCCAAGTCCAGGTACGATCTAGATTTAGTTTATGAAAAAAAAAAGTTTAAGTAGCAACTGAACAAAGCATCAGTGGTGGTCTATATTAGTGACTGACAGCTATATATATATACTCATACAGGAAACATTCAAACACCAAGTAGGACAGCCAACTGGACCCCTAGGACTTGTATATACCGCACCCACTCATTCACTTAGCATTTTATTAATCGTCAATAAGTTCAAATTTGTGCCCATTGTAGGACCAGAACAACGGACACTTTGACCACTAAAACACTGGACTCCAAGAATGCCCAATGGACCTCGTTGACTATAATAGGTCCTTCAGGAGTCCATTCTTTTCAATTGAAACTGCTGAAACCACTTTTTGATCCGGCGATTTTCAGCAGTCACTGCGATGGAGCTATGGATGGAGATATGAACCCAACCTGACAAAATATAACTACTAAAACTTCTATTTCTGAAAGTATTCTCACTTTACTTCATATTCTCCACGCCCGTATTGAACGTGTATAGGTATAGGTCCATCTGCATCATCGGGTCCAATTGCTGAGGTCCCCAACAATGTCAGGAGCAAAGGTGCCCAGAGAATGTTGTTGGCCTGCATGTTATCTCTTGTGTCACCCCCTCTACCTCATAGATTGTAAGCTCTTGTGAGCAGGGCCCTCAGTCCCATTGTGTGAAATGACTTTCTTTGTAATGTATCTTTCTGTCTGTATTTGAACCCTACAAATTGTACAGCGCTGCGGAATATGTTGGCGCTATATAAATAAAATTTATTATTATTATTATGTTATACACTGCCATGACATGCCCTTAGCATATGCCATGCAGTGATTTGTCGACATGTCTGACTGGCAGGGGTTCAATGCACTGTACCCCGCTTGTCACATAGTGGTCCAATGGGTGATTGCAATGTCTCCTCACAGTGGCGCCTACATCACCAGGCAGGGCAGAGCGTGGTGGTGTAATATTGCACAGTGCCATGTAGTAGCCTGATGCCATCTCACCAAGGCTGGCATACAGCGGCCTCATGCCATGTCAGCACACCTGTACCTCCATGCCTACCAGCCGTGGTCCCACCAGATATCACCAAACCTGCCACACAGTGTCCTGACATCTGTCCCCACATGACAGACTGCCCTGGCAGCCATGACAAATATACATGACCCAATCCACAAGTGGCACGTCTGACATAATGGGGGTGGTAGTGTATCCATGGGTATATGGTGCTGATAATACACTACGTACAGAGGATACATAGACAAGCACATGTCACACAGCCGCTCCCGACACACGGCGGCCCTCACTACACGGCAGTAACTTAGACAAGTAGCGGCCGCCTTGTGCTCGGTACACGGACAGCGCTGCCCGGTGTGAGGAGAGGATTACCGTCTCTGTCGGCTGCTCGTCCAGCTCCTCCATTATTCTTCCTTACTTCCAGATTCCCGCTTGATGTCAGACCTTAGGAAGGACCCGGGGCTGCCCCGCTCACTGCCTGATCCTGGGGCTGACAGGAAGTGCTGAGCATGCGAGAGCCTGCGGAGTAATGTGCAGAGAGATGTGTGGGGTTGTAGAAAGACTTGTTATCAGGACCCCGTTATCACAGCTGTCAGGGGGTACAACAGGCCTTGTTACCCATAGCCACCCATCACTGAGCTGCTGTTATATTCCATAGGAGCTGGCTCTATGGGGTTTAGTTGGTCGTATTCACTGCGTTTTGGTCGACGCCACACAGAGAACATGTCAGACTATTCTGAGCACCTTAAATAAAAAATCCCTCATATGGCTATATCAATGGAAAGAAAAAATATTAGAGCTCGTATAATGCGACAAGAAAACTAAAAATCGCCACATCTGTTAAGGCAAAACTGGCTGTGGCAGGAGGGGAATGTATAATCTGTGTGTGCGTACATAGTGCGGGATTTGGCATCCACAATGTAGTTCACACGGTTTACATATTCACTTTTCGCCATCCGCCATGTATTCACATTTTGAAAAAGTGCTCACTACACCCCTGTGGTAAATTTTTTGAGGTGCGTAGTCTCCATATGGGATCAATTTGCAGGGGATTCCTCTTCAATGGCACCTCAGGAGCTCTGGAAACATGGCGGCCAAAAACAAGCCCATCAAAATTTGCATCCATTCACACTGAGTAAACGCGCGTGTATTTTTGCAAAATACACGTGTAAAAATAAGACTCCCATTGACTTCAATGACATTTTACAGGCGTATTTTTACACGTAAAAAAATATCATTGAAGTCAATGGGATAGCAAAATTTACAAGTGTAATTTTACTCTACAAAATAAGCTAGCATTTACTCAGTGTGAACTTGGCTGAGTTCACATGGGGTATTTTCGTCAGGATTTTGGGGCCAAATCCGCCTCAAAAATTCTGACCAAAAGGACAGCTCCCATCTTTTTTCCGGAACAAACGGCTCCCGGAAAAAAAGCGACATGCAAGACGAATCCACCTGAAGACACTTCCTCCTCCTGACTAGGCCCATTCATTTGGGCCTAATCCGGAGCAGAGTGTGCGACTGGATGCCGATGCTCTGGATGCTCTGCACCGGCATCCAGTCGCAGCTACCTGTATTTTGGACCGGAACCTGAGGCAGCCTCAATGTCAAATTCTGGTTCCAAAATACCCTGTGTGAACCCAGCCTAAAAGCCATACAACGCTTCTTCCATTCTGTGCCCTGCAATACAGCATGTTATCTCCACATATAAGACATACTTGTACCCAGGTGACCCCTATTAACAATATCATATAAGTGGATATTAACTACTGTTTGGCGCACATTTATATTGTTTGGGTTTTTTTGGACGCCAAGTATACTTTTTAGTTATACCATTTTAGGGAATGTCTATGTCTTTTAACACTTTTTTTTCCAATTTTTCTCAGAAGCAAAACAGAAAATAAAAATGGTGGTTTGGCACTTTTGATTTTTTTTCCCCCCTGCTACAGCTTTTACCGTATGGGAAAAATATTTTTATAAGTTTGTAGAGCGGGAGTTTTTGGACACAGGG
The DNA here is from genome assembly GCF_031893055.1 of Leptodactylus fuscus. Taxonomy (NCBI): domain Eukaryota; kingdom Metazoa; phylum Chordata; class Amphibia; order Anura; family Leptodactylidae; genus Leptodactylus; species Leptodactylus fuscus. The sequence goes on from NC_134270.1 coordinate 132,642,881, forward strand.
ATACCTAATGTGTATGTGTTTCACAGTAGTATATTACTTTTCTATGTATTTTAGGGATAGGAGGGTGATTTGAATTTTTATGTTATTTGGGTTTTGTTTGTTTTTTATATATTTTTATATGATAAAGAATGGGGGGAGAGGTGTATTAAATGAGCAGCACAGTTTAAGGTGGACTGGAGGGGGGACATGGACTAGCATCTTTGTAGTTTCAGGGGTGAGGAAGGAGTGGATTCCATCGATGTTCTTGAGTTGGAGGCGGCAGGAGGTGTTGAGGGTTTGGATGTGTAACTCAAAGGACAGGTCAGAGTCAAAGGTTATCCCAAGGCGGGATGGGGTAAGCGCGGTTTCATTGACTTTGATAGATGGATCAGGTAGAAGGGCCGTACGAGGTGGGGCGAAGATGATGAACTCTGTTTTCTCCTTGTCATGTTTGAGATACACATGTACACAATATTACATAATCAAGTGTATACAATGGTATACAGTTAGCAGGGTCGGAGCAGGGGAGTTTGGAGAAATACACATCTATCAGACCAGGTGTCACAGCGAGATGACGTTGTGAGTGAGGGTTGTAGTTGATGGTGTAAAGTGGCTTGGAATCGTGGGGAGAATAGGTGATGTGTTGTGAGACCAGCCATAGACCCCAAACTTGTTCAATTTTCATAGGTCAGCCTGTGTTCATATCTTCATATGGAATGAGCTAGTTAGCCTGTAGTTTCCATACAGAGTGCGGGTGGTGGGGCTATACCATCTCAGGGCGACCCATTTGCACATGAGAAACAGTGACTTTCTCAGAAATACCTTCACATGTGAAGCCCAAGACTCCTCCAGGAGAAAGCTCAGTAAACAGGTCTGTGGGACCCCACTGTACAGATTTTAAAGGGATCCTATCATTAAAAGTCATTTTTTTGTCCCTTACACGTAGGAATAGCCTTAAGAAAGGCTACCTTTAGATGTCTTCTCTGGGCCACCGTTCGGTATATAATCCAGTTTTCGTCGGTATGCAAATGAGTTCTCTCGCAGCACTGGGGCGGGCCCCAGCGCTCAAACAGCACTGGGGGCGTCCCCAATGCTGCGAGAGAACTCTCCAGCGCCGCCTCCATCTTCTTCAGGAATGGGTTTCCTTCACGGCTTCTTCCGGGGGTTGGCTTCAAAGTTCTAGGCCTCGGCAAAGCCAACTGCGCATCCCTGCCGGCCAGAAGAAAATGGCCGCTTACACAGTATTGTAAGCAGCCATTTTCTTGTGACCAGCAGATATGTGCAGTCAGCTGCCCGAGGCCTAGAAGTTTGAAGCCACCGTTGGAAGAAGACCCCTTCCTGAAAACGTTGGAGGCGGCGTTGGAGAGTTCTCTTGCAGCATTGAGAATGCCTCCAGTGCTGTTTGAGTGCTGGGAACCACCCCCAGTACTGCAAGAGAACTCATTTGCATGCCAACGAAAACCAGATTATATACCAAACAGCGGCCTGGAGAAGACATCTAAAGGTAGGAGAAAAATAGCCTTTCCCCCTACGCCCAAACAGCAGCACAAGATGGGGTATTCCTGCCCCTGTGTACTGTTAGGACAGGTGGAAAGTTTAATAAACTAACAAGTTGCCCTCCCATAAAAGGCCCAGGAGACCTCCCCCTCCCTGTGTTTTTTTCTGTCCTGTTACCAGGACAGGTGGAGGGAGAGGTCTCCTCCTCTCCCAGCAAATGAATTCTATTTGAACAGGGCCTCTGCTCCCCCCTTGGTTACTTACCTGGGGTAGTGGAGGTCTTCTCTTCGGGTGCAGCGTCCTGCACCTGCTTCCAGCGTTGCTCCCCCGCCGCCTAGGAACAGGTCTTCTCCGGCGGAGGGGGAGGAACTATTCTGAGCATCCCGGGTTTCCGGCCGCGGGCACTCTATCTGTGCTCCACGGCCTTCCGGCGGTCACCGCGCATGCGCGGGGACCCGCTTTTGCGCATGCGCGGCTCTTGCGGTCCGCGCATGCGCAGTAGAAGGAGCGCTCCGGCCGGTTTTTCTCCCTCTTGGCAGGGAATTTTTAGGGGGCATAGGATTCCCCTGATGGGTCCCTTCTGGCGGAGGGGACCCCAGATTAGGCTGGGGCTCTCACTGAATCCCCAGGGATAAAATGGGCCCTAAAAGACAGAGGGGCGGAGTGTGTTAGTCCCGCCCCCTCTCTACCTTATTTAGACCTGGTCTGCCCAGTGCAGGTTGCCTGTCAGCTTTAGATTGCAGGTTCCTACTGTTCCTGGGCAACCAGAGAGTAGAATTTCCTTGCAGAAGTCTTGCTTTGGAAAGATTGTCTAAGGTGATGTATTCTCCCTGGTGGGGCCTGAGGTAAAGCAGTAAGGTAAGAGAATAACAAAGAGTATGTTTCTCTTTAGATGTCATCTTCCTCCTCTATGCCGGAAAATCCCAGGAGGAAAGCTTCTGGCAAACGCCGCCACCTGGCCTGCATCAAATGCGAGGTGCCCTTCCTTGACGGCTACGCTTATCAGTGTTGTCGCGGATGCCGAGGTCCCCCGTCAGAAGACACGTCTGTCAGAGATGTGGTTGGCTGGGTCAAAGAATTTGTTGAGGAGTCAATGAGGGAAATGAATGTCTCGATGTCCCAGCTATCCAAGAGACCTCGTTTGGAATCATCACCCCCTTCTCTCCCGCCTATGGAGGCTCTGCAGATCCTGGATGAGGTGTCCTCAGACGAAGATATCCTGGAACCGGTCAAACCAGTTTTTGTGGTAGACAGGATGCCGAAGCTACTGAAGGTAGTACGGGCTAAGGAGATAGGGGAGGCTACGGAGGAGACTCCATCCAGCTCCCTCAAATCCTTTAAGGCCAATACTGACATGGTCAAGAGGATGGAAGCGGAATGGAGGTTTCCTGAGCATCCATTCAACGCTTCCAGACGCTTTAGGGCTCTATTCCCTCTAGCCGAAGCCCAGTGCAGCGCATGGTGCCCTCCACCTAAGGTGGACATAGCAGTTTCCAAATTATCAAAACGCACCGTGGTACCAGCAGAGGACGGTTCTAACCTCCAGGATGTCATGGACCGTAGGTCGGAGGGGTCTCTGAGACGCATGTATGCGTCTTCCGCAGCACAGGCCTCGGTGGGCATTGCAGCTAGTGAGGTAATTGCCAAGCTGCGTTCGGAGGTCTCTAATCTGGAGAAGGACATTGACTCGGGTGTCCACAGAGATGATCTTCTTTCGGCCATGACTAGTATTACCCTCATGACAGATTACCTCTCTGAGGCAGCCTTCTACCAGGTCAAGCTGGCAGCAAGAGCCATGGCCTTATCCACAGCTGCGAGGCGTCCCCTCTGGCTTAAACCCTGGAGGGCAGATAATGCCTCTAAATTCAACTTGTGCGCCTTACCCTTTAAGCCAGGCAGATTATTTGGGAGCGAGCTCGACCGCACAATGGAGGGGCTGGCCGACTCGAAGGGCAAGAGCCTTCCCCAATCAACAGGATCCAGACAGCGATCCTTTCGGGGCTATGCCCCCTCTAGAGGCATTTCGAGAGGCCAATTTCGCAGGCGCCCCAGTGGCCAACTAAGGGGCGGTCGAGGTTCCTCCCGTGGTGGTGAGAAGAGATCCACTTTCTGACTATTACGGTCCCCTTGCCTGCAAGGCCACAGTGGGGGGTCGCCTCTCTTTACACCTAGCCGCCTGGCGCCAATACATCCAAGACCCATGGGTTCTCCAGCTTATACAGGATGGCTACAAGATAAGTTTTCTTTCCCCCCCTCCCAACAAATACGTGAGAACCCGCCCTCTTCAGGGCACCAAGCAGCTTCATCTTCAAAGATCCGTGCAGGAGTATGTGGACAAGGCTGCATTGGAACCAGTCCCTCTAGACGAACAGGGTCAAGGCGTCTACTCACGTGTCTTTTTAGTGCCAAAGTCGACCGGAGGGTGGCGCATGATTATCGACCTATGTCGATATGTAAATTATTTCATCCGCAAGGTCCAGTTCTGTATGGAGACCATAAGGTCGGTTCTCCCCTTTTTGCAGCCAGGAGATCTATTCGTCACCTTGGATCTAAGGGACGCATACCTCCACATTCCCATTTATGCTCCGCACAGGAAGTACTTAAGGATTGCCATACATCTAAACGGAAGATTACAACACTTCCAGTTTACGGCTCTCCCGTTCGGTATATCCTCGGCCCCCCACACCTTTACAAAGGTAGTGGCTCCGGTCATAGCCGCCCTGCGCCTCCAGGGGATATTTATTGTCCCCTATCTAGACGACTGGCTATTAAAAGCCCAGTCAAGGGAGGTCCTCGCCACGCAGTTGAGTATCACAGTGGCATTCATAAGCGAGCTGGGCTGGCTGTTAAACTGGCAGAAGTCAGTAGTGGTTCCATCTACCCAGATTCAATTCCTGGGGTTCAACTTTGATTCTCTCAGTATGATGATCTCCCTGCCCTCTCCTCGGAAGGAGAAGTTTGGTCGAGCGGTTCACCACCTATCCCAAACCAGGAGGCAGTTCCCTGGGCACTATGGCATATGCGCCCCTTACAGCTCGAGATCCTGAGAGAATGGAACCTCAGTCCCACGGGACTTCAGAAGCCTATCCAGTTGTCCATCAGTACCCGTCGATCACTGGCATGGTTGTCTCAACTCAAGGACGGGAGGTCCACGGTCCAGACTTCCTGGACCCTGTTGACCACAGATGCCTCCCTCACAGGCTGGGGAGCGCATCTGGGGGAGACCCTAGTACAAGGAACCTGGAACCAACAGGAGAAAACTCGCTCCTCCAACTGGCAAGAGCTTACTGCAGTATGTCTGGCACTTCGGAATCTGACTCCCCAGTTACAGGGGAAGGCGGTCAGAATAAGCACCAGATCTCCCTCCCTGATGCAGGTGACCAACCTGATATTTTCCTGGGCAGAAAAGAACTTGTCCCGTTTGTCAGCGGTGCATATCAAGGGCCACCTCAACGTCTTGGCGGACCAATTGAGCAGGGGCCTAGTAACAACAGCCGAATGGTCCCTGAGCCCAGAAGTCTTCCAACAGCTCACCAGGATGTGGGGTCTTCCCGAGGTGGATCTGATGGCCACCCAACACAATGCCAAGGTGGGAGTGTTTTGCTCCCTGTACCGAGACGGCAATCCCTTGGCGATCGATGCCCTGTCGATACCCTGGAGCTTCAAACTAGCATACGTTTTCCGTCCGATTCCGATGATTCCCAGGGTATTGGCAAAACTCAGGCAGGACCAGACGTCGGCCATTGTCATCATGCCGTTCTGGCCGAAAAGGGCATGGTTTACCCACCTCATGTTAATGAGTCGAGGGACCTACTGGAGGCTTCCGCGTGTCCAAAACCTAGTAGCTCTAAACAGTCAGCTCTGCCAGGATCTGGACAGGTTCAACCTCACTGCCTGGAGGTTGACCGCACCGTACGTGGAGACAGAGGATTATCCCAGGCCGTCTTAAGGACATTGGCCCACTCCAGAGCGGATTCAACCAATCGCAGTTACCACAGGATTGGTCAGGTATTTAAGGACTGGGGAGCCAGGAGTGCGATACATCATCTATCGAATCAGTCCTGGAGTTCTTACAGGAAGGATTGGACAAGGGACTGTCCCCAGCCACCTTAAGAGTCCATGTCTCGGCTCTATCCGCTCTATTAGGGACCAGATTATCTCAGAATCCTCTCATAAAGCAATTCCAGAAAGGGGCCTCTAGGCTCCGACCCCCGGTACGGCCCCCGGCCCCCCAATGGGACCTAGCTGCGGTCCTGCAGGGGCTATGTGCCCCACCATTTGAGCCCTTAACAGAGGTAGAGTTCAAATACCTCTCTTGGAAGGTAACTTTTTTGCTGGCAATTACATCTGCCAAGCGTGTAGGAGAGCTTCAGGCTCTGGCAGACTCAGAACCCTACACAACCTTTTTTCCGGACAGAGTCCAGCTCAGATTCATCCAAGGTTTCCTTCCAAAGGTTCCCTCAGTGGGAAACATAAACCAAACGATAACCTTAACAACGTTCTTCCCCTCTCCCTCCTCTGAGTGGGAGGAGAAAATGCACAGTCTGGATCTAGTGCGAGCACTGTGGATTTACCTGGATCGGACAAGTGCGTTCCGCAAAGCAGAAAATTTACTTGTTAATTTCTTTGGTCAAATCATACAGCAATTGGAGCTATGGTGTGCCAATCCAAGTGTCTGAAGGACACACACAGTTACACCAGATATTATTACATAAGCAAAAGCACTGATGCCCAATATTAAAACATAATTTCTTTGGTCACAACAGGGGAAGGAAAGCATCTAAGACCACCCTATCTAGGTGGATCAAAGAAGCCATCTCAAGTGCCCTGCAAGCACAGGGGCTGCCGGTCCCAGAGTTTTTGCGCGCCCATGCTACTAGGGCGGTAGCTGCATCTTGGGCAGAGAGACAGTCCCTTTCGGTAGACCAGATCTGTGAGGCTGCATCTTGGTCCTCACACTTAACGTTCGCCAGGCACTACAGACTAGACTGGCACACCACCAAAGCAAAGTCCTTTGGGTATTCGATCCTGACCTCTGCCTGCCAGGATCGCCCTCCCTAGAAGGGGTATTACTCGCTAAATCCCCATCTTGTGCTGCTGTTTGGGCGTAGGGGGAATGGAAGATTATGTAGATAATCTGTTTTCCCTTAGCCCAAACAGCAGCACAAGGCTCCCTCCCTTCTGACTTGTTTAATTATATACGGTTAGATTCTGTATAGTACTTGGAGACTAACACAGGGAGGGGGAGGTCTCCTGGGCCTTTTATGGGAGGGCAACTTGTTAGTTTATTAAACTTTCCACCTGTCCTAACAGTACACAGGGGCAGGAATACCCCATCTTGTGCTGCTGTTTGGGCTAAAGGAAAACAGATTATCTACATAATCTTCCATTCTTAAGGCTATACCTACGTGGTAGGCAGAAAAAATTGAGTTTTAATGATAGGATCCCTTTAAGAACCCCCCCAAACGAAAATCTAATCTGCTTTAAAAAATTAATTATAGTCTATGGGGTCCACCGTGTTTACACCCGGTTTCCGCTTGCAGCGCTTTTCTCTCCACATTTTTGATGCAGAACGGGGAACAGAAGTCCCAAACGGAGTTCCAGCACTTGTGTGAACCCAACCTTAGTAACCTTGAGGTGGTATATTCTGGGCGATGAGCCAAATCCAGTTGATAAGAGATACTCCTTTTTTTCATTCATGGTTTCATTATTGTTCATGGTAAAGATGTATTTTCATAAGTTTCACATCTGGTTAATTTGGCAGTATGATTTCATTGTGTAACATCCTTAAATACTATATTTACACCCCCCTCCCCCCTTAACCCCTTTACGCCAGAGGAATTTTTCAATTTTTATTTTTGACTCCCCCTTCCTTTCCAAACACCATAACTTTTTTATTTTTCCGCTCTCAGAGCCATATGAGGTCTTAATGTTTGCAGGACAAATTTTTCTTCAAGATGAAACCATTAATTATTCTGTACAACATAAAAAGGTTGGGAGAAAATTCAGAATGGGGTGGATTTGAAGAAAAAGTGTATTTGTGCCACTTTCTTGCGGGCTTCGTTTTTACAGCATTCATTGTGCAGCTAAAAGGACATGTCACCCGTATACTATGTTTCAGTACTATTCTGATACCAAAGTTATGTTATTTTATTTACATTGTAACCCCTTAACAAAAATCCAAAACTGTGCAAAAAAATTTTTTTTCCTAAAAGCCGCTGTATTCTGACACCCGTAACTTTTTTATACGTCCGTGTACGGGAATGCATAGGCCGTCTTTTTATGTGGGACCAAGTGTACTTTTTAGTTATAACATTTTGGGGAATTGCTTTTACTTTGATCACTTTTTATTCAAATTTATATCAGAGGCAAAACAGTGAAAAAACAGTGGTTTGGCACTTTTGATTTTCTTTCCTGCTACCGAGTTTACCATACAGGAAAATTATTTTTAGAGATTTTAGAGACACAGGGATACCTAATATGTGTGTGTTTCACAGTATTTAAGTACTTTTATATATGTTCTAGGGAAAAGGGGTTTATTTGGTTATTTATTTTATTTTATTTTTTTAATTTTGTGCATTTATTAGACCCCCTAGGGGTCTTGAACCCCATGGAGTCTGATCTCTAATGCAAATCATTAAAATGCAATGCAAAAAAACGGCTCTTCTATTGCAAGCTAAATAGAAACTAATGAAAGACAGGCCTGGGAGCCTTCATAAGGCTCCCGACTGTCATGATAATGATCGCTGGCCCCAGAGCTTGCTGGTGCTGGCAAACCCTGGCAAAATGGCGGCACCCACATGCTGCTGGTACAACGACGCCTCGATCACCTTTGATTGAGGTCCCAGAGGGGTTAATGCCCGCAATCAGTGCAGGCACCGATTGCGGGCATTAGTTCTGGATGAAAAATTCCAAAAAAGCGGTACAATACAGCCCAAAATAAAAAAGCAGTTCCTTATCTTTATAAAAAGGGAATAAACACTTACATACCCCGGTGCAGTGATCAGTTGTGTTTCATCAGGAGTAGCCGAAGGTGCACGGGATGTCTTCCCCCGTAGGAAGATCCGAATCTGAATGGAAAAAAACTGAAGTGAGCGTTTCCCAGCACGATACAGACACCAAGGTATATTTCAATAAAACTTAGCTTTTATTCTGTATCATCATACAGCCGATTAAAAAGGTGCAGATGTGATAATAGGGGTCCCCACTCTGAAACGCGTAGGCTAAGGTCTACACACACCCCTATTATCACATCTGCACCTTTTTAATCGGCTGTATGATGATACAGAATAAAAGCTAAGTTTTATTGAAATATACCTTGGAGTCTGTATCGTGCTGGGAAACGCTCACTTCAGTTTTTTTCCATTAGTGCTGGATCTCTGCTGTATAAAACAGCAGAAACTCGTGGCTCCCGAGCGGCCGCCATATTTAAGCACCCAACATCCACCATACTAATACGGCGGATGTCGGGAAGGGGTTAATAAAGGAGGATATGATACAGTGTCATTCAGCCTCTGTGTCAAATCTGTTAATCTGCAAGCTGCTCGTATTTACTAATTATAAATTCTGCTGACTTTTGCCCCAACAGACTAAAAGGGTTTCTATCATTAGAATCCTTTTTTTTTCAGGCATAAGAAAGGCTATTCTTCCCCTACTTTTAGATGTCTTCTCCGCGTCGCCGTTCCAGTGATATGCACAGTTTTCACCGTATACAAATGAGTCTCCAGACAGCACTGGGAGCGGTCCCCCTGTGGTCAAACAGCTCTGGGGGTGTCCCCTGTGCTGCCTGCAGACTCTCCAGCGACGCCCTCAATCGTCTTCTCGCGACCACCTCTTCTCTAAGTCTTCAACCAAAAGCACCGACTGAGCGTGTGCAGCGGCCATTTTCCTGTGGCCTCTTACGTGATTGTCCATTCAACACTCTGATACTTTAGACCCCAGGGTATAATGATTGGAAGGTGGTGATTAAGCATAATAAACAGTGTTACTCACCTCTCCTGGCTCTGGTATCTTCATGTCTTAGAGATGTCATGAATAACAGCGTAACGTCACATGGGTAACACCGGCGTCATTTTGTGTCATGATGCTGATGTGACCACTGAGGCCCAATCACAGGCCTCAGTGGTCTCAGACTTCACCCATGATGTTTCTAAAACCAGAAGAGGCCAGAAAGGCGAGTAACGCTGTTTAATATATTTGTTACCTCCCCTGGGTCTCAGCATATTATACTCTGGTGTCTGATGAGGCCGCACAGTTTCAGTTAGGACCTGTGCTGTCTGAATGAAACTGCTGGGTTTTCAAGACATGCTCTCGGTGCTGTCCTGCAGCCTTTGCTCTAATGATACAGGGAGCTGCCGGGCTGCACTCTGCAGCAATAGTCAGGGTAAGGGCCTTGGAGTAGGTAACTTTCTGGCCCAACGACCCATATCCCATTTGGCCCACCGGGAATTTTCCATGATATACATGGCCATTCTGCCCCTGAATTTTCCAGCATATATTTTTATGCCAGTACATTAACATTAAATATACAATTTGCCTGTTGTACTTTCATTTGTCACCATTTTGGGGTACATATAATGTTTTGATTAGCTTTTATTACCATTTTGTTGGGTTCACATAAAAAACCCACAATTCCATCATAATTATTTGGGTTTTCTTTTTACAATGTTCATTCTGCATTAAAGATTACATGAAAACTTTGTCCGGCACGTCATTACGATTATGGCCATACCACATTTATATTGGTTTTATCGCTTTTACAAATAAAACATCACTTTTTGAAAATGAACGATTTTCCTGGGTTCACCATATTCTGACGCCTATAAGTTCTTACTGCTTTGTTGACAGATATGTCGGGGTTCCTTATTTGCGGGGCGAGTTGTACTTTTTATGTTTGGGATGTATGACTTTTTGATCACTTTTTATTGTTGTTTATCTTTGAGGAAAGCAAGGTGACCAAAATACAATTAGCGTGTTGCGGTATTTTTTTTTTTTTTTTTACAGCGTTCACTATGTGCACTAGGGTGCATGTACAGAAGGGGGTATTGCACATTCCCTAATATTCAAAGGGTTCTCTCCAGTATATCCACAGTTGTATCCATTGGCACCTCATACAAATATCGTGGATGATATACCCATGAATGTGAATGGATGGTATGTTACTCTCCATACTTATAGTTAGAGGTAAACAACTATGAACAAACAAGTACCACAGTTTCTTTCGTACCCCATAGGTGCATCACCTTTGTTACAGCTGGTATACTTAGGTTAAGGGTGATATATCCTATAGTCAGCCCTATGTTGGGGTAAGGCACCTAATTCTTCATATAAATGCACTACTTTTATGTAACTACTGTGAATGGTCCATAGATATTACACCCATCACTGCACATCCACATCATGTAGTGCTATTTCATCCACCACTTTTATGCCACTGCTGTAAAATGGACCATAGTGTGTCCGTTATCTAGCCCCTGCATGAAGTGGTGTTTCTCAACATGTGTCCCCCATATAAATCTCACACAGGTCCCTTAGGAGAAATAAAGAGTAGGAGTAGGGTAGCCAGATAAACCCCTATACATCAGTGCAGTGAAGACTGAAGTTCCTAGTGATAGTGGGCACCGGGACTAGAATGTAAAGAAAGCTATATTTTATTGGGTCATCACTGTCAGTGATTTTTTAATTTTCGGTCCTTCTGGGATTAGCATACAGATGTTTGCAAAAGATCTTGGTTCCACATGTTGCTCACTGGTTTAACAATAGAAAACCATACTGTAAGTAACTTCTCTGCTGCATGCAGTGGAGTAGGGAGCATTACATTATAGTGAGGCATACAGTAATATTATAATGCTACGATGGTAGGTCTACGGGCATATGATTTATGTTTCTGCTAAAGCAAGGCCAACGCTTTGGGCATTTATTTAAGGGCTACAGTCCCCTGGTGTAAGACTTGCACTAACTACTAAGAAGACAAATCTATCCATGCACACAGCTAGGTCATTTAAACTATTAGGCTAAGGCCCCAGGTTGTGGAAACGCATCATTTTTTGTTGGAAATTTTGCTGAAGTTTTTTTTAGCCAAAATCAGGAGAGGCTTGAAAAGGAATGGAAAATATAAAGGAAGCTCTTAGCTGTTTCCCTTCTGTTTAATCCATTCCTGACTTTGGCTCAGAAAAGCACAGCAAAATCTGCAACAAAAAACACTGCATTTCCACAATGAGGGGCTTTAGCCTCAAAGGGGTTTTCGAGTGACATATAAGTCAAATGCAATCAGCAATCTCTGGTCGTACGAGGGCCACAGCCAAAGTCACCCTGTAGATCTAGCCTTAAAAGGGTTGGTCAAGAATCAGTTTTTTTGCACACTCGCATAGAAATGAATGGACGTAGCCAGAACGGGGGGGTGTTAAGCGGCTGGCGTCAAAGCGGAAGTACCAGGTCCATGCATTCATTTCTATGGAGCGTGCTGTTTGGATCGGCTGATCCGAACAGTACTCGCTCAACTCTAGTTCTCACTGCACTTGACCACTGTGCACCAATGAGCAGGCTAAGGAAAGGAGCCAGGACTACTCCTCAGCAGTCCTGTGCCATGTATTTCCACCGGAACAAACCCCTGGGCACCACTGGATCAGACAACAGAGCAACGGGGAACAGGCGAGGATGATTATATTTTTCATGTTCCCCAGCCCCCTGGCAAATATCTGTAAATCCTGATCAACTCCTTTAATGAAATGCCGTATATTTGTGAGTGTCTTATATAAATGGAAGAGGCACACGTAATAAATATCTCTGATACCAAACAGCAAGAATGCTTTGGATGACCTTGAGTTTATGAGTGTATTCACACACATTCAGGTTCTGTGATGCGGTTTTTAAAGGCAAAAACCAGGAGTGGATGAAAAATGACAAAAATCACATCTGTCCTTGATAGTTTCTCTCCTTTAGTCCACACCTGAGTTTGAGCTGAAAAACCGCATTGTAACCTTGAACAAACCTGTATGTGTGAATATACACTTACTTGGCCTAAACACTACGAACAGCATTTAAAAAAAAAAACCCTAAAAGCGTGGCGTGTCATCCGTAATACTGGGAGACATTTGCCTTCACGGACTACTTAGTGCGCACACCACGATACAAACGCACATTGTTCCAAACCAAAAATTCAACGCTGCCGAACCCATATTACGTAAAACCCGAAGTCGGGCATGCGCAGTCTGTTAACCACGTGATCCATAAAGCGGGATTCTGTGACGTTGCGTCGTGGGAGGAGCTATCGGTGCCGCGCACGTAAGCACGCAGTGTTTCTTAAAGCTTGTACGTGCGCTCTCCCGGCAGACGACCCGCGCGGGTTTAGGCTCTTTGTGAGGAGGCGACGCTACCGGATACCGGCATTATCCCCAGCATGGCGGACGATAAACCAAAGGTCAGGGCTTGTGAGGGGGAATAAAAGGCGGGAGTTTGCCAGTATGGGGTTTGTGTGGGTAGACTGAGGCCTGTGGGGGATTGCGTTGGTGTAGCAGGGCAGAGGCCTGGGATGGAGAGGCTGCAGTGGGGAGGAGGAGCCGTCCTGTGTAGTCGGCGGGATTGTGATCGGGAGGATGGCGCTCTCCTAGGGCAGTATATGCGGTTATGGCGGGCTTGTGAGTCTGAGGTGACTCATTTATAGCCTCCGTCTGCTAACAGCATGGCTACACAGCGCCTCTGGCCGTGGAGAGCCCCGGGGCATCCATGTACAAGCCAGTGACTTCGTAACACTTCAGTGATACTTCATCTCCCTCGTGGAGGTGCCGTCCATGACCTCAGAAGCGTCTGCCTCTCTCCCCCCTATATCTGGTTATAGGTTCCCGGCATCTGGAAGTCCTCTGACAAAAGTGTAGCCCACCCCTCTAAATGTGGCCCTCCAGTAACTGCAAGTTATCGCCTATCCACTGCATAGGGGGGTTGTATTCTGGTGGGGTTCTGATACAGAGAATGGGGGGGGGGGTCCTGTGTGCATGGGGCTGTGCTTGAGCATGTGTGTTGAAGCTCCATTGAATACTAGGGACTCCCTGGAGTATTGTACTCTGCATAGCGATGAATGGGGCCATGCATGTTTGACCCCTGTTGTGTACTCCAAAAGGACATGAGGGACCTACATTCTTCTTCTAAGAGGGGGTCCCAGTGTTTGGGGATGTGCACTGCTCATCCTTATCTATGGGCTGGTATGTAGAAGTTGGGGTATTCTTTTAAGATGCAGTGGATTGACTTGTTACAGGTCTGTCCTCTAGAGTTTTGTCTACAGTTCTGGTCCTGTAAGTGTATCTCCTGCAATATGGGTTCTCAGTACAGAGCTAAGATATTTATAGAGATCTAATGCTGAGTGTACTGATGTGCATCTTGCATCTATTGTTTCATCCATCAAAGAATATTATGTTCTATAATTAGTGGTCTTCAGTTGGTGCGAAACTGCAGTTCCCAGCATGCTTGGACAGCTTTAGTAGTTGTAGCTTTGCAACAGCTGGAAAGCCACTTGTTGGTACTACATGTAATGGGAATCAAACCAGAGTATGACTATCCCAATTCCCATACTGCAGGCTTGTATATAATCATATACACATTGTTTTTAGCATGCCAGATAATTCTTTAACTTTTAGACCTATGTGACAAAACCTAAACAATTTGTAAAGTCTTTTAACCCCTCCCCCAAATCGCCTATCTGATCAATGGGGATCGTGAATGCTGGGACACCCACTGATCAGTAGTCCCTGTATGAATTGAATGGCAGTTTATATAGCTTAAATGCCTCTCCATTTATATGGGATGACATAACCTCCTGTTTTGTAACTGATAAGAGGTTACAGGTTTTGGACTTTACCGTCAGTCACCTGTGAAGGTTTTAGTATTTGGGAGGCACTTTTAAAAGATGTTTTCTGAATTTAACTCTTTCTACTCATGTGCAGTTCTCTGCCTTGAGCTGCTTATGTATAGTGGGTGTCAGCAACCTTTAGCACTCCAGCTGCTGTGAAACTACAACTCCCAACATGCTCCACTCACTTCCATAGGAGTTCCAGGAAGTATACATGCTGGGAGTTGTAGTTTAACAACTGGAGTGCCAAAGCTTGCCTATCTCTGGTGTATAGGCATACAGCACATACCTATTTGTGTGGTATGCTGCTAAGCAAACATAGTAACTGGATTTACTAACTATATTGTAGCACAGGAGAGTTTATCAAGGCAACACTTTCCTTTATAGCTTTTATTTAGAAAAATAATTTTGTCTGGGGAGTAGAGATAATTGAGTTTGTTTTTTTTTCGTTTTGGTTTTTTTTTTGTGTTGCAGGAGGGTGTGAAAACTGAAACCAACGACCACATCAACTTAAAAGTAGCTGGCCAGGATGGCTCTGTCGTTCAGTTCAAGATTAAAAAACATACACCACTCACCAAGCTCATGAAGGCTTATTGTGAACGACAGGTAAGTCACTGATCACATGCAGTACGATGTGTCTTGAATAAAAAGCAGCTTACTGTATTTAGTCCATGCATGCCAAAATCAGATCTAAACTAAAGGAATTTTCTTTAGGACTAAATTCATGACCTATCATTATAGTGTAACACCCGGCACCTCTGCCATTTGGCTGTTTGTGGAGACTGCGGTGGCTGAATGACTGCTGTGTCCTCTTCACTACATGATAAACACAGCACTGTATATCATATAATGGCTATGTCCAGCAATGCATAAAGACTTCAGATTATAGTTCTGGGAGACCCTTCTAACATCATGTTTGTATACTTTCACATAGCCATAGGTCCCAAAACATGGCAAGTATCCTGGCATATGACATGCAGGTGTATATCTCTATAGGAAAGTGAAATCAGCTGTATCTTTCTTATACCGAGATACTTTGTATCTCTACAGGCATATGTCATAGCGTCCATCAAAGGTATATACTGCTAATATATACCTCTATTGAAAGTCCCAGATGCAATATGATGGCCTTATTTTATGTCGGTCTAGTTTCTGCACACAAGCATGACGTCCATATTTTCATATGCAAATGAAGGATAACTCTTCTGTAGGTTTAGGGACATAAGGAAATAGGCTGGGTACTCTCCTGTTGTCCATGCCAACGGGTCAGCAGGCCATGCTTGTTCATGAATCCCCACTTTGGGGGGTTAATAAACAGTCATTGTGAGGTTTTTGTACACACTAGCACATTGACTGATTTGCACTTTAATTTATGTAGGATCATTATGTTGTGGGCTTAAACCAATATGCACAGATTCTAGTGATCTATTTGCTATAGCCCATGGTGGGTTCGGTTGTTCAGTCAACTACCATCTTGCTACCAGTAGGGGTTTGGTGGTGGAGCATGGCTGTCTTTGCCCAGTTACTTCTGCGAATTGACTGCCATGCCTGCTCCCATAGATGTACAGATGAGTGGGAGCAAACTTATACTAAACACCTTCTCCTACAGACAAAAGGGTGTTGCGAGCAGCTTCTTTTCTTAGAGACTTTCTAAATAGTAGACTACCATTAAAAGAACAGTGGGTCTAGAGAGCAGCAGAGCCTTGCTTTGGGAGTTTTTCCAGACATGCCTCCATTGGCACCTAAGTTGGTCAACATGAGTTCAATCCTCAACCTCCTGAATTAATGTGCATTGCTGCCTAGTTGGCATTCATGAGGTGCCCAACATTAAGTCTGTAAACTTGAAGGATTAATAGAACTACTCTTTAAGTGAATATGAATAATATATCATTTTTTTTTCTACTTCAATCCTTTAGGGATTGTCAATGAGGCAAATTAGATTCCGGTTTGATGGCCAGCCTATTAATGAGACAGACACACCAGCACAGGTAAGTGGTGCTTTTCAATAAAAATAATTCTATGGCTGTCAGATGTTTTAGGATACATGCCTGAATCCTTGAACAGCCCACTAACTTGTCTAAACTGTTAGCAGTCTAACTTTTTTTTTTTTTTCTTCTTCTTCTAGTTGGAAATGGAGGATGAAGATACAATTGATGTTTTCCAGCAGCAGACGGGAGGAAACTTCTAGAACAAGTTCCGCCCAGTCCCTCACCCACTGCCTCCACTGTTCAGTTTCCTATGTTATGCCATCATCCCCCTTCCCTTACTGTACATAAAATAGGGTGGATGTGTGTGTTATTCTAGGGGTTAATTTTTCACTCCTGCCCCTTCCCACTTCCTTTTATCTTTTGCTTATTGTCACTTATGATTTTGGACCAAGTTAATTTGAGATGGTGGGTGCTTTGCACAGTCTCCCACCTCACTCTGATATCGCTCAGCTCTCTACTTTTTATTCCAGTAAATTATTTGCTTTCTTTTTACAAGCTGTCAGCTGCTCACAGATACACAACTGCTGTCACCTGGGGTGCCTTACATGGCAACTGTAACACCTCTGGTGGTCAATGGGTTAGAATACTTAAGGGAGCAAGCCCACCTCTCAATTGGTATTTTTTTTTTCTTTAATTTTTTTTTTTTTTATTAAACTGATTACGATTTTATAACTTTTTGTATGTAGCTGTTACATGTAGCTGGGTGAATAGGAAAAAAAAATGTAAAAAGCTGAATCTTAGGTAGAAATTCCCTTCCGGCATCTCGTTGTTTAAATAAACCTGGTTTAAAAGAAACTGTCCTGTCTCATTTATTGTGTGGAGGGGAATTCTGAGGGGGGCTTTAAGGCAAAGGCCACACAAAGCATTCTCACAGCAGGTCAGCTTCTGAAATCGCCATCAGCTAACGTGCTGTGATATACGTTACAGAGTAGTGGATGGGAGGTTAACACACTGCATAAAAAGCAGCAGTGGAAAGTATCTTGCGCTGTTTTGATCTTGCAGCATGTTACAGGGGTTATCTGGGGAGTTAAGACTGGCTTACTTGTGCCAGTAGACTTGTGGTGATGATCATATGCTGTGACCCCTGTGTTCTGTCCTGGTTCTTCTTCCCCACTCTCATAGGTATTGGATATAGTTAAGTCAGCCCCAATAGCAGTGAGTTCAGGGAAGGAGCAACCCAGGGCAAAGCACTAATATCACCTAGTGGGGTATATGGGCAGGGGTTGTTAATGCGAGGCAACACTTTTTTTTTTTTTTTTAAGGAGACTAATGGTCTAATCTTTATCCAGCACTGACTTCCAGTATGGGAAGCCTCTGTAAAGCATTCAAGGAAGTCTGTGTGCCAAATCGGTGCTTGGCAGGACACTAACTGACATGTTGGCTCATAACTAACCCATGACTCTTCCAATGACTCTTCTTCAATTAAATATCAATTGGAGAAGGAGGAGGGTGGTGTTATCCATAGCTACAGTCCTGAGATATTTGGTCTTGTAGTAATATCATCTCAGTGGAGGTTTGACCCCCTGCTAATCGAGACACATGCGCTGAGCATCAGAAAGAGCTCAAGGCTATTATGTGTCTGGAATTCTCTGCTGAGGGATCTTGGTGCCATCAGGGTATTTAGCGCCACCTACGATTGGGCTCCCTTGGGTTCCTTTGTTGTTTGTCATGCTGTGGACGGTTCTTGCTGTAAGACGTCCTGTACAGATTAAGCATGACTTGTAACTCCCCTGATGTACGGTATCTATTTCAGTAAATACTAGCAATTCCCATATAACAAGTCTGGATCATTATGATCCTGTTGTTCCACCTGAAAATTGGTTAAAGACAACAAGTCATAACACAAAATCATGTTAGTTGGGCAGCAGGAAGACCCACCCTTGACATTACTTGAATACAGACAGCAATGTAGAATGCTAATAACGCATGCATAAACAATGTATTCACTAAGGGGATCTAGATATTTATATTTTGATACACACAATATGATTCTGTAATACATACACTGACTCCTGATCAATAGGCTGTATCCCTACAATCTTAAAGATCCACCCAGGACCCTATTAGAAGAAATGGGGGGAAAATACATGATTTGCTATAATTCTTACCAAATGCCATAAGAAGCCTGTAAATTATGCCCAGTCACTGCATCAGGTAAAATATATAGTTTTGATTCTGCATTAAATGGAGTCTATCAGGTCCAAAATGGCTCTCTAACAATAGATGATTTTCTGACAAGTGCACTGGGGTTGGACCAGATTTGGGAAATTTGTCTACAAATTGCTGTGACACACTAACCCCACAAGTTGCTTCAAATTTTGGACAACCTCTTTTTGGTCTGATAGACTCCCTTTAAAGGGGAACAAGACCTAGAAATAGAATACACATACAGTGCATGCCACAGTAAATTGTAGAAACACATAATCGAGCCATAATGATTAGAGGAAGCCTAAAATAATAAAATTGGGAATGGGGGGGGAGGGAGATGAAACAATTCATACTTTCACTTTTCAAAATGGGGAGACCTGGATGACTGTGGCTGCCCCAGCACATTCCCAGCAGCTTTTGCACTGATGATAATACCAGTGTCTCTCATGACCCAAGCATACACTTTATTATGGGTTATCTGTATTTAAACAAATAGGGCTGACATTGCACAGTGTGAATAAAGCCTAACGATTTCAATGTTACACGTGTGTACATTTTAATGAGATAGAGATGTGTATTGATGACAGGTTTCTATAGCTGTAAACTCTGGCAATTTCTCTGGCTCTATTTGAAAATGGAAGCCTAGACACTGGAGACATTGCCATTGTATTGGATTGTCCCTATAGGAGTAGGATCTGTATCACCGATAACTGGGTATTTTTGCTCTACAGAATGGCAATATTACTGGTAAATCTGTATGGCCAAGTAACAAGCTATTTGACAACCCTGTCCATTGAGTGTTGGTGGGGTTTCAATTGCATGTGGCGGCTGCTCCAATGTTGTTAGGTGTAATCCGATTTTATTAAGATTTTTGCAATAAGGGGTGAAACAAACACACAAAATAATGGAACTATAGGGAAGGGGGAAACAAGTCGTATAAGCAAACAATGCGACCACGCAGGGCCAAAAAAGAAGGCAAAGGAAAACGTGGGGAAAACCCCATCAGAATGAGCATGAACCAAAATAGAAAATTTGTAACATAAAAGACAAGGGGGGAGGACAAGACGAAGATACAAGACTACTCCAATGTTGTTAGATGACTTCTGAGAAGTGATTTCTACAAAGCTGACAGTGTCAGATTATCATCATTCTTATGGCGGGTTCACACCTGCGCGCGGTCTCCACTTTAGCCAATTCGGCAGGTTTCTGTCTTCTGCCCTGAGAAACTAGACAGGGGACAGAAACCCGGAAGTCAGTGTTCAAACCCATTCACTTGAATGGGTTTGCAAATTGACCCCCTGTGAGCGTCTTCAGCATCTCAGCGGCAAAACAGTTTGTTTTTTGTTTTTTTAACCGGACACAAAGTCGGACATGCAGGACTTTGTGTCCGGTTAAAAAAAAAACAAAAAAAAACGGTTTCACCACAGACAGGCAGAAGACGTACATGGGTGGTCACTTTGCAAACCCATTCAAGTGAATGGGTTTGAACACTGACTGCCGGGTTTACGTCCCCTGTTCGGTTTCTCGGGGCAGAAGACGGAAACCCGCTGGATTTGCTAAAGAGATCGGGCACAGGTGTGAATTTGCCCTTAGAGACAGAAAACTGCAAGATTTCAGGAACTGAGAAAAAAGAAAAACATAGACAATTAAAAGAATGATAATCTGTTTTCCCTTAGCCCAACAGCAGCACAAGATTGGAGTATTCCTGCCCCTGTGTGCTGTTAGGACAGGTGGAACTTTTAATTAAACTAACAGATCCCCTATAAGAGGCCAGAGAGACCTCCCCCACCCTGTGTTAGTCATAAAGTATCATACACATGAAAAAATAAGTACAGATATAACATAAATATTACAACAAGATAACAAGGAGGGAGCCTTGTGCTGCTGTTTGGGCTAAGGGAAAACAGATTATCTATATAATCTTCCATTCCCCCTACGCCCAACAGCAGCACAAGATTGGGGAAATAGCGAGTATAATCCCCTAGGCAGGGAGATCTTGGCAAGTGGATGACAAGACTGAATGGCCAAAAGCAGCTGCTTCAGAGGTGCGCCAATCCAGCCTATAGTGTCTTGCAAAGGTTAGGGGGATATTGTCACTCCTTAGGGAGAGACCACCATATAGGTGTGTGGAGACTTGTTAAGCCTTTAGCACTCCACTTTGCAAGGAACTATGGGAAGAATATGCAAATCTGCCTTTGCATATTCTTCCCATAGTTCCTTGCAAAGTGGAGTGCTAAAGGCTTAACAAGTCTCCACACACCTATATGGTGGTCTCTCCCTAAGGAGTGACAATATCCCCCAAACCCTGTCTAAGCCTCTCACCTATACCAGGTTATAGTCCTCTCTACATCGGGCTGATGAGATCCAACCAGATTGAAACAGCTGTCCTCGATTGAGAGACTATACCTGGTACTAATCCCAGCGTCATTGCTAAACAAAGGCCTCTTGGAAGGTCGGGCATGAGGCTAAAGGGAGCAGCCATTATTGGGTTGTTTCACTGGAATCCTGTCTTAAGACGGGCTTGCACATTCCAGTGAGCGCCCTCTATTGGTTTGCAACAATGAGGCAGCAACTGTCTTCCTAATTACATCATGGAAGGCAGATTTGCATATTCTTCCCATAGTTCCTTGCAAAGTGGAGTGCTAAAGGCTTAACAAGTCTCCACACACCTATATGGTGGTCTCTCCCTAAGGAGTGACAATATCCCCCAAACCCTGTCTAAGCCTCTCACCTATACCAGGTTATAGTCCTCTCTACATTGGGCTGATGAGATCCAACCAGATCGAAACAGCTGTCCTCGATTGAGAGACTATACCTGGTACTAATCCCAGCGTCATTGCTAAACAAAGGCCTCTTGGAAGGTCGGGCATGAGGCTAAAGGGAGCAGCCATTATTGGGTTGTTTCACTGGAATCCTGTCTTAAGACGGGCTTGCACATTCCAGTGAGCGCCCTCTATTGGTTTGCAACAATGAGGCAGCAACTGTCTTCCTAATTACATCATGGAAGGCAGATTTGCATATTCTTCCCATAGTTCCTTGCAAAGTGGAGTGCTAAAGGCTTAACAAGTCTCCACACACCTATATGGTGGTCTCTCCCTAAGGAGTGACAATATCCCCCAAACCCTGTCTAAGCCTCTCACCTATACCAGGTTATAGTCCTCTCTACATCGGGCTGATGAGATCCAACCAGATCAAAACAGCTGTCCTCGATTGAGAGACTATACCTGGTACTAATCCCAGCGTCATTGCTAAACAAAGGCCTCTTGGAAGGTCGGGCATGAGGCTAAAGGGAGCAGCCATTATTGGGTTGTTTCACTGGAATCCTGTCTTAAGACGGGCTTGCACATTCCAGTGAGCGCCCTCTATTGGTTTGCAACAATGAGGCAGCAACTGTCTTCCTAATTACATCATGGAAGGCAGATTTGCATATTCTTCCCATAGTTGCAAAGGTTAGGTGAGAGCTCCAGGTTGTTGCGGAGTAGATCTGGTCCAGAGAGAGAGCATCTTTCAGCCCATGAAGTTGATACTGCCCTAGTCGAATGGGCCCGTAAGAACTCAGGAACCAGAAGGCCCTGAGCACGGAGAGAACAAGAAATAGCCTCCTTAACCCACCTGGATAAAGTGGGATTAGAGGCTCTGATACCTCTGTTACAACCACAGATATTAATCAGTAAGTTCTCTGATCTTTGGAAAGGCAATGTCCGGTCTAAGTAGAAGCTGGTAACGTAATGACTTGATTGACATTTTGAAAAGATGGCACTTTATGCAAAACCCCCCAGACAAATCTAAGTTGAACCCTGTCCGGGAAAAAGGAAATGTATGGTTCAGACGCAGCGAATGCACTTAGCTGAAGTAACAGCAAGCAAAAAGGTTACTATGTAGGAAAGGTAATTGAGGTTAACCTCCTCCAAGGGCTCAAAAGGAGGAGAACATAACCCCTGGAGCACAGATGCTGAGTCCTACTGAGGAACAGGGGCCAGAATATGAGGGCGGGGCCTAGAGGCCCCTTTAAGGAACTGTCTTATCAGAGGATTGAGAGACAGACGTGTCCCTAGAAAAGCCGAGAGTGCAGCAATATGTATCCTTAAGGTTGTAGGAGCCAAACCCTTGTCAAACCCATTTTGTAAAAATTCCAGGACTGACTCAACTGCAGTGTTTTCCAGCTGCTTCTCCGAGCACCACTCTTGGAATATCTGGATGATCCTCTGATAGCTCCGGTTTGTAGACTCAGCTTTTGAGCAGGCTAGCGTCCTCCGGACGGCCTGAAATAATAATCTGTCCCCACATACAGCGCGGTCAACCTCCAGGCAGAGAGGTTGAACCTGTTCAGGTCTTGACAGAGCTGATTGTTTAGAGTTACCAGGTTCTGAACTTGTGGAAGCCTCTAGTAGGTCCCTTGACGTATTAGAATGAGGTGGGTAAATCATGCCCTTTTTGGCCAGAAAGGCATGATCACGATTGCCGAATTCTGGTCCTGCCTGAGTTTTACCAATACCTTTGGGATCATCGGGATGGGAGGGAAGACATAAGCCAGTCTGAACCTTCAGGGTATTGACAGGGCATTTACCGCCAAGGGGATGTCCTCCTGGTAAAGGGAACAGAATCTTTCCACCTTGGCGTTGTACTGGGTGGCCATCAGATTCACCTCTGGGAGACCCCACATCCTGGTGAGCTGAAGAAATATCTCTTGATTCAGGGACCATTCGCCTGATGTCACTAGGCCTCTGCTCAGTTGATCCGGCAGGACATTCAACCGACCCCTTATATGGACCGCATACAACTGGGACAAATTCCTCTCTGCCCAGGAGAGTATCTGGTCTGTGACTTGAAGTAGGGAGTGGGATCTTGTTCCCCCTTGCTTGTTGATGTAACGGACCACAGTCAGGTTGTCTGACCTCACTCTCACTGCTTTCCCGTGCAGAAGGGGAGCAAAATACAGAAGTGCCCGGATCACTGCACTCAGCTTGCGCCAGTTGGAGGACTGAGCTTTCTCCAGATGGTTCCAGGTCCCTCTTGCCGGGGTCTCCCCCAGATGCGCTCCCCAACCTGTAAAGAAGGCATCAATGATCAACAGGGTTCAGGATGTCTGGACCATGGACCTCCTGTCTTTGAGCGGAGCCCACCAATCTAGTGATCGACGGGTATTGATGGTCAACTGGATAGGCTTCCTTAGCCCCAGAGGGCTGTGGTTTCACTCTCTCAGGATCTCGGCTTGTAATTGGCAAACGTGCCACAGGGCCCAAGGTACTGCCTCCACGGCCGCGGACATAAGATCTAGGACCCTCATGGCGGTCTTGATAGAAACCTTTCGGGTTACGGACAGGTGATGAACCGCTTGAGCAATCTTCTCCTTCCCAGGAGCGGGCAGTGAGATTTTCAAGCTGAGAGAATCTATGATGTACCCCAGGAATTGAATCCGGGTAGATGGAACCACTACTGACTTCTGCCAGTTTACCAGCCTGCCCAGCTCATACAGGAAAGCCACCGTAGTTCTCAGTTGAGTGGCAAGAACCTCCTCTGACTGGACTTTCAAGAGCCAGTCGTCTAGATATGGAACTACAAAGATCCCTTGGAGGCGCAGGGCGGCTACGACCAGAACCACTACCTTTGTGAAGGTGTGGGGGGGCCGAGGATATGCCGAATGGGAGAGCCGTAAACTGGAAGCGAGAGAGACTTCCGTTTAGATAGACAGCGATTCTTAGAAATCTCCTGTGAGGAGGGAAGATAGGTACATGAAGATATGCATCCCTTAGGTCTAGGGTGACAAGAAAATCTCTGGGTTGAAGGAAGGGAAGTACCGACCTGATGGTCTCCATGCGGAAACGTACTTTGTGAATAAATCGATTCAGATATCGGAGATCGATAATCATACGCCATCCTCCTGTTGACTTTGGTACTAGGAATACTGGAGAGTAGAAACCGTGACCTGTTCTGTCAGGGGAACAAGTTCCAATGCAGCCTTGTCTACGTACTCTTGTATCGATCTTTCCAGATGAATTTGCTTGATGCCCTGAAAAGGGCGGATCTTTTCATATTTTCCTGGAGGAGAAGAAAAACTGATCTTGTACCTTGGCCCTGCCCCCTCCCGTTGGCCACAGCATAGGTAATAAAGAAATAATTCTGCCGCAAAATATACAGAAGGCCAGGAACCCACCCTGGCCCTCTGAAACGTTACTGAACGGTTAAAATCCATGAAAAGCAGCGCTTAAAAGCACTGCATCAGCGGGGAGCACTCGAAAATCCTGCCCGCCGGAAACACAGCCGGCATCTAAGGTTCTGCAATACAGGAACCTGGAACAAAGGTTCCCCCCCCTCCATAGGAGCCAGGAAGAGCGGCGAAAATGCCATAGAAGTCATCCCAGAAGAGGGGGAAGAAGGACAAAACTGTCCTCCCCCCCTGAAAACCGAAAGGGAAGACCACCAACCCAGAGGGTCAGGTAAGAAAAGATACAAACGGGGGGAGGCAAGAGACACCTCCCCCCCACCTGTCCTCACACAGGACAGAAAAAAACACAGGGTGAGGGAGGTCTCTCCGGCCTCTTATAGGGGATCTGTTGGTTTAATTAAAAGTTCCACCTGTCCTAACAGCACACAGGGGCAGGAATATCCCAATCTTGTGCTGCTGTTGGGCGTAGAGGAAAATACGGTTTAAGGGTTTGTGCAGGACTTTGAAAACATGGTGGTTTTCTTCTTCTTAGGAAGTGACATTATGTCCGTTGGATAAAGATGATTTTCTGGCAAGTGCACTTGGGTACCATAAATGCCACATCTATGTCCCATTAAAATGAACGAGACTGAACTGCAGCATGGCCTTAAGAACGCCCCCAGTACTAGTCTAGTTCCTCACAGCGTCATCACTGGACACTAAGGAACGCTCCCTCTGACAGTACAAAGCTATGGACAGTACTGTCAGGGGGGGGGGTGTTTCTCACAGCCCAGCTAGACTGTCAGGAACGCCCTTCTGACAGTGGCTAGAGATCGGTAACGGCACCCATATGTCCAGCCCCGAGACACATAATGGGAAAGCCGACAGTGGGCTGAATTCAGTGCACTTTACAGTTTACTTTCTAGCGGTATATAAAACCGCCCGTGTCCCAGCTCTTTAAGAGCTACCTCTAGCACTATGTAAATGTGATATATGACACAGGAATGCAATGCTCATATGCCTATTGAACATGTAGTCATGCCTCATCCCAGTTTTCTCTGCTCAGGGCACAGCTGCTGATTCCCATAGATGCCAATATGCCATTACATGGCGGCTGAGATAACCGGACCAGTTGTCACTTAGCTATCTTCACCTGTTGCTAGAAGGCATCCGATGACAAATGACATAACAATTGTGATATGAAGGCTTCCTGTCACTAAATATGTACTTGTCAGACTTTCAAGTGCTACACACTCTGACTTTTTATTGTGAAATTGATGTGCAGATTTCATGCTTATGTTTCTGGGCCAAGCCTCACTTGTATGACTGCGGTGAACTTGCTGCGACATGACCATTGAAGCCTGCAATTCACAATGCAACCACATTTACTGGGTGCAATCCAGGTAGTGCTACGTTGAGATCTCTGGCAATGTGATGTGTCAAGGCCAAAATTTCACAATGAATGCAGTTTTTGTCCATGTGTGGTGATCAGGTGATTGCTGAGGTGGTGGTCTCTCATGGCTCAGTCTGTACTTCAGCACTATATATGGCAAACAGCATAGAACAGAAGGAAACGCAATGTCACAATATATAAGAGAACGCTAGGAATTGGCACAGTACCATCCTGGCACTGCTGGCTAATAGTATCTGCAAACTACACTGCATCATTCTATTGATGCCAAGCAGCTTAGATACATTTGCTTTAGGTTTTGACGTTTTGCAAATTGTAGGGCAGAGTAACTGCAAGCCAAGCCCCCTTTTTGGCGAGGATTGTTCCCAAAAATTGTTAGGGCTCGTTCACATCTGCGCCCGGGACTCCGTTATGCAGGTTTCCGTTTCCTGCACAAAACTGAGCAGGAGACGGAAACCTGAAGGCATCTTTCAAACCCATTCATTTGAATGGGCTTGAAAAGTCTCCGGCTGTGTGCGCCGGTGAGCGTTTTATGCTCTCTGCAGCGAAACCGTTTTTTTTTAAACCGGACACAGAGTCGGACATGCGGTACTCTGCGTCCGGTTTAAAAAAAAACGGTTTCGCTGTGCAGGACATAAAACGCTCACCAGCGCTCACGGCCGGACCTGGCATGACAGGTTTCCGTCTTCTGCATGCAGAAGACGGAAACCTGATAACGGAGAGCCGAACGCTGGTGTGAACCCAGCATCAGTTGTATACAGTAAACAATCTTAAGAAGGGTTTTACCATCTCCCACCACAGCAAATGCCTTAAATGTTTTCTATATGCAGACCTACCTCCTGTAGGTCCTGTTCCGAGGCCACTGTAAATGAAGAGGCAGGCATGCATAAATCTCTCCAGTTTGTATGATAATGAATGGCAGCTGCAATATGATAGGCCATCAATAGGTCTTGGATATCCCTTTAACTTGTGGATTTCACAGTAACATCAGATAGAAAAGCAGTATTCCAGCAATAGTGTTATTCTTTAACAGGATTTTCCTATGTTTTAAGAGTCTTATAAATCCCACATCTGGGGTCTCCAGCTATGTTGAAACCAGTGGCTCAGGACCCCAGTCCCACAGCCACTGTGAAAGGAGAGATGGTCACACATGCGAATCCCTCTCCTTAAACTTCTATGCGACTTCTGAAAACAGCTCAGCACGATTACATGCAGGGGCGTAACTACCATAGAGACAGCTGCCACAGGGACCAGGCCATTAGGGGGCCCGGTGACAGCCGCCTTCACTGCGTTTTTTTTTTTTTTTAAATAGGCCGTTACGGCCCCTATTCACTTGCCGATCCTGGCTGGGCCGGGATCGGTCTTTGCAGACCCCCGAGTATAATGATCGGCGGATCGGGAGAGGTAAGGGAACGTAACAAACAGTGTTACTTACCTCTCCACGATCCTGCCAAGCCTCCTTTCTGACGTCTCTGACGTCACATGAACCCGGCCTGCATCCCGGGTCATGTGATGTCTGACGTAATTTCATAAGGACGCCAGCGGAGAAGACAGCGTAGGAGCCGGGGACAGGTAAGAAACAGTAATTTTTTATGTTTTTATTCCCCCGGGTCTCCGATTATTATACTCTGGGGTCTGAAAAGACCCCAGAGTATAATAATTGTTCATGGGTGTCCACTATGGGCTATAATACTGTGTGCAGGGGCCAGTAAGGGACATAGTGTGTGCAGGGGACACTAATGGACATAATACTGTGTGCAGGGGCCACTATGGGGGATAATACTGTGTGCAGGAGCCACTAAGGGACATAATACTATGTGCAGGGGCCACTATGGGGGATAATACTGTGTGCAGGAGCCACTAAGGGACATAATACTATGTGCAGGGGACACTAATGGACATAATACTGTGTGCAGGGGCCACTATGGGGGATAATACTGTGTGCAGGGGCCACTATGGGGGATAATACTGTGTGCAGGGGCCACTATGGGGGATAATAATGTGTGCAGGGGCCACTATGGGGGATAATACTGTGTGCAGGGCTTACTAAGGGACATAATAGAGTGCGGAGGAGGGGGTCGGTCGAGGTCTTCGACATCGGTGTCGGTTGGGAGGGGGGGCCCATGTCAAAAGTTCGCCACGGGGCCCCGCCATTCCTAGTTACGCCACTGATTACATGGCTATTTTCAGCATTACCATGGAAGGTCCACTACACAATGTATGGAGCACTCAGCTACCAGCTCCATACAACATGAAGAAACAGTGATATTGGTAGAGGCGCCGGGTGTCAGAGCCCCCTTCCCCAACAGATAGGTCATCAATATCTAGGTTTGAAAAGTCCCTTTCCTATAAACTATACAGACACTTCACTGGTGACCATACCTTCCAACTTTTGAAGAACCGAAAGAGGGACAAAATGTGCGGCGCGCATACAGTCACCTCCTACAGTCACCCGTAAATTATATGTCCCCCCTCTATCTCTCCCCCAGTTTCATATACACCCTTCATCTGCCCCCAGTTTCATGTCCCTCTTCCATCTCTGCCCCCAGATTCATGTCCCTTCATCTCTGCCCCCAGATTCATGTCCTCTCCATCTCTGCCCCCAGATTCATGTCCCCACATCTCTGCCCCCAGATTCATGTCCCACATCTCTGCCCTCAGATTCATGTCCCTCCATCTCTGCCCCCAGATTCATGTCCCCCATCTCTGCCCCCAGATTCATGTCCCCCATCTCTGCCCTCAGATTCATGTCCTCTCCATCTCTGCCCCCAGATTCATGTCCCCACATCTCTGCCCCCAGATTCATGTCCCTCCATCTCTGCCCCCAGATTCATGTCCTCTCCATCTCTGCCCCAGATTCATGTCCCACATCTTTGCCCCCAGATTCATGTCCCTCCATCTCTGCCCCCAAATTCATGTCCTCTCCATCTCTGCCCCCAGATTCATGTCCCCCATCTCTGCCCCCAGATTCATGTCCCCCATCTCTGCCCTCAGATTCATGTCCTCTCCATCTCTGCCCCCAGATTCATGTCCCTGCATCTCTGCCCCCAGATTCATGTCCCTGCATCTCTGCCCCCAGATTCATGTCCCTCCATCTCTGCCCCCAAATTCATGTCCTCTCCATCTCTGCCCCCAGATTCATGTCCCCACATCTCTGCCCCCAGATTCCTGTCCCTCCATCTCTGCCCCCAGATTTATGTCCTCTCCATCTCTGAACCCAGATTCATGTCCCCCATCTCTGCCCTCAGATTCATGTCCTCTCCATCTCTGCCCCCAGATTCATGTCCCTCCATCTCTGCCCCCAGATTCCTGTCCCTCCATCTCTGCCCCCAGATTCATGTCCCCCATCTCTGCCCCCAGATTCATGTCCTCTCCATCTCTGCCCCCAGTGTCATGCCGTCCTCTCCTTCATCTGCCCCCAGATTCACGTTCCACCTCCACATTAAACTTACCTTCTCCTCCGCTCCCTCGCCGCTCTCTGCCCGCCTCTCTCACTGACACATGCGGCTGAAGGAAGGAGCTGACACAGGTCAGCTCCTCGCTTCGCCGCTGCCCGCCTCTCTCCCTGACATATGCAGCTGAAGCGGCTCGCGTGCTCGCTTCGCCGCTGCATCTCTCTCTCGCTGACACATGCGGCTGAAGCGAGGAGCTGATCTGTGTCAGCTCCTCGCTTCGCCGCTGCCGCCGGCTCCTGGCTTGTACATCGCGTCTACAAGCCAGGAGCTGGCGGCAGCAGCGAAGCGAGAGAGAGACACAGCGGCGAAGCGAGCACGCGAGCAGCTTCAGCCGCATGTGTCAGGGAGAGAGGCGGGCAGCGGCAAAGCGAGGAGCTGACCTGTGTCAGCTCCTTGCGTCAGCCGCATATGTGTTCAACTCAGATCTGCGTCCTTTGGACGCAGATCTGAGTTGAAATCGGGACATACCTCCCTCCAACCGGGACCGCGGGACATGTCACCCAAATCGTGACTGTCCCGCGGAAATCGGGACGGTTGGGAGGTATGCTGGTGACTATATACCATTATACAGACACTTCACTGGTGACTATATACCATTATACAGACACGCCCCTCACGCTCAGGCAGAGAGCAGGTCCTCTCCGTGCCTGCTCTCTGTCTGCTAAAGACGATCGCTCTGCTTGCCCCGCCCCCTCCTCCGGGGGGGTTGGCGGCTTTTTGACGTCCGCTTCAGGCGGCAGAAAGCCATGGTTCACACCTGTATACCATTATACAGACACTTCACTGGTGACTACAGGTAGTCCTCGGGTTACGACGGTCTTGAGTTACAACGTTTCGTGGTTACGACTCCCATTTACAGTACAGTACTGTACAGTACTATAAAAAGCCTGCAAACTACTATACCTAAAAATTGTCAAAAGACAGGATCACCATAAAAATATTGTATTTATTAATAATCAAATATTAAAAAACACCAAAATTGTAGTTCATATAAATATCAAAAATACTGGCTAAATATAGGAGGACCAACACACCACAAAATACGGTGAGTGGCAGGCAACAATGAACAGTAAAATATAAACATGCAAAAGTGTAACAAATATTATAATAATGTGTCAGCTAGATAAAAGTATATGCACAATAATAAATAAATAAATATAGTAGCAATACCCCTAAATAGAGATAGAGCTCAGTGTAGGTGCATAAGGGAATACACACATGTAGCCGTATACACAAGTGGAAGCATGGTAGCTAAATAATGAAGTGAGTGCAAGGCTGAAAAGACATTACAAGTAAGGCATGACATAAAGATTAACAAATGAAAGACTTTGAACACAATATATTGCAAAAATAATAATGAATATGCCTACCAAAGACAGAGGAATAGCTATTTGCTATTTAAGACCTACCAATACTCGTTCTCACACTACAATCACTGGACCACAGTTTCATTCAACAACCACCGATAAGTCTAATATGACTGATGACTTCATTGGCGGTCGTCAACCATTGCAATAATTTGTGTAAAATTTTACAATAATTGTAATTTTCATGTGATTAGTATTTCGTCTGGCCAGCCCTATATAGTCATATATCATTGGAGGTGGTAGCTGTATAGTAATAGTACTCTGGACATACAGGGAATGTTAACTTTCATGATTTACTGACTGAAGGGACAAATGTGCAGCAAATCCACTCACTCCACATACTGATAGTGTAACCAAAGGCGGCTGGCTGAGATAGTCCACATACCCAGTCCTGTAACCAGCAGCCCCTCCATCTTCTCATAAAATATGTATAGACTATGCAGAAAGGCCATGTTATTAGCTTATGACACTATAAGCAATATTACACTACAAGGCTCCATACACACACCTGTGTATTATCACAATTCCTTGTAGGTGGCCGTGAGCCTGAGGCAAAACCCAGGACAGGTCCTATTCCACGAATATCATCCATGTACTATCTGGGCCGTTTTCCCATGGACCCATTGATGCACACCTTAGTGTCCAGGTAGACAAAGGCTGAGGCCACACATTCTGGAAAAGCTGGGATTTTGGTTGCAGATTTTCATGTTTTTTTGAGCCAGAGCCAAGACTGACTTCAAAGCAATAGGAAATATCGAGGTCTGCGCCAATGTTAGCTGTAAGGGACAATTCACAAAGCAGAAAACGAAGAGGAACTGAGGAAGACATCCACTTAAGATTCCTCTTCATTTTGCGGGCGTCAATTCTCCACAGATTCTCAGAACTTAGGCCCAGATTAATGAGGCAAGATCAAGGACACTTATTTTCTTACCGTTCTGCTCCGATCTGGGTAGAATAAGGGCAGAGTTTTCTCCAGCTTTTGCTGTGTGAACATACCTTGAAGCAGAAACTGCACTTATAAATCTGGTCTTGCAATATCAGTGCAGTCTTGGTATCTAGGAGGGTTGATGGACTTGTGATGACACCATCAGCAAACGTCATAGGTCCTTCACCAGGGAGCGGTAGAGTGGGAGTGTGCAAGTTGAATGCTGTAATCTGGAGTTGGAGGTATCATTGACTTGTACTGGAGGTCTTATCTCCTCAGCCTGTTGTGGCTGCTCCCGAGAGGGTGGAAGGTTTTATTTGAGGAGAATGCTGCTACCAATGGGTTGGAGGTACACAAAGGTAAGAAGACCGTACCTACCGCTAGGAGAGGGGATGGCCGGGATACTAAACTATGGTGTTTGGTGCTTCTGAGGAGGTACTTGTTTGCTGCTACTGGGGCTGTTGTATTGAGGTACAGTGGTGCTTGGCTCTTATCCGAGGTACTTTCTGGTATTTCGTGTCCCTGGGGAGATATTTTGTACTGCAATGTGGTATTTGGTGATGATATACATATAGATAGATAGACTAGCTGGTACCCGCGGCTTCGTCTGAGGTGATTGTGAAAGTGGGTATATACAGGCGCGGGTAAGGTTTTCGTACTGTGTATAAGGTATGGGATATAAAATGTAACTGTGTATCTTGTTGTTGCTGTAATTCTGAGAGCACATGAGACTTTTGTGTTGAATGTAATTTGTATTTCAGCCGCTATACGGTGTTGGTATAAACTGTACATAGTGTCTTTGGGACAGAGGTATTTCAGGTTAAAGAGGACCTTTCACCACTTTTGGGCACATGCAGTGTTACAGTGGGGCAAAAAAGTATTTAGTCAGTCACCAATAGTGCAAGTTCCACCACTTAAAAAGATGAGAGGCGTCTGTAATTTACATCATAGGTAGACCTCAACTATGAGAGACAAAATGAGAAAACAAATCCAGAAAATCACATTGTCTGATTTTGTAAGAATTATTTTTCAAATTATGGTGGAAAATAAGTATTTGGTCACCTACAAACAATCAAGATTTTTGGCTCTCACAGACCTGTAACTTCTTCTTTAAGAGTCTCCTCTTTCCTCCACTCATTATCTGTAGTAATGACACCTGTTTAAACTTGTTATCAGTATAAAAAGACACTTGTGCACACCCTCAAACAGTCAGACTCCAAACTCCACTACGGTGAAGACCAAAGAGCTGTCAAAGGACACCAGAAACAAAATTGTAGCCCTGCACCAGGCTGGGAAGACTGAATCTGCAATAGGCAACCAGCTTGGATTGAAGAAATCAACTGTGGGAGCAATAATTAGGAAATGGAAGACATACAAGACCACTGATAATCTCCCTCGATCTGGGGCTCCACGCAAAATATCACCCCGTGGGGTCAAAATGATCACAAGAACGGTGAGCAAAGATCCCAGAACCACGCGGGGGGACCTAGTGAATGAACTGAAGAGAGCTGGACCAATGTAACAAAGCCTACCATCAGTAACACACTACGCCGCCAGGGACTCAGATCCTGCAGTGCCAGACGTGTCCCACTGCTTAAGCCAGTACATGTCCGGGCCCGTCTGAAGTTTGCTAGAGAGCATTTGGATGATCCAGAAGAGTATTGGGAGAATGTCCTATGGTCTGATGAAACCAAACTGGAACTGTTTGGTAGAAACACAACTTTTCGTGTTTGGAGGAAAAAGAATACTGAGTTGCATCCATCAAACACCATACCTACTGTAAAGCATGGAGGTGGAAACATCATGCTTTGGGGCTGTTTCTCTGCATAGGGGCCAGGACGACTGATCCAGGTACATGAAAGAATGAATGGGGCCATGTATCGTGAGATTTTGAGTGCAAACCTCCTTTCATCAGCAAGGGCATTGAAGATGAAGCGTGGCTGGGTCTTTCAACATGACAATGATCCAAAGCACACCACCAGGGCAACGAAGGAGTGGCTTTGTAAGAAGCATTTCAAGGTCCTGGAGTGGCCTAGCCAGTCTCCAGATCTCAACCCTATAGAAAACCTTTGGAGGGAGTTGAAAGTCCGTGTTGCCAAGCGACAGCCCCAAAACATCACTGCTCTAGAGGAGATCTGCATGGAGGAATGGGCCAACATACCAACAACAGTGTGTGCCAACCTTGTGAAGACTTACAGAAAACGTTTGACCACTGTCATTGCCAACAAAGGATATAGAACAAAGTATTGAGATGAAATTTTGTTACTGACCAAATACTTCTTTTCCACTATAATTTGCAAATAAATTCTTACAAGATCAGACAATGTGATTTTCTGGATTTGTTTTCTCATTTTGTCTCTCATAGTTGAGGTCTACCTATGATGTAAATTACAGACGCCTCTCATCTTTTTAAGTGGTGGAACTTGCACTATTGGTGACTGACTAAATACTTTTTTGCCCCACTGTATATACTGCCAGAAAGCCGACAGTGCACTGAATTTAGCGCACTGTCGGCTTTCCCGATCTGAGCCCGCTGTAAAGAGCTTACGGTGCCGGTACCGTAGTGCTCTATGGTCAGAAGGGCGTTTCTGACCATTAGCCAGAGACGTCCTTCTGCCCAGCAGCGCCTATCGCGCTGTACTGTGGAGCGGGGAGGAACGCCCCCTCCCTCTGCTCACACAGCTTGTCCATAGACGAGCATTATCAGGAGAGGGAGGGGGCGTTCCTCCCCGCTCCACAGCACAGCGTGATTGGCGCCGCGAGGCAGAAGGACGTCTCTGGCTAATGGTCAGAAACGCCCTTCTGACCATAGAGCACTACGGTACCGGCACCGTAAGCTCTTTACAGCGGGCACAGATCGGGAAAGCCGACAGTGCGCTGAATTCAGTGCACTGTCGGCTTTCTGGCAGTATATAACACTGCATGTGCCCAAAAGTGGTGAAAGGTCCTCTTTAATATACTTGGATATACGACATTGTATGATTTGTTATTTTCCGCCAGTACATATAAGTTTTGGGCACAGGATACTCTTGAGCAAGCAACATAAAGTCTGTCCCTGTGCATGACAGTTTAGTAACGCCATGCGCCTCTTATTAATAGCAATTAACCCCATCATGTCCCTCACATTAACCCCTGTGTAAGAGTTACTGATAGAGATGAGTGAGTATTGTTGGGATCAGCCGATCCGAACAGCACGCTCGCATAGAAATGAATGGACGTAGCCGGCACGCAGGGGGTTAAGCACACCGGCTACGTCCAAGCGGAAGTAACAGGTGCATCCATTCATTTCTATGGAGCGTGCTGTTCGGATCGGCTGATCCCAACAGTACTCGCTCATCTCTAGTTACTGATATGTGAGAGACTTGGAGGTAATAATTAAGTATCTTCATTACTGAGGTCTTTTATTAGTACCTCCATATGTCTCACATATTAGTAACCTTTATATGGGGCACACAGGGGTTAATATGAGGGACATGATGGGGGTTATTCCTAATAATGTGAGGCACATGGAGTTACTAACACTAAACTAATAACCCCAAATGGCTGACATTAATGAGAATAGGAAATAAAGGAAGGGAGCTGTGTGTTTCTTACTTTCAGTTTGCTAGCAGCTTCGGCAGGAGCTATCACTATAGCAGGCAGAGACTTGAGCGATTAAGCTCCACCCCCTGGGTTTCCTGCACCCCTCTCAAAGGGGAGTGTCCTTATGCCTCAGCTCTAGCAGAGACTTCATTTAACTCTTGCAGGTCCTGTGCTGCTGGCATGCCAGTGAAATATGGCAGGAGTGCCACTCTTGGCATGTGTGCCAGGGGTTGCTGACCTCTGCTGTAGAGGGTAATATGAATTTTGTGGCTTGCTATGGTCCAAAGTGTGTGAGATTGCAGAGATAGTGATGTGAGTTTGGATTTTGTGGGGTTCCTGGGAAAAATGTATGTGCGCTATTGTGACGAAAAGTAGCCTATTGCGCAATCGAGTGTAGTGACTATGTTTGTGGAAAATTTCAGCCAAATCGGTGGAGCGGTTTTTGCGTGATTGACCGCCAAACATCCGAAGTCACAAACCCACAAACATTTTACATTTATAATATTAATAAGATATCACAGTGGCATTCTGTAGTAGTATTTCTTTACTGGGGAGGACTTGGTATCACATCAGAATGACTAGTGAGGCCTGATGTTAGGTTCACACGTTTATCATTCGTGCGGGCAGTGCGCAGCAAGCACACGGACCCCATTATAGTCTATGGGGTCCATGCGCTTTGACAGCACAGCACTTGCAATTGTATTCCGTCCGGGGGAGGGTCTCCATGTGGACTCTCCCCGGACGGGATACATACGCTAGTTTGAACCAACCCTGATGCAGTTTTTGAAGCCAAAATCATGACTGGATTATATAGGACGGGCACCTGTAAAGGCCACGAGTCTCTATTTACCAATCCATTTCAGGTCTTAGCCTCACAATCTGCCGAATGTGTAAATACACCCTTAAAATCCTGCATGTACTTCTTCCATCCACGTATGATACAGTTAGGGTTTGTTCACACATGAAGGTTTTGATCAGGTTTTTTCAGGCATTCTTTGAAGCCACTATCAGTTGTGGATCATAAGAATATACAGGACAGATATTGGTCATCTCTCTTTTTTTTAAATCTACTCCTGGTTTGGCTTAAAAACTGCATTAAAAAACCGGAACAAAACCTGCCCGTGTGGCTGTGCTTATAAATACAAGCACTGTGTATACGGTGCAGGCATAGCAATACATGTAGAATGAATCATGTCGTGTGCAGGAAACCCTCACCACGTTGTGATCACGGCCATGGCCTCCTGTTTATTCTACAGGCTGATATTATACTATATATATCCATACGTCACACTGTGTTGTGCATATACCGCATTGCTAATGAACTACTCATAGGCAGTGATATCCGTCTCCAGACACCCCACCCAGATTCTCCTCCTGCAGGATTCCTCTCCCTCCCCGTGACCTCACATTACTGGAGCACGCCAGAAATTCGCTCACAAAGAAAGACTGGAAAAAATGACTGACAAAGCGAAGAGCCAATAAAAGAACAGAGATGACACCGGCTTCTTCTCTGATTGGCCCAATTATGTCAGTGGGCGGGACTTTCCAGTACGTCACATGCGTCGCAACTCGGCGCTGATACTAGAGTGACAGCAGTAACCACCAATAGCCTGTGCTGAGTACAGCCTTCAGCCAATCAGAGGGAGAGTAACGGTTCGAAGCGACCAATAAGATATCGCCAGGGGCGTAGCCCTCTATATAAAAGCGGTAACGTTTCGTTACGACTGTCAGTGCTAGCTGCCGGTAGACAAGATGACAACCACCTCCACATTCCAGGGGCTCGACCCCGAGGCTCGTAAAAGCTCTAGGTAATTTATCCATAGCTACGCCCTGGCAATGGGTTAATACGTGTCCGAGTTTCTCATGCACCATTGTGCGGTTTAGTGCGTTGCCTTGTATGGCTTTTTCTAGGTGCACTACAAGTCCCAGCATGCAATGTTTGCTTGTTAGTGCTGACTGCTTCCTGTACAGCCTGAGTAATCTCAGTAGTTTACGGGGTTGTAATCACATGGTGGTTGCAGTGTCTGGATTTGTAGTTAAAGGGGACTTCCATTTTATTACTCCCTGCCCTGAATTGGGGATGTGATGTCATGGCAGAAGATCTATAACCCTGATGGTCACTTATACTAATGACCTGCTTGTAGCTCACTTCAGCCAGCTGACCAGGGGGGGTGCTATGGAGCCAAGCACCCTGAAATTCTGTCCTATGCTACTATGATATTGTGTATTGTAATAAGTGCATGATGTAGCTTCTAACAATGCTGTAGCTTTGCCACAAACTGGCAAATATTGTGCTAGTCACTGAAATGCTATATCTGAGCATGGGCTAAACATAAATAAACTGTATAATGTATTTTTCCTGACTAATATCACTGGTGCTAATCTAACAGGAATATGTATTCATAATACATTTTATTTATATAGCGCCAACATATTCTGCAGCGCTGTACAATTTGTATGTATTGACTTTTTCCCATGTATACGATTGCAGTGAAGGCCATGTATACCCTTAATGTTCTCCATTTACATCAATGTGCCTATAGGCAAAGGTCTGCTTTTGGTTTCTGGCTGGTATATATTGTATACCACATAAATGGTGGGATAGATCTGCTGGTGTGCAGTCAATGTGTAGCTGGATGCTATAGTGATATCTGTCACCTCTAGGCTATTATGGTGATCGCTTACCATAAATGTATTCTGTCCCTTTTAACAACATAAGTTGAAATCTCTCTCCTGATCAGGGTTTTTTTTAGCTTCTAAGTCCTACCCCCTAAGATGCTATTTTATACATACTATATGGGGGTTAACAAGCGGCCTGCTATAAGATAAATCCTGTATATATGATGGATATGCAGTATCTGACTCCTATTGTTGCTTTCCCCTTTCTATGACTTCCCGTCATGGACTGCATTTTCTGTCTGGGTGGGGTTCCCATTGGGAATGTAGTGCTGCTGCTGTCATCCAGGGTCTTGTATCCTCCTCCTCCTTCCCTGTGGAATTACTCGGCAATGAGTAGTCCATATCTGTGTCCCAGTTATGAAGGGTGAGGCACATCAGCTGCCGTATTCCCAGAGAAGATTTAACAAAGGAAATGTACAAGTGTCACGTGTCTTGCCAGCATGGCTGCCTCCCTACTACTATATAGGCTTGTCTGGAGACTCGGTAGTTATGTCTTCTGAGGTGGCGGTGATACTGCTCTGTCATCAGATTTTCTGCATTCGGGAGTGTCTGCTCCGATATTGCTGTATAATGCAATGCTGCCGGGAGTCTCCACACATCCTAGTACATGTAATGTATAATGCTGCCAAGCAGTCGCTTGCACACGACTGCAGTAACCATAGCAATGGAGCAGCAGTAGTCTGGTGTGCATTCAATAGGGGCACTAAATCTAGGCATGCAGATTGTTAAAATCTGAGTCAGCTCTTTGTTTCTGAACACTGGCCTTCTGCACACATTAGACTTGTACCCTGGTGTATGTCCACCCATGAGATTTTCCATAGTCTTTATGATCATCCTCTGCATGTTTGCAAGCATGTGCTAGAATCCTTTAGAACAAGTAACATGCAGGTTTCTGTACATGTGAAGAGTTTGCTGAACACAGATTGAGATTAATCTGGTGCCTGCACCAAAACTAGTATGTGCTGTGCCTCCTTAGAGAAGGGGGAGGGTATTTCTCTTGCAAACTACAACATGACATATCCTTATAGGTTACTCTTATTTGCAGTATCAGTCCTTCTGGCTAAACAAAGTAAATCTTTATTTCTAGGGTTCTGAGACCCCCTGGCGGTGGTTCCAGTTTCTCTTTTGGAGTTGATGGGTCAAAGCAGCAACAACCTGTTAGACGACACAAGATGGCTTCCAACATATTTGGCATACCAGACGATGAGCCAGCACCTACATCCTGTGCTTTGGAGCCAGGTAAAGCATTCCTATGCCCTTGCCTTATATAAAGCCCCATGTTCTGATGTTTGGCTGCAGTAGCAGATTTAGGTGACTGGCTTGCTCCTGGAATTTATGCAGCCCATATCTGTATAATTGGTGTAACTGTATACCAGCCAAGGTTGCATAGTTGGCATTGTGGAACACAGAAAATTCCTCCTTGTCCTGGTTTTAACATGAATTGCAACCACAGATCTGAGGATATGGAACGTGGGCTATGTTCACATCTTCCCCAGAATCTGTTGGAAACTGTCTACTTGAAATCAGCAGAAGAGAAAATTCTGCAGAGGACTTTCCTCCATGGGGTCAGTTCAAAAAGACTGCTGGACTTGCCTCATTATTAAATGGTCTGGGCTCCATGTAACAGCTGTCTTAGTGGTTCACCTCTGGGTGTGAAACTAGCATTAGGGAGCCTTGAAAGTGGTTGCCACTGAACCAGAATGGAAATCTGCTCCTCTTCTGGCAATCTCAAGCTATGCTATTACATGACTTGCTGCAAGCAGCTGGAGGGGGCACCTGACATTCAACAGAAATATCTGGAATTTGTGACTCAGTGGGGGTCTTGGACCCAGGTCCCCTGCTGATCAGCTGTTTGCACAACTGTTATGAAACATGCATGTAATGTGATTACAGCCTTGTACCATATAAGTGAATGGGATGAGGCTAGCTGATCAGTGGGGCTCCTGGGTGTCAGACCTTCACTGATCCCGTTGACCTACCCTCAGATACAAAATAGACCTGGAATACCCCTTAACCTTGTCCTGTCTTCTGCCTCAGGCATATTCTTGGGATGGTACAGGACCAGTGTCAGACCTCACCTGGCATTTCCACCAGTCAGCTGTTGCAGCAGGCAACTTGGCAAATGCCAATTGCTCCAACCACTTATGGTTATGGTACTGATGGCTGCTGCAGACAGCTGCCTAGTAAGGGTCTGATATGCTGCACCCCCACCAAACTGATGTTAACTGTTTGGGTCACAAATCCACCTTTTGGGTGACTTCTTGTTTTGCCACTTATGATCTGCTCAATATTTCTCACTGTATGCTAAAGATATCTTCTGCCCCCAGAAGCATCAGAAAATGCAGCTTGTGGAGAGGACCCTCACAGAACGTGTACAGAGGCTGAATACAGCGATGCAGCAGAACACATGGTTAGTATGAAGGATTATTAAACGTAGCTGTCATGTATTAAGCTAATAGATTTGTTCCCATATGGTAATGCTAGATTATCCTTCTGTGATCAGGTTTCACTTTGGCTGTACTACCAGACTTGAGACTAGTGAAGTTCTCAGTGCAGCAGACTACAGGATGGGCCCAAAAAGCCCAGTGGGTTACAGAAAAGTAGAAAGTGAATTGTTTGCAGTAATGTGTAAAGGTGACATCATGCCCTACCCACATGACCAATATTTTGACTGTAGTAACAGATCATTAAAATATAGGCCATGCTCTATTTTTGTCCACTGCACAAATCCCTACACTGCAATGTATGAGGGATCCATGAAAAGACATCTCTTGGGTACAAAACTGACTTGGGTAAAAAAAAAATGACCATCTGGCAATGTAGTTACCAATGCCTGCTCTTGCCCAAGGCTTCCACTTCAGTCTTTAGGAGTCCCTGTTCACTGCATATCACTCCTAGACTCTGAACAGAATCGTCAATGTGAGGTGCTCAGGGGCCCCCTGAAGGTGAGGCAAAGGAGGACTGCTCTAAAAAAAAAGTCATGGGGCCCTATAGCTACAGTAGCTCTCTAGGTGGTTTGTGGCTTATTTGAGGCTTCAATGCCCTTTGTGGTAAATTGTCCAGAATATAACTGAAGCCCCTCAGTTGTGATAAACTGAAAGGTTGGACATGCTATAGTTGCCACAAAACTGCACTGCAGTGGTTTAAGCAGCTGGACAGTATTCATGATATATTGGGGGCTTCAGTGTACTTATGTTGCATCTACATAACCTGCCCTTACAAATCAGTGTCCAGTAAAATGGGTGAAGAAAGGATCTGATGCTGCTGCGTTACTGTGAATCACTGACCTATGTTTAATGAGACATGACCTGCTATGTCACTGACTGCACCAGGAAGTATCTAGAGACTCATGGTGTGTGATCTCATCCTCCTGCTGATGTGGATGCTGCATTCTTCCTTCCCTTGTCACTTCCTGTTTGGGTTAGACTTTTGTCGTACTTCATTGCACTTACCATATCTTGGTAGGTTAAAGGGATATATACTGTAATTATTAACAAGTTTCTAAGAATACATGCATCTTCAGTACTGTGTAGCACATCTATGGACTAGGACTCCAATGTTGTCATGTCTGTTCCTCTTATTTCAGTGGGGAATCTTCAGATTGGGATAAGGTTGTAGTGTGATATTTACACAAAATCAGAAATGATGGGCACTCTCCGCATGCATTCCCTACTTGCCTGTATCCAATCCAGTACAGGGCATCACTGCAAACATGCTGCCAGCACACCGTCAGAACACTGTCCTACATGGGACGCATGCACACTGCTCCAGGGGATGGAGATGCCTGCAGATGTACAGATTAAGTTGCCTGTGGAGTGCATGCTGTTCTGGGGGCATGGCCAGGCACCATTGCACTGCCTATATTCACAATGTGTGGAGGGCTAGGGCAGCACTTGACCACAGCTCAGAGCATTGCACATGTCACTTGTCCATGTATGGTGGTGTTGATGCTACCATGAATGTGTGGTGGGCATTGGTGCCATGGGAGGAGCACTGTTTGCAAAACTGGATTGGCATCTT
Source organism: Leptodactylus fuscus (assembly GCF_031893055.1). Lineage (NCBI taxonomy): Eukaryota > Metazoa > Chordata > Amphibia > Anura > Leptodactylidae > Leptodactylus > Leptodactylus fuscus. The sequence continues at coordinate 132,684,918 of NC_134270.1, forward strand.
GTGAGCATTGATCACTTGATTGGATACAGGAAGTACAGGGCAGGTGAAAAAGTAGCTCACATAACTGTACAAGGAGGGCCACAAGCACAAGGTGCAAAACAGTTGTCTGTAGTGCTGGGTCCCATCCTCTATCCATTTTTGCAGGTTTTTTTTTTTTTTTTCTGGATGCATGGAATAAGGACTTTTTGAATACCACACTTGTAGTGAGTGCCCTTCTTCTCTGTGTAAATTGCATTGCTGGTTCTCTTTGCTAGTGGAGAGCACCATGAGAGGGGTTTATTGCTCCAGCACAACAACATTTAGATGTATGAACAATGTCTTAAGTCTCTGCATATTTCCCTAAGCAGTGCCACAGGCTTCTAGAAATATTGTGGTCTGATATGCCATACTACTGGCATATGTTGGGGTAGTGACTGCCTCTAGTCAGCAGGCCATGTACAGCTTGGCTTATACTTGTGCACCATTTGCAACAAGCTAAAATCTGGCAATGTTGCTGAGCTGGGGTTAAAGGGGGTCTTACTCCATTACAAAAAATCCCTAAACTGAAAGTACTGTGAATAAAGTGAAGGGGATGGCACAACTTGGGATAAAATTAAAATTAAAGCTAGTGATACTTGCCTATGCTAGCCCTTTATTCTCTAGTTGGGTTCCATTCTGTGCCCACACTGGCTAGGCCAGTAATGCAGTGGTTGAGTTGACTACTGTGGCCAGTCACTGGACTCGCTCAGCAGTTACATGATTGGTGTGACATTAGCCATTATGTCTCCAGTACCTATGACTACAGCAGTCACCTGTGCTCCTTCACACCCAGCCAGTGCAAGCTCATAATGGATCAGGGAACCCCATGCAAATGGAGGTTTGAGGGGAGAGAATCACTAGCTTTATTTAGCCCAAATTTGCCCCAGCACCTTCCAGGGTTTTACAGATTTCTACACAATTTGCCCCTTTAAGGCTTGTAAAGCATAGAATCTGCTAAAGTGGTACATGTATGGGCTGAGGACCCCTGATAGGACAATACTTAATAGCAGGGCATATTTTAATTACTTACTCGAATGAGGCAAACGCTCACTATTCCTTTCATTCACAGGGGTGTCCTCTCTATACTTCTGGCTATCCTACTCTAGCCAGTCTTGGCATGCTAGCCCTATGATCATACTGTCTAACTAGAGATAGATGCTTGATGTAGCTTGCACACCTGTGGCTGCAGCATCTGCCACCATGAGCCCTATTTTAAGTAGATGCCCTAGCTCACTGACTGCAATACAATATTTTGTGGGGGCAGGGGGTTCTTGGACTGTGGGCTTTCTAGAGAACTATGCTTTTGGAGTCTGAGGCCAGTGCACCCAGCAGCTTCTGTCAAGGCAGATTATCTTAGTGGTTACTACATGAAGATAATGATTTGGAGAGGTTGGGGTATAATTATAGGATCTGGGAGGATTATACTTGGCAAAACTTAAAGTGTTTTTTTTTTTTTTTTTTTTTTTTTTTTTCATTCTAGGTTGAAGCAGAAGTACCTGGTGAGTATTACACCATTATGTGCCCATCTTCCATATTATCTTGTTTCTGGCTGCTGTCTAACATGCTCTGCTAAAATTGATAGGGAGGAGGGTGGTTATGCTTCAAAAATAACATCTAGCCAAAGGATAGGGGTTAAGTTGCTGTTTGGTGGGGGTCCAATTGCTGAGACCCCTACACTGGGAATGTAGCAGTGGGCAGACATGCTCCTGGTCTGTTCATCTCAGAGAATCTGCCATCTCCAGTACTCCCATTAATCTGCATCCACTTCTACACTGTCAGTGGGTGACCACAAACACCCCTTGTTGTCAGGATCAGTGTGGGTGTCAGCAGTTCTATGGGAAGACAATAAATAACTTCATTGTAGAAGCCACTTCAATAGCCCCTATGACTAAAATTTGTCCTGATTTCTCTGTAGAAATGGAGCCAGCAAAAGAGGCTTCTGGAGAACCTGCACAACCTGCTCCACCTGTAGCTGTACCCAGCAGAAGAAACCCTCCTGGAGGAAAGTCCAGTCTGGTCCTGGGCTAAACTCTTCAACCACTCTGACTTTTTTTTTTTTTTTCCATGTATGACTGTACATCTCTCTCCTTGGTTTAAGCACTTTTGTCCTGACTTTTGTACAAATGGTTGTGTATCTCCCATCTCCCTGGAACTACTGGAAGAGGCATGAATGTGGTTTTCTAGTAGTGTGTGTTTATGAATGTTTCACATAATAAAGAATATTTAAGTGTCTTCATCTTTATTCTGGTCTCATCTTTCTTAAAGCAATTAAGACCTGGTTCATATCTGCTTGGGGATCTCTCCTAACAGAATGCCAAGTGCATTAAAAAGCAGTTAGCTAAGAAACCACACGGACCCCATAGACTATAATGGGGTCTGTTTCCATGCATGAATCGCATAGAAGTCCAAGTGGACTTCCCAAATGGAATACTGAACTCAGATGTGAACCGTGCTTAACTTTTGGAAACTTGCAAAAAAAGTCCAGTCTAGCTGTATGAGGTTCTGCTTAAAATCGGTGGAGAAATTCTTTCAAGGACTCTTCTTTCCATGGGTTTCAGTATAAAACTGTCAAACCCTATTATAGTCTGACAGGGGTCAGCAACACCTGCCACCATGCCAAAGTTGGCACCTCGGGCATATACACCTTGCACAGGCTCTCCTTGAAGTCACAGAAAGAGACAATAAGGTGAGATGTGATACAATGGTATGGTAGCTAAACACCCGATGTATGGATAGTCAACAGAGGGCAGGGTCCTGTGTCTCAGGAAAGTCATATCCACCAGAGAAAAATCACCTGAAAAGTCAGGAATAATCTCATTGAAACATAAGTAATTGGTTGTGGTTAGTATGACTTTCAGGTAGGGGGTCTACATCCTCACAATGACTACACAGCTGATTAAGAAAAAAATTCAAACTGCTGGTCTATGGGGTCCACAGAGTTTTACATGTAACCACTTTTTAAGCAGATAGGGTCTTTATCTTTTAGGTCCACTAGTATTAACCTAAAGGGGGTTATCCAGAACTGGATATCAAACACCAATCTTAAGGATGGTCTCCACCAATCTGATCTAATGCCATCTGTATGGAGCTGGAAGCTATGGCCTATGCTGGCAATTTCCCATCGCTTGAGTGGGAGTGTAACTGCAGTAGCCTGGCACAGCCCCTGCCCTGGGTACATAAGTAACAATAGCTATGCCCATTCACACTAACTTGCAGATTTCACCTCTGCAGCCTCTAGCTGGTGTATACAAGCATCTATGATGACACAAATAGAAAATGGATTTCCCCTCCCTCAAACATGGAGGACATGTAGAAGTAATATGAATAAAGCACTTCACATGAGATGGGGAAAATTACAATGTGACTTCCTTCTGATTCAGCTTCTTTCCATCTGTGCTTTCTATGGGTGTAGATCATCTTATACTTCAGGGAGCTGACTGTCTTGGAGAGCACATCGGTTCACCAGCAGTTTCACAGGGCATGCCAGTTTTAGGATGGAGTGATATGGTGCTGGGACTTCCTGCATCCTTGCAGCTCCACTATTATATACAGTATGAGATACTGTGGCTGCAAGGAGGTAGGAATTCACTGGCCACATGTGAACTGGGTTGTCAACATGCAGTTTCTGTAATGCACCTTTTTTTAAAGGTGCTCTATCTTTGGGAAGACATTTTTAGCTAAGCACATACTTGCGTAGCCTTTTGAAAGGCTATTCCACACCTTTTGTATGTAAAGTGCCTCAGTAGTTTTTTGACTGTTTTTATTCATATGCTAATTAGCCTTCTTTGTGCACCTGGAAGTGTCTGAGCACAGTCTGCTATTCTGTGTCAAAAGTCATTTTAATGATAGGATCCCTTTAAAGGGACTCGGATCATTGGAAAAAGTGCTTTCAAGCTAAACAAAAACATGTCTGAATAGCCTTTAAGAAGGCTATTCTACTACCTTTACCTTATCTCTTGTCCCTGCTATTTCTTTTTAAATTGCTTTTATTTCTTTAACATGGAGCACCCTGGGCATTCCCCAAGGTCTCAGCACCCCCCCCACGTCATACCTTTAATACCGCCCCTCCTGCTCAATCTGCCCCCTCCTCCCTGGATACATCTCCTCAAAGCTCAGTTTTCCAGAGAACTACACCAAAATGGCCGCTTGAACATGTGGTACGATTTTGGTGTAGTTCTCTGGAGAACTTAGATTTGAGGAGGAGTGTCTGGGCAAGAGTAGGGCGGATAGAGCACAAGCAGTGGAGGGGTGGTATTAAAGGTATGACATGGGGGGGTTACTCAGAGGACTTGGGGAATGCCCAGGGGGCTCTCTGGGAATAATTAGCATAGAGAAATGGTTTAAAGAGAAACTGTGGGAACAACAGACAAAGTAAAGGTAGTATTAGAATATAGAAGGCTATTCAGACATACAGTATATTTAGCTCAAAAGCACTTTTTCCAATGAGTCCCTTTTAATGGTGTAAAAAAACAAAACACTACTGTGACTAAGGCCTAAATGTATAAACAATGGTTTATCTAATAAACTGGATGTCTGTGCATGTAGCAGCTCCATCCCACATTACATCATGCAGAATTACCACAAATTGCTGTTTTCATGTTTCAGAAGGTGTCCTTAGAAGCTTCATCTCGACTAAATGAATGAGGCCAGCAATTTTAAGGCTAGGGGGCTTCAGTGAGAAAATGGTGCAGCAGGACATTGCCTTACACCTATTGATAGTGAGTATAGTCATACAAATACAGTGCCACTTAATTTGTAGCAACCATTCACTCAGTTACAAAATGGTAGTATGACACGTATTATAATTTTGTGAACTCATAAGTTGTTGTTGTGACATAATACTGCACTCACTCCTTTTACTGAAAGTTGTCTAGATGACTATCACAATGCTGTATCATCACATGGTTTGGTCCTGGCCTGCAGCATGTACTGTTTTTGATCTCTGGCTACACCATACATGCCAGGGCAACCAGTTGGTTTGGTGTGTTACTTTATGATTGATAACAGCTAGAAAACATTTTTGAACAAAAGTTTTCAGTTCCTACTCAGTGAGTAGAGATTATATGCACTGGTCCATGCATACTTGTCCTGAGACCAGCTGCATATAGGCGGTTGCAGTGTGTGTGTGATATATATATATATATATATATATATATATATACACACACACACACACACACATATATATATAGATATATACACACCCACACACACACTAGCAGTACCTGCGACTTCGTCCGTGGAACCCTGACCCTCTGCGTGACCCATCTGTGGGTGCTGTGGCAGCCCTGTCCCCGTCCCCCTTCCAGGGGCCCCAGGGTTTACCTGCCCAGGCCCCCCCATTCTTGCGTCCCCCACTGGACAGGCAACCTCCTCACTCCCAACACCCCTCTCCCTTCTCAAAGTGCCCTAACTCACCTGTCGTCACAACCCTTCTCCCACGGCCGAATGACACTGTAGATAGCCCTGAGCAGACATCCCCGACGAACATGCAGAGTCCAGAGGCCACAGTACAGCAAGCTGAACTGGCGTTCCAGACCATGGCGCAGGCGACCCCCTGTCCGGCCGCAGCAGAGCACTGCAGTCCTGTGGTAAGCCCACAAAGGCGGGGCAGCGTACGCAGTTCTCGCTGCCCCAGAGTACGGGCGCTAGTTCAGGACGCTCTGGACCTCTGAGAGCCGCCATGTTCTTGTGGACACTGGCCGGCCGATAGCTCTGCCACATAGAGAAGCGGCACCCATCCAGGTGAGCTGCTGATGGGGCTGGGATGAGGTCATCCCAGATCCTACAGCGTCCCAGGTCCTGCAGCAAATTCAAAAGTGAAAAGCACCGGTTACAGGAGTGAATTGCGGTGGTGTACAGAAATTCCATGTAGCCTATCGTTCAATCCGGGACCAAAGGTATGTATGTGCGCAATTTCAGCCCCCCCTTCCCCGCAACCCCGGCCTCCTCCCCTGCCTTGGGTTAGGAGCTAGGCCCAAGAGGGCAATAGGGAGTTTGTGGCTTGCTATGCTAAAAAGTGTGTGAGCGCAGAGCTGGTGGTATGAGTTGTGGTTTTGTGGGGGTCCTGGCAAAAACGTATGTCTGCGATTGTGACGAAAAGTAGCCTATCCTTCAATCCTGCCTAGGAACTATGTTTGATGAAAATTTGAGCCAAATCGGTTGAGCGGTTTTTGCGTGATTGAGGAACAAACAGCCAAACACACGAACATCCAAACACACAAACATCCAAACACATACTTTCACATTTATAATATTAGTAGGAGATATATATATATATATATATATCTATATCTAATAAACAAAACAGTTCTCGGCTGAGAAACTAACTTAAACGTAAGGAAACTTTTCCCTGACGATACAGGAGACTGACTGCCAGTCTCCCACCTTGGCAACAGCAACAGGTGGCACAGTACCTGCTTTGGAGGTCCGGTCTGGACAGGTCAGCTCTGTCAGTGTGGTGCCACACTGCTAGTCTTCACACACAGACTTATTAGGGCCTGATTAGTCAGCTGACCTCCCTGGTGTGGGTCTCACCATACACCCATTAGGTGCCTGGCTGGAATATGCTTGTCTTCCCAGACTACACCCTTCACTCTCTCACAATATATATATTTTATCTCTATATATAGCTCCATTTCACACACTCACATTGTCATCGCTATCCATGGTGATATAATCAATCAGGCTGTGCGTCACAGCATCATAATGTGAGTCTGTACAAATCGCAGCCTCGGAAACACAGATATACAAGAGCCTGTAATTCTGCCAGGAGTAACTGTAAAATGGAAGAGAAAAAAAAAAGAAGGTGCAACACTCACCATGATATAGAAAATCTAAAAGATATTTTTATTGAAAAACATCATGTTTTTAGCAAATGCTGAGCCAAATCAATGTTGCTGTCTGGCCAGGACAAAATGACAGTACAATTACTGAATCAGTTACATAAGGCCAGAGCTATAACAATACCTTGCTAATTCACACTGGAGCTATAAAGTAACAGTAATAGAAACATACTGCCACCAGGAGACATTCAGTTGCATACCCATAAATAGTGATTTTAGTAAAGTATATCCACACACCCACGGGCTGACCACCTGATGCGCGTTTCGGCTATTTGCCTTTGTCAGGGGATGGTACAGGAGTAACTGTAGAATAGCAATCAAATTGTTGAGAACAGCCCAATTGACCATAATATAGAACATCAACGAACACTGAGCTGCAAATAAATGCAGGCAAGAAGCTAAAACAAAGGAGGGGGAGGAGAACAGTCATGAAAGCTGCCTGCTGTCAGTGTGTAATATCCTTTCTATAAGAATAAAAGCTTGCAGGCTGTGAGAAGAATCAACTCCTTCAGTGCGAGAAGACACTCACTGTGATGCCACCTTGCTTATCTAATGTATATAGACAAACCTTAGCTAACACCCGGGAATAAACTGAAAATTAGCTGGAAGGAACTTCAGAGAGGTTTTTTTTTAGGCAGAAAAAGTTGGTCCAGAATTACAGTGCACACTCTATCAAATGAGACTAAGTTGTCGGAAAAGTTAGTGACATTTAAGACTCAGACAATAACCACATGTACTTGTGCTGCAGCTCTGCTCAAAATATTAAAATCTACCACTTTACCCATTCAGTGTGTATCCCTCTATGTCAGCAGGGAAAGGCTATGCCAAGATTTAAACTTTTCATGTATCCATAGGATAGGTGAAGGTCCCGTACCTTCAGTATAAATAGAGCAGTAACTGAATGTGCATGCTGCTGCTTCATTCATCACTATGGGACTGCCAAAGACAGGCTAGCACTGTACTCAGCTCCTCTTTAGCAGTCCCATTGAGATGCTACATTATCGGCTCCTATCAACCAAAAAACGCTCCATTTCTCATGATATTACAGAATGATGTACATAGATGATGAGATTTGTCGTAGATGTGTAAACAAGGGTTATAAAAGGCTGTGAATGAATTTGGCGTGCATGATCTTATGAAAGTCATGTTCCATATCCATATTGGTATTTCTTACTAAGCTCAGTCTTTGGGAAGAGGTATTCCTAGTGCAGTGTGTTGGTTTACAGTCCGGGCCTCCTGTACTTGTTCTTCAGAGCAATAGTCCTCCAGAAAAACATTGGCTAGATTGCTAAGTCTACGGTTGGTGGAGAGTGAGAATCTGAGCATACACTCCACCACAGGCTGTGTGGTAATATCTGCACGGGAAGCCGCTGTACTCAGGTACATGAGGGTTGTTATGGCGGAGAGAACAGTCTCTTCACGTTGGCTGGACAGGCAGTTGATCACAAGACTCAAACCCCCTGAAGCCAATATGTGACTCTTGGTGACTTTATCCAAGCATAAGTTACAAAGGCCTCCTTGGAAAAGGAAGAAAAAGAGTTAATAAGACAATGTGATCAGACATCCTGGGATACTGACCAATTACTGAAGAATCATCCCAACTGACTTGGATGCTTAGGGTTCTTCAGATGACTGCTGTAACATTGTCCAAACATGCTGCTCTATAATACAAAACCAATAATCTTTATGCTTCTGAACTGCCATAAAACAGGACCATGTATCTAAGCAGCGGATCAGCTAAAGAATCCCTATCAAACCACAAACAATGGTGGAGTTGCTACATTCTTTGGATGAGACAAACTACTATGGCTAGGTACACATCTGCAATGGATATCCGACTGGTGCGGATCCTTTGCCAGATGAAAAAACTGCAAACCCAGGCTTTGTTTTTCCAGCAATTTCAGTTAAAAAGAACAGACATCCAATGGACTCCATTATAGTCAATGGAGTCCCAAAGGGTCTGCTTGTGTGCACTATTTTTGCAGTTTGTTTGTGTGTTCTGGTCCGTGAATGGAGCAGAAGAACAGACATCCAGTGCAGATGTGAGATGAGCACAAGTCAATGTATCTCTCCAATGCAAAGGTTGAAAGCAGAGGGAGACCAGTATCAATTCCTGCAACTACCTGATTTTGGACAGATTTCGAGGCTTTCAAGAAAATTTAACTCACTATGGTAGTTCCATCTGTACAATGTTGATCACCCGAAGTGTATTTTTCCTGGCCTTCATCATCAGCTACACTATGTAATGTATTACTCCTATACGTACCTATTCCAAACTCCACCAAGGTTTCATTATCTTCAGTCAACATATCCAAGAACAAATCTGGAACCTGCAGTTGGCGAAGAAATGCAAAGTTCTTTGGGTCATAGGAGAAGTTGGCCAAGTTTGCCAAGACCTGTTCTTTGGCATCTAAAAAAGAAAAAGTGTTAGTAAGAGCAGGTCAAGCAGATATCCACAGGATAAGTGGCTGACTCCTACCTCTGTGACCACCACTGACCAAGAGAATGGAGGTCCCCTGTAGCGGCCTTACACCACACCCCGTCTATGGAACTGACGAAGGTAGCCAAGCACAGCAACGGTTTCACCGGCAATCCTATATGCCTTGTTCTCCTGTTCCATCCATAATGATGTTACCTCTGACTGGAGTAGTCACCTTACAAGCCATTACAATGGGCAGAGTGTGTCGTAGTTCCGATTTTTAAGGTCAGGAATTGGGACATGACGTGTTCTTGTGCGATACTGCTTGACAGTGCCAGCTGAGCAAAATAGCAGAGGCATTTTAACCGAATGCTCGCCCTGTGGCTTTATTCCTATAGGTTATATGGGACTACTGTCCTTGTGATTGGTCGGGGTAGTCGGACCTCCAATCACCAGACATTAAAGGGATTCTACCATTAAACTAATTTTTTTTCTAATGAACACGTCGGAATAGCCTTAAGAAAGGCTATTCGTCTCCTACCTTTAGACGTGGTCTCCGCCGCGCCATTCCGTAGAAATACCGGTTTTAACCGGTATGCAAATGAGCTCTCTGCAGTAGCTGAAACACTGATGAGCGCGTCCCCATTGTTGCCCAGAGCTCTTTCCTGCGCCGTCTCCTTCTTCTGCAGCAAATCCGCCTCTTCTGGCTTCTCTTGCTCTTGTAGTTCTATACAGGAGCATAGAGAGGCCACCCCAAAATGGCCACCAGCCGGCTCCTGTATTGAACTGCAAGAGCGGCTACCCAAAAATGGCCGCCGGCCGGCTCCTGTATTGAACTGCAAGAGCGGCTACCCAAAAATGGCCGCCGGCCGCTTTTGGGTAGCCGCTCTTGCAGTTCAATACAGGAGCCGGCTGGTGGCCATTTTGGGGTGGCCTCTCTATGCTCCTGTATAGAACTACAAGAGCAAGAGAAGCCAGAAGAGGCGGAGTTGCTGCAGAAGAAGGAGGCGGCGCAGGAAAGAGCTCTGGGCAACAATGGGGACGCGCTCATCGGCCTTTCAGCGCTGGGGCCCGCCCTCATTGCTGCGGAGAGCTCATTTGAATACTGGTTAAAACCGGTATTTCTACAGGACGGCGCGACGGAGACCATGTCTAAAGGTAGGAAACGAATAGCCTTTCTTAAGGCTATTCCGACGTGGCAATTAGAAAAAAAAGTAGTATAATGGTAGAATCCGTTTAAGGCTTAGTTCACACGTGAATACCGTGTGGCGTAATTTGGTCCGGAAAAAAAAAAACGCTTCCTAATTAGAAAGCAGTTTTTGGACCTTGATGCGTTTTTAGTGCGGTTTTTCGTAAAAAAACGCTTCAGAAAATGCCAGGCGTTTTTTCCTTCCTGGATAGTGAATGGACCGTAAAAAACCGCGATGCGGTTCCCGCCTCCCATTCACTTCTATTGACTTCCTGAGGCGGAATCGAACGCCGTAAATGAACGCTAGCGGTCTCCATAGACCACCATTGTGAGGGGGCGGATTATGACGTGGATTCCGCACCATAATCCGCCCCCTCTGTGCCCATGTGAACTGGCCCTTACCATCTACCCTGTTTATAATTCATAACTTGACATGATGTGAACAGAGCCTTACAGAACAATGCATTATTTTCATAGATCAGGGTGAACAACCTTCAGTACTCCAGCTGCTGTAAACACTACATTTCCCAGCATGCATATGTGCCAGGCTGCTCATAGATATCCCACAGAAGTGAGTGGAGCATGCTGGTTGTTGTAGTTTTACAGCAGCTGCAGTGGTGAAGACTGGCCACTGAGAAATGGAAGGCAAGTCTTTATATACAGTAAGACTACGACAACTTACCTGTACTATCCGTGTCCTGGAACTCGGTGACCAGAGCCTGTAAGTGCTGAAATCGGTCTGCGCCTGCGCACTGCCCGCCGCTCATCCTCTCCAGCTGTAGCCCGATTACCAGCACTAACAGTATCCGCTGAGCGGAAGTGACGACACGCCAGGAGCGGAAGTGGCTCTTTTGAGGGGATAATTACTATAGTAATGTATGGGTTTTTAAAATGTCCCCGTTAGGTAACGTTATTGTACAATATGCCGAACTGACCCTAGTTATTGTTACCGGTGTGCTCACCGAGGCTGAGTGAACTATAATCTGAATGGGTGTAGGTGATTACTATGGCCACTAGATGGCGACGTAGAACCACATTGCTCTATAGATACTTGTAGTATACCGCCATCTAGTGGCCGACTAATTTATAAACACTGGCAACACAATTATTGTGTTCAATCTTTCTATCTGGTCCACTTTAACAGACCAAATCCCACAGTATACTAAAGTGGCAGTAAAGTGAAGAGATCTGCATACATTTTATCGATCTGGCTCCAAATATGTAGCAAGATTTACAGGCGTTGGTAAAATAATGTATAAAAATACCCTGGTCACGTTTCCAATCTTCTGCTGCTCCCTTGGTTACTATGGTCCAGTCCCCGATGGGTTCTGACCTCAGGTGATGACATGTCGTATAGACACATGATCACAGTAGCCAATCATGGGAATCTGCATATATCTTTTCAAAGCTGTGGATTTCCCTGCATATTCCATTGGATTCCTGTGGAAATTTTGTAAAGCAAACCTGTTATGTGTGAATGCACCCACCCTAAGGGAGCGGTCTCAAACCTTTGTTGCCTCACAGACCAGTTCCAAGCAAGACAATTTTCACACTGCCCAGACGGAGAGGGGGTCGTACTCATGGGAAAATTGTCCTGCTTGGAACTACCATTAGCAAGGTGTAGGGAATCAGGGGGGCAAGGTGACATAGGATGTGGTCTCATCAACTTTCGGTTATTTTCACACTACTAGGTCTTGGACTTGAGACTCGGTCCATGTGTTGGCCAGATTTCCAGGCCTTTACACTATGCCTTTAGAGGGACTCCTAGCACTTGTTACTGTATGTATGATGCTAGGAGTCTCTGCCTTCCAGCGACATACTGTCATATAGTGATTAAATTATGGGATAGGATATCGCTGGGAGGCAGCGCATTGGTTGGAGAACTCTGCCCAAGGCCTTATTCACACGAACAGGACTAGGCATAGTATCACATTTATGAGGACCAGTTTTTCAAAGCTAGTTTTCATATTTCCTGCATTGGTGTAGGGCTTGTAGCTGGTGTAGACTTCAGGGATCATTTAGGCTAATTTACTGATCATAAATCAGGCAGGGCTGGTGAAACACCACAGTACACCCCTTGGCATGTCCCTTTCCATAAAAGTTTCGAGGTAAACGTAAAACAGGAAAAGTCACACGTTTTTGCACCAAAATCTGTTTTGCACAAAAAAAAGGAAACTTTTTTATGCCTTGTATGTCATAAAACTGGTGCAAGGCACCTAAAATCTGCCCCCCTGATTTCAATGTGGCAATTCACATGACTGTTATTTTGATGGTCCATTTTTTTCCTTCCAAAAATTAGAACATGTCCTGTCCATCCATTTTTACGGATCCCTCAATAAAGTGACATCTATGAGATGGGACCATTCTGTCCATTATCTCCACAGTCATGTGAATATAGCCTAATATTTGAACAAACTGCTTATTCTCAGAACATTTACCTTGGGTCAGTGCTGTATTATAGCATATCCAGTGATGCATGTATATAACTCTATGTTATATGCACTGTTGGAACATTGCATATTTGTCAACTGTCAACTGGATTGTCCCACATTTTTAGAAGTAATTGTAGGAAATGCTTGAAGGGTTGAGGTGTATGAAAAATCTGCCCAAAAGTGAGCAGTCCCACTTGGTTTTGGGGCAGGACATAAATGCCACACATTTTACCAACTAAAATATTGGTAAGGATGAGATTGCTTTGTCTGACAGCGCACAGCTATTTATGGCCATGCGATTATAGTATGTCTGAGCCTTGTAACTCATGGGTCAATGTCTATACTGCCAAGGACAGTCCTTTGCCTAAGTTTGCATTGGAATCCTCCCCTGTTGGTGTCTCTGTGGTTTCTTGTTACAGTCTTAAAGGGAATGTGTTATCAATTTTGACCCATTAAAATTGCTAAGGGAACTATGCAGGTGATGGAGAGATCAGTGTGAGGTTACATGCACGTGACTGTGGATGTGCCGAGTCTGTGGTTGAACGGCAATGATGGCACATGGTTGATATCTGTGTGCTACCTGTGCCGTCACAGGCCCATTCATATCCTTCTAAGAGGGACAGGACCTGTCATGCATTTTGCCCGGGCTCATAGCGCGTTGCAAGGGCCCAAGATAATACACGTGTCTGTGTATGGGCCATTACAGTATAATCGGTCAGTGTGCTAGCTGTGACCACAACTAGCTTACTGACTATGCACGTTTGTGTGCGGGGAGCCTAAACATAGCTATTTACATGGTCGTGCTTTCTGCATGAAAGAAAATTCTACTGGCACTGGATTTGTAAGCACCTAGGAGATATTCTTTTACTGTGCATTGCCCCAGCCTTCCTGAACTTTCCATCCCCTCCTCTCTGCTTCAGACAGCCTTTCTCTAAACCAGTACCCAACCTTTCCCTGTCACTTGGGCTACTTTCCCTAATAATCCCAGCACTGCCCCCTACTGCTCCCATGGTACTACTGACAAACATTCACAACCACTGGAAAACAATGGACAAATGCAAACAGTCTGCAAAGTTTGTTGTGGAGCTATGTAACCTTGTATACAGTTTCCCTGAACCTCACCCGCCCAAGTATTTGCCAAACAACTACACCTGGAAACTTAGAAGATCGCAACAGGTGAAACAGCAGGCTTGGAAACAGTTAAAATCCCAGACATATACAGTATATGTATTGTACACTTGTCTCAACACAATGGTCCAAAGAGACGTCTTGAGCTTACCCTGCAAAAGAAAAGAATTGCAGTGAGGATTTCCCCTTATCCTTGTGGTTCGATTCACTAGGAGGACTTCTCCATGTGTTGTCCGGACTACTGGACTTTCTCCTAATCTTAGTTTTGCTTTTATTCTCTTTGCTTCTATCGTCTACCCAAATGTCTCATCCTCCTTTAGCTAGCATTCACAGGCAAATCTTCTTCCAAGATAATGTCAACACAACCTGTTCCTGTGCCCTAAAAACTTGTGCAAACTTCCTGATGGACTCCTACCAATTTCTCAACAATATCTTTTTATCTTTGTCTTACGCTAGGTTCACACCTGCGCTCCAGTTTCCATTCTTCAGGTCCGCTTGGGGACTATGATGGGGTCCGCCAGGTTTCCACCCGAAAAATGTGGAGAGAGAAGTCTTGCTTCCAGGGCTTTTCTCATGGCATTTTTCAAGCGCTATGGAGGACAGAATCTCCAAACAGAAAGCGAGTGCAGGTGTGACCCAACCTTAGTCTGAAATCTCATGGCATCTGCTAGAGGGGTTTTCAGACCCACATGGAGTTTTCATATTGATGACTTATCCATAGGACAAGATCATTGTCTTATCTCGAAGAAGGATCGGGCATGTATTAGGCTACGACCCACGTAGCAAACCGCAGCAAAAAAAGATCTCCCTACTATACCTATAGGGAAACCACCAAGCTTTCCGTAGGTATAATTGACAGGCTGAGATTTCGAAATCTGCAATGGCTTTGGAAAATAGCGTATCCGCTGCACGTAATTTTCCGCAGTGTGTGGATGTGTATGCAGGGACTGTAAAACACCATAGCCAAACCGCAGCATTTACATCACATGGGGCCCCAGTCTAAATCCAGTTATCTGATTCCTCTCTCCCCTAGTAACAACTCCAAAATTCAGTTCAGCTGATGCCAATCTAATGTGTATGGCCGTCTTTCATCACCTGCTATGTTCCAGCGGCTGAGAAGTACGGCTCAACCAAAGGGACCAT
Organism: Leptodactylus fuscus; assembly: GCF_031893055.1. Lineage (NCBI taxonomy): Eukaryota > Metazoa > Chordata > Amphibia > Anura > Leptodactylidae > Leptodactylus > Leptodactylus fuscus. The sequence goes on from NC_134270.1 coordinate 132,700,092, forward strand.
AACTTCAGAAAGCTGTCGACTGAATGGTCCCCCTGACACCCCCAGATACATGTACACTTGGCTGAAGTGAAGCCTGCATGTGTTCATACTAGAAAGAAAAGAGTAAGGCCCTGCCAGAGAGCTCTGTAAGTGGCTTATTTCCTCTATAGATGAACCAGCCTTATCTTTGGTTGCTTCTTCCCAGTTCTAGCCTTGATACACCAGTATTTGTAGCATTGGGGCAGTCGTGTCCACCAGGCTGTCATGCAGTCAGTATTCATATAGTCCAGAATTATTGGGAAAGATGATGTCCTCTGCCAAGTACCCATGGCAGTGACACCCTGAGACCCAGTACAAGCAGGCAATGCCTGTATGCTATAGAGCCATGACGGAAGATACCATGGGGGGAAGGAGTCCTATCCATTATCCCAGGGAAGGATTTATAGTGAGACCATCAGAGTGCGTGGGTCAGCCATTATGAGGATAGAATTCACCATTCTGCCAAGTAACATAAAGTCTTTCTGTGATAAGTGCAGGTAAAGCTTATGTTCTTTTTGTCCAACTGCATCTGCGTCCTGTCTGTGTGCCAACTCCTTGACCCCTGATGAACCCGCCATAGGCAGCGGTGATACACGTGGGGCGTTCTAGCTTCCTGTTTAACCTCCTACACCCTCCTTACTTCCTCTTTGGTTGATAACACGCTTACTATCGTATAATAGGATCAGATGGTTTTCTATTAAATGCATTGACTATGTGAAATGTTTTAACTATTTGGATATTAGGAGTTACCAGCTATAATATTTATATGTATATTTTGCATGAGTACCGTATATATTCGAGTATAAGCCGAGTTTTTCAGCACAGTTTTGTGCTGAAAAAGTCCGCCTCGGCTTATACTCGGGTCATTACGGTAATTCAGCAATATCATAGTTACAGATCCGGCATCCGGACCTGGCATACAGACACCGGGACGGGGTACAGACCTCCCTCCCCCCCACACTCCATCACACGCTGGGTGACATGGCCACATAAGCTCAGTCCCGCACCCGGCGTGTATCTGCATTCCGGGCCTGCTAGCAGAAGTACCGTAAGTACATCTGCAGTTTGAAATTGACAGCATCGCTAAGCTCCTGCTATGAGCATGGCGATGCTGCGGCCCGGCACCCGCCCCAGTGTCTGTATGCGGGGTCTGTAACTATAATGGCGCCGCCGGCTGGGGATTCCCCTCAGAGCTCCTGTAAAGGCTCCCCAGCCGGCAGTGCTTCTCTTTTGCAGACTGCTCTATGCAGCCTGCAAAAGAAATGATAATTTTTGCAATGTATTGCAATTCATTAGCATTGCAATGCATTGCATTAGTGTTCAGACCCCCTGGGGTCTAATAAATGCAAAAAAAAAGTCAAAAAAAATAAAAATAAAGTATTAGTATAGTAATAGTTTTAGTAAATAAAAAGTATTAAAAATTCAAATCCTCCCCCTTTCCCTAGAACACATATAAAACTAATACTGTCAATACTGTGAAACACATACACGTTAGTTATCCCTGTGTCCAAAAACACCCGCTCTACAAATCTATAAATATATTTTTCCTGTACGGTAAATGCCGTAGCGGGACAAAAAAAGGTTGTCTAACTGCCCCTTCCCCGAGACTGAGTCCCCCCCCCACACACACACACTTGGAATTCAGCCTGACTACATCCAGGCTAAGTATAGGGTATCTGCAGTGCTCCTGTTCTGTCGGGAAGGGGTTAATAGGAGCACTGCAGATCCCCTATATTCAGCCAGACTGAATTCCAAGTGGGGGGAAAAAAAAGCTCAGGGAAGGGGCAGACAGACAACCAAAACTCCCCCTCCCCTTCCCCAGCACCTACTGCACCCAAAAACTCTGACCATTTTAATTTTTGAAATTTTCCAGTAGCTACTGCATTTTCCCCCTAGCCTTATACTGGAGTCAATAAGTTTTCCCAGTTTTTTTTGTGGTAAAATTAGGGGCCTCAGCTTATATTCGGGTCGGCTTATACTCAAGTATTTATGGTATTTACTGGACGATGCGTATTGGATGAATTACTTACTATGACATATTTCTTTATGAATTGCATACATTTGGCATTTATGTACTATTGAGGTATATATATTTTTTGCGCACAGGATGTATTTTGGGACTTATTTTGGACTCGTCACGGGTCAGGCTCACCCATTACTGCCAGGTGGACTAGTGAGTTGTTTTATAATTTTACTGAGCTGTCCTTACATTTAATACAGATCATTATATTTATGATGGATGTGTGTATTTTTTCCTGCCTCTTGCTTTCTTCATTGTTGTGTGCTATCTCCTGACACCATCCTCTGCTAGGACACAGGCTATTAACAGTTTCCCACTATCCTATACATAGGCTGAAAAATCCCTTTAATTGAGAGTTTACACAATTATAACATCCTCACAATGACAAGAACATGTCTGCTAGAAAATCACAACTGCTTCCAGCCTGTGAAAATCTTATCTGAGGATGGCCTTCTCCGATTACCTCTTTAAGTATCAGGCACCATACCAAGAACTCTGTTATAGGACAATCTCTTATAGATTATGTGAATACAGTTTCAGCAAGGTTTAAGAAATGTATAACTAATAGGTATTTATGGCATAAAGCATATAATATCCATTGCCATATATGATAGCCATTGATTATTACCTACATTATCTATAATGACTATTTTTCATTATCACTAGCACTTGGGTCAGAAGAGGTAAAATGTTTCATTAGGGCAACACCACTGTGAGGTGTACAGGGACTTACTACACCGTTCATGCGCTGTTACAAATTGTGGGAAAGGAATAAGTAAAATAACCACTTTGGTGGAAAAGAGGAGTTAGCTCTAGTGCCACCTTTTGGAAGGTAGCTCCCTATAGATCAATGCAAGCGCTATTGCTCTTTTCCATCAAGGAGGTCTTATTTGTATATTCCTTACCCAGATCTTAGCAGGTCATGCATGGTCTAATAAGTAATTCCCTGTACTGTACTGTCAAATGAGACCTAGTACCCCTTCTGACTCACATCTTAGACCTCTCACACAGCTAGCCGGCACCCTGCTCTGCACTGATGAGAGGTGATAACCTTGTCCTTTTGGTGTAGTTATTCTGGATTGGCTGTTATTCTCAGGTTATTAAATTATGTTTTATGAAAAACCATGCATTCATCTATAGGTAGCTACCTTGCAAAAGGCAGTGCTAGAGCAAATTCATCTTTTTTTTTTCCTTAAGGATAACTTATTTGTCATTGCAGCTTATTCATATGCAGATTAACATGTGCTTTTGTAACTTTGCTCATACTCCCTAGGCTACTTGTGTGGAGACAGGTGAAATTTTAAGTATGTGAGTGATGTCATGGGTTCCTCTCCAGCAACTGCTGATGAAACTGATTAGTCTCAGTGGTCACGTGAGGTGTAGGACTTCCATCAACAAGGCGACAGTGTGAGCCTGAACAAACACTGGTTCTGGACAACAAAGTCCTGGGGTCAGGTAGGTGAGTATGCTTTTATTTTTCTAAAAAAAAAAAAAAAATTAAACATCTTTCCCAGATACCTTATGGGTTGCTCCAATTCCTGGACGTCTTTAATTCACTGATTGACACACTGCAAGATGATGTATATTTACTTTGTTGGGAAGGGGTTAAAGAGAAAATTGGGTCCATCTTAATAACGTATTACTCCTTCATCTGTGCTGAGATGTGCATCTCTCTTCATTCATTTTTGTAGGAGTTTCAGAAACAGCCATTTAAATGTGCTTGGCTGTTTAAGGACATTCCATAGAAGTCAATGGAGAGAACCAGTCATGCACAGTTGTTGTGGGATGGGGTTCCTAACTAAGATAAGGACTAGAGATGAGCGAACACTAAAATGTTCGAGGTTCGAAATTCGATTCGAACAGCCGCTCAATGTTCGTGTGTTCGAACGGGTTTCGAACCCCATTATAATCTATGGGGAACAGATACTCGTTAAGGGGGAAACCCAAATCCGTGTCTGGAGGGTCACCAAGTCCACTATGACACCCCAGGAAATGATGCCAACACCTCTGGAATGACACTGGGACAGCAGGGGAAGCATGTCTGGGGGCATCTAACACACCAAAGACCCTCTATTACCCCAACATCACAGCCTAACAACTACACACTTTCCACATTCAAAAAAACCTCTATCAAAGTGGGAAAATACCTGGAAACCTTCTTTACTCCCCAAATGGATGGACACAAACCCCAATTTAAGCTCAACAAACAGTAACAACCACCCCTTTAAATCACGTTCCCCATGACAACCACAAATGGAATAGGCAATGGGAATTCCAAAAGCCCTCACCCTTAACTGTCATTTTGAGTGTGTGTGTGTGTGTGTGTGTGATGTGGTAAGACCTTCCAAAATTCACTTTTCTAGCACTTAACATGAGCCCTTCCAAACAAAGTTACAGGACCTTAAGCTGAGCTACCAGCAGAGATTGAGGCCCTTGGCATGAGTAGAGCCTTGCACCAGCAGTGTTTTTGGCACTTAGGGTGAGTTGAGCCTTGTACCAGCGTGTGTCCCTTAACATCAGGCGGGCCCTAAGTTCTGCGCTTTGCACAAAAGTTCCACATTAACTAGGCTGAATGGTACAAAGATTAGTAGGCCCGAGAACCAGGAACAGGTCTTGCAATGGCTGTCGGATAACGCTTAAAGCACATTGTCCACCAGCCAGTCAGCCTCTACCTCCTCTTACCCAACAGTCTTGTCCTCCTTCCACCCAAAATTCCCAATCTTCCCAGAACAATAACCCCAACTGTCCCTGCTCCCCAGAGCTGTTCTCCCTTCCTTTGACTGTACCGCAACCTGCCCCTCCATTTCGCGATTCCACGGACCTAACAGACGAGTATCTGTGTCCAGATGCTCAAACACTAGAGTCTCCTCCATTCCATCTCCGGTCGATTTGGTGGCGGATGACCAGCAACCCACCCTCATCGACGACGATGAGACGCAGTTGCTGTCAGGGCAGCCAGTTGACATGCGCATTGTGCAGGAGGAGGAGGCGAGATAGGAGTTGGAAGAGGAGGTGGTGGACGACGAGGACCCCACCTGGACAAGGCGGATGTCAAGCTGGGAAAGTAGTGTGGATGTTGAGGCAGGTGCAGCACCAAAAAGGGTAGCTAGAGGCAGAGACATGTCCAGAGGCAGAGGTCAGCTGCTTTGCCGAAGCCAGGCCAGACCTGGAATGTCCGAAGATGTTCCCTTTTGTACCCAGCCCAGAAAAACTCCCCCATCGAGGGCACATTTCTTGAAGGTGTAGAGTTTTTTCAAGGAATGCGCCGAGGACAGATATAGTGTCGTCTACACAATTTGCCTCTCGAAATCAAGTAGGGGCCCTGAGAAGAGCAACCTGTCCACCACTTCAATGCACCGTCATTTGGAATCCAAGCAATGGAATCAGTGGCAGGCAGCAACGGCAGGACAAACGTCGTCCGCCGTTCATGCCACTGCCTCTGCTCACAGTGCTGGCGATGCACTCCAGAGGACGAGCCAGGACATCACTTCATCTGCCTCCGCCACTTTGTTGACTTCTCCCTCATCCTCCCCTGTTTCTGTCTTATCTCCTTCTCCTGCACCATCAAAGGCACCATCAGGCGCTTCTTTATAACAACCCACCATCTCTCAGACATTGGAGCGCCGGCAGAAATACACCGCTAACCACCCACCCACGCAAGCCTAGAACGCCAACATCGCTAAACTGCTGGCCCAGGAGAGGTTGGCGTTCCGGCTTGTTGAAACTCCCGTCTTCCCGGACCTGATGGCAACTGTGGCACCTCACTATGCCGTCCCTAGCCGTCACAACTTCTCCCGGTGTGGCGTCCCCGCCTTGCACCAGCACGTGTCACTCAACATCAGGTGGGCCCTTAGTTCCGCGCTTTGCTGCAAGGTCCACTTGACCACCGACACTTGGACAAGCGCCTGTGGTCAGGGATGCTGCTTATCTTTAAGGACAGGCAGGGTGAATGTGGTGGAGTCTGGTCCCGGGGTGCAAACTGAGGTACCCTATCTCCTCTCCCAGGCTAAAATTCATGGCAGGAGTAGACTGAAACCCTACGACGCTGCAACCTCCACCCCAGCTACTAGCGGCAAACGCTAAAACACTGGTGTGGGGAGACGTCAGCAGGCGGTGCTGAAGCTCATCAGCTTGGGGGACAGACAGCACAGTGCCTCCGAGGTCAGGGATGCCATCCTGGCTGAGATGGCATTTTTTTTTCCCTGCTACACCTGGGGCCTGGCATTTTTACGCCTGTGATAATGGCTGGAACCTGGTAGCGGCTCTGGAGCTTGCCAGCCTCCAACACGTTCCATGTTTGGCCCACGTCTAACCTAGTGGTGCAAAGTTTTTTGAAAACATACCCAAATGTACCGAAGCTACTGTTGAAAATGCGGCGCTTGTGCGCCCACTTTTGCAAGTGCACAGGAGTCGCTGCTAGCCTAAAAACACTCTAGCAAGGCCTACATCTGTCCAAACACAGGCTGTTGTCCGTCATTCACACACGCTGAAACCCTACAATACCATATCTTGAGCAGGGTGTGTGAGCTGCACAGACCTTTGATGGAGTTCCATCTACAAAACCCAAGGGTTCCTCAAAGTCAGCTCCCAAAGTTTCTGCACCATGAGTTTCCAGGGGTGGCAGAGTTATGGCTAGGGGCAGAGGCATGGATAGGGATGATGTCTAGGGGCAAAAGCAGTGTGGATGTGGAGGCAAGCTAAACAGGAAAAACTGGGGGTACAAGCTAAGGCATGGACTGGGGTGATGTCTAGGGGCAAAAGCAGTGTGGATGTTGAGGCAAGCTAAGCAGGAAAAACTGGGGGTACAAGCTAAGGCATGGACTGGGGTGATGTCTAGGGGCAAAAGCAGTGTGGATGTGGAGGCAAGCAAAGCAGGGAAAATGGTGGCTAGAGGCAAAGGGATGTCCATAGGCAGCAAGGGCAAAGATGCAAAACTCTCCCCTGTTTCAAGAATTTTCCTGACTTGTCTCCCCACAAAACATTCCTGGGAGGAGGGCTGAAACACCACCCTCCTCCTCCTCCGCTGTTAGATTGACCCCAGCTACGAGCTGAAAATGCTGCAACACTGGTGTGGGGAGACGTCAGCAGGCTGAACTGAAGCTCATCAGCTTGGGAGACGGACAGCACAATGCCTCTGAGGTCAGGGATGCCATCCTGGATGAGATGGCAATTTGTTTATCCCCGCTGCCCCTGGGGCCAGGCTTTTTTGTCTTGTTGGAGGGCTCTGGAGCTTGCCAGCCTCCAACACGTTCCATGCCTGGCCCACGTGTTCAATGTAGTGGTGCAATGATTTTTAAAAACATACCCCAAATTAGCTGAGCTAAGGGTGAAAGTGCGGCACTTGGACACCTACTTTCCCAAGTCTACAGTACCTGGAGCTAGCCGCAATACACTCCAGCAAGGCCTACATCTGCCTGAAGCACCTACTGTTGTGCGAGGTCACCACACGATCTAACCCTAGATACCGTATGTTGAGCAGGGTGTGTGAGCAGCAGAGACCTTTGATGGAGTACCAGCTACAAAACCCAAGGGTTCCTCAGAGTCAGCTCCCTCACTTTCTGCACCATGAGTTTCCATGGGTGGCAGACTTATGGCTAGAGGCACAGGCATGGATAGGGGTGATGTGTAGGGGCAAAAGCAGTGTGGATGTGGAGGCAAGCTAAGCAGCAAAAACTGGGGGTACAAGCAGCCGGTGGCATCATCACTGACAAGCACAGCTGTCAAACAGCTGACAGGCTGACTTTCACCAAAATGAACAGACAATGGATAGACTCATCATATACATGTCAGTTACATGACAAATTTAGTGCAATTTGCAAGTCCAAGATGGGTTGGAGATCTGCAGAGAGGAATCTCACCACCTCTTGCGGGTGCCATCATTTGGAAGGCAAGCCCTGGGCTCAGTGGGTGAGAGCAAGCGCAGGATAATCGTCGTTTGGCCTGGCGGCCACTGCCTCTCCCACTGTTGACAGGGCTGGCGCTGCAGTCCAGACCAGCAGCCAGGACACCTCCACATCTGCCTCTGACACTTTGGGGAGTTCACCCTCATCCTCACCTTTTCCTGCCATTTCTCCTTTTGCCCGCGCCATCATGCGCCTCTTCCCAGCAACTCTCCATCTCCCAAGCCTTTCATTTCATGCTAAAGTACAGCGCAACCCACCCACATGCCCAAGGCTTCAACGGCCTCATCTCAAGAAATCTGGCCCAGGAGATGTTGGAATCCCGGCTGGGGGACACTCTGCCCTTTTTGGGCAGAGTGTCTACTGCGCCACCGCACTGTGCCGTCCACACCAGCACTTTCCCCCAAACATGAGGCGGTCCCTAAATTCAGCGCTTAGCCCTAAAGTTCCACGTGACCAGTTACGAATGGACAAGTGCATGCGGACAGGGACGCTACCTTTCAATTTTGGCACAGTGGTTGAATGTAGTTGAGGCGTGGACCGGGTCGCAAAATGTGGTGGCCTGACTTGTCTCCCCACACAACATTCCTGGGAGGAGGGCTGAAACACCACCCTCCTCCGCTGTTAAATTGACCCCAGCTACGAGCTGGAAACGCTGCAACACTGGTGTGGGGAGACGTCAGCGGGCCGTGCTGAAGCTCATCAGCTTGGGGGCCAGACAGCACACTGCCTACAAAGTGAGTCATGCCATCCTCGATGAGACGGCAATGTGGTTTTTGCCACTGCACCTGGGCCCAGGCATGTTGTCATGTGTGATAATGGCCGTAACCTGGGATCGGCTCTGTAGCTTGGCAGCCTGCAACATATTCCATGCCTGGGCCACGTTTTTAACTCATTGCTGCTAATCTTTTTAAAAAGGTACCCCAATGTTCCTGAGCTACTGGTGAAAGTGTGGCGCTTGTGCGGATAGTTTTTAAAGTGTATAGTTGCCGCTGCTAGCCTCTATGCACTCCTACAACGCCTGTACCTGCTGGAACAACGGCTGTTGTGCGACGTCTCCACACTGCTGGCACTAAACATATCATGTGTTGAGCAGAGTGTGTGAGCAGCACAGACCTTTGATGTAGTTCCAACTCCAAAACCTTCGGGTTCGTCAAAGTCAACTCCCTCAGTTGCTCAACCATGAGTGGCCATGGGTGTCAGACTTATGTGAAATCCCATCCCATCCATTGCACTGGACACGAAACATTAGCATGCGCTCAGCACAACTTCGGATATGGCAGCTGCGTTAAGCAGGGTGCAGGGTACAACACAGACCAGGCCCGAGCACCAGGAACAGGTATTAGAAATACTGCAGCATCCGCCATTTCCTTCCAATTTTGGGGTTTTGGACCCGCCACCGACTTGTCTGGACCTAAGTGGGGATCATGAGACACAGTTGCCATCAGGGCAAGCTGTGGTCATGTGCAGTTTGCAGTAAGGGGCCAGTGCGCAATTGGAAGAGGAGTTGGTGGATGACGAGGCCGCCGACCCAACATGGACAGGGGTGATGTCTAGGGGCTAAAGCAGTGTAGATGTAGAGGGAAGCTAAATCAACAAAAAACCTGGGTAGAAGCAAAGGCATAAACTGGGGTGATGTTTAGGGGCTAAAGCAGTGTAGATGTGGAGGGAAGCTAATTCAACAAAAAAAAAACAGGGTAGAAGCAAAGGCATAAACTGGGGTGATGTTTAGGGGCTAAAGCAGTGTAGATGTGGAGGGAAGCTAATTCAACAAAAAAAAACAGGGTAGAAGCAAAGGCATAAACTGGGGTGATGTTTAGGGGCTAAAGCAGTGTAGATGTGGAGGGAAGCTAATTCAACAAAAAAAACAGGGTAGAAACAAAGGCATAAACTGGGGTGATGTTTAGGGGTGAAAGCAGTGTAGATGTGGAGGGAAGCTAAGCAGCAAAAACAGTGGGTAGAAGCAAAGGCATGCAAAACTCTACCCTGTTGGAAGACTTATTCCTAGGTCTGGAACACGTTAATGGCCCCCCTGGACAAATTACTGCCACTCAGGGGCCTAGTGTCACCAGGAGGGACAAGTATAGGCGCATGTTGTGGGAATACCTGGCCGACACCAGCTCTGTCCTCTCCGATCCCTCTGTGCTCTACAGCCTACACTTATTTTCTCATCTTTTTTTCTGCACTGCACATCTCTTGCCTGCTTCCTTTGGGATCTTACAAGTGGTGGTCCACTTCCAAAGATGGTAATTTCACTAGACAGTGTAACGGGAGTAGCTGAGGGATCGCTGTCTTAACCACTTTTTGGCACAAAATTAACTTCCAAAGCCAAATATGGTGCAAGTATATGATGCAAGGACACCTACACACCTATCTCTGACACATTGGGGAGTTCACCCTCATGCGTCCTCTACGCCTGCACTATCATGCGCCTCTTCCCAGCCACTCCACATTTCCCAAGCTTTTCATTGCAGGTAGAAGTACAACACAACCCACCCCCATGCCCAAGCCTTTAACAGCCTCATTGATAAACTGCTGGCCCTGGAGATGTTGGTGTTTGTTTATGCTTCTGGAGACCCAGGCCTTCCGTCAGCAGATGGCAGCTGGGGCACCTCCCTATGCTGGGCCTAGCCGTTACTACTTCTCTTGGTGTGCTGTCCCTGCCTTGTGCCTGCATGTGTCCCATAACATAAGTCGGGCCCAGAGCTCTGCGCTTTGCTGCAAGGTCCACTTGACCACCGACACATGGACAAGCGCCTGTGGTCAGGGATGCTGCAGTGCTTATCTTTAATGACAGGCAGGGTGAATGTGGTGGAGTCTGGTCCCCGGGTGCAAACTGGGGTGGCCTATCTCCTCTCCCAGGCCAAAATTCATGGCAGGAGTAGACTGAAACCCTACGATGCTGCAACCTCCACCCCAGCTACTAGCGGAAAACACTGTAACACTGGCGTGGGGAGATGTCAGCAGGCCGTGCTGAAACTGATCAGCTTGGGGGACAGACAGCACAGTGCCTCCGAGGTCAGGGATGCCATCCTGGCTGAGATGGCATTTTTTTTTCCCTGCTACACCTGGGGCCTGGCATTTTTGCGCCTGTGATAATGGCTGGAACCTGGTAGCAGATCTGGAGCTTGCCAGACTCAAACACGGTCCACGCATGGCCCACGTTTTCCAACTTGTTGGTGCCATGTTTCTTTGAAACCTACACCATTGTGCCTGATATACAGGTCAAAGTGGGGCCATTTTCGTAAGTGAGAACTAGCCTCTGCTAGGCAGAAAACATTCAGAGCACACTCCTCTCATCTTCGCACCATTGGCTGGCGGAGGAAGACGAGGGGGTTGGAGTGGCATCTGATGTCCCTGTCCCACACGAGGCTAGAGGGTGCACTTCAGTGCATCCCATTGCTTCACCACAAATGGTGTGAAGGGGAGTGGAAAATGGAGGAAATGGAGAGTGACCCTTACAGTTGGGACCAGCAAAGGCATGCCAAGTAACACACTGGCACACATGGCTGACTTCATCTTGGGTTGCTTTTCAACACATATTTCACATCATGAAGAACAAATAATACTGGATTTTTACAAGCCTCGAAACCCGGTCTAGGTCTAATGTCTGTTCCTTTCTTATATTAGGGGAGAGGGAAAAAAAATTACTTCAGTGATACGTTTAGCGTACATAGACTGACTATTAATGTGTATCCCACTTAGTGTTGTTAGGGTTACACACCGTCACAACCTGGCTAAAGCTTCTATAGCTGTTAATAAAGTCAACATAACTTTACGGTATCCAAAAAGACAGCTGGTACCGACAGAGAGCAAGACAAATGTCAACCAAAGCTGTGAGCTCTGAACACCCACAGTGACTTTGGCGTCATCATCATTATAAGGGAGCGGGTGGTAATAAATAACTTGGCAGTGCCTAAAACCCAAAAAGCTTATACAACTATATTTACATTAAGATACACAAATGACACTTTTCAGTAGCATGTCATGAGACAAGCTGATAAGCTCTTCCTTTGTGCAGTGCTATTTGAAAGTTAAACGCTGCCTTTATTTTAATTCTGGAGAAGGTGCAGACATTAGATTTAGAACATGTTGTCTTCATTGTCCAAATCCTCTATATAGGTAACGTGTTTTTCGGGCCGAGCTGTCTGGGAACGAGCTGGTGCAGCACTGACAACCTGGGTGAATATGGCAAGAGCCTGAGATGTAGGGTGAATGAATCCCCAAATTATTTGTGGAATTCCCAGTGAGACAATGGCACTATATACCAGTAGCAAAAATTGTGGGTGCACATAACCCCAATATATTCTTTGAATTCCCAGTGAGACAATGGCACTATATACCAGTAGCAAAAATTGGTGCACGTAACCCCCATATATTCTTTGAATTCCCAGTCAGACAATGGCACTATATACCAGTAGCAAAAATTGTGGGAGCACGTAACCCCCATATATTCTTTGAATTCCCAGTGAGACAATGGCACTATATACCAGTAGCAAAAATTGTGGGTGCACGTAACCCCCATATATTCTTTGAATTCCCAGTCAGACAATGGCACTATATACCAGTAGCAAAAATTGTGGGTGCACGTATCCTCAATATATTCTTTGAATTCCCAGTCAGACAATGGCACTATATACCAGTAGCAAAAATTGTGGGTGCACATAACCCCCATATATTCTTTGAATTCCCAGTGAGACAATGGCACTATATACCAGTAGCAAAAATTGTGGGTGCACGTAACCCCAATATATTCTTTGAATTCCCAGTGAGACAATGGCACTATATACCAGTAGCAAAAATTGTGGGTGCACGTAACCCCCATATATTCTTTGAATTCCCAGTCAGACAATGGCACTATATACCAGTAGCAAAAATTGTGGGTGCACGTAACCCCAATATATTCTTTGAATTTCCAGTGAGACAATGGCACTATATACCAGTAGCAAAAATTGTGGGTGCACGTAACCCCAATATATTCTTTGAATTCCCAGTCAGACAATGGCACTATATACCAGTAGCAAAAATTGTGGGTGCACGTAACCCCCATATATTCTTTGAATTCCCAGTCAGACAATGGCACTATATACCAGTAGCAAAAATTGTGGGTGCACATAACCCCCATATATTCTTTGAATTCCCAGTGAGACAATGGCACTATATACCAGTAGCAAAAATTGTGGGTGCACGTAACCCCCATATATTCTTTGAATTCCCAGTCAGACAATGGCACTATATACCAGTAGCAAAAATTGTGGGTGCACGTAACCCCAATATATTCTTTGAATTCCCAGTGAGACAATGGCACTATATACCAGTAGCAAAAATTGTGGGTGCACGTAACCCCAATATATTCTTTGAATTCCCAGTCAGACAATGGCACTATATACCAGTAGCAAAAATTGTGGGTGCACGTAACCCCAATATATTCTTTGAATTACCAGTCAGAAACTGGAACTATATAGCAGTAGCAAAAATTGTGGGTGCACATAACCCCCATATATTCTTTGAATTCCCAGTGAGACAATGGCACTATATACCAGTAGCAAAAATTGTGGGTGCACGTAACCCCCATATATTCTTTGAATTCCCAGTGAGACAATGGCACTATATACCAGTAGCAAAAATTGTGGGTGCACGTAACCCCAATATATTCTTTGAATTCCCAGTGAGACAATGGCACTATATACCAGTAGCAAAAATTGTGGGTGCACGTAACCCCAATATATTCTTTGAATTCCCAGTGAGACAATGGCACTGTATACCAGTAGCAAAAATTGTGGGTGCACGTAACCCCAATATATTCTTTGAATTCCCAGTCAGACAATGGCACTATATACCAGTAGCAAAAATTGTGGGTGTATATAGCCCCAATTCTATTGCTAGGGGACTTGCAGGGTATTTCTGAGGTGAAGGTGGGGGGGCACACCGTTGGAACGGGGATTTGGGGTGTATATATGGGGTATACGGGAATACACTGTCAGTGTGTTCCATTCAGGATCCTGGGAAAGCTGGGTTGCGGCGATTGAGCCCGTCAGTGCCACGTTACACTGACAAGCTTCTCCCTGGAATTGAAGTTATATGTAACCCCAATATATTCTTTGAATTCCCAGTGAGACAATGGCACTATATGGCAGTAGCAAAAATAGTGGGTGTATATAGCCCCAATTCTATTGCTAGGGGACTTGCAGGGTATTTCTGGGGTGAAGGTGGGGGGGCACACCGTTGGAACGGGTATCGGGGGTATATATCGGGTATACGGGAATACACTGTCAGTGTATTCCATTCAGGATCCGCGGAAAGCTGGGTTGCGGCGATTGAGCCCGTCAGTGCCACGTTACACTGACAAGCTTCTCCCTGGAATTTAGCTCTTATAAGAGCTGTTGGTTGTCTTCTCCTTCCTATCTAGCCTGTCCCTGCCTACCCAGAATCTAAGCCCTAGCTAGCTGGACGGAAACCTCCGTCCCCGGTGAATTGCAAGCTCAGAATGACGCGAAGCTGGGCGTCGCTGTTCTTTTAAATTAGAGGTCACATGTTTTCGGCAGCCAATGGGTTTTGCCTACTTTTTTCAACGTCACCGGTGTCGTAGTTCCTGTCCCACCTACCCTGCGCTGTTATTGGAGCAAAAAAGGCGCCAGGGAAGGTGGGAGGGGAATCGAGTAATGGCGCACTTTACCACGCGGTGTTCGATTCGATTCGAACATGCCGAACAGCCTAATATCCGATCGAACATGAGTTCGATAGAACACTGTTCGCTCATCTCTAATAAGGACTGGTCTGAAGAGTTGGGACCCTCATCTATAAGACTTTAATGACTTACTGCTAGATGATGCATGTTGTAGTTACATGGTTGGGAAGGGGTTAAGGGTTTTTATGTGTGTTTGTCAGATGTTTTTATCACATACAGAAATATAATTGCAATCATATTATGAGTAATAAAATCTTATATTGACAGTTAGAATGAGTTAATGCAGCAAGTCAATATTTGCAGTGTTGACCCTTCTTCTTCAGGACCTCTGCAATTCTCCCTGGCATGCTCTCAATCAACTTCTGGACCAAATCCTGACTGATAGCAGTCCATTCTTGCAAACAAACTAAATAGATATTAAAGGTTATGTGCATAAATTAATTTCAAGAGCAAAAGAATATTTTTGTGTGTGGGGATTTTTTGCACATTAAAAAGTTAACTTTTATTAATTCCTATTAAAAGTAGTGATACAAAACAAAACAAAAATAAATGTTCCTAAAAAACTGTGTGTGGTCTTGGTTGTACTTGAAAAAGTTCCACCTCCAAGAATAAACACAACTCAGTACTTAGTCCTCACTAGACAGTGCTCCTAACATTGGTTTACAGACAGGAACACTGGATTAGCTGATTTCTGTTACATATTCAGCTGAACTCATGAGGACTAATTGACCAGATCTCTCTGAAAAGGCTAGGAATGTTGTTCTAGGGCTGGATGATAACTGATGTTGAATATTTCTGACATATAGCTATTAGCTATTGAATCCACCCATTCACATGCACATATAGTTTACTTCTGCCACATGAGTAAGTAACTAGCCATGAAGGGGAGTGACATTGCTAGACTGGGGTGAAACTATTCTCGGGCAGGGGATACTGCTTGTTTCTCTCTAAGATCGGCAGAACCCACACATCCACACAAACACACTTTAGAACGACGAGAAGCCTGACGCGTTTCAACTAACTTGTCTTAGTCAGTATCATCAGAGGCTAACTATCTTTAAGAACATGCCATTAGACACGGCGCTATTACGAGCTATATTTTCTCATTTTTCAGTAGCCCGGTCGGTCATAGTTTCTGACCGCAGCGAGCGCTTGATGGAGCCGGGTTAATAAACCCTAAGGTCCACCCCTTTCAATGACGCAACGGGGGGTGTGGTTATTACATCACCAACACCTCCCCCCTGACGTCAGGCCAATCCCGTCCTCAGTACAACGGCCAGGATCGTAACCAGGCAACGCAGGACGCGTAATTGTTACAACCAGACCCCGCTTCGCGGTCTGCATCTGACGGAGCTTACAGATTCAAATGGAAGACCCAGGTAAGTAGCTCTCATCCGTGGACCCCAACCAGCCCCATATTGAGGATATAAAACAACCTTCCTAACACAAGCAGACCCCGGACAGTAGATGAGTCAACGCCATTAAAAATATTACCCTAAAAAGCGGTCTCAAACCGCAAGGTGTGAATAAGGGTACCATTAGGCAACACTAATGGAAAAACTTTGAACTGGGAGATTGCTAGTGGGATGTTAATCAAAAATAACTAAGAGTCATATATCGGAAACCTGTTAAGACAGGTTAATGTTACCAAAACGAGATGACTAAAAAAGAGGAACAACCCCTGGTTAAATAGCTATATGCTCTTTTGTCCTAATCCTATTAATATTATAAATGTGAAAGTTTGTGAGTTTGGATGTTTGTGGGTTTGTGTGTTTGGATGTTTGTTAGTCAATCACGCAAAACCCGCTCGACCGATTTGGCTGAAATTTTCCACAAACATAGTTAATACACCCCATTGCGCAATAGGCTACTTTTCTTCACAATAGTGCACATACGGACCCCCACAAACCCCAAACTCACATCACCATTTCTGCAATCTCACACACTTTGGACCATAGCAAGCCACAAAATTCATATTACCCTCTGCAGCCTAGCCCCTAACCCCACACAATCACATATACATATACTTTACCACTTTGCCCCTCACCTTAACGATACTCCAGGAGGTTCTCTTTAACGCTCCGGAGCAGCCATGTTTGCCGACCCCCACTGCTCTGACAATCCGCGACACCGCCCACCCATGTCAATACCCCTAGGCGGTCTAATAAATGCAAAAAAAAAGTTTAAAAAAAGTAAAAAAAAATTAAAAACAAAAAAAAAAAGGATTAAAAATTCAAATCACCCCCCTTTCCCTAGAACACATATAAAAGTAGTTAAAAACTGTTAAACACATACATGTTAGGTATCCCCGCGTCCAAAATCGCCCGCTCTACAAAGCTATACAAATATTTTTCCTGTTCGGTAAACGCCGTAGCGGGAAAAATGGTCAAAAGTGCCAAACCGCCGTTTTTTCACTGTTTTGATTCTGATAAAAATTTGAATAAAAAGTGATCAAAGCAATAATACTTCCTGAAGATGGTAGAACTACAAAGTACACCCAGTCCCGCAAAAAAGATGCCCTATACATCCCCGTACACGCACGTATAAAAAAGTTACGGCTGTCAGAATATGGCGACTTTTCAAAAAAAAAATTTTTAACAGTTTTGGATTTGTTTTTAAGGGGTCAAAATGTAATTAAAACCATATAAATTTGGTATCCCCGGAATCGTAACGAAGCACAGAATACAGGGGACATGTCATTTTGGTTGCACAGTGAACGCCGTAAAACCAAAGCCCGTAAGAAAGTCGCAGAAATGCATTTTTTCTTGAAATCCACCCCATTTTGAATTTTTTCCCTGCTTCCCAGTACATTATATAGAATAATTAATGGTGGCATCATGAAGAAAAAATTGTCCCGCAAAAATTAAGACCTCATATGGCTCTGGGAGCGGAGAAATAAAAAAAGTTATGGGGTTTAGAAGGAGGGGAGTCAAAAATGAAAATCAAAAAATGCCATCGGCGGGAAAGGGTTAACTTCAAATACCTCTGTCCCAAAGTCACTATGTAAAGTTTCTCACAACACCGTATATATAGCAGCTCAAATACAAATTAACTTCAACACAAAAGTCTCACGTATTCTCTGAATTATTGCAAAAACAAGATACAAACTTACATTTCATATCCCATACCTTATACACAGTACGAAAACCTTACCCGCGCCTGTATATACCCACTTCTACAATCACCGCAGACGAAGTCGCGGGTACCAGCTAGTAGACTATAAATGAGGGGATATATGATATAGAGTTAAAACTTTCACAAATTTCCCCAACTTATATAAAGGAGGCAAAAGAAATGTACTCATTTAGACCCTTTGGATGTACTGAGTCCATCAAGAAAATCCATCTTGTTTCTCGTTGGAGTACTTTCCTATCAAAATTCCCCCCTCTAGGTGATGGTATCACTTTTTCAATGCCTTGAAAACACAGACAATTTACATCTCCACTATGTACTTCTCTAACATGTTTAGGGATGGGGGTAGGTTCTTCGCGTATGATGTCATTGATATGTTCGCGAATTCTCCGACGAAACTCCCTCTGGTCTTTCCCACGTACTGGAGCCCGCAGGAACATGATGCCAAATACACCACCCCCATAGTTTTGCAGTTAATGAAGCTCTGTATACGATAGGTAGCCCCAGTATTCGTTGATGTCACTGTGTTACCTCTCTTTATAAATTGGCATGCCTTACAAGTACCACAGGGGTAGGTACCTTTCAAATCTGCCCGATGTCTATCCAGCCAAGTGTCAGTCGACACTGCTGGGAGCAGATAACTGTGTACCAACTTATCTTTGAGATTGGGACCCCTACGGTAAGTGATACTTGGCCTTGTCCCCACTAGTGACCCTACAACAGGATCGGACTTAAGAATATCCCATGATGTATTTAGGATTCTTTTTATTGAGTCAGCTGCACTGTCATATGTTGCTGTTAGGAGTATTTAGGTTCATTGCTTTCTATTTTTCTTACCTGGGGAGTTTTGGCTGCGCAGTGTCTGGGGTGGCATCCTGGCGCTGCGGGGTTGTCCTGTCGTGGGTATTGGTGCACACCTTCTGACTTGCATGCGCGCACTGTTGGTAGGCAGCTATATTTCCTGGTTGATTAGTCTGTCCTCCCATTTGCACCTGGGAGGAGTGGTCTCTACTCTGTATTTAAACCCATGCCTCCCATGGTTCTGTGCTGAGTGTCGTTTTTACAGAGCTAGGCCTTAGCAGGAGGAGTAGGTGGTTATCTGGGATAGAGGAAGTTCCGTGGTTGGTTTTTGGGAGGTTTGGGTGAACAAGTTGGTTTGTGTGTTTTCCCTTCTGTGTTCACCAATCCTACCTCTGTGTGTTATTGACTGTGTGAGTGAATTGCCTTATCCTTTGATTTCTACTCAGTTTCCCTGTGTTTGTTTCCTAGTGTAAGGTTCCTTCCCATATTGGTTTGGGGGAATCCTTTCCCACATTTTTCCTGTGTGCTGCTTGTGTTGTTAGTCAGCACACACCCTTGTCAGTCCCTGTCAGTAGCAGCTTCACTTGTTCGTTAGGGGTGACCCCTTTAGTCTCCAGTCCCTAGAGATCTTATAGGGCATTCCTTCTCCCACTTCCCTCTAGGCCTACGGTATCAGTGAGAGAGGAGCTGTCGGGGCTACATCCTATCGGAAAAGGGATTCGAGATGGACCCTGAGAAGGTCAGGGCAGTCTTGGAGTGGCCGCGACCTGAGAACCTAAAGGCGGTCCAACGGTTCTTGGGATTCTCCAACTATTATCGACAGTTTATTAAGGGATTTTCTGAGGTTGTGAAACCTATCTCGGACTTGACTAAGAAGGGGGCTGACTGTGCTAAGTGGTCGCCAGAGGCGCTAGCCGCGTTTGAAGAATTGAAGAAGCGATTCTCATCCGCTCCCATTTTGAGACAGCCGGATGAGAG
This sequence comes from Leptodactylus fuscus, assembly GCF_031893055.1. Lineage (NCBI taxonomy): Eukaryota > Metazoa > Chordata > Amphibia > Anura > Leptodactylidae > Leptodactylus > Leptodactylus fuscus. The sequence continues at coordinate 132,719,629 of NC_134270.1, forward strand.
GTTGGCCTTCCGAGTGGAGGTGGATGCCTCCTCGGTGGGGGTGGGAGCAGTACTTTCTCAAGAGTTCGAGGAGGGTACGCATCCCTGTGCCTTCTTTTCTAAGAAATTCTCTGCCTCTGAACGGAATTATGACATCGGAGATAGGGAACTACTGGCAATAAAACTAGCGTTCGAACATTGGCGTCATTTCCTGGAGGGGGCCAGAAGGCCAGTCCAGGTATTTACTGACCACAAGAATTTGGTTTATCTTGGGTCGGCGAAGAGATTAAATGCACGGCAGGCCAGATGGGCTCTATTTTTTTGCGCGGTTCCATTTTACTGTGACTTATGTGCCGGGTTCGAAGAATGTTAAGGCTGATGCTTTATCCCGGTATATGTCGACTGAGGAGGAACGAGAGGCGCCTGCCACTATTCTTGGGGATGGAGTGGTGGTAGCAGTATTGGGCGCGAAATTGGAGAAGGCCTTGATCGAAGCGCAACACGCTGCACCTTCCAAGATACCTAGAAACAAGCTTTTTGTCCCAACTACTCTCCGACAAAGTCTCCTGAGGGAGTGTCACGAGTTGGTTCTTGCTGGTCACCCGGGGGTTTCAGAGACCATGAGATTGGTGTCTAGGAATTTTTGGTGGCCAGGGTGGAGTAAGGATGTCTTGCAGTTTGTTCAAAATTGTTCGGTCTGTGCAAGAGCCAAGGCGTCGCATACCCGTCCCCATGGTCTTCTACATCCATTGAAACCTCCTAAGGCACCTTGGACTCATCTGTCTATGGATTTCATCACGGGCCTTCCGGTGTCTAAGGGTTTCACGGTCATTTGGGTAGTCGTTGACCGCTTCACGAAAATGTGCCATTTGATCCCGTTTTCCAGGCTGCCATGTGCCAAGACACTATCAGAGGCGTTTATTAAAGAAATTGTAAGGTTGCATGGTCTTCCTGAGGAGATCGTTTCGGACAGGGGTCCGCAATTTGTGGCTAAATTCTGGCGGGCTTTTTGCAGCAGGTTGGGAGTTACACTGTCGTTTTCCTCAGGGTTTCACCCAGAGTCTAACGGACAAACAGAGAGGAAGAATCAGGATGTGGAACAGTTTTTGAGGTGTTTTGTTCGAGAGAACCAGAATAATTGGGCTGCCTTTCTCCCCCTGGCAGAATTTTCCCTAAACAACCATGATTCCAATGCCACAGGTACCACACCTTTTTTTGCTCCGGTGGTAGACATCCTGTTTTCGGAGTATTTTCTTCCATTTCTTCCCCAGTTCCGGAGGAGGAGCTATTTTCTAAAAAGCTGCAAGGGGTATGGTCCCGTATCCGAGAGAATATGGTGCGGGCGTCGCACCAGGCTAAGGTCCAGGCGGATAGGAAGAGAGGAGAGTTGCAGTTCTTCCCTGGTGAGATGGTTTGGTTGTCCACCAAGAATATCAGGTTGAAGGTTCCTAGCAAGAAGCTGGGTCCCAGGTTTGTGGGTCCTTTTAAGATCATCAAGATGGTAAATGAAGTGGCGGCGCAGCTGCAACTACCTAAAAAGTGGAAGATAAACCGGGTGTTCCATGTCTCCTTGTTAAAGAAGGCCAAGAAGGGAACGTCTCCAGTTAAGGTTCCACCAGTTTCTGAGTCCGGGGAGTATGAGATATCCCGAGTTCTGGATAGCAAATATGTTCGGGGGAAGCTACGGTATCTGGTGGCATGGAAGGGATACGGTCCTGAGGATAATTCTTGGGTTCTGGAGTCGGATATGTCAGCCCCCAGACTCGTGGAGAAATTCCACAAGGAGTTCCCGAAGAAGGATGCTCCTAGAGAATCCGGAGTCTTCTCCTTGAGGGGAGGATCCTGTTAGGAGTATTTAAGTTCATTGCTTTCTATTTTTCTTACCTGGGGAGTTTTGGCTGCGCAGTGTCTGGGGTGGCATCCTGGTGCTGCGGGGTTGTCCTGTCGTGGGTATTGGTGCACACCTTCTGACTTGCACGCGCGCACTGTTGGTAGGCAGCTATATTTCCTGGTTGAGTAATCTGTCCTCCCATTTGCACCTGGGAGGAGTGGTCTCTACTCTGTATTTAAACCCATGCCTCCCATGGTTCTGTGCTGAGTGTCGTTTTTACAGAGCTAGGCCTTAGCAGGAGGAGTAGGTGGTTATCTGGGATAGAGGAAGTTCCGTGGTTGGTTTTTGGGAGGTTTGGGTGAACAAGTTGGTTTGTGTGTTTACCCTTCTGTGTTCACCAATCCTACCTCTGTGTGTTATTGACTGTGTGAGTGAATTGCCTTATCCTTTGATTTCTACTCAGTTTCCCTGTGTTTGTTTCCTAGTGTAAGGTTCCTTCCCATATTGGTTTGGGGGAATCCTTTCCCACATTTTTCCTGTGTGCTGCTTGTGTTGTTAGTCAGCACACACCCTTGTCAGTCCCTGTCAGTAGCAGCTTCACTTGTTCGTTAGGGGTGACCCCTTTAGTCTCCAGTCCCTAGAGATCTTATAGGGCATTCCTTCTCCCACTTCCCTCTAGGCCTACGGTATCAGTGAGAGAGGAGCTGTCGGGGCTACATCCTATCGGAAAAGGGATTCGAGATGGACCCTGAGAAGGTCAGGGCAGTCTTGGAGTGGCCGCGACCTGAGAACCTAAAGGCGGTCCAACGGTTCTTGGGATTCTCCAACTATTATCGACAGTTTATTAAGGGATTTTCTGAGGTTGTGAAACCTATCTCGGACTTGACTAAGAAGGGGGCTGACTGTGCTAAGTGGTCGCCAGAGGCGCTAGCCGCGTTTGAAGAATTGAAGAAGCGATTCTCATCCGCTCCCATTTTGAGACAGCCGGATGAGAGGTTGGCCTTCCGAGTGGAGGTGGATGCCTCCTCGGTGGGGGTGGGAGCAGTACTTTCTCAAGAGTTCGAGGAGGGTACGCATCCCTGTGCCTTCTTTTCTAAGAAATTCTCTGCCTCTGAACGGAATTATGACATCGGAGATAGGGAACTACTGGCAATAAAACTAGCGTTCGAACATTGGCGTCATTTCCTGGAGGGGGCCAGAAGGCCAGTCCAGGTATTTACTGACCACAAGAATTTGGTTTATCTTGGGTCGGCGAAGAGATTAAATGCACGGCAGGCCAGATGGGCTCTATTTTTTTGCGCGGTTCCATTTTACCGTGACTTATGTGCCGGGTTCGAAGAATGTTAAGGCTGATGCTTTATCCCGGTATATGTCGACTGAGGAGGAACGAGAGGCGCCTGCCACTATTCTTGGGGATGGAGTGGTGGTAGCAGTATTGGGCGCGAAATTGGAGAAGGCCTTGATCGAAGCGCAACACGCTGCACCTTCCAAGATACCTAGAAACAAGCTTTTTGTCCCAACTACTCTCCGACAAAGTCTCCTGAGGGAGTGTCACGAGTTGGTTCTTGCTGGTCACCCGGGGGTTTCAGAGACCATGAGATTGGTGTCTAGGAATTTTTGGTGGCCAGGGTGGAGTAAGGATGTCTTGCAGTTTGTTCAAAATTGTTCGGTCTGTGCAAGAGCCAAGGCGTCGCATACCCGTCCCCATGGTCTTCTACATCCATTGAAACCTCCTAAGGCACCTTGGACTCATCTGTCTATGGATTTCATCACGGGCCTTCCGGTGTCTAAGGGTTTCACGGTCATTTGGGTAGTCGTTGACCGCTTCACGAAAATGTGCCATTTGATCCCGTTTTCCAGGCTGCCATGTGCCAAGACACTATCAGAGGCGTTTATTAAAGAAATTGTAAGGTTGCATGGTCTTCCTGAGGAGATCGTTTCGGACAGGGGTCCGCAATTTGTGGCTAAATTCTGGCGGGCTTTTTGCAGCAGGTTGGGAGTTACACTGTCGTTTTCCTCAGGGTTTCACCCAGAGTCTAACGGACAAACAGAGAGGAAGAATCAGGATGTGGAACAGTTTTTGAGGTGTTTTGTTCGAGAGAACCAGAATAATTGGGCTGCCTTTCTCCCCCTGGCAGAATTTTCCCTAAACAACCATGATTCCAATGCCACAGGTACCACACCTTTTTTTGCTCCGGTGGTAGACATCCTGTTTTCGGAGTATTTTCTTCCATTTCTTCCCCAGTTCCGGAGGAGGAGCTATTTTCTAAAAAGCTGCAAGGGGTATGGTCCTGTATCCGAGAGAATATGGTGCGGGCGTCGCACCAGGCTAAGGTCCAGGCGGATAGGAAGAGAGGAGAGTTGCAGTTCTTCCCTGGTGAGATGGTTTGGTTGTCCACCAAGAATATCAGGTTGAAGGTTCCTAGCAAGAAGCTGGGTCCCAGGTTTGTGGGTCCTTTTAAGATCATCAAGATGGTAAATGAAGTGGCGGCGCAGCTGCAACTACCTAAAAAGTGGAAGATAAACCGGGTGTTCCATGTCTCCTTGTTAAAGAAGGCCAAGAAGGGAACGTCTCCAGTTAAGGTTCCACCAGTTTCTGAGTCCGGGGAGTATGAGATATCCCGAGTTCTGGATAGCAAATATGTTCGGGGGAAGCTACGGTATCTGGTGGCATGGAAGGGATACGGTCCTGAGGATAATTCTTGGGTTCTGGAGTCGGATATGTCAGCCCCCAGACTCGTGGAGAAATTCCACAAGGAGTTCCCGAAGAAGGATGCTCCTAGAGAATCCGGAGTCTTCTCCTTGAGGGGAGGATCCTGTTAGGAGTATTTAAGTTCATTGCTTTCTATTTTTCTTACCTGGGGAGTTTTGGCTGCGCAGTGTCTGGGGTGGCATCCTGGTGCTGCGGGGTTGTCCTGTCGTGGGTATTGGTGCACACCTTCTGACTTGCACGCGCGCACTGTTGGTAGGCAGCTATATTTCCTGGTTGAGTAATCTGTCCTCCCATTTGCACCTGGGAGGAGTGGTCTCTACTCTGTATTTAAACCCATGCCTCCCATGGTTCTGTGCTGAGTGTCGCTTTTACAGAGCTAGGCCTTAGCAGGAGGAGTAGGTGGTTATCTGGGATAGAGGAAGTTCCGTGGTTGGTTTTTGGGAGGTTTGGGTGAACAAGTTGGTTTGTGTGTTTTCCCTTCTGTGTTCACCAATCCTACCTCTGTGTGTTATTGACTGTGTGAGTGAATTGCCTTATCCTTTGATTTCTACTCAGTTTCCCTGTGTTTGTTTCCTAGTGTAAGGTTCCTTCCCATATTGGTTTGGGGGAATCCTTTCCCACATTTTTCCTGTGTGCTGCTTGTGTTGTTAGTCAGCGCACACCCTTGTCAGTCCCTGTCAGTAGCAGCTTCACTTGTTCGTTAGGGGTGACCCCTTTAGTCTCCAGTCCCTAGAGATCTTATAGGGCATTCCTTCTCCCACTTCCCTCTAGGCCTACGGTATCAGTGAGAGAGGAGCTGTCGGGGCTACATCCTATCGGAAAAGGGATTCGAGATGGACCCTGAGAAGGTCAGGGCAGTCTTGGAGTGGCCGCGACCTGAGAACCTAAAGGCGGTCCAACGGTTCTTGGGATTCTCCAACTATTATCGACAGTTTATTAAGGGATTTTCTGAGGTTGTGAAACCTATCTCGGACTTGACTAAGAAGGGGGCTGACTGTGCTAAGTGGTCGCCAGAGGCGCTAGCCGCGTTTGAAGAATTGAAGAAGCGATTCTCATCCGCTCCCATTTTGAGACAGCCGGATGAGAGGTTGGCCTTCCGAGTGGAGGTGGATGCCTCCTCGGTGGGGGTGGGAGCAGTACTTTCTCAAGAGTTCGAGGAGGGTACGCATCCCTGTGCCTTCTTTTCTAAGAAATTCTCTGCCTCTGAACGGAATTATGACATCGGAGATAGGGAACTACTGGCAATAAAACTAGCGTTCGAACATTGGCGTCATTTCCTGGAGGGGGCCAGAAGGCCAGTCCAGGTATTTACTGACCACAAGAATTTGGTTTATCTTGGGTCGGCGAAGAGATTAAATGCACGGCAGGCCAGATGGGCTCTATTTTTTTGCGCGGTTCCATTTTACCGTGACTTATGTGCCGGGTTCGAAGAATGTTAAGGCTGATGCTTTATCCCGGTATATGTCGACTGAGGAGGAACGAGAGGCGCCTGCCACTATTCTTGGGGATGGAGTGGTGGTAGCAGTATTGGGCGCGAAATTGGAGAAGGCCTTGATCGAAGCGCAACACGCTGCACCTTCCAAGATACCTAGAAACAAGCTTTTTGTCCCAACTACTCTCCGACAAAGTCTCCTGAGGGAGTGTCACGAGTTGGTTCTTGCTGGTCACCCGGGGGTTTCAGAGACCATGAGATTGGTGTCTAGGAATTTTTGGTGGCCAGGGTGGAGTAAGGATGTCTTGCAGTTTGTTCAAAATTGTTCGGTCTGTGCAAGAGCCAAGGCGTCGCATACCCGTCCCCATGGTCTTCTACATCCATTGAAACCTCCTAAGGCACCTTGGACTCATCTGTCTATGGATTTCATCACGGGCCTTCCGGTGTCTAAGGGTTTCACGGTCATTTGGGTAGTCGTTGACCGCTTCACGAAAATGTGCCATTTGATCCCGTTTTCCAGGCTGCCATGTGCCAAGACACTATCAGAGGCGTTTATTAAAGAAATTGTAAGGTTGCATGGTCTTCCTGAGGAGATCGTTTCGGACAGGGGTCCGCAATTTGTGGCTAAATTCTGGCGGGCTTTTTGCAGCAGGTTGGGAGTTACACTGTCGTTTTCCTCAGGGTTTCACCCAGAGTCTAACGGACAAACAGAGAGGAAGAATCAGGATGTGGAACAGTTTTTGAGGTGTTTTGTTCGAGAGAACCAGAATAATTGGGCTGCCTTTCTCCCCCTGGCAGAATTTTCCCTAAACAACCATGATTCCAATGCCACAGGTACCACACCTTTTTTTGCTCCGGTGGTAGACATCCTGTTTTCGGAGTATTTTCTTCCATTTCTTCCCCAGTTCCGGAGGAGGAGCTATTTTCTAAAAAGCTGCAAGGGGTATGGTCCCGTATCCGAGAGAATATGGTGCGGGCGTCGCACCAGGCTAAGGTCCAGGCGGATAGGAAGAGAGGAGAGTTGCAGTTCTTCCCTGGTGAGATGGTTTGGTTGTCCACCAAGAATATCAGGTTGAAGGTTCCTAGCAAGAAGCTGGGTCCCAGGTTTGTGGGTCCTTTTAAGATCATCAAGATGGTAAATGAAGTGGCGGCGCAGCTGCAACTACCTAAAAAGTGGAAGATAAACCGGGTGTTCCATGTCTCCTTGTTAAAGAAGGCCAAGAAGGGAACGTCTCCAGTTAAGGTTCCACCAGTTTCTGAGTCCGGGGAGTATGAGATATCCCGAGTTCTGGATAGCAAATATGTTCGGGGGAAGCTACGGTATCTGGTGGCATGGAAGGGATACGGTCCTGAGGATAATTCTTGGGTTCTGGAGTCGGATATGTCAGCCCCCAGACTCGTGGAGAAATTCCACAAGGAGTTCCCGAAGAAGGATGCTCCTAGAGAATCCGGAGTCTTCTCCTTGAGGGGAGGATCCTGTTAGGAGTATTTAAGTTCATTGCTTTCTATTTTTCTTACCTGGGGAGTTTTGGCTGCGCAGTGTCTGGGGTGGCATCCTGGTGCTGCGGGGTTGTCCTGTCGTGGGTATTGGTGCACACCTTCTGACTTGCACGCGCGCACTGTTGGTAGGCAGCTATATTTCCTGGTTGAGTAATCTGTCCTCCCATTTGCACCTGGGAGGAGTGGTCTCTACTCTGTATTTAAACCCATGCCTCCCATGGTTCTGTGCTGAGTGTCGTTTTTACAGAGCTAGGCCTTAGCAGGAGGAGTAGGTGGTTATCTGGGATAGAGGAAGTTCCGTGGTTGGTTTTTGGGAGGTTTGGGTGAACAAGTTGGTTTGTGTGTTTTCCCTTCTGTGTTCACCAATCCTACCTCTGTGTGTTATTGACTGTGTGAGTGAATTGCCTTATCCTTTGATTTCTACTCAGTTTCCCTGTGTTTGTTTCCTAGTGTAAGGTTCCTTCCCATATTGGTTTGGGGGAATCCTTTCCCACATTTTTCCTGTGTGCTGCTTGTGTTGTTAGTCAGCGCACACCCTTGTCAGTCCCTGTCAGTAGCAGCTTCACTTGTTCGTTAGGGGTGACCCCTTTAGTCTCCAGTCCCTAGAGATCTTATAGGGCATTCCTTCTCCCACTTCCCTCTAGGCCTACGGTATCAGTGAGAGAGGAGCTGTCGGGCTACATCCTATCGGAAAAGGGATTCGAGATGGACCCTGAGAAGGTCAGGGCAGTCTTGGAGTGGCCGCGACCTGAGAACCTAAAGGCGGTCCAACGGTTCTTGGGATTCTCCAACTATTATCGACAGTTTATTAAGGGATTTTCTGAGGTTGTGAAACCTATCTCGGACTTGACTAAGAAGGGGGCTGACTGTGCTAAGTGGTCGCCAGAGGCGCTAGCCGCGTTTGAAGAATTGAAGAAGCGATTCTCATCCGCTCCCATTTTGAGACAGCCGGATGAGAGGTTGGCCTTCCGAGTGGAGGTGGATGCCTCCTCGGTGGGGGTGGGAGCAGTACTTTCTCAAGAGTTCGAGGAGGGTACGCATCCCTGTGCCTTCTTTTCTAAGAAATTCTCTGCCTCTGAACGGAATTATGACATCGGAGATAGGGAACTACTGGCAATAAAACTAGCGTTCGAACATTGGCGTCATTTCCTGGAGGGGGCCAGAAGGCCAGTCCAGGTATTTACTGACCACAAGAATTTGGTTTATCTTGGGTCGGCGAAGAGATTAAATGCACGGCAGGCCAGATGGGCTCTATTTTTTTGCGCGGTTCCATTTTACCGTGACTTATGTGCCGGGTTCGAAGAATGTTAAGGCTGATGCTTTATCCCGGTATATGTCGACTGAGGAGGAACGAGAGGCGCCTGCCACTATTCTTGGGGATGGAGTGGTGGTAGCAGTATTGGGCGCGAAATTGGAGAAGGCCTTGATCGAAGCGCAACACGCTGCACCTTCCAAGATACCTAGAAACAAGCTTTTTGTCCCAACTACTCTCCGACAAAGTCTCCTGAGGGAGTGTCACGAGTTGGTTCTTGCTGGTCACCCGGGGGTTTCAGAGACCATGAGATTGGTGTCTAGGAATTTTTGGTGGCCAGGGTGGAGTAAGGATGTCTTGCAGTTTGTTCAAAATTGTTCGGTCTGTGCAAGAGCCAAGGCGTCGCATACCCGTCCCCATGGTCTTCTACATCCATTGAAACCTCCTAAGGCACCTTGGACTCATCTGTCTATGGATTTCATCACGGGCCTTCCGGTGTCTAAGGGTTTCACGGTCATTTGGGTAGTCGTTGACCGCTTCACGAAAATGTGCCATTTGATCCCGTTTTCCAGGCTGCCATGTGCCAAGACACTATCAGAGGCGTTTATTAAAGAAATTGTAAGGTTGCATGGTCTTCCTGAGGAGATCGTTTCGGACAGGGGTCCGCAATTTGTGGCTAAATTCTGGCGGGCTTTTTGCAGCAGGTTGGGAGTTACACTGTCGTTTTCCTCAGGGTTTCACCCAGAGTCTAACGGACAAACAGAGAGGAAGAATCAGGATGTGGAACCGTTTTTGAGGTGTTTTGTTCGAGAGAACCAGAATAATTGGGCTGCCTTTCTCCCCCTGGCAGAATTTTCCCTAAACAACCATGATTCCAATGCCACAGGTACCACACCTTTTTTTGCTCCGGTGGTAGACATCCTGTTTTCGGAGTATTTTCTTCCATTTCTTCCCCAGTTCCGGAGGAGGAGCTATTTTCTAAAAAGCTGCAAGGGGTATGGTCCCGTATCCGAGAGAATATGGTGCGGGCGTCGCACCAGGCTAAGGTCCAGGCGGATAGGAAGAGAGGAGAGTTGCAGTTCTTCCCTGGTGAGATGGTTTGGTTGTCCACCAAGAATATCAGGTTGAAGGTTCCTAGCAAGAAGCTGGGTCCCAGGTTTGTGGGTCCTTTTAAGATCATCAAGATGGTAAATGAAGTGGCGGCGCAGCTGCAACTACCTAAAAAGTGGAAGATAAACCGGGTGTTCCATGTCTCCTTGTTAAAGAAGGCCAAGAAGGGAACGTCTCCAGTTAAGGTTCCACCAGTTTCTGAGTCCGGGGAGTATGAGATATCCCGAGTTCTGGATAGCAAATATGTTCGGGGGAAGCTACGGTATCTGGTGGCATGGAAGGGATACGGTCCTGAGGATAATTCTTGGGTTCTGGAGTCGGATATGTCAGCCCCCAGACTCGTGGAGAAATTCCACAAGGAGTTCCCGAAGAAGGATGCTCCTAGAGAATCCGGAGTCTTCTCCTTGAGGGGAGGATCCTGTTAGGAGTATTTAAGTTCATTGCTTTCTATTTTTCTTACCTGGGGAGTTTTGGCTGCGCAGTGTCTGGGGTGGCATCCTGGTGCTGCGGGGTTGTCCTGTCGTGGGTATTGGTGCACACCTTCTGACTTGCACGCGCGCACTGTTGGTAGGCAGCTATATTTCCTGGTTGAGTAATCTGTCCTCCCATTTGCACCTGGGAGGAGTGGTCTCTACTCTGTATTTAAACCCATGCCTCCCATGGTTCTGTGCTGAGTGTCGTTTTTACAGAGCTAGGCCTTAGCAGGAGGAGTAGGTGGTTATCTGGGATAGAGGAAGTTCCGTGGTTGGTTTTTGGGAGGTTTGGGTGAACAAGTTGGTTTGTGTGTTTACCCTTCTGTGTTCACCAATCCTACCTCTGTGTGTTATTGACTGTGTGAGTGAATTGCCTTATCCTTTGATTTCTACTCAGTTTCCCTGTGTTTGTTTCCTAGTGTAAGGTTCCTTCCCATATTGGTTTGGGGGAATCCTTTCCCACATTTTTCCTGTGTGCTGCTTGTGTTGTTAGTCAGCACACACCCTTGTCAGTCCCTGTCAGTAGCAGCTTCACTTGTTCGTTAGGGGTGACCCCTTTAGTCTCCAGTCCCTAGAGATCTTATAGGGCATTCCTTCTCCCACTTCCCTCTAGGCCTACGGTATCAGTGAGAGAGGAGCTGTCGGGGCTACATCCTATCGGAAAAGGGATTCGAGATGGACCCTGAGAAGGTCAGGGCAGTCTTGGAGTGGCCGCGACCTGAGAACCTAAAGGCGGTCCAACGGTTCTTGGGATTCTCCAACTATTATCGACAGTTTATTAAGGGATTTTCTGAGGTTGTGAAACCTATCTCGGACTTGACTAAGAAGGGGGCTGACTGTGCTAAGTGGTCGCCAGAGGCGCTAGCCGCGTTTGAAGAATTGAAGAAGCGATTCTCATCCGCTCCCATTTTGAGACAGCCGGATGAGAGGTTGGCCTTCCGAGTGGAGGTGGATGCCTCCTCGGTGGGGGTGGGAGCAGTACTTTCTCAAGAGTTCGAGGAGGGTACGCATCCCTGTGCCTTCTTTTCTAAGAAATTCTCTGCCTCTGAACGGAATTATGACATCGGAGATAGGGAACTACTGGCAATAAAACTAGCGTTCGAACATTGGCGTCATTTCCTGGAGGGGGCCAGAAGGCCAGTCCAGGTATTTACTGACCACAAGAATTTGGTTTATCTTGGGTCGGCGAAGAGATTAAATGCACGGCAGGCCAGATGGGCTCTATTTTTTTGCGCGGTTCCATTTTACCGTGACTTATGTGCCGGGTTCGAAGAATGTTAAGGCTGATGCTTTATCCCGGTATATGTCGACTGAGGAGGAACGAGAGGCGCCTGCCACTATTCTTGGGGATGGAGTGGTGGTAGCAGTATTGGGCGCGAAATTGGAGAAGGCCTTGATCGAAGCGCAACACGCTGCACCTTCCAAGATACCTAGAAACAAGCTTTTTGTCCCAACTACTCTCCGACAAAGTCTCCTGAGGGAGTGTCACGAGTTGGTTCTTGCTGGTCACCCGGGGGTTTCAGAGACCATGAGATTGGTGTCTAGGAATTTTTGGTGGCCAGGGTGGAGTAAGGATGTCTTGCAGTTTGTTCAAAATTGTTCGGTCTGTGCAAGAGCCAAGGCGTCGCATACCCGTCCCCATGGTCTTCTACATCCATTGAAACCTCCTAAGGCACCTTGGACTCATCTGTCTATGGATTTCATCACGGGCCTTCCGGTGTCTAAGGGTTTCACGGTCATTTGGGTAGTCGTTGACCGCTTCACGAAAATGTGCCATTTGATCCCGTTTTCCAGGCTGCCATGTGCCAAGACACTATCAGAGGCGTTTATTAAAGAAATTGTAAGGTTGCATGGTCTTCCTGAGGAGATCGTTTCGGACAGGGGTCCGCAATTTGTGGCTAAATTCTGGCGGGCTTTTTGCAGCAGGTTGGGAGTTACACTGTCGTTTTCCTCAGGGTTTCACCCAGAGTCTAACGGACAAACAGAGAGGAAGAATCAGGATGTGGAACCGTTTTTGAGGTGTTTTGTTCGAGAGAACCAGAATAATTGGGCTGCCTTTCTCCCCCTGGCAGAATTTTCCCTAAACAACCATGATTCCAATGCCACAGGTACCACACCTTTTTTTGCTCCGGTGGTAGACATCCTGTTTTCGGAGTATTTTCTTCCATTTCTTCCCCAGTTCCGGAGGAGGAGCTATTTTCTAAAAAGCTGCAAGGGGTATGGTCCCGTATCCGAGAGAATATGGTGCGGGCGTCGCACCAGGCTAAGGTCCAGGCGGATAGGAAGAGAGGAGAGTTGCAGTTCTTCCCTGGTGAGATGGTTTGGTTGTCCACCAAGAATATCAGGTTGAAGGTTCCTAGCAAGAAGCTGGGTCCCAGGTTTGTGGGTCCTTTTAAGATCATCAAGATGGTAAATGAAGTGGCGGCGCAGCTGCAACTACCTAAAAAGTGGAAGATAAACCGGGTGTTCCATGTCTCCTTGTTAAAGAAGGCCAAGAAGGGAACGTCTCCAGTTAAGGTTCCACCAGTTTCTGAGTCCGGGGAGTATGAGATATCCCGAGTTCTGGATAGCAAATATGTTCGGGGGAAGCTACGGTATCTGGTGGCATGGAAGGGATACGGTCCTGAGGATAATTCTTGGGTTCTGGAGTCGGATATGTCAGCCCCCAGACTCGTGGAGAAATTCCACAAGGAGTTCCCGAAGAAGGATGCTCCTAGAGAATCCGGAGTCTTCTCCTTGAGGGGAGGATCCTGTTAGGAGTATTTAAGTTCATTGCTTTCTATTTTTCTTACCTGGGGAGTTTTGGCTGCGCAGTGTCTGGGGTGGCATCCTGGTGCTGCGGGGTTGTCCTGTCGTGGGTATTGGTGCACACCTTCTGACTTGCACGCGCGCACTGTTGGTAGGCAGCTATATTTCCTGGTTGAGTAATCTGTCCTCCCATTTGCACCTGGGAGGAGTGGTCTCTACTCTGTATTTAAACCCATGCCTCCCATGGTTCTGTGCTGAGTGTCGCTTTTACAGAGCTAGGCCTTAGCAGGAGGAGTAGGTGGTTATCTGGGATAGAGGAAGTTCCGTGGTTGGTTTTTGGGAGGTTTGGGTGAACAAGTTGGTTTGTGTGTTTTCCCTTCTGTGTTCACCAATCCTACCTCTGTGTGTTATTGACTGTGTGAGTGAATTGCCTTATCCTTTGATTTCTACTCAGTTTCCCTGTGTTTGTTTCCTAGTGTAAGGTTCCTTCCCATATTGGTTTGGGGGAATCCTTTCCCACATTTTTCCTGTGTGCTGCTTGTGTTGTTAGTCAGCGCACACCCTTGTCAGTCCCTGTCAGTAGCAGCTTCACTTGTTCGTTAGGGGTGACCCCTTTAGTCTCCAGTCCCTAGAGATCTTATAGGGCATTCCTTCTCCCACTTCCCTCTAGGCCTACGGTATCAGTGAGAGAGGAGCTGTCGGGGCTACATCCTATCGGAAAAGGGATTCGAGATGGACCCTGAGAAGGTCAGGGCAGTCTTGGAGTGGCCGCGACCTGAGAACCTAAAGGCGGTCCAACGGTTCTTGGGATTCTCCAACTATTATCGACAGTTTATTAAGGGATTTTCTGAGGTTGTGAAACCTATCTCGGACTTGACTAAGAAGGGGGCTGACTGTGCTAAGTGGTCGCCAGAGGCGCTAGCCGCGTTTGAAGAATTGAAGAAGCAATTCTCATCCGCTCCCATTTTGAGACAGCCGGATGAGAGGTTGGCCTTCCGAGTGGAGGTGGATGCCTCCTCGGTGGGGGTGGGAGCAGTACTTTCTCAAGAGTTCGAGGAGGGTACGCATCCCTGTGCCTTCTTTTCTAAGAAATTCTCTGCCTCTGAACGGAATTATGACATCGGAGATAGGGAACTACTGGCAATAAAACTAGCGTTCGAACATTGGCGTCATTTCCTGGAGGGGGCCAGAAGGCCAGTCCAGGTATTTACTGACCACAAGAATTTGGTTTATCTTGGGTCGGCGAAGAGATTAAATGCACGGCAGGCCAGATGGGCTCTATTTTTTGCGCGGTTCCATTTTACCGTGACTTATGTGCCGGGTTCGAAGAATGTTAAGGCTGATGCTTTATCCCGGTATATGTCGACTGAGGAGGAACGAGAGGCGCCTGCCACTATTCTTGGGGATGGAGTGGTGGTAGCAGTATTGGGCGCGAAATTGGAGAAGGCCTTGATCGAAGCGCAACACGCTGCACCTTCCAAGATACCTAGAAACAAGCTTTTTGTCCCAACTACTCTCCGACAAAGTCTCCTGAGGGAGTGTCACGAGTTGGTTCTTGCTGGTCACCCGGGGGTTTCAGAGACCATGAGATTGGTGTCTAGGAATTTTTGGTGGCCAGGGTGGAGTAAGGATGTCTTGCAGTTTGTTCAAAATTGTTCGGTCTGTGCAAGAGCCAAGGCGTCGCATACCCGTCCCCATGGTCTTCTACATCCATTGAAACCTCCTAAGGCACCTTGGACTCATCTGTCTATGGATTTCATCACGGGCCTTCCGGTGTCTAAGGGTTTCACGGTCATTTGGGTAGTCGTTGACCGCTTCACGAAAATGTGCCATTTGATCCCGTTTTCCAGGCTGCCATGTGCCAAGACACTATCAGAGGCGTTTATTAAAGAAATTGTAAGGTTGCATGGTCTTCCTGAGGAGATCGTTTCGGACAGGGGTCCGCAATTTGTGGCTAAATTCTGGCGGGCTTTTTGCAGCAGGTTGGGAGTTACACTGTCGTTTTCCTCAGGGTTTCACCCAGAGTCTAACGGACAAACAGAGAGGAAGAATCAGGATGTGGAACAGTTTTTGAGGTGTTTTGTTCGAGAGAACCAGAATAATTGGGCTGCCTTTCTCCCCCTGGCAGAATTTTCCCTAAACAACCATGATTCCAATGCCACAGGTACCACACCTTTTTTTGCTCCGGTGGTAGACATCCTGTTTTCGGAGTATTTTCTTCCATTTCTTCCCCAGTTCCGGAGGAGGAGCTATTTTCTAAAAAGCTGCAAGGGGTATGGTCCCGTATCCGAGAGAATATGGTGCGGGCGTCGCACCAGGCTAAGGTCCAGGCGGATAGGAAGAGAGGAGAGTTGCAGTTCTTCCCTGGTGAGATGGTTTGGTTGTCCACCAAGAATATCAGGTTGAAGGTTCCTAGCAAGAAGCTGGGTCCCAGGTTTGTGGGTCCTTTTAAGATCATCAAGATGGTAAATGAAGTGGCGGCGCAGCTGCAACTACCTAAAAAGTGGAAGATAAACCGGGTGTTCCATGTCTCCTTGTTAAAGAAGGCCAAGAAGGGAACGTCTCCAGTTAAGGTTCCACCAGTTTCTGAGTCCGGGGAGTATGAGATATCCCGAGTTCTGGATAGCAAATATGTTCGGGGGAAGCTACGGTATCTGGTGGCATGGAAGGGATACGGTCCTGAGGATAATTCTTGGGTTCTGGAGTCGGATATGTCAGCCCCCAGACTCGTGGAGAAATTCCACAAGGAGTTCCCGAAGAAGGATGCTCCTAGAGAATCCGGAGTCTTCTCCTTGAGGGGAGGATCCTGTTAGGAGTATTTAAGTTCATTGCTTTCTATTTTTCTTACCTGGGGAGTTTTGGCTGCGCAGTGTCTGGGGTGGCATCCTGGTGCTGCGGGGTTGTCCTGTCGTGGGTATTGGTGCACACCTTCTGACTTGCACGCGCGCACTGTTGGTAGGCAGCTATATTTCCTGGTTGAGTAATCTGTCCTCCCATTTGCACCTGGGAGGAGTGGTCTCTACTCTGTATTTAAACCCATGCCTCCCATGGTTCTGTGCTGAGTGTCGCTTTTACAGAGCTAGGCCTTAGCAGGAGGAGTAGGTGGTTATCTGGGATAGAGGAAGTTCCGTGGTTGGTTTTTGGGAGGTTTGGGTGAACAAGTTGGTTTGTGTGTTTTCCCTTCTGTGTTCACCAATCCTACCTCTGTGTTTTATTGACTGTGTGAGTGAATTGCCTTATCCTTTGATTTCTACTCAGTTTCCCTGTGTTTGTTTCCTAGTGTAAGGTTCCTTCCCATATTGGTTTGGGGGAATCCTTTCCCACATTTTTCCTGTGTGCTGCTTGTGTTGTTAGTCAGCGCACACCCTTGTCAGTCCCTGTCAGTAGCAGCTTCACTTGTTCGTTAGGGGTGACCCCTTTAGTCTCCAGTCCCTAGAGATCTTATAGGGCATTCCTTCTCCCACTTCCCTCTAGGCCTACGGTATCAGTGAGAGAGGAGCTGTCGGGGTCAGGCTTAGCCTGAGAACAGCCGACCCACACCCGTGAGGCAGGGACCGGGATAGCTAGTGGGAGTAGTGCAGGGCGAGATTTCCTACTGCTATTCCTTAGCCCCGTTGCAGCTACCTGGACTGACATAACATGTTGCGACCAGCCGAATCTCATCAGAGTCCTGTATGTTTCTGTGTGGATTCAGCAACTGTGAACGATCTGCGCTCAATGCATGATGGTAAGCTTTGCGCAGGACACCTTCTGGATACCCCCTTCTGGTAAATCTACCTCTAAGGTCCCTGGACATGCTTTGAAAGTCCGAGAGGTGAGTACAATTCCTCCGGATCCTAAGGTATTGACCCTTTGGAATGCCAGATTTGAGGGGTTCAGGGTGCCAGCTTCCCCATTGTAACAGGGAATTTGTTGCGGTTTTCTTCCGATGTACACAGGTCCGTAACCAACCCGACGATTCCCTACAAATCGTAAGATCCAAGAATGTCATTTTTTCCTCTTGGATATCAGATGCAAAGAATAATCCAAGGTCATTGTCATTGAGGACCTGTACAAACCGTCCAAATTCCTCCCTGGGCCCGTCCCACAGAATGAATATATCATCTATGAAACGGACCCAGAGAAGCACCCGCCGAGTCCACCGATCCATTCCGTCACAAAATACCCTCTCCCTCTCCCACCAGCCCAGGTAGAGATTAACAAACGATGGGGCACAGGGACTCCCCATCGCAACTCCCCTGAGCTGGTGGAAGAGGCTGCCCTCAAAGGAGAAGACATTGTGCTCAAGGATATACCGCAATAAGCTGAGGACAAAGCGATTATGTGGCTCAAGGTAACTACCACGTTCCGCCAGCAGTCCATTCTTGCACAATCAATGCTTGTCAGAATTTGTAGGTTTTTGTTTGTCCACCCGTCTCTTGATGATTGACCACAAGATCTCAATGGGATTAAGATCTGGGGAGTTTCCAGGCCATGGACCCAAAATCTCTATGCTTTGTTCCCTGAGCCTTTTAGTTATCACCTTTGCTTTATGGCAAGGTGCTCCATCATGCTGGAAAAGGCATTGTTGAAAGCCAAACTGCTCTTGGACGGTTGGGAGAAGTTGATCTTGGAGGACATTCTGGTACCATTCTTTATTCATGGCTGTGTTTTTAGGCAACACTGTGAGAGAGCCGATTCCCTTGGCTGAGAAGCAACCCCACACATGAATGGTTTCAGGATGCTTTACAGTTGGCATGAGACAAGACTGGTGGTAGCGCTCACCTCGTCTTCTCCGAATAAGCTGTTTTCCAGATGTCCCAAACAATCGAAAAGGGGATTCATCAGAGAAAATGACTTTACCCCTCTCCTCAGCAGTCCACTCCCTGTACCTTTTGCAGAATATCAGTCTGTCCCTGATGTTTTTTCTGGAGAGAAGTGGCTTCTTTGCTGCCCTCCTTGAGACCAGGCCTTGCTCCAAGAGTCTCCGCCTCACAGTGCGTGCAGATGCAGTCACACCTGCCTGCTGCAATTCCTGAGCAAGCTCTGCACTGCTGGTAGCCCGATCCCGCAGCTGAAACACTTTTAAGAGACGGTCCTGGCGCTTGCTGGTCTTTCTTGGGCGCCCTGGAGCCTTTTTACCAACAATGGAACCTCTCTCCTTGAAGTTCTTGATGATGCGATAGATTGTTGACTGAGGTGCAATCTTTCTAGCTGCGATACTCTTCCCTGTTAGGCCATTTTTGTGCAGTGCAATGATGACTGCAGGTGTTTCTTTAGAGATAACCATGGTTAACAGAAGAGAAACAATGATGCCAAGCACCAGCCTCCTTTTAAAGTGTCCAGTGGTGTCATTCTTACTTAGTCATGACAGATTGATCTCCAGCCCTGTCCTCATCAACACCCACACCTGTGTTAATGGAGCAATCACTGAAACGATGTTAGCTGGTCCTTTTAAGGCAGGGCTGCAATGATGTTGAAATGTGTTTTGGGGGATAAAGTTCATTTTCTAGGCAAATATTGACTTTGCAAGTAATTGCTGTTAAGCTGATCACTCTTTAGAACATTCTGGAGCATATGCAAATTGCCATTACAAAAACTGAAGCAGTAGACTTTGTAAAAAATAATATTTGTATCATTCTCAAAACTTTTGGCCATGACTGTAGATGCTCTGATCAAAATGGGAAATATGACGCTGAGAGTCCAGCACCCCCTGGGCTGCACCAACTCCAACCCCACAGAGGTGTTCACCAGAGCCCCAGATTTTGGGGATGGACATGGCGGCACAGAAGTGCAGTATGGGTCAGGGAAAGTTGGACATCCAACGCACCACAAATCACAGCAGAACCAGAAACTGGGAACTCTTACCAGCAGATCTTCAGAGTGGAGATGCAGGTCAAAGGAACCAGAAGGTAGCGGTGGGTGGTTGTCAGTGGATGGCAGCAGAGAGCCAAAGCATAGTCGTTCAATCGGAGTCGTCAACATAAGGGCAGCGCAGTGTAGAGGGTAATCCAGAGGGATGGTCAAAAAGTCCACGTCGGTAACAGGAGAGCAGAGCAGTACAAAATCGGGATCAGGGAGTAGAGTTCTAAAGGCAAGCTGGGGTCGTCAACAGGAGCAGGGACAGTACCAAATCAGTAGGCAAAGGAAAAGTCAGAAGGCAAAGCAAGGGGTCAGAAAAGAGAGGCAATCAAGACAACAGGACAACACTTACTTTCAGGAACCAGATACACTGAATAGCCAGCGGCGGTCCGGAGCTAGAGCCCACCTTAAATAGACTCCGGCCTGCCACCTGGCTTAAAATGCCGGAAGTCCCTGGTCTGGCTCAGGAGGATACCAAAAACTCCCGCAAATCACCACTGAAGTTCCGGTCTGTCTCCCGAGACCTGGAAGTAGGGGATCGGCAGAGCTGAAAGGAGAGGGCTGGCAACCTCTGCACAGCGTTGTGGAGGCTCCAGCCCTACTCCTAACACATTCAAGTTGTGAATTCTGGATTACTGTTCCGTTGTAGGGTGCAGAAAAATGAAATGAAACCTGTGAAAGCTGCCACATGGCTAATGTTGCCCTATGGACTCTACTGATAATAATGAGTCTTTTGGATCCCATCATGATATCTGAGTTGAAGGAGCAGTTCAAGAAGACGCAACACACTTTATCTAACAGCATAGGCCACTTTAAGACTTTGCCCTTGCTTGTGTCATTGGAGCTATAGACTCACATCCCCGAGGTCTCACTATTACTACACCATTACTTAAGTAAACTGGTTTCTGCCAGTATACACAATAGCCTGACATACTTGGCGTAATACAGGATTAACCCTCACCCACAAACCATTAGGACTATTAGTCTAAACTATTAGGAGAACTACAGATATATAAACTTTTATCCAGTATATGCAAATGAGTCACAAGAGCCCATTGGGCGGTCCCGATCGATCGTGACAAGTGCTCAGTCTTTCCTACATAATCTTAGCTCTAAATCTCTTTACTTGATTTACAACCAGTTTTGCACAGCTCACACAGAAACTGATGGACATAGATTAAAGACAACTTCTTTTACAAGGTCCTTGTGCAAGATTTCAGCTCTGGAGAGTGTGACATCAGACAGGAAAGGCGTTGTCAGACAAGGCAGGGGGGCGGCGTGGGACAGGGATTATGTATATCCAGCTGTGATACAGTACAAGGTTAGTGGACAGGATTCCAGCAAGTCCCAACCACGTACTTCAGAAAAACCCCACAGAACAGTCTTGTTTGCAAAATAGAAATAAATTTCCTGCACTCAAATTAATGCTTCCAAAATATTGTGAACTTTTATTAACATCCGACAAAAACGTTTCGGTCTTATATAGACCTTCTTCAGTTTGTCGGTGGGGTATAGTGGAAAGTGGAAGCTTCTGAAATGGTCCAGGTCAGAGGGTCTGACCTGGACCATTTCAGAAGCTTCCACTTTCCACTATACCCCACCGACAAACTGAAGAAGGTCTATATAAGACCGAAACGTTTTTGTCGGATGTTAATAAAAGTTCACAATATTTTGGAAGCATTAATTTGAGTGCAGGAAATTTATTTCTATTTTGCTATGGCTATGAGAAGCCTTTTCCTGGCACCAAACTCCTTGACCGAGTGACGGCACATTAAGATTTTAAGTCTTGTTTGCAAGTTATGAATGCACAGCATGTCAACTACTGCGGTGTGTTAGGCCACGTATTCCACCCTATGCAATGTTAAAACCCAGACTATCTGCATGGGAATGGGAAACCCCTTGTGAAACACAATAATATCTGGATTTGCCATGGTCACGTCTGTTGCAGGATGTCCACTGGAAAGTTACGGCATGTGGCTTTAGATTCATTTGACTATAGAAGCAAATGACCATTGTCAATGACGGACATTACTTTTTTCTTCCTGGGATTACTGGTTTCCTGTTTATTGCATAATGTCAGAATTTGTTATGCTTGTAAAATAACCTGTGGGATACCTGTACCAAGAGAAAACAAAAGGCCCAATACAGGGATCTTCATTACACGGCAAGAAGAAGGACAAAAGAGAGACTGTGAGGTGTTGGCAATGTACATAATATGCTTCATTCGCTGGCAGAAATGTATGGTGTAATACCTAGCGCCCTATTCTATAAGGAATGAAGCTGGGTAGATTTACAGTATGTACCCTACCTTGCCCTGCAGACATTATAATCCCTGCTTTGTCTGCCGTGTAGTTGTGTGTGCACATTTTGTTTGCAGTTTACGGATAGGATTCCTCCCGATAGTGTCCTTTTGGCCTCCATTGGGCCAGTATATATTGGTATATCTTTTTTGCTGCATAGAATAGTGTTAGCCTGTAAAAAATCTACACTCTGCGGCATTTATTTCTTATGAACATGGGAGCCTATGGGTGGTGTAGGACTATATGACTATGTCGGAGGTTTACAGCAAGGAATTCTCCCTATGTATAGCTCTGCTGTAGTATCACATAGCTACAAATTATACCAGGTGCAGTATTTTTCCAGAATTTTTGGCATTCTCTATGGCATGTAAATCCAAGCATGCACATATCACCTTCAGCGGATCTTTAGTCATCCAATGTATGTTGTGACTATAAACATCATTTCTCAAGGACGAAAATCTGTTTGCAGCAGAAACATCATAAACCATAAGATCC
Organism: Leptodactylus fuscus; assembly: GCF_031893055.1. Lineage (NCBI taxonomy): Eukaryota > Metazoa > Chordata > Amphibia > Anura > Leptodactylidae > Leptodactylus > Leptodactylus fuscus. Next base: position 132,741,303 of record NC_134270.1, read on the forward strand.
TGTGACGTTCCGTTAAAGTCTACCTCAAGGCCGCTGTGAAAGAAGAGGTGTACGTACATGAACGTGTCTATTAATTCATTACACCCCACTAGTTTTGGACCGGATCCTCTGCAGTGATGGTGCATTTCACTGACCGCATGTTACCACTGTAGTCAGTGATCGTTGTAACATCCATGTGTGGGGCAAGACATGACGTCAATAGAGTATTAGAACAGAAGACCTGGACCAGAGAGCCGTGACTGTGATAGCAGGGCCTAGGACAGGTGATTATGGCTTCCTTTGTTATTTTAACTCTGCCCCTGCCTCTCGTTGATTTTCACACTTGGGTCAGAAAACCCCTTTAATTAAATGGATCCCCTCATCATATGTCCAGAATCAGCTGCTGAGTAATATGTACAGTACAATAGTTCAACTGTGAAGGTTGTAAATATATGATCACGAAAAACATTGTTATCCTAAGGGAGCGTTCACACTACCGTCAGTGTCCCACAGCTAGTGTCCGCTGCTAATGTCCGTGCAAAATCACGGCCGCAAAATAGCGCCGCGTATACGATCCACGCTCCCATTGAAATCAATGGGAGCGTATATGGCCCGCAAAAGCTCCCGCGGTGTCTACATGCCAAATTATGAGCCAAAATACATCATGTGAACCCAGCCTTAGTGGAAAAACCAGTTAGGCTGTTGTGGAGCATGAACAGATAAAATGCAATTAACCCCGAGCCCTTACACATTTAGTGACTGGGGGTGGATGGAGGTCAGAGCTAAGCCGAAGCTGTATACTAGGCTATATGTATATGCTGAATGTACGCATGGGATTGTGAAGATTGAGGCTGCAAAGACATTCCTGTGTGTTATGGGCTTTTGACAGTGTACCAGACATCATGACAAGATGGCCTCTATATTGTGCTCAGGTGTAGGCCTGAACATGTGGACACAGGGAGATTATACAGGGTTTCCCATGAGAGCATGGGAGGACCTGGCACACCCACAGAAGTGACATCACAGAACCCACATGGCAAGAAGTCACTCCCACAGGAAATGACATCGCATAAACCACACGGCAAGAAGCTACATCACTTCCTGGAGGTAGTACCCTGGAGCTGATGTCACAGGAGGCGGATACCTCGACCAACCAATCAGAGCTTGCTGTTTACTTCCTGCATGCGAATATAAAATCCTGCACATTCTGTAATAAAGGTCTCTTCGTGTGCACTGCTCAGACTAAGAAAGAGATTCTTATACCAAACATTTCTCATGTGGTATGAAATTTCAAAGTTAGCAACTTAGTCTTTGCATTTGGCCAGCCATTGTCACTCACAAGTTAGCTGCTGAACAGGTGACCAAAAAGGCCCTGTTTCTCACACAACCATTATAAGGGTTATATTCACACCTACATAATTCGGCGCCTTTAGTGAGTGGGATTGATTGTGACAATCTGCCACCGCTCCTGACGTGTGTTTTAGTAAATACTTGTATTTGCCGTAAAAGAACAATTCTGGAGGATGTTTTCTTACTATGTTGCACATTTCCTTTGTTATTCTTCTTAGAAATTTAGTAGATTGGCAACTTGGTGTTACCATTTGGGAGGCCCTAAACAGTCTGACATTGTCCAGTCAGTGCTGATGGCGTCAGACTGTATAAGGCACACCCCTTTGACAAGAACAGAGCCAGTGTCAGCACCCGGCTAAAGAGGGCAAGTACTGTGGCACAGTGATTGACAATGTCTGTAAAGCGCTGCAGAATATGTTGGCGCTATATAAGGAAACAAAATAAATAATAATCTCATATTTTTTAATATTTGTTTTCATAAAGATGACAAATTAAAGTGCATTACAATTGTATTGAAGTCTTAATCATTGGTCATTACATGAGCATATATAACATTCATTGTCTACATTCATCCACCACCAGCAGTATCTTTGGTAATCATTGTGAAACCATGGCAGCGGTATACAGTATTGTATTCTAACAATGACTGTGAGGATACGCAAACACAATACATCCTTCATTTTAATACATAAGTTTGATCTCCAGGTGGGAGCATATAGGTTATTATACTGTACGTGTCTCATACCCACGTCCAACTCTCATTGTTCACTCCAAAGAGTTGGCACAAAGAGCCGACTCGTTCGAAGATGACACTTCACTACTCAGGAGAGTTGCCCATTCTACCTAGACTATGAGGGGTCACACCTTTTTGCGGGAGGCTTCTGACATTGGCATATTCCACATTATGGACCACCATCAAACAGGGCACTGTTGCTGGTCTTGAGCTTACGGGGACAAAAAGCCAAAAAGAAAAACAGACCTGGAAAATCTCAGGACATGTACACTAGTGAGTCGAACAGGCACTCCTACAATTGTATTGTATTGCCTGACCACTCCATTGATACGGAAGTGCGAGGTACCCTTGTTTTCATGATCCTGTGAATAGGCAATAAATGGTATTGGTGGGCAAACCCCTTAAGCCGTGTTCCATGTATATTATATGACATTTATTATATACAAGAATAAATTAATTTAAATAACAGTTGTATTTCAGATTGAGATTATCCAGAACTACAAAATTGATGGGCTATCCTTTGGATGGACAGTCCATATCAGATTGGTGATCAGATCTGATCAGCAGAGGTGCTGAGAAATTGACCTGTTTTGATACAAAAGCCCATGTCTAAGGCTTGATCATCAATTTTGTAGTCACTGTTAACCCCATTAAGCGCTTTTTCAAAAAATATAAATCACTAATTTTGAATAAATTATCCGGTATTAAATTAATTTTCATCTATTTTGAGTCCTGTGTTGTAATACGGTGCTTTTTGCTGATTTGGTATTATTAAAGAGGTTGTCTGGGTAAAATTCCCATTTTCAAGCACCCTGTTAGTGTTCGTTCTATCTTCAGTTAGCCCAAGTGGACTTAAAAATGGCATCTCTGTAGGACCTGGCACATTTGGTGTTACATGGACAGCCCATTGGTACCATGCAATCCTTCATTTTACCTGCGGAGGCACTGCAGAAAAATTGGACTCTTGCTCCAAAGTTTCCCTAAGCTTATTTTTGAACATAAAGGTAAAAAAAATAGTATTGTAAAATATACTGCATATACTCTATGCTGTATTATATAACCAACACAATATTTTTATCTTTACAATAGAGGTAATTGGTTTTATCATTCTCACTAAAGTTAATTTACTTCAGGTTTACAGTACTTTGCAGTACTTTCTGGCTATGATAGTAACAGTTTAACACTGTGATATTTGTAATATTAAAGTGACCCTCTACACTTCCTTTCACTAAGCCTCATTGCACTTAGTATACATATGGCAAATACCTTATGGTTCGTATTTCTCTGTAAGGGTTTAGTTATCTGTACTATATGATTATTCTGCCCTTGCTATAATAGAAATCAGCTCTCCATATACCTCTCCTCTCCATATACTTCTTTGTGAGCCTGTGCGTACTTGTGCGTATTCATAGCAGCCAATCAGAGGAAGCAGAACTGCAGGGGGCGGGAGCAACAGTATGAACCAATGATGAGACAGAGGTGTGTCTCAGACTATGTCGGACATCTTGTAGGCACTGTAGCTAAGCTGTAGTCACAGATCACAGCTCTGCTGCCATAGAGGATAGTTAAAAACCAGTCGAGAAGCAAGATCTAAAAAAAATAAATAGTGGGCATGATCCCCTTTAGGTACTGACTTACATTTAAGTTATGAGCTCTTGACTGGACAGTCACTCTAAATAAAATAAAATACCTATGTTATCTCAGCTTATAGCACTGTATGGATTTGATCCATTTTATCCACTTGACAGTCGTCCCCAATGATAACCCAAAGAGTTACCCATTCTACATCTTGCCGCTCACTTGCATAGTTTTGGTTCTGCAATTCTACTTTGGTAAAACAAACATATTAGCTACCTGAGAGAACAACCTTTGCTTCAAGGCATTTCACGGTGCAGACCTGCAAACTGTGCAGTGCATAGATTTCAAGGATACGTCTACCGTCACAGACATCGAGGTCTATATTGGCCTGGTAGAATCCTTTTGGTGGGTCATTCTTTATGAATGGTCACTCATATTATAAAATCCTCTTGTACTGTTGGTGGGCGATAAATAATATTTTGGCGGTCAGCAGTCTCAGCAGTATCATTTTGGTTATAAATGTTCTTTTTTTTCTTTGCTTCTCTTCTGTCAAGTATGTAAGATGCCGAACACATAAAAAGTCCAGATAAGGTCACAGCAACGGAGCTGAAGTAGAAAACTAGATTATATTGACCAGTGATGTCTACCAGAAAACCTGTCAGAAGAAAACAGAAGAGACCACTGCATTAATAAAAGGTATGAATGGATATATTGGGGGGGGATAGGTGGAGTTCTTCAAGGGGCTGTCCAGGAATTGAAGCAACTTGTGTGAAGGCTGGGAGAGGTATAAAAAAAAAAAAGCTTGAACAGACATCATTTTAATTTTATACCTCCACCGGCTTCTAGATATGTTTGCCAATTCCTGGGCATCCCCTTTAAGCTAACCTTGTTGAATTTTGGAATACAGCGCCATACATTTTGTCGTGGCTAGAGATGGTACTGCAGCTTACTTATCTCTTTCAATTGAATGGAACAGAACTACGTATTGTACCAGGCACAGCCACTACAGATTTCTACGGAGCCAGAGGCTGCTCAAGCCCAAGGGTCCCTTCAGTCCGTTAATTGGCAAAGATACCAGAAGTTTGGCCTCCACCCGTCTTATACTGGCCATTAATATTACACCCTTTAATGTGATATTCACATGTAATTTTACCTACCTGCCAGTGGTGGTCCCAACAAGATTGTAATACTTTCCAGTATGGTAAAAAGTCCAAAAGCTCCAGGGAATCGCTTCATGCCAACTATATCCATCAGTACTTGAAATACAAGGGATCCAATAACACTCATGGAGATGCTATACAGGACGCAATAAATAATAAGGGACGGAAAGGACGCAGATGCTGCACACACCAGGTTGCTAAGTCCGTTCGCGATGACTGCCCCACTAAACAGGTAAATCAGCTTGCCAGAGAATTTCTGCTGCTGGGACACAAGTCCAGACACTGGACGTGCAAAAATATTAATGAAACCAATGAGTGAGAGCAGAAGTGCAGCTGTAGATTCATCTATGCCATTGCTGGTAGCATATGGTACCAAATAGAAAAGAGGCAAAATAAAGCCTAAAACCATCCAAGAGACACCTATTGTATAAATCAGGTATGGTCTATGCCGGAGAAGTAGATCAAAAGCCATGTATCTCTGTAGGCCTTTCCCACCTTCCATCTCCTCAGCACCGCTAGTGACTCCATTGGCTGATGAGGATCCATTCTTAGTAGGGGCTGATGGTAGAGCTTTAACCGGTCGCATCATAGCTCCACATACGCAGCAGTTGAGTAACACTCCACCAAAGATCATAAAGGAGCCTCTCCATCCAAAGGCCTCCAAGAGGTGTTGGGACGCAATGGGCCAGAGAGCCATGCCTATTGAGGCCCCAGCAGAGGCCAGAGAATTGGCCAAAGTCCGACGTTTCACAAAGTAGTAACCAAGTACTGTGATTCCTGCTTGGAAGGAAAAACAGAGTCCCAAGCCTGTGTGAAAAACAGAATATTTTATTATTTATAGTGCTTCGGAAAAGTTTGGAAACTATACAGACTATTTGGGTCATTTTCACATTTGTGATAAAATGCTCAGATAAACCAATGTAAAGAAGAATCGGAACACTCTAAATAGTGTCCTTCCATCTACAGTATATTAGGTGTGATTCGCATGAACAAGTAAGCCAGTTTTGCCTCTGGAACAACTGGATGATTTTGCATCTGGGTGGAGGTTCATTTACCCATGGTAGGGACAGACATGGAGACTGTTGAAAACAACTGTCACACCACTGGGACCCCATGATCCCATGTCCACAGCCTGAATGGGGGCAATCGTTGGTGCTGCAGCTTCATTCATAGTCTACGGAGGTGAGGAAGGTGGTTGAGGGTTGTACTTAGCGATCTTTGTCTATCTCATAGCGACTTAATGGAGGGCCAACGTGCAGTAATGACCGTCACACCAGTCAAACAGGGACATGGATCTTCTATTTTTATGATCAGTAGAGATCCCCACAGCAAAATAATTCTTGTTATGATTGGACAACCCCATTAAAGGGAATCTACCACCTCCCTCAAGTATATTCAACTGTCACCACCATAATAGAGAGAACATTCCAGTGATAAACAATATACCATTATTATGTATTTCACTTTTGTAGATTTGGAGAAAAACTGTGAAGTCTCATGCAAATTAGGCAGTTGGTGCACTGGGGGCGGGGCATCAGCCCTGGGAGCACTGAATTTGCTGCTCTACTAGAATGGGTGACGTCATAGTAGTGGGAGGATCAACAGGATGGTGCACTCAGAAGATGGTAGGGATCTGAGTCACAAGAGAACTGCTCCAGAGGGCTGAAGCTCCACCCCCAATGCACCAACTGCCTCATTTGCATAAGAAGTCAAAGATAATTTTCCAAACAGAGATATAACAAAGATATGCAGTTTATCACTGGAATGTGCTCTGTAATGTGGTGGTAGGAGTTAAATATACTTGTGGGAGGTGATAGACCCTCTTTAAGGTCTTCTAGCAGAGGTGTTTAATGTAGTTTATAGGCCCCAATACAATGTCTATATATTGTGAGAAGGTGACAGGCAGAGTGCTGGAGTCCAGATATATCAGCCCCAGGTATCTGACGTATGTGAGGTCCAGGGCGGATCTGGAGTAGGCCTGAGCCCAGGTGTAGATCCTTGGCTCATTACTGGGCCAGAAAAGGCTGCAGATCCTGCATTACAGGGCAGTTCCATGGAGTGAAAGGAGGTGTGTGGGTCTGTCTTGTAACCCTGAGTCCGGTGAGACTATATTGTGCTTGGTTTGTTCATGTGGCTGGTAGTAAGCCACATGTATAGTTAGGTTAACATCACTGTTTAGTTAGTCGCTCAGATGATCAGGATTTTATTTTGTTCTTGCCTGAAGTTAAGGCTGTATTTAATTTTGCTCAAGATTTATTTATTTTTCTGTTTTTTTCTACATAAACCAGTTTGCTGTATACAGTCCTATGAAAAAGTTTGGGCACCCCTATTAATCTTAATCATTTTTAGTTCTAAATATTTTGGTGTTTGCAACAGCCATTTCAGTTTGATATATCTAATAACTGATGGACACAGTAATATTTCAGGATTGAAATGAGGTTTATTGTACTAACAGAAAATGCGCAATATGCATTAAACCAAAATTTGACCGGTGCAAAAGTATGGGCACCCTTATAATTTTATTGATTTGAATACTCCTAACTACTTTTTACTGACTTACTGAAGCACAAAATTGGTTTTGTAACCTCAGTGAGCTTTGAACTTCATAGCCAGGTGTATCCAATCATGAGAAAAGGTATTTAAGGTGGCCAATTGCAAGTTGTTCTACTATTTGAATCTCCTCTGAAGAGTGGCATCATGGGCTACTCAAAACAACTCTCAAATGATCTGAAAACAAAGATTGTTCAACATAGTTGTTCAGCGGAAGGATACAAAAAGCTGTCTCAGAGATTTAACCTGTCAGTTTCCACTGTGAGGAACATAGTAAGGAAATGGAAGACCACAGGGACAGTTCTTGTTAAGCCCAGAAGTGGCAGGCCAAGAAAAATATCAGAAAGGCAGAGAAGAAGAATGGTGAGAACAGTCAAGGACAATCCACAGACCACCTCCAAAGAGCTGCAGCATCATCTTGCTGCAGATGGTGTCACTGTGCATCGGTCAACTATACAGCGCACTTTGCACAAATAGAAGCTGTATGGGAGAGTGATGAGAAAGAAGCCGTTTCTGCACGTACGCCACAAATAGAGTTGCCTGAGGTATGAAAAAGCACATTTGGACAAGGCAGCTTCATTTTGGAAACAAAAATTGAGTTGTTTGGTTATAAAAAAAGGCGTTATGCATGGCGTCCAAAAAGAAACAGCATTCCAAGAAAAACACTTGCTACCCACTGTAAAATTTGGTGGAGGTTCCATCATGCTTTGGGGCTGTGTGGCCAATGCCGGCACCGGGAATCTTGTTAAAGTTGAGAGTCGCATGGATTCCACTCAGTATCAGCAGATTCTTGAGAATAATGTTCAAGAATCAGTGACGAAGTTGAAGTTACGCCAGGGATGGATATTTCAGCAAGACAATGATCCAAAACACCGCTCCAAATCCTCAGGCATTCATGCAGAGGAACAATTACAATGTTCTGGAATGGCCATCCCAGTCCCCAGACCTGAATATCATTGAACATCTGTGGGATGATTTGAAGCGGGCTGTCCATGCTCGGCGACCATCTAACTTAACTGAACTTGAATTGTTTGTCCAAAATACCTTTATCCAGGATCCAGGAACTGATTAAAAGCTACAGGAAGCGACTAGAGGCTGTTATCTTTGCAAAAGGAGGATGTACTAAATATTAATGTCACTTTTCTGTTGAGGTGCCCATACTTTTGCACCGGTCAAATTTTGGTTTAATGCATATTGCGCATTTTCTGTTAGTACAATAAACCTCATTTCAATCCTGAAATATTACTGTGTCCATCAGTTATTAGATATATCAAACTGAAATAGCTGTTGCAAATACCAAAATATTTAGAACTAAAAATGATTAAGATTAATAGGGGTGCCCAAACTTTTTCATAGGACTGTATTTTGTGTCTGTCTTGACTGTTCGGGTCCACACCACTGCTTCTACCTAGCTAACTTTTCCACAATACCTACTGGGTGCCATTATAACTCTGGTCCTATTATGTGGCCCCTCTATATCTTTATTCCCGCCTGCCATGTCCCATAAACATTACTGATGAATTCTGGTGACACAATAGTACGCTGGCAGTTAGACAGCAGAGTTACATTCATTTCTGGCTTGGATTAATGTTCATCCGTCCTGCTTCATTTCACAGGGTATGGTGTAGCTTTCACAGCTTATTGAAGCTCCAGGAATACAGACAGTCTCACAGGAATACTGCTTCTCCTTAGGGGAATACAGCAGGTAGGTAGGAGGACAGCGTACAGGAGAGAACAAGCAAATGGCTGATGGAAGACACCGGTCTCTGGGGTGCAATTTACATGGCTAGTAAGTTAACCTGACAAGTTTTTCTTTTATCGCTATAGATTCAATATCATGTGCTGATAAATGTCATTATCTCAGTTTATTGCAGCCCGAGCGCACCTTTTTTTTTGCTACAGAGCTTCGCAGTGTGCATGACGGCTTAGCCTATGTTCACATGGTGGAATTTGTACAAGCTGAAAAAAATTCAGCTTTAGGAATTTGAAGCTGCATCTTTCTCCTTGACCAAATTTTACCGGGGAATTCACTGTGGAATTTGCAAATTCCGCACCAGCCAGGCAGAATTTTTCAACCTCACATGGGAGTTATCAAGCGGAATCCACCTGACAATTGAGCATGACGATTAGCTGAAAATATAAAAAAATCTGAATCCTATTAGTGGTGGTGTGAATCTCGGCGCCCCTGCTGATCAGCTGAGTTTGTGTGAAGCTTTGTCCCACTATACGTTGTAGTGGCTGTGCAGAGTATTGAAGATTTAGATGAGCTGGACAAAGCAGCAATAGTCTGTACAGCCAATGCTCTGTACACAACATACAGTGTAAAGAATGAAGAGAAAAGTGTTTTTTTTTAGCACAATTGGTGTGGGTGCCAAGTGTTGGACCCACACTGACCTGATTCTGACATCCTATCCTAATAAGAGACTATCAATACTGTGAACCCACAAAATCCCTCTAATTTTGTACAAAAAGTAAATCTCATAGTGGAAACCTTCCATTATGAAACACAACTCACCTCCAATAAGGCCAGCGCTTAGGTACAGGTGAATGATAGTCTGAGAGAAGGAGCTGGTGACCATCCCAATTCCACATAGGAGACCACCAATCATTACTGCTACCCTGCAGCCAAATCTTTCTACCATAATGCTGCATAATGGACCTGTATGAGAAGAAAATAGCAAGAAAATAATCAAGACATTGGTGATAGAGACGTCAAAACTATATATTAAAGACTGCGTGCAAGATATACGCCTGTAAAAAACGGATTAGATTTTCTGGCTTAATATCCTAATTAAAGGATTTTTTCATGGAGGATTACATAGAGGCCTTCTTAAATTCTACCCGATCCCTCTAATACCACCTTGTGTAATCCCCCAAGGAATGTGCAATAAAATATCTGTGTAATTATGTTTCCCTCCATAAACTGTATTAAAGGGAACTGGTCACATTGGACACACATCTATTTTTGTAGGACAACGCTCAGTATAACCTGTCATTTATACTTTTCTATCTCTGCTCAATTTGGGTTTAGGACTCCAGTGGGCGGGCCTACCTAGTCTTCCCTATACAGCTTCTATACAGTTTTTCCCTACACAATGGGGTTTTCAGATAGCATCATGAAAAGGGTTGTCCATTATTTTTTTCTAATATCTGACTGGTGGGTCCCTATGACACGGTCCCTGACACGGTCCCTATGTAGATCAGCTGTTTGGAGGATCCTCAATAAGAAGAGAGCTGCAGTAGCCGCACCCTGCCCCTATGTAGCAGGAGAATATTACAAGGCCCTTTAAATAAATGCAGTTTATAGGGCCACATCCCACAATGCAATGGCAGAGGCAAATGTATTTATCAGATGGGCAACGTAAATGCAAATGCGTACCTCCCTGCTCCTGGCAGCAGCAACAGGATAAAGCATTGCCACATAGCTTATGTTTGCTCTGTTTTTTTAACCCTTACAACCAAGCCTTAGGGGTTGTCAGAGAATACACATTATGAGTGCATTCAGACTACGTAACGCCGGGCGTGTATGAGAGCCGTACACGCCGGCATTACGGCAGACTGCCGAACACTTCCCATTCACTTCAATGGGAGCGCTCGTAAACGCCGCTGTTACGAGCGCTCCCATTGAAGTGAATGGGAAGTGTTCGGCAGTCTGCCGTAATGCCGGCGTGTACGGCTCTCATACACGCCCGGCGTTACGTAGTCTGAATGCACCCTATGGGTACATTCACACTGAGTAAACGCTAGCTTATTCTGAACGTAAAACACGTTCAGAATAAGCGGCGTCTAAAGCAGCTCCATTCATTTCTATGGGAGCGGGGATACGAGCGCTCCCCATAGAAATGAATGGGCTGCTTCTTTCACTCCGTGCAGTCCCATTGAAGTGAATGGGGAGTGCCGGCGTGTACGCTCCGGCATGAGCAGAGCTTGCCGTATACGCCGGCACTCCCCATTCACTTCAATGGGACTGCACGGAGTGAAAGAAGCAGCCCATTCATTTCTATGGGGAGCGCTCGTATCCCCGCTCCCATAGAAATGAATGGAGCTGCTTTAGACGCCGCTTATTCTGAACGTGTTTTATGTTCAGAATAAGCTAGCGTTTACTCAGTGTGAATGTACCCTATTACTGCTTTTTTTACAGTGTTTTCTTGCTGCAATTTGCTAAGTATCGCCTGAGCCTTTGACTGTTTCTGTAACTCATCTAGTTGTGGTTGGGAGAAGTGGCCACATAATAATAATAATAATAATAATGATAATACATTTTATTTATATAGCGCCAACATATTCTGCAGCACTGTACAATTTGTGGGGTTCATGTACAGATAAAAAGATACATTACAGAGAAATAGTCAGTTCACACAATGGGACTGAGGGCCCATTTCCGTAGGTGTAATTGACATGCTCTGATTTACAAAACTGCAGCGGTTTTGGAAATTTCTTCGTGTCCATTGTGTGTATTTTTCCACAGTGTGTGGAAGGGTTTGACTTTGTCAAATGTAAAACGCCACGTTTTTTTCAATTGGCGTTTCTGGCATGGCCAAACCGCATTGTTTACGCCACCTGGGCCCGTGGCCTAAAAGGGATTTCATAGAATATGATAGGCCATCAACATGGGATCAGTGGAGGGGTTCTGACACCTGGGATCCCACACAGATCATCTGGTTCCAGTGTTTGGAAGTGCACTGTGGCCACTTCACTGTATACTGTGCTGTACTTTAGGGTGCATTCACACAGAGTAATGTGGCACTGATTCTGGCACGATAATTCGGGTAAGAATCAGCGCTGCAAAACAGAATCCCATTGACTTCAATGGGTTCCGTTTAACGCTGGTAACACATTGAAATCAATGGGTTAAAAAGCCTCCCATTGATTTCAATGTGTTACGCGCGTTAAAAGGAACCCATTAAAGTCAATGGGATTCTGTTTTGCAGCGCTGATTGTTATGCAAGTTATCATGCCAGAAACAGCGCCGCGTTACTCTGTGTGAATGCCCCCTTACATAGGAGCTTTGCTTGGTATTGCAGCTCAGCCCCATTTACTGATTCAGACTGAGTCCCCACATTGTGGAAATGCAGCTTATTTTGTTGCAGATTTTGTTGCAGTTTTTTGAGCCAACGTCAAGAGTGTTACAAAAACTATGGCATATACTAAACCTTTTAAGGCTAAGGCCCCGCGGGTTCTTTGTGCAGCGCTTTTAAGAGAAAGTTCACAGAGTTTTCCTCTGCGGACTTTCTCTTAACATTATATCTACAGGAAAGCCGCCGGCGTTTCTGTAGACATAATTGACATTCTGCGATTTGCAAAGCTGCAACAGCTTTGCAAATCACAGTGTGTCCGCCCTGCGATTTCTTCCGCAAAGTGGGCATGGGATTTGCCTGAATCCCATCCCCTTTGCTTGCACTTGCAACGTCTCTGCTGCGGGCAAATCGCGGCGTTTATGTCCCGTGGGGCCCCTGCCCCATTTTACACATTTTGCTACTATATATTCTGACTGCTCCATTTCTCCTGTCTTGTATAGCAGATGAGATATAGTCCTGGCGTACGATCCACATGATATTTGCTTTTCAGTTGTTTGTGTGCTGTCAGCTAAGGTTATGTGGATATTAAAGCCATTCTTTATCTGGTTTTTAAAGGACATTTCTCACACAAAAAAAAAAAAAATTCTGGGAAAGATAAGTTCCTGAGCTGGCATCTTTTATAATTTAAAACGTACATGTTTGTGACCATTGCATCTAAAATAATGAAGCTACTTGGGAAATTGTGTTGAAATTTGCAGTTTACAGCTACTATGCACAACTTTGTGTCTCTGTGAATTCACACTACAGATTTCTTGCAAACATAATAACATACATTATGTAGGTTAGCAAGACGTAGGGAGCAGTTAGAAGTGAGTTTGACAGGATCAGACTACACAAAATGTGTTTGTAGTGTGTTACCCTGGAGACAATTTGGACCTTTAGGAATATAATGATAGGTTCTTTTTAATTCATAGGCAAAGTTGTTTTCCTTTGTAATTTAGATGGGTTAGAGCTATAAAAAATATATTTACATGTAATGATATTTGTGAAGGTGAACATACCCTACAACTATACCAGTGCTACTAGATCACAAAGGGGTCAGTCCAAATTGTGGGGCGAAAGCAACATTTGTGTACACTATAAAGATATTGGAAGTAGATATACAGTTCTGTCTGGAAACCCATGGACTGCATGGCATATGTAATTAGTAGAGATAAAGTCCTCATTCCCTGGGGCCTATTCCCTCTAAGGGGGTAACTGAAAGGGATGTGACGGCTTGTTAACCCTTATACATGTTAAAGGAGGGGTACACGTGGAACATCCCCTAGGGATTTAGGTGTCTTTCCCACCTTTTTTACTGACCAGTGGAAGCCAAAGGGACAAACATTTGCCCTGTGTCAGGTTAATGGATCCATATAGATGCTTACTGTGTACATCAGGAACCATTCCGAGTGTGCAGCCGTACACGCGAGCACTTCCCATTCACTTCAATGGGAGTGCTCGTAGAGAAAAAAGCAGCCCATTCATTTCAATGGGGAGCACTCGTATGCCGGTTCCCTTTGAAATTAATGGGATCTGCTTTATACGCGCTGATTCTGAACGTGTTTTAATGTTCAGAATCAGTCAGCGTGTCTGTAGTTTGAAGGGGCCCTTGTATATCATTGTTTCCCCCTACGCCCAACAGCAGCACAACTGGGGTAATCCTGCCCCTATGAGCTGTTAGGACAGGTGGAATATTTAATTACCTAACAGCAATTAACCCCTATAAGAGGTCAGAGGACCAACTCCCCTTTGTGTTTTTTTCTGTCCTGTGGGACAGGACAGGTGGACGGGGGAGAGGTGCTTTGGCCTCCTATAGGGGTCCCCTCTCCCCCCCTAAAGATTGTACCTTGCTGCGTGGCTCTCTCCCTGCGCCGGTCCGGGTTCCCTGCTGGAGCAAGTGGGTGTCACCTGATGGTCCCCGGGATCTTCTGCTTCCAGTATCCTGGGTGATGACCATTGTATCTAATCCTCCGCTCTGCAGGCGGCATCGCGGACGTCCGGGCGCTGCAGGTTCCGGCAGGTAGGATCCTTTTGTCTGCCGGCGGGGGCTGGGAACTACTTCTCAGTTCCCAGGTTCCGTGGACTGCTTCCGGGGAAACCACGCATGCGCAGGCCGCGCGACTAAGGTATGTGCCGCGGCAGGCTGCGCAGGATCATAGGAAACAATGAACAGCAGGTAAGCAACTGCTGTTAGTGTGTCTTCCCTCCCCCCCCCCGCTTGCTCGAAGGGGGGGCGAGTTGTTATGAAATTAGGTGGAGCTCGGACCCAGGTGAAGGGGGCGTGGCTCCTCCCCTGTCCCTCCCCCAGCCGACCTATTTAAACCCCCCCTCCACCACAGTATGGTACCTGTCGCTCCGGTTGCAGGTACTTCTGAAGCATTGCTGCCTCAGGAGAAGCTCAAGAGCTGGAAGTTCAACTGCGTGTTATCAAGGTTGGTGGTGGTGGTGCTGGGGGGAGGGGCTGCTGCTGTTGTGGCTACTGTTGTTGCTGAGGTCCGGATTTTCTGTTTTATGCTGCTTCTTTCCTCCTAGTATGTCCTCCTCATCCTCTTCCACCCTCCCTCGGAGGAAAACCACTGCGAAGAGGAGACATCTGTCTTGTGCCCGATGTAATATCCCCCTCCCTGACGCCTGTGAATACAGGTACTGCCAGGGATGTAGAGCGCCTCCCTCCGAAGCTACCCCAATCAGAGAGATGGTCTCCTGGGTTAAGGACTTTGTGTCCCAGTCCATGAGGAAAGTGGATGAGACCATTTCCCACCTCGCCAAGAGGCCTCGGTTGGAGCCTTCTGAGCCCTCCCTCCCGCCCCTAGAACGCCTTCACATCGGGGAGGTTGAGTCTTCAGAGGAAGACCCGGTGGTGGTGGAGAAGGAGGTGTTTCCCCTCGAAAAGATGGGTAGACTTTTCAGAGTCCTCAGATCATGTGATCGGGAGGCAGGGGAAGGGCCAAGCAGGAGGGCAAAGTCCTTTAAAGCTAGTGCGGACCTGGTCCAGGTAATGGAAGGCGAGTGGAGGCGTCCCGAGAAAGCATTTACACCTTCCGCTAGGTTCAGGGCACTTTTTCCTATATCTGAGTCCCAGCAGGGGGCCTGGGGACCACCGCCAAAAGTAGACGTGGCAGTTGCCAAACTATCCTGCCGCACAGTCCTGCCAGCCGAGGACGGCTCAAGTCTGCAGGACCCGTTGGACCGCCGCGTAGAGGGGTCCCTGAGGCGGGCATACTCTGTCGCCTCGTCGCAGGCCTCCGTGGCCATATCGGTTAATGAGGTGGTCTCTGCCCTACAGGCCGAACTATCTTCCCTTGCTAGGGATATAGACACGGGGGTCCACCGGGACGACCTCCTATCGGCTATGTCCGATATTAATTTATTGGTGGACCACTTGGCTGAATCCTCCAGGTCGCAACTAAGACTCGCCTCCAAATCTATGGCCCTCACCACTGTGGCCAGGCGACCGTTGTGGGTTAAACCATGGAGGGTGGACAACTCCTCCAGACTAGGGCTTTGTACCCTGCCCTTTGAGCCCGGTAGGCTCTTTGGCAAAGCCCTGGACAAAATCATGGAGGATCTGGCGGACACTAAAACTAAAAATCTGCCGCAGCCGCCAGAAAGGAGAAGAACTGCCTTTCGAGGCCGAGGGTCCTCCACCAGAGGTTTCAGGGGGCGTGGACGCTCCGCTCCCCAGGGCCGAGGTAGAGGACGCGGTACTTTCCGTGACCGTAAGAAGGATCCCTGACCCATTAGTGGTCTGCCATCCTGGGAGAAAGCGGGCCCGTCCATCTAGGGCCCCGACGCAAAGGTCCCAGGGTCCTTGGCTACATCTAGGCTCCACCGGCCGAGAGAACATCTTGCCCTTTTTAGGGCCCCAAACAACTTCATCTTTGAGTACCCGTCCAGAAGGATCTCCCTCCAGGCTTCGTGGTTTCCAGAATCTTGGGCGAAGGACTCAGGTTCATCTTCGACATAGACCGCTTCCGTCTCGGGATGCGGCTTCCTTAGGGAACCTTCAGGCCAGGTACACTCGCAGGATCTCTCATAGCTCGGCCCAGGACCTTAGATCAATGGGACGAACACCCAGATGGAAAACCTTGTCTTCAAGTTTCCACCCTCCCAGATGGCAGAATTTCAGCCTCCCCTATCTCCAGGGGAGTAGTATCCACGGGTCTTCCCCCAGCTCCCTAGTAGGGCTGGGGAGCCCTTTAGGGGGACAGAAGGCCTCTCAGAGCCAGGATCAAAGAAGACCCGTTAAGATTTTTCACGATTCCATCAAATCGAATCCAGTTCCGGGGATTCACCAGGGACTCTCCTACCTGGAGGCACCTTCTCTATGTCAAGAAGCTGCGAGTCCGGAATCGCTGTCCCTAGGGACTAAAAGAGCCTATCCAGTGAACCATCAGTGCCCGGCCATGATTGGCCCGGCAGACCCATCTTCACGATGGCAGGTCCTCGGTCAGGTTTACCTAGACCCTGTTGACCACAGATGCCTCCCGGTCCAGGGGAGCTCATCTGGGGGAGACCCTGGTACAGAGCACCTGGCGTTACCTGAAGAGAACGCGCTTACCCAGCTGGCAAGAAATTACCAGAGCTCAGGTGAAGCTTCTGACGTGGACTCCACAAATTCGGGAGTAAAGAACCAGGACGGACAGCCTGTTCACAGCCGTTTACGGTCATCCCGGACAGAGGACGAGAACCCTCTCCACGTCACCAGACGCCAGGATCCTCATCTATTTGGATCTATGTATTCCCCAGCGGCCAGCGGTTCAAATTCCAGGTTACAGTCGGTGGGACTGACTCACCAAAATGCGGAGGACCTTAGCCAGGTCATCCCCAGACCAGGATGCTCTCCACTATCCTATCAAAGGATGAGGTCTCCCCGAGGTGGATCTGATGGCCACCTCAAACGGCGCTGCAATATAGGAACGTCGCTCCCCAGTTCGGGAAGACAATCCTCCAGCGCTGTATGCTCTGTCAATACCAGGGAGGATCAGACGGAAGTGCGTCTACCCTCGTCAACTGAGGATTCGGAAGGTATTGACAAAACGCAGGCAGAACCGGAACTTGGCAAGGAAATCGCCATTCTGGTTAAAAAGGGCATGGTTCACCGTCCTCACTCTCATGAGACGGAGGAACACCTGGAGGCTTCCACCAGTGTAAACTCTGGTAACCCGGAACAGCCGGCCCTATCAAGGCCTGAACAGATGCAACCTCACTGCCTGGAGGTCAGCCAGCCTTTAGCTGGCAGAAGAGGATTATCCCAGGGAGTGCTAAGAACTTTGGCGCACTCAAGAGCAGAGTCAACTAACCAGAGCTACCAGAGGGTCGCCCGAATCTTTCAGAACTGGTGTTCGAGTAACCAGCGCGACCCTGATAGGAATGCAGTCTTGGAGTTCCTACAAGACGGCCTGGAGAAGGGGCTAGCACCTGCTACCTTGAAAGTCCAAGTCTCAGCTCTGTCCGCACTCCTGGAGACCCGGCTAGCACTAGATCCTCTGATTAAGCAATTTTTAAGAGGGGCTACTAGACTCCGTCCTCAGGTGCAGCCACCGGTCCCGATCTGGGACCTGGCCGCAGTTTTGCAAGGGCTCTGTGCGCCCCCCTTTGAGCCCCTATCTGAGGTGGATTTGAAGTACCTAGCATACAAGATAACTTTCCTGTTGGCAATAACCTCCGCCAAGAGGGTTGGTGAGCTACAAGCCCTAGCGGCCTCTGAGCCATTTATAACCTTCTTTCCAGACAGAGTGCAACTGAGGTTTGTCCCAGGATTCTTGCCAAAGGTACCCACGCCTCAGAATGTTAACCAGGCAATCGTCTTACCAGCGTTTTTTCCCTCTCCCACCTCTGAGTGGGAGGAAAGGATGCACAAGTTGGACTTGGTGAGAGCATTGCAGATTTATCTAGAGCGGACTGCGTCCTTTCGGAAGTCAGAGAATTTGCTGATCAATGTGTTTGGCCACACCAAAGGGACCAAAGCATCCAAACCAACTCTATCAAGATGGATTAGAGAAGCCATTATCTGCTCCCTACGTGCTCAGGACCTCCCGGTACCAGACCTTATCCGTGCCCATGCCACCCGAGCAGTGGCGACATCATGGGCCGAGAGACGTTTTCTTTCCTTGGAACAGATATGTGCAGCGGCTTCTTGGAGTTCTCAGCTAACTTTCGCCAAACATTATAGACTTGAGTGGCGAACAAGGGAGTCCACAGCATTTGGACATTCGGTATTGGCATCAGCTTGCCAGAATCACCCGCCCTAAGGGAAAGCGATACTTGCTAAATCCCCAGTTGTGCTGCTGTTGGGCGTAGGGGGAACGAAAGATTGTGAATGACAATCTGTTTTCCCTTAGCCCAAACAGCAGCACAAGGCTCCCTCCCTATGCTGTAATTGTACTATTTGTTTGGATGTCATATTACTTCTGTTAAATAGATGTCTAAAACTTTACTTGCTACTAACACAAAGGGGAGTTGGTCCTCTGACCTCTTATAGGGGTTAATTGCTGTTAGGTAATTAAATATTCCACCTGTCCTAACAGCTCATAGGGGCAGGATTACCCCAGTTGTGCTGCTGTTTGGGCTAAGGGAAAACAGATTGTCATTCACAATCCTTCGATATCACTGATATGTTGTGAACAGGGTCTAATGCTCAAATAATGTTAATATAATACGGTTCTTATGTACATAAAAACATATGTTTTGTACTAGGAAACAAAACTGTCCACATGTTTGTATCAGATGTGTATGAGATGCCTACCTCCAGCATGCAGTACTGCTGTAATAATGGATGGAAACCAGGAGGTCTCTGTGTTGGATGCCTGGAAGGAGTTCTGGAGATCTGTATAAAACACTCCAATGCAGGACGGAAACCCAAGAGTTAATCCGTTCGTTAGCATAGAAGCCACCAGCACCCCCCATGACCATGGCCCATCGGGGGTCTCCATTCTGAGTCTTCCCACGGGCGTCTCCCTATGGTGTAATCTGCACAATGAAAGAAGTTGTGTGTTAATCCATACCTGTTGTAAAACCATATGGTTCCTATTTTCACCAACACACTCACATATTTAGTAATACAATTGCAGGCTATAAGGCATCTGAAAAGAACCTAAGAGACAAGTGTCTGATCGCTGAGACTCCAATTCTAGTCTATGTGTCCTTGAATATTACAGGCAGAACACAGATGCCATCCTTTTTTATGGACCCAGAGACATAAATTTTTTTTAAAGATCAATCTTCTTTATGCAGACATGATAAATTGGTCAACAACCGAAAGAACATGACTGTAGACAAATAAAATCGTGTGCTATCTGTGAATAACACAGACATTACATATCTGGATAAAATGTACATATAGTAGTTGGGCCCTTACAGTCAGATTTCTGCCGTGGATCTGCAATGTCCACATCGGCACCAGGATTTATCCTATTCAATGGGGCTGATCTGCATCCGGATAATTCATGTCGGTGCTCGATGTGTGAATCTGTACCATGTTCTATGGAATTACTGCTAATGTATATCGGATTGTCATGGACGGGGAGTATTCCAGACTGATAAGCATCATGACGTTGAGTGTACATGTGTATGTGAAGAATGCTGCTATGTACTATATACTGACAGGCAGGTACCCTAAGATAATGTACAATATATAAATACTGTACACTGTAATAATGTATATGGGTTTATTTCATTCTATGTACAAGGCAGTTAAGATTCTTTATTAGGAAATGCTCCCATTATAAAACCTGAATCCAAAACTTGTAGAACAGTATAGGATGCTGCTGCTAATCTCCATGAAATTACAGTGGGTTCATTCATTCATATCAATGAGCACAAAGTATGGTAGGGCTCACTGTACTGCATTGCCCACAAGCCAAAAACTTTGAGTATATTTAAGACTATGCACCTGATGCAGTTACTATACACAAGCCTATGACCAGTGACTCAAAGCCACAGCACTTCCATACCGCCGCAATTCATGAGAAATATCCATATGTTGTCATAAGGTGAAATTGTATTTATAAGTAGTAGTACAGAATCCTCAGATTTATATAGAAATATATACTTAACTCATTTATTCATTTATGCTGTTATGTGATTGTATATATAAGGTATAACATTATTTCTGGTGATTATATATCTTATATTTCACATTACACTCTCCCCCCTCTGTATCTACATCTGTAGTTTGCATTACTCTATGAGCTGGTGGGTGGACACTAGCTATCATACACTGCTGCACACAGTGAGTAGAGGAGAATCTGCAACATAACTGTCTAGAAACAGCCAAATAATACATACAGTATACAGAGACGTACTGACATGAATAAAGTACTTTGGTTGTGATAAAATGTTTCTATTCAGCTCCAACATCAATCTAAACATCTTATTTCCTGCCCCCTCCCCTCTCCATAGACTCCTACAAAGATGAATCATTAGTCACGTGACCTTAATTCCATCTAGCGATGGATAAAGTAGTGACTGTTACAGTTAAAGTCACATCAGTAGAGGGCGAGGACATGGAAACAGCAGAAAGACATTTCTCTCTGATAGGATATATTACAAAGTTTCTTACAATCGCCTTTACTATTCCTTACAAGTTTGTTGAAGACACAGTGTCTATTCAGTTTTGTGCTCTTTCTATGCTTAGGAGTCTAATAGCCTTCCCTCTATGTGCAAAGAGAATTAGCAGTGAATCCCTGAGAAAATACATCACCTATAATGTTAGAAAATCCACAAAACAGTGAAGCAGAATAAGTATCACATCATTCATTGTGCATGTACTTACACCAGACATAGGATTGACACAACAGTACAGTATCTGCAACTTCAAGGCTAACAGACACATCCCATGATAAAAGTGAAGACAAATAGGAACTTGCGTAAAAACCTCCGCCTTGTCATGCTGACAGCTTCCACATGTACAGAGCAGCGATAGACAGCACTTGAAATACAGGTCTACCTATTACATTCCTTCCTTACTTCCTCCTCGCTCTGGTGTGTATTAAACACAGTTACCTCTTATACAGTGACTCACACACTTCTTACGACTGGATCTCCTTCTCTTTCCCTTCTTCCCTCCCTCTCCTCATTGCCGCCGTACACAGTCCACAAATACACTCTTACTGTAATTACTATAGGCAGTAGTACCTTGTGTGTCATGCCCAGGTCACCTATAGCTATGAAGCCACGGCTGAAGCCTTCCTCTTCTCTGCTATTTCTGTGATAACTGTTCTCCTCCCTCACCAGGACACACCTGTATGTCTCAGTATGACATCTCCTCCCCCTTCACCTGGATATTAGGGACACCTGGCGTCAGGTAACCGTGACACAGCATCTGCAAGGCACAAGGACATGCAATGCGTTACATGAAGTATCGGGTGCGGCATGATGGGCATCACCTCTCACACACTGCCGTCAGCTGGATGGAGAAACAGTCATTTATTCTACGTACCTGTTATTACCTGTTTTATATTTACACAAACTCTATACAAGAATAGCACATGTAGTGCGGCCAAGAAAAATTTCCATTGTGCCCTACTTTTTTATTGGGTGGTAAATGCATCAGGCCATATTCTCAGATGTAGCTGACACTGACATCTACAACAAATGCTTTCCATTATGAATAAACCTCTTAGGCCTGGTGCACCTCTGCTGATCTGGGAGTCCGCTTGGGGACCCCCCAAATGGGATACCGAACACATTAAAAAGTGGTTAGCTAAGAAACCACACGGACCCTATAGACTATAATGGGGCTCGTGTGGCTTCCGCATGAAACATGTGCAGAGAAAAGTCGTACTTACAGTACTTTTCTCTCTGCATGATTCATGTGGACACCGAGTGGAAACCACACAGACCCCATTATAGTCTATAGGGTCCGTGTGGTTTCTTAGCTAAGAGCTTTTTAATGTATTTGGTATTCAGTTCGGGGGGGTCTCCAAGTGGACTCTCAAACGGAATACTGAACGCAGATGTGAACCGGGCCTTAGAAGAACCAACACGGATGTAAAGTGTTATGCAAAAGTTTTAGGCATGTGTGGAAAAACTGTTGCAAAGTAAGAGTGCTTTTAAAGCTAGACATCAATATTTGGTGTGACCTTTGCCCTTTGCTTTCCATCAGTTCTTCTCGGTACACTTGTCTACAGTTTTTGAAGGAACTCGGCAGGGAAGTTGTTCCAAACATCTTGGAGAACTAAGCTCAGATCTTCTGTGGCTATAGGCTTCATCACTTCCAGGACTCTTCCTCTAAAGAGCGCTCACACCAAATATTGATGGCATGTAGATTTCATTCACTTCTCTTTGTTAATAGACAAAAATAAACTCTTCTAGTTCTGAAAGCATTCTTACTCTGTGACATTTTCCCCACACCTACCTGAAACTTGTACATTTGAAGACTATAGGAATTACAGGAAAGAAAAAGGCAAAGAAACACAAGTCTCTGCCTCAGTGCCGGACGTATACTGAAACATGATTACAGCATGGAACAGTAGTCCCGCGGGTACTCCGAGCATCATACATGGGCAGGACATCCCCATGAAGTCTCCCTCAAGCAGCGTAAAGTCAGTTTCTTAGAACACCCATCACCCACCTGTTGTGAAAATGTATAGATGGACTGCATCCACCATTACCACAACCAGGTAAAAATTCAGGACTGGCAACCTCACTTATTTTCCATTGATGTAGCCTTTATTTAGATTTTCAGGCCCAGAGACAACACGTGTAATAGCTAAGAAAGTTACATTTGTATGTAGGTGGCGAGACTCAACCTATATCTAAATTATTGCATTTCATGTAGAAAGATCTTATCACCGTCCCTGCCCTCATCTGCACATCAAATAGGACATGAAAGGTGTCACAAATAATTCATGATAAAAACACAATCTATATAACTGTAGGCAATGTATATAACTTATATGTATATAATAGATGCAGCTTCATGTATTTAACTACACCACCCCCACAACTGAGCTCACTACATTCATAACTGCTCGTACTCTAGACACAGAGGATGGAGTTACAAGTGACATTACTAAAATAGGAGGACGTTTCTAGATGATACAGATAGACAGGTGCCGGAATCATGTGACTATGGAACCCGTCACATACGACGCTGTAAACAAATAAAGGAACATATATGAGTTTACCAAAAAATTAGGCAAGGGATAAGGGATGGAAGAGAGAGAAAGAGGGAAAAGGGAAGGTCAACCATAGGCTTTATTGAGGGGAGGGGAGAGGGATAGCAATCGCATTCTATAACAACATCCACTCTGTCCTTGATGGAATAGTCTCTGAGCAGGCTGAGGATTTGTTACAGTGTTCTTGCTCCTAGTAAGTGTAGAACAGACCGGTTGCCTTTGATGCAGCTGTAGGCGCGGGGGTAGGTTCTGGTTCTTCTTAAAGAGACCCTGCAGGTGTTTGGAGATGTAACAATAAAGCACCATGGAATAAAACTTCACTTTTACTGTAGCAATATAAAATACATATAAACTCCTCCTGAAACAGATTCAGTTACAATTCCATAAATAGTTTAAATTACACAATCACAAATCACATGGCCAAACCTCAAACATAATGCATGCAAAAGAGTCATAAGGGCAGCTAATAAAAGTCATGCTCGGCTATGTTACCCCAAAGGCAAAAATGTCTTATTTGGCAGAGTCTGAGTACACATACCAAACTGTATAAACAGTATGACTATCAGGAAAATAAATGGTTCAATCTCATCAATTTCTCATATGTATAGCAGTCCTTCTTGTCCAATGAAGTAGGAGCGGCTGATGTCCACTGTCCAGGGCTTTATCTTGCCCTTACTAAGCCAATGTCCTCCAAGGCTCCAGCCCTTACAAGGGCAGTCCATTCTACGCTACGCGCTTCATCCTTGGTGAACGACGACTCATCAGGGGATTCTTAGTACATATGTCTAGTATAACCTCTAGTCTCAGACCACTTCCATTTTGTTAAGTTAAAGTTTTAGACTAGTATCCACTAACAGTCTGCATGTCTCCTGTGCGCAAAGGAGCCATCAACTACTGCTTCAGCCAATTATAAGGTACATGTGTTATTACAGAACAATTATTACTAATAATACATTTTATTTCTATAGCGCCAACATATTCCGCAGCGCTGTACAATTTGTAGGGTTCAAATA
Source organism: Leptodactylus fuscus (assembly GCF_031893055.1). Classification (NCBI taxonomy): domain Eukaryota; kingdom Metazoa; phylum Chordata; class Amphibia; order Anura; family Leptodactylidae; genus Leptodactylus; species Leptodactylus fuscus. The sequence goes on from NC_134270.1 coordinate 132,765,849, forward strand.
CAGACAGAAAGATACAAAACAAAGAAAGTCATTTCACACAATGGGACTGAGGGCCCTGCTCGCAAGAGCTTACAATCTATGAGGTAGAGGGGGTGACACAAGAGGTAGCAGGGGCGGCATTGCTTATACAGAGGTCAGACAATATTGTAATAGAGGTGACTGTAATTACACAAACATAAAACTTTATGAGCCATCACTAGTGGTGTCCTGTAACATGTGGCATCATATCATGTGGGGTAATGTGGGAGCGGGGACACAGGGGGGTTAGATTTTGGGGATTCTAATTATATTATGGAAGGGTTTACATTAGAAATTGTGATAGGCCTGTCTGAAAAGATGTGTCTTTAGTTTGCGTTTGAAACTGTAGAAATTGGGAGTTAATCTGATTGTCCGGGGTAGAGTATTCCAGAGAAATGGTGCAGCTCGGGAGAAGTCTTGTATACTAGCATGGGAGGTTCTGATAATAGAGGATGTAAGTGTTAGGTCATTGAGTGAACGGAGAACACGGGTTGGGCGGTAGACAGAGATGAGGGAGGAAATGTATGGAGGTGCGGCATTATGGAGAGCCTTGTGGAGGAGGGTGATAACTTTATATTTTATTCTATAATGAATAGGCAGCCAATGTAATGACTGGCACAGACCAGAGGCATCGCTGTAACGTCTAGCCTGATAGATGAGCCTGGCCGCTGCATTCAGAATAGATTGCAGAGTGGAGAGTTTTGTGAGGGGAAGACCGATTAGTAAGGAGTTACAGTAGTCAAGGCGAGAATGAATCAGAGAGACAATAAGTGTCTTTAGTGTATCTCTGGTAAGGAAAGGGCATATTCTGGAGATGTTTTTGAGGTGGAGGTGACATGAATGTGCGAGTGATTCAACATGAGGGGTGAAGGAAAGGTCTGCGTCAAACATGTCCCCGAGGCAGCGGGCCTGCTGCCTAGGAGTTATAGTAAGGCCTGAGACTGCAATGGATATATCAGGGACAGATTTATTAGATGGTGGAAACAGCAATAGTTCAGTCTTAGAGAGATTTAGTTTCAGATAGAGCGAGGACATGATATTAGAGACAGCAGAAAGACAGTCACTGGTGTTCTGTATGAGTACAGGGGTGATGTCACGGGAAGATGTGAATAATTGGGTGTCATCAGCATAAAGATGGTACCTGAAGCCAAATCTGGCGATGGTTTGTCCAACAATTAACAATTGTTACAGCACCACCAAATCCCACCATATGGTGACATATCTATATGATACCTGTAGGTTTTCTACATCCTGTAGACAAAAGGAGAGATCTGAGTCTTATAAAATCTAGTGATTGCCATATTCACACCAGCATGTCATGGAATAAACCATCTTTCCAGCTAGTATTGTGCTTCAGGTTGTCTGGGATTGTAACATTGACCTATTATGGTAGGTCATCAATACCAGATAGGTGGGGATCCCAGTTATCATCTGTTTGTAGAGACTACAGTGTTTGGGTGAGCACTATAGCCTCTGCATTGAATACAAAGCACAACGATGTACGTAGGGACTATGCTTGGTATTGCAGCTTGGCCCCTTTTACTTGAATGGGACTGAGCTGCAAACACACTATGTAATAAATGAAAGTGAAGTTGCGGGCCTGTGAAGTGGAAGTGACACTCACCCTTTTAAACCCAACTTTTCTAACAGTTTTGAGGATTATAGTCTAAGTCACACAGTGATTTTACCAGGACTGCAATATGACTCACCACCAAAGAATAATCTGTGCCACAACAAGCTAACAAAAATGCCTTCATATTTAGTGTTAGTTATGTTACAGTCTTTAACTCCTTCCTGACATTTGCTATAATAATGTTTTTTAAATATGGCGCCCGCTCTGAAACAGAGCAGACGGCGTAATTGCCAAGTCTCCGATGTTCTATGCAGCAGTAACCCAGCAGTAATGCCTGTGATGAGAGACTGCTTCGATTGCAGGCATTAACCCTTTCAAACACCCTCCTAGTTGACCCCCTTTTCCCTAATCACAAATAAAAATAAACATTTACAAATCATATATACCCATATCCATAAAAACATGTACTTGCCCCCAACTGACTCCTTACCCAACCCCATACAGAGAAATATAAAAAAAAGTTACAGGTGTCAAAGTTTTTTCCCCAAAGTTTTGGATTTTGTTAAGATGTTAAACCATAACAAAAACTATATAAATTTGGTATCGCCGCAATCGCAGCGACCCACAAACTCCAGAAAACATGTCGTTTTGGCTGCACAGAGAACACTGTAAAAATTAAACTCATAAGAAAATGGCACAAATTTTTTTTTTTTTTTTATAAATCCCCCCATTCTAATTTTTTTTCAGCTTCCAGTTCTTCCCAATATTAAATGGTATAACTATGAAGTACAATCTGTCTCAAAAATATAAGTCCTCAGACAGCATCGTGACCAAAACTTAAGGATGATTTAAAATATCAAACTAGGTAATACTGACTTTATCGATCCCTCTGGAGCTTTGTATTGTGGCCTTCAGTGATGACGATTTAACATTGACAAGTGACTGATGCAGGTTATTACTGACCGCAACAGATACCACTAAGGTCATCGCTTCTGCCAGTGGTTGGTTACAGTGGCGTAACAAGGAATGAAGGGGGTCCCCATGACATGGCCCCCCAGCCGCCTTCCCTCCCCTGAAGACCCCGACCGACCGATTCCTCCACCCACATTCCAGCATGTACTATTATGCCCCATAGTGGCCCCTGCACACAGTATTATGCCCCATAGTGGCCCCTGCACACAGTATTATGCCCCATAGTGGCCCTTGCACATAGTATTATCCCCCATAGTGGCCCTTGCACACAGTATTATCCCCCATAGTGGCCCTTGCACACAGTATTATGCTCCATTGTGGACCACCCATGAACAATTATTATACTCTGGGGTCTTTTCAGACCCCAGAGTATAATAATCGGAGACCCAGGGTTAGATACAAACATAAAAAACACTGTTACTTACCTCTCCTGGGCTCCGGCGCACTACCTACTGATGTCAGCCATCTTCAGTGATGGAACAGACGTCACTTGAGCTGGGGCTTACATTGCGACGCATAAGGACGGAAGTCCGGCCCATGTGACGTCTGTGACGTTACCTATTAGGCCCAAAGCCTTCAGGAGGGCAGGAGAGCTAAGTAACTGTTAGGGAATAGCCAGATGATAATTCCCCAGAAGCTGCTGGTGAACCCTGGAGGGAGGGGCACAAGGGACAGTGAGCCCTAAACTGAAGCCCCCCGCTTGCCCTTCCTATTGCCAGACCCTATCCTAGGTGATAGGCGACAACCACGAGGACAATCCCTCCCTGAATACGTGAAACACAAAATGCAGACAAGACGTACAACAACAAAGGGAGGTCAGGTAGCCAGGGTTTGGTAACAAGAGAGCGATGCAGTGCCAAATCGGAGTCAAGAGAATAGTCAGTAGGAAAGCCAGAGGTCAAGGATTAGCATACAAGTAAATAACAGCAAGCGATACCAGAAAGCAAGGGCAATAACCGGCACCAGTGTGACTGTGAGCCAAGACTAAATAGGGAAGGAAGAACCCGCCCAGAACCTGACAGGAAGAAAAGCTGTCAATCACAGGCAAGACAGATTAACCACTTAATGAACAGAGGCAACCTTGGCAGAAGACGGATGTGGTGCAAATCCAATTAAGGACTAGAGCCGTGTTCACACAGTGCAACTAAAAACCTTAAGCAGATTGTCAAACTGCACACGCCTCCGGCGCCGCAGCATGCGAGCAGAGGGTGGCGCAGAGGCCCGAACAGGCAGAGATGTTACAGTAACATTGCTTTATATGTTTACGTCACCTTTTCTAGGCCTCTGATCATTATACTCGGGGGTCTGAAATGACAATGATAATGATAGTGTTTGTGGGGATCGCGGGCCCACAGCTCCACTTACCAATCCCGGCTCCTGCTCACAGCCGTCTCCGCAGAAGGAGAAGCATCAGTGGCCATGAGCAGGAGTCAAGATTGGTAAGTAAATAGGAGTTACTCCAGCAGGTAACGGCCTATTAAAAAAATAAATAAATCGGCACTGGTAGCAGCTTCCGCCAGGCCCCCTAATGTCCCGGATCCTGTGGCAGCCGCTACTGCAGCTACCCCGGTAGTTACGCCCCTGGTTGGTTAGATCTTCATATGACAATGCTGAAAGTAGTCTTTGCATCAGGACCTCTGCCAAACATGCTTCATGTACACGACTGCAGACAGTGTATGGGTCCGTAAATATAATGGACAGCTATATGACATCCACAATTTTCACGGACCTATACCCTAGAATAACCGAACTGAGCCGCATAAACAGACAGGTATAGGACTTATCCCATATTTTGCAGCTCATATCCAAGGTCTCAACACAGATTCATGAAAACTATGGATATGAATGAGTCTGTATTATATGACAGAGGGGCCTTCCAGCTCCTGAGCCACTAGATCTGGAGTGCAAGTGCTACCTCTGCACCCACCATAGCTGCATGTCACTTATTACTATTACATAATACACACTATTATTAGTAATGTTTGTCTGTAGAGATTACAGGGTTGTATCAACCTGATATCCTGGGTGTGGATATAATAACCAAACCCACTAATTACTAAAGGAGGACACGTTCTTTTATCTATGTATTGTATGAGCTATACTTTTCATGCTTTGCTCAAATTGGGGTCATAATTCAATTACAGAAAATGCCCCATAGATCTATAGACAAAGCAATGGATACACTGATATATAGATGCAAATACTATACTGAGATATATTAAAATCTTAATATTAGAAGACAAAATATTGGGCAATCTAAGCGTTAAAGATGTAACAGTTTATTAATTCCATTAAACGCATATTTAGCAGAAACATTACTCATGACTCATTACATTACACACACTGGACTCATAAGCAGATATATATATATATATATATATATATATATATATATATATATATATACTATATTAGACTAGACTTTAGAGAAATAGCACTGACATAAACTTACAATTTATATTAAGTAGAGGGAACTCATTTTACTTTTTATGTCTTCTCCAAACTTCTCACTATCTCCTTAGCCTTCTCAGTGGATCCTGTTTTTGTCTTGTGGGCCAGGACTTAGGTGCGGGGTACAGATACCGGGAATAGGGACAGATTCAGCAGCGAGGCACAAGTAGGAAAGGGGAGGAGACTCGGAAAGAGTAAAATGAGGGAGGAAAGTGGAATGGAAGGAGGGAAGATTGAGGCTTCTTAGGGAGGGGGAATGGGTACAAGCTGGACAAGCAGGATGCACAAAACTAATTTAGAGAAAATGTGGAAATTCGGGTTAGTAAGGACAGATACAGAAAAATGTACTAACAGTGCAAAACCGTGTAAAGATTGATATCAGACAGACCAACATGTAAGATCATGACACGACAGTACTACATGAATGATCTACAATCTGAAAAATTTTGCATAAGGAAACACAGTATATTGCACACAGATGTTATAGCTAAAGTGCAGGGCGGAGGAGTGTAGCAATACAGGGTGCAGAGGTAGTAATTTTTTTGCATCATGTCGATGGCAGGGTATATGATGCAAAATCCTCTTACCTGGGGAAGAGCTGGGTAGGAAGACAGCCGGCAGGTAACCACCTCCTTAAAGGGAGTCTATCATTAGACTAACTAATGGCATGTTGGAATAGCCTTTAAAATGCTATTCTACTCCTACCTTCAATTCTTTTCTTCTCCCCACCATTTCTGATAAAATCAGTTTCTTCTGTTATGCTATTTACTATCACCGAGCCCTGAGAGCGTTCCCCTTGAGCTCCAAGCACCTCTTGCGCCATAATTTTCCACCGCCCCTCAGCTCATTGTGTTCACTCTCCTCTTCTCTTCTCCGTATCTTCTGCCTTTCACACGCACTGGAAAATGGTAGACCAGGCATGCGCAGTTGGCTCTGCCCAGGACACCATTTTCCTGTAGTCCGTTACAGCGCTGTGTCTTATGCCTGCGAAAGGCAGAGGATACGGAGAACAGGAAGACGGAAATGAACACAATGACCTAAGGGGTGGTAGAAAGTTATGACGCGAGGGTGTTCGGAGCACAGGGGGAATGTCCCGGTGCTCCGCGATCGTAATTTGCATAACAGAAGAAACAGATTTTATCAGAAACAGAGGGGAGAAGAAAAGAATGGAAGGTAGGAGTAGAATAGTCTTGTCCAAAGTGACATTAGCTAAAAAGGTGTTTTTCTAGTGATGGACTCCTTTTAAACAATGTTTTAGACTGAGTACCCTCCTCATGGCAGTAGTATTCCCTAATGGCAGTCACCTTTCAGCAGGATAATACACATTGCTAAAAATATTGCTAAAAATGTTTTGGGGTGTTTTGGGTGCAGGGTCGGACTGGGATGTCTAGGGCCCACCAATGGAATTATTTCTAGGGGCCCACCATCAGGACCCTGCAGATCAGCAGTCCGAGACACGATGGCTAAAGGTAATAACATGTCCATGCTGCTAACCCACTATACCATGTGCACTACCTTAACCTACTGCTACACCTTGTATGGCAAGTGAACAGCATGTCTCCTAGAAATGTTACCATTACCTGTAGCTGCTCTGTCCTGCAGAGGTCCTGGCTGTTGTATCATCACAGATGTAATATTGATGGCCTATCCTAAAGACGTACAATCATTATTAGAAACATGGGTAAATCCTTTAAAGTGGTTGTCCACGAATTGGAGCAACTCGTGCACGGCAGGAGGTGTAAAATAAAAAGCAAATAAAAAAGAATACTCATCTGTTCTTGGTGCTCCATTGTGCGCCGCCAGTGTCCATTTGGTCTCATGCTGGCGCCTCCTTGCTGGGAGTCCTGCACCTCATGTGATCAATGAGACCAATTAGGTACAGAATTACTAGACAGGGGACAACGGGGTGCGGGGGACAGGTGAATATACTTTTTCTTTTTTTTTTTTACACCTCCCTGGTGGCCAACACAGTGATCACTCAATCACCCCATACAGTGGCCTCTTCACTGGTCCCCCATACAGTGGCCTCTTCACTGGTCCCCATAATATATGGGGAATAGTGATGGGGCCATTATATTGTGTGGGAGCAGTGATGGGGCGAACATCCTGAGCAGAAGGGGGACGTTAAAATGTTTGGGGCATATTAAAGGGGTTGTCCAGGCTTAACCTTTTTTATGGCCTATGTTCAGGATAGGCCATAAATACCTGAAGCCCCACATTGCAGAAACACGTCTTTGTCTAATACAGAAAAAAAAACAATTATGTGTTTTACAGAACCAGCAAAGTGAATGAAATTTAATCAAATTTACCTCATGCGCACATTGTAGGAAAAAAAGATGTGGAACAACCGCAAACTCTAAAATGCGTGCGCTTCTAAAAACATGGCCGGTTTCAGCTGCGCAATCGGGAGAAAGTGCGGGGAAAATGCATCAAAAGCTCAATGAAAAACACTGTGGAAAAAATACATTGAGGTTCACTGCTATTTTTTTCCACAGTGTTTTTTAGCTGCGTCTCACTGTTGGGCCTCATCCTGATCATATAATACTTCCTTTAGGGTAAGTTCACACGGGGATTTTTGGTTAGGATTTTGAGGCCGTATCTGCCTCAAAATCCAGACCAAAAAGACGGCTCAGTTCTCAGTTCAGATGGTCAGTTCTGTTTTCCAGGAGCTGGTTTGTTCCAGTTCCCGGAAAAAGAAGCGAGATGCTCATTCTTCAGGTCGTTCCGCCTCACGATTCAGCCTGAAGACACTCCCTCCTCCCGACTAGGCCCATTCATTAGGCCTAATCCAGAGCAGAGTGCGCGACCATATGCCGGTGCACTGCACCAGCATTCAGTTGAGGCTACCCAATTTTTGGTCCGGAACCTGATACCTATAGGGAAACTGCCGATGTTTCTGTAGGTATAAGTGACATGCTGCGATTTCCAAAACCACAACAGTTTTGGAAATTGCAGTATGTCCGCCGTGTGTGTTTTTCTGCAATGTGTGGATGGGATTGCACTCACAATATACCTACACACTCAGGCCTGGTTCACGTCTGCGTTCAGTAATCCATTCGGGTAGTCCGCATGGGGACCGTCCCAAACAGACTACCGAACGCATTAGCAAGCAGTGTGCAGTGAAAGCACACGGACTCCATAGACTACAATGGGATCCATGTACTTTCTGCATGGTGTCCGCATAGAACATGTGGACAGAAAAGTACTTCACAATCTACTTTCCTCTCCGCATGACTCGTACAGACACCGCACCGAAAGCACATGGACCCCATTATAGTCTATGGGGTTTGTGTGCTTTCACTGCACACCGCTTGCTAATGCGTTCGGTAATACATTCGGGGGGAAGGGGGCCCATGCGGACTCCCCGAACGGATTACCAAACGCAGATGTGAACCAGGCCTTATACATACACTCACCGGCCACTTTATTAGGTACACCATGCTAGTAACGGGTTGGACCCCCTTTTGCCTTCAGAACTGCCTCAATTCTTCGTGGCATAGATTCAACAAGGTGCTGGAAGCATTCCTCAGAGATTTTGGTCCATATTGACATGATGGCATCACACAGTTGCCGCAGATTTGTCGGCTGCACATCCATGATGCGAATCTCCCGTTCCACCACATCCCAAAGATGCTCTATTGGATTGAGATCTGGTGACTGTGGAGGCCATTGGAGTACAGTGAACTCATTGTCATGTTCAAGAAACCAGTCTGAGATGATTCCAGCTTTATGACATGGCGCATTATCCTGCTGAAAGTAGCCATCAGATGTTGGGTACATTGTGGTCATAAAGGGATGGACATGGTCAGCAACAATACTCAGGTAGGTTTTGGCGTTGCAACGATGCTCAATTGGTACCAAGGGGCCCAAAGAGTGCCAAGAAAATATTCCCCACACCATGACACCACCACCACCAGCCTGAACCGTTGATACAAGGCAGGATGGATCCATGCTTTCATGTTGTTGACGCCAAATTCTGACCCTACCATCCGAATGTCGCAGCAGAAATCGAGACTCATCAGACCAGGCAACATTTTTCCAATCTTCAATTGTCCAATTTCGATGAGCTTGTGCAAATTGTAGCCTCAGTTTCCTGTTCTTAGCTGAAAGGAGTGGCACCCGGTGTGGTCTTCTGCTGCTGTAGCCCATCTGCCTCAAAGTTCGACGTACTGTGCATTCAGAGATGCTCTTCTGGCTACCTTGGTTGTAACGGGTGGCTATTTGAGTCACTGTTGCCTTTCTATCAGCTCGAACTAGTCTGGCCATTCTCCTCTGACCTCTGGCATCAACAACGCATTTCCGCCCACAGAACTGCCGCTCACTGGATGTTTTTTCTTTTTCGGACCATTCTCTGTAAACCCTAGAGATGGTTGTGCGTGAAAATCCCAGTAGATCAGCAGTTTCTGAAATACTCAGACCAGCCCTTCTAGCACCAACAACCATGCCACGTTCAAAGGCACTCAAATCACCTTTCTTCCCCATACTGATGCTCGGTTTGAACTGCAGGAGATTGTCTTGACCATGTCTACATGCCTAAATGCACTGAGTTGCCGCCATGTGATTGGCTGATTAGAAATTAAGTGTTAACGAGCAGTTGGAGAGGTGTACCTAATAAAGTGGCCGGTGAGTGTATACCATATATACTCACACATATACATTTATATACATTCATATGCCATATATAATTCAGATATATACTTATATCAATGTATGAATACTATATATACTCACATATATACATACACTCACACATACACATTATTATAGCATACTGTATATACTCACACATACCTGTATACAAACATACAGTACTCACGCAATATACAAAACACATACTTTACACAAATGTAAACATACAGATTTTACCAAAAGAATATACTCACATTTTCCAGAAGAGTGAAGCATCGCAGCAGACTGCTCCCTGTCTTCCCCACATGCTCCGATGTGAGAGACGACTCACTGTGAGGAGGAGGGAGGAAATCCAGGCAGCAGGGACTAGACTTCATAGGAAAGCAGCCATAGCTGCTGCAGGTAAGTGAAGGAAGAGGCCATTAGCTGATGCTGAAGCTGCACATGGTGTCCTACGATATGTATTTTCCCTATATATCAGGAGGACACCATTCACAGCTTCAGCATCAGCTAATGGGGGCCCGTGTGTGTTGAGGCAAATGCATTGGTCAGGTAAACGATCAGGCCCCAAATATTGCATCTGCTTTGGTAAAATGAAAACTTTCAGTCAGGGCTCGGGGCCCACCGGGGAATTCACCGGTTCCCCCGGTGGGCCAGTCCGACCCTTGGGTGATATAAAGAACATAACAAGTCTGATCCATGAAGGCCCGACCTCACATATTACTGTACAGAGTTAACATTACACATTATTGAGTTGACAGTTTTATGGCTGATGTGTGTGTGTGTGTGTGTATATATATATATATATATATATATATATATATATATATATATTAAACATATTAAATATATGTTAAATAACCAATCGCAGAAGGCACGTGTCATCAGCCATCTGGGTGCAGTCAGCATTGTGGAAGGCACGATGGATCCACACAAGTATGCATCTATCCTTGCGGACCATCCTTGCGAAATGTTTTTCCTCAGGATGATGGCATCTACCAGCAGGACAATGCGACGTGTCATAAAGCTCACATGTATGTACGTGGCTCGAGAAGCACCAGGATGAGTTTACCGTACTCCCTTGGCCAGCAAATTCCCTGGACTTGAACCCAATTGAGAATCTGTGGGACCACCTCGATCGGGTTGTTCGCGCCATGGATGCTCAACCACGTAACCTAGCGCAGCTGGCCACGGCAGTGGAGTCGGCATGGCTCAATATCCCAGTGAACATCATCACAGCATCCCCTCTCTTCCTGCACGTCTCGCATAGGTCTGCTCTATGAAAGGTGGTTATTCTGGATGTTGACAGGTGGTCACAATAATGTGACTGGACTGTGTGTATATATATATATATATATATATATATATATATATATATATATATATATCATATCTGGTGTGCTGCATACAAAAACCATGGACCCTCTAATGCACTGCAGTAACTAACCCCTAAGAGCTAACAGTAATCCTTTATTTCATTCATATTGAGAGAAGAAGTCTTACAGTTTTAAAGGATGCCCTGTGAAGTCTTTGCTTTACTACTACCTGAATGCCTTCTGGGCACACAACAGTCCTGACATATGAGGCAGGAAGGTCACTCTGGACATGTGTGTACTAGCAACAATAAGCATACAGAAAGGCTTGCCAACAAGTCTATCCTAGCCATGGCAGAGAGGTAAAATGAGGTTAAAGAGTCTGCTGGCGCTGTATTATATCACAGGGTATGCCATTATGCCGTCAGTAATTGTGGACCATGGTATAATCTGGTTAGTAACCTAAATATATAAAAGTCTGTCTCAAACAGTCTACAGAAATACTGAATAAAGTGGCCATACACATTAGATAGCTGGCGGCCGACCCCGCTATACATATACATGATTGATCAAATATACATGTATTTCATTGCTCCAAACTTTCTGAGGCCCAAAAGAGGGATAAGATATACTGCCCAGAAAATTTATACATACACCACACTGCCAACCCTGCCTATACCCTTTTGGCCCTGTGTAATCCCGTCCAGTCTCTTTGTGTTTCCAAATAGTATAATGCCCCTTTAAGTGTCCCAACACAGAATAATGCCCACTTAGTGCACCCATAGAGTATCATGCCTGCTTGTGGTCCACACACAGTATCTTGACTCTTTGTGGGTCACACAATATAATGTCCCCCAGTGACCTCCAACATAGGATAGTAACTCCTTGTTGCCCTCACACAGTATAATTTCCCCCTTGTGGTCCCACACAGTATAAGAAGAGTACAATAGAACTTTATTCATTCCAGTAGTTAAATTTATATGCCATGATATAATACTATATTTTAATATATGACAAAGACTCACATAAAACAATACAATACATACACAAATTAAAACATTCCTCTTCCTCCCCTCAACTCCTGCTGAAATGCGCTATGTACCCCACTATATACCCCACTATATACCCCACTATGTACCCCACTATGTACCCCACTATATACCCCACTATGTACCCCACTCCTTCCACAGACGGTTGTTAAATAAATTAATGGTCATATGATGGACACAAATTGATTCTGGTCCTGTTGTGTTGTCCATCATTTGTCGAATAACAAATTCCTGACTGCATAACCTTTTTCTTCTATGATTTTTTTACTGAAACTGCGATGGAGGCTCCTAATATAACTTATAACACTGATGTGAACACAGTCTTACAAGACTTCTGAAAGCCTCAAAAACATACAGGGGCAGTTTTCCGGCGTACATTCATACATTAGCGCTCAGACAGGACGCTATATTTTTGAAGCTCCTGCTCAATAGTATGTGCCTGGAAAAGCAGATGGGGCTTTGCTTTATGAGCATCATTTCTTGTTTTATTGTCATCAGCCTGCAAGTATAGTCCTGGTGCTTGATGTGAAGACTTTAAGGTTTAAATTGTTAGTTTATGCTTAGGATGCAAATGTTTTTGTTTTGTTTTTTCCCATAAATTCCAGACAAATCCTCAGATTTGTCAGGCGCACCTAAAGATATTACTGTCAGCCATCCAAATTGTATTATTCTGCCTAGCTTGCAGAATACAGACCTAACACTTTACATGTATAGGTATACTATGTAGAAGTATAATATCAGTATTTTAACGATACCTTAAAAGTCTTTGTGTTAAAGGGATTGTCTCATGTAGACAACTTCTGTCCATATACCCTATTACGCCACATGGTTATCATGCAGGGGTCCCTATATTTGCCAGTTTAGAGTGCTGGACAGTTTTAGGAGCTCCCATTCTAACACAAGGGAGATCATACATCTTAAATGGCTACCAGTTAATACTACATACTGTAAGGGTAATGCATAAGGCTCTGTTCATACTGTGTGCACCAAAAATTCCTGATGTATACCATAAATGTATAGACTTTCAGAACTGTATGCTAAAAATATACATCTACACAAAGTAATGTCACCATGACTCTGCAGAGAACTATCTACTGTACAGGCAATTCTTTTGTTTCTTTGCTTTATCTTAAATGGCTGCCACATTCTACTGAAATACCAAGACATTGTCTGAAGGTGTCTCTAAAGAAATGCCATAAAGCTTGTCTGTGTACATAGCTCTAGTCTAGTGATTAGAGATGAGCGAACAGTGTTCTATCGAACTCATGTTCGATCGGATATTAGGCTGTTCGGCATGTTCGAATCGAATCGAACACCGCGTGGTAAAGTGCGCCATTACTCGATTCCCCTCCCACCTTCCCTGGCGCCTTTTTTGCTCCAATAACAGCGCAGGGTAGGTGGGACAGGAACTACGACACCGGTGACGTTGAGAAAAGTAGGCAAAACCCATTGGCTGCCGAAAACATGTGACCTCTAATTTAAAAGAACAGCGCCGCCCAGGTTCGCGTCATTCTGAGCTTGCAATTCACCGAGGACGGAGGTTTCCGTCCAGCTAGCTAGGGCTTAGATTCTGGGTAGGCAGGGACAGGCTAGGATAGGAAGGAGAAGACAACCACAACAGCTCTTGTAAGAGCTAAATTCCAGGGAGAAGCTTGTCAGTGTAACGTGGCACTGACGGGCTCAATCGCCGCAACCCAGCTTTCCCAGGATCCTGAATGGAATACACTGTCAGTGTATTCCCGTATACCCGATATATACCCCCGATACCCGTTCCAACGGTGTGCCCCCCCACCTTCACCCCAGAAATACCCTGCAAGTCCCCTAGCAATAGAATTGGGGCTATATACACCCACTATTTTTGCTACTGCCATATAGTGCCATTGTCTCACTGGGAATTCAAAGAATATATTGGGCTTACATATAACTTCAATTCCAGGGAGAAGCTTGTCAGTGTAACGTGGCACTGACGGGCTCAATCGCCGCAACCCAGCTTTCCCAGGATCCTGAATGGAACACACTGACAGTGTATTCCCGTATACCCCATATATACACCCCAAATCACCGTTCCAACGGTGTGCCCCCCCACCTTCACCTCAGAAATACCCTGCAAGTCCCCTAGCAATAGAATTGGGGCTATATACACCCACAATTTTTGCTACTGGTATATAGTGCCATTGTCTGACTGGGAATTCAAAGAATATATTGGGGTTACGTGCACCCACAATTTTTACTACTGGTATACAGTGCCATTGTCTGACTGGGAATTCAAAGAATATATTGGGGTTACGTGCACCCACAATTTTTACTACTGGTATACAGTGCCATTGTCTGACTGGGAATTCAAAGAATATATTGGGGTTATAAATACCCTCATTTCTTGCTACTGGTATATAGTGCCTGTCACGGAGCAAAGGTATACGTCTTCCTCCGGATGGTCTTTTGAATCAACAGGGACGCAAGAGGTCGGGAGACAACAGCAATTTATTGTAATCCACAAAGTTAGTAGCCGGCGGCGGTCACATCAACCGTAATAACAATAAGTCCACAGAAGTCACAATCCAATGATAACTTTGGTTCCTTGGTCCTGTAACTAAATTCTGGCTCTCTGCAGAGCTGTGCACAGGCCGGCTAACACATACTAACTGCTAGCTACAACTATATACTAAGACTGTTACTTCCTCTATCTGTGGGTGGGGAGGGCTGAGTCACAGATCCTTCCCCCCTCACCTATACCAAGGAGAGCAGACTCCCTGTCTCCTGTGGACAATGCACCGTCCAACATCTTCTTGGAGACACTGATCAGATTATCTCCACCCATTGTCCTCACTGGTCCTCACTAGTTAGAGGTATTTGCATACAATGTGCTAACACACTAGACCCCAATCAGCCAACTACACATTGATGTATACAACAGGTTAGAGAATACATTCCACATGAAATATATATTACACATTGCCTATAGTATAGACTCTAACCATCCCGTGACAACCCCTCCCCCTGTCAAAACATGTGCATGACACAATTGGCCTACACAGGTAAATTGGGGAATGCACATCAGTCTCTATAGCTCATATGTCCTCCTGCCGGGATAACCCATCTGCGTTCTGGTGTTGGTTCCCTCGGCGGTACTGAATGGTAAAGTTGTAGGTTTGAAGGGCTGGCATCTGGCAGAAAATCCGGTCGATCCATGTTGGCGTCTCTCTGAGCTTGGCTTCGGGTCACTGCTCCCACAAAGTGGCACTGTAGATTTCCAACATCGTTGCCTAACAGAACATCGGCCGGCAGCCCGCTCATCACACCAATTGTGCATCGTTTTGGTCCATAACCATAGTCGAGTTCCACGGTAGCTTTAGGAATACGTCTTTGAGTACCCCCTGCCAACTTGATAGAAATGCCAGGGCCCTCCTCTAGGGCCTCGGGTCGCACAACTCGGGGGTCCGCTACCGTTAGGAAAGCTCCCGAGTCCCGGAATCCAACAACTGTTCGGCCATCCAGTAGGACCTCCTGCAAGTGCTTCCTCTGAAGGTTTGCGGGATGTGTGGCGGAAGGCTGAATCCCATAGACCCCTGGAGGTGGAACAGATGTGTCATTCATGGAGTCATCTGGAAATGGGGCCAAACTTTCTGTCCTAGGAGTGGTTCCCAGGTAGTGAATAGGCCGGGATGCCACGGTGGCCCGTGCCCCCATGTTAACAGGGCAACTAGCTTGCAAATGTCCAGGCCGCCCGCACCCAAAACATCTGCGCTCTAGCATTCTTCCAGTAGGTCGTTGTCTAGGGACAGGGTTGTTCATAGCTGGAGGCCGATGGGCTGGGACAGGGGTAGAGGGGGAATTGTAATCCTGAGGCCGGGCACGAAAGGTGGTTGGCTGGCTGAAGGGTGTCTGGCGGACTGTGGTAGTTTTCCGCTCCTCTGCAAACAACCTCTTCCACTGCGGCTTGATGGTCAGGCCCTCATCTGCAAGAGAAGCAGCTTGCTCAACTGTGGCTGGGTTCCGTTCCAGCACCCACTCACGGATCTCAGCGGGGCACTGGGAAAAGAACTGTTCCTTAAGTATGACTTGGAGGATCTTATCGACTGTGACAGCCTCCTCTCCTTCTAGCCAGCGCTTGCATGCTTGCTTCAACTTGTGGGCGAACATGTGGAAGGAGCTTCCCCCATTGTAAGACAAAGAGCGGAACTGAACTCGGTAGGTCTCTGGAGTGACTGCATAATACTTCTGCACCGCTCTTTTAATGGCCTCATAGTCCCGCTGATCACTAGGGTCCATGGCTCTGAGAGCTTCCGCAGCCCCATCTCGTAGGTGCCCCACCAGATACCGGACCCAATCCTTCTCTGGGACTTCCATCAGGCGGCACTGGTGTTCGAAGTCCTGAAAATATCCATCAACATCCCCAGCCGCTTCCTCAAAGGTCTTGAAGTGTTTATGGGAGACATATGGTGGTTCTCTCACTGTTGGGCTGGGGGTCGACGTTTGATTATAATTCCTCATAGTTATCTCAGCCATTCGCATTTCATGCGCCATTCTTTCCTTTTCATACGCCATTCTCTGTTCCTCCTTCTCCGTTTCCTGAGCCCTCTGTAATGCTCTACTCCTTTGCTCTGCAGTTGCTTCTAGCCCCAGCACTGCCAATTCCTCCTCATACAAAACAACCCATCTGCTCTTTTGGGTCTGTACCTGCCACTCCTGTATCTCTCCAGTCTCCTGGGGGCAGCCCTCCTCATGGTCGCTTTGCAGGGTCATCTCCTCCAGTGCCTCGATCAGTTGCTCTTTCGTTCTTCCCTGGTAACTCAGGTTTTGTTCCCGGGCCCTTAATTTTAGACTTGCCATAGTCCAGTTCCTGTATTCTGAGGTTGTGGCTCCATTAATCGCTGGGCTGCTGTAGTCCATCTCGCTGTCCGCTGTTGATCCCACCACTGCCAACCAGTTGTCACGGAGCAAAGGTATATGTCTTCCTCCGGATGGTCTTTTGAATCAACACGGACGCAAGAGGTCGGGAGACAACAGCAATTTATTGTAATCCACAAAGTTAGTAGCCGGCGGCGGTCACATCAACCGTAATAACAATAAGTCCACAGAAGTCACAATCCAATGATAACTTTGGTTCCTTGGTCCTGTAACTAAATTCTGGCTCTCTGCAGAGCTGTGCACAGGCCGGCTAACACATACTAACTGCTAGCTACAACTATATACTAAGACTGTTACTTCCTCTATCTGTGGGTGGGGA
This sequence comes from Leptodactylus fuscus, assembly GCF_031893055.1. NCBI lineage: Eukaryota > Metazoa > Chordata > Amphibia > Anura > Leptodactylidae > Leptodactylus > Leptodactylus fuscus. The sequence continues at coordinate 132,783,081 of NC_134270.1, forward strand.
GGGCTGAGTCACAGATCCTTCCCCCCTCACCTATACCAAGGAGAGCAGACTCCCTGTCTCCTGTGGACAATGCACCGTCCAACATCTTCTTGGAGACACTGATCAGATTATCTCCACCCATTGTCCTCACTGGTCCTCACTAGTTAGAGGTATTTGCATACAATGTGCTAACACACTAGACCCCAATCAGCCAACTACACATTGATGTATACAACAGGTTAGAGAATACATTCCACATGAAATATATATTACACATTGCCTATAGTATAGACTCTAACCATCCCGTGACAGTGCCATTGTCTGACTGGGAATTCAAAGAATATATTGGGGTTACGTGCACCCACAATTTTTACTACTGGTATACAGTGCCAGTTTCTGACTGGGAATTCAAAGAATATATTGGGGTTACAAATACCCTCATTTCTTGCTACTGCCATATAGTGCCAGTTTCTGACTGGTAATTCAAAGAATATATTGGGGTTACGTGCACCCACAATTTTTACTACTGGTATACAGTGCCATTGTCTGACTGGGAATTCAAAGAATATATTGGGGTTATAAATACCCTCATTTCTTGCTACTGCCATATAGTGCCAGTTTCTGACTGGGAATTCAAAGAATATATTGGGGTTACGTGCACCCACAATTTTTACTACTGGTATACAGTGCCATTGTCTGACTGGGAATTCAAAGAATATATTGGGGTTATAAATACCCTCATTTCTTGCTACTGGTATATAGTGCCATTGTCTGACTGGGAATTCAAAGAATATATTGGGGTTACGTGCACCCACAATTTTTACTACTGGTATACAGTGCCATTGTCTGACTGGGAATTCAAAGAATATATTGGGGTTATAAATACCCTCATTTCTTGCTACTGGTATATAGTGCCATTGTCTGACTGGGAATTCAAAGAATATATTGGGGTTACGTGCACCCACAATTTTTACTACTGGTATACAGTGCCAGTTTCTGACTGGGAATTCAAAGAATATATTGGGGTTACGTGCACCCACAATTTTTACTACTGGTATATAGTGCCATTGTCTGACTGGGAATTCAAAGAATATATTGGGGTTACGTGCACCCACAATTTTTACTACTGGTATACAGTGCCAGTTTCTGACTGGGAATTCAAAGAATATATTGGGGTTACAAATACCCTCATTTCTTGCTACTGCCATATAGTGCCAGTTTCTGACTGGTAATTCAAAGAATATATTGGGGTTACGTGCACCCACAATTTTTACTACTGGTATACAGTGCCATTGTCTGACTGGGAATTCAAAGAATATATTGGGGTTATAAATACCCTCATTTCTTGCTACTGGTATACAGTGCCATTGTCTGACTGGGAATTCAAAGAATATATTGGGGTTACAAATACCCTCATTTCTTGCTACTGCCATATAGTGCCAGTTTCTGACTGGTAATTCAAAGAATATATTGGGGTTACGTGCACCCACAATTTTTACTACTGGTATACAGTGCCATTGTCTGACTGGGAATTCAAAGAATATATTGGGGTTATAAATACCCTCATTTCTTGCTACTGGTATATAGTGCCATTGTCTGACTGGGAATTCAAAGAATATATTGGGGTTACGTGCACCCACAATTTTTACTACTGGTATACAGTGCCAGTTTCTGACTGGGAATTCAAAGAATATATTGGGGTTACAAATACCCTCATTTCTTGCTACTGCCATATAGTGCCAGTTTCTGACTGGTAATTCAAAGAATATATTGGGGTTACGTGCACCCACAATTTTTACTACTGGTATACAGTGCCATTGTCTGACTGGAAATTCAAAGAATATATTGGGGTTATAAATACCCTCATTTCTTGCTACTGGTATATAGTGCCATTGTCTGACTGGGAATTCAAAGAATATATTGGGGTTACAAATACCCTCATTTCTTGCTACTGGTATATAGTGCCATTGTCTGACTGGGAATTCAAAGAATATATTGGGGTTATAAATACCCTCATTTCTTGCTACTGGTATATAGTGCCATTGTCTGACTGGGAATTCAAAGAATATATTGGGGTTACGTGCACCCACAATTTTTGCTACTGGTATACAGTGCCAATTTCTAACTGGTAATTCAAAATGCGCAAGGCTCCCGGAAAGGGACGTGGACGAGGCCGTGGGCGAGGTCGGGGGAATGGTTCTGGGGAGCAAGGTAGCAGTGAAGCCACAGGGCGTCCCGTGCCTACTCCTGTGGGGCAGCAAGCATTGCGCCACTCCACAGTGCCAGGGTTGCTTGCCACATTAACTAAACTGCAGGGTACAAACCTTAGTAGGCCCGAGAACCAGGAACAGGTCTTGCAATGGCTGTCAGAGAACACTTACAGCACATTGTCCAGCAGCCAGTCAGACTCTGCCTCCTCTCCTCCTATTACCCAACAGTCTTGTCCTCCTTCCTCCCAAAATTCCCAAGCTTCACAGAACAATAACCCCAACTGTCCCTGCTCCCCAGAGCTGTTCTCCGCTCCTTTCATTGTCCCTCAACCTGCCTCTCCACGTCACGATTCCACGAACCTAACAGAGGAGCATCTGTGTCCAGATGCTCAAACACTAGAGTCTCCTCCATCTCCGTTCGATTTGGTGGTGGATGACCAGCAACCCACCCTCATCGACGATGATGTGACGCAGTTGCCGTCAGGGCATCCAGTTGACCGGCGCATTGTGCGGGAGGAGGAGATGAGACAGGAGTTGGAAGAGGAAGTGGTGGATGATGAGGACACTGACCCGACCTGGACAGGGGGGATGTCAAGCGGGGAAAGTAGTGTGGATGTTGAGGCAAGTGCAGCACCAAAAAGGGTAGCTAGAGGCAGAGGCAGAGGTCAGCAGCTTAGGCGAAGCCAGGCCACACCCGGAATCTCCCAAGATGTTCCAGTTCGTACCCAGCCCCGAAAAACTCCCACCTCGAGGGCACGTTTCTCGAAGGTGTGGAGTTTTTTCAAGGAATGCGCCGAGGACAGATATAGTGTTGTCTGCACAATTTGCCTCTCGAAATTGATTAGGGGCTCTGAGAAGAGCAACCTGTCCACCACTTCAATGCGCCGTCATTTGGAATCCAAGCACTGGAATCAGTGGCAGGCAGCAACGGCAGGACAAAGGCCGCTTGCCGTTCACGCCACTGCCACTGCCTCTGCCACTGCCTCTGCCTCTGCCACTGCTGACTGTGCTGGCGATGCACTCCAGAGGACGAGCCAGGACACCACTTCATCTGCCTCCGCCACTTTGTTGACTTCTCCCTCATCCTCCCCTGTTCCTGTCTTATCTCCTTCTCCTGCACCATCAAAGGCACCATCAGGCGCTTCTTTACAACAACCCACCATCTCTCAGACATTGGAGCGGCGGCAGAAATACACTGCTAACCACCCACACGCGCAAGCCTTGAACGCCAACATCGCTAAACTGCTGGCCCAGGAGATGTTGGCGTTCCGGCTTGTTGAAACTCCCGCCTTCCTGGACCTGATGGCAACTGCGGCACCTCGCTATGCCGTCCCTAGCCGTCACTACTTCTCCCGGTGTGCCGTCCCCGTCTTGCACCAGCACGTGTCACTCAACATCAGGCGGGCCCTTAGTTCCGCGCTTTGCACAAAGGTCCACTTGACCACCGACGCGTGGACAAGTGCATGCGGACAGGGACGCTACATTTCACTGACGGCACACTGGGTGAATGTAGTTGAGGCTGGGACTGCTTCCCAAACTGGCCCGGTGTACCTCGTCTCCCCGCCTAACATTCCTGGCAGGGACACGAGAAGAACACCCCCCTCCTCCTCCTCCTCTACCGCCTACTCCTCCGCCACCGCCTCCTCCTCCGCCACCGCCTCCTCCTCCGCTGTTAGATTGACCCCAGCTACGAGTTGGAAACGTTGCAGCACTGGCGTTGGTAGACGTCAGCAGGCTGTGCTGAAGCTGATCAGCTTGGGGGACAGACAGCACACTGCCTCCGAGGTGAGGGATGCCCTCCTCGATGAGACGGCAATATGGTTTGAGCCGCTGCACCTGGGCCCAGGCATGGTCGTTTGTGATAACGGCCGGAACCTGGTAGCAGCTCTGGAGCTTGCCGGACTCCAACATGTTCCATGCCTGGCCCACGTCTTCAACCTAGTGGTGCAACGTTTCCTAAAGAGCTACCCCAATGTTCCAGAGCTACTGGTGAAAGTGCGGCGCATGTGCGCCCACTTTCGCAAGTCGACAGTAGCCGCTGCTAGCTTAAAATCTCTCCAGCAACGCCTGCATGTGCCACAACACCGGCTTTTGTGCGACGTCCCCACACGCTGGAACTCAACGTTTCAGATGTTGAATAGAGTGGTTGAGCAGCAGAGACCTTTGATGGAATACCAGCTACAAAACCCTAGGGTGCCACTAAGTCAGCTGCCTCAGTTTCACATCCATGAGTGGCCATGGATGAGAGACCTTTGTGACATCCTACGGGTCTTTGAGGAGTCCACAAGGAGGGTGAGCTCTGAGGATGCGATGGTGAGCCTTACAATCCCGCTCTTGTGTGTTCTGAGAGAATCCCTGATTGACATCAGGGATAACTCAGATCACACAGAGGAGTTAGGGATAGCATCCGATCCGTCACAGCTGGAGAGTAGGTCCACACATCTGTCCGCTTCACTGCGTTTAATGGAGGAGGAGGAGGAGGAGGAGGAAGAAGAGTTGTCCGATGATGTGATGGTGATACAGGAGGCTTCCGGGCAACTTCGAATCGTCCCATTGTTGCAGCGCGGATGGGTAGACATGGAGGATGAGGAGGAAATGGAGATTGAACTTTCCGGTGGGGACAGAGGAGTCATGCCAACTAACACTGTGGCAGACATGGCTGAGTTCATGTTGGGGTGCTTTACAACCGACAAGCGTATTGTCAAAATCATGGAGGACAACCAGTACTGGATCTTTGCTATCCTTGACCCCCGGTATAAAAACAACATCTCGTCTTTTATTCCGGTAGAGGGGAGGGCCAATCGCATCAATGCTTGCCACAGGCAATTGGTGCAGAATATGATGGAGATGTTTCCAGCATGTGACGTTGGCGGCAGGGAGGGCAGTTCCTCCAGTAGGCAACCAAGTTCTCACCGGTCCACACAAACGAGGGGCACACTGTCTAAGGTCTGGGACACCTTGATGGCACCCCCTCGCCAAAGTGCCGCCACGGAGGGTCCTAGTGTCACCAGGCGTGAGAAGTATAGGCACATGTTGCGGGAATACCTTTCCGACCACAGCCCTGTCCTCTCCGACCCCTCTGCGCCCTACACGTATTGGGTGTCGAAGTTGGACCTGTGGCTTGAACTTGCCCTATATGCCTTGGAGGTGCTGTCCTGTCCTGCCGCCAACGTCCTATCTGAGAGGGTGTTCAGTGCAGCCGGTGGCATCATCACTGACAAGCGCACCCGTCTGTCAGCTGAGAGTGCCGACCGGCTCACTTTGATAAAAATGAACCACCACTGGATAGAGCCTTCATTTTTGGGCCCACCTGTGTAAAGCACCCCAACATGAAACTCCATGTCTGTACTCAACCTCTCCAATTCCTCCGCATCCTCATACTCATCCACCATAAGCGTTGCACAATTCTGCTAATACTAGGCTCCCTCCACCCTGATTTCCCCCAACTCTGCTGGTTAGAGGCTCCCTCCACCCTGCTTTCCCACAACTCTGCTGGTTAGAGGCTCCCTCCACCCTGATTTCCACCAACTCTGCTGGTTAGAGGCTCCCTCCACCATGAATTGGTCCAAACTGGGCTGTTTAGCGGCTCCCTCCACCATGAATTGGTCCAAACTGGGGTTTTTAGAGGCTCCCTCCACCATGAATTGGTCCAAACTGGGCTGTTTAGAGGCTCCCTCCACCATGAATTGGTCCAAACTGGGGTTTTTAGAGGCTCTCTCCACCATGAATTGGTCCAAACTGGGCTGTTTAGAGGCTCCCTCCATCATGAATTGGTCCAAACTGGGGTTTTTAGAGGCTCCCTCCACCATGAATTGGTCCAAACGGGGGTTTTTAGAGGCTCCCTCCACCATGAATTGGTCCAAACTGGGCTGTTTAGAGGCTCCCTCCACCATGAATTGGTCCAAACTGGGGTTTTTAGAGGCTCCCTCCACCATGAATTTGCCCAAACTGGCCTGTTTAGAGGCTCCCTCCACCATGAATTGGTCCAAACTGGGGTTTTTAGAGGCTCTCTCCACCATGAATTGGTCCAAACTGGGCTGTTTAGAGGCTCCCTCCATCATGAATTGGTCCAAACTGGGGTTTTTAGAGGCTCCCTCCACCATGAATTGGTCCAAACTGGGCTGTTTAGAGGCTCCCTCCACCATGAATTGGTCCAAACTGGGGTTTTTAGAGGCTCCCTCCACCATGAATTGGTCCAAACTGGGCTGTTTAGAGGCTCCCTCCACCATGAATTGGTCCAAATTGGGGGTTTTAGAGGCTCCCTCCACCATGAATTGGTCCAAACTGGGCTGTTTAGAGGCTCCCTCCACCATGAATTGGTCCAAACTGGGGTTTTTAGAGGCTCCCTCCACCATGAATTGGTCCAAACTGGGGTTTTTAGAGGCTCCCTCCACCATGAATTGGTCCAAACTGGGGTTTTTAGAGGCTCCCTCCACCATGAATTGGTCCAAACTGGGCTGTTTAGAGGCTCCCTCCACCATGAATTGGTCCAAACTGGGGTTTTTAGAGGCTCCCTCCACCATGAATTGGTCCAAACTGGGGTTTTTAGAGGCTCCCTCCACCATGAATTTGCCCAAACTGGGCTGTTTAGAGGCTCCCTCCACCATGAATTTGCCCAAACTGGGCTGTTTAGTGGCTCCCTCCACCATGAATTGGTCCAAACTGGGGTTTTTAGAGGCTCCCTCCACCATGAATTGGTCCAAACTGGGGGTTTTTAGAGGCTCCCTCCACCATGAATTTGCCCAAACTGGGCTGTTTAGAGGCTCCCTCCACCATGAATTGGTCCAAACTGGGGTTTTTAGAGGCTCCCTCCACCATGAATTGGTCCAAACTGGGGTTTTTAGAGGCTCCCTCCACCATGAATTGGTCCAAACTGGGGTTTTTAGAGGCTCCCTCCACCATGAATTTGCCCAAACTGAGCTGTTTAGAGGCTCCCTCCACCATGAATTGGTCCAAACTGGGGTTTTTAGAGGCTCCCTCCACCATGAATTGGTCCAAACTGGGGGTTTTTAGAGGCTCCCTCCACCATGAATTGGTCCAAACTGGGCTGTTTAGAGGCTCCCTCCACCATGAATTGGTCCAAATTGGGGTTTTTAGAGGCTCCCTCCACCATGAATTGGTCCAAACTGGGCTGTTTAGAGGCTCCCTCCACCATGAATTGGTCCAAACTGGGGTTTTTAGAGGCTCCCTCCACCATGAATTGGTCCAAACTGGGGTTTTTAGAGGCTCCCTCCACCATGAATTGGTCCAAACTGGGGTTTTTAGAGGCTCCCTCCACCATGAATTGGTCCAAACTGGGCTGTTTAGAGGCTCCCTCCACCATGAATTGGTCCAAACTGGGGTTTTTAGAGGCTCCCTCCACCATGAATTGGTCCAAACTGGGCTGTTTAGAGGCTCCCTCCACCATGAATTGGTCCAAATTGGGGTTTTTAGAGGCTCCCTCCACCATGAATTGGTCCAAACTGGGCTGTTTAGAGGCTCCCTCCACCATGAATTTGCCCAAACTGGGCTGTTTAGAGGCTCCCTCCACCATGAATTGGTCCAAACTGGGGTTTTTAGAGGCTCCCTCCACCATGAATTGGTCCAAACTGGGCTGGTTAGAGGCTCCCTCCACCATGAATTTGCCCAAACTGGGCTGTTTAGAGGCTCCCTCCACCATGAATTGGTCCAAACGGGGGTTTTTAGAGGCTCCCTCCACCATGAATTTGCCCAAACTGGGCTGGTTAGAGGCTCCCTCCACCATGAATTTGCCCAAACTGGGCTGTTTAGAGGCTCCCTCCACCATGAATTGGTCCAAACTGGGCTGTTTAGAGGCTCCCTCCACCATGAATTGGTCCAAACTGGGTTTTTTAGAGGCTCCCTCCACCATGAATTGGTCCAAACTGGGGTTTTTAGAGGCTCCCTCCACCATGAATTTGCCCAAACTGGGGTTTTTAGAGGCTCCCTCCACCATGAATTTGCCCAAACTCTGCTGGTTAGAGGCTCAATCCACCCTGATTTTCAAAACAAATGTTGGTGCCAACCTCAACTTACTACAAGGGCCAAATTCACTGCTGGTGACAAGCTCTCCTCACTGCAAGTGCCAAATACACATGTTTCAAGGTGTTTTCCTACTGTCAGAAAGGTGGTATTGAGTGTGTAAAGTGTGTAGTTGTTAGGCTGTGATGTTGGGGTAATAGAGGGTCTTTGGTGTGTTAGATGCCCCCAGACATGCTTCCCCTGCTGTCCCAGTGTCATTCCAGAGGTGTTGGCATCATTTCCTGGGTTGTCTTAGTGGACTTGGTGACCCTCCAGACACGGATTTGGGTTTCCCCCTTAACGAGTATCTGTTCCCCATAGACTATAATGGGGTTCGAAACCCGTTCGAACACACGAACATTGAGCGGCTGTTCGAATCGAATTTCGAACCTCGAACATTTTAGTGTTCGCTCATCTCTACTAGTGATATACTGTAGGATGATCTGTATGAAGTGAGAATCTACCTTTCATTGACATTTGATTTTACAGTGAGCAAATGTAAATTCTACATAGCTTTACCTTGTGCAATATAGAAGAAAAATATTTCTGTTGACCCTATTATAGATCTACTCAGGTGAATGGGAGCTGAAATGAAATAGCAGAGCAAGGGCAGTACACCAATACCATATATATATACGGTATATATATATATATATATATATATATATATATATATATATATATATATATATGTCTTGGCCAACCCCTTTAAGAGAAATACTGTCCAATATGGTGCCCTTATAGAGCTATATAGTGCTCACATAGAGCAACATTATGTCCACACAGTGTCAAATTATTCCTTGAGTATCATAGATTGACTACATAGTGCGATATTTGGTTCTACAGACACCTACAGAGTATATATAGTACCAGACCGAGCCCACATGTAGCAATGCCCACCTCATTCCAAACACTATCCAGAGTGCCATAGTTTTCTGAGATAAATAGTTCACTAACCTCATTTCTATTACTGTAACACAGTTATAGCTTTTACACATCCATACGTAGCAGCTCCCCCTAGTGGTGAATCCAGGCAGTCATAATGTTATTATTTAAAACATACCTGATATTTCAGAATACCCTGTCACATCATATTCCATAACAAACAACTCCACTTTGGGCCATTATATGATTATCAGGCATGTTCGCCAGTTTCCCCCTCTGTAGACTCTATTTCTAATTCTGCTCTGACATCTCCCATACACTGCTCACAGATAAGATGATAGCATATCTCTATCCTAAGCCGCTGGGGTTTAGGATTCTAAACATGCCATTTGTCCCCTGATTTTTGCACTATATGAGAAATGAGTCCCTAACTCATGTCTATTGAGGGCAGTATGTATGGGCCCAAAATCAGGTGACAGGTTCCCAACTACCCTCGTATCTGTATTTGAGATCTAAACTACAGCTCTGAGGAATATGTTGGCACTATATAAATAAAATTTATTATTATAAACTAAAAACATCTGTGAACATATGCTGTACAAATAATGTGAATCATTCTCTGTTATACTGTGTTCACATCTGCAATGGTCAGTCTGTTTTTCTGCTTGAGGATCTGGTACATAATAGACACCAATGGACCCCAAAAGATCCTGTTGACTATAATGGGGCCACGTCAGGATTCCATTGAGGTATCCATGCTTGCAGCACTTTTTTTTAGGATATCTGATGGAATCTGTGCCAGACACTCCTGCAGTTGTGAGCGGAAGTGTACGTACTCTGAGAATTTCCGTGTATATATCCAGTATATGTGTATACAGTAAGTAAGAGACTGTTGAGCAGTATTACAACTTCTACCAGCTAAATACTATGCTGATTATGTCTTCCTGAGGCGAGGTATGCCAGTAATCCAGTGCTGGATTTCTGTGCTAATACTTACATTTTTATGCGTGAACGTCATCTCCTAGTCCTTATTAACCCATTCCTTGGCATAATATTTACTGACCGCGACTAGGCTTACAACTGTACTGTACTGTACTGTGGCTACAACTATATGAACTTCCGTTTCCTCCAAGACTGTCTTGTCCTATTAAAAGCCTGATTCATGCATAATTAAAAGGTTTCTATGCTGATACGCCAGCGAAACAGAGTGCTATACATACTCTTATGTCCTTAGGGCCTAATATTGTCCTAGGTGCCAATCACAAGGAGTGTAACAGCAGGGGACAAAGTGCTCTCTTGTAAAATTTACTGTCTATATAGATCAGCGTTTCCCAACCTTTTTAGACTCTGGGCACCCCTGGAAAATTTCATCGGAGCATCCCTACCAAATGATTTTTAATGAGTTTTTGGATTTATAGCTGGAACCTAAATTTATTTCACTAAATTTAGAAAACCTCAACAAAAAACACATCAAAATAGCATGCATTTTTTTTACTGATGCATTTTTATTGCAACTATAGCTGTTAATGGACCCTTAAAGACACACTATCCTATACTTCCCATCCACCACATATGAAAATTTCCCTTTTCCCAGCACCAGGTTCCTTTAGTGGTCCGACATAATATTATATTCCCCAGTGACCCAACATACAGTGTGTATTTCTCCAGTGGCTCAACACAGCATAATACTCCCCAGTGCCCCCAACACCTAATAATGCTCCCCAGTGGCCCCTAGACACCTATTAATGCTCCCCAGTGCCCCTAACACCTATTAATGTTTCCCAGTAGTAGCTATGTTTCAAAGTGTCCCCCAGGGCACTGGTAGTGAACACTTACCAATGGCTTAGCACTTAATGGAACACTTACCCATCCTCATTCCCGGGAGCTCTGCTGCTCTTATCTGCAGCTCAGTGCATTGGGTCTTCACAGGGTATCACTAGAGATGTCTGAGTGACAATGCAGGAAGACTTTCCTGCTCCACTGTTCTATTCAATCCCTCGGATGCTGATGTAATTGAGAGAAGAAATGCGGCACCCCTGGAGGGTCTCTGCACACACCCCTACCCAGTTGGGATTCACAGATATAGAGATATAAACTGCATAAAAATCTTAGCAACTTTATAAATATGTTCCTTTACTCATTCTGTACTGATCCTACGATCACTACATATGAGATACCTGTCGCTTTGATCATCTGACAGCTGTTTCACTCAATGTCTTATACAAATGCAGGTTGTGCGTGTTCTCAATAGGGTCAGGGTAGTAGGCCACTACCAGAATCATCTGGCCGTAGGGTATCTCTCCTGAGATCAACAGATCTGCATATTGAGATCCAACACGCCCAACACTTCTGTAACGTGTTGGAGGTTCCTTGACTGTTCCAAATTAAATCAGATCAAAAAGCTCTATTGTGAATGGGCAATTTTACATCTTGTATTATTGTCTTGACATGTATTCACAATTCTGTATTCTGGAAATATGTGACAGACTTTATAGTCTATGGGGTCCGTGGGTTTCCGGAGGTACCGTATTTTTCGGACTATAAGACGCACTGGACTATAAGACGCACCTAGGTTTTAGAGGAGGAAAATAGGGAAAAAAATTTTTGAAGCAAAAAATGGTAAAATATTTAATATATGGGAGTTGTAGTTTTGGAACAGCTGCAAGGCCACATTGACAGGTGACCCTGCAGCTGTACGGGGACGCATAGAGTGTTTTTTTTTGCGGGGCCAGAAGTACTTTTTAGTTATACCATTTTGGGGAATATCTATTGCTTAGATCACCTTGTATTGAAAAACCCCCCAGTGGTTTATGATATATGATTTTCTACTTTTATATATATATTCTAGGGACAGGAGGTGATTTAGAACTTTTATTTATTTCATATTTTTAAAGCTTTTTTTTTTTTTTTTTACTATTTTATTCCCCCCCGGGGGCTTGAACCTGCGGTCACTTGATTGCAAGTCCCATAGATGGCAATACAACTGTATTGCCGTCTATAGGACATTCTGTCTATTAGTATTACGGCTGGTCATAGACCCAGCCGCAATACTAATACAGCAGTGACAGGTCTGGGAGCCTCATTAGGCTCCCGGCTGTCACCCGAACAGGTCGGCTCCTGCGATATCGCCGCGCAGGAGCCGGCCTGCAACTTCACAGGTACGGGGCCGGTGGGGACCGGCCCCGGGGGAGAAGGGGCCACCGATACTGACCCGGCATCTGCTGTACTAGAGAGGCGGATGCCGGCGAGGGATAGACGCTGGCACATGTGCCGGGGCCTGAGACATCGCTGCCCTGCCCTGCATGAAGCCAGCGGCGGGGGGACGGAGGAGCGGAATAGCATCACTCCTCCTGCTGCTGGCTTCATGCAGGGCAGAGGAGCGCAGCGATGTCTCAGGCCCCGGCGTCTATCCCTAGCCCGCATCCGCCTCTCTATTACAGCGGATGCCAGGCGCCACATTCGGCCTATAAGACGCACCCTTCTTTTCCCCCCAAATTTGGGGGAAAAAAAGTGCGTCTTATAGTCCGAAAAATACGGTAATTGCTTTATTATGTGGATTAGGTTTTCATTTTGGGGGACCCAAGCGGACCTCTGAACGGAAACCCATGCGCAGATGTGAACCGGGCCATACAGGGCTATCTAAAGTATATGTCCACCCCTGTATTTTATGAAAAATGAAACAACTTTGCAATAGGTCTTACATACCAATTTCCTACAGTAATGTTCCTATTGCTCCTCTCCAGAATATGCATCTCTGTGGTAACAGACTACAAACAAATTCTGTGTTGTCTGATCCTGCAGTTATATTCCTATCTGCCTGGTACTTCTAGTTATTCTACCAAAACAATTTTGGAAAAAGGTAGGGGCAAATTGAAGATTGTATGAACAAGTCTTCAAACACGAGCATTTGATAATGTAGAGATTCCATGAGTATAAAGGTCCTACCTCAGCATGGATATAATAGTGCAAATTACTGCTCTATTTCTATATTTCCTACTTAGCATAACATGATATGACCTTATATATGTTACTTCACTAATTATACTGAATATCATACTATAAATTAAGCAAATGAGAGAACATTACATGAGAACTTGACTCTTAGAAAGCTTCAGTTGAAATTTTATTTAGCTGCATAGTTCTAAAAACAGGTCACGTCCTTGGCCAACGTAGGGTGACAGCCAGAAAAGATTAGATATAGTAACACTAATGAAATTACTTGGCATTCAGTGTATGGGGAATTTTTTATTTCCTACTACGCTTATTTAATCTTCATAGAAGCCCTATGAAGATTTAACATTTAACACTTAGCTAATAAAAGGACGAACTAAGAAACTGTACAAGGAACTTTGTTAAATAGCTAATGAAAAGCATTTGTTGAAGGGATAAAAACCCTAACCCTAAAAGAATTTTGCCACAATTGGTCCCCCCTGCTGCTGGAACCCCCCAAATCACTAGAACAGGGGCCCTGAGTCCTGCGATAGAGTGGAGCCATAGTTGCGAATATTTTTGTTTCTCTTTCCGCCATAGTTCTATGGCTCAAGCCATTAAAACCGCCATCAGAAAAAACTGGCACCTTATAGAAAATGACCCTGCTTTAAAGTCTATCGGTCAGAGTCCAACAATAATAAGTTTTAAAAGATGTAGAACCATAGGTGATTGTATAGTGTCTAGTAGTTACGTCCCGGTCACTGATAACTGGACGAGCAAAAGCTTACCTAAAGGCAATTTTAAATGTCATTCATGTTCATTTTGTCAATTCAATTCTGAGTTTAAATACTGTAAATTGGGAGGACGAAGTAAATACGTAGTGTATGTTATCCTTTGTCCTTGCGGCTTTTTTTTATATAGGAAAAACTATTAGAAATGTGAAATATGAACGAAAGGGAACATTTTAAATCTGTTGAAACAAAAAAACGATCTCAAAGATTCATTGACCATATTAATATGATACATGGGGGCGATGTTAGCTGCCTTAAGTTCGCAGGCTTACTTAAACTTAATCCATCATATAAAGGACGTGATCTAAATCGATATCTTCTACAACAAGAGGCTAGAATTATTATAGCAACGGATGCTACAGGACCTTTGGGTCTTAATGACAAGTTAGACATGAGCGTGTTTTTGTGTTATATTTTACATAGTACCTCATTTTATGGATAATTTAGAAAATAGTAGTGTATTGTCGTTCTATGATTCAAATTTTCCACTGTAATTGATTTATTAATATATACCCATATATATATAAAAATTCTCTTTTCACATGTTTAAAATTGCTGTTCTATTAGAATTGTTTTTGTTCTAATTTCCCTATTCTGTTCTATGGAGCCAATAGGCTTCCATCTGATTGGCTGTTCTACTTTTGTGAAGTTTTCATTCAGGTCCGCTTCATACTATTTTTTATAGTGGGAGTATCTTATGGTAGGTGCTATTTTGATTGGATAGTTTTTCCCTATCTATGAGTCGGCACTCATCCCATTGGATAACATTAGTTCATTCATAAAATATATCACGTATTTCTCATGGGAGGAGCATAAGATTGGCTCCTTCCTTACTGGCTGGTGGTTTCCTTTTCATGTGTAGGCTTGTTTTCAATTGGTTTAGAGCGTTCTACCTGAAATACATGCTTTTTTTGAAGACGCGGTTTGAAGATGCGGTTTTCACTCAGGTCCACCAGTTTGGACACTCCCATTATGGGAGGAGCTAAATGCTGGCCTTATTTTGATTGGCCCAAATAGTTTTCTATCTCTTAAGTTATAAAGTTCAAAGGTTCTGGGCTCTTTTTAGATTAGTTCTAAGTTCTTTAACAGCTTTTACACAAGGAAAAAGTTTAATGAAGTAAAAAATAAAACGTAAGGAAAAGTAATAAACAGGGACAGAATATTTTATATATTCTTTTTTGTCACCATAGAATTGTTTTTATCGGAGGTGTATTCTTCTAGGTTTAATTGTGTTATAGCTAAGAAAGAGTTAATCAGCTTTTTTCAATTTGATCGTTGTGTGTTCTGCTATAAATAGAAGTTGGCACACCCTGAGGAGTTACTGAGCTTGAAAAAGTGCAATCTAGCATGAAACGGCTGTCGCTCAACTCAGAGTGGGCCTCCTCCCGTGCTAATGTATTTTTAACTTGGACTATGAGAAATAAAGTTTGAATTTTACGCATCTGGGTGAGTGCCATGTATTTTTCTACTTGTTCATCAATTTTCTGATGATTTTTTCTGCTTAGAGCACCACCTGTTTATGCGTTTTTTGTTCATCCCCATACAGACTTTTAGTTGTTGTATGAGTAGTGCCACCTAATCTCCTATTCCACCATAGTTGCGAATATACCCGTTAGCTCTACAGCCCAGTTCCATATTTGGCTATCTCCATCCAGGGGTGGTGTTACCCTTCATGTAATCGAAACAATTGCATGAGGTCTAGTTAACCCTATACCTATTGAAAGTTTTACAAATTGGATTATTCAGTTATTAATGGCCAAATTCTCATCTCTCCATTAAGTGGGCATTAAGGAGACAGTATACTGTGTGCAGTGGCATAACTAGGAATGGCGGGGCCCCGTGGTGAACTTTTGACATGCCCCCCCACCAATGCCGAAGATCCCGACCGACCCATAGTGACCCCTGCACACAAAGTATGATGTCCTATAGTGGCCCCTGCACACACACAAAATGATGCCTCATAGTGGCCCCTGCACACACAGTATGATGCCCCATAGTGGCCCCTGCACACAGTATTATGCTCCATTGTGGACACCCATGAACAATTATTATACTCTGGGGTCTTTTCAGAGTATGATGATCAGAGACCCAGGGGAGAATACAAACATAAAAAACACTGTTACTTACCTCTCCTTGGCTCCAGTACACTCCTCGCTGATGTCAGCCATCTTCAATGACGTACAGGATGTCACGTGATCCGGGGCCTGCATCGCGATGCATAAGGACACATGCCCTGGTCATGTGACATCAGGGACGTCACACAAGTAGGCCCAAAGCCTGCCAGGAGAGGTAAGTAAATTGGGCCCATTACTGTAATGTTAGGTAATGGCCTATTAAAAAAAAAAAAAAAAAAAAGTAAAATAACGCAGTGGTAGAGGCTGTCGCCAGGCCTCCTAATGCCCCGCTTACTGTGTACCCCGGTAGTTACGCCCCTGACTGTGTGTAGGGGACAGTATTAGTGGGGGCCCAAATATAACTTTGCTTGGAACCCCCAAAATGCCAAATCAGCTATTGTCTGGATCAGTTCCACGCATATGCTCAGCCACTGCGTCATTCACGGTTCTCCTCACTGCAGTTGAGCGGGGTTTGGGACCCTTGTTTCAGTGACCGTGGGAAACCACTGGAGGAACATAGTCTCTTTCTCTAATTTGTTTGTACATTTTTTGTTGTCTAATTTCTGTACATGGTTAGGAGGACAGCCATCTTGTTCTGAGCTGTGAACATCAACTTCAAACAGATTCATTTTATAGCAGCTACAATGGCCTTCATCACCTTTTGTCATCCTGTGTTATATCCTCAAGATTTCCGATAGAAATGGTATCTTCCATTGTAACCAGGCCTCTGATGATAATAAGATAACTGCTGAGAAGTGATCTCTACAAAACAGGAAGTCCTTATTGTGAGGCTCCAGTTAATGGATTGTCAATAGTATTTTTATTTATTTCTTAATATAGATGGCGATATGGAAAAATAAAAAAAAACCAAATACAAGTAAAACCTAAATTGTAAATTAGCAAAAACCATATTAAAACCCCTTAACATATTGGTGCCCACCTGGACGAAATGTCAAATTAAGAAAAGCCGCTGTCTCCTGGGGTCACCAGTTGTACGGGAAGGGGGATGATAATTTCAGGGTGTGATCTTCCTTCCTGGTGTTATTTGCAGCTTTCCTCCCGCCATGTTCAGAAACAGAGAATCAAAAAGTAAAATATATTATTCTGCTTCGCCACTTTGAACAAGTTCTGTGCCCTGAATACACTAATAACATTGAGCTTTGAAATGATACATGATACCAAAGTCTACGCTCTATGGGAAGGATTTAAAGTCATGACATACTTGGCAGTGAAAGGGTTAAACAATAGAATTTTCTGATAAGTTCCCTTTTACCCACTCGATCCTTCTGGTGACAGATTAACTTTTAACGGAAGTTTCATAGGAAAGGTTTCCAAAGGTGAGTATGATGGATTTCTAGAAAACAGGACCCGTAGATAACAGAAAACTAGGATAATAAACTCATTTGTGATTTATGAGACTGTATTATGTACAATGCTGAGAAAGAGGATTTACCCTTTCCCCAGTTTCTTCTATTGTTCCATATTGGCCACACTTGAATGTTTCATCTCTTCACACTACTAGACAAAGACCCAACTAAACACAAATGGCTGTTTATGATGATGGTTTTATTTATTGGA
This sequence comes from Leptodactylus fuscus, assembly GCF_031893055.1. Classification (NCBI taxonomy): domain Eukaryota; kingdom Metazoa; phylum Chordata; class Amphibia; order Anura; family Leptodactylidae; genus Leptodactylus; species Leptodactylus fuscus. Next base: position 132,800,586 of record NC_134270.1, read on the forward strand.
AAGGAAAATTGCTGTTGAGCCCTACCAGGCTCTGTGAAAAAAAAAACTGCCTCTGGGCTACTAAATCAACTATTTGGCCAAATTCACCTGACAATGGAGTTCAATGCCTCTTTCCTTACTGAGATATGATCATTGCCAGAATTGATGAATCTAAGCATTCTTACATCGAAACGATCTGGCAAAGTTAAACAGCTGGAAGGACTCAGAAGGAAACCACAATATGGCAGGTTCTAAAAGATTTCAAAAACAAATACGAAAAAAGTCACCGTACACTTGCATCGGGCCTATGGTTTCGGGGTGCCCTCAAATCCGGGCACCAGACTTTCTTTCCAGGAGAGCTCCACTCACAACTGTATTGGCGATGCAGTTGAAGCCTATGACAGAGCAGGGAGCAGTAAAGTCCTTGCTCTGCCATAGAATTCTTAAAGTAATGTCCTGGCACAGCTGATGACGTGACTGCATCGCATCACCTTCGCCGGGCCCGGACTTGGACCAATCAGAGTACAATAACAGGAGAAGATGTTAGCGGCTACAGTCATCGGGGAAATGCGGTAAGGTGAGTATAGCTTTTTTTTTTAAAGTGTTTTTAAAGACATAGGGAGCAATTACAACTGAGAGGGCACTTATATCTGAACATGGACATATTATTTATAAGGGAGTATTATCTATAGTGAGAGAACTATTATTTTTAAGGAGGGCTATTATAAGGGAGGAACTATTATTTATAAGGGGCTATTATTAAGGGGAAATATTATAAATATTAGCACCCTTAAAAATAAAAGTTTTCCCCTTATATACAATAGTTTCCCCTTAAAAAAGCCCCCATAATAGTTCTCCCTTATAAATAATAGTCCCCCTGTATAAATAATAGTTCCCCATGAATATTAGTTCCACCTTATAAATAATTGTTCCCTTCTTTATAAATAAAGGGGGATTATTATTCATCATAACGGGGGGGGGGGGGGGAGACTATTAATTATTAATGGGAACCTTATTTATAAGGCGGCATTATTACATTATTATTTAATAATAATATATTATTAATATAAGCAGCGATTATTTTTTATAAAGCAAGGAACCTTAGCCCACCCTTTAAATAATAGTCCCTGCATATAAATAATCACCACCTTATGATTATTATTGATAAGGGTATAGTTCACTGTGAACAGGACATATTATTTATAAGAGGGCCACTTATATTGTATGGGGCCAATAAAAAGGAATTATACTATGTGGGCGCCATTTTAATTTGGGTGGGTCAGGTATGTTTAACTGGTGGTGATGGGGGGATCCATTATGAAACCTTTGCACTGGGCCCACTAATGTGTTAAAACAGCCCTGGTTGAAAGGGTTACAAAGCCATCGCCAAGGTTCTGGGACTCCAGTGAACTACATTGACAGCCACTATCTACACATGGAGAAACCATGGGACAGTGGGGAAATTTCCTTGGAGTGGCTGGCCTACCACAGATTCACCAAAAGCACTTGGACAAGTCATCCAGGTGGTCACATAAGAATAACAGGCCTTGCTTTTTGAAGAGATTGAAGTTCAGGCAATTACTGCGGCCTCTTTACTGAAAACCAAGCACAGCACTGGACATTGTATAGACACTGTACTTAGTTCTGTCACACTGAATCATTTCAGTTGACAAAATAGAAGAACTTGGGTGGGGACCAACTTTTCCTCATAGCACTGTAATTATTTGTCCTCTCTGTTCTATTGCATATGTTTATACCTTGACTTGTATTATTATAGGACATCTTCAATATAGTAGGCCCTATGCTCATGAACAGGTGCATTGTCAGTGTGCTAGCCGTGTTACCACACTGACCCATTATATTCTAATTGCCTTATACACACGGCAAGTGCAAAACTCAACACAGGTCCTACCCAGTACTGAAGGAAATTAGACAGCCTGTGGAGGTCCAGGCAGCTCATGGATATCATCCCTGTGCAGTCCATTCTGTTCAACCAAGGGCCGGTGCATGCACATATTCTTGCCCTTGTAGCTTTGGCTTGTTCAGTCGATTTTCATACTTGCATGAACTCTGTGACTTACCTCCAAAGACATGGAAATAGTTCTAGATTCGTGAAGTCCACACCAGCAACTCTGGAATTGACTTGATGTGCGTTCTGCCAACTCAACCATTTGTGGAAGGAAACTCTAAGGCCACATGCACATGACCGAGTGTGCATCCGAAGTGGGGACAACTTTTCAGAGGAATTTGCTTGGATGATAGTTCAACCAACCAACAATCTTGCCCACCAAATAACACACACAACTCTATGTATGATGAGGAGGGCCTTGGAAATATTTACTAACATATTTTAGTATATTTGCTACCCCTGCCCCTCACCTCTTCATAGACAAAAAAAAGTAGAAAGTAACTCTGCCTGAAAAGTGAAGAAGGAAAAATATTTCTTTAATAAGATGTATTACAAAATTTAATATATTAACCTGTACTATTGAGTTATGGACAACTGTTTCTAACTGGAAGTATGGGGTAGGTATTGAACCATATGGCAAAATTCTGAATCTGTCCAACCAAATAATGGGTGGCAGGGTAAGGGTTTCTCCCCTCCAACCACTTCATATTGACACTGATTCTCTGCATCTAATGCCAAGCACCCAGAAGTACCCAAATTCACTTGCTAAATGTTACATACTGAAATGTCATACAAATACTAGATATTACCAAAATATGTTATGCCTCCAAGCCTTATGAGAGTTGGCATTGCATTTCCATGGCAAGATACAAGACATTCATCATGTAGCAGAAGAATGCCACGACTAGTCCTAGCTTATCATTTGTTATAATAAATACTATAGATACCAATATTCATAGCAGAGGGAGTACCACATTACACAGATAGCCAGCAGTTACTTATTGGCATCATGAATCACTCACACTGTATAGAAGTATGCCAACATTTCTTGGCACTGCCAGCCCTACTATTTTATATTGCATTTTTCCAGCCATAGGGAGCCTTCACACGGAGTTACGCTCCACTCATTCTGAATGTAAAACTTGTTCAGAATGAGCGCGTAAAAACCAAATCCCATTGATTTCTATGGGTGCCGGCATACGCGTGCTACCCATTGAAATCAATGGGAGGCTTATTTCCCTATTGCTTTCAATGAGATATGCACGTATCACATTAAAAGCAATAGGGAAAAAAGCCTCCCATTGATTTCAATGGGTAGCACACTTATGCTGGCACCCATAGAAATCAATGGGATCTGTTTTTTACGCGCTCATTCTGAATGAGTTTGAATGAATGAGCGGAGCATAACTCCGTGTGAAGGTTCCCATAAAATGTCAGATTGATAGTTTACAGCTGGACATATTGTTAATGTTTTCTACTTGATATGAAGTTTTGCAATTCCGAAGTTTATGTCTTAACCCCTTACAAGGAGTTTGTCATCAGAAGTCAGTGTATCAATCCAGTACCGCAGATAGATAGGTTAGGGTCACCTGAATCAAATGGTGTTTTTCCCTCGGGAATTGGTGCCAAGATGTTGCTGGTTTTGAGTGCTTTGGAGCAATGTTGGTGTTGCCATTTATCTCATTTTTATGACAAAACCAGTGATATCTCCGCTACATAGACCCCGATTCACAAGGTGAAACTATTTGATTCAGGTGACCCTAACCTATCTATCTGCAAGCTGAGTAGATATGCTGGGTTCTGGAGACAGACTCGCTTTAAGGACATAAATAATTTGAGTCTTTAAGATTGAACAACATTTTTTATATTTTTATTGACTCTGGTTTTGTCAACCAAGATGTATGATAACTTTTTTTTTGTTGGACAAGTTTTAGTTTTATTTGGGGTAATTTTATTGCTTAACTTCCATTCATACATATTTTGGGAGCAAGGAAAAGGCACCAGCAATTCTAGCTATCTTTATCCATGTCCTTATTGCATTCATAGTGTATTTTAGTTATTTTATTTTAATTACTTATATAGAGTTTTCTGTGGGTCAGTTTTGACATATCCATCTTTCTTACCAATTTCCCCCTATTTTTTTAATTAATTTTTTTAGTGTGTTTTTTATTTTATTCATCTAAATTCCCCTTTTTTTGTTCCATTAAGAGACTAGACTCTATGAATTTTTTTTTGATCACTATAAAGCATTTTACATATGGCAGACCTGGAGGCATGGGCCCATGAGAGGTGTCCTTAGTGGGGAACCTGAAAGATTGCAGGTGTAGGGCTAAGGCAGGGATAAAGCAAGCTCAAAAAACAATCCGGAGTGCTGTTCATTTTTCATAGGCCATTTCCTGCCATGCCAAAATTCAAAATCACCCCATAGGGTGCATTGGTAATGACTGAGAGCTCAGCCCTGGCTGCTGCTCTCATGATCACAGACCTTGCCTGTGACGGATATATCTGTTACATAGCACCAATGGGTTAACCTCTGACGTCTCCTATTAATATGCTATGATACAAAATAACTATATACATCTACAAATGATTCAAAGCACGTCTATGCTTCTCTGATAGTAAGAGATGAGCTGAATACTGAGAATATAGAATTATTACAAATGAATGGGGAGATAGATCACATATATAAACCACAGACAGAAAAATGTCTTACTGACACTGGCAGCTGGTACACATTGCTCAACTTCCACATGCCCTCCATGAAAAATTACTTTGGAAACAACAGGGAACAAAGCTTTCATTGTGGCCACTGATATTTGGCCTGCAGATATACTGTATGCAGCTAAACTAAATCTGTACACCCTCAATAGCCGTCTGCTGAACTTCCATTCATTACACAGCTATACTTCCCGACTCCCTCATATACATGCATGCTCAGATCAGCTGAGAATACATGTGTGGTCATAGAAGAGAGGAATAAATCACGGCCTCAGATGGCAGCTCCTCAAGTGTGAGAGCAAAGAATCAGACATATTGGATTCCATCAAGACTGCGCCTCCTTTTCCTGCTGTTCAGGGGGCTGACAGGTGCTCCTACTAAAATTGGCTGACTTAGCTCTTAGGCCTGGTTCACATCTGTGTTCAGGCCATCTTGTTCTACTTTCCACATGAAAAATGCGGAGAGAAAAGTCCTGCAAACAGCACTTTTCTCTCCGTATTTTTAGTGCGGAAACTGAGCAGAAACCACACAAACCTCATTATAGTCTATGGGGTCCGCGGGTTTCCTGAGGTAACCGCTTTTTTTTAATGCAGATTAGGTTTCTGTTTGGGGGTCCCCAAGCATACTCCCTGCATGGAAACCCGAACGCAGATGTGAAACGGGCCTGAGACTTACAGGGACATTAAGCCACAGTGTGAGTAGGCTGGTTGTTATGTATAGTCACATGGCTAACATTTTGTAGCTATTTTAAGACAGAAGCCCTATGCAGGTCAAGGAGAGAGACTGTCATACAGTATAGGTGGTGCTTACATACCCTGTTTCCCTGAAATTAAGACAGTGTCTTATATTAAATTATCTTCCGAAATATATGACCTGTTTTATTTTCAGGGGATGTCTTATGCAGCGGCTGGAGTGGGGGACAATCGGCAGTCATGCCGGCACTTCCTTAGCGGAGCGCCAGCATGACTGCCAGTTGTAGGTGGTCCAGGAGGTGAAGGGGGGGGATGTCTTATTTTCAGGGAAACAGGGTATTAGTAAAAGTCAGTACATGTAGTCCCATTTCCTATATATTGAGTAAAATCAATTTCAAGTACTGGAAGTCCCCTTTCAAAAGGTTTTCGAGCCTTTAGATATTGAGAGAATAGGTCATCAATATGAGATTGTGTGGGCCTGACACATCAGGGTCCGTACCACCATCATTCATCTGTTCACAGCAACAGCTAATGCCAATTACACGGTGGACAGAGCTTAAAGCGACTATAGTGACTATGCCAGATTACCGCAACTGAGCTCTTAGGCAGCGTTCACACTGCCGCTTCTGTCCACCCTGGGGTGTCCGCTGTAAACCCCGGGGAAACGGACAGCAGACTGCTTGCAAGCGGTCGGCTTTAAAACCCATTTATTTGAATGTGTTTTAAAAAGGTGACCGCCCGTGAGCGTTTTTAGTCTCTTCGCCTGGAAACCGTTTTTTTTTTCAGCGGAGACAAAGTTCTGCATGTAGGACTTTGTGACCACTGAAATAAAATGGTTTCCAGGTGGAGAGGCTGAAAACGCTCACGGGCGGTCACCTTTTAAAACCCTTTAAAATGAATGGGTTTTAAAGCCAACTGCTCACAAACCGTCTGCTGTCCGGTTTCCCCGGGGTTTACAGTGGACACCCCAGAGCAGACATCAGTGGCAGTGTGAACGCCGCCTTAGGCTGCTGTGAGCAGTTGATCAGTGGGGGGCTGAGTGTGAGAACTGATACTGATGACCTAAAAACTGGTCAACCCTTGTAAGCCTGTCTCTCCCTCACATTTTCTAAAAAATATTTTGTTTATACGGTGCAAACTATGAAGGAAAGATAAGATAGATAATATAGATAAGATAGATTCCTACAAGAAATGTTTTATACTTAAATAGCATTATTATAACTGTTGTATTCTAATATGAGACAGAATTGGAGCACTAAAGTACATGCTGTACATATGTATTATGGTATTGTGTGTATGTGCTAGTATTCCTTAACAAGTAATATTGCACCTACAGAAGAGTTAGTTATACCAACAAATTGTCATTGGTTCCCCAGTTATCATGAAGTTCTGAACATTTTATGCTGTAGACAGGAAATAAATCAGAAGTTGTTCAGCCGCATTCTTTAAAGCGGGTTATTGCTTTTTATATGAGATGCTATGATCCCTATCACACATTCCAAAGGTCTTTTACTGATATTAGGTGTATGGAAATTTTGCTTTACATAATTCAAAAACCGTATACAATTTCATCAATTTAAAGCTACATTTTATATAAAATGTGCAGTAACTTTGTGAAATACTGTTTTATATGGTTTTTGAGTTGCTTCACTAAGTCTTCAACAAACTTTGTATACTCAAATAGTATAAGCTCATATGAAAAATAAACACATATTATCAGAAAAAATGGGTATTTCTTTCTTATTGGACCATTTTCCTCCTACTTCCCTCCCTACTTAACTCTGCAATTGCTTTGAAATCCCTGTTGAATCTGTCTTTATCTCCAGAGACAGACTGCACCTCACTGAAGCATCAAATTACAGCTGCCTATAGAGAGGAAAGAGAAGACAGGAGGACGTGAAGAGAGGCAAAAATACATTTTCAGATCTCCAGCTGTACCCAATACATACGTCCAGGTCAGCGCCGCACCTCCCATGAGGCGACCTGAAGCGTCCGGATTGGGGAGGCCGCTGGTTCCCTTTGGTGGCGAAAAGGGCAAGTTCACCCCTGGTCCAGGTGTATCTTTTATTTTGTGCTTTAGTCACATCAGTAATCTATACAATTTCCTACATGGATGTGCTTATGTTATGTCCCGGTGCTGCTCGTCCAATTCCCTTTAATAGTCCTTGCAGACCGAGATGGTATGGACATTTGCATATAAGGTAAAGAGTTTCCTCCCCCTTCATTCTATATTACCAGAGCCAGCACACAGGGGGTCTATTAATGCGCCATCTTATAGATGTTTTTGTGAACTACACCTGCCTATACTTGCCATTGTAATTTGAGTTGCCAATGTGAAGGTGTGTCCATTATGATCAGGTGGCCTTCAGGACCAATCAAGCTCCCTTGACTGGCCCAGAGGAGGAGGAGTTACAGCCCCCTCTAGGGGGGTTGGGGACCTTTTGTCTCGGTCCCTTTGTGTGAAGACAGCAGTAGAGCAGCACATGGAGAGCTGAAAATGGCAGCCAAGTCTGAGAGCACTTCCAACAGAGATGGCTTTTCCTCTGTACTCAAGATTCTCCTCAGAGAGTGTTTTCCTCTGAAGCTCCAAGCCTGCAATCACGAAAAGTTGATGGACCTGTTTTATCCATACATCTGGGACTTCACACGTATCTCTCTATTCAAGTAAGTCTTTGGGACAAATCTATATTTAAGAAGCCCATAGATAGTCTGGCAGAAATTGAGGGTCTCCCGCTGCTGAAAAAGTCTATTCCCTCTTCTACATACGTGTACCCAGTTTGTTGTGGACTAACCCCCTGGATACAGGCCATCTTTACAAGTATATACAAGTTTAACTACCCAAGCAACTACTAATTAAACTATCCAAAGCATTCCTGCTCTAAACTCTATCACCTGCTCAATTGGACACTACCTACAAAGATCGCTGTATTGTATGTGAAGAATTACTCCATATGTACATTTGTATTACGTCATCCTGCGAGTAAAAGAGCAATGGCTACCCCCGAGACCTGGTTGTCTGTTGTCATTTGTGAGATATCAGAGTGGGGGTGGGTAGTCGGGGACATCAAAAAGGAGATTTTGTGCACATTTGGGACCCAGGGATCCCCTGAAAGCCGGCCACATCTGATATATTACCCGTGATACCAGCCCTGGCCCTCCTGAGTGCTACACTTATGTACTGAGAGAGCTAAGGAGCAGGATCTACTATTTTCTCCATGTACAGTCTATGGGAGACATGTTAGCAGCTAGTCTCTACCCACTAGCTCGGGGAAATCTAAGAATTAGAAGACCCATTCAACTGCTGAAAATGCAAAATACATATACATATAATGGCTAGAAATTACTCCTCATGTGTACAGACATGTTGGTAGTAGCATCTGAACAGAAAAAATTTGGTGGCAATAGTCTCAAGAGTGTATTAAAAAATACAAGAATCAATTCTAACCCCACCTATCCTGCTCCCATGTTGTCCAGATCCCTGCTGTCGTGTATTTCCAGGTCCCATCTCAAAGAATGACCTGCTCAGCAAGGGTCAATAAGTAGAGGCCGGCAGGGACCTGTTCAGACTTGGGGATCGGTCAGGAGAGTGTTGCTTCTTTTATTATTTTTACCTGCCGGAAAACTCTTTTAATAACAAATGTCATTTCTATCTTTCGGGAGACTTTGCACCTCAACCTCTATTGCATATCTTAAAATACACAACATCTGCTCAATGTGATAAGTACCAGTCATATGATAAGAAGCCAGTCATCCACTATAAAGTATTTTAAAGTAAATGGGTACAAAGTACATAGGAGACCATGCATGGATGGGTATCAAATGGGCTCCATCAGATTGTACTTTGACCCTGTTATTTAGAATACCGAAATGAAGCACTATCTCCCCATAGATGACTCAGGCTGGATTCACACCTGCATTGGACTCTCCGTAGGACACTTCACTGAACATTCTGCTTAAATTCGGCAATTTCTTTCCACCGGTTTCAGTATAAAACCAGTGGAAACCCGGCAGACCCCCTTATAATCTAGCATCAAAAGTTGCAGACGACTGCACCCACATTTTCATCTAGGATACACAGATCAAAATTGACTGCAACTTTTTGTTGAATCTACATTGATACAGCAGCCTGTTGGGGGTAGTAATAGCTGCGTTCAAGGTGGTAAGAATCTCTGCCAGATCCTCAGGGCTCATGTAGTGCAGAGGTAACCTTCAGAGTATATGATGATGGTTTGCATGTCCTAGTGGAAAGGATCCCTGAGTCTGATGGTGGTGGAGTACCCATGATGGTGAATGCTAGATTAAGACTCAGGAGACAGTGTTGCAAATGAGGAAACAATAGAGGGCTTAGGTACTTCCATTGAGGTTGGAGCTGAGTTGTACATTGTTGGCCAAAAGTATTGGAACCCCTGCAATTCTGTCAGATAATACTTGTGTTCTTTCAGAAAATGATTGCAGCACAAACTCTTTGGTATTAATATCTTCATTTATTTTGCTTGCAATGAAAAAAACACAAAAGAGAATGAAAAAAAAGTCAAATCATTGATCATTTTACACAAAACTTTAAAAATGGGCCGGACAAAAGTATTGGCCCCCTCAGCCTAATACTTGGTAGCACAACCTTTACACAAAATAACGGCGCACAACCGCTTCTGGTAACCATCAATGAGTTTCTTACAAGACTCTGCTGGTATTTTAGACCATTCTTCTTTGGCAAACTGCTCCAGGTCCTGAGATGTGAAGGGGGCCTTCTCCAAACTGCCATCAAGAGATCTCTCCTCCTCCCCCACAGGTGTTCTATGGGATTCAGATCTGGACTCATTGCTGCCACTTTACAAGTCTCCAGTGCTTTCTCTCACCACCATTTTCTAGTGCTGACCTGAAGTGTGTTTTGGGTCATTGTCCTGCTGGAAGACCGATGACCTCTGAGGGAGACCCAGCTTTCTCACACTGGGCCCTACATTATGCTGCACAATGTGCTGGTAGTCTTCAGACTTCATAATACCATGCACACGGTCAAGCAGTCCAGTGCCGGAGGCAGCAAAGCAACCCCAAAACATCAGGGAACCTCCGCCATGTTTGACTGTAGGGACCGTGTTCTTTTCTTTGAAGGCCTCTTTTTTTTCCTGTAAACTCTATGTTGATGCCTTTTCCCAAAAAGCTCTACTTTTGTCTCATCTGACCAGAGAACATTCTTCCAAAACGTTTTTGGCTTTCTCAGGTAAGTTTTGGCAAACTCCAGCCTGGCTTTTTTATGTCTCTGGGTAAGAAGTGGGGTCTTCTGGGTCTCCTACCATACAGTCCCTTTTCATTCAGACGCTGACGGATAGTACGGGGTGACACTGTTGTACCCTCGGACTGCAGGGCAGCTTGAACTTGTTTGAATGTTAGTCGAGGTTCTTTATCCACCATCCACACAATCTTGCGTTGAAATCTCTTGTCAATGTTTCTTTTCCGTCCACATCTAGGGAGGTTAGCCACAGTGCCATGGGCTTTAAACTTCTTGATGACACTGCGCACGGTAGACACAGGAACATTCAGGTCTTTGGAGATGGACTTGTAGCCTTGAGATTGCTCATGTTGCCTCACAATTTTGCTTCTCAAGCCTTCAGACAGTTCTTTGGTCTTCTTTCTTTTCTCCATGCTCAATGTGGTACACACAAGGACACAGGACAGAGGTTGAGTCAAGTTTAATCCATTTCAACTGGCTGCAAGTGTGATTTAGTTATTGCCACCACCTGTTAGGTGCCTCAGGTAAGTAACAGGTGCTGAGAGTTCCCAGCAATTGTGCCATGTCCAATGTGGATTAAAGCATAATATTTATATATAACATCATTAAGAAGTCCATAGTGTAGCGGAAAGTGATGTTAAACCTACGCGTTTCGGAGAAAGCAGCGCTCCTTAGTCATGGCGTGTATCTGTACAAAGTGGACTGCGTTATATAGACAACTAAAAACAAATGAAGAAACAAGTCAGTTCCGTCTACACACAGACCGAAATCATGATTAAGTCAATTAGGACAGATAAGACACAAGGCAGACATCTCAAATTAACAACAAACATATTCAAGATAAACATAATGGTATAACCTGAAGAAAATATATGCATACACAGATATTGAATAAATATATATATAGTATCCGTTGTTATTGTTGGTTTTTATCTAAGAGAAACTCAAAAAAATATATGCGATCAATACAGGGTATTGCTAGTGCTTGGTTCCCCTGTGCCCTTAACATAGATGGCGATTTCGGGCATTCACGCATGCGTAGTAACAGTCATGCCCTAAGTCAAAACGGCCTGTGTGGGTGTTGTGCGCATGCGTGTCTTGCGAAAGATTAAAATCATGGGGCTACCCCAAGTGGAGCCTAGACAAGGCTAGAAGGTTAGTTGACAAAAAGCATAGATCTGATTTATTGGAAAACAAACTCCATACTGCAGATAAATCTCAGGCAGTTTACTTTTCCACCAGCTACAGCTCTGATGTCAAATATATTACCAACATTGTCTGCAACAACTTACCTATATTAAACCAAGGTAAAACATTGTCAGATATTTTATCTAATGGCTGCAAATTCATTGCCAAATGAGGCAGAACACTAGGAAATTGGCTGTCTCCGAGCCTTCTCTCATCTAAAAAATCTTGAAAATCTGAAACTTGGCTCAGTTTAAAAGGTTTTTACGAATGCGGCTATTCCAGATGTCATATGTGTAAACATGCATTCAGAACCAATACGTTTTGTGACAGTTGATTTTTACATGACTTAAGCATTAATTCTTTTATAACATGCAGAACTGATCACGTAATATATATGATAATCTGTGTAGAATGTGACAAACAATACATTGGGTGCACTAGTAGAGAACTTAAAGTGAGGATCTCCGAACATATATCTAGTTGCACCAATATGAAATCCATACAAGTCACAGGAGTATCCCAACATTTCAGGAATATACATGGAGGGCACGTTATATCCCTCAGATTGTGTGTATGCATATATTTTCTTCAGGTTATACCATTATGTTTACCTTGAATATGATTGTTGTTAATTTGAGATGTCTGCCATGTGTCTTATCTGTCCTAATTGATTTCATCATGATTTCCCTCTGTGTGTAGATGGAAGTGACTTGTTTCTTCATTTGTTTTTAGTTGTCTATATACAGTCCTATGAAAATGTTTGGGCACCCCTATTAATCTTAATCATTTTTAGTTCTAAATATTTTGGTGTTTATAACAGCCATTTCAGTTTGATATATCTAATAACTGATGGACACAGTAATATTTCAGGATTGAAATGAGGTTTATTGTACTAACAGAAAATGTGCAATATGCATTAAACCAAAATTTGACCGGTGCAAAAGTATGGGCACCTCAACAGAAAAGTGACATTAATATTTAGTAGATCCTCCTTTTGCAAAGATAACAGCCTCTAGTCGCTTCCTGTAGCTTTTAATCAGTTCCTGGATCCTGGATAAAGGTATTTTGGACAAACAATTCAAGTTCAGTTAAGTTAGATGGTCGCCGAGCATGGACAGCCCGCTTCAAATCATCCCACAGATGTTCAATGATATTCAGGTCTGGGGACTGGGATGGCCATTCCAGAACATTGTAATTGTTCCTCTGCATGAATGCCTGAGGATTTGGAGCGGTGTTTTGGATCATTGTCTTGCTGAAATATCCATCCCCGGCGTAACTTCAACTTCGTCACTGATTCTTGAACATTATTCTCAAGAATCTCCTGATACTGAGTGGAATCCATGTGACTCTCAACTTTAACAAGATTCCCGATGCCGGCATTGGCCACACAGCCCCAAAGCATGATGGAACCTCCACCAAATTTTACAGTGGGTAGCATGTGTTTTTCATGGAATGCTGTTTCTTTTTGGACGCCATGCATAACGCCTTTTTTTATAACCAAACAACTCAATTTTTGTTTCCAAAATGAAGCTGCCTTGTCCAAATGTGCTTTTTCATACCTCAGGCAACTCTATTTGTGGCGTACGTGCAGAAACGGCTTCTTTCTCATCACTCTCCCATACAGCTTCTATTTGTGCAAAGTGCGCTGTATAGTTGACCGATGCACAGTGACACCATCTGCAGCAAGATGATGCTGCAGCTCTTTGGAGGTGGTCTGTGGATTGTCCTTGACTGTTCTCACCATTCTTCTTCTCTGCCTTTCTGATATTTTTCTTGGCCTGCCACTTCTGGGCTTAACAAGAACTGTCCCTGTGGTCTTCCATTTCCTTACTATGTTCCTCACAGTGGAAACTGACAGGTTAAATCTCTGAGACAACTTTTTGTATCCTTCCCCTGAACAACTATGTTGAACAATCTTTGTTTTCAGATCATTTGAGAGTTGTTTTGAGTAGCCCATGATGCCACTCTTCAGAGGAGATTCAAATAGGAGATCAACTTGCAATTGGCCACCTTAAATACCTTTTCTTATGATTGGATACATCTGGCTATGAAGTTCAAAGCTCACTGAGGTTACAAAACCAATTTTGTGCTTCAGTAAGTCAGTAAAAAGTAGTTAGGGGAATTCAAATCAATAAAATGATAAGGGTGCCCATACTTTTGCACCGGTCAAATTTTGGTTTAATGCATATTGCGCATTTTCTGTTAGTACAATAAACCTCATTTCAATCCTGAAATATTACTGTGTCCATCAGTTATTAGATATATCAAACTGAAATGGCTGTTGCAAACACCAAAATATTTAGAACAAAAAATGATTAAGATTAATAGGGGTGCCCAAACTTTTTCATAGGACTGTAACGCAGTCCACTTTGTACAGACACACGCCATGACTAAGGAGCACTGCTTGCTCCGAAACACGTAGGTTTAACATCACTTTCCGCTACACTATGGACTTTTTAATAAAGTTATAAATAAATATTGTTTTAATTCACATTGGACATGGCACGATTGCTGGGAACTCCTTGTTTTTCGCTATGTATGTTGCATGTTTCTGTCGGGGGAAACTTCACGAGCACAGCGTGACCCAACCAGGCTCTACCATCAACACTGCGGTACCGGGGGAATCTTAACCAAAGTAAGTGTTTTCACAATATATACAACTCATCTTAGTGGATGGACTTTATACTCTATTTACCTAATCAAGTTTCCTTGGGCTGTTTACAATCTTGTATCTTTGGCTATTAAGTAACAGTCGCTATTAATTACACAAATTAGAGAAGCATCACATGATTTTTCAAACAGTGCCAATACTTTTGCCTACCCCCTTTTTTATGTTTGGTGTGGAATTATATCCAATTTGGCTTTTTGACAATTCTTTTTGTGGTTTTCCATTGAAGACAAATTAAATGAAGATAATAATACCAAAGAATTTGTGATTGCAATCATTTTCTGGAAGAAAAAGAGTATTATCTGACAGAATTGCAGGGGTGCCAATACTTTTGGCCAACACTGTAGATCTGGTCAGTCCGTGTTTCCCTTGCTTAGGCATTCTTCCTATATATAGTGCGCTTTTAGTCTCTCCACAAAGATGTCTGTAATACCATGGCTGTGGGGGGCAGCATCAAAAAAAGCATTGTCCTGTCTGATTGCTATGAAGTCCATGTAATGATAAGTTACCCTCACAGTTTTCTTTTGTACAAAGCGTCCACAAAAATGAGCAGAAATTACTAACCATCATCTGATTCCTGAATTTACAGGAGTTAGCAGACATTGACCTGGCTTGGGGCCAGCCTAACTAGGAACCCTAGATACCTTACGCTTACACTTCCCCCTCCTAATTCAGTAAGGAGAACACTCAACAGCTTTGTCTTCCTAGCCCTGAGAGGAAGAGACTACTGTGCCCCCCCCCAAACTAGTGGTTCCTTATTCATAGGTCATAGCATGTGATCAGTTTACCACTCAGTGGTCTTTCCCATAGGAGGTGCATTCTGCTCAAGGATTTACAGGGAATAATTGGGAGCTCTCTTTCACTCCAAAGTTACATAACAGATGAGGTTGGATGAAGACATAGGTCAATCAAGTCCATCCTACTGTATAATTTTTTTTTTTTTTTAATGTAGATTGTGAGCCCCACATAGAGCTCACAATGTACATTTTTCCCTATCAGTATGTCTTTGGAATATGGGAGCGGATTATGGTGCGGAATCCACGTCATGATCCGCCCCCTCACAATGGTGGTCTATGGAGAGAAGCGACATGACCTTTCCTGAGGCGGATTGCGCCTCAGGAAGTCAATAGAAGTGAATGGGAGGCGTAAACTGCGTGACAGTTTTTGGCGTGGTTTTTGCCAAAAACTGCGACACAGTTTTTTATGGTCCATTCACTGTCCGGGAGGGAAAAACTGCCTAGCGTTTTCTGAAGCGGTTTTTACCCCCAAAAAAAACGCTCCAAAAAACGCCTCAAGGTCCAAAAACTGCTTCCTTATTAGGAAGCATTTTTTTTCCGGACCAAATTACGCCACACGTAATTCACGTGTGAACTTAGCCTAGTTATGGTATACCTATAAAAGCTGCATTGATAACTTGTGGCTGTGCGGCGTGCTACTAGTGTGCAGACTCCTTATAAGATATACATTCTTTGTGTTGTAGTTTTAGTAGAGGTGATGTATGTTGATAGCCCGTGTATCATAGCGTTATAGGTTAGATTGTATTTCCCATAGTAAACCCTGATACAATAATGCACAGAAGCTTCCTGCACAGATAACACTGGAGCCATAAACTACAGAACTGATAACTCCCCTCTGTACAGCTTTCTTCTGACTTGATGACAACGTCACTTTCACACATTTTACTCTCCTACATTTACAAAAATGCTGAGTCAGAGTGACTGCTGTACACAATAAACTGGATCGATATATCTGGCCGCGGCCGCCTGTGTGGATCTTAAAGGGATTTTCCAAGTTTAATAATTAATAAGGAAAGATCATTAAGTGAAGATCAGCGGGGGAGCGGGTGGCTGGACCCTGCTGTTTGAAGTGGCCATAGCATTCAGGTGAGCACTGCGTCCTACTTACCAAGAACAGCATCATACTTTTGTATAGCAGCTGCTCTGGTATCACAGCTCAGACCACTCACTTGAATGGGACTGGGCTGTGAACAGGCCATGTGACGGATCAATGCAAAATAACATGGTCTGAGCAGCACTCAGCAAGCCACAATTAGCTGATCAGCAAGGGTCCCGGTGGGAACAGTTGACTAACTATTCTAAGGACAGGACATCAATTAATAAGTCCTAAAAATCCCTTTAAATGCTGATGCATAGTGGACGATTACTGGCTGAATCTATGTTTATTCCATAATTTAATACAAGCACAGACTTGTGCAGGGACATAACTATAGGCAAGCAGGGGTAGTAGTAGTACCCGTACCCTGGTGTATGAAATAGGGCAAAGGTCTCTCTGCGGCATGACTATTATAAATGGTACATGGTAGGTAAGAGGCCCTGTTAAGGATTCTGCATCTGGGCCCAGAAGCTTCAAGTTACATTGCTGGGTGTGGGCAAAGGAAAGTAGATGACGTGTTGTTTGTGAGGATTAAGATTTCATCAGCGCTAAGGGCGGCTATTAAAGCAGAACGTCCATCCTTCCCTATGAGGCGTGACAAATCTATAAAGTCTAACTACCCGGTTGTAACTTATCTCCAGATCAGACATTACATCCTATAAACCATTTAAGGGTCTTTATAAACTCAATAATCCCTCTACATGGCTAAATAGGAGTAATACTTAGAAGAGGTCCTACCAAACGTGGAACAAGAAGAGCAGCAACAACCCTCTAGGCTACTTGGCACACTGAGGTTTTACGCTGGCATATTTTTGCATAACCAAGCCAGTGTTACTTTGTTTTCAAGTTTGTCGTGAACACATTTTTACTGGCATTTTTTCCCCTAGAAATCTAGATGTGTCAAAACGCCATGCTGTTAAAAACCCAAACACCATGGAAGCAGAGAACACAACGGTTTTGTCTATTAAGTCTGGCACTTCCTATGCAGGTGTCCCTACTGGTGCGCCATGCACTTGAATTTTGGTGTGCCAGAACTGAAATATACGCCAGTCAGAGATTCCTAATATATGGAGGATTTTCATCACTATTGACTTCTCTGTAATATCTGAACAAGGCATTTTTTTCAGCAAAAACATGTGCAGCCAGCAGTAAAGAGAACCAGTATAAGCTTTTTCCGCACTGGTCCCATACCCTAAAATTACTCTAAACCTTTAACTTGGAGTGATTTTGTTCCATATGTACTGACTTGGTCCTATCATGTAATCATATTAATCCCAGGTTGTCATCTGCTTCCCCGGTTGTGGGGATGTCAGCTGAGCCTAAAGATTCAATATTTCCTTAACTGTGACAGAAGAAGAATCTATCAGACTACTTCTGTATGTAATAAATGATACTTGATCTGTAAACATTGGAGACCCCTATGCCTTTACTCAAAAGGTTATGCCCAACGCGGCATGAAACATGTATGCTCAGGGCTATCAGTGATACCACGAATATGCAGGTAAGCAGCGATATTTACCTGTATGATTATTGGTGGTCACATGCAAGCGGCGCCTTATTTGCATGCAGTGCCCTACATTGGAATGCAGCCAAATTGCAGGGACACTGCAGGACAGCTCTAATACATTTGGGATACCTTTGGGATCACCCACAATTTATGAGATAGTAATCTGGACTCTACATATGAATTTGGCTTCATACAAGTCCCTCTCCCCTTGCCATGTCTTTTGCTGAAGGTGTTTTGTGCATTGTTGTAGAGCGTTATTGACTGGTTTCATACTGAGAACAACCTTCTTTTTACGCATCACTCATGGTTCCATCAACCGATTGAATGGCACAGTCCTCCATTTTGTATCCTGCTCCACTGTTCTGGGTGGCAGGTCACAATTTCACCTCTATTTGCGTCTTTAGGATGCAGATGAAATCAATGGGAGCCGGTCATTTCCTTTTTCCATGAGCAGTTTGTTCCCGCTCGCGGAAAAAAGAAGCGAGCTGCCTTTTCTTCAGGCGGATTCTGCAGCTGATTCAGCCGCGGACATCTGCCTCGCGACACCTCCCTCCTGACTAGGCCAATTCATTTGGGACTAATCCGGAGTGGAAAGCTGCGACTGTTGGAAACCGTGACAGTTGTGGCTAGCCGTGGCAGGCACATTTTGGTCCAGATTCTGACGCGGCTTCCCACGTCAAAATCCGGACCATTTTACTCCGTGAGAACTACCACAAAAGATAAATTTTTACTATGACAGACTTATTATACAGGCTCCCAAGGAGCCATCGGGGTGACCGAAAATAAAACCGCACATTGTATTGATAGGTGTAACATGATCTCTATAGGAGTCATAACCGTAGGCTAGATCAGTGTGTCATATGGGTTTTCTAGGCGACTCACACACGGTTGTACAACAGGCCTTACTGTGAAGAAACTTTATATAGGAATCTACTGCCCCCTAATGGCAACTACAATGTTTTCAATGTATTTTCCTATTGTGCAGATATGGAGCTCTGACTCCCATTAACAGACATGAGGAATCATAAAAATTCAGCCTACAAAAAACACAAAATAGTGTAATATATTTGGTCAAAGTTCTTAGTTCATCTACTGCAGGGTTTTCCTGCACACACAGTACTGGGCTACGGTTTTAGGAGAGTGGAAAAAAATTCTGTAAACAAAGAATGCTTTCAGAAATATAAATGTGAAAAAGAAAGTGAATGGAAAAAAAGAGAAATCTAAATCCCATCAATATTTGGTGTGACCTTTGCCCTTTGGAGGAGTCCTGGAAGTGACCATATGGCCTCCACAGAGCCTTGGTCTCAACATTATCCAGTCTGTCTGGGATTATGTGAAGAGACAGAGGGATTGCAGCAAGCCTACATCCACAGAAGATCTGGGCTTAGTTCTCCAAGATGTCTGGAACAACCTCCATGCCGAGTTCCTTCCAAAGATGTCTGCAAGTAGCGAGAACTAATGAAAGGCAAAGTTAACACCAAATATTGATCGGATTTTCTTCCTTCACTTAATTTTGTTAATTGACAAAAAATAAACTGTTAACACTTCTATTTCTGAAAGAATTCTTACTGTGTTGGATTTTTTTTCTACAACTGCCTAAAATTCTGCACTGTACTGTATAGATATTTGGAATAATCGAATCTGGATTTGGCCATATCAGATTCCAGTTTCCATTTTAGCATTGTCCTTTCCAAACTGAAATAATTCCACTGCGACCTACAGTAGCATATTAATGAGATTTAAGCAAAGCTTATCCAGGTCTGTCAGCTAAAATCTGCAGCGTAACGTGACCTGCAGACAGTTTCAAACCCCCAGCATGTTGTTACTCGCTTTTCTATGTAGGACGCTAGCGGTCTACATAGACCTCAATTGTGAGGGGGTGGATTTTGAGGTGGATTCAGTGTCAAAATCCGCCCCCTCTTGACCCGTGTGAACGAGCCCTTAGAATGCTACATTACCCATAAGTCTTTTTTTTCCCCAAAAAGTACTTTCGATTTAGAAGTAACGCTCTGGATCACACTATAAGACTGTGTTCACAAAGCTGCAGTTGCAAAAAGGCTGCAGTTTTGCTAAATCAGAGCATTTACCATAATGCAGCTGCAAAAAGCAAACAGTCAAAATTGCATAGATAAAAGATAAAGGAGAGAGGCAGTAATAAAATAAATGCACACATTAAAGCTTTGGCAATAAAGACAGGGTTTTTTTTTTGCGTGAGAAAAAAAAAGGATATACCCATAGACAAGACAAATAATTTGGTTCTGCCTCATCTTTCTCTGAATTACAGGTGTCCAAAGAGTGTTTGTGCTTTATGAAACACGCAGGCAGCCCCAACCCAAACCCCCTCCCCCACACACAAATCTATACCAACAGTAAAGGAAACACAGCAGTTTGCTTGCTACAGGTATGCATGCATTGTAAAGACATACAAGGTGCCCCCTGATGGAACAAGTCACCCTGGTGGGTGAGGGGACTTTTCGGTGCCATACTGGTGATCAGTTTATCAGTCATTCTTTTGCATTTGAGATCCTGTTGAGAACACAGCAGACTCCAGGCGTTGAATTCTCCATAGATTTACAAAGAAAAGAAGACATAACCGCACAGTAAAAGCACTTGAGACAAGAAACAGAACAAGACTTTTGGCAACTGTAAAGGAAGATAATTGAAGGGAAGGCCAATTTTTTTCCATCCAGCAAATAAGTTTGCCTTGTGTCACTGGAAGTCCAAGAAGTACGGCAGAACATACTCCTCTAAACGCAGGCCAAAGTGAGAGGACACACGAGAAAACACAATTAGCCCCAAACAAGTAGGAGTTGCCCCCTCTAACCCGTTCACCCCACAATAATTGACATCATTCCTATATAACCTGACAACACAAAGCACAGGCCTGTGACAGAAGATGGCAAACACAATACTGTTCTGTTTCAGTTTGCTCACACATTGCCCCCTCTGTAAAGTTGGGGTGTTAAGGCCGGCTGAGGAAGAGGGGATAACGTGAAAATACAGCGCAGGAGCTCTGCAGGCAGCGAGGGCTTTGGTTACAGCCTGGGTAGAGCTCAGTAACAGATCTTGGTCACAATGCTTCGTCACATCCTGGATCCTCGCTCCTGAAGAATCTAAAAGTGAAAATAAAAATACCAATGAATGTTTGCAGGACAACCATGAAAAGAACAATAAAGCGGTTGTGCAAACTCTATTAGGCTGGGGCCATATGGGACGGAAACGGTGCAATTTGCCCGCAGCTGAAACACGTGGGGAAAAATCGCAGTGTTTTACAGTAAGAGCAAAGTGGATGGGATTCTAGCGAATCCCATGCCCACTTTGCAGTAAAAGCTGCAGTGCGGACAAACTGCGATTTCCTAAACTGGCGCGATTTTGGAAATCACAGTATGTCAATTACACCTATAAGGAAACCGCCAGCATTTCCATAGGTATAATTGTAACAGGAAGTCCACAGAGGAAAATTCAGCAAACTTAATGTCTAAAGTTCTGCAGGAAGAACCGCGATGCGTTGCTGCCGCAGTTTTTCCCACAGAGCTTTTTTGCTGTGTGACGTCCCATGGGGCCTTATAGAACATGTATGTCTCCTACATGGGACCTCCCCTCTATTTCCCATTAAAGAAGGAAGCTAACAAGAGCAGCTTTGCCATGCTCTACAATGTTGTCCCACTGATTCCAGACAGACTTGGCTGCTTCCCCAGGTATCATCAAAAGGAATATGTAATGTACTCAAACTGAATCACCCCAGGCTAATCGTGAAAGGGTTTGTCTAAGAATACATCCATCTTTATCTAAATATCTATTATGTTATAGGCCTTCAGTAATACAAGAGTGTTGCTGTTGCTTCAGACTATTTTTGTCATACAAATGAAGGTTTGGCAATTTTTCCAATATACTTTATTAGGCAATGCAGCCTCCTTTATTATGAAAAAGTGACACAGCCGATTGCCATCAGATCAGAAGATCATACACTTCCCTTAGAGAAGAAGCTGCATGCTTTGTCTAGGTGAACTATAGCTATACTGACCTTTGCCTTTTCACTGGGCTCAATGACCAGTCCATTAGTGGAGTTATTCAGCTCCCTGGACACGACACAAAGGAACTCTGCTTGATCTTCATTCCCATAGTTGTAGGAAGATCCAATACTGATAAGCTGGAAGACAAAGGTAGTACAAGTTACAGAAAGGAGACTCTTGGTAGTTCTTCAAAGCCGTCGGGGTATAGGTTGGTAACGTAGTAAAGGCAAAAGCCTGTATAATGGGGAATATCATGGTGTCATTTTTCTGCGTTGTGACAATGGCCAATGTATGCCAATGCAGTGATATACATTGAAAGTACGCATTTAGAGTATATGTTGGGAAATACTACCATTGCATATCTCTGATACATAGAGCAAAGGCAATGAAAACAGGACCTAAGCCAGGCAGTATTGATCAGATCTAGGAACCCCAAATTGCACTTTTGCAGTGTATAAGAATACATTCTTATAAGGTGTAACTTCTAAGTGACAAATATATCATCTCTCCCTCTCCAGAGATGCAACTGGGGCTTTGTGTAGAACCAATTCTATGCAATGCATTTGTTAGCGCTGTAGTCACTCACCTGCTCAAACTTCCAACCATCAGACATGGTGGAGACCATCTGTGTCAGCTCTTCTTCTTGACACTGTAACACTCTGTAGACATGCTTCACCGGACCCTGAAGATATGCAGATAATGAAAGTATTAATAATATCTGGCAGATGCATTTCCTCCAGAAATACATAGAAAGTAACTGTGTGCCCTTCACCATTTGAAGCATTTTACCACAGTAGCTTGCACCTCTTCACATCGGGAGGTGCTGTCTGAATTTCCTTGTATGCATTTGAAGCACTAGTGATTTGGAGATATTAAGAGATTTACCTGGGAAGTTCTATTCTCATTGTCTCGGATCCGTTCCTTCACGAGCCGCACGAGGGAAGCGATGTTATAAAACTCTGCTTCTTCCAAAACGCCTGTGTGCAAAAGATATAACCAGTGTAACAAACCTGTGTCTGATAAGATCAGAATATAGCCTGCAGCCTGTTGACGGGAACTTGGTTAAGCTTTGGAAAGTTGGGGTAAGTTCTCACAGCAGAATTTGCAGAGGAATTTGAGGTGATTTTCTACCTCAGAGGCTTCTCTAAATTCTGGCCCTATGGATTGGTTTTCCATCATGGGTTTGCTCGCCGATTAGCCTCAGACACAATGGCTAACACTAATCTCAGGCCACTGTTTCTGCAGCTGAATCAGTGGTAAAATTCAGGACAAGAATGCTAAAAAAATAGAAGAAACTCTGTCACTGCCTCCCATTGAAAACAATAGAAGGCAGATTCTAGTGGGAATATGGAGATGACTGAAAATCAGCTCCAAAATCCACCATGTGAACCTAGCCTTAAAACCCCCTTCTAGATTACCAAATACTCTGATGATTATATTAGAGATAACTAGAGATGAGCGAGTACTGTTCGGATCAGCCGATCCGAACAGCACGCTCCATATAAATGAATGGATGCACCTGGTACTTCCGCTTTGACGGCGGCCGGCCGCTTAACCCCCCGCGTGCCGGCTACGTCCATTCATTTCTATGCGAGCGTGCTGTTCGGATCGGCTGATCCCAACAGTACTCGCTCATCTCTAGAGATAACGGATATTGTACCTCACATGTGACAGATTCCTAGGACTGAAAAGTTAGTTCCATGACTGGATTTCTGAAAACCCCATTCAGGTGAATGGGGTAGTCACAGAAACTTTGTACCAAGGAGGGTGTGAGTGTTTATACTGAATTGGTGCTGCCAATGTACTATTATATTAGAAGCAGCAAATGTTTGGAATGTTGTTAATGCGTATATATAAAGTGGTATACAAGCTATTACTATGTAAAGGTTTAAAGCTTCCATGCAAAACCATGTGTCTCCATAGTTACAGACTACAAATGTACTCTGAGTAGTCTGATCTCACATCTGTCTT
Organism: Leptodactylus fuscus; assembly: GCF_031893055.1. Lineage (NCBI taxonomy): Eukaryota > Metazoa > Chordata > Amphibia > Anura > Leptodactylidae > Leptodactylus > Leptodactylus fuscus. Next base: position 132,824,351 of record NC_134270.1, read on the forward strand.
TTTGCCATATCTTGCTGACCTACAGAATAAAAATCCGTGTCAAAAAGGACAGGTCTGTGTAAGGGTTGGTTCACACTAGCGCTTGTATTCCGTCCGCATGGAGACCCCCCCGGACGGAAGGCAATCGCAATTGCAAGCGATGTGCTTGCAAAGTACATGGAGCCCATAGACTATAATGGGCTCCGTGTGCTTGCCGCGCACTGCCCACACGAATGAATTGTGCGGGCAGTGCACGGCAAGCACACAGAGCCCATTATAGTCTATGGGCTCCGTGTGCTTAACTTAGCACTTGCATTAGCATTGGTATTCCATTCGGGGGGTCTCCATGCGGACTCCTTGCGGACGGAGGACAAACACTATTGTGAACCAGGCATAAGGCTGGAAGATCATATCAACCCTCCTAGCACCCCCTCTTGTAAACCTTACCTTCTTCAGCTAGCTCTTTATTAAGGATCAATTTGCCATGTCTTAGATAATTCAGGATGGGTCCAAAGTAGGTTGGGTCCCGATCAATGAGATAGGCTCCCGTCTCATCCTAAAACACAGAGACACAGATATACATTATATACAGAATGAACACTGTATTCAGATAAAAGCCCAAAATTGTACTCCTATTTACATTTGTATTTGTTGGGATGAGATAAGGGATATGATCATGTAAGACGCCAATAACAAAATGGCTACAAAGGGACGGCGCAAGGTATCTTTGGTTGTGCAACATGGATCACAGTGTAACCCTGCATCTGATGAAAGTCAATACGAAATTACGAAACGCAACAGAATGTGACCGAAGCAATAGTAGCAAAAAAATAATTTTTGGTCGCAAGTCGCTCTCAACTTTGCCCACAAAGACCCCAAAGTGAGTCGCATGTAACATGTCTGCAATTCCGTCTTCCTATCATACCTCTATTTTAGTTGAACTACAGCAAAGTGCACACAAATCACAATTTTTTTGGGTTGGGCAATGTGTATACAACTTGATATTACACAAACAAAATTAATGTGCAGCCTTAGCCAAAGGGAGTTAGTGGAGGGGCACACTGGGTAGTCACCTGCACCCCATCCAGGCATTGTGCTGTAAGGACAAAATCACACAGTGTTCAGCAGAGCCTGTCATGCCCAATGTTGGCTTAGCTGGGTGCACACTTTAATTGAAATGGGCGGCGTGCTTCTCATGGAGGTCACAGCTTGCATGTGTGCATGAATTTAATACCCCCTGGAGAAATTATAGGACTTCTATGGGATTTCTGCTGAATGGCATATAACATTAAAAGAAAAAAATATTGCACCATCTTCCATCAGGTACCAAGTATAAAAAGATTGTTGTCCCTGGAATTGTGTCGAACTACATACAGCAGTAGACAAAACAACCACAGCTCCAAAAAGCTGGATACATAAAGATCTATAAGATGCCCTTCCAAAAAGAAATCAGAGGGTGCACTACATGCATCAAATAACGTGAAATATGTGTGTAGACTGCACATGGACCCGGAACAGTGAATGCAGAAATTCAGTAACTGTAAGTGTGACCAGCTCTAGTTTAGTCTATAATTGGGTTGGCGATCGTCTCTGAGGACATACAGACTTATTACACATAGGAAAATATCACCCTATTGTTGAGCAAGCAACATGGACAATTTTTCAACGGTCTGTGTGAATACAGCCTTGTGCGAATTAGGATGCATGAGCACATCTGTCTGACACCCATTAAAAAACCCCAATCTTTTTCTACATTGGAGAGGAATCCATTTTTTCCGATCCCTCACGGACTTGAGTCTACTGAGGGGTCCGTGAAAACTGCCCAAGAAATAACATGGTCTGTTGTATAATGGATTGGTCACATGGGCCGTAAAAAAAAATAAAAAATGGTTGTGTGACTAGATCCATTGTGTGCTGTTGTTATTCTAGCCATTATATAAGGTATTATATATCATTAGTACCCCTCTATGGTAAGGCCCCCACAATGCGAAAAAAACTGCTTTTTTAATGGCACACTTTGCTGTGGGTTTTTTTTTTAGCCAATGATGAGAATGACTACAAAAGAAATTGGAACTATATAGAAAGCGCTTCTACCTTCTGCTCAAGCCACTCCTGTCTTTGGCTCAAAACCCCCCAAAACAACAAAATCTGCAACAAAGTTTTTTCCACAACGTAGGGCTTCAGCCTAAGAGTATATTCAGACGTAGCAGCTGACATATGTAGTTTTAGGCTATATGCACAAGATGTTGTAAGACTTGGTCATTTTGCCTCCCTTACAGATTTGACACTAATGACAGATCCATGAGAATGGCCACATTGTAATCCATGGCATTAATATCACTAGTTTTTATATACCCTGCACGAGCAGAGGGGGCGCCACAAGGCATAAACTCTCTGCGCCTGCACTGAAATCTACGCTAGAACATAGCTGGCATATATATCAGGAATCACTAATCTAGCGGGGATGGCGAGCCCTTTCTAGTAAAGTGGTGCAAATGTGAAAAATAAGTCACAAATTGTTACACTAATTAGTTTTTTGAGTGCAAAAATCTGTGACGTTCATGTCCTGTACCCTGGAAAACTGGCATACAAGCAATGACAAATCTTCCGTAATGGGGGGGAATTGATGATTGCGGTTACACCGAGGTTGATTTATGACTAACATAGTTGAAATATGAGTTTTGCACTGGTCTTGCCACTTTTCCCACATTGTGTTCATTGCCTGGGCACAAGGATGCCAGGCGGACGTCCCTAATTCATGATGAATCCATCGCCCTCTCCTGACACAAGGGACTGGCATAAAATACACCGCTAGATGATCCCTCTCCTCATGTATTCTGAAAACTGACATTGACATCTGTGTGAATAAGGCCTTACCACCGAATGTCACAGTCCTGCTGTGAGAGCAGAGATCACATTAGAATGGCTATAACATTGCACTTTATGTGCTGCACAGAACCGCAGCGTCTGAATATACCCTGACAATGTAGGTGGTGCTGGCAGGGGCAGACATGAGCAGGCAGGTCAGGGGATGTGGCTGCCACCTTGTCAGAGTCCAGGTCTGGCTCCTCCTGGCACAGGCGGTACAAGAAAGATTTGGGCTCCCGGCACAGGGTCTGCTTGGTGCTCAGGAAGTACGTGCCGCCCACATTCAGTCGGACCCATTTTCCTCCCGTTCTTCCGGCGTTCTCCTGCTGACTAGGGCTGCGGGGACTCCGGGGTGCCGAGCAGGAGAGGCCGGGGCTCGGGGGCCCGCTGCGGGGGCTGGGTATGGACAGGGTGTGCGGAGTCACCCGGGCTCCCACAGGCTCCGCTGGTTCTCTCTGTGGTTCTGCCATGTTGGCTCAAACCAAACAGAACCGGGAGAACGGCGGAGCCATAACACCGAGACAGGGAGCGGGAGAGGCTTCCGGGGCGCCGTGCCGTCACTTCCGAGGGCACAGGCACGGTCATATTAGTACACCCACAGCCGGCTGGGTGACCGCTACCTGACGGGGCATCGCCTGGTGGGGGCCATGACGTCAGAGTGACGTGCGCAGAGTGGTCATGTGACTGCTCAGAGTTTGCACTATGGTTGTGACTAAATACTATAGAAGCCGTAAGGACCTGGCGGCTCAGTGTGAGCTGTCTGTTTCCCATTACTGGGAAGGACCTATTTGCCCCCTAGTGGTCAGGTCCTTAAGGGTGCATTCACACGGAGTAAAATGGAGTGTAATTTGGAGCGTTTACGGAGCGTATACGGAGTGTATACGGAGCGTTTACGGAGCGTTTACGTAAACGCTCCGTATACGCTCCGTAAACGCTCCAAATTACACTCCATTTTACTCCGTGTGAATGCACCCTAACTGAGATAGTATTTAGCCAGCTCACAGTGAATTGGCTAAATCCCGTACTCCAGAGGGACCAGGTCCTCACCAGTGATATATATATATATATATATATATATATATATATATATATATATATATGTATATATATACAGTATGTATACAGCCAGGTCCTCACCAGTGATAGTATATACAGTATGTATACAGCCAGGTCCTCACCAGTGATATATATATATATATATATATATATATATATATACACACACATATACAGTATGTATACAGCCAGGTCCTCACCAGTGATAGTATATATATATGCAGTATATATGCCCCCACCAGGGTCCCCCTACCACGACCCCGACACTTACGAGGTCCTACAAAGGGAAGCCGTCCACTTCCAACCCAAATGCAGAGTACTAATATGCGGAGACCTGAATGCAAGGACAGGCACAGAGATAGACTACCTGCCCCCTGACGACAACCCACATATGCACGGTAGTGAGATCCACCACCCAGAACCCACACAGACAAGAAGAAACAGCCAAGACAGAATTGTCAACAAGAGCGGGAGACAACTGCTGAACATGTGCCGAAGCCTAGGACTGTACATAATAAACGGACGTACCACACGCGATCCCAGAGGACGCTTCCCACTAAACTCTCAAGTGGGCAACAGCGTGGTGGACTATGCCATTACAGACGCAGACCTGTCAGACATTGAAGACTTCACAATCGCACCTGACTCCCATCTATCAGACCACAACCAGATCCTACTATACATGAGAACCATGAACAAAACACCCACACATGAGCCCCAACAGTCCAGCCTCTACAACCTACCAAGACATTTCAAATGGGCCAACCACCAGGCCATAGAATATACCAACGCAACCAACCGGCCCAAAATCAAGACACTGCTCACAAACTTCCATACAAACACCTATCAGCCAGACCAACAGGGAGTCACCAGAGCTGTGAAGGATCTCAAGTACATCCTACAGACCACAGCAGAACTAGCAGGCCTGAAACGAACCAAACCAATAAGACAAACCAACAAACAGTCCAACAAATGGTTCAACAGCGACTGCAGAGCACTACGCCATACCCTAAGAACAGCCTCCAACCAAAAACACAGGGACCCCAACAACAAGGAGGTGAGGGAAGCCTACAACAATCTATGCAAGCAATACAAAGGCACCCTCAGAGAGAAGAAACAGAGGTACCTCTCCCACAAAATAGAGCAACTAGAGGACTCCCACCAGGACAGCTCATTCTGGGAGACCTGGCACCACATGGGCACAAAGCCCAAGAAAAACTCTCTCCACATCCAAAATGGCAATATCTGGCTCAACTACTTCAGAGGTCTCTACAAAAACATCCCAGAAGAAGAACTAACTCCAGAACAGCAACAGATAATCACCAAACTGAGGGACATGGAGAAAGTCATCAAAGACTTCCAGAACCCTCTGGACTCACCAATCACCATAAAAGACATACAGGAAAGAATTGCCCTGCTGAAAGGCAAAAAGGCCAGTGGCCCTGACGGCATCCTACCAGAGATGATCAAATACAGCTCTCCAGCAATACACGCGGCACTGGCAAAGCTATTCACCCTCGTGCTCAATGCTGGACACTTCCCCGAAGACTGGAACAAAGGGCTCATAACCCCCATCTACAAGAATGGGGACCAATATGACCCCAACAACTACAGAGGGATCTGCGTCAGCAGCACGCTGGGGAAACTGTTCAACAGCATCATCAATAACAGAATCCTCACCTTCCTCACACAACACGGGGTCCTCAGCAAGAGCCAAGCAGGGTTCATGCCAAACCACCGCACCACAGACCATATCTACACCCTGCACAGCCTCATCAAGACGCACGTCCACAACACCAGAAGAGGCAAGATATTCGCCTGCTTCGTGGACTTTAAGAAGGCGTTCGACTCAGTATGGCACCCAGGCCTACTCCTCAAACTCCTAGAGAGTGGAATAGGAGGAAGAACGTACGACGTCATCAAGAGCTCCTACACCGGAAACCAGTGCAGTGTGAAGGTGAATGGGAAAAGGACAGCATACTTCCAACAGGCCCGAGGGGTGAAACAAGGCTGTAGCCTGAGCCCAACACTCTTCAACATCTATATCAATGAACTGGCTACAGCCCTGGAGGCCTCACCAACCCCAGGCCTCACCCTGAACAATCGAGAGGTGAAGTTCCTGCTATACGCCGACGACCTCCTACTCCTGGCCCCCACCGAGAAAGACCTCCAAGAAAGCCTGTCAGTGCTGGAAAAATTCAGCACCACATGGGCCCTACCCATCAACCAGAAGAAGACCAAAGTCATGGTATTTCAGAAGAAGGGACACAATAAAGCCTCCACCACCCCACAATTCACACTGAACGGCTCCACACTGGAGAAAACCAACAGCTACACCTACCTGGGGCTGGAGCTCAGCCAATCAGGAAGCTTCAAAGCAGCAATAGAAACCCTGAAAGCAAAAGCCTGCAGAACCTTCTACGCCATCAGAAGACAACTGTACCACCTCAAACCACCGGTGAGGGTCTGGCTGAAGATATTTGACGCAGTCATCTCCCCGATCCTTCTCTATGGCAGTGAGGTTTGGGGCCCAGCCACCTACCCAGACCAGTCAAAGTGGGATTCCAGCCCAACAGAGAACTTCCACCTGGAGTTCTGCAAATACCTGCTCCATGTCCATTGCAACACCACCAACATAGCCTGCAGGGCAGAGCTAGGCAGACTCCCCCTATGGCTCACCATACAGAAGAGGGCGCTAGCTTTCCAGGCACACATCCAGGTGAGCAAGCCCGACTCCTACCACCACCAAGCCTGGCTAAGCCACCCGAGCAAACCAGACATTCACCAACCAAACAACAGCCAACCACCAAACCAAAAACACCAACAGATGATAACCAAGGCCGAGATAAAGGCGACCACGGAGGCAAACAAAGAGCGGTACATTGAAGAATGGAGAAACGAAATAAATAACTCCAAGAAACTCACCGTGTACCAATCCCTACAAAGGGACTACACCATGGCCACCTACCTGGAGAGAATACGCCACCCCAAGCACAGACAGACCCTGAGCCGGTACAGACTGAGCGCCCACAACCTAGAGATAGAGACGGGGCGATACAGGCAGACGTACAAGCCACGGGAGAACAGACTGTGCCAGCACTGTGACCAGGGGGCCCTAGAAGACGAGACCCACTTCCTGCTACACTGCACCAAATATTCAGCTGAGGGCCGTCTACTACCAAAGACTCTCTGCCCACATCCCAGACTTCATATCTGCAGACGAGAAGAGGAAACTCTACATCCTACTGGGAGAAGAAGAGGCCACTGTGGAGATCGCTGCCCAATACGTGTCCAGCTGTCACCAAACCAGAGGAAGATGAGACTCCACGGACTGTTATATTTATCCCAATACACCCGCCCCACCCACCTCCACATATAGCGGTCACCAACGAAGAGGAAGATGAGACTCCATGGACTGTTATATTTATCCCAATACACCCGCCCCACCCCACCTTCAACCCCACCATGGACTGTTATAACCCAAACCACCCCCCCATACCCACCACCCACCCAACCCAACTCCCCCCCCCCTGCTTTACTAGCTTTGGCAATGCCAAATACCTATTCGGACGTGCCAATAAAGCATTTTTTGATTTATATATATATATATATATATATATATATATATATATATATATATACACACACACAGTATGTACACAGCCAGGTCCTCACCAGTGATAGTGTATATATATATATATATATATAATAAATTTTATTTATATAGCGCCAACATATTCCGCAGCGCTGTACAATTTGTAGGGTTCAGATACAGACAGATACAAAACAAAGAACGTCATTTCACACAATGGGACTGAGGGCCCTGCTCACAAGAGCTTACAACCTATGAGGTAGAGAAGATGACACAAGAGGTAGGAGGGGCGGCATTGCTTATATAGTGTTCAGACAATTTTGTAATAGAGGTTACAGTCATTACACAAACAAAGCTTTATGGGCCGTCACTAGTAGTGTCCTTTAACATGTGGATAGAGCATGGACAAATATGTTAGGCTGAAAAGGCATCAAGACGGATTTGCATTAGGAATTGTGATAGGCCTGTCTGAAAAAATGCGTCTTTAGTTTGCGTTTGAAACTGTAGAAATTGGGAGTTAATCTGATTGTCCGGGGTAGAGCATTCCAGAGAAGTGGTGCAGCTCGGGAGAAGTCTTGTATACGAGCGTGGGAGGTTCTGATAATAGAGGATGTAAGTGTTAGGTCATTGAGTGAGCGGAGAACACGGGTTGGGCGGTAGACAGAGATGAGGGAGGAAATGTATGGAGGTGCGGCATGATGGAGAGCCTTGTGGATGAGGGTGATAACTTTATATTTTATTCTATATTGAATAGGCAGCCAATGTAGCGACTGGCACAGACCAGAGGCATCGCTGTAACGTCTAGCCTGATAGATGAGCCTGGCCGCTGCATTCAGAATAGATTGTAGAGGGGAGAGTTTAGTGAGGGGAAGACCGATTAGTAAGGAGTTACAGTAGTCAAGGCGAGAATGAATCAGAGAGACAATAAGTGTCTTCAGTGTATCTCTGGTAAGGAAAGGACGTATTCTGGAGATATTTTTGAGGTGGAGGTGACATGAACGTGCGAGTGATTCAATATGAGGGGTGAAGGAAAGGTCTGCGTCAAACATGACCCCGAGGCAGCGGGCCTGCTGCCTAGGAGTTATAGTAAGGCCTGAGACTGCAATGGATATATCAGGGACAGATCTATTAGATGGTGGAAACAGTAGTAGTTCAGTCTTAGAGAGATTTAGTTTCAGATAGAGCGAGGACATGATATTAGAGACAGCAGAGAGACAGTCACTGGTGTTCTGTATGAGTGCAGGGGTGATGTCATGGGAAGATGTGTATAATTGGGTGTCATCAGCATAAAGATGGTACCTGAAGCCAAATCTGGCGATGGTTTGTCCAATGGGGGCTGTGTAGAGAGAAAAAAGCAGGGGGCCTAGGACCGAGCCCTGAGGAACCCCAACAGCAAGGGAAAGAGGGGAGGACACAGAGCCCGCAAATGATACACTGAAGGTGCGGTCTGAGAGATAAGAGGAGAACCAGGAGAGCGCAGTGTCATTGAGGCCGACTGAGCGGAGCATAGTGAGGAGGAGATGATGGTCAACAGTGTCAAAAGCTGCAGAGAGGTCCAGAAGAATAAGAAGAGAGAAATCGCCATTGGATTTAGCCGTCAGGAGATCATTGGAGACTTTTGTATACAGCCAGGTCCTCACCAGTGATAGTGTGTATATATATATATATATATATATATATATATATATATATATATATATATAGCCAGGTCCTCACCAGTGATAATATATATATATATATATATATATATATATATATATATATATATATACAGCCAGGTCCTCACCAGTGATAATATATATATATATATATATATATATATATATATGTATACAGGCAGGTCCTCACCAGTGAAAGTATATATATATATATATATATATATATATATATATATATATATATACACACACAGCCGGGTCCTCACCAGTGATAATATATATATATATATATATATATATATATGTATATATATACAGCCAGGTCCTCACCAGTGATAGTATATATATATATATATGTATACAGCCAGGTCCTCACCAGTGAAAGTATATATATATATATATATATATATATATATATATATATATATATATATACAGCCAGGTCCTCACCAGTGAAAGTATATATATATATATATATATATATATATACACACAGCCAGGTCCTCACCAGTGATAGTATATATATATGTATACAGCCAGGTCCTCACCAGTGATAGTATATATATATATATATATATATATATATATATATATATATATATATATATATATATAAATCAAAAAAGCTTTATTGGCACGTCCGTATAGATATTTGGTATTGCCAAAGCTAGAAAGGGGGGGGGGGAGGAGTTGGACTCGGGTGGGTGAGTGGTGGGGGTGGGGTGGGTGGTTTGGGGTATAACAGTCCATGGAGTCTCATCTTCCTCTTCGTTGGTGACCGTTATATGGGGAGGTGGGGCGGGGCGGTTGGTTTGGGGTATAACAGTCCGTGGAGTCTCATCTTCCTCTTCGTTGGTGACTGCAAAATGGCAATATCTGGCTCAACTACTTCAGAGGTCTCTACAAAAACATCCCAGAAGAAGAACTAACTCCAGAACAGCAACAGATAATCACCAAACTGAGGGACATGGAGAAAGTCATCAAAGACTTCCAGAACCCTCTGGACTCACCAATCACCATAAAAGACATACAGGAAAGAATTGCCCTGCTGAAAGGCAAAAAGGCCAGTGGCCCTGACGGCATCCTACCAGAGATGATCAAATACAGCTCTCCAGCAATACACGCGGCACTGGCAAAGCTATTCACCCTCGTGCTCAATGCTGGACACTTCCCCGAAGACTGGAACAAAGGGCTCATAACCCCCATCTACAAGAATGGGGACCAATATGACCCCCAACAACTACAGAGGGATCTGCGTCAGCAGCACGCTGGGGAAACTGTTCAACAGCATCATCAATAACAGAATCCTCACCTTCCTCACACAACACGGGGTCCTCAGCAAGAGCCAAGCAGGGTTCATGCCAAACCACCGCACCACAGACCATATCTACACCCTGCACAGCCTCATCAAGACGCACGTCCACAACACCAGAAGAGGCAAGATATTCGCCTGCTTCGTGGACTTTAAGAAGGCGTTCGACTCAGTATGGCACCCAGGCCTACTCCTAAAACTCCTAGAGAGTGGAATAGGAGGAAGAACGTACGACGTCATCAAGAGCTCCTACACCGGAAACCAGTGCAGTGTGAAGGTGAATGGGAAAAGGACAGCATACTTCCAACAGGCCCGAGGGGTCAGACAAGGCTGTAGCCTGAGCCCAACACTCTTCAACATCTATATCAATGAACTGGCTACAGCCCTGGAGGCCTCACCAACCCCAGGCCTCACCCTGAACAATCGAGAGGTGAAGTTCCTGCTATACGCCGACGACCTCCTACTCCTGGCCCCCACTGAAAAAGACCTCCAAGAAAGCCTGTCAGTGCTGGAAAAATTCAGCACCACATGGGCCCTACCCATCAACCAGAAGAAGACCAAAGTCATGGTATTTCAGAAGAAGGGCCACAATAAAGCCTCCACCACCCCACAATTCACACTGAACGGCTCCACACTGGAGAAAACCAACAGCTACACCTACCTGGGGCTGGAGCTCAGCCAATCAGGAAGCTTCAAAGCAGCAATAGAAACCCTGAAAGCAAAAGCCTGCAGAACCTTCTACGCCATCAGAAGACAACTACCACCTCAAACCACCGGTGAGGGTCTGGCTGAAGATATTTGACGCAGTCATCTCCCTGATCCTTCTCTATGGCAGTGAGGTTTGGGGCCCAGCCACCTACCCAGACCAGTCAAAGTGGGATTCCAGCCCAACAGAGAACTTCCATCTGGAGTTCTGCAAATACCTGCTCCATGTCCATCGCAACACCACCAACATAGCCTGCAGGGCAGAGCTAGGCAGACTCCCCCTATGGCTCACCATACAAAAGAGGGCGCTAGCTTTCCAGGCACACATCCAGGTGAGCATGCCCGACTCCTACCACCACCAAGCCTGGCTAAGCCACCCAAGCAAACCAGACATTCACCAACCAAACAACAGCCAACCACCAAACCAAAAACACCAACAGATGATAACCAAGGCCGAAATAAAGGCGACCACAGAGGCAAACAGAGAGCGGTACATTGAAGAATGGAGAAACGAAATAAATAACTCCAAGAAACTCACCGTGTACCAATCCCTACAAAGGGACTACACCATGGCCACCTACCTGGAGAGAATACGCCACCCCAAGCACAGACAGACCATGAGCCGGTACAGACTGAGCGCCCACAACCTAGAGATAGAGACGGGGCGATACAGGCAGACGTACAAGCCACGGGAGAACAGACTGTGCCAGCACTGTGACCAGGGGGCCCTAGAAGACGAGACCCACTTCCTGCTACACTGCACCAAATACTCAGCTGTGAGGGCCGTCTACTACCAAAGACTGTCTGCCCACATCCCAGACTTCATATCTGCAGACGAGAAGAGGAAACTCTACATCCTACTGGGAGAAGAGGCCACTGTGGAGATCGCTGCCCAATACGTGGCAAGCTGTCACCAAACAAGAGGAAGATGAGACTCCACGGACTGTTATATTTATCCCAATACACAGGACACGTATTGGGCAGCGATCTCCACAGTGGCCTCTTCTTCTCCCAGTAGGATGTAGAGTTTAGTAGACATAACTATGCGCGCACATAACTATGCGCGCACATAACTATGCGCGCACATAACTATGCGCGCACATAACTATGCGCGCACATAACTATGCGCGCACATAACTATGCGCGCACATAACTACCATATATATGCGCGCACATAAATATGCGCGCACATAAATATGCGCGCACATAAATATGTGTGCACATAACTACCATATATATGCGCGCACATAAATATGCGCGCACATAAATATGCACGCACATAAATATGCGTGCACATAACTACCATAAATATTTTTTATAACTCAAATTTTTATTGAAAATTTTTTTAAACAATAAGAAAAGAAAAAACAATTACAAGTTACAAGGCGAACACCCGCCCTGCGAACAGAAAAAGCACACAGTGCAACACAAAATACAATCAGAAGAATAAAATAAAAAAAAAAAAAAAATAAAAAAAATAAAAAAAAAAAAAAAATTAAAGACAAAGAAAGCAACATAGAAAAAAAAAGAAAAAGGAAAAAAAGGGGGGGGGGAGGGAGGGGTTAGTGGGACAGATGAGTGGGGGAGAGGACTAAATGTGGGGGGTGAAAGGGTAGGTAGGGGTGAGTGTGAGCAGTCAGGAAACCAGTGAGAGCGCTCGCCAGGTCATCCATACCACAGCCAGTTGGGAAGGGCTCGGGAGCAACCACTGGTCAAATACCTGAGACGAACAACAAGAGTATCAATCAGAGGAGGGGTCAGAGCCCAGGAGCGTCCGGTACTCTGCAGACTGTTGAAACCTGAACCAGTAGAACCAGGTTTTGATGTACGCCTCAGTCGTGCCATGCAGGAAAGACGTGAGATTTTCCATGCGCATTATCTTGTTGACCTTCGAAATCCAGAGGGAGAGAGGAGGAGGATCCACTCGTTTCCAAAAAAGGGGGATACAAGCCCGGGCAGCGAGGATCAGGAATCTAAGTAGGGAACGCTTAAAGACCTTTACAGAAGACTCACAATGATTAAGGAGGAACAGGGCAGGGCCCAAATGGTGAGAAGTTTCAGTAAGCTGGAGGGTTATCCGCTTGACCCCCTCCCAGAAGGACGAAAGGGCAGGACAGGACCAAAAAATGTGTAGCAGCGTGCCTTCCTCGTCGCCACAGCGCCAACATAATGGGGGAGACCTGAGGAAACATAGCATGGAGTCTCGTAGGAACCCTATACCATCGGGACAAGATTTTGTAGCTGGCCTCCTGGTGGCGAGAGCTGATGGAAGCAGTATGAGAAAGGCGAAAAATGCGCCTACGCTGCTCCTGAGAGAGGGAAAGGGATAAGTCAGATTCCCATTTCAACAAGAACGGCGGAACAAAGTCCTCCGGAGGTTCAACCAGGATCCGGTAAGTGAGCGAGAGGGAGTGGCGAAGGGGGCCAGCACCAACAAAAATCTTCTCCAAGGGGGTAGGTTCGACGCGGAACTCTGCAGGAGCAGGGAGAGAATGTAAAAAGTGACGAAGTTGCATCCCCCGCCAAGCATCCAAAGGGGGCAGCTCAGGAGGGGCCTGGGAATTCAGAAGTGTAGTCCATCCCCCAGCGTCCTGGAAGTGACAGGCACGGAAAATCCCATGACGGCGCCAATTACGAAAAACTCGGTCAAACATTCCAGGTGGAAAGGCAGGATTGCCCAGCACTGGGAAAAGAGCGGAATCCTTAGGGAGGAGAGTGGAGCGAACAAGGCCCCTGGAGCAAATCCGAAGCGTGGGACCAAGGGTAGGGTGAGAAAAGAGAGATGACAATGAGGAGGAGTCCAGCCATGGGGCAACCTGCAAAGGGATCGGAGAGAATGCCTGTTCGATGTAGACCCAAGGTTTAGAAACAGCATGCCTACACCAGTCCACGACACGAGTCAGGTGGGTAGCCAAGTAATAGGACTTCAGGTCCGGAAGCGATAAACCACCGCAACTCTTGGGACGAAAGAGAAAAGCCTTGCTCACTCGGGCGGGTCTGCCCGACCAGATGAACTTCAATTGGACGGAAGTGAGGGATCTAAGAAAAGACAGAGGGATGTGAATGGGAAGCGCCTGCATCAAGTAGAGAAGACGAGGGAGAATGTTCATTTTAAAAATCGCGCATCTCCCGAACCAAGTAAAGGCTCCAGTGGACCATCGAGTACAATCAGCCCTGATAGACGCCAGAAGTGGGGGGAAGTTGCAACGAAAGAGATCTTTCGGGTCCGGAGTAAGATAAACCCCCAAATATTTGAGAGAAGTGGGGGCCCAATGAAAAGGGAAAGATTGACTCAAGGAGGTGGCCGCCGAGGAGGAAAGGGTCACATTAAGGGCTTCCGACTTCGAAAAGTTGATTTTAAAATTCGAAAGGGTCGAGTAAACCTGAAAGGCAGACATCAGAGCTGGAAGAGAAACATGAGGGGAGGAGAGGAAAAAATAGCAAGTCGTCTGCATAAGCCGCCACTTTGTATAAACAGGAAGAATGAGCAGCGCCTGAGATGTTCGGGTCGGCTCGAACCTGGCGGAGGAAGGGTTCAAGAGTCAGGACGAAAATGAGAGGCGAGAGGGGGCATCCTTGCCTAGTGCCATTTCGGATAGGGAAGGACTGGGACAATAAACCGTTCACCCTAACCATCGCTGTAGGGAGAGAGTATAGAGCCATGATCCAACTCATCATGCGATTTCCAAGACCAATATGTAACAGGGTCTCTTCCATGAACCGCCAGTTGACCCTGTCGAAGGCTTTCTCAGCGTCAGTTGAAAGAAGCATGAGAGGAGAGCCCGATTGTTTAGCCCCATACATGAGGTTGATAGCTTTGGTAGTATTATCTCGAGCCTCACGGCCGGGTAAAAATCCAGCTTGATCCGCGTGAACAATATTTCCTAACAAGGACGATAAATGCGTCGCAAGGATCTTGGCTAAAATTTTTAGGTCAACATTGATTAGCGAAATGGGGCGGTAGTTAGAGCACAGAAGAGGGTCCTTTCCGGGTTTGGGGATAACCGCTATGTGAGCACACAGGGAGTCACGACAAAGGGCCGAGCCATCGGTGAGAGAATTGAAAACTTTCAACAGTCTGGGGCGGAGTTCAGGGCCAAGTTTCTTATAGTATACCAAGGTAAGGCCGTCTGGGCCTGGGGCCTTACCCGTTGCCATACTGGAGATAGCTAAAGAAATTTCCTCTTCAACAATAGGAGATTCCAAGGCCGTCAATTCCTCTAGAGACAACGACGGGAGACCAGAGGAGGAGAGATAAGAACGAATGCGATCTCGGAACTCCGCTTCAGGGAGAGGAGAAGGGCCAGAGTTTACAGAATACAAAGAGGCATAGTAGTCCCGAAAGGCAGCTGCAATATCAAGGGGCATGTGTAATCGAGTACCCTGGGCGGAATTGATGCATGGAACGTAGGTGGAGGACTGCTGAACCCGAAGGGCCCTAGCTAGTGAACGCCCGCTCTTATTTCCAAACTCATAAAAATGACGTCTGCATTTAGCTAGAGTACCCTTCAACTACCATAAATATGCGCGCACAAAACTATGCGCGCACAAAACTATGCGCGCACAAAACTATGCGCGCACAAAACTATGCGCGCACAAAACTATGCGCGCACAAAACTATGCGCGCACAAAACTATGCGCGCACAAAACTATGCGCGCACAAAACTATGCGCGCACAAAACTATGCGCGCACAAAACTATGCGCGCACAAAACTATGCGCGCACAAAACTATGCGCGCACAAAACTATGCGCGCACAAAACTATGCGCGCACAAAACTATGCGCGCACAAAACTATGCGCGCACAAAACTATGCGCGCACAAAACTATGCGCGCACAAAACTATGCGCGCACATAACTACCATATATATGCGCGCACATAAATAAAAGCGCACATATATATGCGCGAACATAAATATGCACGCACATAACTACCATATATATGCACGCACATATATATGAGCACACATACATATGCGCGCACATAAATATTCGAGCACATTTGCCCTCAGATAACTACCATGTATATGCGCGCACATAAATATGCACGCACATAACTACCAGAAATATGCGCGCACATAAATATGCGCGCACATAACGCACATAAATATGCGCGCACATAAATATGCGCGCACATAAATATGCGCGCACATAAATATGCGCGCACATAAATATGCGCGCACATAAATATGCGCGCACATAAATATGCGCGCACATAAATATGCGCGCACATATATATGCGCGCACATATATATGCGCGCACATATATATGCGCGCACATATATATGCGCGCACATAACTACCATATATATGCGCGCACATAACTACCATATATATGCGCGCACATAAATATGAGCACACATACATATGCGCGCACATAAATATTCGAGCACATTTGCCCTCAGATAACTACCATGTATATGCGCGCACATAAATATGCGCGCTCATAAATATGTGTGCACATAACTACCATATATATGCGCGCACATATATATGCGCGTACATATATATGCGCGCACATATATATGCGCGCACATATATATGCGCGCACATATATATGCGCGCACATATATATGCGCGCACATATATATGCGCGCACATAACTACCATATATATGCGCGCACATAACTACCATATATATGCGCGCACATAACTACCATATATATGCGCGCACATAACTACCATATATATGCGCGCACTTAAATATGAGCACACATACATATGCGCGCACATAAATATTCGAGCACATTTGCCCTCAGATAACTACCATGTATATGCGCGCACATAAATATGCACGCACATAACTACCAGAAATATGCGCGCACATAAATATGCGCCCACATAAATATGCGCCCACATAACTATGCGCCCACATAACTATGCGCCCACATAACTATGCGCCCACATAACTATGCGCCCACATAACTATGCGCGCACATAACTATGCACGCACATAACTATGCACGCACATAACTATGCACGCACATAAATATGCACGCACATAACTACCATATATATGCACGCACATAAATATGAGCACACATACATATGCGCGCACATAAATATTCGAGCACATTTGCCCTCAGATAACTACCATGTATATGCGCGCACATAAATATGCGCGCACATAAATATGCGCGCACATAAATATGCGCGCACATAAATATGCGCGCACATAACTACCGTAAATATATGCGCGCACATAACTACCATATATATGCGTGCACATAAATATGCACGCACATAACTACCATATATATGCACGCACATAAATATGAGCACACATACATATGCGCGCACATAAATATTCGAGCACATTTGCCCTCAGATAACTACCATGTATATGCGCGCACATAAATATGCACGCATATAACTACCAGAAATATGCGCGCACATAAATATGCGCCCACATAAATATGCGCCCACATAACTATGCGCCCACATAACTATGCGCCCACATAACTATGCGCCCACATAAATATGCGCGCACATAAATATGCGCGCACATAAATATGCGCGCACATAAATATGCGCGCACATAAATATGCGCGCACATAACTACCGTAAATATATGCGCGCACATAACTACCATATATATGCGCGCACATAAATATGCACGCACATAACTACCATATATATGCACGCAAATAAATATGAGCACACATACATATGCGCGCACATAAATATTCGAGCACATTTGCCCTCAGATAACTACCATGTATATGCGCGCACATAAATATGCACGCACATAACTACCAGAAATATGCGCGCACATAAATATGCGCTCACATATATATGCGCGCACATAACGCACATAAATATGCGCGCACATAAATTTGCGCGCACATAAATTTGCGCGCACATAAATTTGCGCGCACATAACTACCGTAAATATATGCGCGCACATAACTACCATATCTATGCGCGCACATAAATATGCACGCACATAACTACCATATATATGCGCGCACATATATATGCGCGCACATAACTACCATATATATGCGCGCATATAACTACCATACATATGCGCGCACATAAATATTCAAGCACATTTGCCCTCAGATAACTACCATAACTATGCGCGCACATAACTATGCGCGCACATAACTATGCGCGCACATAACTATGCGCGCACATAACTATGCGCGCACATAACTATGCGCGCACATAACTATGCGCGCACATAACTATGCGCGCACATAACTATGCGCGCACATAACTATGCGCGCACATAACTACCATATATATGCGCGCACATAAATAAGAGCGCACATATATATGCGCGAACATAAATATGCACGCACATAAATATGCGCGCACATAACTACCGTAAATATATGCGCGCACATAACTACCATATATATGCGCGCACATAAATATGCACGCACATAACTACCATATATATGCACGCACATAAATATGAGCACACATACATATGCGCGCACATAAATATTCGAGCACATTTGCCCTCAGATAACTACCATGTATATGCGCGCACATAAATATGCACGCACATAACTACCAGAAATATGCGCGCACATAAATATGCGCTCACATATATATGCGCGCACATAACGCACATAAATATGCGCGCACATAAATATGCGCGCACATAAATATGCGCGCACATAAATATGCGCGCACATAAATATGCGCGCACATAAATATGCGCGCACATAAATATGCGCGCACATAAATATGCGCGCACATAAATATGCGCGCACATATATATGCGCGCACATATATATGCGCGCACATATATATGCGCGCACATATATATGCGCGCACATATATATGCGCGCACATAACTACCATATATATGCGCGCACATAACTACCATACATATGCGCGCACATAACTACCATATATATGCGCACACATAAATATGAGCACACATACATATGCGCGCACATAAATATTCGAGCACATTTGCCCTCAGATAACTACCATGTATATGCGCGCACATAAATATGCGCGCACATAAATATGCGCGCACATAAATATGCGCGCACATAAATATGCGCGCACATAAATATGCGCGCACATAAATATGCGCGCACATAAATATGCGCGCACATAAATATGCGCGCACATAAATATGCGCGCACATAAATATGCGCGCACATAAATATGCGCGCACATAAATATGCGTGCACATAACTACCGTAAATATATGCGCGCACATAACTACCATATATATGCGCGCACATAAATATGCACGCACATAACTACCATATATATGCACGCACATAAATATGAGCACACATACATATGCGCGCACATAAATATTCGAGCACATTTGCCCTCAGATAACTACCATGTATATGCGCGCACATAAATATGCACGCACATAACTACCAGAAATATGCGCGCACATAAATATGCGCTCACATATATATGCGCGCACATAACGCACATAAATATGCGCGCACATAAATATGCGCGCACATAACGCACATAAATATGCGCGCACATAATTATGCGCGCACATAAATATGCGCGCACATAAATATGCGCGCACATAAATATGCGCGCACATAAATATGCGCGCACATAAATATGCGCGCACATAAATATGTGTGCACATAACTACCATATATATGCGCGCACATAAATATGCGCGCACATAAATATGCGCGCACATATATATGCGCGCACATATATATGCGCGCACATATATATGCGCGCACATATATATGCGCGCACATATATATGCGCGCACATATATATGCGCGCACATATATATGCGCGCACATATATATGCGCGCACATATATATGCGCGCACATATATATGCGCGCACATATATATGCGCGCACATATATATGCGCGCACATAACTACCATATATATGCGCGCACATAACTACCATATATATGCGCGCACATAAATATGAGCACACATACATATGCACGCACATAAATATTCGAGCACATTTGCCCTCAGATAACTACCATGTATATGCGCGCACATAACTATGCGCGCACATAACTGTGCGCGCACATAACTGTGCGCGCACATAACTGTGCGCGCACATAACTGTGCGCGCACATAACTGTGCGCGCACATAACTGTGCGCGCACATAACTGTGCGCGCACATAACTGTGCGCGCACATAACTGTGCGCGCACATAACTGTGCGCGCACATAACTGTGCGCGCACATAACTGTGCGCGCACATAACTGTGCGCGCACATAACTGTGCGCGCACATAACTGTGCGCGCACATAACTGTGCGCGCACATAACTGTGCGCGCACATAACTGTGCGCGCACATAACTGTGCGCGCACATAACTGTGCGCGCACATAACTGTGCGCGCACATAACTGTGCGCGCACATAACTGTGCGCGCACATAACTGTGCGCGCACATAACTGTGCGCGCACATAACTGTGCGCGCACATAACTATGCGCGCACATAACTGTGCGCGCACATAACTATGCGCGCACATAACTATGCGCGCACATAACTATGCGCGCACATAACTATGCGCGCACATAACTACCATATATATGCGCGCACATAAATATGCACGCACATAAATATGCGTGCACATAACTACCGTAAATATATGCGCGCACATAACTACCATATATATGCGCGCACATAAATATGCGCTCACATATATATGCGCTCACATATATATGCGCGCACATAACGCACATAAATATGCGCGCACATAAATATGCGCGCACATAAATATGCGCGCACATAAATATGCGCGCACATAAATATGCGCGCACATAAATATGCGCGCACATAAATATGCGCGCACATAAATATGCGCGCACATAACTACCATACATATGCGCGCACATAAATATGCGCGCATATATATGTGCGCGCATATATATGTGCGCGCATATTTATGTGCGCGCATATGTATGGTAGTTATGTGCGCGCATATTTATGTGCGCGCATATTTATGTGCGCGCATATTTATGTGCGTTATGTGCGCGCATATATATGTGAGCGCATATATATGTGAGCGCATATTTATGTGCGCGCATATTTCTGGTAGTTATGTGCGTGCATATTTATGTGCGCGCATATACATGGTAGTTATCTGAGGGCAAATGAGCTCGAATATTTATGTGCGCGCATATGTATGTGTGCTCATATTTATGTGCGTGCATATATATGGTAGTTATGTGCGTGCATATTAATGTGCGCGCATATATATGGTAGTTATGTGCGCGCATATATTTACGGTAGTTATGTGCACGCATATTTATGTGCGTGCATATTTATGTGCGCGCATATATATGGTAGTTATGTGCGCGCATAGTTATGTGCGCGCATATTTATGTGCGCGCATATTTATGTGCGCGCATATTTATGTGCGCGCATATTTATGTGCGCGCATATTTATGTGCGCGCATATACATGGTAGTTATCTGAGGGCAAATGTGCTCGAATATTTATGTGCGCGCATATGTATGTGTGCTCATATTTATGTGCGTGCATATATATGGTAGTTATGTGCGTGCATATTTATGTGCGTGCATAGTTATGTGGGCGCATAGTTATGTGGGCGCATAGTTATGTGGGCGCATAGTTATGTGGGCGCATATTTATGTGGGCGCATATTTATGTGCGCGCATATTTCTGGTAGTTATGTGCGTGCATATTTATGTGCGCGCATATACATGGTAGTTATCTGAGGGCAAATGTGCTCGAATATTTATGTGCGCGCATATGTATGTGTGCTCATATTTAAGTGCGCGCATATATATGGTAGTTATGTGCGCGCATATATATGGTAGTTATGTGCGCGCATATATATGTGCGCGCATATATATGTGCGCGCATATATATGTGCGCGCATATATATGTGCGCGCATATATATGTGCGCGCATATATATGTGCGCGCATATATATGTGCGCGCATATTTATGTGCGCGCATATTTATGTGCGCGCATATTTATGTGCGCGCATATTTATGTGCGCGCATATTTATGTGCGCGCATATATATGGTAGTTATGTGCACACATATTTATGAGCGCGCATATTTATGTGCGCGCATATACATGGTAGTTATCTGAGGGCAAATGTGCTCGAATATTTATGTGCGCGCATATGTATGTGTGCTCATATTTATGTGCGCGCATATATATGGTAGTTATGTGCGCGCATATATAGTAGTTATGTGCGCGCATATATAGTAGTTATGTGCACGCATATATAGTAGTTATGTGCGCGCATATATATGGTAGTTATGTGCGCGCATATATATGTGCGCGCATATATATGGTAGTTATGTGCGCGCATATATAGTAGTTATGTGCGCGCATATATAGTAGTTATGTGCGCGCATATATATGGTAGTTATGTGCGCGCATATATATGTGCGCGCATATATATGCGCGCACATATATGCGCGCACATATATATGCGCGCACATATATATGCGCGCACATATATATGCGCGCACATATATATGCGCGCACATATATATGCGCGCACATATATATGCGCGCACATAACTACTATATATGCGCGCACATAACTACTATATATGCGCGCACATAACTACCATATATATGCGCGCACATAAATATGAGCACACATACATATGCGCGCACATAAATATTCGAGCACATTTGCCCTCAGATAACTACCATGTATATGCGCGCACATAAATATGCGCGCTCATAAATATGTGTGCACATAACTACCATATATATGCGCGCACATATATATGCGCGCACATATATATGCGCGCACATATATATGCGCGCACATATATATATGCGCGCACATATATATGCGCGCACATATATATGCGCGCACATATATATGCGCGCACATATATATGCGCGCACATATATATGCGCGCACATATATATGCGCGCACATATATATGCGCGCACATATATATGCGCGCACATAACTACCATATATATGCGCGCACATAACTACCATATATATGCGCGCACTTAAATATGAGCACACATACATATGCGCGCACATAAAGATTCGAGCACATTTGCCCTCAGATAACTACCATGTATATGCGCGCACATAAATATGCATGCACATAACTACCAGAAATATGCGCGCACATAAATATGCGCCCACATAAATATGCGCCCACATAACTATGTGCCCACATAACTATGCGCCCACATAACTATGCGCCCACATAACTATGCGCGCACATAACTACCATACATATGCGCGCACATAAATATGCGCGCACTTAAATATGCGCGCACTTAAATATGCGCGCACTTAAATATGCGCGCACTTAAATATGCGCGCACTTAAATAGGCGCGCACTTAAATAGGCGCGCACTTAAATAGGCGCGCACTTAAATAGGCGCGCACTTAAATAGGCGCGCACTTAAATATGCGCGCACTTAAATATGCGCGCACTTAAATATGCGCGCACTTAAATATGCGCGCACTTAAATATGCGCGCACTTAAATATTCGAGCACATTTGCCCTCAGATAACTACCATGTATATGCGCGCACATAAATATGCACGCACATAACTACCAGAAATATGCGCGCACATAAATATGCGCCCACATAACTATGCGCCCACATAACTATGCGCCCACATAACTACCATACATATGCGCGCACATATATATGCACGCACATATATATGCGCGCACATAAATATGCGCGCACATAAATATGCGCGCACATAAATATGCGCGCACATAAATATGCGCGCACATATATATGGTAGTTATGTGCGCGCATATATATGTGCGTGCATATATATGGTAGTTATGTGCGCGCATATATAGTAGTTATGTGCGCGCATATATATGCGTGCACATAACAACCATATATATGCGCGCACATAACTACCATATATATGTGCGCACATAAATATGAGCACACATACATATGCGCGCACATAAATATTCGAGCACATTTGCCCTCAGATAACTACCATGTATATGCGCGCACATAAATATGCGCGCTCATAAATATGTGTGCACATAACTACCATATATATGCGCGCACATAAATATGCGCGCACATATATATGCGCGCACATATATATGCGCGCACATATATATGCGCGCACATATATATGCGCGCACATATATATGCGCGCACATATATATGCGCGCACATAACTACCATATATATGCGCGCACATAACTACCATATATATGCGCGCACTTAAATATGAGCACACATACATATGCGCGCACATAAATATTCGAGCACATTTGCCCTCAGATAACTACCATGTATATGCGCGCACATAAATATGCACGCACATAACTACCAGAAATATGCGCGCACATAAATATGCGCCCACATAAATATGCGCCCACATAAATATGCGCCCACATAACTATGCGCCCACATAACTATGCGCCCACATAACTATGCGCCCACATAACTATGCGCCCACATAACTATGCGCCCACATAAATATGCACGCACATAAATATGCACGCACATAAATATGCACGCACATCAATATGCACGCACATAACTACCATATATATGCACGCACATAAATATGAGCACACATACATATGCGCGCACATAAATATTCGAGCACATTTGCCCTCAGATAACTACCATGTATATGCGCGCACATAAATATGCACGCACATAACTACCAGAAATATGCGCCCACATAAATATGCGCCCACATAAATATGCGCCCAAATAACTATGCGCCCACATAACTATGCGCCCACATAACTATGCGCCCACATAACTATGCGCCCACATAACTATGCGCCCACATAACTATGCGCGCACATAACTATGCGCGCACATAAATATGCGCGCACATAAATATGCACGCACATAAATATGCACGCACATAACTACCATATATATGCACGCACATAAATATGAGCACACATACATATGCGCGCACATAAATATTCGAGCACATTTGCCCTCAGATAACTACCATGTATATGCGCGCACATAAATATGCGCGCACATAAATATGCGCGCACATAAATATGCGCGCACATAAATATGCGCGCACATAAATATGCGCGCACATAAATATGCGCGCACATAAATATGCGCGCACATAAATATGCGCGCACATAACTACCGTAAATATATGCGCGCACATAACTACCATATATATGCGTGCACATAAATATGCACGCACATAACTACCATATATATGCACGCACATAAATATGAGCACACATACATATGCGCGCACATAAATATTCGAGCACATTTGCCCTCAGATAACTACCATGTATATGCGCGCACATAAATATGCACGCACATAAATATGCGCTCACATATATATGCGCTCACATATATATGCGCTCACATATATATGCGCTCACATATATATGCGCTCACATATATATGCGCTCACATATATATGCGCGCATATAACGCACATAAATATGCGCGCACATAAATATGCGCGCATATAACGCACATAAATATGCGCGCACATAAATATGCGCGCACATAAATATGCGCGCACATAAATATGCGCGCACATAAATATGCGCGCACATAAATATGCGCGCACATAAATATGCGCGCACATTTGCCCTCAGATAACTACCATGTATATGCGCGCACATAAATATGCACGCACATAACTACCAGAAATATGCGCGCACATAAATATGCGCGCACATAAATATGCACGCACATAAATATGCACGCACATAACTACCATATATATGCACGCACATAAATATGAGCACACATACATATGCGCGCACATAAATATTCGAGCACATTTGCCCTCAGATAACTACCATGTATATGCGCGCACATAAATATGCGCGCACATAAATATGCGCGCACATAAATATGCGCGCACATAACTACCGTAAATATATGCGCGCACATAACTACCATATATATGCGTGCACATAAATATGCACGCACATAACTACCATATATATGCGCGCACTTAAATATGAGCACACATACATATGCGCGCACATAAATATTCGAGCACATTTGCCCTCAGATAACTACCATGTATATGCGCGCACATAAATATGCACGCACATAAATATGCACGCACATATATATGCGCTCACATATATATGCGCTCACATATATATGCGCTCACATATATATGCGCTCACATATATATGCGCTCACATATATATGCGCTCACATATATATGCGCTCACATATATATGCGCGCATATAACGCACATAAATATGCGCGCACATAAATATGCGCGCATATAACGCACATAAATATGCGCGCACATAAATATGCGCTCACATATATATGCGCTCACATATATATGCGCGCATATAACGCACATAAATATGCGCGCACATAAATATGCGCGCACATAAATATGCGCGCATATAACGCACATAAATATGCGCGCACATAAATATGCGCGCACATAAATATGCGCGCACATAAATATGCGCGCACATAAATATGCGCGCACATAAATATGCGCGCACATAAATATGCGCGCACATTTGCCCTCAGATAACTACCATGTATATGCGCGCACATAAATATATTGGCGCGCACATATATTAGCGCGCACATATATTGGCGCGCACATATATTGGCGCGCACATAACTACCATATATATGCGCGCACATAACTAACATATATATGCGCGCACATAACTACCATATATATGCGCGCACATAAATATGAGCACACATACATATGCGCGCACATAAATATTCGAGCACATTTGCCCTCAGATAACTACCATGTATATGCGCACACATAAATATGCGCGCACATAACTACCGTAAATATATGCGCGCACATAACTACCATGTATATGCGCGCACATAAATATGCACGCACATAACTACCAGAAATATGCGCGCACATAAATATGCGCGCACATATATATGCGCGCACATATATATGCGCGCACATAACTACCATACATATGCGCGCACATAAATATTCGAGCACATTTGCCCTCAGATAACTACCATGTATATGCGCGCACATAACCATGCGCGCACATAACCATGCGCGCACATAACCATGCGCGCACATAACCATGCGCGCACATAACCATGCGCGCACATAACTACCATATATATGCGCGCACATAAATAAGAGCGCACATATATATGCGCGAACATAAATATGCACGCACATAAATATGCGTGCACATAACTACCGTAAATATATGCGCGCACATAACTACCATATATATGCGCGCACATAAATATGCACGCACATAACTACCATATATATGCACGCACATAAATATGAGCACACATACATATGCGCGCACATAAATATTCGAGCACATTTGCCCTCAGATAACTACCATGTATATGCGCGCACATAAATATGCATGCACATAACTACCAGAAATATGCGCGCACATAAATATGCGCTCACATATATATGCGCGCACATAAATATGCGCGCACATAAATATGCGCGCACATAAATATGCGCGCACATAAATATGCGCGCACATAAATATGCGCGCACATAAATATGCGCGCACATAAATATGCGCGCACATAAATATGCGCGCACATATATTGGCGCGCACATATATTGGCGCGCACATAACTACCATATATATGCGCGCACATAACTAACATATATATGCGCGCACATAACTACCATATATATGCGCGCACATAAATATGAGCACACATACATATGCGCGCACATAAATATTCGAGCACATTTGCCCTCAGATAACTACCATGTATATGCGCGCACATAAATATGCGCGCTCATAAATATGTGTGCACATAACTACCATATACATGCGCGCACATATATATGCGCGTACATATATATGCGCGCACATATATATGCGCGCACATATATATGCGCGCACATATATATGCGCGCACATATATATGCGCGCACATATATATGCGCGCACATAACTACCATATATATGCGCGCACATAACTACCATATATATGCGCGCACTTAAATATGAGCACACATACGTATGCGCGCACATAAATATTCGAGCACATTTGCCCTCAGATAACTACCATGTATATGCGCGCACATAAATATGCACGCACATAACTACCAGAAATATGCGCCCACATAAATATGCGCCCACATAAATATGCGCCCACATAACTATGCGCCCACATAACTATGCGCCCACATAACTATGCGCCCACATAACTATGCGCCCACATAACTATGCGCCCACATAAATATGCACGCACATAAATATGCACGCACATAAATATGCACGCACATAAATATGCACGCACATAAATATGCACGCACATAACTACCATATATATGCACGCACATAAATATGAGCACACATACATATGCGCGCACATAAATATTCGAGCACATTTGCCCTCAGATAACTACCATGTATATGCGCGCACATAAATATGCGCGCACATAAATATGCGCGCACATAAATATGCGCGCACATAAATATGCGCGCACATAAATATGCGCGCACATAAATATGCGCGCACATAAATATGCGCGCACATAACTACCGTAAATATATGCGCGCACATAACTACCATATATATGCGTGCACATAAATATGCACGCACATAACTACCATATATATGCACGCACATAAATATGAGCACACATACATATGCGCGCACATAAATATTCGAGCACATTTGCCCTCAGATAACTACCATGTATATGCGCGCACATAAATATGCACGCACATAACTACCAGAAATATGCGCGCACATAAATATGCGCCCACATAACTATGCGCCCACATAACTATGCGCCCACATAACTATGCGCCCACATAACTATGCGCCCACATAACTATGCGCCCACATAACTATGCGCCCACATAACTATGCGCCCACATAACTATGCGCCCACATAACTATGCGCGCACATAACTATGCGCGCACATAACTATGCGCGCACATAAATATGCGCGCACATAAATATGCACGCACATAACTACCATATATATGCACGCACATAAATATGAGCACACATACATATGCGCGCACATAAATATTCGAGCACATTTGCCCTCAGATAACTACCATGTATATGCGCGCACATAAATATGCGCGCACATAAATATGCGCGCACATAAATATGCGCGCACATAAATATGCGCGCACATAACTACCGTAAATATATGCGCGCACATAACTACCGTAAATATATGCGCGCACATAACTACCATGTATATGCGCGCACATAAATATGCACGCACATAACTACCAGAAATATGCGCGCACATAAATATGCGCGCACATAAATATGCGCGCACATAAATATGCGCGCACATAACTATGCGCGCACATAACTATGCGCGCACATAACTATGCGCGCACATAACTATGCGCGCACATAACTATGCGCGCACATAACTATGCGCGCACATAACTATGCGCGCACATAACTATGCGCGCACATAACTATGCGCGCACATAACTATGCGCGCACATAACTATGCGCGCACATAACTATGCGCGCACATAACTATGCGCGCACATAACTATGCGCGCACATAACTATGCGCGCACATAACTATGCGCGCACATAACTACCATATATATGCGCGCACATAAATAAGAGCGCACATATATATGCGCGAACATAAATATGCACGCACATAACTACCATATATATGCACGCACATAAATATGAGCACACATACATATGCGCGCACATAAATATTCGAGCACATTTGCCCTCAGATAACTACCATGTATATGCGCGCACATAAATATGCGCGCACATAAATATGCGCGCACATAACTATGCGCGCACATAACTATGCGCGCACATAACTATGCGCGCACATAACTACCAGAAATATGCGCGCACATAAATATGCGCCCACATAAATATGCGCCCACATAAATATGCGCCCACATAACTATGCGCCCACATAACTATGCGCCCACATAACTATGCGCCCACATAACTATGCGCCCACATAACTATGCGCCCACATAAATATGCACGCACATAAATATGCACGCACATAAATATGCACGCACATCAATATGCACGCACATAACTACCATATATATGCACGCACATAAATATGAGCACACATACATATGCGCGCACATAAATATTCGAGCACATTTGCCCTCAGATAACTACCATGTATATGCGCGCACATAAATATGCACGCACATAACTACCAGAAATATGCGCCCACATAAATATGCGCCCACATAAATATGCGCCCAAATAACTATGCGCCCACATAACTATGCGCCCACATAACTATGCGCCCACATAACTATGCGCCCACATAACTATGCGCCCACATAACTATGCGCGCACATAAATATGCGCGCACATAAATATGCACGCACATAAATATGCACGCACATAACTACCATATATATGCACGCACATAAATATGAGCACACATACATATGCGCGCACATAAATATTCGAGCACATTTGCCCTCAGATAACTACCATGTATATGCGCGCACATAAATATGCGCGCACATAAATATGCGCGCACATAAATATGCGCGCACATAAATATGCGCGCACAAAAATATGCGCGCACATAACTACCGTAAATATATGCGCGCACATAACTACCATATATATGCGTGCACATAAATATGCACGCACATAACTACCATATATATGCACGCACATAAATATGAGCACACATACATATGCGCGCACATAAATATTCGAGCACATTTGCCCTCAGATAACTACCATGTATATGCGCGCACATAAATATGCACGCACATAAATATGCGCTCACATATATATGCGCTCACATATATATGCGCTCACATATATATGCGCTCACATATATATGCGCTCACATATATATGCGCGCATATAACGCACATAAATATGCGCGCACATAAATATGCGCGCATATAACGCACATAAATATGCGCGCACATAAATATGCGCGCACATAAATATGCGCGCACATAAATATGCGCGCACATAAATATGCGCGCACATAAATATGCGCGCACATAAATATGCGCGCACATAAATATGCGCGCACATTTGCCCTCAGATAACTACCATGTATATGCGCGCACATAAATATGCACGCACATAACTACCAGAAATATGCGCGCACATAAATATGCGCGCACATAAATATGCACGCACATAAATATGCACGCACATAACTACCATATATATGCACGCACATAAATATGAGCACACATACATATGCGCGCACATAAATATTCGAGCACATTTGCCCTCAGATAACTACCATGTATATGCGCGCACATAAATATGCGCGCACATAAATATGCGCGCACATAAATATGCGCGCACATAAATATGCGCGCACATAAATATGCGCGCACATAACTACCGTAAATATATGCGCGCACATAACTACCATATATATGCGTGCACATAAATATGCACGCACATAACTACCATATATATGCGCGCACTTAAATATGAGCACACATACATATGCGCGCACATAAATATTCGAGCACATTTGCCCTCAGATAACTACCATGTATATGCGCGCACATAAATATGCACGCACATAAATATGCACGCACATATATATGCGCTCACATATATATGCGCTCACATATATATGCGCTCACATATATATGCGCTCACATATATATGCGCTCACATATATATGCGCTCACATATATATGCGCTCACATATATATGCGCTCACATATATATGCGCGCATATAACGCACATAAATATGCGCGCACATAAATATGCGCGCATATAACGCACATAAATATGCGCGCACATAAATATGCGCTCACATATATATGCGCTCACATATATATGCGCGCATATAACGCACATAAATATGCGCGCACATAAATATGCGCGCACATAAATATGCGCGCATATAACGCACATAAATATGCGCGCACATAAATATGCGCGCACATAAATATGCGCGCACATAAATATGCGCGCACATAAATATGCGCGCACATAAATATGCGCGCACATAAATATGCGCGCACATTTGCCCTCAGATAACTACCATGTATATGCGCGCACATAAATATATTGGCGCGCACATATATTGGCGCGCACATATATTGGCGCGCACATATATTGGCGCGCACATAACTACCATATATATGCGCGCACATAACTAACATATATATGCGCGCACATAACTACCATATATATGCGCGCACATAAATATGAGCACACATACATATGCGCGCACATAAATATTCGAGCACATTTGCCCTCAGATAACTACCATGTATATGCGCACACATAAATATGCGCGCACATAACTACCGTAAATATATGCGCGCACATAACTACCATGTATATGCGCGCACATAAATATGCACGCACATAACTACCAGAAATATGCGCGCACATAAATATGCGCGCACATATATATGCGCGCACATATATATGCGCGCACATAACTACCATACATATGCGCGCACATAAATATTCGAGCACATTTGCCCTCAGATAACTACCATGTATATGCGCGCACATAACCATGCGCGCACATAACCATGCGCGCACATAACCATGCGCGCACATAACCATGCGCGCACATAACCATGCGCGCACATAACCATGCGCGCACATAACCATGCGCGCACATAACCATGCGCGCACATAACTACCATATATATGCGCGCACATAAATAAGAGCGCACATATATATGCGCGAACATAAATATGCACGCACATAAATATGCGTGCACATAACTACCGTAAATATATGCGCGCACATAACTACCATATATATGCGCGCACATAAATATGCACGCACATAACTACCATATATATGCACGCACATAAATATGAGCACACATACATATGCGCGCACATAAATATTCGAGCACATTTGCCCTCAGATAACTACCATGTATATGCGCGCACATAAATATGCATGCACATAACTACCAGAAATATGCGCGCACATAAATATGCGCTCACATATATATGCGCGCACATAAATATGCGCGCACATAAATATGCGCGCACATAAATATGCGCGCACATAAATATGCGCGCACATAAATATGCGCGCACATAAATATGCGCGCACATAAATATGCGCGCACATAAATATGCGCGCACATAAATATGCGCGCACATAAATATGCGCGCACATAAATATGCGCGCACATAAATATGCGCGCACATATATTGGCGCGCACATATATTGGCGCGCACATATATTGGCGCGCACATAACTACCATATATATGCGCGCACATAACTAACATATATATGCGCGCACATAACTACCATATATATGCGCGCACATAAATATGAGCACACATACATATGCGCGCACATAAATATTCGATCACATTTGCCCTCAGATAACTACCATGTATATGCGCGCACATAAATATGCGCGCTCATAAATATGTGTGCACATAACTACCATATACATGCGCGCACATATATATGCGCGCACATATATATGCGCGCACATATATATGCGCGCACATATATATGCGCGCACATATATATGCGCGCACATATATATGCGCGCACATATATATGCGCGCACATATATATGCGCGCACATATATATGCGCGCACATATATATGCGCGCACATAACTAGCATATATATGCGCGCACATAACAACCATATATATGCGCGCACATAACTACCATATATATGCGCGCACTTAAATATGAGCACACATACATATGCGCGCACATAAATATTCGAGCACATTTGCCCTCAGATAACTACCATGTATATGCGCGCACATAAATATGCACGCACATAACTACCAGAAATATGCGCCCACATAAATATGCGCCCACATAAATATGCGCCCACATAACTATGCGCCCACATAACTATGCGCCCACATAACTATGCGCCCACATAACTATGCGCCCACATAACTATGCGCGCACATAAATATGCGCGCACATAAATATGCACGCACATAAATATGCACGCACATAAATATGCACGCACATAAATATGCACGCACATAACTACCATATATATGCACGCACATAAATATGAGCACACATACATATGCGCGCACATAAATATTCGAGCACATTTGCCCTCAGATAACTACCATGTATATGCGCGCACATAAATATGCGCGCACATAAATATGCGCGCACATAAATATGCGCGCACATAAATATGCGCGCACATAAATATGCGCGCACATAAATATGCGCGCACATAAATATGCGCGCACATAAATATGCGCGCACATAACTACCGTAAATATATGCGCGCACATAACTACCATATATATGCGTGCACATAAATATGCACGCACATAACTACCATATATATGCACGCACATAAATATGAGCACACATACATATGCGCGCACATAAATATTCGAGCACATTTGCCCTCAGATAACTACCATGTATATGCGCGCACATAAATATGCACGCACATAACTACCAGAAATATGCGCGCACATAAATATGCGCCCACATAACTATGCGCCCACATAACTATGCGCCCACATAACTATGCGCCCACATAACTATGCGCCCACATAACTATGCGCCCACATAACTATGCGCCCACATAACTATGCGCCCACATAACTATGCGCCCACATAACTATGCGCCCACATAACTATGCGCGCACATAACTATGCGCGCACATAACTATGCGCGCACATAACTATGCGCGCACATAAATATGCACGCACATAACTACCATATATATGCACGCACATAAATATGAGCACACATACATATGCGCGCACATAAATATTCGAGCACATTTGCCCTCAGATAACTACCATGTATATGCGCGCACATAAATATGCGCGCACATAAATATGCGCGCACATAAATATGCGCGCACATAAATATGCGCGCACATAAATATGCGCGCACATAACTACCGTAAATATATGCGCGCACATAACTACCGTAAATATATGCGCGCACATAACTACCATGTATATGCGCGCACATAAATATGCACGCACATAACTACCAGAAATATGCGCGCACATAAATATGCACGCACATAAATATGCGCGCACATAAATATGCGCGCACATAAATATGCGCGCACATAAATATGCGCGCACATAAATATGCGCGCACATAAATATGCGCGCACATAACTACCATATATATGCGCGCACATAACTATGCGCGCACATAACTATGCGCGCACATAACTATGCGCGCACATAACTATGCGCGCACATAACTATGCGCGCACATAACTATGCGCGCACATAACTATGCGCGCACATAACTATGCGCGCACATAACTATGCGCGCACATAACTATGCGCGCACATAACTACCATATATATGCGCGCACATAAATAAGAGCGCACATATATATGCGCGAACATAAATATGCACGCACATAACTACCATATATATGCACGCACATAAATATGAGCACACATACATATGCGCGCACATAAATATTCGAGCACATTTGCCCTCAGATAACTACCATGTATATGCGCGCACATAAATATGCGCGCACATAACTATGCGCGCACATAACTATGCGCGCACATAACTATGCGCGCACATAACTATGCGCGCACATAACTATGCGCGCACATAACTATGCGCGCACATAACTATGCGCGCACATAACTATGCGCGCACATAACTAGGCGCGCACATAAATAGGCGCGCACATAAATAGGCGCGCACATAAATAGGCGCGCACATAAATAGGCGCGCACATAAATAGGCGCGCACATATATAGGCGCGCACATATATAGGCGCGCACATATATTGGCGCGCACATATATTGGCGCGCACATATATTGGCGCGCACATATATTGGCGCGCACATAACTACCATATATATGCGCGCACATAACTACCATATATATGCGCGCACATAAATATGAGCACACATACATATGCGCGCACATAAATATTCGAGCACATTTGCCCTCACATAACTACCATATATATGCGCGCACATAAATATGCGCGCTCATAAATATGTGTGCACATAACTACCATATATATGCGCGCACATAAATATGCGCGCACATAAATATGCGCGCACATAAATATGCGCGCACATAAATATGCGCGCACATATATATGCGCGCACATATATATGCGCGCACATATATATGCGCGCACATATATATGCGCGCACATATATATGCGCGCACATAACTACCATATATATGCGCGCACTTAAATATGAGCACACATACATATGCGCGCACATAAATATTCGAGCACATTTGCCCTCAGATAACTACCATGTATATGCGCGCACATAAATATGCACGCACATAACTACCAGAAATATGCGCCCACATAACTATGCGCCCACATAAATATGCGCCCACATAACTATGCGCCCACATAACTATGCGCCCACATAACTATGCGCCCACATAACTATGCGCCCACATAACTATGCGCCCACATAACTATGCGCCCACATAACTATGCGCCCACATAACTATGCGCCCACATAACTATGCGCCCACATAAATATGCGCCCACATAAATATGCACGCACATAACTACCATATATATGCACGCACATAAATATGAGCACACATACATATGCGCGCACATAAATATTCGAGCACATTTGCCCTCAGATAACTACCATGTATATGCGCGCACATAAATATGCGCGCACATAAATATGCGCGCACATAAATATGCGCGCACATAAATATGCGCGCACATAAATATGCGCGCACATAAATATGCGCGCACATAAATATGCGCGCACATAAATATGCGCGCACATAAATATGCGCGCACATAACTACCGTAAATATATGCGCGCACATAACTACCATATATATGCGTGCACATAAATATGCACGCACATAACTACCATATATATGCACGCACATAAATATGAGCACACATACATATGCGCGCACATAAATATTCGAGCACATTTGCCCTCAGATAACTACCATGTATATGCGCGCACATAAATATGCACGCACATAAATATGCGCTCACATATATATGCGCTCACATATATATGCGCTCACATATATATGCGCTCACATATATATGCGCTCACATATATATGCGCTCACATATATATGCGCGCATATAACGCACATAAATATGCGCGCACATAAATATGCGCGCATATAACGCACATAAATATGCGCGCACATAAATATGCGCGCACATAAATATGCGCGCACATAAATATGCGCGCACATAAATATGCGCGCACATAAATATGCGCGCACATAAATATGCGCGCACATTTGCCCTCAGATAACTACCATGTATATGCGCGCACATAAATATGCACGCACATAACTACCAGAAATATGCGCGCACATAAATATGCGCGCACATAAATATGCACGCACATAAATATGCACGCACATAACTACCATATATATGCACGCACATAAATATGAGCACACATACATATGCGCGCACATAAATATTCGAGCACATTTGCCCTCAGATAACTACCATGTATATGCGCGCACATAAATATGCGCGCACATAAATATGCGCGCACATAAATATGCGCGCACATAACTACCGTAAATATATGCGCGCACATAACTACCATATATATGCGTGCACATAAATATGCACGCACATAACTACCATATATATGCGCGCACTTAAATATGAGCACACATACATATGCGCGCACATAAATATTCGAGCACATTTGCCCTCAGATAACTACCATGTATATGCGCGCACATAAATATGCACGCACATAAATATGCACGCACATATATATGCGCTCACATATATATGCGCTCACATATATATGCGCTCACATATATATGCGCTCACATATATATGCGCTCACATATATATGCGCTCACATATATATGCGCTCACATATATATGCGCGCATATAACGCACATAAATATGCGCGCACATAAATATGCGCGCATATAACGCACATAAATATGCGCGCACATAAATATGCGCTCACATATATATGCGCTCACATATATATGCGCGCATATAACGCACATAAATATGCGCGCACATAAATATGCGCGCACATAAATATGCGCGCATATAACGCACATAAATATGCGCGCACATAAATATGCGCGCACATAAATATGCGCGCACATAAATATGCGCGCACATAAATATGCGCGCACATAAATATGCGCGCACATAAATATGCGCGCACATTTGCCCTCAGATAACTACCATGTATATGCGCGCACATAAATATATTGGCGCGCACATATATTGGCGCGCACATATATTGGCGCGCACATATATTGGCGCGCACATAACTACCATATATATGCGCGCACATAACTAACATATATATGCGCGCACATAACTACCATATATATGCGCGCACATAAATATGAGCACACATACATATGCGCGCACATAAATATTCGAGCACATTTGCCCTCAGATAACTACCATGTATATGCGCACACATAAATATGCGCGCACATAACTACCGTAAATATATGCGCGCACATAACTACCATGTATATGCGCGCACATAAATATGCACGCACATAACTACCAGAAATATGCGCGCACATAAATATGCGCGCACATATATATGCGCGCACATATATATGCGCGCACATAACTACCATACATATGCGCGCACATAAATATTCGAGCACATTTGCCCTCAGATAACTACCATGTATATGCGCGCACATAACCATGCGCGCACATAACCATGCGCGCACATAACCATGCGCGCACATAACCATGCGCGCACATAACCATGCGCGCACATAACCATGCGCGCACATAACTACCATATATATGCGCGCACATAAATAAGAGCGCACATATATATGCGCGAACATAAATATGCACGCACATAAATATGCGTGCACATAACTACCGTAAATATATGCGCGCACATAACTACCATATATATGCGCGCACATAAATATGCACGCACATAACTACCATATATATGCACGCACATAAATATGAGCACACATACATATGCGCGCACATAAATATTCGAGCACATTTGCCCTCAGATAACTACCATGTATATGCGCGCACATAAATATGCATGCACATAACTACCAGAAATATGCGCGCACATAAATATGCGCTCACATATATATGCGCGCACATAAATATGCGCGCACATAAATATGCGCGCACATAAATATGCGCGCACATAAATATGCGCGCACATAAATATGCGCGCACATAAATATGCGCGCACATAAATATGCGCGCACATAAATATGCGCGCACATATATTGGCGCGCACATATATTGGCGCGCACATAACTACCATATATATGCGCGCACATAACTAACATATATATGCGCGCACATAACTACCATATATATGCGCGCACATAAATATGAGCACACATACATATGCGCGCACATAAATATTCGAGCACATTTGCCCTCAGATAACTACCATGTATATGCGCGCACATAAATATGCGCGCTCATAAATATGTGTGCACATAACTACCATATACATGCGCGCACATATATATGCGCGTACATATATATGCGCGCACATATATATGCGCGCACATATATATGCGCGCACATATATATGCGCGCACATATATATGCGCGCACATATATATGCGCGCACATAACTACCATATATATGCGCGCACATAACTACCATATATATGCGCGCACTTAAATATGAGCACACATACGTATGCGCGCACATAAATATTCGAGCACATTTGCCCTCAGATAACTACCATGTATATGCGCGCACATAAATATGCACGCACATAACTACCAGAAATATGCGCCCACATAAATATGCGCCCACATAAATATGCGCCCACATAACTATGCGCCCACATAACTATGCGCCCACATAACTATGCGCCCACATAACTATGCGCCCACATAACTATGCGCCCACATAACTATGCGCCCACATAAATATGCACGCACATAAATATGCACGCACATAAATATGCACGCACATAAATATGCACGCACATAAATATGCACGCACATAACTACCATATATATGCACGCACATAAATATGAGCACACATACATATGCGCGCACATAAATATTCGAGCACATTTGCCCTCAGATAACTACCATGTATATGCGCGCACATAAATATG
The DNA here is from genome assembly GCF_031893055.1 of Leptodactylus fuscus. Taxonomy (NCBI): domain Eukaryota; kingdom Metazoa; phylum Chordata; class Amphibia; order Anura; family Leptodactylidae; genus Leptodactylus; species Leptodactylus fuscus. Next base: position 132,864,482 of record NC_134270.1, read on the forward strand.
CGCGCACATAAATATGCGCGCACATAAATATGCGCGCACATAAATATGCGCGCACATAAATATGCGCGCACATAAATATGCGCGCACATAAATATGCGCGCACATAACTACCGTAAATATATGCGCGCACATAACTACCATATATATGCGTGCACATAAATATGCACGCACATAACTACCATATATATGCACGCACATAAATATGAGCACACATACATATGCGCGCACATAAATATTCGAGCACATTTGCCCTCAGATAACTACCATGTATATGCGCGCACATAAATATGCACGCACATAACTACCAGAAATATGCGCGCACATAAATATGCGCCCACATAACTATGCGCCCACATAACTATGCGCCCACATAACTATGCGCCCACATAACTATGCGCCCACATAACTATGCGCCCACATAACTATGCGCCCACATAACTATGCGCCCACATAACTATGCGCCCACATAACTATGCGCCCACATAACTATGCGCGCACATAACTATGCGCGCACATAACTATGCGCGCACATAAATATGCGCGCACATAAATATGCACGCACATAACTACCATATATATGCACGCACATAAATATGAGCACACATACATATGCGCGCACATAAATATTCGAGCACATTTGCCCTCAGATAACTACCATGTATATGCGCGCACATAAATATGCGCGCACATAAATATGCGCGCACATAAATATGCGCGCACATAAATATGCGCGCACATAAATATGCGCGCACATAAATATGCGCGCACATAACTACCGTAAATATATGCGCGCACATAACTACCGTAAATATATGCGCGCACATAACTACCATGTATATGCGCGCACATAAATATGCACGCACATAACTACCAGAAATATGCGCGCACATAAATATGCGCGCACATAAATATGCGCGCACATAAATATGCGCGCACATAACTATGCGCGCACATAACTATGCGCGCACATAACTATGCGCGCACATAACTATGCGCGCACATAACTATGCGCGCACATAACTATGCGCGCACATAACTATGCGCGCACATAACTATGCGCGCACATAACTATGCGCGCACATAACTATGCGCGCACATAACTATGCGCGCACATAACTATGCGCGCACATAACTATGCGCGCACATAACTATGCGCGCACATAACTACCATATATATGCGCGCACATAAATAAGAGCGCACATATATATGCGCGAACATAAATATGCACGCACATAACTACCATATATATGCACGCACATAAATATGAGCACACATACATATGCGCGCACATAAATATTCGAGCACATTTGCCCTCAGATAACTACCATGTATATGCGCGCACATAAATATGCGCGCACATAAATATGCGCGCACATAACTATGCGCGCACATAACTATGCGCGCACATAACTATGCGCGCACATAACTACCAGAAATATGCGCGCACATAAATATGCGCCCACATAAATATGCGCCCACATAAATATGCGCCCACATAACTATGCGCCCACATAACTATGCGCCCACATAACTATGCGCCCACATAACTATGCGCCCACATAACTATGCGCCCACATAAATATGCACGCACATAAATATGCACGCACATAAATATGCACGCACATCAATATGCACGCACATAACTACCATATATATGCACGCACATAAATATGAGCACACATACATATGCGCGCACATAAATATTCGAGCACATTTGCCCTCAGATAACTACCATGTATATGCGCGCACATAAATATGCACGCACATAACTACCAGAAATATGCGCCCACATAAATATGCGCCCACATAAATATGCGCCCAAATAACTATGCGCCCACATAACTATGCGCCCACATAACTATGCGCCCACATAACTATGCGCCCACATAACTATGCGCCCACATAACTATGCGCGCACATAAATATGCGCGCACATAAATATGCACGCACATAAATATGCACGCACATAACTACCATATATATGCACGCACATAAATATGAGCACACATACATATGCGCGCACATAAATATTCGAGCACATTTGCCCTCAGATAACTACCATGTATATGCGCGCACATAAATATGCGCGCACATAAATATGCGCGCACATAAATATGCGCGCACATAAATATGCGCGCACAAAAATATGCGCGCACATAACTACCGTAAATATATGCGCGCACATAACTACCATACATATGCGTGCACATAAATATGCACGCACATAACTACCATATATATGCACGCACATAAATATGAGCACACATACATATGCGCGCACATAAATATTCGAGCACATTTGCCCTCAGATAACTACCATGTATATGCGCGCACATAAATATGCACGCACATAAATATGCGCTCACATATATATGCGCTCACATATATATGCGCTCACATATATATGCGCTCACATATATATGCGCTCACATATATATGCGCGCATATAACGCACATAAATATGCGCGCACATAAATATGCGCGCATATAACGCACATAAATATGCGCGCACATAAATATGCGCGCACATAAATATGCGCGCACATAAATATGCGCGCACATAAATATGCGCGCACATAAATATGCGCGCACATAAATATGCGCGCACATAAATATGCGCGCACATTTGCCCTCAGATAACTACCATGTATATGCGCGCACATAAATATGCACGCACATAACTACCAGAAATATGCGCGCACATAAATATGCGCGCACATAAATATGCACGCACATAAATATGCACGCACATAACTACCATATATATGCACGCACATAAATATGAGCACACATACATATGCGCGCACATAAATATTCGAGCACATTTGCCCTCAGATAACTACCATGTATATGCGCGCACATAAATATGCGCGCACATAAATATGCGCGCACATAAATATGCGCGCACATAAATATGCGCGCACATAAATATGCGCGCACATAAATATGCGCGCACATAACTACCGTAAATATATGCGCGCACATAACTACCATATATATGCGTGCACATAAATATGCACGCACATAACTACCATATATATGCGCGCACTTAAATATGAGCACACATACATATGCGCGCACATAAATATTCGAGCACATTTGCCCTCAGATAACTACCATGTATATGCGCGCACATAAATATGCACGCACATAAATATGCACGCACATATATATGCGCTCACATATATATGCGCTCACATATATATGCGCTCACATATATATGCGCTCACATATATATGCGCTCACATATATATGCGCTCACATATATATGCGCTCACATATATATGCGCGCATATAACGCACATAAATATGCGCGCACATAAATATGCGCGCATATAACGCACATAAATATGCGCGCACATAAATATGCGCTCACATATATATGCGCTCACATATATATGCGCGCATATAACGCACATAAATATGCGCGCACATAAATATGCGCGCACATAAATATGCGCGCATATAACGCACATAAATATGCGCGCACATAAATATGCGCGCACATAAATATGCGCGCACATAAATATGCGCGCACATAAATATGCGCGCACATAAATATGCGCGCACATAAATATGCGCGCACATTTGCCCTCAGATAACTACCATGTATATGCGCGCACATAAATATATTGGCGCGCACATATATTGGCGCGCACATATATTGGCGCGCACATATATTGGCGCGCACATAACTACCATATATATGCGCGCACATAACTAACATATATATGCGCGCACATAACTACCATATATATGCGCGCACATAAATATGAGCACACATACATATGCGCGCACATAAATATTCGAGCACATTTGCCCTCAGATAACTACCATGTATATGCGCACACATAAATATGCGCGCACATAACTACCGTAAATATATGCGCGCACATAACTACCATGTATATGCGCGCACATAAATATGCACGCACATAACTACCAGAAATATGCGCGCACATAAATATGCGCGCACATATATATGCGCGCACATATATATGCGCGCACATAACTACCATACATATGCGCGCACATAAATATTCGAGCACATTTGCCCTCAGATAACTACCATGTATATGCGCGCACATAACCATGCGCGCACATAACCATGCGCGCACATAACCATGCGCGCACATAACCATGCGCGCACATAACCATGCGCGCACATAACCATGCGCGCACATAACCATGCGCGCACATAACTACCATATATATGCGCGCACATAAATAAGAGCGCACATATATATGCGCGAACATAAATATGCACGCACATAAATATGCGTGCACATAACTACCGTAAATATATGCGCGCACATAACTACCATATATATGCGCGCACATAAATATGCACGCACATAACTACCATATATATGCACGCACATAAATATGAGCACACATACATATGCGCGCACATAAATATTCGAGCACATTTGCCCTCAGATAACTACCATGTATATGCGCGCACATAAATATGCATGCACATAACTACCAGAAATATGCGCGCACATAAATATGCGCTCACATATATATGCGCGCACATAAATATGCGCGCACATAAATATGCGCGCACATAAATATGCGCGCACATAAATATGCGCGCACATAAATATGCGCGCACATAAATATGCGCGCACATAAATATGCGCGCACATAAATATGCGCGCACATAAATATGCGCGCACATAAATATGCGCGCACATAAATATGCGCGCACATATATTGGCGCGCACATATATTGGCGCGCACATATATTGGCGCGCACATAACTACCATATATATGCGCGCACATAACTAACATATATATGCGCGCACATAACTACCATATATATGCGCGCACATAAATATGAGCACACATACATATGCGCGCACATAAATATTCGATCACATTTGCCCTCAGATAACTACCATGTATATGCGCGCACATAAATATGCGCGCTCATAAATATGTGTGCACATAACTACCATATACATGCGCGCACATATATATGCGCGCACATATATATGCGCGCACATATATATGCGCGCACATATATATGCGCGCACATATATATGCGCGCACATATATATGCGCGCACATATATATGCGCGCACATATATATGCGCGCACATATATATGCGCGCACATATATATGCGCGCACATAACTAGCATATATATGCGCGCACATAACAACCATATATATGCGCGCACATAACTACCATATATATGCGCGCACTTAAATATGAGCACACATACATATGCGCGCACATAAATATTCGAGCACATTTGCCCTCAGATAACTACCATGTATATGCGCGCACATAAATATGCACGCACATAACTACCAGAAATATGCGCCCACATAAATATGCGCCCACATAAATATGCGCCCACATAACTATGCGCCCACATAACTATGCGCCCACATAACTATGCGCCCACATAACTATGCGCCCACATAACTATGCGCGCACATAAATATGCGCGCACATAAATATGCACGCACATAAATATGCACGCACATAAATATGCACGCACATAAATATGCACGCACATAACTACCATATATATGCACGCACATAAATATGAGCACACATACATATGCGCGCACATAAATATTCGAGCACATTTGCCCTCAGATAACTACCATGTATATGCGCGCACATAAATATGCGCGCACATAAATATGCGCGCACATAAATATGCGCGCACATAAATATGCGCGCACATAAATATGCGCGCACATAAATATGCGCGCACATAAATATGCGCGCACATAAATATGCGCGCACATAACTACCGTAAATATATGCGCGCACATAACTACCATATATATGCGTGCACATAAATATGCACGCACATAACTACCATATATATGCACGCACATAAATATGAGCACACATACATATGCGCGCACATAAATATTCGAGCACATTTGCCCTCAGATAACTACCATGTATATGCGCGCACATAAATATGCACGCACATAACTACCAGAAATATGCGCGCACATAAATATGCGCCCACATAACTATGCGCCCACATAACTATGCGCCCACATAACTATGCGCCCACATAACTATGCGCCCACATAACTATGCGCCCACATAACTATGCGCCCACATAACTATGCGCCCACATAACTATGCGCCCACATAACTATGCGCGCACATAACTATGCGCGCACATAACTATGCGCGCACATAACTATGCGCGCACATAACTATGCACGCACATAACTACCATATATATGCACGCACATAAATATGAGCACACATACATATGCGCGCACATAAATATTCGAGCACATTTGCCCTCAGATAACTACCATGTATATGCGCGCACATAAATATGCGCGCACATAAATATGCGCGCACATAAATATGCGCGCACATAAATATGCGCGCACATAAATATGCGCGCACATAACTACCGTAAATATATGCGCGCACATAACTACCGTAAATATATGCGCGCACATAACTACCATGTATATGCGCGCACATAAATATGCACGCACATAACTACCAGAAATATGCGCGCACATAAATATGCACGCACATAAATATGCGCGCACATAAATATGCGCGCACATAAATATGCGCGCACATAAATATGCGCGCACATAAATATGCGCGCACATAAATATGCGCGCACATAAATATGCGCGCACATAACTACCATATATATGCGCGCACATAACTATGCGCGCACATAACTATGCGCGCACATAACTATGCGCGCACATAACTATGCGCGCACATAACTATGCGCGCACATAACTATGCGCGCACATAACTATGCGCGCACATAACTATGCGCGCACATAACTATGCGCGCACATAACTATGCGCGCACATAACTATGCGCGCACATAACTACCATATATATGCGCGCACATAAATAAGAGCGCACATATATATGCGCGAACATAAATATGCACGCACATAACTACCATATATATGCACGCACATAAATATGAGCACACATACATATGCGCGCACATAAATATTCGAGCACATTTGCCCTCAGATAACTACCATGTATATGCGCGCACATAAATATGCGCGCACATAACTATGCGCGCACATAACTATGCGCGCACATAACTATGCGCGCACATAACTATGCGCGCACATAACTATGCGCGCACATAACTATGCGCGCACATAACTATGCGCGCACATAACTATGCGCGCACATAAATAGGCGCGCACATAAATAGGCGCGCACATAAATAGGCGCGCACATAAATAGGCGCGCACATAAATAGGCGCGCACATATATAGGCGCGCACATATATAGGCGCGCACATATATAGGCGCGCACATATATTGGCGCGCACATATATTGGCGCGCACATATATTGGCGCGCACATAACTACCATATATATGCGCGCACATAACTACCATATATATGCGCGCACATAAATATGAGCACACATACATATGCGCGCACATAAATATTCGAGCACATTTGCCCTCACATAACTACCATATATATGCGCGCACATAAATATGCGCGCTCATAAATATGTGTGCACATAACTACCATATATATGCGCGCACATAAATATGCGCGCACATAAATATGCGCGCACATAAATATGCGCGCACATAAATATGCGCGCACATATATATGCGCGCACATATATATGCGCGCACATATATATGCGCGCACATATATATGCGCGCACATATATATGCGCGCACATAACTACCATATATATGCGCGCACTTAAATATGAGCACACATACATATGCGCGCACATAAATATTCGAGCACATTTGCCCTCAGATAACTACCATGTATATGCGCGCACATAAATATGCACGCACATAACTACCAGAAATATGCGCCCACATAACTATGCGCCCACATAAATATGCGCCCACATAACTATGCGCCCACATAACTATGCGCCCACATAACTATGCGCCCACATAACTATGCGCCCACATAACTATGCGCCCACATAACTATGCGCCCACATAACTATGCGCCCACATAACTATGCGCCCACATAAATATGCGCCCACATAAATATGCACGCACATAACTACCATATATATGCACGCACATAAATATGAGCACACATACATATGCGCGCACATAAATATTCGAGCACATTTGCCCTCAGATAACTACCATGTATATGCGCGCACATAAATATGCGCGCACATAAATATGCGCGCACATAAATATGCGCGCACATAAATATGCGCGCACATAAATATGCGCGCACATAAATATGCGCGCACATAAATATGCGCGCACATAAATATGCGCGCACATAAATATGCGCGCACATAACTACCGTAAATATATGCGCGCACATAACTACCATATATATGCGTGCACATAAATATGCACGCACATAACTACCATATATATGCACGCACATAAATATGAGCACACATACATATGCGCGCACATAAATATTCGAGCACATTTGCCCTCAGATAACTACCATGTATATGCGCGCACATAAATATGCACGCACATAACTACCAGAAATATGCGCGCACATAAATATGCGCTCACATATATATGCGCTCACATATATATGCGCGCATATAACGCACATAAATATGCGCGCACATAAATATGCGCGCACATAAATATGCGCGCACATAAATATGCGCGCACATAAATATGCGCGCACATATATTGGCGCGCACATATATTGGCGCGCACATAACTACCATATATATGCGCGCACATAACTAACATATATATGCGCGCACATAACTACCATATATATGCGCGCACATAAATATGAGCACACATACATATGCGCGCACATAAATATTCGAGCACATTTGCCCTCAGATAACTACCATGTATATGCGCGCACATAAATATGCGCGCTCATAAATATGTGTGCACATAACTACCATATATATGCGCGCACATAAATATGCGCGCACATATATATGCGCGCACATAACTACCATATATATGCGCGCACATAACAACCATATATATGCGCGCACATAACTACCATATATATGCGCGCACTTAAATATGAGCACACATACATATGCGCGCACATAAATATTCGAGCACATTTGCCCTCAGATAACTACCATGTATATGCGCGCACATAAATATGCACGCACATAACTACCAGAAATATGCGCCCACATAAATATGCGCCCACATAAATATGCGCCCACATAACTATGCGCCCACATAACTATGCGCCCACATAACTATGCGCCCACATAACTATGCGCCCACATAACTATGCGCGCACATAACTATGCGCGCACATAAATATGCACGCACATAAATATGCACGCACATAAATATGCACGCACATAACTACCATATATATGCACGCACATAAATATGAGCACACATACATATGCGCGCACATAAATATTCGAGCACATTTGCCCTCAGATAACTACCATGTATATGCGCGCACATAAATATGCGCGCACATAAATATGCGCGCACATAAATATGCGCGCACATAAATATGCGCGCACATAAATATGCGCGCACATAAATATGCGCGCACATAAATATGCGCGCACATAACTACCGTAAATATATGCGCGCACATAACTACCATATATATGCACGCACATAAATATGAGCACACATACATATGCGCGCACATAAATATTCGAGCACATTTGCCCTCAGATAACTACCATGTATATGCGCGCACATAAATATGCACGCACATAACTACCAGAAATATGCGCGCACATAAATATGCGCGCACATAACTATGCGCCCACATAACTATGCGCCCACATAACTATGCGCCCACATAACTATGCGCCCACATAACTATGCGCCCACATAACTATGCGCCCACATAACTATGCGCCCACATAACTATGCGCGCACATAACTATGCGCGCACATAAATATGCGCGCACATAAATATGCACGCACATAACTACCATATATATGCACGCACATAAATATGAGCACACATACATATGCGCGCACATAAATATTCGAGCACATTTGCCCTCAGATAACTACCATGTATATGCGCGCACATAAATATGCGCGCACATAAATATGCGCGCACATAAATATGCGCGCACATAAATATGCGCGCACATAAATATGCGCGCACATAAATATGCGCGCACATAAATATGCGCGCACATAAATATGCGCGCACATAACTACCGTAAATATATGCGCGCACATAACTACCATATATATGCACGCACATAAATATGAGCACACATACATATGCGCGCACATAAATATTCGAGCACATTTGCCCTCAGATAACTACCATGTATATGCGCGCACATAAATATGCACGCACATAACTACCAGAAATATGCGCGCACATAAATATGCGCGCACATAACTATGCGCCCACATAACTATGCGCCCACATAACTATGCGCCCACATAACTATGCGCCCACATAACTATGCGCCCACATAACTATGCGCCCACATAACTATGCGCGCACATAACTATGCGCGCACATAAATATGCGCGCACATAAATATGCACGCACATAACTACCATATATATGCACGCACATAAATATGAGCACACATACATATGCGCGCACATAAATATTCGAGCACATTTGCCCTCAGATAACTACCATGTATATGCGCGCACATAAATATTCGAGCACATTTGCCCTCAGATAACTACCATGTATATGCGCGCACATAAATATGCGCGCACATAAATATGCGCGCACATAAATATGCGCGCACATAAATATGCGCGCACATAAATATGCGCGCACATAAATATGCGCGCACATAAATATGCGCGCACATAAATATGCGCGCACATAAATATGCGCGCACATAAATATGCGCGCACATAAATATGCGCGCACATAACTACCGTAAATATATGCGCGCACATAACTACCATGAATATGCGCGCACATGAATATGCGCGCACATGAATATGCGCGCACATGAATATGCGCGCACATGAATATGCGCGCACATGAATATGCGCGCACATGAATATGCGCGCACATGAATATGCGCGCACATGAATATGCGCGCACATGAATATGCGCGCACATAACTATGCGCGCACATAACTATGCGCGCACATAACTATGCGCGCACATAACTATGCGCGCACATAACTATGCGCGCACATAACTATGCGCGCACATAACTATGCGCGCACATAACTATGCGCGCACATAACTACCATATATATGCGCGCACATAAATATGCACGCACATAAATATGCGTGCACATAACTACCGTAAATATATGTGCGCACATAACTACCATATATATGCGCGCACATAAATATGCACGCACATAACTACCATATATATGCACGCACATAAATATGAGCACACATACATATGCGCGCACATAAATATTCGAGCACATTTGCCCTCAGATAACTACCATGTATATGCGCGCACATAACTATGCGCGCACATAACTATGCGCGCACATAACTATGCGCGCACATAACTATGCGCGCACATAACTATGCGCGCACATAACTATGCGCGCACATAACTATGCGCGCACATAACTATGCGCGCACATAACTATGCGCGCACATAACTATGCGCGCACATAACTATGCGCGCACATAACTATGCGCGCACATAACTATGCGCGCACATAACTATGCGCGCACATAACTATGCGCGCACATAACTATGCGCGCACATAACTATGCGCGCACATAACTATGCGCGCACATAACTATGCGCGCACATAACTATGCGCGCACATACATAGGCGCGCACATACATAGGCGCGCACATACATAGGCGCGCACATACATAGGCGCGCACATAAATAGGCGCGCACATAAATAGGCGCGCACATAAATAGGCGCGCACATATATAGGCGCGCACATATATAGGCGCGCACATATATAGGCGCGCACATATATAGGCGCGCACATATATAGGCGCGCACATATATTGGCGCGCACATATATTGGCGCGCACATAACTACCATATATATGCACGCACATAACTACCATATATATGCGCGCACATAAATATGAGCACACATACATATGCACGCACATAAATATTCGAGCACATTTGCCCTCACATAACTACCATGTATATGCGCGCACATAAATATGCGCGCTCATAAATATGTGTGCACATAACTACCATATATATGCGCGCACATAAATATGCGCGCACATAAATATGCGCGCACATAAATATGCGCGCACATAAATATGCGCCCACATAAATATGCGCGCACATAAATATGCGTGCACATAAATATGTGTGCACATAACTACCATATATATGCGCGCACATAAATATGCGCGCACATAAATATGCGCGCACATAAATATGCGCGCACATAAATATGCGCGCACATAACTACCATATATATGCGCGCACATAACTACCATATATATGCGCGCACATAACTACCATATATATGCGCGCACTTAAATATGAGCACACATACATATGCGCGCACATAAATATTCGAGCACATTTGCCCTCAGATAACTACCATGTATATGCGCGCACATAAATATGCACGCACATAACTACCAGAAATATGCGCCCACATAACTATGCGCCCACATAAATATGCGCCCACATAACTATGCGCCCACATAACTATGCGCCCACATAACTATGCGCCCACATAACTATGCGCCCACATAACTATGCGCCCACATAAATATGCACGCACATAAATATGCACGCACATAACTACCATATATATGCACGCACATAAATATGAGCACACATACATATGCGCGCACATAAATATTCGAGCACATTTGCCCTCAGATAACTACCATGTATATGCGCGCACATAAATATGCGCGCACATAAATATGCGCGCACATAAATATGCGCGCACATAACTACCGTAAATATATGCGCGCACATAACTACCATATATATGCGTGCACATAAATATGCACGCACATAACTACCACATATATGCACGCACATAAATATGAGCACACATACATATGCGCGCACATAAATATTCGAGCACATTTGCCCTCAGATAACTACCATGTATATGCGCGCACATAAATATGCACGCACATAACTACCAGAAATGTGCGCGCACATAAATATGCGCGCACATAAATATGCGCTCACATATATATGCGCGCATATAACGCACATAAATATGCGCGCACATAAATATGCGCGCACATAAATATGCGCGCACATAAATATGCGCGCACATAAATATGCGCGCACATAAATATGCGCGCACATAAATATGCGCGCACATAAATATGCGCGCACATAAATATGCGCGCACATAAATATGCGCGCACATTTGCCCTCAGATAACTACCATGTATATGCGCGCACATAAATATGCACGCACATAACTACCAGAAATATGCGCGCACATAACTATGCGCGCACATAACTATGCGCCCACATAACTATGCGCCCACATAACTATGCGCCCACATAACTATGCGCCCACATAACTATGCGCCCACATAACTATGCGCCCACATAACTATGCGCCCACATAACTATGCGCGCACATAACTATGCGCGCACATAAATATGCGCGCACATAAATATGCGCGCACATAAATATGCGCGCACGTAACTACCATATATATGCACGCACATAAATATGAGCACACATACATATGCGCGCACATAAATATTCGAGCACATTTGCCCTCAGATAACTACCATAAATATGCGCGCACATAAATATGCGCGCACATAAATATGCGCGCACATAAATATGCGCGCACATAAATATGCGCGCACATAACTACCGTAAATATATGCGCGCACATAACTACCATGTATATGCGCGCACATAAATATGCACGCACATAACTACCAGAAGTATGCGCGCACATAAATATGCGCGCACATAAATATGCGCGCACATAACTACCATATATATGCGCGCACATAACTACCATACATATGCGCGCACATAAATATTCGAGCACATTTGCCCTCAGATAACTACCATGTATATGCGCGCACATAACTATGCGCGCACATAACTATGCGCGCACATAACTATGCGCGCACATAACTATGCGCGCACATAACTATGCGCGCACATAACTATGCGCGCACATAACTATGCGCGCACATAACTATGCGCGCACATAACTATGCGCGCACATAACTATGCGCGCACATAACTATGCGCGCACATAACTATGCGCGCACATAACTATGCGCGCACATAACTATGCGCGCACATAACTATGCGCGCACATAACTATGCGCGCACATAACTATGCGCGCACATAACTATGCGCGCACATAACTATGCGCGCACATAACTATGCGCGCACATAACTATGCGCGCACATAACTATGCGCGCACATAACTATGCGCGCACATAACTATGCACATATATGCACGCACATAAATATGCACATATATGCACGCACATAAATATGAGCACACATACATATGCGCGCACATAAATATTCGAGCACATTTGCCCTCAGATAACTACCATGTATATGCGCGCACATAAATATGCGCGCACATAAATATGCGCGCACATAAATATGCGCGCACATAAATATGCGCGCACATAAATATGCGCGCACATAAATATGCGCGCACATAAATATGCGCGCACATAAATATGCGCGCACATAAATATGCGCGCACATAACTACCGTAAATATATGCGCGCACATAACTACCGTAAATATATGCGCGCGTAAATATATGCGCGCACATATACATGCGCGCACATATACATGCGCGCACATATACATGCGCGCACATATACATGCGCGCACATATACATGCGCGCACATATACATGCGCGCACATATACATGCGCGCACATATACATGCGCGCACATATACATGCGCGCACATATACATGCGCGCACATAACTACCATATATATGCGCGCACATAAATATGAGCACACATACATATGCGCGCACATAAATATTCGAGCACATTTGCCCTCAGATAACTACCATGTATATGCGCGCACATAACTCTGCGCGCACATAACTCTGCGCGCACATAACTGCGCGCACATAACTCTGCGCGCACATAACTCTGCGCGCACATAACTCTGCGCGCACATAACTCTGCGCGCACATAACTCTGCGCGCACATAACTCTGCGCGCACATAACTACCATATATATGCGCGACCACATGTAAATATGCGCGACCACATGTAAATATGCGCGACCACATGTAAATATGCGCGACCACATGTAAATATGCGCGACCACATGTAAATATGCGCGACCACATGTAAATATGCGCGACCACATGTAAATATGCGCGACCACATGTAAATATGCGCGACCACATGTAAATATGCGCGACCACATGTAAATATGCGCGACCACATGTAAATATGCGCGACCACATGTAAATATGCGCGACCACATGTAAATATGCGCGACCACATGTAAATATGCGCGACCACATGTAAATATGCGCGACCACATGTAAATATGCGCGACCACATGTAAATATGCGCGACCACATATAAATATGCGCGACCACATATAAATATGCGCGACCACATATAAATATGCGCGACCACATATAAATATGCGCGACCACATATAAATATGCGCGACCACATATAAATATGCGCGACCACATATAAATATGCGCGACCACATATAAATATGCGCGCACATATAAATATGCGCCCACATATAAATATGCGCGCACATATAAATATGCGCGCACATATAAATATGCGCGCACATATAAATATGCGCGCACATATAAATATGCGCGCACATAAATATGCGCGCACATATAAATATGCGCGCACAAAACTACCATAAATATATGCGCGCACATAAATACTCGTGCACATTTGCCCTCAGATAACTACCATGTATATGCGCGCACATAAATATGCGCGCACATAACTACCAGAAATATGCGCGCACATAAATATGCACGCACATAACTACCAGACATATGCGCGCACATAAATATGCGCGCACATAACTACCAGAAATATGTGCGCACATAAATATGAGCGCACATAAATATGAGCGCACATAAATATGAGCGCACATAAATATGAGCGCACATAAATATGAGCGCACATAAATATGAGCGCACATAAATATGAGCGCACATAAATATGAGCGCACATAAATATGAGCGCACATAAATACCATATATATGCACGCACATAAATATGAGCGCATATATATGCGCACACATAAATATGCGCGCATATAACTACCAGATATATGCGCATACATAAATATGCGCGCACATAACTACCATAAATATGCGCGCACATAAATATGCGCGCACATAAATATGCGCGCACATAAATATGCGCGCACATAACTACCATATATATGCGCGCACATAAATATGCGTGCACATAACTACCATAAATATATGCGCGCACATAAATATGAGCGCACATATATATGCGCGCATATAAATATGAGCACACATATATATGCGCGCACATAACTACCATATATATGCGCGCACATAAATACTCGTGCACATTTGCCCTCAGATAACTACCATGTATATGCGCGCACATAAATATGCGCGCACATAACTACCAGAAATATGCGCGCACATAAATATGCACGCACATATATATGCGCGCATATAACTACCAGATATATGCGCACACATAAATATGAGCGCACATAACTACCATATATATGCGCGCACATAAATATAAGCGCATATATATGCGCACACATAAATATGCGCGCATATAACTACCAGATATATGCGCACACATAAATATGAGCGCACATAACTACCATAAATATGCGCGCACATAAATATGCGCGACCACATATAAATATGCGCGACCACATATAAATATGCGCGACCACATATAAATATGCGCGACCACATATAAATATGCGCGACCACATATAAATATGCGCGACCACATATAAATATGCGCGACCACATATAAATATGCGCGACCACATATAAATATGCGCGACCACATATAAATATGCGCGCACATATAAATATGCGCCCACATATAAATATGCGCCCACATATAAATATGCGCGCACATATAAATATGCGCGCACATATAAATATGCGCGCACATATAAATATGCGCGCACATATAAATATGCGCGCACATAAATATGCGCGCACATATAAATATGCGCGCACATAACTACCATAAATATATGCGCGCACATAAATACTCGTGCACATTTGCCCTCAGATAACTACCATGTATATGCGCGCACATAAATATGCGCGCACATAACTACCAGAAATATGCGCGCACATAAATATGCACGCACATAACTACCAGACATATGCGCGCACATAAATATGCGCGCACATAACTACCAGAAATATGTGCGCACATAAATATGCGCGCACATAAATATGAGCGCACATAAATATGAGCGCACATAAATATGAGCGCACATAAATATGAGCGCACATAAATATGAGCGCACATAAATATGAGCGCACATAAATATGAGCGCACATAAATATGAGCGCACATAAATATGAGCGCACATAAATATGAGCGCACATAAATACCATATATATGCACGCACATAAATATGAGCGCATATATATGCGCACACATAAATATGCGCGCATATAACTACCAGATATATGCGCATACATAAATATGCGCGCACATAACTACCATAAATATGCGCGCACATAAATATGCGCGCACATAAATATGCGCGCACATAACTACCATATATATGCGCGCACATAAATATGCGTGCACATAACTACCATAAATATATGCGCGCACATAAATATGAGCGCACATATATATGCGCGCATATAAATATGAGCACACATATATATGCGCGCACATAACTACCATATATATGCGCGCACATAAATACTCGTGCACATTTGCCCTCAGATAACTACCATGTATATGCGCGCACATAAATATGCGCGCACATAACTACCAGAAATATGCGCGCACATAAATATGCACGCACATAACTACCAGACATATGCGCGCACATAAATATGAGCGCACATATATATGCGCGCATATAACTACCAGATATATGCGCACACATAAATATGAGCGCACATAACTACCATATATATGCGCGCACATAAATATAAGCGCATATATATGCGCACACATAAATATGCGCGCATATAACTACCAGATATATGCGCACACATAAATATGAGCGCACATAACTACCATAAATATGCGCGCACATAAATATGCGCGCACATAAATATGCGCGCACATAAATATGCGCGCACATAAATATGCGCGCACATAAATATGCGCGCACATAACTGCCATATATATGCGCGCACATAAATATGAGCGCACATATATATGCGCGCACATAAATATGTACGCACATAACTACCATATATATGCGCGCACATAAATATTCGCGCACATTTGCCCGCACATAACTACCATATATATGCGCGCACATAAATATTCGCGCACATTTGCCCTCAGATAACTACCATGTATATGCGCGCACATAACTATGCGCGCCCATAACTATGCGCGCCCATAACTATGCGCGCCCATAACTATGCGCGCCCATAACTATGCGCGCACATAACTATGCGCGCACATAACTATGCGCGCACATAACTATGCGCGCACATAACTATGCGCGCACATAACTATGCGCGCACATAACTATGCGCGCACATAACTATGCGCGCACATAACTATGCGCGCACATAACTATGCGCGCACATAACTATGCACATATATGCACGCACATAAATATGCACATATATGCACGCACATAAATATGAGCACACATACATATGCGCGCACATAAATATTCGAGCACATTTGCCCTCAGATAACTACCATGTATATGCGCGCACATAAATATGCGCGCACATAAATATGCGCGCACATAAATATGCGCGCACATAAATATGCGCGCACATAAATATGCGCGCACATAAATATGCGCGCACATAAATATGCGCGCACATAAATATGCGCGCACATAAATATGCGCGCACATAAATATGCGCGCACATAAATATGCGCGCACATAAATATGCGCGCACATAAATATGCGCGCACATAAATATGCGCGCACATAAATATGCGCGCACATAAATATGCGCGCACATAACTACCGTAAATATATGCGCGCACATAACTACCGTAAATATATGCGCGCACATAAATATGAGCACACATACATATGCGCGCACATAAATATTCGAGCACATTTGCCCTCAGATAACTACCATGTATATGCGCGCACATAACTCTGCGCGCACATAACTCTGCGCGCACATAACTCTGCGCGCACATAACTCTGCGCGCACATAACTCTGCGCGCACATAACTACCATATATATGCGCGACCACATGTAAATATGCGCGACCACATGTAAATATGCGCGACCACATGTAAATATGCGCGACCACATGTAAATATGCGCGACCACATGTAAATATGCGCGACCACATGTAAATATGCGCGACCACATGTAAATATGCGCGACCACATGTAAATATGCGCGACCACATGTAAATATGCGCGACCACATGTAAATATGCGCGACCACATGTAAATATGCGCGACCACATGTAAATATGCGCGACCACATGTAAATATGCGCGACCACATGTAAATATGCGCGACCACATATAAATATGCGCGACCACATATAAATATGCGCGACCACATATAAATATGCGCGACCACATATAAATATGCGCGACCACATATAAATATGCGCGACCACATATAAATATGCGCGACCACATATAAATATGCGCGACCACATATAAATATGCGCGACCACATATAAATATGCGCGACCACATATAAATATGCGCGCCCACATATAAATATGCGCGCCCACATATAAATATGCGCCCACATATAAATATGCGCCCACATATAAATATGCGCCCACATATAAATATGCGCCCACATATAAATATGCGCGCACATATAAATATGCGCGCACATATAAATATGCGCGCACATATAAATATGCGCGCACATATAAATATGCGCGCACATAAATATGCGCGCACATAAATATGCGCGCACATATAAATATGCGCGCACATAACTACCATAAATATATGCGCGCACATAAATACTCGTGCACATTTGCCCTCAGATAACTACCATGTATATGCGCGCAAATAAATATGCGCGCACATAACTACCAGAAATATGCGCGCACATAAATATGCACGCACATAACTACCAGACATATGCGCGCACATAAATATGCGCGCACATAACTACCAGAAATATGTGCGCACATAAATATGAGCGCACATAAATATGAGCGCACATAAATATGAGCGCACATAAATATGAGCGCACATAAATATGAGCGCACATAAATATGAGCGCACATAAATATGAGCGCACATAAATATGAGCGCACATAAATACCATATATATGCACGCACATAAATATGAGCGCATATATATGCGCACACATAAATATGCGCGCATATAACTACCAGATATATGCGCATACATAAATATGCGCGCACATAACTACCATAAATATGCGCGCACATAAATATGCGCGCACATAAATATGCGCGCACATAACTACCATATATATGCGCGCACATAAATATGCGTGCACATAACTACCATAAATATATGCGCGCACATAAATATGAGCGCACATATATATGCGCGCATATAAATATGAGCACACATATATATGCGCGCACATAACTACCATATATATGCGCGCACATAAATACTCGTGCACATTTGCCCTCAGATAACTACCATGTATATGCGCGCACATAAATATGCGCGCACATAACTACCAGAAATATGCGCGCACATAAATATGCACGCACATAACTACCAGACATATGCGCGCACATAAATATGAGCGCACATATATATGCGCGCATATAACTACCAGATATATGCGCACACATAAATATGAGCGCACATAACTACCATATATATGCGCGCACATAAATATAAGCGCATATATATGCGCACACATAAATATGCGCGCATATAACTACCAGATATATGCGCACACATAAATATGAGCGCACATAACTACCATAAATATGCGCGCACATAAATATGCGCGACCACATATAAATATGCGCGACCACATATAAATATGCGCGACCACATATAAATATGCGCGACCACATATAAATATGCGCGACCACATATAAATATGCGCGACCACATATAAATATGCGCGACCACATATAAATATGCGCGACCACATATAAATATGCGCGACCACATATAAATATGCGCGACCACATATAAATATGCGCGACCACATATAAATATGCGCGACCACATATAAATATGCGCGACCACATATAAATATGCGCCCACATATAAATATGCGCGCACATATAAATATGCGCGCACATATAAATATGCGCGCACATATAAATATGCGCGCACATATAAATATGCGCGCACATAACTACCATAAATATATGCGCGCACATAAATACTCGTGCACATTTGCCCTCAGATAACTACCATGTATATGCGCGCACATAAATATGCGCGCACATAACTACCAGAAATATGCGCGCACATAAATATGCACGCACATAACTACCAGACATATGCGCGCACATAAATATGCGCGCACATAACTACCAGAAATATGCGCGCACATAAATATGCGCGCACATAAATATGAGCGCACATAAATATGAGCGCACATAAATATGAGCGCACATAAATATGAGCGCACATAAATATGAGCGCACATAAATATGAGCGCACATAAATATGAGCGCACATAAATATGAGCGCACATAAATATGAGCGCACATAAATATGAGCGCACATAAATATGAGCGCACATAAATATGAGCGCACATAAATATGAGCGCACATAAATATGAGTGCACATAAATATGAGCGCACATAAATACCATATATATGCACGCACATAAATATGAGCGCATATATATGCGCACACATAAATATGCGCGCATATAACTACCAGATATATGCGCATACATAAATATGCGCGCACATAACTACCATAAATATGCGCGCACATAAATATGCGCGCACATAAATATGCGCGCACATAAATATGCGCGCACATAACTACCATATATATGCGCGCACATAAATATGCGTGCACATAACTACCATAAATATATGCGCGCACATAAATATGAGCGCACATATATATGCGCGCATATAAATATGAGCACACATATATATGCGCGCACATAACTACCATATATATGCGCGCACATAAATACTCGTGCACATTTGCCCTCAGATAACTACCATGTATATGCGCGCACATAACTACCAGAAATATGCGCGCACATAAATATGCACGCACATAACTACCAGACATATGCGCGCACATAAATATGAGCGCACATATATATGCGCGCATATAACTACCAGATATATGCGCACACATAAATATGAGCGCACATAACTACCATATATATGCGCGCACATAAATATAAGCGCATATATATGCGCACACATAAATATGCGCGCATATAACTACCAGATATATGCGCACACATAAATATGAGCGCACATAACTACCATAAATATGCGCGCACATAAATATGCGCGCACATAAATATGCGCGCACATAAATATGCGCGCACATAAATATGCGCGCACATAAATATGCGCGCACATAACTGCCATATATATGCGCGCACATAAATATGAGCGCACATATATATGCGCGCACATAAATATGTACGCACATAACTACCATATATATGCGCGCACATAAATATTCGCGCACATTTGCCCGCACATAACTACCATATATATGCGCGCACATAAATATTCGCGCACATTTGCCCTCAGATAACTACCATGTATATGCGCGCACATAAATATGCGCGCACATAAATATGCGCGCACATAAATATGCGCGCACATAAATATGCGCGCACATAAATATGCGCGCACATAAATATGCGCGCACATAAATATGCGCGCACATAAATATGCGCGCCCATAACTATGCGCGCCCATAACTATGCGCGCCCATAACTATGCGCGCCCATAACTATGCGCGCCCATAACTATGCGCGCCCATAACTATGCGCGCACATAACTATGCGCGCACATAACTATGCGCGCACATAACTATGCGCGCACATAACTACCATAAATATGCACGCACATAACTACCATATATATGCGCGCACATAACTACCATATATATGCGCGCACATATATATGCGCGCACATATATATGCGCGCACATAACTATGCGCGCACATAACTATGCGCGCACATAACTATGCGCGCACATAACTATGCGCGCACATAACTATGCGCGCACATAACTATGCGCGCACATAACTATGCGCGCACATAACTATGCGCGCACATAACTACCATATATATGCGCGCACATATATATGCGCGCACATATATATGCGCGCACATATATATGCGCGCACATATATATGCGCGCACATATATATGCGCGCACATATATATGCGCGCACATATATATGCGCGCACATATATATGCGCGCACATATATATGCGCGCACATATATATGCGAGCACATATATATGCGCGCACATAACTACCATATATATGCGCGCACATAAATATTCGCGCACATTTGCCCTCAGATAACTACCATGTATATGCGCGCATATAAATATGCGCGCACATAAGTATGCATGCACATAACTACCATAACTATGCGCTTCACATAACTATGCGCGCACTTAACTACCATATACATAACTACCATATATGCGCGCACAGATATATGCACGTACAGAAATTTGCGCGCGCACATATATGCGCGCGCACATATATACGCGCGCACATATATACGCGCGCACATATATACGCGCGCACATATATACGCGCGCACATATATACGCGCGCACATATATACGCGCGCACATATATACGCGCGCACATATATATGCGAGCACATATATATGCGCGCACATATATATGCGCGCACATAACTACCATATATATGCGCGCACATAAATATTCGCGCACATTTGCCCTCAGATAACTACCATGTATATGCGCGCATATAAATATGCGCGCACATAAGTATGCATGCACATAACTACCATAACTATGCGCTTCACATAACTATGCGCGCACTTAACTACCATATATGCGCGCACAGATATATGCACGCACAGAAATTTGCGCGCACAGATATATGCGCGCACAGATATATGCGCTCACATATATATGCGCGCACATAAATATGCACTCATATATATGCGCGCATGTCACGGAGCAAAGGTATACGTCTTCCTCCGGATGGTCTTTTGAATCAACACGGACGCAAGAGGTCGGGAGACAACAGCAATTTATTGTAATCCACAAAGTTAGTAGCCGGCGGCGGTCACATCAACCGTAATAACAATAAGTCCACAGAAGTCACAATCCAATGATAGCTTTGGCTCCTTGGTCCTGTAACTAAATCCTGGCTCTCTGCAGAGCTGTGCACAGGCCGGCTAACACATACTAACTGCTGCTACATACATATACTAAGACTGTTACACCTATATCTGTGGGTGGGAAGGGCTGAGTCACAGATCCTTCCCCCCTCACCTATACCAAGGAGAGCAGACTCCCTGTCTACTATGGACAATGCACCATCCAACATCTTCTTGGAGACACTGATCAGATTATCTCCACCCATTGTCCTCACTAGTTAGAGGGATTTGCATACAATGTGCTAACACACTAGACCATAATCAGCCAACTGCACATTGATGTATACAATAGGTTAGAGAATACATTCCACATGAAATATATATTACACATTGCCTATAGTATAGACTCTAACCATCCCGTGACAGCGCACATATCTACCATATATATGCGCGCACATAACTACCATAAATATGCGCGCACATATATATGCGCGCACATAACTACCATAAATATGCGCGCCCATAAATATGCGCGCACATAAATATGCGCGCACATAAATATGCGCGCACATAAATATGCGCACACATAACTACCATATATATGCGCGCACATAAATATGCGTGCACATAACTACCATAAATATGCGTGCACATAACTACCATATATATGCGTGCACATATATATGCGCGCACATAACTACCATATATATGTGCGCACATATATATGCGCGCACATAAATACCATAAATTTGCGCGCACATAAATACCATATACAGTATATAACTACCATAAATATGCGCGCACATAACTACCATATATAAGTACCATATATATGCGCGCACATAAATATGCGAGCACATAACTACCATATATATAACTACATAAATCTGCGCTCACATAAATCTGCGTGTACATAACTACCATATATATAACTACCATAAATATGCGCACACATAACTACCATATATATAACTACCATAAACATGCGCGCACATAACTACCATATATATAACTACCATAAATATGCGAGCACATAACTAACATATACATAACTACCATACCTATGCGCGCACATAACTACTATATATATAACTATGATAAATATGCGTGCACATAACTATGCGTGCACATAACTACCATACATATAACTACCATAAATATGCGCGCACATAACTACCATACATATAACTACCATAACTATGCGTGCACATAACTACTGTATATATAACTACCATTGTCACGGGATGGTTAGAGTCTATACTATAGGCAATGTGTAATATATATTTCATGTGGAATGTATTCTCTAACCTGTTATATACATCAATGTGTAGTTGGCTGATTAGGGTCTAGTGTGTTAGCACATTGTATGCAAATACCTCTAACTAGTGAGGACCAGTGAGGACAATGGGTGGAGATAATCTGATCAGTGTCTCCAAGAAGATGTTGGATGGTGCATTGTCCATAGTAGACAGGGAGTCTGCTCTCCTTGGTATAGGTGAGGGGGGAAGGATCTGTGACTCAGCCCTTCCCACCCACAGATAGAGGAAGTAACAGTTTAGTATATAGTTGTAGCTTGCAGTTAGTATGAGTTAGCCGGCCTGTGAACAGCTCTGTAGAGAGCCAGGATTTAGTTACAGGACCAAGGAGCCAAAGCTATCATTGGATTGTGACTTCTGTGGACTTATTGTTGTTACGGTTGATGTGACTGCCACCGGCTACTAACTTTGTGGATTACAATAAATTGCTGTTGTCTCCCGACCTCTTGCGTCCGTGTTGATTCAAAAGACCATCCGGAGGAAGACGTATACCTTTGCTCCGTGACAACCATAAATATGCATGCACATAACTATGCGCGCAGATAACTACCATATATAACTACCATAAATATGCACGCACATAAGTACCATATATATAATTACCATAAATATGCGCGCACAGAAATATGAGTGCACATAACTACCATATATATATTTATATAGTTTATGGAAATGAATAAGGCTACAATGCCAGACACAACCTATGGACAGGTGTGGAGCTATTATGGAAGCCATGTTTTTCCTAATTCTCTACAACAACTTTAACACCTTGCTGAGGTGTCACACCTACAAGTGTAGGATATTTGCATCGACCAGATTGCAATTCAAAGACATGCAGTTTTCTTACAAGTGCATTATATAACCCATAAAGCATTAGTTTTCACTAGTGGAGTGTAATGTGGACTCATATGCAGAAGACATATTGTTGTCTGCGAGCCCTTACTCTGCATTACAGAAAGGCCACAGGTAAAATTTGCAGATTTTATGTCCAATTGTCTGCGGTCAAATCAACTAAATTACATGCAGCATATGAGACTCTTTCCCAAAACGGCAATCCCCCATATCCTGCAATGATCTTCATTCCTGACCCAATGCCACCCATTACAATCACACCATAATCATCACACAACCGGCAGCTACACACAACTACTAGACCCCGCCCAAATCCGCGGAATTTATAGCGCCAGTGCCTGACGTCATGACGTCGCCCTCAAGGTCATGACGGAATCTTACGTCCAGTTGTCGGTCTCATGGTATGCAGCAGCCAATCCCCGTTCCCGTTTACTTTGACAGCCCCTCTCTCATTGGCTGTAGCGTGTTGTCCCGGAGGACGTGATTGGTAGATGCGAGGAGTTGCGGGAACGTCACTCTCGGCGGTGGCCATTGCAGTGTCCCGGCAAGTGAGGTTGGAGGTCGGTGAGCAGGCAGGTGAGAGCGCGGCGGGGCTGTAGCTGGCGATGTGCTATGGTATCGGGGTGACTCCTACCATTGTATAGTGCTGCAGGCGGGCGTAGTGGAGCGGGTGTGAGGTTCCGATAGCAGGGTTATGGAGAAGTCCTTGAAGCCCCGTCTCCTCGTTGTGCCCGTGTTCTCAGCAGGCTGGTGCACTGTTCTTATCACATTATATGCCATGTGTGCAGAGTGGGCATAGGAGCCTGGGGTGAGGGTTTGTAAGCTTTGGGTTGGATGGTAGTTCTGGGAACCTTCACCTCTCCCTGCACTGACATTGTGTCCTTTAGGCCTGGGCTTCAGTCTATGTGCTAGTTGTCCTGCAGCATTACCACTCATAAGACTGTGCACACCGATCATGTGATCCCAGCACCAAATGCTACTGCAGTGGATGGGTGCAGAAATGGCTCTGCTCCTATCTATACTAATAGTCAGAGCTCTGATGTCAGGGAACTGCACCTCTGTGCCTATCACTTCAGGGCTGCTTTTGGCACAGGGATCAGCTGATCTGTGCAGGGGCTGGGTGTCACCAATTGGTTACTAATGACCTACCTGTGGATGGATCACCAATGGATCACAGTCGTGTAAACTCCTTTAGGCTGAGGCCACATAATGCAAAATGGCTGCTTTTTTTTCCTAATTTTTTTTGAACCAAAGCAATTAGTGAGTTTAGCAGAAGGGAGGCGTATAAGAGTTTCTCATATATTTCCCAATACATATGAAGCCACTTTTGGCTCTAAAAATTGCAGCAAAATCTGAAACTCAAAAAGCAACGTGTGTCCTCAGCTTTAAGCACTGACCTAGTGTGTGCCCTTGTCTTTCACCTTAGAGGAGTTTAAAAAAAATATGTATACATAGTTGATGGGGTTGGATAAAGATATTAGTCCATCAAGTCCAACCTATAACCCTACAATCCCTACAGTGTTGATCCAGGGGAAGACAAAAAAATGGCGGCTTTCTTCTAAAATAATGCCACTTCTGTCCACAGATGCCAGGTTTATGGAAATGAATAAGGCTACAATGCTAGACTCAACCTATGGACAGGTGTGGAGCTATTAATGGAAGCCATGTTTTTCCTAATTCTCTACAACAACTTTAACACCTTGCTGAGGTGTCGCACCTACAAGTGTAGGACATTTACATTGACCAGATTGCAATTCAAAGACATGCAGCTTTCTTACAAAGTGCATTATATAACCAGATTGGACATTCATCTTGGAGCTAAAGTTAGTGGACATGACCTATAAAGCATTAGTTATCACTAGTGGAGTGTAATGTGGACCCACCATAGCCTTTCACCATAGCTGTTCATGTGTGCGTCAAAGTGATTTTCCAGGACTTGTATGTGGATTACATCTTTGACCCTACTGATCAGCTATTTGAAGAGGTTGTGACCTTTAACTTGTGCTGATGATATAATGTATATCAAGTGAATAGGGCTGAGCTGCATTACCTATGCAATGTACAGCATTGTGCTAGGTATTCAGTGAAGAGATCCTAGCTCTCTTCCAAATGCTGCAGTCTCTTCAAGCAGCTGAACAATGGGTGTCCTGGGTGTTTGACCCTCTCCAAACACATATTGATGACCTTGTCTATGGATAGGTCATCACTGTGTAAATCCTGGAGAGCCCCTTTAAAGAGAGAGTCGCTTTTTGTGCTGTAAACCCCTCTCCCCTGGTCTTTTGTGGGTTCCTTGCTCTTGATTTTTGGACAGTATGCAATCTCTTTATTGACAGTTCTGGCAAGTCTCGCTGTGGTGACTAAAAAGGTTGTGCCCTTGATTACGGTAAAAGTATCGATAGTAACATTGGCATATAATAGTACATGCTGGACGCCTATTTGCAGTACCATAGAACAGCCTAGGAGAAATTGGATTTTATGTATCTGTGCAGTGATAGTTGTACACTTTGCTGTTGCATCGGTCTCCAACCTGTGGCTCTGTCAGTTGCAAGGTTACAATATGATAGCGACAGTAAATACTGTGCTTAAGATGACAAATATTAATGACACTTTTTTTTTCTTTATATTCATTCTGGTCTTTTGTGCTTTTGGTTTTCAGATCCTAATCATGGCTGGTCGAAGAGCTGCAATCAAGGCTGTGGACTGGTTGGCATTCGCAGAAAGGGTTCCCCCCAACCAGAAGGCAATGTTCAATGCGCTGAAGACTCGCAGCGATACCATAGCCGGAAAGTAAGAATTTGTTACCTGACTCAAAACCCTTATGTTATTTGGTGGTACTCGTAAAGGGAACCAGTCACTAACTTTTGAGACACTAAACCACCCACAAATACTTATGAAATGCAAATAAAGCTTTATACTTGTCTAGAAAGGAATCCAAGGAGTCTCTTCAAACTTTCTGATGCTCCAAATTTGGTCAGCCCAGCCAATTAGATGTATATGGCCTATCTTTAGAAAACGAAATTCTGGGACTGCCCCTTTAAGGATTAAGTGTTGTATCATCAGTCTCTTTATGATAAAAGTTGTTATCCCTGGACAACAGCCGATTTTCCCATTGGAAACCACAGCCTGTCTTTCACTTGCCAGGCTGCATATGTGGCAGTGGAAATGTAGCGTTGCATAGCGGCCATTCAGATAAATGACTCTTTGGACCATTCAAGCCCACCAGTCAGAGCTGTCTTTCCATTGAGTGCCAGAATCTTTTTATATGCACTTTGTCTGATCATGGGACTGCTGGAATCCTCTGCAGTCATGTAAATGGGGATTCCTGAGTTTTCTGTGTGAATGGAGCAATGGTGGGACTGCATGACCACTGCACTATTTTCAATGGGACTGATTTAGATGGCCAAGTAGTCGAGCAGAGCTCTGTCAGTCTCATATTTAGTGAATGGAGTTGTGGCCAAATATTCGCACTACTACACCATTTTCACAGGGGACCCTATATTGTGGTTGCTGATCCTCACAATAGAGCTAACCCATTGCAAAGTTAAGATGTACATATTGTTATGATAGGCACCAGCCTCTTTGGCATATCATTTACTTTCCATTTAGTGCTTTAACAGTCCTTTTTTTTCCAGTAATCAATATTATATAATCCCTTTGCTTTATCTTTTCAGATTGACTTCTCTCCCAACCAAGCCTCCTACCATTGACTGGGCACACTACCGTACTGCAATAGCCAAGGCCGGCTTGGTGGATGAGTTTGAGACTAAGGTATCGTGGGCACGCTGCACTGAAGTTTGGGTATTTTAGAAATGTGGACATGTGTTTCAATAGAATGTTTGTGTTTTTCAGTTCAATTCCACTACTGTGCCAGAGCCTAAGGATACTCAGACAGAGAAGATTAACGCACAGGAGCAGGAAGCTGTGAGTAACCCACATGAACTACTATGAAAACATTGTGTAGCCATGAGATGATGTAGCATAGATCATAAATATCAGATTGATGGGGGTCGACACCTGTGCTGACCAGCCAATATGGAGAGCTGCTGAAGCTGGAAGCAAATCGCTCTACCTGCAAAGATTGTGATAATGCAGCTTTCATTTGAATGAGAGCAAATCCACAGTGAATCATCAGGACCACAACATAACGGACAGAACACTATTTTTGTCCGCTATATAATTCTGTTGGGTTTCTAGGTGTTAGACCCGCATTGAACTGTACGCAGGACTTTTTCTTCCTTTACAAAAGTAACAAACATGACACAAGAAAGTGTCTGTCGTTTTTTTTCTTTGTTTTTCTAATGTGAACCTACCCTTAGGCTGGCCATAAACCTGTCTACCAAATGCGAGTGGCTGCAGCTTATATCCCTGTAAGCTAAAGCATCAGATATGTTAAAAGAGTGTTGTGAAAGTTTTGTATCACCTCTCCATAGGTTATGTTATCAATATCTGATGGGTTGGGGTCCGATACCCAGGATTCCCTTGAATTAGGAATTCTGTCACTAGTCTAGAGGTGCTTTACTGCTACAGACTGACCATGGTTGTCAGTCATTTATCAAGTAGCCTTGAGTCGGGTTGTGAAAAAATAGTCATGAGTTAGTAATTTACCATTCTGGCTACACAGTCCTGGTACATTTATTCATTGAATATACCACATTGCTCACTGTGGTCTCTTCAAGCAGCCAGGACCACTGCCAAACTGATAGAGATGACCTATCTTAAACAATACCTTTCATGTCCTCATAGATGTATGATGTAGATACTTTTAGAAAGTCGACAGTGCGCTAAATTCAGCACACTGTTGGCTTTCCCGGTATTTGCCCCAGTGCTGAAGATATTGGTGCTGTTTCAGCACTGATGTCTTTCCACTGTCAGAAGGGCAAGCCTTACAGCCTACAATCATCGCTGGGCTTTGAGGAATGCTACCCCTGACAGTATTCTTTCATAGACTTGTACTGTCTGGAAGGGGCGTTGCTCATGGCCCACCAAAGACACTAGACTGTAAGACCTGCCCTTCTGACAGTGGAGGGATGTCAGTCCCGAAACTGGCAACACCAATATCTCCAATGTGACACATACCGGAAGAGCCAACAGGGTGGCTTTCTTGCAATATATAATACCACAAATCTATGAGGACGTGAAAGTTCCTCTTTAAGGGTAGATCATCTTGTTGCAATCTCAGAAAACCTCTTTAAAATTGAAGATACCAGATGCTTCTCTTACCTGACCCTCCCACACACACGTTAAGCTGGGTTGACACATCTGCACTTTTTTTCCTAAATCGATGGACAAAAAAATGGACCCCATTATAGCCAATAGGATCCCTGATAGCTCAGTTTGTGTCCACAATAGGATGAATGTGTGAGCCCAGCATTAGATGTTTGGTTGGTCCCTCTAAAATCAGCAGGTACAGATAACATTCAGCTAATGTTTATGCCCACCCTAAGGGTAAAGTTTGTAAACGTAACTCAGGTTAATGTAAAAAAAGAAACTTCATTTAAAATCTCATGATTCATTGTACACTTTTATTTATTACTTTCCCTTATTTTATTTTAAAGACTAAAGCTGCTTTAGCCTATATTGAGGAATCGAAAGCCAGGGTGGCACATTACGAGAAAGAGGTGAGTAGTATCGCTTCATGTCTGCTGCGACATTGATGCCACCATGTGTCCAATGTAAAAATAAGGGGTTAATGGATAAGAAAGAAGAAATAATACTGATGTAGTCTTCTGTTTGGCTGTACATCTCTTGGTATGTTGTATGCTATCTTCCCTTTTCTATGGGTGGACACTAATGGGGAAACTCAGAGTTTTTTGGAAACTGTTTACCTCCTCCCAACATCTATCGTTATGGCATAGTGGATGTTCATATTTTCTGAGCACATGGATTCTTTGTTGTAGCCATCCAGCCAGCTATATAATGTCTATAGAGTGTTCTGCATCTTCCCTGACTGCACAGGTCTCTTCTCATTGGGGATAAGAGTTGTCTGGCTGCAGTTTATCCGTCTCTGTAGTGAGAACACGTCGGCCAAGCTAAATTTGAGAGTACCCCCGACTGCTATCTATTGTGTATGGTTAGCTGCATTAACCATGTTTCTGTACAGTATATGTTACAGCATTTGGGTTTTTATCGTCAGGGGAGGGATGTCGTTCGGTTTCTTTTTGTACAAGAAACACATGCAAGTTCAAGTCTGATGGTGCCAGCCAGTCAGAATCAGTAAAAATGTAAGAAATGGCAGGTGACTGAGAGATATAGGTAGACAGTGCTGTATTTTCAATGATATCCCATATATCCTTTTCAGCTGGATCCCAAGCACAAGATAAATGTGATGGCAGCGATAGATTACATATAGATAGATATTGCAGTCATTTTGTTATTGATTCTTCCGATCTGGAGTCTAGCGTCTGACCATGTCTCATATCTTGCAGCTGGCCAAGTTCAGGAACATGATTCCCTTTGACCAGATGACCATTGAAGATGTAAATGAGGCTTTCCCCGAGACCAAGTTGGATAAAGAGAAATACGTCTACTGGCCACACAAGCCCATCTCTGAGTTATAAACTGTACTGTACATCCATACTAGAAGTCAATAAAACCTGTTCTAATGTATGGAGTTCCATGCATCTTATTCTGTTGTGTTCATATACGAGTTTACTGTATATACTCAAGTATAAGCTGAGGCCCCTAATTTTACCACAAAAAACTGGGAAAACTTATTGACTCGAGTATAAGCCGAGGGGGGAATTGTAGCAGATAATGGAAAATTTCAAAAATTAAAATGGCTGGAGTTTTTGGGTGCAGTAGGTGCTGGGGAAGGGGAGGGGGTGTTTTGGTTGTCTGTCTGCCCCTTCTCTGAGCTTGAGGACTGAGATTTTTCACCCCCTTTGGAATTCAGCCTGGCTGAATATAGGGTATCTGCTGTGCTCCTATTAACCCCTTCCTGACGCAAAAGGAGCACTGCAGATCCCCTATATTTAGCCTGGCTATAGTCAGACTGAATTCCAAGTGGGGGGGGGGGGGACCCAGTCTCAGTGAAGGGGCAGTTACACAACTTTTTTTTTCCAGCTACGGCGTTTACTGTACAGGAAAAATATTTTTATAGATTTGTAGAGCGGGCGTTTTCGGACACATGGAGACCTAACATGTATGTGTTTCACAGTATTAGTTTTTTATATGTGTTCAAGGGGGAGGGGGGGGTGATTTGAATTTTTTTATACTTTTTTTTTTTTTTTTTTTTTTTGCGTTTATTAGACCCCCTAGGGGTCTGATCACTAATGCAATGCATTACAATGCTAATGCATTGCGATACATTACAAAAATCGTCTTTTCTTTTGTAGGCTGCATAGAGCCGGGGAGCCTTTACAAAAGCGCTGAGGGGAATCCCCGGCAGGAGCACTGAGGGGCGGACCTGAAGGGGAACTGTGGCCGGCCACCGGCAAAAGTGCTGAGGGGAATCCCTGGCAGACTCTGGTGCCTGGATTTCCCCTCAGCGCTTCTGCTGGCGGTCGGCCGCAGTTCACCTTCAGGTCCAGCGGCCGAGGTCTTCCTTCAGGTACGCGCTCCTGCCGGCAGCCGGGGATCTCCCCTTCAGCTCCCGAGGCCGGGGATCTCCCTCAGCGCTTCAGGGCCGCATTTGAGAGAGTGGTCGCGCCCGCTCCCTCCTCTCTCCAGGGGCATGGTGGTGCCTGCCACTTCCCCACAGCGGAGGGCAACTCCACTGTAACTCCAGTGCTCAGGAACTCCAGCATTACCACTGTAAGAATTACAGTGGAGGTGCCGATTGCAATGGCGACCGCTCAGGAGCAGAGCGGCGCCATTATAGCTACGCACCACTACAGATTACAGCTACCGTAGTTAGGTACAGGTACCGTAGTGCCGGGGTGGCAGCATCGTCATGGCGATGCTGTTCATTTCAAACTACAGAAGTACTTACGGTACTTCTGCTAGAAGGCCCTGGTACTTATGCCTGGAGCATGGAGATGCTGCGGCTTGCCCCCTTGTCTGTATGCTGGGTCTGTAACTACGGTATTACTGTAATGACTCGATTATAAGCCGAGGCGGACTTTTTCAGCACAAAAACTGTACTCGAGTATATACTCGAGTATATACGGTAATCTTTAAAAATGAAAAATTCCAAAACTCTTTCCACTGACTGATGATTAAAGCGGTTGTATCAAGTTTTGAAGATAATGCCGTGATTCATGATCAGACCCCCACCGATCATGAAGTTATCCCCATGTTCTGTTGATGGGGGACAACTTCAAAACCTTGTACAACCACTTTAATCCTTTGAACCAGGCCAGTTTTCACACGGTTAGCAACCAAATCCAGATTAAAACAAAACAAACAAACACCTCAGATTGTCAGCATTCATTGCATACTTGGGATAAGCAGTAATAGATTGTAGCGGAGGTGATCATAAAGGATTTGTCATTTTCTGAGGTTGAAATGGTCAGACTGAACCTTATATATTATGCATAGAGTTTGTTGTTATAGTGGTCAGCGGGTTTGATATAACTCGTGTATTTGGCCTGCAGTATATAGAAATAGCACACAGAAAGTATTCAGTACACACACAATGCCTTACTAGTGAAGAATTTTATTAAACAACACTAGTGCTCCAAATGACACATGTATATCACAGATTTATATGTAGTTAACGGAGATAGGAACAATATATGTACTGCAGCGGATGATGTCATCCACCAGAAACTCATATGTTTGCATATCTGGATTATATAGATAATATATATTGCATATATTACATTGCACTAATACAGTCCTATGAAAAAGTTTGGGCACCCCTATTAATCTTAATCATTTTTAGTTCTAAATATTTTGGTATTTGCAACAGCCATTTCAGTTTGATATATCTAATAACTGATGGACACAGTAATATTTCAGGATTGAAATGAGGTTTATTGTACTAACAGAAAATGCGCAATATGCATTAAACCAAAATTTGACCGGTGCAAAAGTATGGGCACCTCAACAGAAAAGTGACATTAATATTTAGTACATCCTCCTTTTGCAAAGATAACAGCCTCTAGTCGCTTCCTGTAGCTTTTAATCAGTTCCTGGATCCTGGATAAAGGTATTTTGGACAAACAATTCAAGTTCAGTTAAGTTAGATGGTCGCCGAGCATGGACAGCCCGCTTCAAATCATCCCACAGATGTTCAATGATATTCAGGTCTGGGGACTGGGATGGCCATTCCAGAACATTGTAATTGTTCCTCTGCATGAATGCCTGAGGATTTGGAGCGGTGTTTTGGATCATTGTCTTGCTGAAATATCCATCCCCGGCGTAACTTCAACTTCGTCACTGATTCTTGAACATTATTCTCAAGAATCTGCTGATACTGAGTGGAATCCATGCGACCCTCAACTTTAACAAGATTCCCGATGCCGGCATTGGCCACACAGCCCCAAAGCATGATGGAACCTCCACCAAATTTTACAGTGGGTAGCATGTGTTTTTCTTGGAATGCTGTTTCTTTTTGGACGCCATGCATAACGCCTTTTTTTATAACCAAACAACTCAATTTTTGTTTCCAAAATGAAGCTGCCTTGTCCAAATGTGCTTTTTCATACCTCAGGCAACTCTATTTGTGGCGTACGTGCAAAAACGGCTTCTTTCTCATCACTCTCCCATACAGCTTCTATTTGTGCAAAGTGCGCTGTATTGCTGACTGATGCACAGTGACACCATCTGCAGCAAGATGATGCTGCAGCTCTTTGGAGGTGGTCTGTGGATTGTCCTTGACTGTTCTCACCATTCTTCTTCTCTGCCTTTCTGATATTTTTCTTGGCCTGCCACTTCTGGGCTTAACAAGAACTGTCCCTGTGGTCTTCCATTTCCTTACTATGTTCCTCACAGTGGAAACTGACAGGTTAGATCTCTGAGACAACGTTTTGTATCCTTCCCCTGAACAACTATGTTGAACAATCTTTGTTTTCAGATCATTTGAGAGCGGGCTGTCCATGCTTGGCGACCATCAAACTTAACTGAACTTGAATTGTTTTGTAGAAAGAAATGTTCCAAAATACCTTCATCCAGGAACTGATTAAAAGCTACAGGAAGCGACTAGAGGCTGTTATCTTTGCAAAAGGAGGATCTACTAAATATTAATGTCACTTTTCTGTTGAGGTGCCCATATTTTTGCACCGGTCAAATTTTGGTTTAATGCATATTGCGCATTTTCTGTTAGTACAATAAACCTCATTTCAATCCTGAAATATTACTGTGTCCATCAGTTATTAGATATATCAAACTGAAATGGCTGCTGCAAACACCAAAATATTTAGAACTAAAAATGATTAATAGGGGTGCCCAAACTTTTTCATAGGACTGTATATGTATATATATCCCACAGAGGACTGTTTAAAGGGAACCTCACACATCTGCTTCAGCACCCAATCTGCAATGTCAAGGAGAGCTGGTTGTTTCATATTAGTAGTACTCTAGAAGTATACTCCATAATGTCTATAATAAGTTTCCGGCATTGTATGAAACTGACCAAGAAGGAGCCTGCTGGGCCTTTTTATATATTATTATATATATATATATATATATATATATATATATATATATATAATTTTCTTTTTTTTTATTATTTTTTTTTAACTATTTTATTAGCCTTCCCTAGTTGGCTTCAACCTGCAGTCATTTGATTGCAAGTTCCTTAGACTGCAATACATGTGTATTTGGAATTGTATAGCAATACCTCCTTTTTATGCTGGATGATGTTTTCAGCATCTGCCAGTAACTCTATTGTAGGTAAGGAAATCAGGCCCAATACTGGTGCACTTGCAGGCTGGGTTACATATCCATAAAAGAGAATTATCTCCACAGTGCTTCATCAGTTTGTTACCACAATGGTGTGTTTCTGCTCCTCTTAAAGGCCCCTACTCGGCAATATTATTGATTTGAGAGGCATTTTAGACCTGCAGACTTACTTTAAGGCTTTAAAGGTTTTGTTTTGTTTTTAGCTTGGTCATTGTATGGTGCCAAGCAGATTTCTAATGCACTTTGTATTCCAACAACTCCTTAACCTTGCTGTGGCATGCCATGTCCCCTTCTGACATTTTAGTCACCATTTCCACTTAAAGAAAACTAACATATAAAAAGTAATAACAAGCACTGTATGGCCATAAAACACAAACTTCTCTATCCTTTCCTGGAACTTTTCACGTTCTGCCTCCAGATTTTCCTTTCTTTGCAGAGAAAGGATCTGTTGCCTCACCATGTGCATATCTCTGCAGATCTTTTCTAGTGCTGAGGCTACTCCATCTTCTGGTACCGGCTCCTCTTCCTTTAACTCATCTTCATTGCAGCTAGACTTCAGCAGGAGTCCTTAGAAGGCAAAAAAAAAAAACCTTAAAAACAACAATCAGAAACTTAGACTTACAGGCCCTACTGTTATACATCACTGAGGAGGATACCAGCTTGTGCCTGCCCTCCATCTTACACTGCTTTCCTGGGTGCTGTCCAGACAGCTCATCCTCCTAGAAGAAAGCTTCTCATAATAATATGGTGTTTTCTGTGCCTTATCTAAAAGTTATGTGACAACTTTATACCCAATCATATTATGTCAGTTATACAAAACGCACCTTCTCTTTGTATATACATTGTATAAGCACAACTACAATATACTGTATAAAAACCTCACCCCTTCCTCCATTAAAGATTCAGGATCCATTTTAAAAACATTATTCTAAATGTGACTGTGTCATTCTCTAAGCCGGTTCATATACCACTTGCACTAATTTGGACTTCTATATGGTCATAGTTAGATACACAGTCCAGTCATATTAATGTGACCACTGCCTACTTTTGTCGTCAACATTAAATAACCAATCGCAGAAGGCACGTGTCATCAGCCATCTGGGTGCACTCATCATTGTGGAAGGCACGATGGATCAACACAAGTATGCATCTATTCTTGCAGACCATGTTCACCCCTACATGCGAATTGCTTTTCCTCAGGATGATGGCATCTACCAGCAGGACAATGCGACGTGTCATAAAGCTCGCAGTGTACGTGCGTGGTTGGAGAAGCACCAGGATGAGTTTACTTTATTCCCTTGGCCAGCAAATTCCCTGGACTTGAACCCAATCGAGAATATGTGGGACCACCTCGATCGGGTTGTTCGTGCCATGGATGCTCAACCGCGTATAGCGCAGCTGGTCACGTACTGGATTTGGCATGGCTCAACACCCCAGTGATCATCATCGCAACATCCCCTCTCTTCCTGCACGCCTCGCAGCAGTCCGCTCTGCCAAAGGTGGTTATTCTGGATTTTGACAGGTGGTCACATTAATGTGACTGGACAATGTATTTTATGGAGTTGTAAGAGGGACCAATGCAAAGTTATGGGTTAGAAGGAGGGAGCAGACTCCCTATGTCACCCCACTGGTACCCCACAAATTGATCATGGGGTACTAGTGTGGTTCCCCTGGCCTGCTATTGGTTTATTCTGGATAAGCTATGGCGGTTTATCACTGTACTGTAGTAAATTTTCAGTATTAGAAATTCTAAGATTTTTTTTTCTTCTATGCGCATGTACATTGCTCTGTTCACGTTACCATCATGGCTTCCTTTCCTTGCTGAGCCATTAGATAACTATGATGGCTTAATTTATTTATTTAATCAAATGCCAAAATCTATCATTTCCTCAGATTTCTGTCTTTTTTAATGTGTTAAAAAAATTGCTGCAGTCTGTGACCATTAAACTGTAAATGAATCCTTAGGCTGAAAAGTCCTTGACCACATCATTATCCTTATACATATGAAGTATGACTATAGTACCTTGATATAATGGGAATGTCCCAGCAGCAGTCTTATCTGACTTTTGGGTTCTACCTCCAATGTATGTAATGAATATGGTTTCTACGATCCCAATAGCCATGAGACTCATTGTACCGATAAAGAATATTACTGCAACACAACAGAGGAGAAATCTATAAATGCACAGATAACA
Source organism: Leptodactylus fuscus (assembly GCF_031893055.1). Lineage (NCBI taxonomy): Eukaryota > Metazoa > Chordata > Amphibia > Anura > Leptodactylidae > Leptodactylus > Leptodactylus fuscus. The sequence goes on from NC_134270.1 coordinate 132,903,961, forward strand.
CAGGGATAAGCAGATCATAAGCCCATAATTCAGTCATTCTATGAGATCACAAATGATGAAGGTCATTGATATCCTCTATGGAAACTGTTAGATCAACTATGTTAATTTTCCTGAAGATCCTATTTTAAAGGATCAAGAGATAGGTGATTGCCAATTTTGCCGCCATTCACATTGAAAATACATTCATTGAGAAAAACAAGCATGCACCCAGGTAGAAATATTGCTGCAACTCAGTATGACCTCCATTAGAGAGGATTGTTTGATCCCCTTACAAGCATAAGTAGCTCCTACGGCTTCCTTCTCCAACATCCAGACACCGATGGCACCTTCATTACACACCCCTGTCTCTGTACTCACCAGTTTCAGGCACTTAACAGAAGGAAATTTGAAATCTGCACTCATTACGTGTCCTGCCTTTGACAGTCTACTAGCATCTCTTTTGATGGTAGCGGTGTCGTGAATAAGAAACTTGGATTGCTACAGTCTAGAATTGTTTCATCTTTAGCAACAAATCTTGGCTCTATATGGTATCTCAGGTCACATTAAATTTGAGATTGGTCTGGGAACTCATTCATTTTGTGGTCTGTTCTCAAGTCTGAATTAATTGTGGATTTGGTCTGAGGTTAGAGTTATTGTAGGGCTTTGGTGTGGAGTTTGATTAGTTTTAGGATCTAGTCTGGTGTCTAATTTATTTTCGTACTTTGTTGGGGGTCTGTTACACATCATTTTCTGCCCCTGCATTTATTTGTATCCTACTTCTCCAGCACTAGAATTTTGGTACTATAAAGCATTGGGCAGACATATAGGTACGTCAATGGGCACCTGGGAAAGCAGCAGGCTTGTTATTGGTGGTAGCATCTGGATAACGTGTTAAACAACTGGGGTTGTGTTGCTATAGAGAATGGGAATGGGATACAGAGAAGAGATGCCAAAAATGTCTGGACAGCAAGCTCTGCAGTTGTTGGGAGAAGCAGTCATGGCGAAAAAGAAGCAGTCAAGAAAGAAAAAGAAATGTGAACAATTTGAACCAGAGCAGATATCATCTGTGATCCCTTGAATGTAAGACATTCTTTTACAGCCAGAAGCTTTACTTGAGGACATACAAAATGTTTCTATGAAAATATAGAAAAGTGCATTTTACCTTTATTTTAAAGTATCAGTGAAAGCAGTCATGTCCCCCTTACCAATTATAGGAGGTTGATCAGAGGATGCAGGCAAGAAATCATTCAGGAGGAGCATGAGAACAGATATGCCCAAGAGCAAAGTGATCTTGAAGCCGATTTTTTCATTGTATGCTTTGGGAACAAAGTTACTTAACAGGTCCAGAACCAGAAGAGCCATGGAAGGTAAGATTAAGGCAAGTATGTATAGGCTCGATTCTCTCTGTATGGTCGCCTGGGGAGTTACAAATATATAAAATCCAAATGAAGATGATAAAATATGAACTTTATTTCCAAACCCTAACTAGTTCCTACATCTCTTTTTTTTCCCCCTACGCCCTACAGCAGCACAAGATGGGGTATTCCTGCCCCTGTGTGCTGTTAGGACAGGTGGAACTTTTAATTAGCTAACAGTTTTCCCCTTATAAGAAGCTGAGAGACCTCCTTCCCCCCTGTGTTTTTTTCTGTCCTGTGTGACTGGACAGGTGGAGGAGGCTGTGGCCTCCTCTATGGTTTAGAGTAAGGTGTCTTAGATCCTTTTTTCTCTTTCTCTTCCTTTCTGAGAGAAAGATCTATGTTTATACTGCAGTCTCTTGTCTAACGCTAGGTTCACACTAGCGCCCGGAGTCCGTTCTGAGCTTTCCGTCTTCTGCATCCAGAAGACAGCAAGCTGTCAGACCAGGTCCGGCCGTGTGCGCTGGTGAGCGTTTTATGCTTTCCATCGTGAAACCGTTTTTTTTAAACTGGACACAGAGTACTGCATGTCCGACTCTGTGTCCGATTTAAAAAAAAAAACGGTTTGTGGCGAAGAGCATAAAATCCTCACCGGCGCTCACGGCTGGACATCTTTGAAACCCATTCAAATGAATGGGTTTGAAAGAGTCCTGCAGGTTTCCATCTCCTGCTCAGTTTTGTGCAGGAAACGGAAACCTGCATGAACGGAGACCGGGCGCAGAGGTGAACGATCCCTAGGTAGTGGCCCCGGTCGTAGCCACCCTGCGCCTCCAAGGGATCTTTATTGTCCCATACCTAGATGACTGGCTCCTAAAAGCCCGGTCAAAGGAGGTTCTTGTCACACAGTTGGAATCCACTGTGGCTTTCTTTAAAAGAGCTGGGCTGGCTAATAAACTGGCAGAAGTCAGTAGTGGTTCCATCTACCCGGATTCAATTTCTGGTGTTTATCCTGGATTCTCTCAGCATGACTATCTCCCTGCCTCTTCCTCGGAAGGAGAAGATTGGTCAAGCAGCTCATCACCTGTCCATAGCCCAGAAGGTTATTATCAGGACTGCCATGAAGCTCCTAGGTCTCATGTCCGCAGCCATCAAGGCAGTTCTGTGGCCCTATGGCACATGCGCCCCTTACAGTGCGAGATCCAGAGAGTCTGGAACCACAGTCCTTCAGGGCTACAGAAGCCTATCCAGTTATCCATCAGAACCCGTCGATCACTGGCTTGGTGGTCCCAGCTCAGAGACTGGAAGTCCACGGTCCAGACATCCTGGACCCTGTTGACCACAGATGCCTTCCTCACAGGTTCACGGTTCTGGGGGAGACCCCGGTACGTGGGACCTGGAACCAGCTAGAGAAGGCTCATTCGTCCAACTGGCGAGAGCTCACTGCGGTGCACCGTGCGCTTCTAATGTGTGCACCCCACCTGCAAGGGAAAGCTGTGAGAGCGAGAACAGACAACTTAACAGCAGTCCAATATATCAACAAACAAGCGGGGAACCAGATCACCCTCGCTTCTGCAGGTGACGAATCTAATATTCTCCTGGGTGGAGAGGAATCTTTCACAACTATCAGCAGTTCATATTCGAGGTCGGCTGAATATCCTTGCGGATCAGCTAAGCAGAGGCCTGGTGACGGCAGGTGAATGTTCCCTAAATCCAGACATCTTTCATCATCTCACCGAGATTTGGGGTCTCCCCAAGGTGGATCTGATGGCCACCCAGTACAACGCCAAAGTGAGGAAGTTTTGCTCCCTCTACCGGGAAAACAATCCTTTGGCAGTAGATGCCCTGTCAATACCTTGGAGGTTCAAACTAGCATACGTTTTTCGTCCGATTCCCATGATTCCGAAGGTATTGGTGAAACTCAGGCACGACCAGACTTCGGCAATGGTGATCACGCCGTTCTGGCCAAAGAGGGCATGGTTTACCCACCTCATCTTGATGAGTCCAGGGACCTACTGGAGGCTTCCACAAGTCCAAAACCTGGTAACTCTAAACAGACAGCCCTGCCTGGACCTGGACAGGTTCAACCTCACTGCCTGGAGGTTGACTGCACCGTATGCAGAGATAGAGGATTGGCCCAGGCCGTTCTAAGAACTTTGGCCCATTCAAGAGCGGATTCAACTAACAGGAGTTACCAAAGGATCTCTCGGATATTTCAAGATTGGTGTGTGGATAGGTAGCTTAACAACTCTGCTATCGAATCGGTCTTGGAGTTCCTACAGAGTGGCCTGGATAAGGGGCTAACTCCAGCTACCCTGAAGGTTCATGTTTCAGCACTTTCCGCTCTTCTGGGGACCCGGTTATCACAAAATCCTCTAATAAAGCAATTCCTTAGAGGGGCCTCTAGGCTCCGCCCTCAGGTACAGCCCCCTGTCCCGCAATGGGACTTGGCTGCGGTTCTCCAGGGGCTTTGTTCTCCCCCCTTTGAACCCTTAACAGAAGTGGACTGGAGATATCTCTCCTACAAGGTAACCGTCTTGTTGGCAATTACCTCTGCCAAAATGGTTGGAGAATTACAAGCTTTGGCTGCCTTGGAGCCATTCATTACTTTTTTCCCTGATAGGGTTCAACTTAGGTTCATCCAGGGATTTTTACCTAAGGTCCCTACCTTTGGTAATATAAATCAAGTGATATCGCTGCCACTTCTGAGTTGGAGGAGAGGATGCACAAGTTGGACTTGGTCAAAGCATTGCGCATATATTTGGATCGTACAGCTTCCTTTAGAAAAACCTGCTCATCAATACCTATGGCCATAACAAAGGTGTTAAAGCCTCTAAAGCCACCCTGTCAAGATGGATCAGGGAGGCCATCGCTTGCTCTCTTCACGCTCAAGACCTACCAGTACCGGAATTTGTGCGTGCCCACGCTACCAGAGCTGGACCAACTTCTGGGCAGAAAGACGCTCGCTCTCCTTAGAGCAGATATGTTCCGCTGCTTCCTGGAGTTCTCATTTGATGTTCGCCAGACACTGCAGATTGGACTGGCGCAGCTCAGAGGCCGCAGCCTTCAGACATTCTGTCTTGGCATCTGTTTGCCAAGATCTCCCGCCCTAGTTGGTATTATACTTGCTAGTTCCCCATCTTGTGCTGCTGTTGGGCGTAGGTGGAATGGAAGATTATAAGGATAATCTGTTTTCCCTTAGCCCAAACAGCAGCACAAGCCTCCCTCCTATTGTTTATGGTAATGTTTCTATTGTTATATTGCCTTTTATACTAACACAGGGGGAGGAGGTCTCTCCAGCCTCTTATAGGGGGAAAAACTGTTAGCTAATTAAAAGTTCCACCTAACAGCACACAGGGGCAGGAATACCCCATCTTGTGCTGCTGTTTGTGCTAAGGGAAAACAGATTATCCTTATAATCTTCCATTCTATTCCTTATCCTTACTATTTTGTGTAGTCAGGGGCGTAACTACCACGGTTGTGGCTGCCACAGGGCCCGGGTCATTAGGGGGCCCGGTGGGCCTCTGATGTTTGTTTTTTTATAGTATGTTACCTGCTGGAGTAAATCTAGGAGGCAATGAGCTCTATTTACTAACCGATTCCCACTCCTGCTCACAGCGGCCTGCGCTTCTCCTTCTGTGGAGGCGACTGTGATCAGGAGAGGGGATCAGTAAGTGAGGCCTTGGGCCCACAAACCCTAACAAACACTGCTATAATTATACTTTGGGGTCTTTTCAAGTCCCAGAGTATAATGATTGGAGACCCAGGGGAAGTGAGGGAACATAAATATCACTGTAACTTACCTCTCCGCAGGCTTGTTTGGTGATGTTCCTAGACGTCATGTGGGTCAGGCCTGCGTCGCAACAAATAATGATGATTCCGTAATGCCTGTTCCAACATTGAACATCTCCAAAATCAGTGGGGAGTGTGCCAGAGCCAGGGAGAGGCAGGTAACATTGTTTTTAATGTTTGTATCCTCCCCTGGGTGGGGATTGGTTGGGGTCAGGGGGAGAGAGGGGGGTCCCCATGTCAAATGCTCAGCCATTTCTAGCTACACCACTGTGTGTAGTACTTGAAGAATTAGCTAAACCATCAATCGTATTGTTCCAGCATTGCCCAGATCTCTGTTTCCTGGTCCCATCTAGGCACAGAGGATGTGCCGGACAATGCCCTCTTAGCCAAAAACTGATTGTGGGCATTGTCTGTGTGTTGAAACAGGAGCTGGAAGTGGAGACCAGCTGTGAGCAGAGCAGTGTGAGAACAGGGACATACAGTAAAAGGGACTTGAGAGTATTCGTTGTTGTAAAAAAGTTTTACCTACTTTGGCCATTGCCGCAAATTTTATTCCCACTAGAATACCACTTTTACAATTAATATAACATCTACAACCAGATTTATAGATTTAAACTAATATATAATAAATAATATAAACATATTAACGCGAGCCAAAATGGTTTAGGGGAAACTGTAACTGTAAATCCCATTACCGTGTATAAGAGCCTTGAGTAGCCATCCTGTGGTTTATATTCCACCGTTACTTCCAGTGGATGCCACTCTCCATTGTCAACAAAGTACTTAAGACGTTCACTGTTCACGTCAGAGGAATTCTTCTGAGACGTCAATATAAGACTATTTTCTAGAAAGTACAAGATTGTGATACCTTTATATGATACAGGAAAGGAGAGTTGGGACAATATATCCATGTGTACTGTATATATACAAATAATCTCGGGAAATTAAAGGGAGTCTGTCACCAGAAGCCAAGATATTAACTGAGCCTTGCAAATAGATAAGTTAGGGTCACCTGAATCAAACAGTGTTTTCCCCTTGTGAATCTGTGTCTCTTTTGCAACATGCCATCAGCAATAGAGGCACCGATTTACAAGGGGAAAACACTGTTTCAGGTGATACTAAACTATCTGTGGGGTTGGATTTTGGATAGAGACTACTTTCAAATTCCAAGAAATTTACAGAAATGCTGAAATGAAAATCTTGAGAGTTTGAGCAAATAAAAATATGCATAAAAAGTATTTTGTAAAAGGACTTGACATACATGTTTAAGACACAAATTCTTGCATTATGGAATAGCAGCAAAGACACCTCAGCTGTGTATAGTAAGAATTTGGGATCTTATTTGGTATCCATTGAGAACATCTAAAATTGTGTTGCACAATGACTTAACAAGGCGACTCACCTTTATGCATGGCACTGATAAGGGTTACAGAACATGTCTGAACATCAAATGGAAAGTAGTAAAAGTCCAAAATACATGTGCTTGACAAATGCGTGGGTTTAACAGCTGTAATCGTGCCGTCATGGCTTAGGTTGGCATACTTCATCCAAGAGGTCGAATCCTCAATAACTCTGAGGACAGAAGTAGATTGAAACTAAAACTTTACAAAATTTTAATCCACAGATGGTTAAAGTTAAAGGGGTTATCCAGTTTCTAACATTGATGGCCGAGGCCGGGTTCACACAACTTTTTTTCAATATGGAAATATGGTGTTGTGAATTGCAGCAGATACTACTATGGATGTGTTTGTGTGCTCCATTATACAAATAGACAGCATATGAACCAAAAATATACTCATGTCAGATCGATTCATAATCGGGGTCTTAGAATACGTTTCTTACTGTTCAACGTAGTAGAGGTCCGGCACCCAGAAGTAGGACAATGGAATTGTTGTATGGCTTATATTACAGAATTGTTCAGGGTCCCATGATAAAAAATCATTTTTCCATGTCTACAGATAAATAGTTATATTTAGAAAGCAAAAAAGCAAATGTTTTTAACAAAGACATAATAAATCATTTGAAAAAAAAATCTATTTACCAAGTAAATCCAAAAATATGTAGTTATCGTCTGTGTCTTCTCAACCTGTGGAAGTAAAATGGACACATGATAACAGATTATTTACTACATGCTAGAAATCTTTGGGATTAAAGGAGTTCATAACCCTTCAATAGCATTTGGCCCAAATCTCATCCATTCTTCCCAACTTTCCAACACACATGCATATTTAGCTTGGTTGAGAGCAATGTGTTCTCAATGGTGAGATGGGAGTAAGCCACTGACCGCCAATGGTGGCCTCTTATCTAGCAGCCTACTACCTGCACCAAGTACAAAGGGTTGGGCATGTTGACAATGGAACATGGCTGATCCTTCTTTCTCCTGACACATAAAATTGTTGTCCAGTCTCACCAAAATTGTCAGGAGTTAGGGTCTCCCCAAATTGTCAGTGTCGACTGCCTTTAACGTTTATATAAACGGGACTATTTTGCAGACCAGTTGTGGGGATGACCACTAGGACCTGTACCAAACATGAGAATGGGGATCCCATTCCCCTGTCTGAATGGAGCACTGTGATAAAGTTGCTCTCTCAGGTAGATTGATTCAGTATAGCCAAGAATAATCCAAACACACACAGGTAGGGAGTTTAATGCAGATTGTTTGTCTATATTAAATGGCCTGGTCATTACCCTTGAAAGTAGCTATGAGAACTGCTTTGACTGGGTCAAAGAGCATCCAGTCAAGTGGAAAGGTTCTCAGGATGACTTTTGTGGTCTCAATATCTTCAATTTTCCAATATATTTTAAAATTAAGAAGTATATACTGTTCATACAAAATAGAGTGAAGTCATTGTACAAAATTGTGTAGCTTTACACTTTTTTTTTTCTTTTGCATCTACCGTATTATTACAGCAGATGTCTGGACTTTAATCATGGTGACCACTCAGATCCTATGGGGCCACCATACCTGTTGGGTTTCCGCTGTATAAACCCTTCTGATGCCTTAGTCAAACCTGACCTTCTATTACAGGCTGCCAAAGCAGCCTGTAATCGAAGTCTACAGTATATATTTTACTTTACATTGCAGTGCATTAGCATTGCAGTTATTACATTAGCAATCAGACCCCTTGGGGTTCAAGACCCCTGGGGAAAGGGGGGTCCAAAGATAAATGTAAAAATAAATCAAATATCTAATCTTTCCCTAAATAAGATACATCATCACATAGTTACATAGTTACATAGTTACATAGTTGATGAGGTTGGATAAAGACATTAGTCCATCAAGTCCAACCTATAACCCTACAATCCCTACAGTGTTGATCCAGGGGAAGGCAAAAAAAAAACCCATGAGGCTTATGCCAATTGCCCTATTTCAGGGGAAAAAATTCCTTCCCGACTCCAAATCTGGCAGTCAGTATAAAACCCTGGATCAATGTGTCCTTAAAATCTACACATAAACTACAATTATAATCTGAGGACCTCTTCAGACCAGCAGAGTAATATTAGCAGAGGCCACAGGGAGGTATCAAGCTTATAAACAGTGTTACTTAGCTGTCCTGGGGTCCGGTGCGGCTCCCCGTGCTCCTCTGGCGTACACATGGGTCACGTAGTGTAATGACGCATACCCTATGTGACTGCCTGATGTCAACTCTGTAGGCCAGAGGTCATGAGGAGCAGCACCGGAGCTCAGGACAGGTAAGTAACACTGTTTTATGTTTGTTTACTTCCCTGTGGCTTCTGCTAATATTACTCTATGGGTCCAAAGAGACCCTCGGAGTATAATTGTAGTTTGTGTGTAATTTGGATTTGGATGAACTCTAGAAAAATGTGGGTTTGGCTGAAGCCAATATTGTAAGAAAATCTCTATGTATGTGTGATTTAATTGATGTAGTTGCATGGGGGCCACTGTGTGACATTATACTTCATGCAGAGCCCACTATGGGGCCTTACACTGTATGGGGCCGCTATGGGGCATTATACTGTATTGGGCCTCTATGGGGCATTATACTGTGTGGGGGCCACTATAGGATAGTATACTGTATGGAAGGGCCATTATAGGGCTCTATACTGTATAGAGGGGCCTTCATGGGACAATATACTCTATGGAGGGGCCACTACGGGAGATTATACAAGTATGGGGGCCACTATGGGACATTATACTATATGGGGGCTGCTATGGCACTGTGGGAGGTTCTATTTTAAATGTGGAGGCCATTATATTACATGAGAGGGACACTGTGGGGGTCATTATATGATATGTGGGGCACTGAAATGTGAGGGCCATTATACTACATGAGGGGGAACTGAGGAACCTTTAAAGCAATGCATGGACAACCAGCTTTTGGACTCTAATTCTAATGTTCACCGGAGGTCCCAGCTGACACCTCCTATTGTGTGGATAGGGGAGTAACTGCAAATAAGCTGAATATTCCTTTAATTTTCTTGTTCCCTAGAATATGATCTTACCACAGCCAGGATGGAAATAAATACTATGTCCACTGTGATTATTAATGGCTTTGTCCAGTCATTTTTAGGCATTGTCATTAATAGCTGATGTTCACGTTCCGTTATATTGAGATACTCGATCACATCGTACTGCTTGCATGTCTGATGTAGCAATGCTCCTGGGAGGTTATCTAGATGGGAAGAGAGATAATGGATAGTATTAGCGATGACCGCAACAAATGTGGCGATTTTAATACATTTTTTGACTTAGGTTAAATGTGAACAAATATTTTCTAAAATAAAAATGTGCGATATCTCTAAAAAGCCGTATTGGTACAAACTGGCCCTATACAGCTAAAATTATAAGTACATTAACCACAGCCTTGAGAATGATAGAAATATCATGGTGGATCTGTGCCATTCCTCTAGTTAGTCTGTCCAGTCAGTGTGAACAGTGTCAGAATTTGTAGGGACACCAAAGAGAATAGTAACACCATATTTGACATCGGATATCAAAAAGCGGAGTAGAAAGTTTTTGGCCTTATGGTCCACCCATTTATATAAGATACGCCCCAACCTATAGCATTTGAGTCACAAATAGTAAATACAGCCATTACAGACTAATTAATACAGATTTACAGAGAGCCCCCCCCCCCCAAAAAAAAGACCTTTATTATAAAGACCACACACCAGATCCCCTTTAGTACAGACCCCAAACCAGGTCTTCTTTTAATTCAAAAACTCCCTTTATGCAGAGCACAGACCAGACAAGTATATACCGTATACAACCTCCAGTCCTTGTACCTTGGAGCACCACAAAATGAATAATACTACACCCACATGAACTGTTACAGATCAAAACCTATGAACAAATACAGACCACATATTGGACCCCATATAAAAATACAGACCATGTACATAACTGCAGACCCTGTACACAAATACAGACCCCAGACCATATCCCATAAATACTGCATACTAGACCAAACATATTCAGACCCCCTCAGTTGCCATAAAAAAATTTGCAGGCCCCCAAATAAATTCAGAATCCCTATACTAATACAGATGCCAGAACAAACTCCTTTAGGTAAACACACTCCCTACAGATCCCAGACCCCTAAGTAAATACAGACCCCCGATGAGACTTGTTAAAAAAATATAGAACTGCCCCGGGTGCTTGTGGGACTGCCCTGTGGTATAACAATTCTGGCACAGGGTGGTGACTTTTTGGACTCGGTAGAGGAGAAAGTAAAGTTGATCCTTCTTTCAAAAGTGGGAAAGTTTCATAACCGTATTGCCGCCCCAAAACATGGAGAAAAGACATCAAACAGTGCTTTGTCTCCATGACCTGGAGGTAGGTATAGAGCCCTCCAGGGCTGGGATGGGTTGGCGCAACTGTTCTGATTCAGACCAGAGCATTCATAGGTTTTTCTTTGGATTGTTGGTATTTACTAACACAATTGCACCCTGTAAACAATTGACACCATTGTAAGGAACTGGAATCCCACTTTGGGCTGTATATGGATCGTTTTTATTATCTACGTACCTACCGTCTTATTATATGATAAACATCACATTGTACTTCATTGTATGTTATAACATATCTCATGGATCCCACTGACTTGTACATAGTGTTTCTTTTTTTGTTGTGTTGTTTGGCTTATTGGAAAATCTCAGTTAAAAAACATACAAATCTCAGACCCCCCTCCCCTTATTGCAGACCCCCCAGACTGCCCCTTTATACACACCTCAAGCCAGATTACTCCATTATACAAACCTCCGAGTTGTCTTGTAGATACTCACCTTTCTTCATTCACTGCTCTGAAAACAATGTGCTGATGTTGGTCCATGTGTCAGGAGTGAAGATGGGTTCAGGAATGGTAAGGTTATATAACAGTGACGTCTTGAGGATTTGCCTGCTTTTTCTGAAGTCTGGAAGATTGCCCAGTTTTTGGTAGTCTCCTGGGCAACCCAGGAGAGCTGGCAAGTGTGGGTAACATTCCTTAGTCGATGTATTCATTCATTATCGGGAGGAATACCATAACGACATATAATTCTAATGATCCAGTATGATTATTACATAGAGAATACAAGCATTTGCTAGAACAGATGTCAGCAGATATACAGGTCCTTCTTACCAGATAATCCTGGCAGACACAATGTAATCCACACTGTCAAGCAGAAAACACTACATTGCTGCAGAAACCATATGAATACATAGAAAGCATTATACATACCCACAAGGAGATACAAGAGCAGCATCCACATTGCTCCTGGATTTCTGGCAGTCTTCAGTGAGGGAGTGATGGCGCATTTATACTGAGCAGCAGGAAGCCTCCTTAATAAGTGTATCACGTTCAGTCCCCTGTGTATTGTCTGAACATTTCCTTTTATGGATTTTGCTTATCAAGACAATTTTTTAATGTTCTGAAGATGTTAATACAATTTACAACCTCTTAGATTTTGAAAAATGACTATTATGGATAACACTGGACTGAAGGTTTTTTTCCCCAGATATTGCTCAGTTTGAAAAGACATAGACGTAGATTTACTATGAATAGATATGAATGGATTCTGGCATAAAAGACACCAAAATGTAACTTTTTTGATGCATCTTGGTGCATTTTAGTATCTAGTGTGAGATCATTTTTTTTCCAGACAAGCAGGTATGAAGTTACAGGAAAATTGACAGGGCTCTATTCAGAAAATGCAGTAAACTGCGGCAAAATTTTGGCTCCAAGTAAGCCAATTAAGGGGTGGCATAAATATATACCGTATATACTCGAATATAAGCCGACCCGAATATAAGCCGAGGCCCCTAATTTTACCACAAAAAACTGGGAAAACTTATTGACTCGAGTATAAGCCTAGGGGGGAAATGCAGCAGCTACTGGAAAATTTCAAAAATTAAAATGGTCGGAGTTTTTGGGTGCAGTAGATGCTGAGGAAGGGGAGGGGGTGTTTTGGTTGTCTGTCTGCCCCTTCCCTGAGCTTGAGGACTGAGTTTATTTTACCCCACTTGGAATTCAGCCTGGCTGAATGTAGGGTATCTGCAGTGCTCCTATTAACCTCCTCCTGACGGAACAGGAGCACTGCAGATCCCCTATATTCAGTAGACTGGGCACTTTCAGACACAGGGATACCTAATGTGTATGTGTTTCACAGTCATTTTCTACTTTTGTATGTATTCTAGGGAGAGGAGGGATTTAGAATTTTTATTTTCTTTAAATCTCCTTTTTTATTTTATTTTTTGGCTCTATTTTATGGGAGATTCTATATGCTGGTCATAGACCCCCCCCCCCCCTTTAAAAAAAAAATAAAAATTTTTTTTTTTTTTTGCTGACTTGAGTATAAGCCGAGGGGGCTTTTTCAGCACAAAAACTGGGCTTTAAAATTCGGCTTATACTCGAGTATATACGGTACATTAGATTTTAGACTGATACCCTTTGTCTCAAACAAATGTTCATCGATGCCTGTTCCAAACCACAAATAGCAATGAACATTCCATCAAAGTTCATTTACCCTAACACAGGCTATTTAGTAGATTAAAGTCTGACTATATAAGGCTGGGTTCACACCAGTGCTTGCATTCCATTCCAGAATTTCATCCCCAAATCCACTTGAATAATGTAGAGAGAAAAATCCTACATATAAAAAGTTCTTTTGTGAATTTTAGATGAGGTTTCTGAAAAACAATACAATACACAGGTCTGTCAGTTTCGCTTATATGCATATTATTACAGACTACGGATGGCCGAATAAATCCAACACATCCGATTTTGGTTGTGACCAACTGTAGTTGATGGTCGGATATATGGAAAGAAGATTTGTAGGCTTATGTACAAACAATTGTTCACCGAACGTTCAAAATTTGCCATGTCAGCAGTTTAACATCTAAGGGTGCATTCACACTACGTAACGCCGGGCGTGTATGAGAGCCGTACACGCCGGCGTTACAGCAGGGCTGCCGAACACTTCCCATTCACTTCAATGGGAGCGCTCGTAAACGCCGCTGTTACGAGCGCTCCCATTGAAGTGAATGGGAAGTGTTCGGCAGTCTGCCGTAATGCCGGCGTGTACGGCTCTCATACACGCCCGGCGTTACGTAGTGTGAATTCACCCTTAATGTGTAAGGCCAGCTACAGACTAGAGAGTCTAAAGCTGCACCAGATTTACACAACATTTTAGACTGCTAATGTGACATATGAACACTGGGCGAAAAATGGAATATTCCCCCCATACAGCCAACATAAACTAATTCGGTTGTAATGGTCTTCTTTGGCTGGCTGTCAGCTATAATAGTTTGTTAATGGGCTAGATTGACAAAATTATGCCCGATATTTGCATGACGGGCACATCCATAATTAAAGTGTATGTCATCATTTCATTGGCATTGACCAACTTTCACATGTGAACAAATGTTAACTGAAATGTCTGTTGTTTGTGTGTTGGGTTCAGTTCAGTTGGGCCAGTAAATGCGGCTGATACATGGACGATGGTCTGAAAACGGCCGTGTGAAGCCAACTACTAAGATTTTCTATCAGTCACACAGAGTTTTTGGGGGGCTACAGACACTTTGTTTGAGTCACAAGTGGTGCTTTGAGCCTGCTTATTCCCACAGACCACACAACTGTGATGTGTATAGTGTATGTAACCCCCTTAAATTGGACTTTTCACAGCCTTCACCAACTCCATAGGCATCTATAGTTCTTGAAATCCATTTGGAGGAACTGTGGGAGGTTCAGGATCGGTAAGCCACCTAAATGTATAACTCTGTAATGTATAAGGCCAGGCTTTTAAGATGATTTGATGTGGGAATAAAAGCGATGTAAGCAATTTAATGCTTAAATTGCTTGCATTGCTTTTACTAGGGATGCTATCAGTGATTTTTCAGGCCACAAAACTCTGGGGTCACTTCTCATATTAATAATTTAAAGCCCCGACCACAGGAGCCCTTATTGCTTCACTCTGCAACATCTAAGGTGTGTAATAAAGTTCTGCAGCATCTGAGTTGTAAGTTATGATGTTCTGCAGCAGCTGAGGTCCTTCATCTGTAGTGGTGTGTGTGTTATTATGCTCTGCAGTACCTGAGATGTGTATTATGAGGTTCTACAGTCTCTAAGTTGTATATTTTGATGTTCCACCGCAGGTAAAGTGTACATTATGAGGTTTCCTGCATCTTGGGTGTGTATTATAAGTGCGAGAACAACAGAGGAGTATATTATGATGTTCTTCTGCAGCAAAGGGGTGTATTACTATGTTCTGCCGCATATAAGGTATGTATGATAGGTTTATGTAGCTGTTGAGGTATGTACATTGTTGGCCAAAAGTATTGGCACCCCTGCAATTCTGTCAGATAAGACTCAGTTTCTTCCAGAAAATGATTGCAAGCACAAACTCTTTGGTATTAATATCTTCATTTATTTTGCTTGCGATGAAAAAAAAACAAAAGAGAATGAAAAAAAAAATCAAATCATTGATCATTTTACACAAAACTCCAAAAATGGGCCAGACAAAAGTATTGGCACCCTCAGCCTAATACTTGGTAGCACAACCGCTTCCGGTAACCATCAATGAGTTTCTTACAAGGCTCTGCTGGAATTTTAGACCATTCTTCTTTGGCAAACTGCTCCAGGTCCCTGAGATGTGAAGGGTGTCTTCTCTAAACTGCCATCAAGAGACCTCTCCGCAGGTGTTCTATGGGATTCAGGTCTGGACTCATTGCTGCCACTTTACAAGTCTCCAGTGCTTTCTCTCAAACCATTTTCTAGTGCTGACCTGAAGTGTGTTTTGGGTCATTATCCTGCTGGAAGACCCATGACCTCTGAGGGAGACCCAGCTTTCTCACACTGGGCCCTACATTATGCTGCACAATGTGTTGGTAGTCTTCAGACTTCATAATGCCATGCACACGGTCAAGCAGTCCAGTGCCAGAGGCAGCAAAGCAACCCCAAAACATCAGGGAACCTCCGCCATGTTTGACTGTAGGGACCGTGTTCTTTTCTTTGAAGGCCTCTTTTTTTCCCCTGTAAACTCTATGTTGATGCCTTTTCCCAAAAAGCTCTACTTTTGTCTCATCTGACCAGAGAACATTCTTCCAAAACATTTTTGGCTTTCTCGGGTAAGTTTTGGCAAACTCCAGCCTGGCTTAAGCAGTGGGGTCTCCCTGGGTATCCTACCATACAGTCCCTTTTCATTCAGACGCCAACGGATAGTACGGGTTGACACTGTTGTACCCTTGGACTGCAGGGCAGCTTGAACTTGTTTGAATGTTAGTCAAGGTTCTTTATCCACCATCCGCACAATCTTGCGTTGATTTTTCTTTTGCGTCCACATCTAGGGAGGTTAGCCACAGTGTCATGGGCTTTAAACTTCTTGATGACACTGCGCACGGTAGACACAGGAACATTCAGGTCTTTGGAGATGGACTTGTAGCCTTGAGATTGCTCATGCTTCCTCACAATTTTGCTTTTCAAGTCCACAGACAGTTCTTTGGTCTTCTTTCTTTTCTCCATGCTCAATGTGGTACACACAAGGACACAGGACAGAGGTTGAGTCAACTTTAATCCATTTCAACTGGCTGCAAGTGTCATTTACTTATTGCCACCACCTGTTAGGTGCCTCAGGTAAGTAACAGGTGCTGTTAATTACACAAATTAGAGAAGCATCATATGATTTTTCAAACGGTGCCAATACTTTTGCCCACCCCCTTTTTTATGTTTGCTGTGGAATTATATCCAATTTGGCTTTTTGACAATTCTTTTTGTGGTTTTCCATTGAAGACAAATTAAATGAAGATAATAATACCAAAGAATTTGTGATTGCAATCATTTTGTGGAAGAAAATGAGTATTATCTGACAGAATTGCAGGGGTGCCAATACTTTTGGCCAACACTGTATGATGATGTTCTGCAGTCATAAACTCTTTTGTGGCAGTAAAGTCTAAGTTCATGAGAAATAGGAAAAAGGAAATCCAGCTCCATTCCTTAGATCTCAGCAATATGGAAAGGATCTAGAGCGACAGTGCTCACTACATACTCTGGATTTTAACCAATGTAAAATAAAAGCTATGTTTTAAGAGGGACCTAAGGAATGGAGCTGGATTTCCTTTTTCCTATTTCTCTTGGACATTGCCCAGAGCCGATGGGTTCAACTTCCGTGCAACCTCCGTCCCAGTATATTTGGCATTTACCCAATGGAAATCACTTTATCCAAGAAGTTCAAGTAAGTGGGCTGTGAACCTTCCCCTACCCATTTCCCTTTATTACATTGTATACAAGTCTATATTCATATCTGTGTTGGAGATTCCTCTAGGAGCCACAGATTCCGATACACGATGGATCCCATTATAGTCAATGCAGTCCATTGAGATCCATACCATTATCAGTCATACAACAGATCTGTTCTTATTAGAAATGTAATTATTTATTTTTTCTCTTATAAAACAGAAAATTGTAAATCCCAATGGAGATGTGAACACAGACAAGTTAGCTTTCTTGAGAAAAGTTAGTGTTCTGTAAACCTTGAACTTTCTGAAGTTCAACATAGTTGAGCTAAGATGAGAAGTAAATGTTGGTGGGGGGAAATTACTGCTTTTTCTCTCTTTTGGCCAAATTCCCTACTCCCCTGCGTAATACTTCCACACATCCGCCCTAAACCTAATAGAAATATTGGTAAAGCATTGTTGAGATCTTGCTGTCTGTGTGGGGGATACCATAGGGGTTGGGACAAACATTTATCCACAGGTGAGCCCTATGATATTACTGAGTTGGTACATATAACGTCACAGGTGTTTGTAGTTTGTTACAGCCTACTTACCAATTGCAGTGACATATACACTCACCGGCCACTTTATTAGGTACACCATGCTAGTAACGGGTTGGACCCCCTTTTGCCTTCAGAACTGCCTCAATTCTTCGTGGCATAGATTCAACAAGGTGCTGGAAGCATTCCTCAGAGATTTTGGTCCATATTGACATGATGGCATCACACAGTTGCCGCAGATTTGTCGGCTGCACATCCATGATGCGAATCTCCCGTTCCACCACATCCCAAAGATGCTCTATTGGATTGAGATCTGGTGACTGTGGAGGCCATTGGAGTACAGTGAACTCATTGTCATGTTCAAGAAACCAGTCTGAGATGATTCCAGCTTTATGACATGGCGCATTATCCTGCTGAAAGTAGCCATCAGATGTTGGGTACATTGTGGTCATAAAGGGATGGACATGGTCAGCAACAATACTCAGGTAGGCTTTGGCGTTGCAACGATGCTCAATTGGTACCAAGGGGCCCAAAGAGTGCCAAGAAAATATTCCCCACACCATGACACCACCACCACCAGCCTGAACCGTTGATACAAGGCAGGATGGATCCATGCTTTCATGTTGTTGACGCCAAATTCTGACCCTACCATCCGAATGTCGCAGCAGAAATCGAGACTCATCAGACCAGGCAACGTTTTTCCAATCTTCAATTGTCCAATTTCGATGAGCTTGTGCAAATTGTAGCCTCAGTTTCCTGTTCTTAGCTGAAAGGAGTGGCACCCGGTGTGGTCTTCTGCTGCTGTAGCCCATCTGCCTCAAAGTTCGACGTACTGTGCGTTCAGAGATGCTCTTCTGGCTACCTTGGTTGTAACGGGTGGCTATTTGAGTCACTGTTGCCTTTCTATCAGCTCGAACCAGTCTGGCCATTCTCCTCTGACCTCTGGCATCAACAACGCATTTCCGCCCACAGAACTGCCGCTCACTGGATGTTTTTTCTTTTTCAGACCATTCTCTGTAAACCCTAGAGATGGTTGTGTGTGAAAATCCCAGTAGATCAGCAGTTTCTGAAATACTCAGACCAGCCCTTCTGGCACCAACAACCATGCCACGTTCAAAGGCACTCAAATCACCTTTCTTCCCCATACTGATGCTCGGTTTGAACTGCAGGAGATTGTCTTGACCATGTCTACATGCCTAAATGCACTGAGTTGCCGCCATGTGATTGGCTGATTAGAAATTAAGTGTTAACGAGCAGTTGGACAGGTGTACCTAATAAAGTGGCCGGTGAGTGTATAGTGCATAGGCATAGTTTATACCATACTTGTCCATATTTGTCAGATTGGATCTGATAGAGTGTCCCGTAAATCACCTTGCAAAAATTATGGGGTTTGTGCATGTCCCTTTTCGTGATGTGGTTAAGCAATGTGTTGGTTACACCCCTTTTATGGTCAAAGTCACAGATAGCTCAATGAATGTGGCAGCATTCCGCTTGGCCAAGGAGACTTGCCCACTCTTCCAGGAGTCTGGGACGCTTTTCAAGAGCCTCCTGAATATTTCTGAAGAATTGGCAAATATAGCTTATACGGATCTCAACCAAATTGTCCAAACCAGGCCACCCCGGCAGGTTCAGCTTGGGACCCGTATTTTCATCATAGAAAGTCAGAAGTTTTAATTGCTGGGGTCTGGGAGCTATGCCCACCATTAGCTGAAAAGAAGATGCTGATGTGCTTACTGTGGGAAGTACAGACTCATATACTTCCCAACTTTCAAGTTGTTAATATAGGGATGTGGAGGATGCCAGCTTGTGGCTGTTCTCCATTTTAGATTCCTTGCCAAGGCAAGCGTGTAGCCATCTTAAATTCCATTTCTTTGTTCTGCCCAGATAGCTCATCCTCCCTTAGAAGCTATAATGGGATATGGCTCCTATTGTGCCTTATCTAATAGCCATGTGCCAGAACTATGTTACAACTTTACAGCCAATCAACTTATGCTAATTATATTAATTCCACCTGTTCTTTGTCTATACCAGTGATGGCGAATCTTTTAGAGACCGAGTGCCCAAACTGCAACCCAAAACCCACATAGTGTTACAAAATGCCAACACGGTAATTTAACCTTAATACTCTGCGGATCTACAATTACACACAGTTATGGACCCACAAAATACAGTCATATAAATGGGGCTTTACAGAGCTTTCAATAATACAAACAACTTTGTACTGAAAGGTAATAGTTTGCATTTGGTACATTTTTGAACAATTTATGTTATTATTATTATTGTTTATTTATATAGCACCATTAATTCCATGGTGCTTTACATTTGGGGGTTTACATACAATACACAAAATATACAGGTAGATATAATACTAAGGGCTCGTTCACATCTGCGCCCGGTGTCCGTTCTGCAGGTTTCCATTTCCTGCATAAAACAGAGCAGGAGACGGAAACCTGCAGGAGTCTCTCTCACCCATTCATTTGAATGGGTGAGAACGCTGTCCAGCCGTGAGCGGCGGTGAGTGTTTTATGCTCTCCGCCGTGAAACCGGGTTTTATAATCCGGACACAGAGTCGGACATGCAGTACTCTGTGTCCGGATTAAAAAAAACGGTTTCGCGGTGGAGAGCATAAAACGCTCACCGACGCTCACGGCCGGACCCCGTTTTTAGTTTCCATCTTCTTGCATGCAGAAGACGGAAAGCACAGAACGGAGACCAGAACGCAGGTGTGAACCTAGCGTAACAGTGACTGACTGGCACAGTGGGGTAGAGGGCCACTGCATAAGATCTGTTTTATAGTGATTGTGCAATGTTATTACAGCTTGTACTAATATCATGTCTACTATAGAACAGATACTGAGATATTGTGATATCAATAGAGAATGGGTCACCAGACAGTACAATGCACTCCACAGTGGCCCCCGAGACGGTATTAAATGCTCCAGAGTGGCCCACACAGTATTAAATGCTTGACAGTGGGCCCCCACACAGTATTATATGCTCCACAGTGGCCTCCGCATAGTATTATACGTTCCACAGTGGCCTCCCATAGTATTATACGCTCCACAGTGGACCCCGGCACAGTAATATGTGCTCCACAGTGGGCCACCACACTCTATTATATGCTCCACAGTGGCCTCTTCACAGTATTATACGCTCCACAGTGGACCCCGACACAGTAATATATGCTCTACAGTGGGCCATCACACAGTGTTATACACCCCACCATGGTACCCACACAGTACTGTATTCGCCACAGTGGGGGACAGTGAAAGAAATTTTAGAAAATCGTACACTGCTTTTACTGAGGTTCTGATACCTAGCTGCGTGGTCCAGTCCTTTTGGTCCGTTGTTATCTTCTGGCAGAAACATGTGACCACCACGTGTGACCGCTGAGGGCAATCAATGGCATCAGCGAAGAGCATGTGATGTTTCACTACCTGTGACATCCTGGATCATTTCCTGAGGCCGCTGACACCTTGCAAATGTCAGACGTGAATTTTTAGGATTCCATGAGAGCTTAATGTTATAGGGTTGATGTAGGGCATCTATTGGGCACAGAGAGACATGAATGGGAATGGGCAGAGTGAATGGGGGGGGGGGGGGGAAACATATTGGGATTACAATACCTAAATGTGTGTGCTGCAGATTGTCCCTTTTTCAGTGCTTTGAAATTTGGAAGCTACATGAAACTTTTAATCCATAATTTGAAACAAACAATTATTAAAAAATGATTGTGGTTAACCAGAAATTGACTGAGGTTATAGTATTGCAATGAATCCATTGTGCCAGACTCATATAATTACATCCCTTCAATCAACATCTCTAGTAGGAGAATTAAAATAATTATACATGTGACATATAATTAACTTTATATTGGCAAAAAATAAGAGCTGTCTCCAAGTGTTTTGATTCATCTACCTAAAACAATGTCTCTCAGTCGCTAGGATCCAAGTAACTAGATCATAGGGAAACATTCTTGTTCACATCACAAGGATACAGGTGAAAATATCAGCAATAAAGGAATTATTAGTATACATATATTCCAAGGGATTACAATATAAAATCAATTTATTATTAGTAAAGACTATAATGATTATTTTTCTTCCTTTTGTTTAGTATATAAACACTTATATTGTTATCCATAAACCATACTGCTACGAGCTTCAGGCTGGATTCACACCAGCACTTGAACTCCGTTTGGGGCTCCGACCCCAAACCCGCTTCCAAAATGTGGAGAAAAAAGTCCTGCAAGTAAGGACTACTGGTAAGTAGCTCGTAAGTCACAAACCACTACAAATATCGTCCAACTGTCACAGATTCTGCGGGACAGTCCTGGATTTGGGGTTTTGTCCCGCGGTCCTGGTCGATGGGAGGTATGTCCAAGATTCAACTCATCTGCGTCTGGAAAAGACGAGGATGAGTTGAATACAGTGGTGAAGCAGGAGCAGACAGCCCCCGCCTCACCACTGTGCCCCTCTGCTCGGTTGTGTCCTGAACAGAGTAGCTCCTGGTAAGTATGATGTCATGGGAAGGGGCGGGGCTTCTCCAAGGAGGGCGGGGTCTCCTCCACAGCTCTGTGCTCTATAGAAGAAGCAGGAGTGGAGCACGTGTAGATGGAAAACAGAAGGCAGTGAGGTGTTTTGTGGTATTGGATGATGGAAGGGGAGTGATAGGATTGTTTTACATGGAACTGCATGTTGGAGGAGGCTGAAGGGAGGGAGTGATGTATTTACAAGGGACTGCATGTTGAGAAGTTGAACAAAGAGTGATGTTTTACATGGGACTGTAACCTGGAGGGTCTGGGGGATTGGATTGATGTTTAGCGTGAGATAGGAGTTCTTGGGGTTTCATTGGCATCGAGGGATACAGGGTCTTTTGAGTTTTGCTGGCATCTGGGGGGCAGGGGTCTTTTGAGTGCTGCTGATATCTAGGGGGTCAGGGATCCCTGTTGGCATCTAAAGGGTTGCTTTGCTATTGGCATCTAAAGGGTGTGGGTGGAGGCACAAGTCCTTGTGGTGCTGCTGGCATCTGGGGGGCAGGGGTTTTTGTTGTACTGCTAGCATCTAAGGGGGGCAGGGGTGCCATTGGCTTCTAAATATGGGGGCCTTCGACTTTAAGGTGGTTCTGCTATCTAAAGGGGTCCTTGTGGTGCTGCTGGCATTTTAAGAGTGGCATGGGTCCTTGGGGTGCCGTTGGCATCTATGGAGGATTCTGCTGGCATGGATAGGAGGCAGGGGTCCCTGGTGCGTTTCTGGCAACTAAAGGGGGTGGAAGAAGTGGTCATGACGTTCCAGATGGGACAAGAGACAAGAAATGTGAACAATCACAGTTAGTAACGTCACGTATAAGCAGCTACATTGTTCTTGTACTGTATTTACCTAAATGGTCTTTATAGATCTGTGTAGAGCCGGTATAAACCACTATATGGTCATCATATAATGATAATATTGGTATATTTGAGTTGAGGGCTCATTTAGATGTGTTTGCTCTCCCTGTGCTGACCCCTTAGTTACGCCTCTGGAGAACATACAAACTCCTTACAGATGTTGAATTTGGTCAAATATGAACCTTGGTCTCCCGATCTAACCACTGACCCACTGTTCTTTCATACAGTACCATTACCTATTGAATCCACAGACAACCACTCATCAACTTTGAGGCTACAAATGAAATATTAATTAGAGATAAGAGAGTACTGTTCGGATCAGCCGATCCGAACAGCATGCTGGCATAGAAATGAATGGACGTAGCCGGCACGCGGGGGGTTAAGCGGCCGGCCGCCGTCAAAGCGGAAGTGCCAGGTGCATCCATTCATTTCTATGGAGCGTGCTGTTCGGATCAGCTGATCCAAACAGTACTCGCTCATCTCTAATATTAATCATAAATTGGTTAGTGTAAAGAGGCAACGAGTTATCTGCTACCTGCTCAAACAGTGCAATTGTAATAGAGTTAGTAGCAAAGTGTATACAAGATCCATCTGCCATTAACAATATTGTAAATAGCATGGAGAGAGTTTATACCAAAGCCATAAAATGCAATCCATTTACAGGAATATCTCTTAATCTAGTCTTATGCGAAGCTAAACTATGACACATTTTTTGACATCTATAGTTTTACAATAATCTTGCCCAGACAATACCTGATCACACTTCAAAAGCAAAATCATTGGCATGCATGGGCTAGTTAGGACCTAATAGTGGCCATGGAAATTTTTTTTTTTTAAAGTGGCCCCATTTATGGGCTCAGTCCAAGTAGGTGGAGTCAATATAAATAGGCAGGGCCTGCACAAGTAACTCCTCCATGTACAGCAGTCCTGAGTTCATGTCTTTTACTTTGACATGATACAGCTAGAGCAAAGCTGATGAAGGCTGATGAAGGACAGTTGTAGATCTCACCTGTGTTACAGTACTTTTCACTGTCAGCTACGGTTAGTTCCTACGTTGGCAGATTGGTGGCACTTTATTATGGCCCATAAACCCTCCACTTTAACTTTAAAACAAATCAAAAGAAAATCCACTTACAGCAGGTGTGACTGCTGCAGATGTCTTCAGCGATACTTGGAAAGTCCTCTTCCATCTAGCTTGGAAGAACCTGGCAAGATGTCGCCTGACCACTAACCAATCACTAGCATGTACAGTAGACACTGGTGCAGATGCTGGCGTCCTGGTCTGGAAGTGAAGACCTGCTTATGTAAATCCGTTAGTATCCGATGTAACTGCATAGGTCAAAGGTCCATGTGCCTTAGACTATTGAGAAGAAAATATAATCCAGTCTTAGGGTCTGAAGCGTATCTCGAAGGGGGACAAGTTCAGAGGTTTGCAGGGTGTGTACTTCATATTAGTGCCAGAGTGAATCCTTAAATCCATTTTAACCCTGTCTGTTAGCAATTTTGTTCTTCACTGTAAAGTTATAACATTAACCTTACCACTTGCAGTAAGATAATAAGTTGTGTGCCAAGGGTCTGCCATATTCCACTGCATTACCTGTCCGGTGAAGTGTGGACACCGATCACTGACTGTTATCTGTCTCTGAGGCCCCAAATCTATAGATAATAATCTCTGACAGTAGATTCTTGGTAGTAGCCGGGGCTGTAGCCTTCCTCACAGGCCTCTACCTACTCCAATAACACATTCTCACACACAAGCACGTCTTCATATACGTCACACTTTAGTTATTGTATGAAATTGATTTACATCCTCTGGGATGGACACTCTGCTTTTGGCAAGTGCTTTTGAGAAGCTTGCACAGATTTAGGAGGGATGATGGATCTGTATTAGCTCTATCATCCCTCCTCTAGAGACATGTGTAACACCATAAGACTAGCAGCCAGGTAGGGGAACAAGGATGTGGGAGCAATAGGACGCTGGTCAGCTTGTCTCCATACTGAGGTCCCAAATAATTCTGAGTGGGAAACAGCCCTCCTGTTCTCATGATCTACATCCAACTGCCAAGACAGATGACTAAAGATCAGAGAGGACCTTGAGCGAGAAGACATGCTGAGTTACATCCTGTATAGTAAACAGGAAACAAGACCTGTCCTCCGAGAGTTTGGAGATGCGACACAAGTCTCTTTACTACCTCCTTAGCAAACACTTTCGCTTTATATTACACATAAGTTTGTGTAAATGTACAATAACAATGACCAACACAGTACCTAGAGCTGAAAGCTGGATAGGTAGGTGGCCACCGTCACTACAGCCTGGTCATTGACAACTACATAGGCTGGGTGAGGGACGCCCTGCTTATCATAGAGTCTACAACTGTCTATAAAGGATAGAAGATCATTGGAGCCGTGGAGGAAAGGAAGGAACAGTTCAATAATCTCATAGATGTCATATTAATGGAATACCATAATATAATAAATAAAATAAAGATTGTTCATATGTCATACAACTTATACAGTCATGTATCATACAACATATACACTCACGTATCATACAACTTATACAGTCATGTGTCATACAACTTATACAGGGTAAGGGGATATCGTCACTTCATAGGGAGAGACCACCATTTAGGTGCGTGGAGTCTTATTAAGCCATGAGCGCTCCACTGTGCAAAGGAACATGGGAAGAATATGCAAATCTGACTTCTATGATGTAATTAGGAAGCCAGTGCCTCAAGTATGCACACCAATAGAGGGCGCTGACTGAGACTGTGCATATTCTTCCCACAACGTATACATTCATGTATCATACAACTTATACCATCATGTATCATACAACTCATACACTCATGTATCATACAACTTATACCATCATGTATCATACAACATATACACTCATGTATCATACAACTCATACACGTATGTATCATACAACTCATACACGTATGTATCATACAACTTATACAGTCATGTATCATACAACTTATACAGTCATGTATTATACAACTTATACAGTCATGTATCATACAACTTATACAGTCATGTATCATACAACTTATACAGTCATGTATCATACAACTTATACAGTCATGTATCATACAACTTATACAGTCATGTATCACACAACTTATACACTGGTGGTTTACGCTGGGTTCACACCTGCGTTTGGGGTCTCCGTTCTATGGTTTCCGTCTTCTGCATGCCAGAAGACGGAAACCATAGACCGGGTCCGGCCGTGCGCGGCGGTGAGCGTTTTAGGCTCTCCGCCGCGAAACCGGATTTTTTTATCCGGACACAGAGTACTGCATGTCCGACTCTGTGTCCGGATTATAAAACCCGGTTTCACGGCGGAGAGCCTAAAACGCTCACCGCCGCGCACAGCCGGACATCTCTCTCACCCATTCAAATGAATGGGTGAGAGAGGCTCCTGCAGGTTTCCGTATCCTGCCTGTGTTTTAGGCAGGAAACGGAAACCTAAGTACGGAGTGCCGGGCCGCAGATGTGAACGAGCCCTTACTTGTCTTATGTAAAGTTTATCATAGTGCACAGTCTTTCATCCCTGTAAGGACACCCTCCTCCAGCTGCATTCACTCTCCCCCATGTCTGCATTTTTGTTATCTCTCATTGTACTGCAGATCCCAAGGCCAAATTAACCATTTACTTATTTTCTACTACAGCTGGCAAAACGTTCTCTATTCCATCCCACAAACCGACATTTAATATATCTAGTCCACTCATTATAAGATATCACTGTACGATTATCTTTTTTATTTCTCCGCTTTCAGAGCCATGTGAGGTCTTAATGTTTGGGGGACAAATTGTTCTTGATGATGCCACCATTAATTATTCTGTATAATGTATTGGGAAGTTGGTAAAAAAATTCAGAATGGGAGGATGTAAAAAAAAAAAAAAGTGCATTTGTGCGACATTCTTACGGGCTTTGTTTTACAGCGTTCACTGTGCAACCAAAATGAAATGTCACCTGTATTCTATGTTTCGGTATGATTCCGAGGATACCTAATTTATATGGTTTTATTTACAGTTTAACATCTTAACAAAAATCCAAAACTGTGCCAACATTTTTTTTTTCTAAAAGTTGCCATAATCTGACATGCGTAACTGTTTTATACTTCTGTGTACAGGGATGCATAGGGCGTCTTTTTTTGCGGGTTTGGGTGTACTTTTTAGTTATAGTATTTTGGGGAATCGTTATTGCTTTGATCACTTTTTATTCAGATTTTTATTAGAGGCAAAACAGTGAAAAAGCGTTGGTTTTGCAATTTTGCCTTTTTTTCCCACTTCAGCGTTTACCGTCCGGGAAAAATATTTTTATAGATTTGTATTCGGACAGAGGGATACCTAATGTGTGTGTGTTTCACAATATTTAAGTACTTTTATATATATACAGGGAAAGGAAGGGGGGGGAGGTGATTTGAACTTTTATTATTATTACTATTTTTTACTTTTAAATTTTTTTTTATTATTCATTTATTAGACCCCTAGAGGTCTTGCACCCCATGGGGTCTGATCACTAATGCAATTCATTACAATGCTAATATCTCCTGCGGGGTGGGGAATATTCTGGGTCGTGCGCCTGAATTGAAATCTACACTATCTCATAGCTGGAGCAGATTTCAAGGATCATTTGCACCAGTAAATTAGGGTAAATGATCATAAATCTGTTGGGGCCAGCAGCAGCCCTGCCCACAACAGACCCCTCACTATGCCCTCTTCAAGAAAGGTAGTAGAAGGAGCGAAATAACAGCATCGCTTCTGCCGGGCAGGAGCATAGCGATGTTGCAGGCACCTGTGCCGGCGTCTACACTCCCCGGCATCCGCCTCTCTATTACAGCGGATGGGATGCCGGGTCTTTATTCGCATTGTGAAGGCTAGTGACTGTTCTCACTATCTATGAGCGTGCACGCAGGGCCAGCGGCATCTCGCCGCTGGCTTTGCATATTTAACCCCGCCCACCAATGACGCAACAAAGCCGGAAGACAGAAGATTTTACAGCAACGAAGACTGGTGAGTATGCGACGTGGGACAACCCCTTTAATTAGGCGCGAATGACTGGGCCTAATTGGGAGTGAGTCTCTAACCGCGGACTCCGCCGCTCAGTCAGCCATGGAATCTGCGGGAAGGTAGGGCGTGTCGCTTCTTTTTCCCGCTAACTGAAAAAAATTCCTAGCAGGAAAAAAAAAGCAAGCAACTTCTGTTGAAATGAATTGGAGCCTTTTTTGCAGGTGGATTTTGCCTCAAAATCCATCTGCAAAAAACTTTGTGTGAACATACCCTAAGCGGCCATTCACACGGAGCAAAATGGTGCAGATATCGCGTGTATTATGGCGCTCTCCCGTCCAGGATTGGCGGCAGAGTCCACGTGGTAAAAAAGCCTGTCCATAGAGTTCTATGGGAGGCTGTTTTACCACACGGACTCTGTTGCCGATCCCGCACGGGAAAGCTCCATAATACACACGGTATCCGCGCAATTTTGTTCCGTGTGAATGGCCCCTAAAACTTGAGGCTACTCCTGTTGTGCAATCAAAGATCGTCAAGTCTCCTTGGTGCTCCTTCACTAATATTACGGAATGGAGTCGCATTGCGGCCCTGGGGGTGAACATGAGAGAGTCGCAGGGCGACACAGCAATGGGAGTTGTAGCAAACAAAGAGGAAAAAGTCACAAGTCTGGGAAAAACTGCAATTGCATCTTTTTCATGCCTTGTATTACCGAAAAGTTATGTACAGGGCATGATAATAAATTCCCTTCAATAAGATATTATGTGGGTGTTTTCTGACTGTTATTTTGATGGGGAAACCGGGCTACTAATCGGTGTACACTGTGGACTTGGTGCCCGCAGATACTGAACAAAAATCTGCATGTGAACATATCCCTAATCCTATCCAACCAACTTCTACAGAAGTATCAAATGGATAAAAGGATCCGCGCTTACCAACCGTAGTTCTTGTTGCATTCGTTTATTAAAGCCTCACACACAACGCGTTTCGAAACCGGAAGCTGGTTTCTTCTTCAGGTGCACAACGGACATAGATCTATGTCCTTTGTGCACCTGAAGAAGAAACCAGCTTCCGGTTTCGAAACGCATTGTGTGTGAGGCTTTAATAAACGAATGCAACAAGAACTACGGTTGGTAAGCGCGGATCCTTTTATCCATTTGATACTTCTGTAGAAGTTGGTTGGATAGGTCCTTTTCTGTATAGTACCATGCATACGTGTTTTCACGGTTAAGATCTGCCAGCTACTAGCCATTTTGTCTATGAAGTGATATTTGAGTGCTGTGATCACTTCACAGCGCTTAAAAGGTGATTATATGTTGAATAATACTTTGTGGAATCACTTTAAAAGGGTAATGCACAAGGTGCCGTGCGGTGCTCTCTCTTCTGTTTTCATATCCCTAATCCATCACCTCATGAACAGGCACATAGAGGCGGTGCTCGGGCTCCATACAGCTTGTAGCGTGCACTATCCTCACTGACCGCGTGGCCTAATGGATAAGGCGTCTGACTTCGGATCAGAAGATTGAGGGTTCGAGTCCCTTCGTGGTCGACTTTTTGCAGCATCCAGTAAATTGGTTGCAGCTTTTTTGTGTGCTTGCTCTTTTATGGAACATGTCTATAAGGTTTAACCAACGTCTTTCTTTTAGTTTTTCTATATCACATGCTAGTAAGTGAATATGAGCAGGGGACGCTTTCCCGGATCACTCACATCATGTATACAGTAGACCACTCACATCATGTATACAGCAGACCACTCACATCATGTTTACAGCGGGTCACTCACATCATATACATCCAGAATATACAATAGAACGTCCTGTTTGAATGTCAGATAGAGATTTGGTGACTCAATTCTATGTGCAGCCCCAGTGGCCTAATGGATAAGGCACTGGCCTCCTAAGCCAGGGATTGTGGGTTCGAGTCCCATCTGGGGTGGAAGGTTAATTTTCTTTGTCAAATTTTATTTTTTAATTGCATTCTATCATGTTTAGTTGTATTAATATGTTAAGATCCATCATTGCCCAATTTTACAGATTATTATATCGTTTACATTCTAAACCTCGAAGATTGTTGTGTATATCTATTGGGCTATAGCACTGCAGCGCCACTAGAGGGAGTCCATCACTCATACTAGAATTTTACATGATGAATGATGTGTACGCTGTGATGCCACTATATAGCGATAATGCAGGGATACTATACATAGTGATGTCACAGTACAGGGATAATATAAACACTGTGATGTCACAGCACAGGGATAATACACTGTGATGTCACAGTACAGGGATAATATAAACACAGTGATGTCACAGTACAGGGATAATATAAACACTGTGATGTCACAGTACAGGGATACTATACATAGTGATGTCACAGTACAGAGATAATATAAACACTGTGATGTCACAGTACAGGGATACTATACATAGTGATGTCACAGTACAGGGATAATATAAACACTGTGATGTCACAGTACAGGGATAATACACATAGTAATGTTGCAGTAAAGGGAAAATACACCTGATCCACCCCATTATACTCAATAGGGTCCATTTGGACTCGTAGGAACAGAGGTCATATTCTTCTGTCAGTGTAATTTGCAGTCCTGTGGCCTACACTGACAGTTTTCAGGTGTATATGCATTTGAATATACGGGAAAAATACAGATACATATTCACCATATGGCAAAAATATTTTTATAAGTTTGTAGAATGGGCATTTTTGGAGACAGGGATAACTAACGTATATGCACAGCGCTTCACAGTGGTTTTTAATAGAGATGAGCGAACACTAAAATGTTCGAGGTTCGAAATTCGATTCGAACAGCCGCTCACTGTTCGAGTGTTCGAATGGGTTTCGAACCCCATTATAGTCTATGGGGAACATAAACTCGTTAAGGGGGAAACCCAAATTCGTGTCTGGAGGGTCACCAAGTCCACTATGACACCCCAGGAAATGATACCAACACCCTGGAATGACACTGGGACAGCAGGGGAAGCATGTCTGGGGGCATAAAAGTCACTTTATTTCATGGAAATCCCTGTCAGTTTGCGATTTTCGCAAGCTAACTTTTCCCCATAGAAATGCATTGGCCAGTGCTGATTGGCCAGAGTACGGAACTCGACCAATCAGCGCTGGCTCTGCTGGAGGAGGCGGAGTCTAAGATAGCTCCACACCAGTCTCCATTCAGGTCCGACCTTAGACTCCGCCTCCTCCGGCAGAGCCAGCGCTGATTGGCCGAAGGCTGGCCAATGCATTCCTATGCGAATGCAGACTTAGCAGTGCTGAGTCAGTTTTGCTCAACTACACATCTGATGCACACTCGGCACTGCTACATCAGATGTAGCAATCTGATGTAGCAGAGCCGAGGGTGCACTAGAACCCCTGTGCAAACTCAGTTCACGCTAATAGAATGCATTGGCCAGCGCTGATTGGCCAATGCATTCTATTAGCCCGATGAAGTAGAGCTGAATGTGTGTGCTAAGCACACACATTCAGCACTGCTTCATCAAGCCAATACAATGCATTAGCCAGTGCTGATTGGCCAGAGTACGGAATTCGGCCAATCAGCGCTGGCCAATGCATTCTATTAGCCCGATGAAGTAGAGCTGAATGTGTGTGCTAAGCACACACATTCAGCACTGCTTCATCAAGCCAATACAATGCATTAGCCAGTGCTGATTGGCCAGAGTACGGAATTCGGCCAATCAGCGCTGGCTCTGCTGGAGGAGGCGGAGTCTAAGATCGCTCCACACCAGTCTCCATTCAGGTCCGACCTTAGACTCCGCCTCCTCCGGCAGAGCCAGCGCTGATTGGCCGAAGGCTGGCCAATGCATTCCTATGCGAATGCAGACTTAGCAGTGCTGAGTCAGTTTTGCTCAACTACACATCTGATGCACACTCGGCACTGCTACATCAGATGTAGCAATCTGATGTAGCAGAGCCGAGGGTGCACTAGAACCCCTGTGCAAACTCAGTTCACGCTAATAGAATGCATTGGCCAGCGCTGATTGGCCAATGCATTCTATTAGCCCGATGAAGTAGAGCTGAATGTGTGTGCTAAGCACACACATTCAGCACTGCTTCATCAAGCCAATACAATGCATTAGCCAGTGCTGATTGGCCAGAGTACGGAATTCGGCCAATCAGCGCTGGCCAATGCATTCTATTAGCCCGATGAAGTAGAGCTGAATGTGTGTGCTAAGCACACACATTCAGCACTGCTTCATCAAGCCAATACAATGCATTAGCCAGTGCTGATTGGCCAGAGTACGGAATTCGGCCAATCAGCGCTGGCTCTGCTGGAGGAGGCGGAGTCTAAGGTCGGACCTGAATGGAGACTGGTGTGGAGCGATCTTAGACTCCGCCTCCTCCAGCAGAGCCAGCGCTGATTGGCCGAATTCCGTACTCTGGCTAATCAGCACTGGCTAATGCATTGTATTGGCGTGATGAAGCAGTGCTGAATGTGTGTGCTTAGCACACACATTCAGCTCTACTTCATCGGGCTAATAGAATGCATTGGCCAATCAGCGCTGGCCAATGCATTCTATTAGCGTGAACTGAGTTTGCACAGGGGTTCTAGTGCACCCTCGGCTCTGCTACATCAGATTGCTACATCTGATGTAGCAGTGCCGAGTGTGCATCAGATGTGTAGTTGAGCAAAACTGACTCAGCACTGCTAAGTCTCTGCATTCGCATAGGAATGCATTGGCCAGCCTTCGGCCAATCAGCGCTGGCTCTGCCGGAGGAGGCGGAGTCTAAGGTCGGACCTGAATGGAGACTGGTGTGGAGCGATCTTAGACTCCGCCTCCTCCAGCAGAGCCAGCGCTGATTGGTCGAGTTCCGTACTCTGGCCAATCAGCGCTGGCCAATGCATTCTATTAGCCCGATGAAGTAGAGCTGAATGTGTGTGCTTAGCACACACATTCAGCTCTACTTCATCAGGCTAATAGAATACATTGGCCAATCAGCGCTGGCCAATGCATTCTATTAGCTTGATGAAGCAGAGTGTGCACAAGGGTTCAAGCGCACCCTCGGCTCTGATGTAGCAGAGCTGAGGGTGCACAAGGGTTCAAGTGCACCCTCGGCTCTCCTACATCAGAGCCGAGGGTGCGCTTGAACCCTTGTGCAGCCTCGGCTCTGCTACATCAGAGCCGAGGGTGCGCTTGAACCCTTGTGCACACTCTGCTTCATCAAGCTAATAGAATGCATTGGCCAGCACTGATTGGCCAGAGTACGGAATTCGGCCAATCAGCGCTGGCCAATGCATCCCTATGGGAAAAAGTTTATCTCACAAAAATCACAATTACACACCCGATAGAGCCCCAAAAAGTTATTTTTAATAACATTCCCCCCTAAATAAAGGTTATCCCTAGCTATCCCTGCCTGTACAGCTATCCCTGTCTCATAGTCACAAAGTTCACATTCTCATATGACCCGGATTTGAAATCCACTATTCGTCTAAAATGGAGGTCACCTGATTTCGGCAGCCAATGACTTTTTCCAATTTTTTTCAATGCCCCCAGTGTCGTAGTTCCTGTCCCACCTCCCCTGCGCTGTTATTGGTGCAAAAAAGGCGCCAGGGAAGGTGGGAGGGGAATCGAATTTTGGCGCACTTTACCACGTGGTGTTCGATTCGATTCGAACATGGCGAACACCCTGATATCCGATCGAACATGTGTTCGATAGAACACTGTTCGCTCATCTCTAGTTTTTAACTTTTCTATGTATTCTAGGGAGTGGGGGTGATTCATTAGACCTCCAAGGGTCTCATCACCAATGCAGTGCATTACAATGCATTGCAAAATATCGGCATAAGGCAGCCTGTCATACAAATGCATGTCAGACAAGCCTGGGAACCTTCAATAAAATCCAGGATATCATATCAAATGTGATGCTGGACCCGGATCTCGCTCCAGATGCCGGCGATCCCCAGGTACCACTGGCAAAGTGCGGGCACTGTTTGCTGGCATTAGTGCCAGGTTTCTGCCGAATAATACAGCAGAGATCTGTCAACTTTGGCGGCTGCTCAGCTCCATATTTAAATATCTGACATCCTCCATATTATTATATGAAAAATGGCCGTGTCCTTATGTGGGTTTAGAAAAAAGCCATCATTTTTTTTTTTTTTGTGCAACATAAGATACCGTTTACAGCTACTTGACATTGGGTAGCGTTATGTTACTATTAGGTTAGTTTAGTAGCTGCAAGAACCTGCCCCTCACCCTGCAGATTTAGGTCCAATGCACACGACCGAGTGTGCTTCTGATGTGGAGCCCAACTTGCAGTAGATTGCAGATGACACTCAGGTCTTCCGATTCATTTTGTTCTGATGGCACGGCCTAGGACAGGACCTGCTCGATAATCATCTGTGTCATCTAGTGGATATGCAAATGGATATGTTTGCTCAGTATTTTTTTTTGTGCATTTTACTTGCTGAAAACCATGTCATAAACTACCTGCATTAAAATTTCTTTATTTTCAATGGGAAACCACACCATTGGGAATTTTTTTTTTCTGTGTATGGTTTTATAAACCACATAAAAATGAAGGCGGTATGTCCAAGCTTGGCATAATGTCTGCGGTAAAACTGCAATGGGTGGTCACAGATTATTCATATTGAATGGGGCTACCCAGTGTGAAGACCCATGCCAGTCAAAGGGTATGTTCACAGAGTTTTTTGCAGACGGATTTTGAAGCGGAATCCGCCTGCAAAAACATCTTCCATTCATTTCAATGAGAGTCACTCGCATTTTTTTCCACTAGCGATTTACTAGCGAAACTTACCCAAACTACAAACCGCAGAAGGAACTCAAGGCCATTGTAAAAATACAGGTGTGTATTTCTGCCGTATGAACATATCCCAATACTTTATTTAACCACTTCAGTACCGGGCCAATTTGTGGTCCAGGACCAGACACATTTTAGGTTTATTTTGTATGTGCGGTTTTGAGGGCTGTAACATTTTTCCCATATGTCTCAGTCAACTAATTTTTGCGTCTTTTTTCGGGGACACATAGGGCTTTATTTTTATGTTATCTTTATTTTCGAATGTGTTTTAATTTTTTTTATATCTGGGAAAATATAAACAAAATAGGAGGGAAATTGTGTCTGGTTTTCAATTTTTTTTTTTTAAATTTAATAACACAAAGTGTCACTGAAAAACTTTATAATATAGTTTTTCCTCTCCGTTACGGTAATTTTTATTTTGTATGGTGTCGTCGGGGGTGGGGCTATAACCTTTAATAACGGCGTTTTATTAGCGTATTATTTATTTATTTTTTATTATTTTATTTACATTTTTTAAAAACTTTTTTATTATATTTTTTTTTCAGATTGTGTCCCCATAAGGTAATAAGAGACCTTTGGGGACATCTGATCACTTATTTTTTTGTACTTGAGGCTGATTTCTCCTAGAACTGGGGCTGCTACATTTAACCTCAGATACAGGAGGAATCCAGCCTCCTGCACGCTGTATACACAGCTTACTGAGCTGATCTGAGTCCTGTAGGACCCAGCAGCTCTTGTAAGACTCTGCTCCCGGTGGATCACGTGTCCGCTGGGTCAGAGGGCAGCTGAATTATGGCTGCGTCCATAGCTGTGTATACAGCGCTCATTGAGCGCTGTATACACAGCGATCGAGAAGGCAGGGGAGGTAATAAATCTGCCCTGTCTTCTCTCTGGGAGCTCCGGCTAAAGTTACAGCCGGCTCCTAGTGAAAGCAGCTGCACGATCTCCGTGCAGCTGCTGTGTTCTGACTGGACGTAGAGGTACGTCCGGTCAGAACTAGACAACCACTTCCCGGACGTATATAGTCTATGGGCGGTCCGGAAGTGGTTAATAAGCTTTCAGACTTGTCTCAGAAACTGCCAGATCTGCATGTTGCTGGTTTTCTCTGACATTTACAATATACATCATGCACACTTTTCAAAAATTTTGACACAAACTTTCCATATACATAGGTTTATTAATTCACTTTTATTGGCAATAAATCTTAGGTCTTAAGGTGTGGATACCACATGTTCAATCATTTTATTACCCAACAGTCCTTAAAGGGAGTCTGTCAGGTCCAAAATATCTTCTAAATCAATAACTGGACATGTAGTAGGCAGTAATAGGAGCAGGAACATATGTATGTAGCCACAAACCAATGAAGCCATGAAGAGATATTCATCTCTGATTTGCACAGCAATAAAAAAATATCTGCGCATTATTTTGTTGGTTTCTGGCCACAAAAATAAGTTTTTGCTACTATTAATTAAATCCTCAATACACAGCGCTATTGCTGTTTGGGAGACATACTGGACCTGACAGATTCCCTTCAACAATAACATGATGAAAAAAGGACTTCAGATTTGGGAACAAGACAAGGCTTCATAACTGTCATTTTCCACTTCGAGGGGGAAACCATGTCGCTGTAAAGTAAGAAGATGTGATCCTTGTCCAGCATCAGTCCAAGCTTACACTACGAGTCTGTTTTATTGAGGAATGGATTTTCTTCTGTCGCAGACGTTCTCTGTTCATAGATTCCAACCTATAGACAAAATACGATAAAACAATTACATACAGCAAACATAGCTGGGATCAAATTATCCCTATATCTCACAGAGCTCAGCTTCTCTTCCTCTATCGTATACTCCTATGTATCACAGAACTCAATTTGTCTCCCTCCATTATATAAACCTATATATCAGAGCTCAGCTTCTCTCCCTCTATTATAAAACCCTACATATCACAGAGCTCAGTTTCTCTAACTATCATATACCCCTATATATCACAGAGCTCAGCTTCTCTCCCTCCATTATATACCAGAACTCAGCTTCTCTTACTATAACATAAACCTATATAACACAGGTCTCAGCCGAATCCATCCAATGGCAAGTGACAAGTATCAGCTCTAAATGCTTATACGCAGTTAATTAAGAATGTTACCTATCTCTATGCAGAAAACAAGTGGATCCATATCTAGCCCTCTAGTAAATTACATACCTGGCTTGCCGTAGTTTAATATCTTCCTCCGACACAGGCTTCGGCTTCTGGCTGGCTTCAGAAATCATTGTTCGGATTTTCTCCAGACAGTCGGCCATGTTGCGCATCTGGTACCGGCTCACTTCCGAGGTTACAATTAGTTCTCCGTTCCGGTTTATGCGGTTTTTGTTCTACAGAATGCAGGAGCGGACAATGTAACACGCCATGAAACACAAGCATCTGATAGATGCAGCTTTTAAAGTGTTTTCTAATGTTCTGACCATTGTCTGAACACCTCAAGCAACAATCCATTACCTGCAGTGAGATCTTCTGTCTGACATCTTCTGGGATCCAGTCCGCTGAGGACAAGTGGAATCGGATTTCAGCCTTTGTGTTAACTGTGCGAACACAAAAAAAAAAAATAAGCAAACTGGCATCCTCCCAGGTATGTGATTATACATACATAGAGGCCAATCTGAACACGCAGTGTAAAGCATGGGGCAAAAGCCTGAGCCTCTGGAAACACAAAGGTTTTGTTTAAAGGCATTGCCCCAGTATAGAGAATTATCCTCTCAGAACAAATTCAGCAAAGGATATGCAAGTCCCTTATGCTCCATTCATTTCAATGGAACTGCTAAACACAATCTAGTAACAGCGTCCAGCTCACTGTGGCAGCCTTATACAGCTGAATGGAAAGCAAGGGACATGCACAACCCTAACGCCATTCATCTAGAAAGTAAGAGTAACTTCCATTTTTGAGACATTTACCAGTCAGACACAAACTATGGATAAAAGTATTGAGTCACAGGTGTTAAAGGGGTTTTCCAATCCAACCTGAGAACCCAGGAAGGGTTGGGTTCAGGATAAAATAAAAAAGGCAAAACTCATCTGCCCACAGTCCTCCATAGCGGCATGCACCTTCCCCGATTCCAACATCTCCTTCTGGTCCAGAAGTGAGGTGGCAAGGTGATTTCACTGCTAATACTGCACCAGAACCCTGTACATGACCCATGAGGCCAGAGATTGGGCACAACAGATACTTAAACGGCCTCAGTGTGTGCACAGAATGGAATAGGTGATTATGGCTCCCCTTTTTTAAATTGTATTGTTTTTTCTTTAAACTGATTTCCATTTTGAATTGAAAACCCCTTTAATCACTTCAGTCACCTTCATACACATTCTCTTACCTTTGTTGACATTCTGTCCTCCTGGACCGCTGCTCTTGCTATACGAGACGGTCAAACGATCTGTGGAAATATATATTGTTAATAAGTTACCAAGTAAATCTCTTAAACTTCAAATTAAATCTTAGTCATCTTGGATGTTCTCTTGGACCATGGCATACATTTTTCTTGTAATATGGCAGTTTTACTTCTATGTTCATACATGGCGATAGTTCTGTACTTCCATTTGAAGCCATGGTTGCAACTTCTTAATTAATTACATTGTCCCAAGATTGACACGTATTACCTATTCACAGTATAGATAAGTATGTGATTGGTGGGGATCAACCTCTGAATAACGGTCTTGGCTGCTCTCTTCAAAAACTATGCTTGGAGACTACTGCTCTTTTATTGCCAGCAGTCCCATAAAGATGAATGGAGCAGCAGTGCCCATGTATGAACGCTGCTCTATTCAAACAAGGACAGATGGATTTTCCCTTTGATCAAACATTCTTCATCAATTCTGTGGACTGGTCAAAAGCTTAAGTATTAGAACAATCCATTTAATACCTATCCTTTCGGTATAGGTATAGGTATACAACTACGGTATAGGAACAAACTATATAACAAAGGGTCACAAGGAACAACTCACCCACGGGAATGTCTATAAGATTCTGTCTTTTTACCTGTAGTAACAATAAATGAGAGAACGTTAGAATAAAATGATATATGTAAAAGTCATTACAGTTTAGATATCAAATGCACAGACAAGTAGAACAGTATTACCAACTACGTAGGATTATCTACTTATATAACAAACGTAAAGAGGGCCTTTTATGTCCTCAATTATGTGTGGTATTATTTGATGCTAGAAAGCCAATAGTGTACTAGATTCACATGCACAGTTGGCTTTCCCGGTGTGTACCCCGGTGCTACCGTTAATTTCGGCACTGATGTCTCTCCACTGTCAGAAGGTCGAGCCTTACAGCCCTTATAAGTAATTCCTATGTATTTCCCATTCCTTTTTTAGCCCATCAGCTAGACTGCAAAGCTAACACACCCGCATCAGGCTCAGCACCACTACCGGACCTACATACAGTGGGAACCTCCTAGGAGGGTTTTTTTGGTAAAATTAATAGACCTGGACAACCTCTTTAAATCTCTATAGGGTTCATGGAGATGGCCTTGTACAGCACTCAGCCATTTTACTTAGTCCCATACACTTTGAATGGCTAGCCTGCCCATATACATGTGACTATGACTCTATTCAGAAGGGGCCCCTTGTGATCAGACATTTATCACCTATCCTGAGGATCAGCTATTACCGTAGACAACCCCATTAATAATGTGGTGTCCTGTAAGTCTAACACCCTAATGTATAGCGCTGATCTCCAATGTCACCCCCATGTGAGCAGCTCCAGCAGGTCAATGACAGGCCGGAGGACGCTCCTCATTGGTGGAGCCAGCTGTCAGTCACACACCACACACAGCTTGTCCCTCCCCCAGCTCCTGCTCACCTCTGCCGTCCGGTTAATGCCGTCTGGATATAACTTCTCTAAGCTATAGACGCTCTGAAAGCCGGAGGAGTACCGGATACCGAGAGCACGAAACACCGACAACCGGGGCAGCAAACTGGCGGGTGCCATATTGGATGTAATGAGCTTCCTGTGTGTAGTGCAACACAATAATCTTCCGCCTGTAAACTAGAGCGCCGAGCACTTAGTTCCGCCCCTAGAACACGGGCTGTTGTATGGCTGCTCTGCGGGAATTGGAGAGAAGAGGCCTCATGTGAAGCAGTAGTCTATAGAAACCAGTCAGCCTATAATAGTCCATAGAAGCCAGTCAGTCTATAGCAGCCCATAGTATTCAGTCAGTCTATAGCAGTCCATAGAAGCCAGTCAGCCTATAACAGTCCATAGAAGCCAGTCAGTCTATAGCAGTCCATAGAAGCCAGTCAGCGTATAGCAAAGTTTAAAATAACAATGGTACCGCACACTCCCGTGTAAAAATGGAGGTGCAAGCAAAAATAGGGTCCTCCGACTGTCGACATCCAGAAAGAAAATTCTGCTGCGCACTCTAATTTTGCAGTGAAAGGCAAAGTCTTTTATTGTAGATATAATAAAAAATTGATGCGCCATGGACATAAAGACATATATATGTGCAAAGTAGAAAGACAGATCAGTTGGTAATGGGACGTTTCGGTCATCTGACCTTCCTCATGCCTGATCTATGTAGGAAATGCAAAGTGCTCCCATGGCATTAGTGGAGCACTTTCCTACATAGATCAGGCATGAGGAAGGTCGGATGACCGAAACGTCCCATTACCAACTGATCTTTCTTTCTACTTTGCACATATATATGTCTTTATGTCCATGGCGCATCAAATTTTTGTTATATCTACAATAAAAGACTTAGTCTTTCACTGCAAAATTAGAGTGTGCAGCAGAATTTTCTTTTTGGATGTCGACAGTCGGAGGACCCTATTTTTGCTTGCTTGCTTTCAGTGAATAGCAGTCTATTTCTTTGTTCCAAAACATCCTGGGTGTCCTGCTTCTCTCTGTACTTCTTGGTTGCTCTCACAGACATGTAACCAATCACGGTCAGGTCCACTACAGCTAGGTGGTCCCATTTCTGTGTCATGGTGGACCAGGAAGTACAGAAATAGAAGATCAGGAGCAGCAAGGAATGAGTAGATGTATTACTTCTTATTTTTAGCATATTAGGGTTTGAAAGCAGATGGCCAACCCCTTTAAATTTTGGTCGAGTCTATTTCAGCAACAATTCTGCAGAGCAGGTTATGTTCTGGTAGGAAGTAAGGTGTGCACCTGTGAATGTTATTTGGGGTGGGGTGGGCTTATAAGAGTCAAACACTTTAGATTGTATGTGGCAAGTATTCTAGACCAATGAACCTATGGGGTGGGGCAATCATAGGAAGAATTACTAATGGGCATTCTGATGTTGACCTATATACCGGTATAAAATAGTTTTTTTTCAAAACCTTTCGTTAAAGTTGACTAATGGGTTCTGCAAAACCGCATGCAGTACTATATAGAGACATACAAACTTGTGCGCAGCTTCTTCCATCGACCTACAGACATTGAATGGAAGAACAGGCTGCATGGTCTACTGTCGCTCCATTCAAGCTTCTCAATGCTATCGTACAGAGAGGAGAAATGGGACTGCTGGGATCACTAGTGATCTGACTTGTACCTCTTATTGAATGGGGCTGAATCCTGTGTGCATCCGCCACATGTGAAACCACAAATCTATGGCAGAAATCCGATTGTCAGTTTCAGATTTTGCTGCAGATTCCAAAGTGTCAGACATATTTGTCAGATGGACCTGCGATTATCAAGGCAAGTCAGAAAAAAATTCCCACTTTGCTTTAAAAATAAATTGATTATATTCCAAAATTATTAATATTGTATAATTAATAAGCAGTATAGGTTGTTGCATATTTACTTTCATAGGAATTCCATTTAATGAATGAGAGGATATTTATTGCTACTGACTGGCTCTGCATAGGGACCCAAAAACCATAAACCCAATCCACTTAAAAAGCGGTTACCCGCGGACCCATAGACTATAATGGGTTTCGACGTGAAAAACGCAGAGAGAGAAGTCTGCATTTTTCAAGCGGAATGGGGGACAGAATCTCCAAATGGAAACAGAGCGCTAGTGTGAACGCAGCCTTACCAAGGAGTTGGACTGTTTATAAATCGAGGAGTTGGAGTGAGTGGTTTGGCCTATGGACTCCACAGCCCTGGCAATAACTACTTGTATAGATTTGCTGTTACTACTGTACTTATTTATAACAAAGAAACACAGACACCATACTTAGTTATATTCTAGTATATTTATTACCTTAAAGCAACTTTACGTAGAAGAGTAATTAAAGTTCCCCTTTTATGGCCTTCATTTATATAGAAATGGCCTGTTTGAGGCTAATACTGAGATGTCACATTGTTCCAGATCATACAGTAGGGGCATAGATAACACTGACCTCCAGGAGGAGAATGTCACCCCAACCTGAGAATTTTGCACATACATATACAGTACGTATATGTAATAGTCTTCACATGCCATCTTTAGCAGAAGAGCGTCCAACACCTGAGCATCACTCACAAAAGCTACCGATGCCAACGGTCATATGGACTTCCCGTACCTTATAGAATACATGTCAAGAGGCAAGTGACAATATATAATAATTCTTACCTATATATTACAGAATAAATAATATTCAAACCCAGGACGCAATGTATATTAAAAAGTTTGGACTAAAATGGCTGACCAATTCGGTTCGAGTATGGTTTTCCATGGCTGTATAATGCCCTCCAGCAGGGGGTGCAATAATTACAAGCTGATAATACTGATGGGTACATCTGCCAACCTTCAACATTCCAGTGAGTGGTGAAATTCAAGGCCCATAGACATTGGCTAGGCATTGGTGTATATGAAATTTTGGGGTTGCATATTTTCCCCCAAGGTTATAGGGTAAGGTGGGATAGCTTAGATATTTCTAGTATAGTTTTTTTTATTAATTCCTTCAGGATGAGAAGTCGCTTTTCTTCTTTCCATAACATTTCCATACATTGTAAAACAAATCCAGTGAAAGCTGGAGCTTCCCATTGTAGTAAGGAGTCAGCACTAGGATATTGATTGCCGTGGCCTCATCACTACTTTCCACCACAGAGCCGTACATTATATGATGGCTGTGCTTGGTATTAGAGCTCAGTCCCAATCATTTTAATGTAGCACAGCCATCAAATGGCCATGTCACCAATGGACGTGATGTCACTGCCTGAGAAGAGGAAATGGAGTTTGGTATCAGAGTCCCAGACAACCCTTTCACGTTTGCATAGCCACATCTTCTGCAGCATGTGGTTGACTTGGCAGTGCCTTCATGGGCAAGGTGCTTTGCCAATTGCCATGTATTTCCTAGTTGTCCCGGCCAACAATTAGACTATGTCTATTGTAAATGGGAGTCAAGTATCACCGTGTGAATTGCTAGAAGTTGACAGATGTGAGCGGTTAGGCAAATATTAGTAGTCAGCTGCCTCTAACTGGTCCCAAGCAAAGCATAAAGGTACTTTCATACATGCCCTAGTTATAGGATTTTCATCCCTGCAGTTCTTTACTGCAATGACAAATATACTTTTGTCATACACGGAGTATTTAATAATGGGATTAACACAATGAGAGCAAAACTTTGTCAATTTCACAGCATGCTATGCAGCACCAATGAAACAAATGAAAAATAAAGCAACTTTCCAGTCATGTTGAGTCTACAGCGCCTACGTGTCTGCATGGTAACAGACTACAATCAAACTCTATAGTCTGATCCTGCAGGCACATGTACAATACGACATATCTATCCTATACTTCTTTCTTTTCTTCTTGTCCCCTGTGTTAGGCCCCGTTCACACGATAAGCAGATTTGCGGATTTTGGTCCTGAGAGTGACGCGGGAAGCCGCGTCAGAATAGGGCCAAAATGCACCTGCCACGACTGTTGCGACTTTCCCCTCCGGAGTAGGCTCAAATGAATGGGCCTAGACCGGAGGGTGCTGCCGCGAGGCGGACGCCATTGCTGAATCAGCTGCGGAGTCCGCCTGAAGAAAGGGCAGCTCGCTTTTTTTTTTTCCCCCCCGTGTGCGACATTGTGACCTCCATTGTGAGGGGCCGGATTATGACGTGGATTCAGCGCCATAATCCGCCCCCTCTTGCCCTGTGTGAACGAGCACTTAGGGTTCTGTTTTACTTGTACAGGATCAGACTACACCGTTTATTTGTAGTCTGTTACCAAGGAGACATCAGAAAAAAAAAAAAAAAGGGATTTTGATTCATTGGCCAAAGGTGAAGCTATTGTAGAATGCCACTTTGCAGATCGGCCATGTTTTTTGCATGATTTCATTAGGTAAAAAACAAAACACAGATAGCTTTTTTTTTTTTTTGCCTCGCACATGTACTGTATAAGCATCTTAAAAACTAGGCAACCATGTATCAAGCATAAGAAAATGTAAAAAGTTGTGAGGCACAACGCACCATCTACGCAAATGAGACAATATTTGCCAATTATCTATGGCAAAAAAAAATACACAAGCAACAAATCTCTGAAATATTACCTGATATTTCAATAAGTTTGTTGCCAACGATAAGTCATTTCTAAACATTTCTTGATACATGGCTCCCAAAGGCCAAACTTAAATGTCACTCTCAAAGGGACATTTAAGGGTCCTAAAAGGACTGTCTATCCTCACAAAAACTACAACAGAATAAAATGAGGAACAAAAGGAGGAATTCTCAATTAACCAACCCACTGCCATTCCTGTTCCAGAGTCCCCGACAGTCTCTGTTTACCCGTCTCTGTCAATGAGGCCGCTTCACATCTGCATTCGGGCCATTTCGATCCCACAAGTGCAATCAGCACTTTTCTCCCCGCATTTTTTGTGTGGAAACAGCACAGACCCCATTATAGTCTATGAGGTCCGCAGGTTTCTTAGGTAACCGCTTTTTTAAAAAAAAATTTATTCGGATAGGTTCTCGTTCAAGGGGTCCCCAAACGGAAACCCGAACGCAGATATAAACCAGACCCAACATTGACCACTACAATAAGTCAACATGTGTAACAGAC
The DNA here is from genome assembly GCF_031893055.1 of Leptodactylus fuscus. Classification (NCBI taxonomy): domain Eukaryota; kingdom Metazoa; phylum Chordata; class Amphibia; order Anura; family Leptodactylidae; genus Leptodactylus; species Leptodactylus fuscus. The sequence goes on from NC_134270.1 coordinate 132,948,455, forward strand.
CATATGCAACTACTACAGTCTGTGAATGGCTTTAGCAATCAGATATCAAGTCAACATGGAAGCACAGAGACCTAAGGGGGGGCTTGTAAAACATCACCAGATGAGCAGCTGGGGTTGGTACTGTACTGGGTAATTCCCTTTGTTATTTTTATAGAATTGTAAGCTGTCTGTAAAATTAAATGCATGGGGCAGGTCAAGCACTTTTAAGGGTGTGTTTACACATTCAGGTTTTCTAATGCAATTTTTGAAGTCGTGTGGAGTGCCGGATTCACTTTATACGTGTACATGTCAAAGTTTTTTGTTTTTTTTATTCAGACTCAGGGCACCCTTGGAACAAAACAATTTCCTAGGGGTACCCCTAACAAATAATTTTACAAAAGACGAAAAATAAATAAGGACACAAGGTTGCATGAAGTCATCCTCACAACCACAGTGTTGAGGCCCCATGGGAGGTTTTCAAGACACCACAGCACCCCTGTTTGGAATTGCTGGTATATATACTTGGATTCTATCCGAGCACCAGATTCACGGTTGGGTGTGCCGTTTCAAAACCAATATGATCAATAGGATGATAAGGGAAGAACACATAAGAACAGGTAGTAGTACTTTTTTGAATCCATCTACTCTTTGGACTTCAAAAACTGCATTTATAAAAAAAAAGAGAAAAAAAAAAAAGTCCATTTCTAGTAAATGAATCTGCAGGGTATTTGTTGGCAAGTGCAATTACATTTGTAAGAACAAAGCAGTGATGTGAGTATATTTGTAGTGAATGACGGTCAGCTAAGATGTGCGCACAGGGTCTTGGATAACATGTTCAGAAATACACAATAAACCGCCATCTTATTGCATACAAGATTGGGCTCCCGCAGTACATCTACGACATCTTTTAACTGCTTAGATGCTGGAAGCATGGCTTTAATAGGGTGATCACATGATGTTAATGTTCATATATTTCTGGTAGTCTGGTTAGCTGCTCGGCAATGTGTCACAGTGACAGGTCCAGGGACGCTGTGAATGTGGAGAGACAGGGCCAGGCCCTCTTCACCTGCAATACTAGGTAGATCACAGTTGTGGTACCTACCCTTTAAAGTTGTAGTTTTTTTTATTTTTTTTATAAAAAGTTATAAATGGCCTTATGTCCATGTCACTGCTGTTTTTTGTAGTTGCAATATTAAGTTCTACCTGGGTTTGGAAGGGAGAGACATACTCACAGAAACACAAAACGTTAAAGGAGAATACATGTAGCAGCACAACGCAGAGACAAGCCCTGCAGAGCTTTAAAACACTGATGCATATCATCTCTGCAAGCACAGCCAACGTTACAGCAAGAGACCTATCCAAAAAAACCTTCTTATACGAGATGTATGCCACACAACAGACATGCTGTGTATACCTGTAAGGGCAACTCCAGCCAAAAATACATGGGCTGACAGTGACATCATTGGATGCCATTATAGCGTGCAGTCCATTACGGCTCAATCACAGATCTCTCCCCCCACTCCAGTATAATATCAAACCCTAGCCCCTGTCCATGAGGGGACGCATTACACAGGGGAATCACAAGCCCTGGAGATCCCCCAGCAACAAAAGGGAGCATCAGCACAGTTAAGGCAAGTCATGTGATGAGAACAGGGGGTACACTGAAGACCAGATGACTGCCAGTGGGGTACGTGGAGGTGACACTATGCTTACGGCACGGTTTGTGCCTGACAAGAAGAAACACTGGGTGACGGGAGGGTATATAGCGTAAATGTCCCAGGAGACTGCACACTATAGTAGTGCCCACCTTTGTTTATATCTATAGTGTTGTATACTACCTGTAGCTACATGGTAAAGTAGTGTTGCTTCTATATAAAGTGAACTAATGCATGTTGATTTCTACGATATAGAGTAAGTAGTAGGTACTGTTCTATATTATGTACCAGACAATTCTTTCTTGGACACCTCAGACCACTTTATGGGGTGAGGGGGTAGCAGGTCATACCCACTACCTATAAGACAAGTCTAAAGTGAACCTGAGCTGCTGTTCCTTTTGCAGCTTTGCTATAGTACTGGTATTATACACATCTACATTAATAATGCATTGGCTGTGTATTACAAAGCTTATTCAGAAAACTGGGCACTGGATGATTCATATGTGAACACTTAAGGAGTGTGCCAATGTCACTTTGCGATGGGCAGTGAAAAAAGTGCTCCGCAGGCTACCATTGGGAGTACATAAGAGTGCAGGGGGTGGTTAGTGTTTACATTTGGACTCAACAGGCCTCACTTGCCACCAGGTCCCTTCTCAGCACTAACATCTTGCTTGGTTCTCTGGATGCGGTTAAATATCTCTTTAAACAGAGCCTTGTATTCTGGTTGGCTCTGTTCCAGCCGTCGGTCAGCGGCCTCCAGCTGCAGTGTAAGCGCCTTCTCTGGTTCTACATCCTCTGCAGGGAGGTCTCTGCTGGAATTGTCTCTGGACACCGGACGAGAAGTCTGCACTCCAGCATGGCAGAGATTGTCCTCATGTTTCCTGCATTTGGCCAACAGCTCCTCATAGCGTTCCAGCAGTGCATGATATTGCTCATCCACTTCTCGCAGAATAGACATGCCACGGCGTCTGGTGTTGTTGGCATGTAGGGTATAATTTCCTTCATGTCGGCTGGCGGCATCACTCAGTGCTGTGTCGCTGCAGCTTTTTCTGACATTTGGAGATGCTGGATTCTTGCTCATATCATCGTCCCCCTCTAATGGCTCAGGGTCATCAGTTTCTGGGGTCTTGTTGAGAGGCTCCAGTAATGCTTGTGAAAGGCTATCTCCCCGGCTTAGGAGATAACGCTTGACCTGTGTGAATATACAGTATATATGAAGTATACAGTATATACATTGCTGTAAAGGCAGAGAATTCATCTAGTGATCAGATATTCTAGGCTGCCGCCACTGCCTGCGCAGATGTTAAAAACAAAGACATCTTTGATTGCTCTTTGTCTTTGTACAATTGTCTTTCTAAGACACAATTACAGCTCTTGTTTATAGGCATAGACTGGGGAAGAATTATTAACCAATTACGTCATAATTGCAGGGAGGGAAAGAAAAGGCACTAGGACTGAAAAATATGTTCAAGGACACTTGTGCCAACATTGGGGGTAGCGCATACCCCATTGACTTGATACTGATGGCTGTATCTGGGCCCAGGAGTCTAAGTTCACACAGGGCATTTTGGTCAGGATTTTGAGGCTGTATCTGCCTCAAAATCCTGACCAAAAAGACAGCTCCCATTGAAATCAATGGGAGCCAGTCAGTTCTTTTTTCTGGGAGTGGTTTGTTCTGGCTCCCAGAAAAAAGAACGGGCATGCTCAATCTTCAGGGGAAGTCACCTCGCGAATCCACCTGAAGACACTCCCTTCTCCTGACTAGGCTCATTCATTTGGGCCTAATCCAGAGCAGAGTATTTTGGACCGGAACCTGAGGTGGCCTCCACCTCAGGTTCCGATACAGTACTTTTGACAGGTGAAACATATTTTATGCGTGTAAAATAACTAGATATATTCTTTTGATGCAGTTTCAGCTACAGTTTCTGAACATACTGTTAGGCTGGGGCCCCCTGTTGTGAATAGGTGGTGTTGTTGTATTGCAGTACATGCAAAGTGGATGGGATTCTGGGTAATCCCATCCACACATTGCAGAAAAAAAAAAAGCAGTTAAAATGCTGCAATTTCAAAAACCATTGCGTTTTTGTAAGTTGCAGCATGTCAATTATATCAAGAGAAACGCTGGCGGTTTCCATATAGGTATAATAGAGACAGAAAGTTTTCCTCCTGCAGTGTGTTTCAGTCGCAGTCTTTTCCACAATGTTTTTTTCGGCTGCAGCTTCCTATGTGGAGCCTAAGGCTAAGGCCCCACGGGCCGGAAACACCGTGCTAAAGCGCTGTGGGAACAACTGCGGCGTGAACGCAGAGTTTTCCTCCGCGGACTTTCTGTTACAATTATACCTATGGGAAAGCCACTGGCGTTTCCATAGATATAACTGACATGCTGCAATTTTCAAAACCGCAACGGTTTTGGAAATCGCAGCGTGTCCGCGCTGTGATTTTTTCCGCAACGTGGGCATGAGATTCACATGAATCCCATCCACTTTGCAAGTACTGTAAAACGTCACGATTTTTCCCGCAGAGTTTCCGGCCCGTGAGGCCCCGGCCTTATATCGATCTTTGCTTTCTACTGAATGAACGCACCTGCTTCATCTGCTGTAGTTCCTGCAGTTCATTCTCCAGTTCCTTTATTCGCATCTTGCAGTTTTCCATCTCACATGCCCTTTGCTCCAGCTCAGCATACTCCTGGATGACAACCTGGTACTCTTGTTCTGCTCTCTCCTTCCGTTGTCGTTCCTCTGCCACCTGTGCCCGCAACGCATTTACAGCCATCTGCAAACGCTGATTTTCTAGCTGTAAAGGTCTCTGAGACAGATCCAGACAGGAAGCATGCTTGCTGACTGTATCTTCATACCTGTAGACAAGAATGAGAAACTATCAACGATACTAGGATGACATTTCTACTGTGCAGAGGTTAATTATTTTTATGCACAGCCACACTAACTTGTATGGTCGGTTCAGGTGGTTGTGCATATGTTTCACTTGCTCTGCTATGATCCACAGTATGACGCTGATGTGGAAACTGATGTAGCAGAGCTGGATTTGAGTCAGCTTGCATTACATACAGAGGTAAGGGACCCCCTATCCCATCCCTTATCAGCCAAATTCAATTAAACTGGCTGATAAGTGGAAAAGCTGAAGATAGACAGCACAGTAATCCCAGAGCTCTCATCTCCTCCTCCCCTATATGAGGAGCTCCGTTGCTTGTCATCCCCCCCCCCCCCAGAGAGCAGGCAGCTACCTCACTTGACAAATGAGCAGATAATCCCAAGGGCCAGTGTCAACAATGACGTGAATAAATTAAGATAGCAGCCAAACAAAGCAGTATTGATAAAGCAATGTATTTAGGGAAAAGTCTTATATCCACATAAACTAGAAGTATAGATAGGATCCTTGTTATGGGACAACCCCTTTAATGCAAAAGAATAGGCCATGTTGAAATGTAAGATGCCCAAGCTCTTGCCTCCCTGAAAACATCTGTCAGGGAGACTCAGGAAACCCCATAAACATTAGATGGTCGCTTCATCCAGGTGGCATAATGTGTATGGCCAGCTTCACTTCTATGTCATTCTCTTCATGTGCTCTTTACTCATAGGCATTATCTCCATGCCAAGGAATGCGTTGGTGCTTAGTAAAAATCAGATCAGTTCATCTCATTGGGGTTATTTTTGTGGAAAGCACGTCAATTTCTACAGAAATTATAGGACAGTTGCAGAGATCCTGCTACAAACCTACCAAATATGAAAATATTGTAACAAGAAGGTCATGTGACACCAGGCAAGAGAAATGGGAGTTGTTGCATACTAAACACTCGTCCTGTCAGCCCAATGCTAAAGAAATGACCATTTTCTTGTAGACAGATCTTAGTACTTACCAGCTGCTGGAGCACAGTTCACGCACACAAGGAAAGGTGTGGATAGTGCGACGTCTTTCTCTTTTTTCCCTTCTGCTTCGTACCTTTTCCATGCCTTGCAATTCCTCAACCTGTCTCTGCAAATCTTCTACCTGCTTTTGTAGACCATCTATTGTATCTGTTAAACTAGAAGTAAAGGAGATCTAGAATCAGGTCTAGAATAAACAGCAATGCTTCCCTACACTCATGGTAAACTGTTCCATGAAAAGTTATCAATAGTCAGCAAACCTTCACACCTTTCTATTTTTTGCTGAGCCACCTTGTTTTCCTGTACAAGCTGGACATTGGTGGCTTCCAGGTCTCTTGCTACAGTGTCCAGTTGTTCGTAAACCTTGGCGTGCTGCTCATTCACCTGGCGGAGCATCTCCAGCTGTTTACTAAGGTACTGTGGAACCAAAGAATAGAAAAATTATTTTTAAAAAATCCTTTTGGTCTTGCTGCATACTGATGTCCTGGTGATGGAGATCCAGGACCTGCACACCTGGTCTTTACCTACATGCACAACTACCTCACAACCAAACAAGGTGAGCAATTATATATTACATATCTTCATTACATCTCCCCCCCCCCCCCAAAAAAAAGGAAAACTAATTTTTTGCTATTATAATGTGTACACAATGTGTAAGCAGAACTAATAGGCTACAATAGGGCAGCACTACATGCTAATCCCCAAATAGTTGGGGGCCCCAATATTGATGGCCTAGCCTATGCTGTGGTCTGGTGTGTTCCTGATCACATGGTAGCAACAATGCGGTGATTCATGTAATCACATCATGTTCCATCTGCCGGTCCGATCTCCTCAGACTTCTGATATTGTAGTCTGAGTGGGTGGGCCTAGCATGATAGCTGTTTTAGGGGGCTGAAATCTAGAGGACCGATCCCCTCAGGCATGTGCCTCCCAAATTCTAAGGTGCTGGGACTAGCAGGAGAGTAAACCATGTGATCAGCACATTAGACATCACACCATTCCAGGAAGCACTACATTGTTCCCGTGACATGACCGGAGGACATAGTGGTTCTTGCAGCCAAATCTGGTTTGGAGCTACTTCAATCATGCTCATAAAGATTTACACTTCTTTTTTGGCGAGTAGACAACCACATTAAGTGCGATTAACTATCTTTTTAGCCAAATATTTATTCACTAAAGCTAGGGCTACATGGAGATTTTGGCCATGATACCGGTCACATGGCCAAGAATTGAGGTGCAGCGCTGTCTTCATCGTAGCTAGTAAAAGTGAATGTTATGACTGATAGACTTCCACAATTTGAATTATTTGCAAGCATTGTGTTGCGGTAACTTGTGAGTAGCGGCGCTACTGCATACACTTTTACTAGCTGTTAGGAAGGCAGCTCTGCACTGTGCTCTGTGCGCCAAAGTCTGCATATAGCCACAGCCTTAGGGCTAGTTCACACGTGAGTATAAGGGGAGGTTTTTGACAGCGGATTTCGCGTCCAAAACCTCCCCTTATAATGGTGGTCTATGGAGACCGCCGGGCTTCTGTTCTCCGCTAGCGGCGAGCTGCTGCTAGCGGAGAAAAGAAAGGACATGTCCTTTCTTCAGGCGGAAGCCGCGCAGGTTCAGCCGCGCGGCTTCCGCCCCCGGCAGCTCCCTCCTATGTCGGCTCATTCATTTGAGCCGACAGCAGAGGGTTAAGGCGTGACAGCGATGGTCGCGGCGGGCAGGTTTTGACAAGAGAGAGACGCGGCTCGCCGCGTCTCTCTCTGTGTCAAAACCCGCGCGGGCAGTTCACGTGTGAACTAGCCCTTAGAAGTTTGGTATTCTACTGTTACCTCAATCTCTTGGACCTGGTCCTCATTGCTCAGGTACATCTGCTGCAGAGATACTTCTAATTCCTTGTTGCGCTCCAACAGCGTCTTCCCCAATTCTGCCGCCAGATGCAGATCTGACAAAGGGAATAAGAATTAATCACATCCTATTACTTGATATACTCCTGGAAAATACAAATATATTATTCATATTTCTAATACGAACGCCTCCTCCCGAGTTGTAGTCATATCTCACAGTCATGTGTTCTTGAAACAAAGAATGGATCGTTGTTGTAGACTGTCAGGCACCGCACATTCATAATTCATTAAAGAAACAATGGCTAGCTCTAAGGTAAAGATCGGCTGCAAGTACATAGCGGATATAGAAGGGTCTCCGGGAGCTCAAAGAATAAATGTGCTTTGAAGTGACGCCTCATCGTTGGCTTTCTTCTTTATAGCGTGCCGCCACTTACAATTCAAGTATACATTAATAATAGTACAGGTGACTATAACAAACGCTGGTAGAAAGCGGATTATTTGCTGAATTTTTTTTTGCTGGTTAGTTTTGGCACCGATATGTCCCCACCGTCAGAAGGGCAGGACTTACAGCCTAGCATCATCACTGGGCTGTGAGTAACTCCCCTCCCGACAGTAGAAGCCTTTGGAAGAATACTATGGAGTGGGAGGAGGCGTTCCTCACAGCCCAGCTATAAACCCTGCCCTTCTGACAGTGGGAGAAATCGGAATTGGCGATATCTCCAGCTTCGGGGTGCATACTGGGAAAGCTGACAGTGCTCTGAATTCAGAGCACTGATGGCTTTCTACCAGTATATAATACCACACATGGATGATACATAAAAGCTCCTCTAAAGAAATAAGATTTCTACTCCCCTTATCAGGCTGTTTTCCTCCTCCTTCCTTTTGTCCAGATTGTTATATGTAATAGCATCCCTATATGTATCCAGCCTATCACACAGAAGTCTATGGAGAAGGAAGAGGTTGCTGCCAGCTAGTAAGTGATTGATTGCTCCACCTGTATAGTAGTAGAGCATTATTGTAATAGATATAGTAAATAGAGGAGTTTATCAGTTGCAGTATGTGTGTCTCCTTTCCAGCAGTCTTCTCTTCCCCTCTCCATAGACTTCTAGGTTAGAAGTAACTTAACTTTATAGATGGGACTAAAGCATTTTTATTTAGCAAGATAGATTATAAAATTTCTTATATTCACCTGCACTACTAGTCTATAAAAAGTTGTTATAATTAGCTGTATACTAGGAGTATAAAAAGGTGATGCAATCCTTCCATGGTTTATGCCACTTGTCTAGTCAGTGCTTGTCCCTCTCTGGCAGGTCTAAATATGGTTGCCAGTAAATCCCTTGCAAGTAGTTACCTTAAATAAATATATTACTTTCTTAAGCACAAAGAAATCCTCACAACCACTTTTCTTGGCTTTGTTGTAAGGCTACATGCACACAAAGAAGTGCACGTGCCAGGTTTGTGATAAAACATCGAGGATGGCAAAGGCTTAGATTGGCCCACAGGAGTACCCTCTGAGCCTGGTGGGCCCCCAGCTCATGTAGGCATGGTACAGTGCACTTATTGTATTTCATACAGATACTCATCATACAGCATCTCAACCAGGCTATGTGTCAGTATAATATAGTGCTAGATTATTTCAGAAATTACCCAGTGTATTTGATTTACAGTACTGTAGACACACAGGGCAGCTAAGATGGCATCAAGGTCCAGAATCAGGCCAGCCGGGGCCCCAGTCACCGACCATCTTGCAGCATCTTTCTGCTACCTGACATCTGCTGCTGAGTGTGCACATATTCCCAGCTCACAATGCTAAGAGGGCCCTATGCAAGAGTCAGGCAGCAGCAGGGGCTAGGCTGTACGATACTACTGAAAAATACATTTATGTTGTGGATATTCTAGGAATTTGGGAATATTCAGGTAATACTTGCATGTAGCTGTACAGCGGGCCTCTAGAATTTTTAAATATTTTTTTTACTGGTGGGTCCTAGGCTTGCAGTATGACATTGAACCATGTATCTGTGCATATAGCGTAGTATATAATATATGCCAGGAAAAACTACAGGTGTATACTTTAACATTTTCATAGGTCTCCAAGCACCAAACGGATACCAATAAGTGTCTGGTATGTGCAGATTGCTTCTCTTGGTGACCTCCACAGGTAATTGTTATAATATCACCCCATGTGTGACAAATACTCCTGTATCCATCAGACACACGTGTCCTGATTGTATACGCCCGATGAAAGGCTAAGGCCGGGGCCCCACGGGATGTAAACGCCTCGATTTGCCCGCGGCAGAAACTCTGCGGGAAAAATCACAGCGTTTTACAGTGCAAGCAAAGGGGATGGGATTCATGCGAATCCCATGCCCACTTTGCAGAAAAAAAAAAACGCAGTGCGGACATGCTGCGATTTGCAAAGCCGTTGCGGCTTTGCAAATCGCAGCATGTCGATTATATCTACGGAAACGCCGGCGGCTTTCCCGTAGATATAATGGGAAGAGAAAGTCTGTGGAGGAAAACTCCAAAACTTTCTCTTCAAAGCGCTGCGGAAAGAACCACAATGCGATCACGCAGCGGTTCTTCCTGCAGCGCTTTATCACTGCGTTTACGGCCCGTGGGGCCTTAGCCTAAAACACAAATGGGGAAAATTTAATATCCCATTTATGCCAGTTTTCAGGTGTATGCCACCTCCCCTGTTCTGTGCCTTGCTCACCACCCACCACATGAGGTGGGAATGCTTCAGCCCAACATATTTGTTATAACTCATGCCAGTTTACATGAAATCTACGCCAGTCCCCGATAAGCAGAGATTCTGGCACATGGACATGACCCTGAATTATTAAGAGGTCGGAGCCTTTAGATAAATCAGGTATGCCCTAAACTTGTTGGGGCTTTGGTATGAAACACCAGTATTGATAAATCCTCCCAAACACAAAATAGAGGCAGAGGTGTAACGTATTAATGTAACATGACCGACCCCCTACTATGCCATTTGTGATTTGTCTTCTTATGTGCCAGATGGGTCTGCATACCCACCATAGCCCTGGTGTGACTGTGACCTCTGCACCCCTATAGCTTCACCCCTGAGCCAATGTATGCAGTAGAGGAGCTCGAGGTCTCTTTCAATATAGGTCATTGCTCCCCCAACCTTTTCTTCATTTGTGCTACATTCAACTTTATTGGTTGAGAGCCATGTTGTATTAATAAATGATAGAGAAGTAAATGATGAGACTGCAGATATCTTACAGTAATTATACTAGCGGTATTATATTATACCATCTAAATTGTCACTATGTTCAGATACAGATTTAATATTGCCAGTCTTTATGTCATATTTTAACCAGTGATTTTGACGACTACTAAGGGCTTCCATGGCAAGACAAACATGGGGGTCACAAGCCACCCGGCTCCCAAGCTTCTGGTTGTGGACCACTAGTATAGCAGCAAAAGGAATCTTCTAAGCGAAAGCCAAGAATGGCTACAAAAGGAATGAGAAGTATATAGGAAGCTCTTATACTTCTCCCGTCTGCTCAATCCACTCTTGCCTTTGGCTAAAAAAAAAAAAAAACCCAGCAAAATCTGCAACAAAAAAAAATAGCTGTTTCCACAACACGAGGCTTTAGCCTCAAAGAGGATAGACTCCCTCTCCACATACCTGCCAATACTTGTATTCTACATGAAATAACTCGAGCAAACATTTACATTGTATCGTCCCTTTTTTTGTTCCTCCTAGAAATTTATGAATATATTGACAACTGGGTGTTACCACTCCTGGTGTCTGTCAAAGGGGTGTGTCTTGTCTGATACTGTTATCACCAATTGGGCAGTGCAGGGACAAGCCCCAACTGTCAAATTATTCATAAACTTCTAGTTGAAATAACAGGACGGTACAATCCATACTTATAGAAAAAGAAGTTTTAGTGAATAACCAGATGTCAGGTGGGGGAGAGGGGCAGGTGTTCCTCACCTACACGGTGACCTAATAATTGATTTTAACCCTTGAGCTACACCTGCAGGGTCCACAGGAATACCCTTAGTTGCAACTGTCACTCAATAGTTAAAATCCATTAGTAGCGCTACAAAAAGTGGCAGTGTAGCCCCAGCCTCATAGGGAGAAACAGTGTGAACCTGGCCCGACTAGGGGGGTCCTCTGCTGGAGAAGCTCTTTTGATGGTCCGCAGATCTGGCTCCTGGAACCCTGGTAAACTCTTGCCCGGTGCCCACAGGAGTAAATGGACTACCAGGGGTTACAATTTATTGTCCCTCCCTGTGGTCCTAAGCTGGATAAACCTTCCATTATATCTGGTGTATGAATAGGACATATAGATGGCGGTTATACATAACTACATAAAGTGAATGGATTACATCTCTTACCTTGCTCCAGATCATGGTGGTCATACCAAGGCTCGTCCTCCTCACTATGGAACTCTTCCATTCTCCCTGCTCCCAACATTGGTCCTGCCGGATAGCTGTGACTAAGTACGTAATACTGCTGGGATGACCAAAGTACGAGCAGTTTTTACTTTATATTTTGTCCCTAGGATAACACTTCCTGTCAATCCCGTCAACCAGTGCTCTAGGTTATTACTGAGATCCGGCTACATATGCTCAAGCCTCTATCACTAGCCATACATGTCATAGGTGTGGATATCGCATGTAATCGTATGACTGCTAGTGGTCAGGAGATGACATGTTTCATGGTCTATTTCTAGATCAATACTGTGGAGGTGACATGTAAACAGATGACAAGGGCAGCAAATTGTTAAATTGCACCCACTACAATACTGGAAAGCCCCCTATGGCACCATGTAAATAGACTGCACCAGTGACCAATGCCAGCTACGTATGATGGAGGCCCTGGCACTGACTACAATGCCCAGCAGCTGGCTGCAGTGTGAGGCAGGCACTATAGCAGAGGAATACTACATGGACTGTACCATTGTGTTACAGGAGCCCCTCGCTCTCTGCCTCCCCCAGCTTCCTGCTGGTATCCCTCCCGTGCCCAGCTCTTCCCGGTCCTCGTCCTGTATCCCGGCTCCCCGTAGCATCCCGTCACATCCCTGGGCCTGGACCGGCTAAGCCCCGCCCCTTACATCCAAGCTGGCATCTGATTGGAAGCCACGCCTTCCTCCTTCCCGCATCATCATCCGGGCCTCCTGCATCCTTAACTCCTGCGTGCCCGCCGTGCTCAGCGACAACATACATGTCAGAGCCCAGAACTCACGTGACTACCACAGGGCTAGTCATGCACACGTATTTATATGATGAAGAGGGCGGGGCCTATACGTCAATGGGCGGATTTACGCCTGTAGGTGGAGTCTAACGAGGTCACCGTGACCAGCTGGAGCACAAACGCCAGCTAGGGGGGAGGGGCGTGTCTAATGACGTAAGGGGGCGTGGTATTGTGTTGATTGACTGATCCGGTTCCCTAGCTGCTGCAGGCGGATCTAGTAGAGATCCGGACCGGGCCGAGGACAGGCGGAGCTTACAGCCCCGGCCGGCACCGGGATGGGGAACACGGACACCAAGCTGAACTTCAGGAAAGCGGTCATCCAGCTGACAACGAAAACACAGGTACCGGGGAGGAGGGGCCGAGCGGGCACACCTATAGCTATAGGACAGCACAGAACAGGTGTATAGGAGTTACATATGGTGGCCTTACATAAGTGTATATCATACTGCTGCAAGAGGAATATACTGTGCAGTGTGTGTATAGTATGTATATTGTATATACCTATATATCATACTGCTGTAAGAGAAATATACTGACATCATATAGAAATATACTGTGCATAGTGTATATATCATGCTGCTACAAGAGAAATATACTGATGTTGTATAGAAATATACTGTACATTGTGTGTATATTGTATATACCAATATATATCATACTGCTGTAAGAGAAATATACTGACATATAGAAATATACTGTGCATAGTGTATATTTCATACTGCTACAAGAGAAATACTGATATTGTATAGAAATATACTGTACATTGTGTTTATATTGTGTGTATATATATCAATATATATCATGGGTGCAAGAGAAATATACTGTGTATAGTATGTCTATTGCATGCGGCATATATCAATATATATCATACTGCTGCAAGAGAAATCTACTGAATATATAGTGTGCATAGTTTTGCATATTGTGTATATCTATGTATATTGTATATGTGTGTATCCATATAGGTCACACTGCTGCAAGAGTAATATATATATATATATATATATATATATATATATATATATATAATATGCATTATATACGTAGGTGTATTACGTATGTATATTAGATACAGATATAATATATGTATACTGCCATCTGATACAAATGCAAGAGGTACTGACTGTGCAATATGTATGTATGTTATATACGTAGCTATAGTGGGACACTATATACAGGTTGCACATTGGAAAGATCAAATGAACCATGTAATGTGTACGCTTTGTGTGTGTGTGTGTGTGTATATATATATATATATATACACACACACACACACATTGTATTTGCTTGGATTTTAGGTGGATCTTCTATATAACAATGTTATAATATAAAGTAACAAAAGTAAGGTTGAATTCACACTGCATTTGGGTGCAGTTGTGTAGTTCAAAAAAGAACTACATGCAGTTTTTAAACGCATTTATTTAACTTGTTTTAGCTGTGAAATAAAAAAAAATCAATCTGTACTATAACTGCATGCAGTTTTTCTGCGGATTTTAACTGCACCCAATCGTACTGTGTGAATGCACACTAATACTCACCTTATTGATTTGGTCCTACAACCTCAATGCAGTTTATACGAATGCTGTTTTATCTGCATCCCAGAGCACTGTCTGAATGCGCCCTAAGGTTAAAACCCCATGCAATTGCTAACAAATGTTACGGGGGGAAAAAAATTACTGCAAAAACATGCTGCGTTTTTTTTTCAGCAAAGTTTTTGCTGCATTTTTAATTTTTTTGTGTTTTTTTTTTCCCTCCCCCTATTGATCTATAGGAGGGGCCAGGAGCCTTTGTGGTCCCCATAAGCACTGGTATTGAGATTGCAGCTTCCATCTGGTCCATAAACCAAGGAGACCCTCAGATTTCTCTAACCACATGGGGCAGATTTTGACAGCAGATTTCACCTCAAAATCTGCCTCCATATAATGGTGGTCTATGGAGACTTCTATTTTTTTTTTTTTTTCTGCTTGCAGAAAAAAGAAGCGATATGACCTTTCTTCAGGTGGATTCCGTCTGAGGAAAGCAATAATAGAAGTGAATGGGAGGCAAAAAACGCCTAGCGTTTTTTTGCAAAAATACCCGACTGAAAACGCCTAGCGTGTTTTTTTTTTTTTTTTTACAGTCCATTCACTTTAGAGGACGGGAAAACCACCTGGTGTTTTCTGAAGCAGTTTTTACCAAAACAAGACTTTAGTTACGCCATTGACTATCCCTTTAATAAATATTGCACTGTAATGGACAAATCCAAGCACAGATTATCTTAAAAACATTCTACATTTTCAGACTTTTTTGTTTTCTCTACAGAAAGTTCCAAATTCAGTTATATTCAATAAAAACCTTACAGTGAAGTCACACCTTGCAGATTTGCATGCAGAAAATCCGCAGCATCATACAGTATCTGCTAAATAGACTCTGTCAGACTTGCAGGACTTTTTCGCCTGGCGATTTTGAATGGAGAGTCCAACGGTGGTCTGAGCCAGGCCTTAATATAGTTTGTTTCTTGCCTTAATACATATATATATATATATATATATATATTTATTTAATTGGGGTTTTTTTCTTAGTTTTCACAAATGTTTTTGTTAGTTTTGCAAATAAAATGTAGATTTCCCGCTAAAGAAAAAATGAAGAAAAAAAGTTCTGGCTTTCATTCAAGTCTCTGCCTCAGAGCTGTCCCCTCTCCTAACATGCCTGAGGCCTGGTTCATATCTGCGTTCGGCAATCAGAATACCAAACGCATTGACAAGTGGGAAGCAATGACGGCACACGGACTCCATAGACTATAATGGGGTCCGTGTGTTTTAGGCACGAGTCATGCGGAGAGCAAAGTAGTTAAGGAAGTACTTTCCTCTCCCGATGATTTGTGCAGAAAACACATGGACCCCATTAAAATCAGTGGATTCCGTGTGCTTTCATAAGCTCACTGCTTGTCAATGCATTGGTTTTCTGTTTGGGGGGGTCCCCGATGTCGCTTGATCCATAAATTTCTAGGAGGAATAACAGAGGAACGGCCGAGTAATAGGTAACAGTGCTCCAGAATTGTTATTTCATGGTCAAATTCTAAAAAGAGGTGACAGATCCTCTTTAAATTTCTACTCGGCCATCTTTTACTAATATCTTGTTGGGCGCATAGACACATTTAGGTTTCTGAAGCTAAATCAGGTTCGGCTCATAGTGGGTGAAATTACAATGGACAGATGGTGGTTTTGGCTTCCAAAGCTGCATGCAAAAGACCGAACATGTAAATGCACCCTTACTGAGAGAAGTGAGTGATTATCAATCTGGCTGGCATATCGTCTCCCAGAAGAGTTGTCACCCAGCTTTTCCAGACCCCTGAATAAAAACTTCAGTGTAATATGTACTACCTATTACAGAAAAGCTTTTAGAAAAAAACAAAACAATAGAAGGTTTTGTTTTTTTTTACTTCTGTTTTGACAATGCTGCTACAATCTGCCATAATATAACCACTCAATACCTTTAGTGTGAATACGGCCTAACCTGACTTACGAGAATACTGCACTACGTTGTAATGCAGTGGGAAAGGCATGCTGTGAGTTGTAGTTTTGCAACCAGTGTTTTAACACCGTATTGGGTTTGATATGCGGCCTGGGTTTCTTTTTCTTGTCACACGTGTTCTTTTGCCTGTTCACCTGTTAAAGAGGGGGAAGGGCATTCACTTTCCTTATTACGCAGCAAAGGACAGGCCTGTAGAACAAGTTTCTAGCTCAGGACACCTCGCCAGACTCCATCATGATAGATCTTATCACACAAGCAGTCCCCACTCCTTTCTATTAGATCAGCTGTCATCCTAGGCAGGCTGGTACAGATGTAACATGGAGGGCAGTATTCATGTCCGCACACTTCTCTACACCCACACCTTTGTTTACCCATCTGCAGTGTTAAATGGTATGGCAGCTGCAGACGTCTGATACAGCATGTGTATTGTGTGCGTCATGTCTGCGTCACCGCTCTGAACGCACATTACATAGACGCCGCTCTGGCTTCTCATCCTGCTCACTGCTTCATTAAAGCACCAGGAAACATAATGGACATAGAGAGGGCTGCTAGTATCCCTCATATATTATGTATAACTAGATATATACACATATCTATAATGTATGTGTGTGCGATAATGGAAAGTTGTCCCTGTTTTGTGGCCCTTGCAGGACAGGATTCCTGGGAGATTGGTGGGATCACCGAGGTTCTTGTTGGGCCTCCTATGTATATGTATATTTTAGTGGTGGTGTGAGGATTCTGGCCTATGTGGGTTTGTTGCGCCTCACGGCAGTGCTAGGTGAGTTGTCGCTTAATTAGTGCACCTCTTCGGTTGTAACAAAATGCGTTTTTTGTAGGTGTTGTGACAGTACAACACCTTTTTATCTTTCATCTATGGAGGTGAAAGCATTGTTCACTGTCCTGGTTTTTGTCAGGACCCAGCCTTGTATGTACCTGTGTGGTTTCAGTGTGATGTCATGTGTTGCACCTTGGCCAAATAGTCAGTCAGATCCTGGTGATTTTATCGGAAGCACCTCCATTGTCTCCAGTCGGTCTGTTATACGCATACACCACAAGCCCCAGGCCCCAGACAATAACCCAGTCACCTCTAAGTAGATTCCCTTGGTTTCCCAGCGAAACATGGGTGCAAACCCATTGGGGTTCCCATGCAGACATGAGAGATGGAAACCCGAACATTAGTGTGAACCTAGAGTAAGGTTATTAACCCCCCCACCGGCTCATGCCTTGAGGCACCGTATCACCATGGCAGATATGGTCCTGGGCCGCAGCTACAAAAAACAAGCCCGTGGGCCTTGTGTCTGACATGTGATCTAAGATACGCCAGATTTGTCATCCGCATCAACATGTTTGCACTATTATTAAATCTGGGTCACAGGAGGAGGAGAGCAGCCTGAGAAGTGGTGAAGGAAACAGGTCTCCTTAATAAGATATATGTTGCAAAGTTTCTTATGTTCACCTGTACTAATCATTTATGAAAAGCTGTTTTATAGCTCTAGATATGTCTTTAAAGGGGCAGTAATTTGTTCCTGGATGACTTTGGAGCCATAATAATGCTCAGAAACAGCTTCAGAGGTTGAGCTACAGTATATTTCCCTGATATGTGTTTTAATGGCTAATGGATGAGATTTGGCACAGCGTATACAGTACATACCTCCCAACTGTCCCGATTTCCGCGGGACATTCATGATTTCGGTGACGTGTCCCGCGGTCCCGGTTGAAGGGAAGTAAGTCCCGATTTCAACTCAGATCCGCGTCTAGAGGACGCGGTGGGGGAGCGAGGAAAACGTGAGTTTAAGTGGTTTTTGTGTGTAGACATTGAGGTGGAACATGAAACTGGGGGCAGGTGAAGGAGGGGACGGCATGACACTGGGGGCAGAGATGGGGGAACATGATTCTGGGGGCAGAGATGGGGGACATGAATCTGGAGGCAGAGATGGGGGGACATGAATCTGGGGGCAGAGATGGGAGGACATTAATCTGGAGGCAGAGATGGGGGGACATGAATCTGGGGGAAGAGATGGGAGGACATGAAACTGGGGCAGAGATGGGGGAACATGAATCTGGGGGCAGAGATGGGAGGACATTAATCTGGGGGCAGAGATGGGGGGCATGAATCGGGGGGCAGAGATGGGAGGACATGAAACTGGGGCAGAGATGGGGGAACATTAATCTGGGGGCAGAGATGGGGGAACATTAATCTGGGGGCAGAGATGGGGAACATGAATCGGTGGGAAGAGATGGGGGGCATTAATCTGGGGGCAGAGATGGGGGGACATGAATCTGGGGGCAGAGATGGAGAGGACATGATTCTGGGGTCAGAGATGGGGGGACATGAAACTGGGAGCAGAGATGGAGGGACATGAATCTGGGGGCAGAGATGGAGGGGGAACATATAATTTACAGCTGACTGTAGGAGGATTATACTGTGTGGGGGCACATGAAAAATAAATGAGAATGGGCGGAGTCAACATAAAAGTGGGTGGAGCTAAATTTGCCATGGAGGTGTGCGTATATCGCTCCTTCTCTTCTACTATTTCTGTGCATATCAATGAATGTTGCTTCTCCATAGACTATAACAGCCATCTATGCATTTAAAGGGGCTCTATCAGCAAAATCATGCTGCTAGAGCCCCACATATGCGTGAATAGCCTTTAAAAAGGCTATTCAGGCACCGTAAATGTTATATTAAAGTACCCCCCCCCCCCCCCCCACAGTGCACGATCCGTAAGTAGACAACATTCTTTTTTAGGGTTTTATTTTAAAACGAGGGGGGGGGGGGGTAGTTTAATATAACATTTACGGTGCCTGAATAGCCTTTTTAAAGGCTATTCACGCATATGTGGGGCTCTATCAGCATGGGTATGTACATAAAGGTCTGTGAGGAGAGTTTATCATGTCTCACAAGGACAAAGGGTTTGCATGCTTTAGTGACTATAGTGCCTCGCACCCCATGTGAGCTTTCTTCTGGCTATTTTCCTAAGCTCATAATGGAGTTATTGTCATCTTAGTAGATACAGTTTGTATACTCTTTTTCTGCTAGGCATAAACAACATCCACCTTACTTTTGGCTTACTTTATGTCAGAACCATGGGAAGAATATGCAAATCTGTCTTCCATGATGTAATTAGGAAGTCAGAAGCTGCCTCATTGTTGCAAACCAATAGAGGGTGCTCACTAGAATGTGCAAGCCTGTCTTCCCTGATGTAGTTAGGATGACAGGATTCCAGTGAAATAACCCAATAAAGGCTGCTCCCTTTAGCATCATGCCCGACCTTCCTAGAGGCCTTTATTTTGCAATGACGCTGGGATTATTACCAGGTATACTCTCTCAATTGGTTTGCAACAATGAGGCAGCTTCTGACTTCCTAATTACATCATGGAAGACAGATTTGCATATTCTTCCCATGGTTCCTTGCGAAGTGGAGTGCTAAAGGCTTAATAAATCTCCACACACCTATATGGTGGTCTCTCCCTAAGGAGTGACAATATTTATGTCAGAAGAAAGTCTATCACCTCCCCAAGCATAATTTCCTGCTCAACACTGCATTACAGAGCACATTAGTGACAAACTGCATACCTCTGTTATGTTTGTCACTTTTGTAGATTTGGTAGCAAACAACTTTGCAGCTGAGGCAGTTTGGCGCACTGGAGGCGGTCCTTCGGCTCTGGGAGCACTGCTCTTGTTACTCAAGCAGGATAGGTGGTTTGAAGCCAGTGGGAAGATCAACTCAACTCCCACTTCATAGATGATGCAGGCAGAAGTTGGTAGGGGTCTGAGTAGCAAGAGCAGTGCTCCAATGAGCTGAAGCCACACCCCCAGTGCACCAACTGCCTTATTTCCTTAAGACTACAAAATTGTTTTTTTCTAAATCTACAAAAGTGACATGCATAATTTATCACTGTAATGCGGCAGTGCTACTTGAGTATGCTTGGACTTAAGCCACACCTAGTTCTGGTACATGATACCTCTTCTTGGATGAGTCCCAAAAAAGTGTCTAAAATACATGATAAATATGATGTTGGATACGGACATTGTTTTTTTAGGTGCAAGTTACACCAGAATTCTGCTGTATTTTCATTAGTTAATCTGTCCCACTGGATTCAAAGATATTTTTCTTATTACATTTTGATATTTTTATGGTATCAAAAGATGTGCATAGGATATATGTAGATCCTTTTTCTATACTTGTCAGGTGAGCTGGCACGTGCTAAATACAGCCCTATCAGAAATTCACTCTGTAGAATTTCACTTCAGCCATGACCTTTCTCATAAATCTGCTTTTTTTTATGTATTTGCTCAGAAAGTGACATTTGTGTTATTGAATTTGCACCCTTTTTGTACTAGGTGGGACCAGTCTTGCGACCAGTGTTTGTCAGACATGTTTGCAGAAGTATTGATTGATCATCCACTATATTGTTGTGTCTTACAGCCAGTCGAAGCTACAGATGATGCCTTCTGGGACCAGTTTTGGTCAGACTCGGCCACCTCTGTGCAGGATGTATTTGCGTTGATCCCAGCCGCTGAGATTCGTGCTGTACGAGAAGAATCGCCATCGAACTTGGCAACATTATGTTACAAGGTAATTGATGATAAAAAGCTAATGAAACCCTTGGCTGTCAGTCAGTATTATGAACATCTGAGAACTTTGGAGATATGTTCTTCACGTATTTACTGTCTGTGCCCTGCAGGCAGTGGAAAAACTGGTGGCGGGTGCCGACAGCGGATGTCACTCAGACAACGAGAAGCAAATGGTGCTGAACTGTGCCCGGCTGCTGACACGTGTACTACCCTATATCTTTGAGGACCCGGACTGGAGAGGATTCTTCTGGTCTTCAGTTCCTGGTGCTGGGCGTAGCCAGGTAACTGAATGAAATCTACCAGCAAGATGTTTCAATAACCATTGGCTAAACGCTACTCCAGACCCTTCTATGTGGGATATGGGTATGCATATGTTCTCAGTGAAGAGAGGGTAGTTAGTTGCTTCTAGGCGCCTCTGATGGCAGCTTTTTCCCATGAGAACAAAAGATCAAGTGTGTTGTATTTCATTTACTGGAGGAAAGTTTCCCCATCCCCATATCCATAACATAGTTGGCTGGTTCCATGGAAATGGGTGGGTTCGCCAACTATGTTCTTATATGTATGGACATCTTTATTTCTCTTAACCTTACCCTCTGTACATATTGGTATGTGCTATAATCTTTCAGCCATAGCAATGAGGATGTCTCTTTCAGGATGAAGATGATGAGGATGATGGATCGCGTCCATTAGCTGAATCCCTGCTCCTCGCCATTGCTGATCTTCTCTTCTGTCCTGATTTTACAGTACAAAGCCACAAGAGAAGTGGAGCGGTAAGAGCTGTCACCGTCTAGTTTATTCTGGCCATACGTAGTCTTGATTCTCCAGGTTCCCCTTGTATAAGAGTCCAACTGTCTCGGACCCTCACCTGTCCCCAGAACAGCGGCGCTGTTAGCCACCACATTCAGGCAGAGACTGAATAAAAAGGTGACCACACAGGTCCACAGCTCTTTCTGTCTTCTATGGCCGTCACAGCATGAATGCTTAGCTATCTCCCATTGAAATGATCAGAGAGAGTTATGCACATGCACAGTTATTTCTCCATTTATTCTCAGCCAGTAGCCACCTCACCAGGCTGAATGGACAATGGGGACCCCTATTTTGGAGCCAGAGGTGACTTAATCTATCAAGTATTTATGGCATTTCATATGTAAATGTTCTGCAAATTCAAAGCAACTCCACAATGGAATGAGCATGCCATGGATTTGATAATAATCGTCATGTTCTGATTAAGTGTGGAAATTTCTGTATAAATATGGAGGGGCTTTGAAAATCTCACCCACATTTATTGTACTGTAAACCGCTGGAGTTTCGCAGTATGGAATCCATACCATAAATCCTTTGCGTCTGGACCTGGGTGAAGATGTAAATAACCCTTTATGGAGAGAGGTCCAGGCAGGACAGTACTTGGATATTTTCTACTACAATTTCTTCATAAATCAGTGCTTGGATATTGTTTCTCTGTAGGATGCGGCAGAAGACATCCACACTCTTGACAGCTGTGAGTACATTTGGGAAGCTGGTGTTGGCTTTGCTCAATCTCCAACACCCAACCACACGCATGATCTCAACAGGTGAGCATCTCTCCATGAAAGGAGTCTTACCAATTTTACGAGTAATCCCATATCAATAGGGTAGGGGATAGCTTCATCATCTGATGAACCAGACCCCCACTGATCCCAAAAATAGGGGTTCAGTTACTTTACTTTAGTAGGAACAATGCATAAGCTGTAAGTAGAATTAACTCCAATGGGGTAATCTATGATTCATTAAACCCGAATACCATAGTCATTATTTTGATGCCCCTTATCCCCATTGGCATTCTCATTCCCAAAATAGTCATCAGGGGACACCATGGAAGACTGACTTCTGCCATCAAGACTTCTGCCCACATGGCAAAGGCAGAGACAGAGGGCTTATTCAAAAAATTGATAGATAAAAATAAATTGCCCATCCTTCTCTTTTAGGACCGAACTTCTTAAACTCCTCCTGACATGTTTCTCCGAGGCAATGTACCTTCCACCATCATCGGAGAACAGCGGTACAACCAACCCATGGGTACAGTTTTTTTGCTCCACAGAAAATCGGTATGTGAATGTAAATTCTGGAAAACTTTTTTGTTTTTAGATATTAGTTTATTATTTTATTGATTTGAATGATGAGTACTGGGGATTCAGAGCAAGGATCATTGTGATGCCCAAAATTGCCAATTTGGAGCAATAGGATGGGAGGCTGTGTGAACAAAATGGAGCTGGAGAGAGAGGTTGAGGATGTTGCTGTTAGTGGAGGATGTATGCTGGGAGCAATAGACACTGTAGTTTTTGAACAATAAGATGCACCCCAGATTTAGACAAGAAATATTTGGAAAAAATCTTATTAATCATATTAATGTAAGCTTCCCTAGTGCTATTTACTGCAGCTCCTATATACAGTTGCTTGTATATAAGAAACAAACTAAGGTCTGGTACATATCTGCGTTCGGGGATTCTGTTTGGGGAATACCTAATGCATTAAAAAGCGGTGAGCAATGAAAGCACACAGACCCCACAGACTAGAATGGGGTCTGTGTGTTTTCCGCGCGATGTCCGCACGAATCATGCGGAGAGGAAAGTACTTCAAAAACTAATTTTCTCTCTGCATGATTTGTGCGGACACCGCACTGAAAACACATGGTACCCATTATTGTCTATGGGGACCGTGTGCTTTCATTGCTCACCGCTTTTTAATGCATTCGGTATTCCGTTTGAGGGGTCCCTGTGCGTACTCCCCCAATGGAATACCGAACACACATGTAAACCAGGCCTGAGTGGCTTTATCCACAAGCTTTACACTAAATCTTATGTTATGGGGTCTTCTGTTTGGGAAGGCAGTATTGTAGCATTTAGAGGTTAGCGTGTGTGCTCCTTATGGGAGATGTCTGTGTACGTTCCGTATGTTAGCTGGAAGTGATGGGAGAAAAAGGTGGGAGTTATGATGGATAGTTTAGATTCTTGATATGACCTGATTAAAAGGGAACAGGGTCCGTCAGGCTCTGCTGGTTGCCAACATAGACAGGTCTTGTTTATAGCTAAAGGGTAATATACTGTACATGTTGCCTCTTGGCATATGTTGTAACATAATTGGGATGATCTAAATGACAAGAGATTTCCGCAGGTAACTAATGTATTAGTAGCTCTCACTTCTAAGGTCCCCGAAGTACAATTATTTCTTGTTTTCCCATTTTGTCAATGAGTAAAGGCTCCAACTGTATCCTGTATTTAGTGTGCAGAGTCTTTAATGTTAAAGGGGTTTTCAAGGCTTCTGATATTGATGATCTTTCCTTAGAATAAGTCATCAATATCAGATCAGTTGGGCTCCAATGTTGGTGGCACCAAGTCTATACAGTGGACGGAGCCAGAAGCAGACCGCTCCATATACTGTGTAGTGCATGTGTCTTGCTGCTGCAGCTCAGCTCCCATTTGTAGAGATACGCTGAATTTCTCAAACTTTGTGTGGCATATGATAAATTTGGTGGACATCACAGCAGCGCACACTTCAGCAATTTATTGTGTTTTAATTTTTTTTTTGTTTTTGCTTTTTTCCCTCTTTCTGCAGACATGCCCTCCCCCTCTTCACATCCCTCTTGAATGTGGTGTGTGCGTATGATCCGGTTGGTTACGGAATCCCTTACAATCATCTGCTTTTCTGGGATTCACGAGAACCATTGGTCGAGGTCTCTGCCCAACTGCTGATTGTCACATTAGACTCTGACTCTGCCACCACCACTAGCCCCAGCATGGATGGAACTACCACTAGTACAGCAATGGATGAGGGTGATGTACGTTACCTCATTACATGTGGCTCCTTGTATACTTAGTGTAGCTGACATACTAATCCACTGTTCTCTTATAGAGCCCAACACCAGACAATCTGTTTGTGAATTATCTGTCACGGATCCACAGAGAGGAGGTAAGAAAATGGTGTGGCATGTGCATTGGCTATCTTCATCAGTCCCACAGACATGAAATGGCGTTCAGGTCACGTGTGATCATTGCTCTATTCAATTGGAGCGACATGGTTTTCGTGCTGGACGCTAGTCCCATTAGTGGGAACCCCACTGATCAGGCTCTTCTCACCTATCCTCTGGATAGGTGATCAGTTGTGATCCTGGGTTAACCCCTTTAAAGGAATATTCCAGGATTAACAAGTTGTTGCATATCGATTAGATATGAGATAAATGCTAGATTGGTTGAAGTCTGACTGCTGGGACCCCTTAATTACAAGAATGGGGATCCCAAGTTCCCGTGTTTGAATTAACTCACAAGCAGACATGAATAAAGGATCTTCTAATCACTTCTATAACATACCTCTGTATTACAAGCTATGATGCTTTTCAGTTTTATATTGATAGATAGTCTATAATGGGCCTAATTGGCCTCTGTACATGGCAGTCCTGGAAGCCTTTGTTGGGCCTCAGGATGCTATGACAGCAATTGTAGGTTTGGCTGATGGCAGTGTTAGTTAGTCTGTCAAACCCCTTAGACGCTGTAGTCGATATTGACTACTGCATCTAAAGAGTTAAATGGCCTGGAATTACGATGTTTTCAATCCCAGCTGTTGGAACCCAGTTGTCATTAGACATCAAGCACCCATTATACCTGGCATGGGATACCTGGGTTGGACTACTAATGCAGGGCCATAAAAAGGTACATACATTGGACTAAGGCCTCTTGGTGATTACAATAAAAAGTCTTATCTGTAGCCAGTTAATGAAGGACTTGATGAGCCATCTTTATGTTAAAGTATTTTTTATTTTATTTTATTCTGACTCAATCCCTTATTATCTTCCAGGACTTCCAGTTCATCTTGAAGGGACTTGCCCGTCTGCTCCTCAATCCGCTCACTCAGACATATCTGCCAAATTCTACCAAAAAGATCCAGTTCCACCAGGAGCTGCTGGTTCTTTTCTGGAAACTGTGTGACTTTAACAAGGTCAGGACGCATTCTTACAATCTCTGTATTCAGTGTCTGACTGGTGCACTGGGTGCTCGGCTTCTCACCATTTCCATCTCTCTCACCTCCACAGAAGTTCCTGTTCTTTGTACTGAAGAGCAGTGACGTCCTGGACGTTCTGGTTCCAATTCTGTACTTCCTGAACGATGCGCGAGCGGACCAGTGTGAGTCGGCACTCCTTTTATTTCCCTCCACCTTAGTTTTATCATCTTCACTCTCTTTTCCCTTCATTTTGATGGTTTTGTGATCTTACGTAAATTTGTGCCTGCTGTTCACTATGTTTCTTCTTGCAGCTCGTGTTGGTCTCATGCACATTGGGGTCTTCATTCTTCTGCTGCTAAGTGGTGAGAGGAATTTTGGAGTTCGTCTCAACAAGCCATACTCTGTGAGAGTCCCGATGGATATCCCAGTGTTCACAGGAACACATGCAGACTTGCTTATTGTGGTGAGTGAGGCCTATACTATATACCTTCAGTAGCTGTCAGCCTAACACTCACTTGGCCATTGTCTGTTCCTCTCAGCTCCTGCGTACACCTGCATGCTAGGCTCATCTTAGTGTGCATGTATTCTTAATGAGAGAGAGAAAAAAACTTCCCCAGACCTCACCGTTGGCAGTTTATCTCCCACGAGGATAAAGGATTGGTCATGATAAAATTCAGCATGCCCAATCCTTCCTTCTTTCCCTGACAGATAATGTCATAAATTGGAATCCCCCCATAAACAAGATGTACAACCTGAGTTATATAAACATGTAATGGCTGCCTCTATGATAGAGGTTTATTGTACATTTTACGCCTATTTATGTATTTATGGTGTGAAATGTGTGATAACAGTCGTACTTGTTGCATGGCTGTATTTCTGCCAAAAATTGTGACTCTTCACTTTTTTTAATTTTTTTTAATTTTTTTTATTTTTTTTATTTTACAGCTCACATAGTGGGCTTTAATGGATAAAATCTATGCCAGTACCTAACTAGTGTAGATTTTAGCTTCTGGTGCACAGACCACCCAAGATGCATCAAAATTGTACCAAATTGTGTGCACCTCTTAATAATTTTGGTGCATCTGAGGCCAGCACAGAATAGATTCATTACTAACTCTATTAAACTCCCACCCAATACACCACACCACATTACAATATACCACATCCATTTCTTCTCAGTATTCCCTCCCGTACGATACACGTCCCCCCCCCCATTTTTATTGCCATGTCCTTAATCTCTAGACCCTACCCCTACTCGCCATACCACCTCACTTTCCTATATTCATCACATCACATTACTATGTAGCCCATGTTCTCCCCACACTGAGTTGAGGGCTCAACACCACCCTTTCCCCCCTATCCACAGTCTTTGGGGCTGAACATCAGTTCCACCATGCTCGTAATTGTGGATATTCCCACTCCTGTAATAACTGAGCTTACCAGTTAGGTATGTCCTCAAACATACTACTGTTATGTACCTTAACTATGATGTTCTCAAGTTTTGATTTCTTGTTGCAATGTTCCTTCCTTTGTAAAATTGTGGAAAAACAATAAAAAAAATTTTGAATAAAAAATGCCCCAAAAAACGGTAGATTAAGATGAATGTAATAAACATCAGTTTTATTAAATTATATGAAAAATCCCTACATTTGCAGCTGTACTTTTATTTTTTTAAATCTTTTTATTTTTCTACTCAGGTTTTTCACAAGATCATCACCAGTGGACATCAGCGCTTGCAACCATTATATGACTGCCTGTTGACCATCATAGTGAATGGTACAATGATGGGGATAATTGAATGGGAGCAAATTGCATGTTGGGTTTTTTACTTTTATGATTTCCTCTGCACTTATAGCTTTATATACTGAAACATTTTCAGCCAGTTGCATGGTGCCCATGCCCAGGGCAACTGCTAACACATTGGCCAGCTGTTCTGCCTGACTCCCTCGACAAATGCACATTAGACTTGCCTTTGTTTTTTGTGGGATTGGGGGAGTAAGCCGCTGTCAGACACCTCTGGTGTTGGCGGTTTATCTACCCTAAGGACATATGGATCAGGTGGTGAAGTTCATCATGCCTGGCCCTTCTTCCCCCTTTGAGTCATCTGCAGCAGAAAATTACACTCCTAAGATAGTTGGCTTATTCTGCAGAAAGCAGTTGGTTCGGCTAACTCCGTGTAAATCTGGCCATAGACATGAGACAGTAGCAGTTGACTGCTGTCAGCTTTGGGGCCCAATGAACTGCAGACTCCTCATGTTTTTCTTTAGGAAAATCTTAAGACTAGTGAAAATGTTTTTTGTTTTTTTTTAAGTATTCCAAAATCCCCTCTGATCGGCCCACTAGAATACCTTAAGTAGTTAAATTCTAAAAAATGTAGGTGTTACACTGAGTAAAGCTTACTACATGTGAATTTATAATTGAGGTCAATGTTAGCTATGCAGTGAGTGCCATCTAGTGGTGGCTGCTGGTAAACAGCATGGTATTGTATTACTAGGTGTGTGATGGTAGACAGGTGATTTGGAGCACTATATTATAAAGTCCCAACCCCAGTAAAGAATTCTGGACACATGTAGATGAAATTAAATCAAATGCAAATTTGAAACCCCTTTTAAACATCTTCCATTTGCCCCAGTTTGCTTTGCAAGCATGCTTAATTTTGTCCACTAGGTGGCAGCTGGAGCAAAGTTGTTGATATAATACAGTTTTTAGAGCCATTCGAAGTTATTATACTGGTTCAATTCGGATTTCTTCAGCCAAGAATATAGCCTTAGCTATTATTTGCTCTTGGCTCAGTCTTATAAATATTCTTTTTTTTGTATATGTTCTTTACAAGTTTACATATCAAAGCTCTATTTGCATTAGAAGACTTTTCAGAAATATCTGATAGCTGAGGCCCAGCCACTGAGAGAACAGATGTCCTCTTGCTTGGAAAGGTTGGCTTACACTTGAGATGTTATACTTGTTTGATAGCGATAGCTCAGTCCCATTCAAGCTGCATTACCAAGCACGGTCTCTGTGTTATGTACGCCATAATGCCTTGTATTCCATGCAGAGGCCACTGCACTTGCCAAGAATGCTGCAGCCTTTTCAACCACCCAGTTAGTGAGGGTCCCAAACATTGGACCTCCATTGATAACATATTGATGACCTAAGCTAAAGACCTGGCAGATTCTTGCAAAAGGCACTTAGCAGGGGAGACCAAAATTGGTGCACCCATCCAGCAGTGTAGAACTGTACCTTACAGAAATGGTCCAGCATTCAGTTTGCCAGACAAATATATTATGGGCTTTTTTTTGCTTTTGTGTTATAGACAAGTGGGTCATCTGAACCAGACCCCTACCGTGCAGTTGGGTCAGGGCATTCTTCTGTAATATGCCCATAATTCAATTGTGCAAAACTAGTCTAACTCTCATAGGCTTCAGTACATGCTTGGTCTAGAATGTGACCTCCATCATGGAAGATGTCTTTGATAAAGTTGCCATACTCTGTGCTGTTCACTTCATGCTCGCTCTCTTTCTTGTGCAGTATCCCCATACTTGAAGTCTCTGTCCATGGTAGCAGCTAACAAGCTCCTGCACCTTCTTGAAGCTTTCTCCAGTCCGTGGTTCCTCTTCTCCTCCCCACAGAACCATCATCTCGTCTTCTTCCTGCTTGAAGTTTTTAACAATATCATCCAGTATCAGTTTGACGGTGAGTTTCATGTACTTGTCTGGATTTTTTTTTGTTCATGGTGACCTGTCCAAAAACATTATCGTGGCTTCAGGTCCTGCACCACCACCATTTCCTAGGTTAAAGGGGCCATTTCTTCCTGACAATTATTGCCAGTCTCGGCATGTCTATCATTTGTGCTCTGTTTGTTTTACATTCATATCTCTGGATTCCTTACTAAACCTTGTTCATTTCCAATATTTTCAGGTAATTCCAGCCTAGTTTACGCCATCATCCGGAAACGTAGTGTATTTCACCAGTTAGCCAACCTTCCATCAGACACCCCATCCATCCAACGTGCACTTCAGAGAAAAAAGAAAACCGCAGAACCCATTTCACGTACCAATTCTCAAGACGGCGCATCAATGGAGGGGTCCAGACCTGCTGCCCCAGCAGAACCAGGCACCCTGAAAACCAGTCTAATAGCCACACCTGGTAAATTTGATTGACCTTTGCCTGTTTCCACTAAGACCAGTAATC
This sequence comes from Leptodactylus fuscus, assembly GCF_031893055.1. Taxonomy (NCBI): domain Eukaryota; kingdom Metazoa; phylum Chordata; class Amphibia; order Anura; family Leptodactylidae; genus Leptodactylus; species Leptodactylus fuscus. The sequence continues at coordinate 132,978,289 of NC_134270.1, forward strand.
TTTTGTTATTGCACATACTTTTTGTAGTGACCACAGGAGTCCCAGAATTGGCGCTTAAAGCTATCATACATTTGTCACCTACCCTGTGGATAGGTGATAAATGTCAATTGTTGGAAAACCCTTTCACTGTAAAGCACAAATGTCCCCCTGTGATACCAGATGATCATTGGGATTGGTGCAGACCTGCAATGATCAGTGCTGCTTAAAGGCATCCTATCATACAAATGCTTTTTTTTCTCATTAACACGTCGGAATAGCCTTTAAGAACGGCTATTCTTCTCCTACCTTTCATTGTCTTCTCCACGCTGCCGTTCCGTAGGAATCCCGGTTTTTGTTGGTATGCAAATGAGTTCTCTTGCAGCACTGGGGGCGTCCCCAATGCTGCGAGAGAACTCTCACCAGCGCCGCCTCCATCTTCGTCAGCAACGTCCTCTTCTTCCGGCGCAGGTTTCAGGCTTCTAGGCCTCGGGCAGAGCAGACTGTGCCTGCCCACAGGGCACGAGAAAATGGCCGCTTACAATACTGTGTAAGCAGCCATTTTCTTGTGGCCTGTGGGTATGCGCAGTCTGCTCTGCCCGAGGTCTAGAAGTTTGAAACCTGCGTCGGAAGAAAAGAATGAAGAGGATGTTGCTGACGAAGATGCAGGCGGCGCTGGAGAGAGTTCTCTGGCAGCATTGGCGAAGCCCCCAGTGCTGCAAGAGAACTCATTTGTATAACGACAAAAAACGGGATTCTAACGGAATGGCGGCGCGGAGAAGACAATGAAAGGTAGGAGATGAATAGCCTTTCTTAAGGCTATTCCGATGTGTTAATGAGAAAAAAAAAGTGTTTGTATGATAGGATCCCTTTAATTCTAAAATTAAATTGAACAGATAAGAGAACCTCAGTATGTTTGTATGATCTTGTACTGAAAAGTTAAAGATTTAGGTTAAGTTTCACTACGACTATTCATTCTGACAGGTATAGAGAAGCTGACAGAGAAATCTCAAGTATCAGAAGATGGGACTTTACGAGCTGTTGACCCTGAAGTTCCTTCATCACCCAGAGAGAGCAGCCAGTCCCGTCCATTGAGTGACACAGAGTCTCAGAGCGGGGTGCGTGAACTTAATAGGATTCCTTACATTTTCCCTATTCTTATAATCATTGCATTTTACTCTAGTATCTTTATGGACTCCTAAACTGTACAAAAGACATATAAGGAGATTCACTGATCTAGCCAGCATTGTCTTGTAGAACAAGTCTCCCAGTCACTTAACCCCTTGCTGCCGCAGGCATTTTTAGATTTTCATGTATGACTCCCCGCCTCCCAAACCCCATAATGTTTTTTATTTTTCCAGTCACAGAGCTGTATGACGGCTTGATGTTTGCAGGACAAATTGTACTTCGTGTGTGTATCATTAAATTTTTCATAAATGTGCCAGCAACTGGGACAGAATTCAGAATGGGGTGGAATAGGAGAAAAACTGTGTTTATGCAGATCTCTTACAGGCTTCGATTTATGGCATTCCCAGTGCAGCCAAAATGTATTCTATGGGTTGCTACGATTCCAGGGATACCAACTTCTGACATTTGTAACTTTTTCTTATATTTCTGTGTATAGGGATGCATGGGATTTTTCTTTTTTTTTGCATGGCCAGTTTCACATTTTAGCTATACTATCTTGGGGACTGTCTATTCCTTTGATAGTTTTTTTCAGATTTTTAAGAGTCAAAAAAGGCAGTGATTTCTCTCCGCCCCCCCAACCTTTGTAAAAAATTATTTGTAAGTTTGATGAGGAGAGGTGTATTTGGACACAGGGATTCCTAATGTATATGTGTTTCAATTTACTTTTTTGTGTGTTCTAGGGAAAGGGTGACAATTTGAGTTTTTAATTGCTATTATTTTTTGTTCTTAATATTACTCTATTTATTAGACTCCCTAGGGGTCTTGAACTCCAGGAGGTATGATCACTAATGCAATGCATTGTAAAATGCCAGCAGTTTTATTACAGGCTGCGTAGAGCAACCTGTAATAGAAGATAATACCAGACAAGCCTTGGAGCTTTCAATAGGCTCTGGGCTGTCATGGCAGTAGATCGCTGACTCAGGATTTTTTTCCAAGTAACAGCAATCCACCCCAAAATGGTGGCGTCTGGGCTCTACTGAGTTCCCGAGCAGACACCAACTTTAAACACCCAACGTCTGCGGTACTATTTTGGCAGATATCGGGAAGGGAATATCTATTTGGTCTGGGCTGTTAGAGCTGTAAATATACTGTATCTGCAGTCATGTATTTTAATTCTAATATCTGACCTTGTCTCCTATTACATCCTGAAGGAAGTTGCACAAGGCCGGCAGAGCAGACGTCACTCCAGCAGCTCCTCTCAGTGGAACCCATCTACAGACTGGGTGAGTTAGAAGGAAGCAGACATGTATAAAAGGAAGGGTATTAGTGACCTGAGTGGTTTAAAGGCATATTCCTGTCTCAGACGTTTATGGCATACTAGCTGGTACCCGCGACTTCGTCTGCGGTGATTGTAGAAGTGGGTATATACAGGCGCGGGTAAGGTTTTCGTACTGTGTATAAGGTATGGGATATGAAATTTAACTGTGTATCTTGTTTTTTTTGTAATTCTCAGAGCACATGAGGTTTTTTTGTTGAATGTAATTTGTATTTCAGCTGCTATACGGTGTTGGTATAAACTGTACATAGTGTCTTTGGGACAGAGGTATTTCAGGTTAATATACTTCGATATACGACATTGTATGATTTGTTATTTTCTGCCAGTACATGTCAGTTTTGGGCACAGGATACTCTCGAGCAGCCACATAAAGTCTGGCCCTGTGCATGACAGTTTAGTAACTCCATGTGCCTCTTATTAATAGCAATTAACCCCATCATGTCCCTCACATTAACCCTTGTGTAAGAGTTACTGATATGTGAGAGACTTGGAGGTAACAGTTAAGTATCTTCATTATTGAGGTTTATTAGTAACCCTTATATGGGGCCCACAGGGATTAATATGAGGGACATGATGGGGTTTATTCCTATTAATATGAGGCACACAGGGGTTAATATGAGGGACATGATGGGGTTTATTCCTAATAATGTGAGGCACACAGGGGTTAATATGAGGGACATGATGGGGTTTATTCCTATTAATATGAGGCACACAGGGGTTAATATGAGGGACATGATGGGGTTTATTCCTAATAATGTGAGGCACACAGGGGTTAATATGAGGGACATGATGGGGTTTATTCCTAATAATGTGAGGCACACAGGGGTTAATATGAGGGACATGATGGGGTTTATTCCTATTAATGTGAGGCACACAGGGGTTAATATGAGGGACATGATGGGGGTTATTCCTATTAATGTGAGGCACATGGAGTTACTAAGACTAAACTAATAACCCCAAATGCCGGACATTATTGAGAACAGTAATCCTATGTACCTGTGTGTTTTTCAGTGTCACTTTGCTAGCAGCTTCCTCTTCTCCTCGGGGAATGTTAGCAGGATGCAGACCACTATAACAGGCACAGACCTGAGAGATTAAGCTCCACCCCCTGGGTTTCCCGCACCCCTCTCAAAGGGGAGTGTCCTTATGCTTGAGCTCTAGCAGCCCACTGAAGAGACTCGGACTTCATTTAACTCTTGCAGGTCCTGGGCTGCTGGTGTGCCAGTGAAATATGGCAGGAGTGCCACTCTTGGCATGCTGACCTCTGCTGTAGAGGGTAATATGAATTTTGTGGCTTGCTATGGTCCAAAGTGTGTGAGATTGCAGAAATAGTGATGTGAGTTTGGGTTTTGTGGGGGTCCTGGGAAAAACGTATGTGTGCTATTGTGACGAAAAGTAGCCTATTGCGCAATCGAGTGTAGTGACTATGTTTGTGGAAAATTTCAGCCAAATCGTATGGTCGAAAGTGTGTGAGATTGCAGAAATAGTGATGTGAGTTTGGGTTTTGTGGGGGTCCTGGGAAAAATGTATGTGCGCTATTGTGACGAAAAGTAGCCTATTGCGCAATCGAGTGTAGTGACTATGTTTGTGGAAAATTTCAGCCAAATCGGTGGAGCGGGTTTTGCGTGATTGAGGAACAAACATCTAAACATCCAAACATCCAAACTCACAAACTTTCACCTTTATAATATTAATAATAGGATTTACAGTATGTCAATAGTGTTACACTGTAGAGCTAAGTAAAATGCAAAAGAAATATATGACAACCATTTTGCTTTATGAGAATCTGGTTTATCACCATTAAAGGATGATCTTTTTATCCTATTAATATTATAAATGTGAAAGTTTGTGAGTTTGTGTGTTTGGATGTTTGTTCCTCAATCACGCAAAACCCGCTCGACCGATTTGGCTGAAAGTTTCCACAAACATAGTTAATACACCCCATTGCGCAATAGGCTACTTTTTGTCACAATAGCGCAAATACGTTTGTGCCAGGACCCCCACAAAACCCAAACTCACATCACTATCTCTGCAATCTCACACACTTTGGACCATAGCAAGCCCCAAAATTCATATTACCCTCTACAGCCTAGCCCCTAACCCCACACAATCACATATACATATACTTTACCACTTTGCCCCTCACCTTAACAATACTCCAGGAGGCTCTCTTTAACGCTCCGGAGCAGTCATGTTTGCCGACCCCCACCGCTCTGACAATCCGCGACACCGCCCACCCATGTCAATACCCCTAGGCAGTCTAATAAATGCAAAAACAAAAACAAAAAAAAGGGGAAAAAAAATAAAATAAAAAATACAAAGTATTACAAATTCAAATCACCCCCCTTTCCCTAGAACACATATAAAAGTAGTTAAATACTGTGAAACACATACATGTTAGGTATCTCTGTGTCCGAAATCGCCCGCTCTACAAAGCTATACAAATATTTTGCCTGGACGCTTAACGCCGTAGCGGCAAACATACTGAAAAGTCCAAAACCGCTGTTTTTTCACTATTTTCATTATCATACAAATATCAATCAAAAGTGATCAAACCAATAGCATTTCCCGAAAATGTAACAACTAAACACTACACCCGGCCCTGCAAAAAAAGACATCCCCCGACACAGACAAATAAAAAAGTGACTGCTGTCAGAATATGGAAACTTTTACAAACAAAAAAATGTCAACACACTACTGGCAGAAAGTACCAAATCATACAATGTCGTATATCGAAGTATATTCACTTGTAATACCTCTGTCCCAAAGACACTATGTACAGTTTATACCAACACCGTATAGCAGCTGAAATACAAATTACATTCAACACAAAAGTCTCACGTATTCTCTGAATTACAGCAACAACAAGATACAAACTTACTTTTCATATCCCATACCTTATACACAGTACGAAAACCTTACCCGCGCCTGTATATACCCACTTCTACAATCACCGCATATAGCGGGTACCAGCTAGTGTGTGTGTGTGTGTGTATATGTATATATATATATATATATATATATATATATATATATATATATATATATATATATATATATAATGCCAGGGAAGGTGAAACAAAGACAACCATACTCGCCTGTCCCCAGTGCTCCGGTCTCTCCCAGTGTGGTTCGGTCCTGCTGCTTCAGTGCTTTTTACTGGTGTAAGTCCCTGCCGCACATGACTCCGTAGGCCAATCAGTGGCCTAAGGAAAGGGTTCCAGGAAATCACAGTGCAGAAGGAGGGACTTCTGCCACAAGAACACATCGAAGCAGCAGAACCGGACCATGCTGGGAGACACTACAGCATTGGGGACAGGTAAGTATGGTTTCTTTTTTTTTTTTTTTTTTTTTTAAATTCACCTTCCAAGGCTTAATATTAAAAAAAAAAAAAAAATTATCCCGCACAACCTCTTTAAGGGAGCCCTATTACATTTCAGAAGAGCTGGGGTGTCAGTGTTGAAAAATGGCTCAAGCTAATGTAACAAACACACACAGAAGTGTATGGAGAGGGGAGGAGGCTGATGTATTTCTTGCCTCATTCTGTGTGTTGGTAGAGTCTTACCTTCAAGATATGGCAGCTGCAGCAATTTCTGTATCTTTTCCAGCAGCCTACTCTTCCACCCTCCGTAGACAACATAGGGATAGAGAAGAGGATGAGAAGGGAAAGTCCTGCCATGCAAACAGGCCCCACAGAGAGTTAGGCAAGGTTTCCAATAGAGTAGGTGGAAGTATAGTGATGGGAGACACTCGGCATTAGCAGATTCCCTCATGATCCGTCCAACAAGGGGAAGAACTTTGTACATATCAAGTATCAGAAGGAAAGCGGGTGGGGTGGAGGGATGATGAAGAAGGAGGAAGGAAGTAGACTCCATAGATTTGTATTTAGAAAAACAAAACACCTGTCTGATAAGTGGGGAAGGAAACCTATTTCTTTAATAACGCTAGATTCACACCTCTGTTTGGGTTTCCATTCTTTAGGTCCACTTGGGGACCTGAAAAACGAAAACCCAATCCACTTAAAAAGAGGTTACCCATGGGAACCTGCGGACCCCATAGACTATAATGGGGTCCACCGGGTTTCCCCATTTAGAGAATTCCCGTATGCAGGTTTAAGCCCAGCCTAATACCGTATATATTATAAAGTTTCTTAAATTCTCCTGTCCTATTTGTGAAAAGTTGTGTTACCATTGGAGGTACAGTTTAAGGTTGTGATTCTAATATCTATAATCTTTGTTAAATGAACAACCATATTGGACCCTTACTATGTACCTTTATACATATATATATATATATATATATATATATATATATATATATATATATATATATATATATATATATACACACTAAAAGTGTGAATGTTTGACCTCTCTTTGCAATGTAGCAAGTAAAAGGTCAGAAAGCTGCCGGTCACATCTCACAAGTGTGCTGAGCTGTTATAGAAGTGATATGTGAGAACCAGACATCATTTACAGCATAGATTGTGGATATACCATTAATATGCAATATGGCAATGCACATTTAATGACTGATAAAGGAGAGCTGATATGGCTGAGAGTAATGGCAGTAATACATCTACTTCCGTTCACTTTGCCAGAGATGTTTGCTGCAAATATCCAGGCGCTGATACCATAGATAAAGGCTCATCCATAGATATACAGGACTAGTCATTTCAGTAGACAAAGTCCAGATGAATCAATAACTGAAGTGCACACTGCACATACAACTGCGCTCCATCACCTACTAATATGTATTAGAAATATTGCACTATAGAATACTGGACATATTTAGTGAATACAAACTTTTGAGGCAATGTGTTGAAATCAGATTTACAAAATTTTGTATAAGTAAGGTTATTACAATAATGCCCAGGAATGTACCTATAACAAGATGGCATCCCTTCATCTAGAATGAAGGGAGGTCTCGTCATCATTATAGTGGGGGTTCTACACCGTAACAGCAGGGAGACACAAAGTCGCCATGGTGAATTCAGTCGTGCGCCACATATTTGTCTCCTCAGTAAGTGAGAGATGATTTGTGTCTGCTTAGGTTGTGCCAAAAATTGTTTGGTTTTTGATGCGTGCGTCAAATATTTGTTCCTTACATCCTGCCAGTTATGGCTTTGGCTACATCTTTTGCGTCAAATATTTGTCTCATGGTGACGCTTGACACTTTTAGTCAGATGGTATTTGAGTCAGAATTTTGGAGCTTCTTAAAGCACTCCATATTTATGAAGGTCTGTACGATAGTCATTGCTAAGCTGTGAGAAACATCCCCCCTTCTGACAGTACAAGGCTATGTTATAATACAGTCAGGGGGGTGTTTCTTACAGACCAGTGATGACGTTAGGCTGTAAGCCCCGCCCTTCTGACAGTGGGGAGATATTGGTGCCAAAATTAACAACAATGATATCTCCACCACCAGGGCACATACCAGGAAAGCCAATGGTGCTCTGAATTCAGCTCACTGTTGGCTTTCTAGTGATATATAAAACCGCACATTGATGAGGACATGAAAGGTCCTGTCTAGTATTTGAAACTGGACAAGGCCTTTAAGAATCGTGCATGGCCTAAAGATGGCCTTCTTTTAGAGCACCATGTTGTATACCACCATGGCTGCAGGGGTGGGTGTAGACGTTGCTTGGTAGGACTGTTATTCCCAGGCTTTGCCCATCAGTGGTGTCCTTCATTTTATGACTATGTTTAAAATTTCAGCACTTATGCATCACTTCTGAAGACAGGTATATGACATACTGCTATCATAAATTGTAGCACATTGTGTACTTCACAGCCTCCCTCATCACTTTAGCAGTAACTCAGTCCAACAGTTAAAAAAACAATGTGTCCTAATATAGCCAAAGAGGAAGTGCAACATGTCTGCCAACAAAGCTTAAAAATATAAAAGTGCTATTTTCATAGACTCGTCTCTGTTCACATGACATTCCATATGAAGAATTTGTGTTGGGAATATTTTTTGCGCTGTCCCATACTTTTTTAAAAAAAAAAATTGGAACTGTATGTCCTTTCCCACTAGTCTACTGTATACCAAAAGTATGCTTTTGTGGCATACGTTGAGTGAATGGATACCTATGGATATGCATGTTAGGGTGCCTTACTGACGCATGTACTAAACACATTACATTTGTATCAAAGCTTACTGGGTTAAATTGATTTCCCAGTAACAACACTTCTCCTCTATCCACAGGGATAATCCATTAGGGCTACCAGCATCTACAGGAATGGGTTTCCACATGTTTTGTGTGTGTAGAGCGGTAATGCACATGTGTGACCATTGATGTATTCACTTCAGTGAATGTGACTGAGCACTGTACCTGGCTTCCTCTGTCAGACCCATAGAAGTGACTTGAATAATGGCCGCTTATACCACATAATATCAATTCTATTCAATGTCTTCTCTATAAATAAAAAGCATTACTGAATACATATTATACCTTATCTAACCAGCACTCCAATAAATCTCACAATTGGGATGCTAATCAGTAAATACACACTTCTTTGGAGGCTGGGAAGGAGACTCCCTCCTGTCAGATGTGCTGCCTGCTGTAGTTGTTCTGGTCACATATCTCTACAGTGCGTGTATAAACTATACTCAACAACAGGGACGGGGTCTATACTTATTGTAATATATCTCCTAGAATCAGAATGAAGGAAAATTGTTACAATTATTATAATAAATGAATACCGTGTCCATCTGGGCCTATTCTCCCACACAATTGGATATGGAGAGACACAATATCACACTGGGCACAACAACTGTGAGAGTTGGATCTCTCCACAGATACCTGTAGAAAGTAAGTGTAATATTAAGTCTTTGATGAAAATATATTCTATATGCTCTTTTGTCAACAGGTTATGTCTTGGAAGGTGAAGCTGCCCCTGCAGACAATCATGAGGCTGTTACAGGTCTTGGTTCCACAAGTAGAGAAGATCTGCATTGACAAGTAAGCTTGGTCCTGGTGACAGATGTGTGCACTTTGTAGGATGGAAGTGCGTAGTTGGGTCTTGTTTTCCATCTCTGCACTCCTCTCTGCATTGTTTCTTTTGATGTGAGGCTGCAAGCTTTGAGCTTAGTGGATTTTCCCAGCGGTTTGCGTCTTCTTTCTCACCTTTCTTCCTCTAGCCTGTGTGATTTGTTTTCCCAATCTGTAGCAATAGAGCACCAGCTACACCAATCTAAGGCACTTAAGTCCGCATATGAGATGTATGCACAGAACAATAGAATATTTTAAAATTTAGATAATATACAAAGTTATAGTGGAGATTCCTGCAGACACTCCCAGTCCACTAGCAGCTTCCTGCACCCAGAGACTTCATAACAGGTGATCTGTGCGGGGTCCTGGTGTCACACTCCCATAGATCATACTGACGAAAATGGACCGGACAAACCGAGGAACACTGCGCTCAATCCGTTGTTCTCTTGAAAACTCACTTTATTTAGGAAAAGTACACACTTTTCCTAAATAAAGTGAGTTTTCAAGAGAACAACGGATTGAGCGCAGTGTTCCTCGGTTTGTCCGGTCCATTTTCGCCATTACCTACCCCTAGGGTGACGTGGATTCTGCTGGCTCTCCTCCAGGGGTACAAGACCTCCCCTCCCCAAGTGGTCTATATACTGCTAAAAAGGTTGTGATCACAACCTTTCAAGGTGAGGAGTATTCTTGTCATATTAACCTCCGTATTTTACGGTACTTCACTATGTGCAGCTCGGTGCTGTTTTTTGTCTATCTGCATAGATCATACTGATGGATAGGTCATCAGTAATAAAAATCCATTTGGGGTCAGAAAACCCCGTTTAAGCTATCCATTTAGTTGCTGGTGTGAATGGTCAGCACAATTTATAGGGTTAAGATCTTAAAGTAATCTGAGTAATTCTACACTTTGCAGGGGACTGACTGATGAGTCTGAAATTCTGAAATTTCTCCAGCATGGTACCCTGGTGGGGTTACTGCCTGTGCCTCACCCAATTCTGATCCGCAAATATCAGGCCAATGCTGGCACCGCTATGTGGTTTCGCACATATATGTGGGGGGTCATCTACTTGAGGTAAGAATATTATGGAAATGTAACTATCTCTGTGCATAGTGTGTATGAATGGGATGTACACAAATTCAGACTTTATTGCGTGTGATCCACATATTAAGCAGTTCATAAACATTAGATGTATTGTAGCCAAGCCTAACTCGTCTAATGTGCATGGGTCTTATGGTTATGATCTCCAAAGTAGGTATCTCGCCTAGATCAGAAGAGACTCTACCATATGTGGAATCCTCTCTGACCCCACCTAGCAAAGCTTTTAAGACATGAGAAAATGGCAGAAACAGCACATGGATCCGTGTGCCGTCCGAGACCACCACAAGCCCATACATTTTATTAATGAGCTTGGGCCACAAAACAGACCGGAATAGGACCTGTCCTGAGTTTACAGCCCCAGGATGATACATGAGCTGGTGGATGGACCCATAAGAAAAAGAATGGTTCAGTGTGACTAGCATATGGATGTGTACATGATAGCTAATTCATACAAACTGCTCTGGGCCTTGCCCTTACGTATCTTATCCAGTGAGAACGGTGCAAATACATGATGACTGGTAAGGACATCCTACCCTATACAAAGACAAGTATATGTACAAATAGGAAAAATCCGCAACCTATTATACATTGATTAACATTGACTAAAAGAAGTGAAATTATGGTTAACCCTATATGCTCTCCAAACTACTTTCAATGGTGTTTTCCTGACTCTCCATTAACAAATGATGTCGGAATAGATAAGGATCAGGCAGATGCATTTTTACCTCTCCTATACAATATACATACACTGCTTGGCAGAGCTGAGCACGCATATAAAAAGGGAAGGTGAGTGAACTTGCTGTCAGCTTCACACGACAATAAATAATGGCCGTGTGACAGACAGTTATTTTTTAATGGACGTCACATGTCAATGTCAATAAATGGGGGGCTATTCACCTGTTGTCACCTTCAAAATAGAGGTCATGTCCCTGTAATGGACTCTTTTCACACCTGTTTTTCACCTGGGTCATCTGAATGTAGTCTTATTCTTGTTTGGGTGACAGCTATCTCATCTTGTATGGCCAGCTTCAGACATACATAATTGTCCCTGGCTTAAAATGATGACCTCTTGTCCGTTACAATCCACAAATCTTCAGTATAGGGAATCTTAGTTATTTCTATGGTGAAGTTATTTCCTAGAAAGGTTTGTGGGCAAGTTATGATAACTACAGAACCTGAGTATATTGGCTGTCTACGTGAAGCTATCTGTAATATGCCCCTCTTCCCCATGAGTCTCAGACAATCTAGTTTCACCCAGATTCCCGAATGTTATTGGGTTTTTTGTACACTTTAACCACATTGGATCTTTAATACAAGGGATCAACATGTGGATCTATATCTGCTGCAGACCATTGTGTCTATGGCCCATGGTCCTTCTATAGGAAGCAGGAGTGTTTTAGGCTTGGTGGCAAAAGTTGGAATTGCAAGATTTTTTTTTTCTAATAAATATATTAATTTGGAAAATGTAACAGATTTTTATTAAATTTTTGGTAATATTGTTTTTAACGTAATATGTGATTTAAACAATAGTACACTTTCTCTTTAAATTGGCTCTTCTGTACTACAGAATGGTGGTGGTTTGGGTCTCTGCACCCCTTCTGATCAGCTGAATGATGGCTCATCCCCTTAAATATCACAGCTCCATGCTTTTGGTAGCCGCTGTGCTTGATGTTATAGCTTAGCCCCATTCACATGTGCTGCAATACCAGGCTCAGCCATTATTAAAGGTACAGTACAGTTCCTAGTAAACAATGAAGGGGATGTGACACTGTAGCTGTTTGGGAAGGCTGCAGAGAGTTGGACGCCCTCTTATGTGATAGTTTTGTACATTAAAGATGCTGACTCTGGTTTTCATTTTCAGGAACATGGATCCTCCTATTTGGTATGACACTGACGTGAAGCTGTTTGAGATCCAGAGGGTTTAGACATTAACCATTGAATATTAACAGCTAAGCACCTGTCGTACATGAAGTCATCCCGTCTTGTCATAGGATGTTCCCTCCCAGGCGCTCAAGTGTTTGCACAAGTTATTGACTACTACATACCAAACCACTCTCTGCTTCATGGAAAGACAGCATATCATATACCATGTGTACTACTGATAAGCTTTTGTTACTTTTATATTTTTGTTTTACATGTTGATTTAATTTGTAGTAGAGAACTTTATAGCTGCTTATAAATTATGATTCCTGCCGGTATCATAATGGGCCACATGTCACCTATGCCAGGTTTACATAATGTTCTTGCTACATCTGTATTGTTTGCCATGTTGTCCTGTCCTATAGCTAGGTGTTGAGCCTGTGCTAAAGAGCAATTCCTCCTGTTAATGATATTTATACCTCGTGATCTCTCCTGGAAGGTGGTTCATATTATAGTGTGGACAGTACCTGGACCAAATACCGTAAGAACAGATAAGGAGTGTCTGAGGACTAGAATCTCTCTGCTAATGACTAGATTGGGGGCTTGAGCCCCTGTTTGTCCCCTCTGCGCAACTGGTCACCATTTGTGGACTGACAGAAACAGCCTAGCACCATGCTCATCTGTCTCCATCAGCCTCATACACATTGAATGGAGTGTCTGAGCACATGTGAGACCACTGCTCTCAAATGTCTCCTCACTACAGTCATACAGTTAGAAGAGACAGGAGGATTGGGGCTGTATTATAGCGATCAGAATGTATCACCAGTCCGATAAAGGACGTCTACCACTGACCACTTGTTCATTTTTATATAGACATGCTATTCATAAAATGTTGCTGACCTTCACTACACTAATACTTTATATGGCTTATACTGATCCTGAGTTACAGCCTGGAATATAGACTACAACTAGTTGAACATACATCATACATGTCAACAGACATCCTGCAGCACTTAGCTGACCCCTGTAGTGCAGTGGCACACTACAACTTGTCATTTCCAATAGCCGTTGGTCAAACATGTGTTTGTCTGATGACTATCCCTCCTGACCCAAATGCACATGCACACTTGACGTGTCTGGGTGTGCATGTGCCCTGATTAGTAGAGGGGCATAACTTGCCTGAGTGCAAAAGCATTGGGCATGTTCCTCTTTTACCTGACACCAGCTATTGGGTAAAGTCAGGACATTGTTGTACAAATGGTCAGCTGCTCCTGCCAAAAGCAGTAGGATTGCCCAACAGTCTTGTAATGTGTATAGTTAACTTTATTATTTTCTACATTCTATTACTTCAGTGCCTAATATAAAGATTGCACTTCCCAATATGCAGATCAACATAGCAAGCTCTGGTAACATAGAGTGCTCTGCCGAAATGTTCATGCAGTTCTAGATCCTAGTACAGGCCATAGCATGAGAAATAAATAATACAATCCTTTATTACTTGACTTTTTCTGCTAGGAGATTTCAGCTCTACAGAAATGTTAATGCTGCTTTAGCCTTGAATACAGGCTGTAACACAGGAACAGATGTAATGCCATTTTTAATTGTGACACCTTTTTCTGTGGATCAATAGTCAGATCACCACATTCTCCCATGATTTATGCCCAGAGCTGATGTCCCTTTAACCTCCCTTCATAGAAGTGAGGGGAATTGAAGGTAAAGTGTGTTTCTGCAACATTTCCGGACAATGCAGATGACTAATGTCCTAATAATATGTAAATGCTGACCAAAGCTGTGTATAACTATGATCAGGGAGGAATTGCTCTTTTCATCTCCAGTTAATAGCACTACATCTCCTGTATGTGAAATCAAAAGTAATCTATTAAATTATATTAATAAATTGATCTATAAATATTAATGGCCATCACATGTCTGTTCTTAATAGCGAGCCAAAGGTTGCAGAGCTGCGGTATACTTGCAGCTCTATAAATCCATTACCCTGATGACCAGATCCTGACACTTGCTGGTACGCTGTTGTCTATTTGCCTATATTTGTATTTGCTAACGACTTCATCTCATGCATAATGCAGACCTATTGAATAACATGGGACTAAGTGATCCTTGTGCAGATCTGCTACATACAGGACATTCACCCAGAAATCCAAGTGAGGGCTTCTGATTCCTGGTGTGGATCTTCTAGTAAAATATGTCATATTTGCTTGTGTGAACATACATAGCTTTAGGACTAAATCTGGTAGAAGTAAGGTAAAAAAAATTCTCTTACAGAGACCCTAAACTTAGACCCCTATCTGTGTGTGTATGTCCTAATGTGACTTATAGTTTAGGATATTCAGGTTGGCATAAAGGTTTTTTTTTTTTTTTTTAACTATTATTAAGGGGCTCTGCCCACTTTTATGAAATGTCTGGGTTAGTAATTATTAGTATTGATTACATTATACAATGTTGGCCAAAAGTATTGGCACCCCTGCAATTCTGTCAGATAATACTCATTTTCTTCCATTCTTCTTTGGCAAACTGCTCCAGGTCCCCCCTGAGATGTGAAGGGGGCCTTCTCCAAACTGCCACCAAGAGATCTCTCCCCCACAGGTGTTCTATGGGATTCAGGGCTGGACTCATTGCTGCCACTTTACAAGTCTCCAGTGCTTTCTCTCACCACCATTTTCTAGTGCTGACCTGAAGTGTGTTTTGGGTCATTGTCCTGCTGGAAGACCCATGACCTCTGAGGGAGACCCAGCTTTCTCACACTGGGCCCTACATTATGCTGCACAATGTGCTGGTAGTCTTCAGACTTCATAATGCCATGCACACGGTCAAGCAGTCCAGCGCCAGAGGCAGCAAAGCAACCCCAAAACATCAGGGAACCTCCGCCATGTTTGACTGTAGGGGGGCGTCTTCTTTTCTTTGAAGGCCTCTTTTTTTTCCCCTGTAAACTCTGTTGATGCCTTTTCCTACTTTTGTCTCATCTGACCAGAGAACATTCTTCCAAAACGTTTTTGGCTTTCTCAGGTAAGTTTTGGCAAACTCCAGCCTGGCTTTTTTATGTCTCTGGGTAAGAAGTGGGGTCTTCCTGGGTATCCTACCATACAGTCCCTTTTCATTCAGACGCCGATGGATAGTACGGGGTGACACTGTTGTACCCTCGGACTGCAGGGCAGCTTGAACTTGTTTGGATGTTAGTCGAGATTCTTTATCCACCATCCGCACAATCTTGCGTTGATTTTTCTTTTGCGTCCACATCTCGGGAGGCTAGCCACAGTGCCATGGGCTTTAAACTTCTTGATGACACTGTGCTCAGTAGACACAGGAACATTCAGGTCTTTGGAGATGGACTTGTAGCCTTGAGATTGCTCATGCTTCCTCACAATTTTGCTTCTCAAGTCCTCAGACAGTTCTTTGGTCTTCTTTCTTTTCTCCATGCTCAATGTGGTACACACAAGGACAGAGGTTGAGTCAACTTTAATCCATTTCAACTGGCTGCAAGTGTGATTTAGTTATTGTCACCACCTGTTAGGTGCCTCAGGTAAGTAACAGGTGCTGTTAATTACACAAATTAGAGAAGCATCACATGATTTTTCAAACAGTGCAAATACTTTTGTCCACCCCTTTTTCATGTTTGGTGTGGAATTATATCCAATTTGACTTTTTGACAATTCTTTTTATGGTTTTCCATTGAAGACAAATTAAATGAAGATAATACTACCAAATAATTTGTGATTGCAATCATTTTCTGGAAGAAAATGAATATTATTTGACAGAATTGCAGGGGTGCCAATACTTTTGGCCAACACTGTAAATGAAATGACATCAGCTATTCTTAGAATTCAGTCATTCCACTCCTCTGTTACTCCTCATGGAAATGCACACACACTAATCAGCCACCATAGTACATTGGGTATTGAACTGTACCATAGAGCAATGGAAGAAGGTGGTATTATGGAAAGAAGGCAAGTTGGCAGAGGCAGTGTGATTCTCGGTGTTGGGAAACCTTGGGTCCTGGTATTCAAATGGATGTTAACAGGACACATACCACCAACCTAAATATATGCAGACCAAGTACAACTCTTCATGTCAATGGTATTGCTCAATGGCAGAGGCCTGTTCAGCAGAATCATTCACACTACAAAGTGTGTCCAAGATTGGTTTGAAGAACATGACAAAGAGTTCAAGGTGTTGACTTGGCCTCCAAATTCTCTAGTTCTCAATCTGATCAAGGAGATCTATATGATATGCTGGATATTATGTCTGCTCCATCAAAGCCCCACATTGTGTCTTACAGGAATTAAAGAATCTGCTGCTGATGTCTCCTCCATTCCTGGACGCCACCTTCCCATTGTTACTGCAGGGACCTCCGTCATTAGCCATCATGCAGTATCTATCAGTTTTAGGAGGTTGCAAATGGCAGGTAACATTTGTATCCACTTGTACGGTGGGCCTTCAGGATATACAGTATTTCAGTGGTCGGCCCTAGACATCCTAGTCCCACACTAATGAGAGGTCTTGTGGAGTATATACCTCGATGAACCAGAGCACAAGAGGAGAAGAGAGGTGGTATGAGAGTTATGGCTGACTTATGCCTGAATAAATTGATAACTTATTTGACTATACAAATCTGCCTTCCATGATGTAATTAGGAAGACAGTTGCTGCCTCAGTGTTGCAAACCAATAGAGGGCGCTCACTGGAATGTGCAAGCCTGTCTTAAGACAGGATTCCAGTGAAATAACCCAATAATGGCTGCTCCCTTTAGCCTCATGCCCGACCTTCCAAGAGGCCTTTGTTTAGCAATGAAGCTGGGATTATTACCAGGTTATAGTCTCTCAATCGAGGACAGCTGTTTCGATCTGGTTGGATCTCTTCAGCCCGATGTAGAGAGGACTATAACCTGGTAGAGGTGAGAGGCTTAGACAGGGTTCGGGGGATATTGTCACTCCTTAGGGAGAGACCACCATATAGGTGTGTGGAGACTTGTTAAGCCTTTAGCACTCCACTTTGCAAAGTGGAGTGCTAAAGGCTTAACAAGTCTCCACACACCTATATGGTGGTCTCTCCCTAAGGAGTGACAATATCCCCCGAACCTTATTTGACTATAGTGAAGGAAATATTTAATGGCTTTTAAGAGGTTAAGCATTAGCGCTTGTTTACAAGCATCCTACTTCATTATCTAATGTGTACCCAAGAAATATACCCGGAGCCAACATCTCCCTGCCTTACACTGAAAGCAGATCATATCATGTACTGACAAAGTCCACAATGTTCAGATGCCAAATGATCATTTATGTAACTCACTACTGGACAAACAAATGGTTGACACTTGCGCATGTAGCCTCATTGCTGAACACTGGCCTGTCAGCAAATGTATCCCAATTGGCCTCCAAGTTTCTATTGTTGGCTAGCTTCATCTCCTGAAAAAGATTGCTCACAGTACAGACATTTCATAAGATATGCCATACCTATAATTCTATACTAGTCAGCCTGGTGAACTAGTGGATGACGCTTGTAGATTGCTTGAATTCTGTTCACTGTCTCTTCCCAAGTCTTCAGGTTTTCACAACAGATCCCATTCTTGAAAATTCCAACATGCCAAAAGCTTTTTCTTGTATGTCATACTATGCATTCCCCATTTGGACCCGTCTGCAACCTGTAGTGAACCATTGCTTCATTTGACATCAGGTAAATATGGCTTCTTTGTCAGTGATATTTGGTAACCCTTACAGCTGTAAAGTCAAAGAGAAGAACATTGGTTGTGTAGACCCCATAGTCCCGATATTAGATTGCTGTCCTGCAGTCCCGGACAGCTTACCGCATATCCCGCTATGTCCCTGAAGTGTTTTGCGTGTTAAGTTTTTCCCCGATCACCACCCGTTCTTATCCCAGTAAAAGAATGAATACTGCACTCAGAAGGACCTGTCTGACATCAGACGGTCATGTGACTGGGACGTCCCATGCAGTGGAGGAAGATGCACAGATGTGGGGCGTAAGTTACTGTGTGGGCTGGAGAGATTTGGGGTGCAGGGTGCACTGTGTGTGGGGAGGGGAGATGTGGGGTGCAGGGTGGACTGTGTGTGGGGGATGCAAATCTACCAAGACCCGGCCGTCTCTCTAAACTTTCATCTCAAACAAGGAAAAGACTGATCAGAGATGCAGCCAAGAGGCCCATGATCACTCTGGATGAACTGCAGAGATCTACAGCTGAGGTGGGAGAGTCTGTCCATAGGAGAACAATCAGTCGTACACTGCACAAATCTGGCCTCTATGGAAGAGTTGCAAGAAGAAAGCCATTTCTCAAAGATATCCATAAAAAGTCTCGTTTAAAGTTTGCTACAAGCCACCTGGGAGACACCAAACATGTGGAAGATGGTGCTCTGGTCAGATGAAACCAAAATCCAACTTTTTGGCCACAATGCAAAACAATATGTTTGGCATAAAAGCAACACAGCTCATCACCCTGAACACACCATCCCCACTGTCAAACATGGTGGTGGCAGCATCATGGTTTGGGCCGGCTTTTCTTCAGCAGGGACAGGGAAGATGGATGGAGCCAAATACAGGACCATTCTGGAAGAAAACCTGTTGGAGTCTGCAAAAGACCTGAGACTGGGACGCAGATTTATCTTCCAACAAGACAATGATCCAAAACATGAAGCAAAATCTACAATGGAATGGTTCACAAATAACTGTATCCAGGTATTAGAATGGCCAAGTCACAGTCCAGACCTGAATCCAATCGAGGATCTGTGGAAAGAGCTGAAAACTGCTGTACACAAGCGCTCTCCATCCAACCTCAGGGCCCGTGCACACGATGTAACACGGCGTTGATTCTGACAAATTCGTGTCAGAGTAAGCGCTGCAAAACAGAATCCCATTCACTTCAATGGGTTCCGTTTAGTGCGCGTAACACATTGGCTTTTTAACCCATTAATTTCAGTGTGTTACACGAGCTAAATGGAACCCATTGAAGTCAATGGGATTCTGTTTTGCAGTGCTAATTCTGACACGAGTTTACGTGTCAGAATCAACGCCGCGTTACATCGTGTGAACGGACCCTCACTGAGCTCCAGCTGTTTTGCAAAGAATAATGGACAAGAATTTCAGTTTCTCGATGTGCAAAACTAATGGAGACATACCCCAAGCGACTTGCAGCTGTAATCGCAGCAAAAGGTGACGCTACAAAGTATTAACGCAAGGGGGCCAAATAATTTTGCACGCCACACTTTTCAGTTTTTCATTTGTTAGAAAATTTTAAAATATCCAATAAATTTTGTTCCACTTCACAATTGTGTCCCACTTGTTGTTGATTCTCCCCAACAAATTAAAATTTGATATCTTTAGGTTTGAAGCCTGAAATGTGGCAAAAGGTTGAAAAGTTCATGGGGGGCTTTCACAAGGCACTGTACAGTCCTATGAAAAAGTTTGGGCACCCCTATTAATCTTAATCATTTTTAGTTCTAAATATTTTGGTATTTGCAACAGCCATTTCAGTTTGATATATCTAATAACTGATGGACACAGTAATATTTCAGGATTGAAATGAGGTTTATTGTACTAACAGAAAATGCGCAATATGCATTAAACCAAAATTTGACCGGTGCAAAAGTATGGGCACCTCAACAGAAAAGTGACATTAATATTTAGTAGATCCTCCTTTTGCAAAGATAACAGCCTCTAGTCGCTTCCTGTAGCTTTTAATCAGTTCCTGGATCCTGGATAAAGGTATTTTGGACAAACAATTCAAGTTCAGTTAAGTTAGATGGTCGCCGAGCATGGACAGCCCACTTCAAATCATCCCACAGATGTTCAATGATATTCAGGTCTGGGGACTGGGATGGCCATTCCAGAACATTGTAATTGTTCCTCTGCATGAATGCCTGAGGATTTGGAGCGGTGTTTTGGATCATTGTCTTGCTGAAATATCCATCCCCGGCATAACTTCAACTTCGTCACTGATTCTTGAACATTATTCTCAAGAATCTGCTGATACTGAGTGGAATCCATGCGACCCTCAACTTTAACAAGATTCCTGGTGCCGGCATTGGCCACACAGCCCCAAAGCATGATGGAACCTCCACCAAATTTTACAGTGGGTAGCATGTGTTTTTCTTGGAATGCTGTTTCTTTTTGGACGCCATGCATAACGCCTTTTTTTTTATAACCAAACAACTCAATTTTTGTTTCCAAAATGAAGCTGCCTTGTCCAAATGTGCTTTTTCATACCTCAGGCAACTCTATTTGTGGCGTACGTGCAGAAACGGCTTCTTTCTCATCACTCTCCCATACAGCTTCTATTTGTGCAAAGTGCGCTGTATAGTTGACCGATGCACAGTGACACCATCTGCAGCAAGATGATGCTGCAGCTCTTTGGAGGTGGTCTGTGGATTGTCCTTGACTGTTCTCACCATTCTTCTTCTCTGCCTTTCTGATATTTTTCTTGGCCTGCCACTTCTGGGCTTAACAAGAACTGTCCCTGTGGTCTTCCATTTCCTTACTATGTTCCTCACAGTGGAAACTGACAGGTTAAATCTCTGAGACAGCTTTTTGTATCCTTCCCCTGAACAACTATGTTGAACAATCTTTGTTTTCAGATCATTTGAGAGTTGTTTTGAGTAGCCCATGATGCCACTCTTCAGAGGAGATTCAAATAGTAGATCAACTTGCAATTGTCCACCTTAAATACCTTTTCTCATGATTGGATACACCTGGCTATGAAGTTCAAAGCTCACTGAGGTTACAAAACCAATTTTGTGCTTCAGTAAGTCAGTAAAAAGTAGTTAGGAGTATTCAAATCAATAAAATGATAAGGGTGCCCATACTTTTGCACCGGTCAAATTTTGGTTTAATGCATATTGCGCATTTTCTGTTAGTACAATAAACCTCATTTCAATCCTGAAATATTACTGTGTCCATTAGTTATTAGATATATCAAACTGAAATGGCTGTTGCAAACACCAAAATATTTAGAACTAAAAATGATTAAGATTAATAGGGGTGCCCAAACTTTTTCATAGGACTGTATATAAAGCCTACGCCCAAAACTCTGCAAAATAAATCTAGGGCTTATATACAGAGTAGGGCTTATATACAGAGTAGGGCTTATTTTTGGAGAAACAGGGTACATGTGTTTAGTATTCAGCCCTTAGCAGCCCAGATAAGAAACTATCCTGAAATTCAAGGACTTTTGGCACAGGATGAATCCTTT
Source organism: Leptodactylus fuscus (assembly GCF_031893055.1). NCBI lineage: Eukaryota > Metazoa > Chordata > Amphibia > Anura > Leptodactylidae > Leptodactylus > Leptodactylus fuscus. Next base: position 132,999,892 of record NC_134270.1, read on the forward strand.
AAGATTTTGGTATTTGCTGATGATGTTCTTTTAATTTTACTACCACCTTTCCAAATCTCCAAATACCCTCTTGCTGGCCATCCTCTTTTATACTTTATGCACATGACAGGGTGTATTACCCTTCATTCACATCTGCATTCGGTATTCCATTTCGGGAGTCCACATGCCCCCCCCCCGAACGGAATACTGAATACAACTGCAAGCGCTGTGCAGTAAAACCACATGGACCCCATAGACTATAATGGGGTCCGTGTGCTTGCCGTGCGCTACCCGCATGAATCATGCGGACAGGTAAAGTAGATTGTTAAGTAGCAACAATTGAAGAAAAAAGTTCACATCTCACCAGATCTTCCAAATAATCTGTTTATTTCATCTTAAAAATGTTGAAAAACGAACAAAGTTCAAAGTAGGAGAAACATACAAATAGTGCTAATTTAAAAAGTAGCTGACGCGTTTCGGGGTCATGGTACCCTTTAGTGACCTATGACAAAGGGGTACCATGACCTCAAAACGTGTCAGCTACTTTTTTAATTAGCACTATTAGTATGTTTTTTCCTACTTTGTACTTTGTTTGTTTTTCTACATTTTTAAGAAGAAATAAACAGATTATTTGGAAGATCCGGTGAGATGTGAACTTTTTTCTTCAATTGTTGCTGCTTATCTACGCTTTGCAAGTCCAAAAGCTTGGTTCAGCACCCCGAACTCTTCCCTAACAATATGTGGTAAGCGAAAGCCAACACTTTTTTGTATTTTGCTATTACATTGTTAAGAACTTTCCTGTCTGCATGATCCCTGTGGAGATCTGGAGGCAAGCACATGGACCTCATCATAGTCTATGGGGTCTGTGTGCTTTCACTGGCACACCGCTTGCAGTTGCGTTCAGTATTCTGTTGGGGGGGTCCCCATGCAGACTACGATGGACTACAACGTTGATGTGAACGAGGCCTTATATGTGTACTAGACATGTTTTTTGGCCTGGGGTGAAACTCAGGACAGGACCGCCTGTACATATGGTGTGAACAAGTGGTTATATATCTGGGAGTTCCCATAAATTCGTTAAACTCTACCCTCTTCTAGGCAAACTTCCCTCCATTAATCTCAGATATCAGGAGGCTTCTAGTTAAATCAAAGTCATTAAAATGATTCCTCCTTGGCAGAATAGTGTCTATAAAAATGTCTGTTCTTTCTAAATATCTTTCTAGAAAGTAGGTTTGTTGAATTTTATATGACACAAAACACATGATGTGTATTTTCTTTATAGATGCAATAGGTATTGTAGTATAATGCCTGCACTGTCATCTGTAGTGTACTGCACTGATGTTATAGTATGTCAGACTTTTTTCTGCCTTTTTATTATGTTTTTGTCTAAAATATACAAATAAGTAAAACATAGCTGTATAAAGAAAACAAGCGTTCAGTTACTATGACATCACAGGGTTAATGACATCATAGGTTCCATGTGACATCACAATTGGTATGGATTGTGTAAAGTTCTTAGCCTGAGCCATCTTGGCTCACTTGAGCTTGATAGCTTGAAGAGGACGGTATGCTCAGGTATGTGATCTCCACTCAATGCTGAGGCCTCATTCACACATGATGTATGAGGGGCAGGGGGTTCAGAATCGCACCATTAACCCTCCAAAAATGTTAGCAAGAATAAATGTGTGTCCTGTTTCTTGTTCTGATTATCAGGGCGAGTCAGTAAATTGGATACACCGTGGAGAATATTTATCCTCTATCCATCAGATTGAGGATAAATATCTGATTGGCGGGGGTCTGATCACTGAGACCCCCACTAATCCTGAGAACAGGGGTGTATGACCCCCATTGTACATTCAGCAGGACTGCAGAAGAATTAATATACTTGTATATTATTCAGTAAGTGATATATACGTATGTACTTTATACAGCAATAAACAATCCTCATATAGCAATGACAAATACTGAAAAAAGGCCTTTATTTATTTACTGACTTCTATAGCGCCATCATATCCCACAGCACCTTTCCTATATAGTCAGCACTGTCCCATATAGCGCACACAATCTAAATCCCCCATCAGAGTCTCTTAGGGGTGCGGGAGGGAACCTGCCAAGGAAGTACTGGCACACAATGGGTTAAATCCCCAGCTACATAGGTCAGCATGGTAACTGCAGCCAATAGGATTGCTGGATCTGAGTTTGAAAGCCCAGTTGTCTGCCGTCAGTTACTGGTCAGTGATGGGAGACGGACGTCTGTGTGATCGGCTCTGCCGCGGCCATCACTGTATGGGGACGTCTTTGGTCACAGGGCCAATCCTAATACTGAGGAGCATTACTTCTACTATATGTGAGAAAGTCCTGGGTGAGACTACTGGGGTCTCCGGACCACCAGAGGAAGTGATTGTGGCTGCCCCCCCTCCGTCTATACAGGACATGTGTATGGCCACCAGTGTGTCTGTCATAGACTGATTCCGTAACTTACATCATTTTATCTTTGTTTCTTCATAGGGCAAAGTATAATGGAGGCAACAGGGGTAGTATCAAGGTGGCATGTATGACGGGTTCGCTGTGAGTAATCAACATATATATATTTATATATATATATATATATATATATATATATATACACATATATTAGAGTATATATATATGTATATATATATATATATATATGTGTGTGTGTGTATAAACATGTCTATATTTATTTCATTATATTCTTGTATTTAGATGTTTCTGTATTTAGATGAACTACGTAGGAACTTCATTTTATGTCATTTGTTTCCCTCTATGTAATATAGGTAAGGGCTAGTTCACACGAGGCTCCACATGATCACTTTCCGTCGTGGCTTTCCGCTCTGGATTAGGCCTAAATGAATGGGCCTAGTCCAGATGGTGGTGTCACGAGCCGGACGCTGCGGTTGAATCAGCCGCGGAATCCTCCTGAAGAAAGGGGAGCTCGCTTCTTTTTTCCATGAGCGGGAGCAAACTGCTCATGGAAAAAAGAATGTTAGCGGTCTACACAGACCTCTATTGTGAGGGGGCGGATTTTGAGGTGGATTCGGCGTCAAAATCCGTCCCCTCTTGCCCCGTGCAAACGAGCCCTAAGGAGTGTGTGCTATGAATATAGATTTATATTTTATATATTTAGTAGTATATATTTATATAGTCATGTAGTGTGAAGTATTGTTCACATATCTTTATATAAAGTATACACTAAAAGCTGTTAAAGAGGAGCTTTCATGTCCTCATGTATATGCGGTTTTATATACCGCTAGAATGCTGACAGTGCTCTGAATTCAGCGCACTGTTGACTTACACAGTCTGTGCCCCAGGGCTGGTGATTTCAGTACCGTTAATTTCGGCACTGATCTCTCCCCACGGTCAGAAGGGCGTTCATGACAGTCTAGTGTCATTGCTTTCTAGCAGCATATAAGACCACATATCCATGAGGATGAGGACATGAAAGGTCCTCTTTAAGGCTAATGCTCCACATAACAAAACGGAGCAAAAAACGTTGTGGAAAAAACAGCAGATACACATCACTTGTATTTCCACAGAGTATTCCTATGCAGATTTTCTGCCCCTATCATACCTATACGGGAAATGTTAGCGTTTCCGCAGGTATAATTTTTTAAAACAAAGCTTTTCAGCTGTGGATTTTTTTCTACAATGTGTGGATGGTTTTAGCCTGAATCCCTTCCACTTTGTAGGTCCTGTGCAAAATACAGCATTTGTTTGCCACAGAGTTTCCGCTGTGGCCAAAACACTTTGTTTTTGCAACATGGGTCTAAAAGGGGTTTTACTGCCAAAGCAAGTTATTCACTCAATAACCCTTAAAAACCCATATCCACCTGTCCCTGGTGCTCCCGTGTCTCCCAGTAGGGGGTGTCTCACAGCACCTAATAATATTAAAAGAGTGGTTATCCTGGACAACCCATTTTAAGTATATTTAACTACAGTTTTTGTAACATTTATACTGTATATATATTAATATATAGATGTATGCCAAGTTTTACATCACTTTTAACATGTAACGTAATTGTTACAGTCCTATGAAAAAGTTTGGGCACCCCTATTAATCTTAATCATTTTTAGTTCTAAATATTTTGGTGTTTGCAACAGCCATTTCAGTTTGATATATCTAATAACTGATGGACACAGTAATATTTCAGGATTGAAATGAGGTTTATTGTACTAACAGAAAATGCGCAATATGCATTAAACCAAAATTTGACCGGTGCAAAAATATGGGCACCTCAACAGAAAAGTGACATTAATATTTAGTACATCCTCCTTTTGCAAAGATAACAGCCTCTAGTCGCTTCCTGTAGCTTTTAATCAGTTCCTGGATCCTGGATGAAGGTATTTTGGACCATTTCTTTCTACAAAACAATTCAAGTTCAGTTAAGTTTGATGGTCGCCGAACATGGACAGCCCGCTCTCAAATGATCTGAAAACAAAGATTGTTCAACATAGTTGTTCAGGGGAAGGATACAAAACGTTGTCTCAGAGATTTAACCTGTCAGTTTCCACTGTGAGGAACATAGTAAGGAAATGGAAGACTACAGGGACAGTTCTTGTTAAGCCCAGAAGTGGCAGGCCAAGAAAAATATCAGAAAGGCAGAGAAGAAGAATGGTGAGAACAGCCAAGGACAATCCACAGACCACCTCCAAAGAGCTGCAGCATCATCTTGCTGCAGATGGTGTCACTGTGCATCGGTCAACTATACAGCGCACTTTGCACAAATAGAAGCTGTATGGGAGAGTGATGAGAAAGAAGCCGTTTCTGCACGTACGCCACAAATAGAGTTGCCTGAGGTATGAAAAAGCACATTTGGACAAGGCAGCTTCATTTTGGAAACAAAAATTGAGTTGTTTGGTTATAAAAAAAGGCGTTATGCATGGCGTCCAAAAAGAAACAGCATTCCAAGAAAAACACATGCTACCCACTGTAAAATTTGGTGGAGGTTCCATCATGCTTTGGGGCTGTGTGGCCAATGCCGGCATCGGGAATCTTGTTAAAGTTGAGGGTCGCATGGATTCCACTCAGTATCAGCAGATTCTTGAGAATAATGTTCAAGAATCAGTGACGAAGTTGAAGTTACGCCGGGGATGGATATTTCAGCAAGACAATGATCCAAAACACCGCTCCAAATCCTCAGGCATTCATGCAGAGGAACAATTACAATGTTCTGGAATGGCCATCCCAGTCCCCAGACCTGAATATCCTTGAACATCTGTGGGATGATTTGAAGCGGGCTGTCCATGCTCGGCGACCATCTAACTTAACTGAACTTGAATTGTTTGTCCAAAATACCTTTATCCAGGATCCAGGAACTGATTAAAAGCTACAGGAAGCGACTAGAGGCTGTTATCTTTGCAAAAGGAGGATCTACTAAATATTAATGTCACTTTTCTGTTGAGGTGCCCATACTTTTGCACCGGTCAAATTTTGGTTTAATGCATATTGCGCATTTTCTGTTAGTACAATAAACCTCATTTCAATCCTGAAATATTACTGTGTCCATCAGTTATTAGATATATCAAACTGAAATGGCTGTTATAAACACCAAAATATTTAGAACTAAAAATGATTAAGATTAATAGGGGTGCCCAAACTTTTTCATAGGACTGTATTTATATGTATATATATATATATTTATACATGTGTGTGTGTAGATAGATATGACTGTGAGTAGTGTCCACTTCTGTATTAAGTACTGTATTTGTTGCTTTATAAGATGCAGTTTTTTTCCTGTCCATGGTGGGGGTAAAAAGTCAGTGTGTCATATAAAGCAGACGTGCCAAAAATCACAATCCACAAACCATTATTATACACTGGGGCTTCTTCAGACCCCAGAGCATAATGAGCAGTGGCCCCGAGGAGGTGCAGAAATATAATAAACAGTGATAGTCACCTCTCCTGGGCTTCAGGCCTCTTCTGGTTGCAGAGATGTCACGAATGATGCCAATGTAATGTCATGTCCATTGCACTGCTGTCACTTTGCGTCATGATGACAACGTTACATTGTATGGGAGATGCCAATATTTTAAAATGCAGTATTTGTTTGCCATAGAGTTTCCCAAAACGCTTAGTTTTTCTCAACATGGGACCCCTGCTTAACCCCAACTTAACATATGGGCGACGCCAACATTATATTGTGCGTACTATGGGACATTATTCTTACAGTGGTTGTCCAAGAATTGATTAAAAATATTGAACCAAAAGTTTTTTGGATCAAAATTTTTTTTTCTTACCTTCCTCCTCCTGTATCATATAAAACAGAAAATATGGTATATATGAATACAGTTTGTTTGTAAAGTGCATACTGTATATATATTTCTATATAGGTGTATGGCAAGTTTAATATGACTTAACGTATTACTTCAATGGTAGCTATACATATGTGTGTGTGTGTGTGTGTGTGTGTGTGTGTGTGTGTGTATATATATATATATATATATATATATATATATATATATATATATATATATACACTCACCGGCCACTTTATTAGGTACACCATGCTAGTAACGGGTTGGACCCCCTTTTGCCATCAGAACTGCCTCAATTCTTCGTGGCATAGATTCAACAAGGTGCTGGAAGCATTCCTCAGAGATTTTGGTCCATATTGACATGATGGCATCACACAGTTGCCGCAGATTTGTCGGCTGCACATCCATGATGCGAATCTCCCGTTCCACCACATCCCAAAGATGCTCTATTGGATTGAGATCTGGTGACTGTGGAGGCCATTGGAGTACAGTGAACTCATTGTCATGTTCAAGAAACCAGTCTGAGATGATTCCAGCTTTATGACATGGCGCATTATCCTGCTGAAAGTAGCCATCAGATGTTGGGTACATTGTGGTCATAAAGGGATGGACATGGTCAGCAACAATACTCAGGTAGGCTTTGGCGTTGCAACGATGCTCAATTGGTACCAAGGGGCCCAAAGAGTGCCAAGAAAATATTCCCCACACCATGACACCACCACCACCAGCCTGAACCATTGATACAAGGCAGGATGGATCCATGCTTTCATGTTGTTGACGCCAAATTCTGACCCTAGCATCCGAATGTCGCAGCAGAAATCGAGACTCATCAGACCAGGCAACGTTTTTCCAATCTTCAATTGTCCAATTTCGATGAGCTTGTGCAAATTGTAGCCTCAGTTTCCTGTTCTTAGCTGAAAGGAGTGGCACCCGGTGTGGTCTTCTGCTGCTGTAGCCCATCTGCCTCAAAGTTCGACGTACTGTGTGGCGTTCAGAGATGCTCTTCTGGCTACCTTGGTTGTAACGGGTGGCTATTTGAGTCACTGTTGCCTTTCTATCAGCTCGAACCAGTCTGGCCATTCTCCTCTGACCTCTGGCATCAACAACGCATTTCCGCCCACAGAACTGCCGCTCACTGGATCTTTTTTCTTTTTCGGACCATTCTCTGTAAACCCTAGAGATGGTTGTGCGTGAAAATCCCAGTAGATCAGCAGTTTCTGAAATACTCAGACCAGCCCTTCTGGCACCAACAACCATGCCACGTTCAAAGGCACTCAAATCACCTTTCTTCCCCATACTGATGCTCGGTTTCAACTGCAGGAGATTGTCTTGACCATGTCTACATGCCTAAATGCACTGAGTTGCCGCCATGTGATTGACTGATTAGAAATTAAGTGTTAACGAGCAGTTTGACAGGTGTACCTAATAAAGTGGCCGGTGAGTGTATATATACATATACAGACCATGTATCCCATTTGTGGGTTAATATGTGGGGCAATGCTTTCCAAATAAAGGACTATCAATTTCCATCAATCTACAAGTTCCTGATGGATCAGATTTCTTTCTGGTTTGTAGGTAACCCTGGATTGGGGGTCTGCCGTTCTACTTGGGGAGATTTATTTTTTGTGCTGATACAAAATGACTTTCTTTAAACGATGTGTGTATAGATAGATATGGCTGATAGATAGCACCTAAGGTGTTACACGCCATTTAATTCAATTGTATGTAATGTGTTGAATGAAGTTAATGTTTTCTGAGTCGAGTTAATGTTTGCTAGATCTGTATATATATATATATATATATATACACACAAAAATATGGCTGCAGCTAATAATTTAATAAGAATCTCTATATATAATAGAGCCCATCAACCACTTAGTGGCCTTATTACGATGGGTCCCTACACTAACACTTTAGATATGGGAGGGGAGATCACCTTCCAATAGACTCACTGTTACAGAGTCTCTATGAACTTGATCTCTGGGGTCTTATCTATAGGGGGAGTACAGCATTTCTTATACAAGTAAAGTCTTAGGGTAGGGACCCATCTGAATGAGGTCGCCGTGACGTGGCAGATGGGCTCGCACAATTGACCAAACTGTGCGCTAAGAACCTCACATTTCTACTCCTAGTCAGTGATACATGAGTTTAGGCAAAGAATTTTGTCTTTTAAATATCCACATCAAAAGTATAAAGTCACAGAATTGATTGTAGTCTCGAAATGGCTTCTCTAAAAGCTATTCTGGGTGTATCAGTCCTCATCTAATCTACCTGGTCTTTTAATTTCCCTCCACTAATTAACCTCTTAGTTTGAGTTGAAGAGTTATTCTAGCAAGTAGCATTTGTTACCTATCCACTGGTGTGATGATCTGGGGAGCCATCGCATAGGACAGTCGCACACCCCTAATAGTGATATGAGGGACACTAACAGGTCAGCGATATGTGCAGGACATCCTATGTTGCCTCTCATAACAGGGCTTCCAACTTCCAATTATTTCAACAGGATAAAGCTCGCCCGTACACAACAAGGGTTTTCCAGAATTGCATCCCTTGATCTAATATTGTAATCATTTACCAGCTGCAGAACGTCCGTCATAGCAGCCATGCTATGGGGCTCACATCATTAGGGTGCCTGAACCTCTGCGGTCTTTTTTTTTTTTTTTTATAAATAGGAGGCCGTTACCTACTAGATTTCCTGCAGGTAACATCCAATATTCACTTACCCATCCTGCTCCTGCCCACAGTCTCCTCCATCTCTCCTTCAGCCTCCAGCAGTTGCTGCACGAACGAACGAACGAGCACTTACTACTGTATGGGGATAAGTGAAGGGACAGTATACTGAATGGGAACCAAAAGAGGAAGCAACATACTGTACAGGGACCAATAAATAGAACTGTATACCTGTGGGGGCAAATAAAGTGGGCAATATACTGTATGGTGGCCAATAAAGGGGTTGTATACTATGTGGAGTATAAAAGAGGCCATATACTGTGTGGAGGCCAATAAAGGGGCAATATACTGTGTTGGGGGTCAGTAAGGGGGGTTCATATAAAAGTCATAAGTCTGCTATTGGGTCTGGATTTTGAGGCGGATTCAGCCTCAAAATCAGCACCAAAAAACTCAGTGTGCACTGACCTTTATGGTGGCCTTTACATACGTTTCGCCTGCATGAAGCTTGACTTCCTCTGGGGGAGTGACCCCCAGGAATCAGACGTCCTAAATAGTATCAGAGATAGAGATGAGCGAGCAGTAAAATGTTCGAGATTCGATATTCGTTTTAAGTAGCCCCTCAATATTCAACTACTCGAATCGAATATCGAACCCCATTATAGTCTATGGGGGAAAATGCTCGTTTCAGGGGTAGGCAACATTCGAACAAATTATACTTACCAAGTCCACGAGTGAGGGTCGGGCTGGATTCTCCGAGAAGTCTTCTCCTTGCAGCGTCCCCGCGGCATCTTCCGGCTCTGAATTCACTCTACCAGGCATCGGGCCTGGGCAGAGCCGACTGCGCATGCCCGCACTACAAGCGCAAGCCCGCTCTACCCGATTCCTGGCAGAGTGAATTCATAGCCGGAAGACACCACGGGGAAGCTGCACGGAAAAGACTTCTAAAGGTAGGAAAAGAACCAGTGTTGATTGGCCGACTGTATAGCATTCGGCCAATCAATGCTGGTTCTGCATCGAACTTTTCCATTCGAACAGCGAGTGGTACTCGATCAAGTATGAGTATTTAGAATACCGTAGTATTCAATCGAATACCTACTCGATCGAATACTACTCACTCATCTCTAATCAGAGATGATTTACATTAAAATCTCTCAATCAGGATGCACAAAGGGAAACTACATAGAAAATATAGCTACATTGTTACTATAATCAGACCCAAATAAACGGGTAAATGACTTATTCTGCAAATAAATAAATGAAAAAATTACCAAAATGTAACAACTATGTCAGAGAATGAGAACTATAATTATAAGGTTCTGATAAAAGTAGCTATGACAACAACTTTTATAACAAGCAGCCATGCTTTACGCAGGCAAAACGTACGCAGAGTTATCAGGTCACGGCCTTAGATCAAGAAGGTTCTATCTCCACTTTTTGTCAAAAACGAGTTAATAGTGGCACGCAGTTCTTTGTACATCAATTTACATGCTGTCTGAGCGGTATAGCATTATCTGTTATATTCGCAGAGAAAACGTAAATACAAAATGGTTTAATCTCCAAATTTTTTATCCATTAAGAGTTAAAAGGTTCTATCTCCTTCCACCAATAAAGCTGCTGTCTGAATCAGCGTGGGCATGCGCAGAGTCAGACATTAGCTTTCACATAAGGATTCTGTTGAAGAGGCCAACATGGCGTTTCGCAGGCGTACATGTGATGCTGCTGAAATAATTGAGTATTTGGAAGAATTCTCTGATCTTATTGGCACATCTGGATCTGAATATTGCCCATCAATAGATGAAGACACTGAGAGCTGTTCTTCGTCAGAGACAATTTTCCTCCAATGTTACAGTTGTGATTCAACCACCGGGTGTCAACTCTCGTAAGAGATTGTAAGTACTGCAATGTTAGGCCTGGTTCACATCTGTGTTCAGGGAGTCTGCTTGGGGACCCCCAAATGGAATGCCGAACACATTGACAAGCAGTGAGCTTATGAAAGCACACGGACCCCAATGACTATAATGGGGACAGTGTATTTTCCAACGGCAAAAAGGAGCACGAAAAAATGCGATCCAGCAGCAAAAAGTTATCTGAGATGAGTTTTCCCATTCATTATGTTATTACAAAGCAAAAAGGTTCTATCTCCACAGTAAAAGTGACGACATTTGATGTTTTCTGAAACAATAAGGTTCTATCTCCAAAAGTCATTGCTTATATTAATTAAAGTATAAACAATTTAGATGAAAAAACTCTTCCTATAATCACTTTAATTACTTATGTAGAATTTAAAAAAAATCAGCCGAATTCACTTATTTATTTAACAATTATAACTTTCAAAACTTCAAGATCGATTTTCCGAAAAATATGTTGTGTGGAGATAGAACCCTTTTGATCTAACACATTGAAATGTATCCCAATTGGCCCCCAAGTTTCTGTTGCCGGCTATAGATTGCTCACACTGCAGACATTTCATAAGATCTGCCATACTGTGGTTTGTGACCCCTGTAGTTCTGTACTGGTCAGCCTGGTGGACGCTCAGGACTACGCTTGTACATTGCCTGAATTCTGTTCACTGTCTCTTCCCCAGTCTTCCGGATCCCGTTCTTGCAAATTCCAACATGCCAAAAGTTTTTTTTTGCTTCAATGTCGCTATCATATGCAATACTATGCAATCTCCATTTGGATCCGTCTGCACCCTGTAGTGAACCATTGCTTCATTTGACATCAGGTAAACATGGCCTCTTTGTTAGTGATATTAGGTAACCCTTACAGCTGTAAAGTCAAAGGGAAGAAACTGGACTGGGCAGATCACCTGGAGGCGCTTCACAGAAAAGGTCACAGCAGGCTCTACCTGGTCAGGAGGTTGAGGGCCTTTGGAGTTCAGGGGACACTTCTTAGGGCCTTTTTCAACTCTGTGGTTGCTTCTGCCATCTTCTTCGGAGTGGCCTGCTGGGGGAGCAGTATATCAACCAGGGACAGAAATAGACTTGACGGGCTGATTAGAAGGGCCAGCTCTGTCCTGGGGAGCCCCCTGAACCCAGTACAGGTGGTGGGTGTCCGTGGTGAGCTCCATGCTGGAGAGCCTTGCCATGCATGAGATCATGACAGCACTGGGCAGTACTGTCAGTGACTGACTGCTTCACCCCAAGTGTGAGAACGAGCAATATCAGAGATCCTTCCTCCCAACCGCGGTCAGGCTACATAAGGTTAAGCGAAGATCACTCTGCACAGAGAACTAAATGATCCTGAAGTCCTCTTTTTATTTTTTGTTAGCTGCTATGACTCCTAGTATTTTCTCCTATCTTCTATTCTGAGCTTATATGTGTCTCCTTCTGTAATATATTACTGTTATTATCCTGTATCCGTATTATCATGCTGCTGTAACACACTGAAATTTCCCATGGTTGGACTATTAAAGGATTGTCTTATCATATGAGCATTGGTTGTGTAGAACCCATAGTATATGGGTTAGCCATCAGTGGCAATCCCGTTGCCTCCTTCTCCCATGGGTAAAGTAAAAAAAACCTGTATAATATGTGTAAGTGTAGAAGTATCTTTTTATTTCTTATGTATCTACATGAATTCATGTACAATAATTTAGCATCTTCCATATGAAGAAACTCTATCTTACCATTTACTTTATTTAGACACATAACCTGGCTCCTCTCCTGACATGTCTGTTGTAGCAAATACAACTATTCTTTATGAAATAAAAACACACGTTTAACTCATGGAATGCAAACCAAATTGAAGCAAATTTGAAGAAAATCCAGCACTGCAGTCAGGTATCCGTATAAAATAAAACTTAACTTTTATTGACTTGTAGTTGCTACATTAAAAAATCTGTGTGCAGCAATAGGAGTAGCAGAAGCCTACGCGTTTCGGGATAGACCCTTACTCATGGCATACAGAGCTGTAATATGCTGCAATCTTATATAAAAATAAAAGAGACACACATAAAATCCAGGCCCCTCCCATCTGCACATAGACAGGAAGTTAATTAATTAAGCAACATCTGTGATACATGCGATAAGATGCAAGTGAAACAGGAACGAAAGCAGACAAAGTTGGCTGATTGTAGTCAAAATAGTTCAAACAGGTTAAGGTAAATAAGTAAATAAATCATAATTTTTAGTGACATAGATAAAACGTGACATGACCAAGAGATGTAACATCTTCATTACATAGTTGTGGCACCATACTGAAGAAACATAATGACAACATCCCTTTCTATGGTGCATAATGCACCAGGAGGATAGAGTACGTATTATACTGAGAAAAAAAAAAAAAAAAAAACCACTGAGCTGAACACCGTACTGGAACATGAAAGTGTGATTTGTGTATGATGCTCCAGGAGGATAAGATAAGTATAACTACATTAAGAATTGCATGTGTATCATACTGGAAAGAAAAAGGAGAGAAAAAAAAAAATTGGAAAAAATGAATAAAAAAAAAAAAAAAAATAGGGAATTTTTTTATTTTATTTTTTTTTCTTTTCTTGAATAAATTTTTTTTTTTTTTTTTTGAAAAAAATAAATAAAATTTATAGAAAAATAATAAATATTTGAAATGTATAATTGATGCATAAAGACTATAGGAATATAGGATGAATTGTTGCAGTTAGTACAATTAATAAATAAAAGCTAAGTCAGTACGGAAGTTCATTCCGTGGGGGAATCTAGTTTTGAGCATGAAAATCCAATAGGCTTCTCTACGTAAAAGTTTTTTCTGCCAATTTCCCCCTCTGACTGGTTTGTTAACCCTCTCTATCCCGTATGCTTTGAAGGTGGTAGTGTCCCCTCCGTGTATTTCCCGAAAATGCTTAGATGCCCCTGAGCAATGTATAATATCCAAATTGCTACTGTGGTATAAATGTTCTGCTAATCTCACTTTCAGTTTTCTAGTGGTACATCCCACATAGTATTTCCTACATTCTTCACAACTTACAATGTATACGATGTGGTCTGTATTGCAATTGATGAAGGATCCAATCCTAAAAGTTTTATTACCCTCCGTGTTGGAAAAGGTTTTTGTTTTTTTCATGAATCTGCAGATGTTACATCTAGTTTGTCCACAGTGGTATGAACCCGTGATGCTTGATCTGATTGGAAAAATTTCTGTAGGTTGTGATCTGCTTCTAAAATAACTGGGAGACACGTAATTGCCGACAGACATTCCCCTTCTGGCAATATAATGACATCCTCCATCTAAGATGTTGCCTAATGTCGTGTCTTGGTATAGAATGTATAGATTCTTTTTGATGATTTTGATCACTTCCTTGTAGTTATCACTGTAAACTGTTGAGAAATAGATTCCTGTCTGCCTATTGTCATTGCTGGGTGCTTTGGTGCTGAGTAAATCTGATCTATTTCTTTTGTGTACAATGTCTCTGGCTCTCTTAAGATTCCAGTTTGGATAGCCCCTTTCTTTGAGTCTATGACATGTGGCTTTTGCAAATTCATCATAGTCCTTGGGGTCTGAGCATATTCTCTTAACCCTTGTCAGTTCACCTACAGGGATTGCTTTGCAGCTGTGGCTAGGGTGGTTACTGTGCGCGTGAAGGATGGTGTTGCCCGCCTGTGGTTTTCTATACAGTCTGGTTATAACTTTTTTGGTGTTGATATCCCCTTGCAGTGTAACATCTAGGAAGTTAATATTGGTGTCATGGAAATTGGAAGTAAACTCAAGATTAAATGAATTTTTGTTGAGATAGTCAGTGAAGGAATAGGTTCTCAGCACTTCCCCTGACCACACAATCAAAATATCATCGATATAATGGCCATAATATTGTATCTGATCCAAACACGGGTTGCTGGGGGAAAAAATATAGAATTCCTTCCACCATGCCATCGTTAAATTCGCAAGGGAGGGTGAAAAACGCGCACCCATAGGCACCCCACATAGCTGTAGGTAGTGCTCTCCATTAAACATAAAAAAGTTATGTTTTAATAAATAGTTAACCACTTCAATGATGAACTCACAGAACTCCTCTGTGTAGTGTGAATATGTGTATAAGTGATATGAGAGCGCCTCTACAGCTATGTGGTGTGGTATCCTTGAGTATAAAGAAACAACATCATAGGACAACCATTTGTAATTTTCTTCCCAGGAAAACCTGTCAAAAATACGTAAAAGATCTTTGGTGTCCTTTATGTACCCTGGGACTCGTGTGACTAGAGGTTGTAGTATAGTGTCAACCCACATGCATGTTCGTTCATTGAGCGAGCCAATCCCTGAGATTATTGGTCTCAGGGGAGGAGGGAGGGTGTCTTTATGTATCTTCGGGAGGCCATGGAATATAGGTATTATTGGTTCCCGTACATAGAGGTAATCAAATTCTTTTTCAGTAAATATGCCTAAACTGACTCCCTCTTGAAGTAGATGAAAAAGTTTATTAGAGAAGATATGAGTTGGATCACCGCTTAATTTTTTGTATGTATTGGTGTCTTGTAAGATGGTTAAAACACTGCTGTTGTAATCTGTGCTGTTCATGATGACCACCTTCCCCCCTTTGTCAGCCATGCGTATGACTATGTCATCCCGTTGTTGTAAAAATTTGAGACTATCTTTTTCTTGTTTAGTTAAATTGTGTGATCTTTTATCTGCCGAGGTGTGGTGTAATTTAATCAGATCACTTTCGACAGCAGTCTGAAAGTGGTCTAATGCTGGAACCCTTGCAGATAATGGGTAATAATCAGGATTTCTGATATTAACTTTTTTCTACTGAGATATCAATTTTCAGTTGAGATGGTTTCTAAGGATTTTAGGTTTGCCAGACATACCTGTTCTTTTTAAAAGTCAGGCTGTCATATTCATTGGGTATTGTCTCAGGTAAACTATCTGTGATGGACTTAGATATTCCATTATTGTAAAAGTGTCTCTTGACAGTAAGGGCTCTCACAAACTTGTTGACATCTAGTAAGGTGTCAAACATATTGAATTGCTGTGATGGCACAAAATTCAAACCCTAACTTAGAAGTTTATAACAAGACTCAGGTAAGGTTACAGAGGATAGGTTAAGGACACTGGAATCATAACTAGATGCAAAATTAATTTTTTTATTATGTACGTTCGAGGTATTGTCCAACGTATCCGTGGTGTCACTAGTGTGTCCAGTTATGGCTTGTTGAGGCTCCGTGTTTTGTAGACCTGATCTCTTTTGATGTTTCCTTCCACCCCAGCGTTTTTTATTTTTTTTCTTGTACCTGTTGTTGTCGTTAAGGTGCTTGGAGTTCTTAACGGTGACGGATTGCTTCTTGGAGATAAAAAAGAGATAGATTCAGTGTCTGTTATGTCCGTGTCTCTTTCTGAGGAACTGAAAGAGACTCTCCTGTGGTTGTCTTGAGTATATCTATTGCGGCTTCTGTTGGAGTTCCTTTTCAAGATGGACTTTGGCGTGTTGGTACGAAAATCCTTCCAAGAGTACACAGAATCCGTGTCATAATCTTTGAGATTTCTTTGGAACTTGTTTTTTTTAGTGGTAATGACCTTTTCCTCTAAATCTTGTATCTTTTTATGAAGTTTATCCCAGTCCTCCTTAAGTTTAGGTGTATTGAGTAAAGGAGTTATCTGTTCTTTAATAGTGGAGATCTCCACTTTAATAGATGTGAGTCTGTTCTCTTCTTCCTTTACTATGAGTTGCATTAGTTTGATGGAGCATTCCGATAGAGCACTTTTCCACTCTTGTTTAAAAGTGTTGCTATATTCAGTTGTGGGGAATTTGTTTAATCTTAAACCCCGGGGGATCATTTGCTTCTCTATGTAAGAGGTTAGTGTTTTATGATCCCACCATGTTCTCATTTCTCTGGACAATAGTTTTTCATACGTGTGCAATAAATGAGATGTATTGTCTTGGTTTTGTGCTGAGTGATTGTCACTGCCAAAAACTTCAGCCAGTCTCTTGTTTCTGCTTTCTTCCATATTGCAATCCATAACTGCTTTGTCACTGTCGAAAGTGATCTGATTAAATTACACCACACCTCGGCAGATAAAAGATCACACAATTTAACTAAACAAGAAAAAGATAGTCTCAAATTTTTACAACAACGGGATGACATAGTCATACGCATGGCTGACAAAGGGGGGAAGGTGGTCATCATGAACAGCACAGATTACAACAGCAGTGTTTTAACCATCTTACAGGACACCAATACATACAAAAAATTAAGCGGTGATCCAACTCATATCTTCTCTAATAAACTTTTTCATCTACTTCAAGAGGGAGTCAGTTTAGGCATATTTACTGAAAAAGAATTTGATTACCTCTATGTACGGGAACCAATAATACCTATATTCCATGGCCTCCCGAAGATACATAAAGACACCCTCCCTCCTCCCCTGAGACCAATAATCTCAGGAATTGGCTCGCTCAATGAACGAATATGCATGTGGGTTGACACTATACTACAACCTCTAGTCACACGAGTCCCAGGGTACATAAAGGACACCAAAGATCTTTTACGTATTTTTGACAGGTTTTCCTGGGAAGAAAATTACAAATGGTTGTCCTATGATGTTGTTTCTTTATACTCAAGGATACCACACCACATAGCTGTAGAGGCGCTCTCATATCACTTATACACATATTCACACTACACAGAGGAGTTCTGTGAGTTCATCATTGAAGTGGTTAACTATTTATTAAAACATAACTTTTTTATGTTTAATGGAGAGCACTACCTACAGCTATGTGGGGTGCCTATGGGTGCGCGTTTTTCACCCTCCCTTGCGAATTTAACGATGGCATGGTGGAAGGAATTCTATATTTTTTCCCCCAGCAACCCGTGTTTGGATCAGATACAATATTATGGCCGTTATATCGATGATATTTTGATTGTGTGGTCAGGGGAAGTGCTGAGAACCTATTCCTTCACTGACTATCTCAACAAAAATTCATTTAATCTTGAGTTTACTTCCAATTTCCATGACACCAATATTAACTTCCTAGATGTTACACTGCAAGGGGATATCAACACCAAAAAAGTTATAACCAGACTGTATAGAAAACCACAGGCGGGCAACACCATCCTTCACGCGCACAGTAACCACCCTAGCCACAGCTGCAAAGCAATCCCTGTAGGTGAACTGACAAGGGTTAAGAGAATATGCTCAGACCCCAAGGACTATGATGAATTTGCAAAAGCCACATGTCATAGACTCAAAGAAAGGGGCTATCCAAACTGGAATCTTAAGAGAGCCAGAGACATTGTACACAAAAGAAATAGATCAGATTTACTCAGCACCAAAGCACCCAGCAATGACAATAGGCAGACAGGAATCTATTTCTCAACAGTTTACAGTGATAACTACAAGGAAGTGATCAAAATCATCAAAAAGAATCTATACATTCTATACCAAGACACGACATTAGGCAACATCTTAGATGGAGGATGTCATTATATTGCCAGAAGGGGAATGTCTGTCGGCAATTACGTGTCTCCCAGTTATTTTAGAAGCAGATCACAACCTACAGAAATTTTTCCAATCAGATCAAGCATCACGGGTTCATACCACTGTGGACAAACTAGATGTAACATCTGCAGATTCATGAAAAAAACAAAAACCTTTTCCAACACGGAGGGTAATAAAACTTTTAGGATTGGATCCTTCATCAATTGCAATACAGACCACATCGTATACATTGTAAGTTGTGAAGAATGTAGGAAATACTATGTGGGATGTACCACTAGAAAACTGAAAGTGAGATTAGCAGAACATCTATACCACAGTAGCAATTTGGATATTATACATTGCTCAGGGGCATCTAAGCATTTTCGGGAAATACACGGAGGGGACACTACCACCTTCAAAGCATACGGGATAGAGAGGGTTAACAAACCAGTCAGAGGGGGAAATTGGCAGAAAAAACTTTTACGTAGAGAAGCCTATTGGATTTTCATGCTCAAAACTAGATTCCCCCACGGAATGAACTTCCGTACTGACTTAGCTTTTATTTATTAATTGTACTAACTGCAACAATTCATCCTATATTCCTATAGTCTTTATGCATCAATTATACATTTCAAATATTTATTATTTTTCTATAAATTTTATTTATTTTTTTCAAAAAAAAAAAAAAAAATTTTATTCAAGAAAAGAAAAAAAATAAAATAAAAAAATTCCCTATTTTTTTTTTTTTTTATTCATTTTTTCCAATTTTTTTTTTTTCTCTCCTTTTTCTTTCCAGTATGATACACATGCAATTCTTAATGTAGTTATACTTATCTTATCCTCCTGGAGCATCATACACAAATCACACTTTCATGTTCCAGTACGGTGTTCAGCTCAGTGTTTTTTTTTTTTTCTCAGTATAATACGTACTCTATCCTCCTGGTGCATTATGCACCATAGAAAGGGATGTTGTCATTATGTTTCTTCAGTATGGTGCCACAACTATGTAATGAAGATGTTACATCTCTTGGTCATGTCACGTTTTATCTATGTCACTAAAAATTATGATTTATTTACTTATTTACCTTTACCTGTTTGAACTATTTTGACTACAATCAGCCAACTTTGTCTGCTTTCGTTCCTGTTTCACTTGCATCTTATCGCATGTATCACAGATGTTGCTTAATTAATTAACTTCCTGTCTATGTGCAGATGGGAGGGGCCTGGATTTTATGTGTGTCTCTTTTATTTTTATATAAGATTGCAGCATATTACAGCTCTGTATGCCATGAGTAAGGGTCTATCCCGAAACGCGTAGGCTTCTGCTACTCCTATTGCTGCACACAGATTTTTTAATGTAGCAACTACAAGTCAATAAAAGTTAAGTTTTATTTTATACGGATACCTGACTGCAGTGCTGGATTTTCTTCAAATTTGCTTCCATTTGACCTCATCTCAGCCGAGAGAGATTTCCTGGCACCGGTCTTGAGGTTCCACGATTCACAGCAACCAGCAAACGGACAGAGTGAGTGCACAAGGTTTTTTACCTATTTTTGAATTGTATGTCACTTTGGATGAGGGCTGTAGCTATTTTTCTAGTTTTGGACTTAATGCAAACCAAATTGTTCATTTTGGGGGGGGATAACAGAGGAACTGCACAATGTAACGTTCTGAGACAAGATGTTTGAGCATTTAGTCCTCTACCGCCTAACAATTATGTACAACCTTTACAGAAATGTGTCTTGTAAATTATAAAAGATGAGTATTATACACTTTCTCATTTGAGGAATGTTATTGGCATTATATACTGTATATATACATAGGCTTTCATACTTACATATTTAGATCCATATTTCTAAGCCAAATCTTGGTTGGCTCCAGGTTTCTGTGGGCTCTTGGGTGTCAGAGTCTCAGTGGGGCCCAGCTCTTTTAACGGCAGTGTGTTTTTCTAAAAGCCATCACGGCAAAAACATCTGAATTTTTGTGTTTAATGGGGGCAAACCTGCTAGAATTTTATGCCCCCACACCTTCTGCTCCATATGCTCCTACACAGTATAATGGCCCCCTTATGCCGCTATGCGGTATAATTGCCCCCTAATGTCCCCACAGAGTGTATTGGTTTGCCTTATGCTTTTTTTTTTTTTACTTGAGTGGTGAGTCCATATTTCATCACAACTCTCTACTCCCTCAGCCCGTCCTTTCTCTATGCCAGGGGTCCTCAAACTGCGGCCCGCGGGCCACATGCGGCCCGCCAAGCACTTCTGTCTGGCCCCGCCGACAACGCCGGCAGGTGTGCATTTATAATGAAGCTCCTGGGGAGCTCGGGCCAGGCCATGGAGCGCACTTCACTTTACCTATTGGAGGGCACTGCTCCCGATGTCTGTGCATTTGCTCTGCCTCCGGCCCCCTATTTAAAAAGTTTGAGGACCCCTGCTCTATGCCCTTGTACCATCACTGGCAGGTAGCTAAGAGTGGTGAGTGATAATGACATCTATTTTTGTCCCTCACTCCCTGGGCCGTTACCAAGGGCAAGGAGAGATTCCATTTGTATTGATAGAAGTGTTCGCTGGACGCTCAGTGGCCCCCACCAGGTGCGCTCCACCAGCCTGGTCATCAGTATCAGATCAATGAAGGTCCGATAGTCTAAGCGTACGCAAGGGTGTGTATTGGTTCTCACTGAAGAGACGCAACACACACATATATAGAGAGAGAGCGAGACTTGTTTACAGGCAATGTATGGGAAAACGTATGCAAATTAGGTAATGTCAAATGGAGCCAAAAATTGAGCAAGAGTGACAGTTATTTCAAGAGTCCTATCTCTCAACTTTACAACTGGCTGAATGAGATGCCTTAGCACCCCAAGACCATGAGTAAACCACTGGTGGCCTCACATTAACATCCAAGAGTACAAGATTTTGTTGATGACTTTAAGCAGAAACCCTGATGTCCATAACCAGTAGAAGGTTCCCCATATCATCGTCTGCAGCTCGTGTATTCTCTATGAAGCTACACATGTGGATTGTAGTACTGACAAATCCCAATGTAGTACAGCTTTGTGGACCTTGAGATGAGAGAACCATATTAAGCAGTGACATAGACTTCCAGCAGTCCGCCAACACTGTGCATCCTATAAAAGACTGACAGAGGGAGTCCAAAGTTCAAAATTGAAAACCAAACCGAAAAGCCATAGTATTCAGTCTCCAGACCATTCGCAGACAGAGGATGATCTCCAAAAGCTGACATGATCCAGAGCTGTAAAACAAGAAAAACATATGACATACGTCAGAACCTGGTATATCACTAGCGGTTGCAGCTGTATTATACAGCTAAGATCTCTGCAGTCAATTTCAGCAGATTAACCCCTTAGGATACTAGAAGCCTCTTCACTTACTCCCTTGTGAGTGGTTGCATTTGCCACAAGAATATCTATTAATGGCCTCTTATCTGTAATATTCAGAAGTGTATAAGGATCTGCTAGAAACAGGGCCTAACACATATCCGTAGTAATGGACTATATTCTGTAATAGAGAAATAACAATAATTCTATTTTTTTTCAAAGTTGATAGAAAGTCCATACGGTTATTAGCCTGAGTAGAGATAAGCCTAAACAGTAAGAGTTATTGGTGGCCTGATCAACACTTTACACTATTGGAATATTGGCCATTAGGACAATCTTAGTTGTATTGCATGTTCTATTAGGACATATGCACTGTACATAGGGCAAACATTGGGCTGATATATCTGGTTCAGAGCTTTCATCACAGACACTATGATAATTGCTAAAAATATATATCAAGTGCTATTTTTACTGGAAAATGATAGATACCAAGGGGGCTTGGGTTCCAAACTTTGTGGGAAAGAACATAACTCACCATAATATTGCAGAACACTAGAAAGAGCGCCATCTCCTTCACCAGTCTACGACTGAGGCTGAGCCTTCCAACGCTTTGTAAATAAGCCACAGATGCTCTACGGATCTCAAACACGGAGAGCCTACGAG
The DNA here is from genome assembly GCF_031893055.1 of Leptodactylus fuscus. Classification (NCBI taxonomy): domain Eukaryota; kingdom Metazoa; phylum Chordata; class Amphibia; order Anura; family Leptodactylidae; genus Leptodactylus; species Leptodactylus fuscus. Next base: position 133,022,204 of record NC_134270.1, read on the forward strand.
GGCCTTCATCATGTTCCTCTTTGTTCTCCTTGCTTGCCTGTAGATAGAAATGTTCCCTTTGCTCTTTCCTCATGCCCTCGATTATAAAAACATTCTGAACCATATGCTGTAAGATCATGAGGATGGAGTATGTCAGGTTTAAAGAATTGAGCAGAGTCCATGAACCAGTGGCTACAATAGCCACCATGGAATAATAAGAAATTGAGAATTGACCAAGGGCAGCTCCAAGCAGGAGAGTAATTTCTAGACTACGGATGTAGTTTTTAGGTGGAACTTTATGAAGGATGTTCTCCTGTTGGTGCGTGTTTTTCTCGGTGCTGAACCTTCGCCTTGTATGATGATTTTTGTGGTCCATGTGTACTTCCTTATGTTCTTTTTCTGTGCGTCCATTGTGCTTTTCATTCTCTGGTGGCTTTTCATTGACGTCATACTTCTCCTCTTCTATGACTGTGTGATATTCACTATGTTCATGGTCTTCAAAGTTATTATTCTGTATTCCGTTTGACTCTTTGTGTTCCTCTGCTTCTCCTTGCGACTCCCCATGGTCTTTATTCTTCTCCACATTCCTATGCCTACATTCATTACTCTCTTTTGGCCTCATTTCCCTACTTTGTTTATCAGGGTCCTCACCATCTTCACTATCATGTCTTGAGTGCTCCAAGTACCTTTTGTCTCTAAAACTTTGGGCAATTATTCCAATGAAGCAGGATATAACCATGATGCCAAGCAGAATGATACTGAACATAAAATATAAAATGAAGGTGGTGCTGTCTACAGTTTCAGATGATGCTTGTATCTGATACAGAATGAAGATGCAAATTCCAACTATTACGGCAGCAGTGCCTAAAACTGGACCATAAAGGACCCCTTGCAGGCGAAAGGTAGGGTGGGACAATTCAGAGAGGTGAATTTCTCTTCGACCAACATTCCTCCACATTATGAAAAGCATAGAAGCACAAATCAGACTGTATTCAAGGTTGAATGGGTATATAGTCACATATCCACGCTGGAAGGTCCAACAAGTTGAGTACTTAGGGCATGAGCATTTAGAGTCTTCACCATTATCTGGGGATAGAGGTGATGTTAAGTTATATATAAAACCCACTGATTGTTTAGTAGAGATGGCTGAACCTCTGAAGATTTGTTTTATTTCTTTTTTTTCAGGTGATTCGCCCCAAAGATTTGGGTCAAATAAGTTTGTCACATCATGAAATGATTATATTTGGGGTGTCCTCAGACTCTAAAGTATAATAAGTAGAGGCTCAGGGGAGATTTGGAAACATAACAAACAGCTATATTCATCTTCCCTCACCTCTCTTGGGCATTCTTGTGGTGTCCTGCTCTCCCTCAGCGTTCTCTACCGGCCTCCTGGGTGATGCTAGGTCCCTATGGGGTCACAACTGAGACCTGTGATTGTTCCTAAGGAATCACATGGGGTGTGCTGACATCTTCATGCATTAATACGAGGGTCATGATGTCAGCACACCCCATGTGAACATTGAGGTCCAACCACAGCCTCGAACTACGTGAAGTATAACGGCACTCCATAAATACATTCTCTGGTTCTCAGAAAAGAACTCACTCCTTATAATATTGGCACCCAATAGGTAGTATTTGTGCAGTGTAAAGGTTTTATTGGAAGGTTTTACTGAAAACAATCCAAAGACATGAGACATTTTGTTCCTCAGAAGACCTTCTTCGGACAACTGGATTTTCCAACTGCTTGAGCGTTTACTACTTGTGGATGTAGTGTGGATACACTGTACATTACAGTGTATGCTCCTTCCATTCTTTATCTCCTTGGGCAATCTGATAACACCTTAAAACTGCAAAAATACTACTTATTGAGTCCTGGAATTTTACAATCCCAAGCCTCAACAGTGACCATGGGAAGTCACCCAGGAAGTCAGAAGAGACCCCAAATGCGCGTGTAACACCATGAGGATGACCAGCAGAACATATGAATCCTCACCTCTCCTGGGCTTCCATTTATTATACTCTGGTATTCACTTCCAGTTTGTAGATGAAAAGTTTTGGATTTGGGTTAAACACAAACTTTTGTAAAATTCTTGTCGAATCCAGTTTGATTTGAATAGTCTGCTCATCTCTACTGTCAAGTATTCAAAAAGCATAGAAAATGTATAAATATTACACAGGCACTGTAGGTGTCGGGTCAGTAGTCCTTACCCAATGTGCTGTTCGGTTTTAAGTTCTCTGTCTCTCGGTGCACAGAATCATTTAACACAGCCAGAAGCCAAAGCAGTAAATTGGTGGCCACGGCTAACATAATGCCATACCTGGAAAATAAAGTGAAATGACTGGCTGCACAATACGTAAGTACAACGTCTTGTAAACTTATGGATAACATAAAGTGGATTTCCAGACACAGACTTAAAGAATGCTAGTAGGTAATATTCACAAGTGATCTATTTCCTTAGTTTTTATTCCAAATACCATATCCATAGATGTTACAATACAATACAATACAATCCAATACAATACAATACCTTATTCCTCTGTACCAACCTAGTTATATTGTGTTGTACCTGGATACAATCCCTGCAGGAAACCCATAGAAGGGCTGTCTGTAAAGGAAAGACATGTTATAATAGTAAAACAAATATAAATCCAATTCTCGCTGTTTAATGAACAAAACATGTAAAATTGGTCATATGTATGGAAGTTAGAATAGCAGCCAAGATTTGGGATTTATGTCATTGTATTTAAATATGTCTTCATAGATGTGTGGTATCATATAGTGTTAGAAAGCTGACATTGCGCTGAATTCAGGGTGCAGGAGATTATATTATAGTAGGCTTTAGTAATATAGCAGCACGATGTAACATCACGTAAAAGAGAAATAAAAATATGCAATGCCTGATCACACCACGATGACTAAATATAATGAATTTTAAAAAAATAAATCCAATAGTAAAATTCCACATTATATTACCTGTATGACTATAAAGATGATTTTTGTGACAGAGAAGAAAATATCCACTGGCATTTTACATGTAAACAGACTTGTATCATAACCAATCTTAAAGGCAGACACTAGAAGGCTGCAGCTTCCAAAAAGTACAAGCGATACTGAAAAAAGGGAAAAAAAAAAAATCAGAATTTTAATAAGAGGCTTTAAAAAGAGTTGTATGAAAAAAATAATAACAATTTAAAGATCATCCCACTTATACAAGGCATAACAAATAGTCACCAATGTGATTAAAGTTGCCTGAGAAACTGATTGCAATTTAACAGAAATGAGGAAGCGACTGGGAATCAGAGGAACTGCACCCAAAACGATTATAAATTCTATAATTTTAACTATGGATTTTGCATTTATTGCAAAAAGAAAAAAAAAAAAAAGCTTTGGATTCTTTGGATTAAGAATTGGAGGGTCACTTTAAGTTCTTCTAGGATGCGTGAGACTGGTCAGTCTTCTTAAGCGAGGTTCCCCCACTTCATAAAATTAATATAAAATATAGACATCCATACACATTAAAAATAAGCCCATATACATTGTGAATACCCCCTAGCGGCATGTCATGTTCTATTTGACTATTTGAGAACCTAGGTTGTAGAGGAGGATGGTAGGGAATCTCCTGACAGCATTGTGAGCCTGTGCTTGTATGACTCTTGTCATACACAATCTGATGGGATATGGTATGAATTCTTTAATGAATTTCATTTTTAATAACAATGGCACATGGCCATGCTTATCCGTAACAATGACTCCTGACAGTATGGACAGCTGACCCATGTGTATGCCTTCTCTGTTACTGACCTTTCAGCCATAGTGACCCAGCATGGTGGTCCTGTAGAAGTGCTATGTGAATTCTGCGAGTCCATACTAAATAGTAGATTGCCCAGACTGAGCTGGCGAGCATAAGGATTGATAGATAGATGTAGGAGTTCTTGGCCGGCATTGAGCTGAGTACCACACTACTGACCAGTGCCGCACCCAGGAACACCACATTCAATGCCATGAGTCCTGAGAAGAGTCGTCCAGATCCCCGAGCTCGCTTGTGATGAATCAGTGGTGATGGGCAATGTCGGTGAAGCCATGACTGCTCATAGTTTATACCAAAACTTTCATTGGTGATCGGCTGGTTGTGCTCTTTAAGTGCCATGACTAAAAGCGAAAAAGAACCATGAAGTATTAAAGCCAAGCCACTTATTTGACAACATATAAATGCCATATTGTTGATAACTATTGTGCTGCCTTTAGAGGCTGAATGTCAAACTCTATATGAGATCTGACTGTTAGCTCTCATTCACAATTACATATCATAGATTCATATGAACGCCTTTTGTCATAAACAATTGTCAATACATTGCAATTGTCTTATTCACACTTTCTTTTTGTGTACATTGCATTGTGTTTGTTAATACCCAGCATCTTCCAGTGGTTTGCTATAGGTACTGTTTCAGCCCAAGGTGAATGAGTTAAACTTTAAGGAGCTGTTCACACATAGGAATTTGAAACTGATTTGGGGGCGGATTTCTCCCTCAATTTTGCAGCAGATTCCGCTCAGGTTCTGCCTCCCATCATTTCTAATGGGACGGAGAGATTGTAGCAGGACTCTGAAAAAATAAGCACCCTGCTCGATCTTGCCACGGAGGCTTGAGACCCCCAGCTGAGAAGGCCCATTTACCTGGATTTACTCAGCAGCAGAAAGCTGCTACTGAATCCCTAAGCCCTGCATTGGCAGCCCGTCGCAGGTAGCCCTGTGAACAGCCCCAAAGGGAACATTGTACATTACAAATCCAGTCCAATCTGCCAACAGCATATTACAGAGCAAGAGGACCTGAGCAGATTGATAAATAGTTTTTTGGGGGAAATCCTATTAATATTATAAATGTGAAATGTTTGTGGGTTTGTGACTTTGGATGTTCGGATGTTTGGCAGTCAATCACGCAAAAACCGCTCCACCGATTTGGCTGAAATTTTCCACAAACATAGTCACTACACTCCATTGCGCAATAGGCTACTTTTTGTCACAATAGCGCACATACGTTTTTCCCAGGACCCCCACAAAATCCAAACTCACATCACTATCTCTGCAATCTCACACACTTTGGACCCCGATTTGGCTGAAATTTTCCACAAACATAGTCACTACACTCGATTGCGCAATAGGCTACTTTTCGTCACAATAGCTCACATACGTTTTTCCCAGGACCCTTTGGATGTTCGGATGTTTGGCGGTCAATCACGCAAAAACCGCTCCACCGATTTGGCTGAAATTTTCCACAAACATAGTCCCTACACTCGATTGCGCAATAGGCTACTTTTCGTCACAATAGCGCACATACGTTTTTCCCAGGACCCTTTGGATGTTCGCATGTTTGGCGGTCAATCACGCAAAAACCGCTCCACCGATTTGGCAGAAATTTTCCACAAACATAGTCACTACACTCCATTGCGCAATAGGCTACTTTTTGTCACAATAGCGCACATACGTTTTTCCCAGGACCCCCACAAAATCCAAACTCACATCACTATCTCTGCAATCTCACACACTTTGGACCCCGATTTGGCTGAAATTTTCCACAAACATAGTCACTACACTCGATTGCGCAATAGGCTACTTTTCGTCACAATAGCTCACATACGTTTTTCCCAGGACCCTTTGGATGTTCGGATGTTTGGCGGTCAATCACGCAAAAACCGCTCCACCGATTTGGCTGAAATTTTCCACAAACATAGTCCCTACACTCGATTGCGCAATAGGCTACTTTTCGTCACAATAGCGCACATACGTTTTTCCCAGGACCCTTTGGATGTTCGCATGTTTGGCGGTCAATCACGCAAAAACCGCTCCACCGATTTGGCAGAAATTTTCCACAAACATAGTCCCTACACTCAATTGCGCAATAGGCTACTTTTCGTCACAATAGCGCACATACGTTTTTCCCAGGACCCCCACAAAATCCAAACTCACATCACTATCTCTGCAATCTCACACACTTTGGACCATAGCAAGCCACAAAATTCATATTACCCTCTACAGCAGAGGTCAGCAACCCCTGGCACACATGCCAAGAGTGGCACTCCTGCCATATTTCACTGGCATGCCAGCAGCACAGGACCTGCAAGAGTTAAATAAAGTCTCTGCTAGAGCTGAGGCATAAGGACACTCCCCTTTGAGAGGGGTGCAGGAAACCCAGGGGGTGGAGCTTAATCGCTCAAGTCTCTGCCTGCTATAGTGATAGCTCCTGCCGAAGCTGCTAGCAAACTGAAAGTAAGAAACACACAGCTCCCTTCCTTTATTTCCTATTCTCATTAATGTCAGGCATTTGGGGTTATTAGTTTAGTGTTAGTAACTCCATGTGCCTCACATTAATAGGAATAACCCCCATCATGTCCCTCATATTAACCCCTGTGTGCCCCATATAAAGGTTACTAATATGTGAGACATATGGAGGTACTAATAAAAGACCTCAGTAATGAAGATACTTAATTATTACCTCCAAGTCTCTCACATATCAGTAACTAGAGATGAGCAAGTACTGTTGGGATCAGCCGATCCGAACAGCACGCTCCATAGAAATGAATGGATGCACCTGGTACTTCCGCTTGGACGTAGCCGGTGTGCTTTAACCCCCTGCGTGCCGGCTACGTCCATTCATTTCTATGCGAGCGTGCTCTTCGGATCGGCTGATCCCAACAGTACTCGCTCATCTCTATCAGTAACTCTTACACTGGGGTTAATGTGAAGGACATGATGGGGTTAATTGCTATTAATAAGAGGCGCATGGAGTTACTAAACTGTCATGCACAGGGCCAGACTTTATGTGGCTTGCTCAAAAGTATCCTGTGCCCAAAACTTACATGTACTGGCGGAAAATAACAAATCATACAATGTCGTATATCCAAGTATATTAACCTGAAATACTTCTGTCCCAAAGACACTATGTACAGTTTATACCAACACCGTATAGCGGCTGAAATACAAATTACATTCAACACAAAAGTCTCATGTGTTCTCAGAATTACAACAAAAACAAGATACACAGTTACATTTTATATCCCATACCTTATACACAGTACGAAAACCTTACCTGCGCCTGTATATACCCACTTCTACAATCACCGCAGACGAAGTCGCGGGTACCAGCTAGTATTCAATATAACTTAACATTTATACTGGGTTTAGGAGTCGATTAATAGGATCTGGACTCCTAAACCCAAATGATCAGAAACTATACTGAATATTTTTTTCCTCAATCTACTCACTTCCTCTGTCTCTATAACATGCAGTTTAAGATAGGTTCACATCTGAGCTAGAATCTCTGTCGTTCGGGTCCAATGAGGGCTCTAAATCAAGGAGAGCCCAGATGCCAAAACAGTGGTTAGGGTCCATTCACACGGAGTAAACGTGTGTATATTTTGGCAAAATACATGTGTAAAAATAAGACTCCCATTGACTTCAATGACATTTTACATGTGTATTTTGCCGTGTATTTTGACATGTTTTTTTTACAGTCAATGGGAGTCTTATTTTTACATGTGTATTTTGCCAAAATACACGCGTGTTTACTCCATGTGAACGGACCCTTAGACTCCCATTGACTTCAATGACTTTTTTACACATGTAAAAAAAAACACGTCAAAATACACGTTGAAATACACATGTAAGGGAGCCTTCACACAGAGTTTACGCTCCGCTCATTCAGACACGTGACCGCGGTAAAACAGGATCCCATAGACTTCAATGTGTGACGGTCTTAGGCACGCTACACATTTAAATCAATGGGAGGCTTTATAACTCATTGATTTCAATGTGTAGCGCGTGTAAGCCGGCACCCATTGAAGTCAATGGGATCTGTTTTGAAGCGCCTCGCTCTGACACATATTTACGTGTCTAAATGAGCGATGTGTTACTCCGTGGGAATGGAGCCTTATATCGTGTGTATACACCCTTACCCGCAGACCTCAGAGTCCACTGGGTGTCCGCTTTTTATATACTGATTTCTGGCAGTTTCCAACGGAGACTCCTGCGCAGATTTAGATTACACATTAATTGTGACAGATTATCTTTAACAATGCACATTCTGTGTTTACATAGCGCACATACGCACTATGTTCCTTTTTTTATAATCCTTATAGCAATATTTTAAAAACCGCAAAGAAAAACAGATAATAAATACAGATGACCTGTAAAAAATACAGATGAAAAAAGACGACTTAGAACACAACATAAAATAAAATTGTTTCATTTTAATTTTATTTCATATTACAATTAAAACTAAAAATCTTCGAAGAAACCTGTTTGCATCCCAGGGGAGCCACCGTGCTCTGCTTTCTCCTCCTGACTGTGCTGTGTCTGGATGTAAGAAACCAATCATAACAAATCAGAGAGTGTACAAGTCAGACAGGGGGGACACCCAGAACAAAGGGAAAAACAAAAGGGGAGGAGAGGAAGGAGATTAGAGGCCATTCAGAGCACAATAAGCGTCCCAGGGTGACCACACAGCTAGTAATGCATCCAAGGTATGGTTAAGGGAAGCTGTCAAAAACTCCATGCTAAGTACTTCTTTAAGGTGAGCCATTAGGTCAGGGCCAGTGGGGGGCAAGGTACACTTCCAATGCAGAGCAATAAGGGTTTTAGCAGCCATACACAGATATAAAAATAATTTAGATGTTTGCTTACCCAAATGAGGGGGAGAGAGGTTAGGCAGGTAGGTAAGAGAGTCCAATGGAACCCCTCGAATAAAGAGAGCGGATACCTGGACAATCCCAAAAAATATGGCACAAGGTACCCATCCCCGCCCCACAATGCCAGCAGAGGAGCTGGCCCTTCTAATCAGCCTGTCAAGTCTATTTCTGTCCCTGGATGGTATGCTACTCCCCCAGCAGGCCATTCCGAAGAAGATGGCTTATGCTACCACAGAGATGAAAAAGGCCCTAAGAAGTGTCCCCTGGACTCCAAAGGCCCTCAGCCTCCTGACCATGTACAGCCAGCACTTTCTGTGCAGTGCATCCATGTGATCAGCCCAGTGAAGTTTATTATTGGATCTCCACCGGGATCGGAGCACTTCTACGTTTACTAAAGTCCACCACCATCTCCTTGGTCCTCCCAGCATTAATCCTAATTCCACAAAGTCCCGGTTTAAGTCTCTGTACTCCCTGTCATCTCTGTCTGTGATGAGGCCTACTATTGCAGAGTCATCGGAGTACTTCTGTAAGTAGCAGCTAGATGAGTTGCACCTAAAGTCAGCAGTAGAATCCACCTGAAGATTAGGTAGATCATTTCTTTTTGTTTGCCAGCTGATCTTATCAGCTAGTGGAAAAAGAAGTGTTTGTCTCCAATGAAATGAGTGGGAGGTGAATTTTTTGCATCAGATTCTGCTGCCTTAGGGTATTAGCACAAGTTGTACTGCAGTAACCACACCACAGGGTCACTACAAAACCACAGTAACTGGCACAGTGTTTGTTTACCAACATTTTTTGCAGTGTAACATGTGGTTCATGGGAAATACCGATAAAGAGTCACCACATGTTGTAACCGTGGCTTGTATGCAGTGTGTACTGGCACCTTAAGGGAATGGTGTATTGCGTGGCATTGTGTACTATGTACGTAGAACACATGGCACTTTGTTTTTGTAGTCATAAAGTAAGACACACAATATGCTCAATAAAAGAGGGTGGTTTCTCCTTGTCATGTTTTATTAATGCACCCTGTCAGCCAAAAAATGTAATAGGGTTTGTCCTGACTCACCCTGGCCTAATTCCATAATTGGATAGAAAGCTATTACAGTACACATCTGCAGGAACTACAGTAAAAATTATATTCTGATATAATAAATATCTAAGAGGGTCGAAACCTGACTGTTGCATCTGAGGACAAAGTAGTATGGGAAGAGTTGAAGTTGAAAATTGTCACACCACCGGCGACAAAGAGTTGACCCTGTAGTGTGGGAGGATGACAGAATTTTGACCTGAAATGAATCTGACTCTAGGTTGCTAAGAAATGATAGTACAGTCATGGCCAAAAGTTTTGAGAATGACACAAATATTATATTGTCACATGATCTGCTGCCCTCTGGTTTTTATGTGTGTTTGTCAGATGTTTTTATCACATACAGAAATATAATTGCAATCATATTATGAGTAACAAAAGCTTATATTGACAGTTAGAATGAGTTAATGCAGCGTTGCAATATTTGCAGTGTTGACCCTTCTTCTTCAGGACCTCTGCAATTCTCCCTGGCATGCTCTCAATCAACTTATGGACCAAATCCTGACTGATCGCAGTCCATTCTTGCACAATCAATGCTTGCATTTTGTCAGAATTTGTAGGTTTTTGTTTGTCCACCCGTCTCTTGATGATTGACCACAAGTTCTCAATGGGATTAAGATCTGGGGAGTTTCCAGGCCATGGACCCAAACTCTCCATTGGTGTTCCCTGAGCCATTTAGTTATCACCTTTGCTTTATGGCAAGGTGCTCCATCATGCTGGAAAAGGCATTGTTGATCGCCAAACTGCTCTTGGACGGTTGGGAGAAGTTGATCTTGGAGGACATTCTGGTACCATTCTTTATTTATGGCTGTGTTTTTAGGCAAGACTGTGAGAGAGCTGATTCCCTTGGCTGAGAAGCAACCCCACACATGAATGGTTTCAGGATGCTTTACAGTTGGCATGAGACAAGACTGGTGGTAGCACTCACTTTGTCTTCTCCGAATAAGCTGTTTTCCAGATGTCCCAAACAATCGAAAAGGGGATTCATCAGAGAAAATGACTTTACCCCAGTCCTCAGCAGTCCACTCCCTCTACCTTTTGCAGAATATCAGTCTGTCCCTGATGTTTTTTCTGGAGAGAAGTGGCTTCTTTGCTGCCCTCCTTGAGACCAGGCCTTGCTCCAAGAGTCTCCGCCTCACAGTGCGTGCAGATGCACTCACACCTGCCTGCTGCCATTCCTGAGCAAGCTCTGCACTGCTGGTAGCCCGATCCCGCAGCTGAAACACTTTTAAGAGACGGTCCTGACGCTTGCTGGTCTTTCTTGGGCGCCCTGGAGCCTTTTTGCCATCAATGGAATCTCTCTCCTTGAAGTTCTTGATGATGCGATAGATTGTTGACTGAGGTGCAATCTTTCTAGCCACGATACTCTTCCCTGTTAGGCCATTTTTGTGCAACGCCACTGTTTAATAAACTTGCGAGGGTGGTGCAAAAAAGAAAAAGTTGCAATTTTTGGTGCAAAAACTGAAATTGTGACTTTTTATGCCTTGTATGCCAAATCAATGACTAAATCTGACACACTATAATACAGTAACAGGACTCCTGGGCTTGTAGACCAAATAGCAAAGACCAAAAAAGTGCAAAGAAAAGCTCTGGCTGCTGCTCTCATGATCACAGACCTTGCCTGTGACAGATATATCTGTTACATAGCACCAATGGGTTAACCTCTGACGTCTCCTATTAATATGCTATGATACAAAATAACTACAAATGATTCAAAGCACGTCTATGCTTCTCTGATAGTAAGAGTTGAGCTGTATACTGAGAATATAGAATTACTAGCTGGTACCCGCTACTTCGTCTGCGGTGATTGTAGAAGTGGGTATATACAGGGGCGGGTAAGGTTTTAGTACTGTGTATAAGGGATGGGATATGAAATGTAACTTTGTATCTTGTTTTTGCTATAATTCTGAGAATACGTGAGACTTTTGTGATGAATATAATTTGTATTTCAGCTGCTATACGGTGTTGTGAGAAACTGCACATAGTATCTTTGGGACAGAAGTATTTCAGGTTAATATACTTCAATATACGACATTGTATGATTTGTTACTTTCCGCCAGTACATGTACATTTTGGGCACAGGATACTCTTCAGCAAGCAACATAAAGTCTGGCCCTGTGCATGACAGTTTAGTAACTCCATGCGCCTCTTAGTAATAGCAATTAACCCCATCATGTCCCTCACATTAACCCTTGTGTAAGAGTTACTGATATGTGAGAGACTTGGAGGTAATAGTTAAGTATCTTCATTATTGAGGTTTTTTATTATTACCTCCATATGTCTCACATATTAGTAACCCTTATATGGGGCCCACAGGGGTTAATATGAGGGACATGATAGGGTTTATTCCTATTAATGTGAGGCACACAGGGGTTAATATGAGGGACATGATGGGGTTTATTCCTAATAATGTGAGGCACACAGGGGTTAATATGAGGGACATGATGGGCTTTATTCCTATTAATGTGAGGCACACAGGGGTTAATATGAGGGACATGATGGAGTTTATTCCTATTAATGTGAGGCACACAGGGGTTAATATGAGGGACATGATGGGGTTTATTCCTATTAATATGAGGCACATGGAGTTACTAACACTAAACTAATAACCCCAAATGCCTGACATTAATGAGAACAGTAATCCTATGTACCTGTGTGTTTTTCAGTTTCACTTTGCTAGCAGCTTCCTCTTCTCCTCGGGGAATCTTTGCAGGATGCAGACCACTATAGCAGGCAGGCACAGACCTGAGCGATTAAGCTCCACCCCCTGGGTTTCCTGCACCCCTCTCAAAGGGGAGTGTCCTTATGCTTGAGCTCTAGCAGAGCACTTAAAGGACTTCATTTAACTCTTGCAGGTCCTGTGCTGCTGGTGTGCCAGTGAAATATGGCAGGTGTTCCACTCTTGGCACGTGTGCCAGGGGTTGCTGACCTCTGCTGTAGAGGGTAATATGAATTTTGTGGCTTGCTATGGTCCAAAGTGTGTGAGATTGCAGAGATAGTGATGTGAGTTTGGGTTTTGTGGGGGTCCTGGGAAAAACGTATGTGCGCTATTGTGACAAAAAGTAGCTTATTGCGCAATCGAGTGTAGGGACTATGTTTGTGGAAAATTTCAGCCAAATCGGTGGAGCGGGTTTTGCGTGATTGAGGAACAAAATATCCAAACATCCAAACACACAAACCCACAAACATCCAAACTCACAAACTTTTATAATATTAATAGGATGATGAATACATGCACAAGTACAAGCATTAAGGCATACATCCAATTACAAAACAACTTTTCACAAATGAATAATGTAAGTGTGTATAAGGAACTTTGTAATATATCTTATTAAGGAGATCTCTTTTTTTTTTCTCCAGTTATCAGGCTGAGTTCCTTACATAGAAGTCTATGGAGGGGGGGGGGGGGGGGCGAGGAGCTGCTGGGAAAGACAAATCTATAGCTGTAGCTGTGACTGACAGACAACTCATCTGACACTGCTGTATCTTTCAAGATAAAATATTACCACTACAAAGAATGAGGCAATAAATTCAATAACCAGCCTTCAGCAGCCTTCATAGGGTGCATTCACATGGAGGAAAATGGTGCTGAAATTGGTGTGGAATCCGTGTCAGATTCAGCGCTGAAAAAAAAAAGCCTCCCATTGACTTCAATGGGTTCCTTTTTCTGCAAAGGAACCCATTGAAGATAATGAGAGGCTTTTTTTTCAGTGTAGAATCTGACGCAGATTCCACACCAAATTCAGCACCATTTTCCTCCATGTGAATGCACCCTAAGGGCCCCTTCAAACGGCGTTTGCGCTCGGCTCATTCTGAGCTGTACATGCGAGCGCTTCTAAACACTTCCCATTCACTTCGGCTTTACGCGTGCTCCCATTGAAGTGAATGGGAAGTGTTTAGAAGTGCTCGCGTGTACGGCTCGGAATGAGCCGAGCGCTTACGCCGTGTGAAGGGGCCCTCAGCTTGGTAAATGTAGGTCATTGCATGTATGTACATAGCACAAGAATGATATACCGTATCACATCCTATAGTTAGCCTATACTCATAAAAATCCTAAACCACGTACGTTCCATCCTGCTGCTAGTCTACATTATAGAGCATTGTGTCTGCAATTTACTGTAATTACAACCTAGTTACAATTTGACTTGCGTGAGACTATTAATAAAGTTTCAGTCTCAAATCATAAAAGTTGGGAAGTGCAGTAAAGTGAGGACTCTCACGTCTGTACTCGTGTAACAAGTTGCATGGCTGCTATTTTATTCATTCAGCCCATAAAATCCCAGCACACACTTCCTGCTTGCAGCGAGCTTTGTTTTACTCTGAGATGCTGCAGTTTTGGAAAAAACATAGTGGCAGATTTGCTAATCCTTTTAGTGCAAACTTAGACTAGACAGCTCACACAGAGAAATTTGTCGCAAATTTCACCCCGAATCCGGAGTAGATTCTGCCCGGAATCCACCTCCCATTGTTTTCAATGGGGAGCGGAGATCGAAGCGGAACACGGAAAAAAGAAGCGTCCTGCTCAATTTTGCTGCAGATCCTGCGGCTTGAGGCACCCATTCATCGGAGCCTAATCAGTAGCGAGATGCACTGCATCGGCATCCAATGGTGCAACAATGCCGGCAACAGAAAATGAAGAGGAATTCTGTGAACATATCCTTAAACTGCACCAGATTTATCAGTATTTCTGATAATGTTTGATAAATCTGTCATATAATTAGTCTGACTAATCTAACTTTACACCTCCTATTAGTTTGCACCATAATAATACACCATCATTTGGAGTTTTTTGACACACAGCAGAGCAATGTAGGCCAAGGCCGCTTTCCACAAAGTCATGCCATTTCTGAGAAAGTCACACCCCTTTGTCATACAAGTCATAAAAGTGTCTAAAATACTTGATAAATGTGCAGATCTTGTGCTAGACAGCTTTTCACTAGAATTCTGTTGCATTTTGCTTAGTAATTCCATAGTAGTAAAATGAGCTGTGAAGAGGGAGAAGTGTCCGGGGAAAGCTCGCTCTTGGCTTGTCCGAGCTCGACTTGCTTAATAGATATCTTTCTCAGGGAACTGTCAAACAAGTTGATTCAGGCAGTGAGTAGCCAGTAGGATACTTTTTGCCATTCCCAGTGTTCCCTCTTTTTCAGATTACATGGAATATCCTGACAGATTCCTTTTAAATGATCGCATGAACCGGAAATCGCATGATCAGCAATTGACTTCTAGAACATTTAGTGGAATTATTCTATCAGAGGTTGTGGATAATTTAGATTTATATCCGTTGTGTTGTCATCTTTATCAGTTTAGTATAGACAGTATCTACAGCAGCTGGTATTCTGCTAAAGCACTATCACGGTTAGGTTTTAGGGAGAGTACATAGGGAACGTGTCCGGGGGGCATCCACCGACATGTGAATATGGGCAGCGTCCACCACCCACCCTCCATGATTATCCTTGGTACTAAATCCCCACATCATGGTTCACAAAAATCACTGTAAAATAACTATACAATTGTAGAAACCTGTGACATCTCTAGGTAGATATTCAACCACATGTGCACTATAGCATTTCTAATATATTAAACATGACTCATGTAAATACACCCTGTATGGCATCAGATGGCATCTCACACAGGTATTTACAAGTGTCGCTACTAAGGGATGATACATGGACAGTACAATGAGTTTACAATACAAAAATGCCCCAGATTTTAACGCATGCTGTGAATTTTTACGGATATATTATGGGGGGTTAAATCCACATCATAGTCTATAGTTATTATCAACAAGCTAATACCAAGGAAAAAGTCTGTAACATGTGAACATAGTCATAACATTTATATTAGTCTGAATAGTACGAGTATATGCTGCAAAACTAGGGCATGTGCGAACAGTTCTGATGTCTATTTTTAGGTTTTACAAAAATTTGCAGTACAAAAGAGATTAGTCCCAATTTCTGCTTATATCTAGTTTCTATGTAAGACATCAATATGATACTTTACTTAAGAAAGCACAACTTGTTAACTTTTTGTTTAACCCAATAATAAAAACTAATCTAGAATCAGACGCATCATATTAGCTATGAATGCACAGTAACTGGAGGAGGCGAGAAAGCTTAAAAATGATCACTATTTTCTCAACAATTTTCTCACAATGCAATAAAAAGTAACTCTTTTTATGTTTTTATATTATATATTATGAAAACTGACCATTGTAATAACTTCATTTATCTAAAAACTCAATTCCACCATTTGCAACTACTAACACAATCTAAATTTTCTGCTCCTAAAACATCTCCTTAGATTGTCAAACATTAAAATATGTCATACAGAAAATATTCATATTGTCATCTTAAATCTAGACATGATAAAAATGTCCCATAATTACAGATACAGAATATATAGCCTAAGTCCACATCACATCTTCGCCCTAGACGTTGCGTTACAGAATACCCACCTGCAGTGCCTGAAGCTGTTGTGCCTGATGTGACTCCTTGAACTTCTTGCACGCTGCTTGTGACTGCTCCTTTCCTCTGCTTGTACCTGTAGGGCAGGTGCATTGATTTTCTTCTTGTTTACTTTATGAATAATCCTCCAATTGTATTAATTGCTTTAAGAAGTGGCCCATTAATTCCAGGCATGAAAGGACCGCTAATAGTCGCTGCCTCCAAGCACATGACGAAAGAGCCTGGACGATAACCACTACCACAGTACATGGCATGCAGCCTCAGAACTTGGAGAAGAAAGTTGTTAACACTTGTAGAAAGGTGTGTTGTAAACAGCCATGACTAAAACCAGAGCGTGAGAAGTCACAACCCACAGCCAAGAACCACTTTCCGCTTTCACTCATTACTGGGGATTAACCATCCTCTCTGCTGCTTGACCTGTTAATTCCACCAGATCAATATTCTAAAATCCTGAATCCCACCGGTAGAGTCACTTGGGATCAGGCTGTTTACAAAATGGCACCCACTATACTGGATATCTGATGCACACTGACCGGCATAGATCTCCAGGACTTTACGGTTTAACCCACTAGGCCAATATCAGCATGTAGTTTACATGTTCTACCCTTGGGAGAGCCATGAAACTCGGTCTGTGTGTTGACCAGATTTATCGGCCTGCACTTTAAGCGGGACTCTTATTGATACCTTTTGGTTAATATAGTTTTATGTCATGTTTAAAGGGGTTTTTCAGTATTAGAAAACAAGGTTGCTTTCTTTCAGAAAGAGTTTCACTTCTAATCCTGGAAATCCTTATAGGCTGGTGTTTGGCTGCAGTGGAAACATCGCTGAAACACCTTTGTGGTTTTAGAAATCGCAGCATGTCAGGTATACCTATGGAAACGCCGGCTGTTACCCTATAGGTATAATGGAAGCAGAAATTCCCTAGAGGAAACTTCTGTGGCCTTTCTGTGAAAAGCGCTGCGGAAAAAAACGTGATGCATCGCTGTCATGGTTTTTCCCACAACGCTTTTTTGCTGCAGCCTGTTACATGGGGCCTTAGCCTTAAGGGGTTATTCCCATCTTGGCAAATTGCTGCTGACATAATACCTTCTACCATGTCTCAGACCCTAGCTACACTGTGAAACTATGGGCACAGTTTAGAGTACAGCAGAACTGCTCGACTGTGTAGCTGACTGTAAGCATACTGGGAGGTGATGGTGGTATTCCTGCTGATGGAAGTGACCACTCGTCAAGCCCCGGACTTGGAGTCAACAATAGACATGGACTAATCAGTTTGTACCCAACCAGATTCGACCCAGTTATTCCAAATTGTTTGTTTTTTACAAAATTGAATAAATGGAGATTTGTCTTGGGTGAACACCAACCAGTCACTGACTGATCTGCCCCTTCATATCTTACCACCTCTAATCGGCTCTCTTTGTAGAGTTGAACAAGTGGTGTACAGACCCGCATGCTTTCTCTAACCCTGTCCACTACTTATCCCACCCCTGAGGAGAGAAGAGCCAATCCCACCCCTGAGGAGAGTAGAGCCAATCCCACCCCTGAGGAGAGTAGAGCCAATCCCACCCCTGAGGAGACAAGAGCCAGTCACAAGCAAAAGGGCACAGCTCTCAACTCTTCACAGCAAGTAACATGTGCATGAATTACAGGGGGGGAGTACTGTTAAGAGTTAATAGTGGAAAAAGGGAGGGGGTGATGTCAAAGGTTTTTTTTTTATTCCAATACTCTTTTTAATCCTTCTAAGGTCTCATAACACAAAATATGCTTTTTAATTCAGTGAGCGTACTGCTTTATCTACAGTGTGATGCTACATTACAAGGACTCTGATGTATGTGGTATGCTTAGCCCCATTGAAATGCTGTGACATCGTATCTATAATCCAAGTGATGCAGATCCCAAGTATGCTCATTTGCATGACCCTGATGAACTTTCAGTGAAACTTGCCCTAGGGTATTTGTGTATGGCTAAAATATCTGGATTGTATACACAACTTATCAGTATACTGTAAGACAGTCACCTTTGGCCGTCAGCTTTCTGAACCACAGAAGGAGACATTTTCTGTTGCATGTTGAATTTTTTTTTTTTCATTTTGTTTCCATTATATACTGCCTATATCCCCAGCTTCTCCCACTAGTGTATACCCTCAATGACCAAAAGAGAACCAAATAGAAATGTCAGATTGTTGTAAAACTCCTCACGCAGTTATGTCTCAGATACGTAAATGATCACAGGTATCGTCTGATTAGATACTAAGTCTTGTCACAAGAGGCCGAAAGGGTACTTCCCCTGCTGCCCTATTAAGAGGTTCTCCAAGGCTACCTTTAGGTAGTGTTTCTTTTTGTGAGAGATCATTGGCTGCTAGATATAACTCTACAATAGTCATTTTGCCCAGTTGACAGACTTTTAGAAGGGGAGCATTATTGGAATGAGAGAAGCAGAATGGCTATTTCTGTGAAAAACTTGCCATCTAGGCCATTTTGACCTAGGTGTTAGGAGATGTTGAGAACAGTAGTTACGTGAGGGCAGACCCCAGAGCAGGGGCGTAACTACCGTAGAGGCAGCGGAGGCGGCTGACAGCCGCTACCACTGCGTTTTTTTTTTAATTTTTTTAATAGGCCGTTACGGGCTCTATTTACTTGCCGATCCTGGCTGGGCCGGGATCGGCAAGTGACACCGCGGGCCCCACAAATACTATCATTATACTCGAGTATAATGATCGGCGGACCGGGAGAGGTAAGGGAACGTAAAAAATACTGTTACTTACCTCTCCACGATCCTGACAGGCCTCCTTCATACTTCTCTGACATCTCTGACGTCACATGAACCCGGCCTGCTTCCTGGGTCATGTGACATCCGACGTCATTAAAGAAGGACAAGAGCGGAGGCCGACAGCCTAGGAGCCGGGGGACAAGTAAGTAACTGTTTTTTTTAAATGTTTTTATTCCCTCGGGTCTCCGATTATTATACTCTGGGGTCTGAAAAGACCCCAAAGTATAATAATTGTTTATGGGTGTCCACAGTGGGACATAATACTGTGTGCAGGGGACACTATTGGGGATAATAGTGTGTGCAGGGGACACTATTGGGGATAATACTGTGTGCAGGGGCCACTAAGGGACATAATACTGTGTGCAGGGGCCACTAAGGGACATAATACTGTGTGCAGGAGCCACTATGGGGTATAATACTGTGTGCAGGGGCCACTATGGGGGATAATACTGTGTGCAGGGACCACTATGGGGCATAATACTGTGTGCAGGGGCCACTATGGGGGATAATACTGTGTGCAGGGGCCACTATGGGACATAATACTGTGTGCAGGGGCCACTATGGGGCATAATACTGTGTGCAGGGGCCACTAAGGGACATAATACTGTGTGGAGGGGCCACTGAGGGACATAATACTGTGTACTGGGGCCACTATGGGGGATAATACTGTGTGCAGGGGCCACTATGGGCGATAATACTGTGTGCAAGGACCACTATGGGGCATAATACTGTGTGCAGGGCCACTAAGGGACATAATACTGTGTGCAGGGGCCATTATGGGGCATAATACTGTGTGCAGGGGCCACTATGGGCGATAATACTGTGTGGAGGGGCCACTGAGGGACATAATACTATGTACTGGGGCCACTATGGGGGATAATACTGTGTGCAGGGGCCACTATGGGCGATAATACTGTGTGCAGGGTCCACTATGGGGGATAATACTGTGTGCAGGGTCCACTATGGGGGATAATACTGTGTGCAGGGGACACTATTGGGGATAATACTGTGTGCAGGGGCCACTATTGGGCATAATAGAGCGCGCAGGAATGTGTAGGAGGGGGTCGGTCGAGGTCTTCGGTGTCGGTCGGGGTGGGGGGCCATGTCAAAAGTTCGCCATGGGTTTACTTGACATTTGTCAAAAAAACATCACTGGTATATTCAATATTGTGTCTCTGGTAATCAGTTATGTAATTAGCAGATATTATCGCATATTTACCTTATGGTCCTTGCTGCTTAGTGTTACATTGAGCACTACGTGACTTAGGCTGTGTGCACATAGCCATATTATGGCTCTGTGCAGATGCTCCAACCAGTGGCGTAACTAGGAATGGAGGGGTAGTAATAGTAATAGGAATAGTAGTACTCCCAAGAGCACTTCCTTGAAATTCAGCCTTCTTGAGCTAGATGGTTTTTGGAGTGTCCTTGATGGTGAGTGCAGGATGGAAGACTCTGTATTGAATGATGCACAGTTCTTAAGAACTGTAGTTGGATGGAGCTAAGGCTGAGGTCAGTCACTTTCATTCAGCTTCTTCCTTAAAGGGACTGTCTTCTTCTCAGAAGTCTCAAAATTCTACAAAATGCCTGTAATGCCCCAAAAAACGGACTACATGTCATCAAATGGGTGTAGAACGTCACCTGAAGCTCATATGTTGGATCATAGCTATGAGGTCTGTCCAAATGTTACACTCACAGTCATTTTATGCGCAAATGTCCATGTCCATAAAGTCAGCAGGGCTATGGCCCATCTCCTTACTGCTATATGACACATGTTCTGACGTGCAGCTAAAAGGGTGTCAGTCTAACTAGGACTCCAGTTATCGCCTTCTCCCTCACTGCAGAAAGCTCTCCTACTAATCAGTTCCCTTGTCCCAGTACTTTCACTGGGATGTCACATAGGTGCCATATATATTGCCATATACAGTATATTGAGAGCCAGGGATGACCTTTGCTCTCAGTACTTGAGATCAGAAAAAGCCTTTCTTGATTTTAGGACAGAGAAAATTCTGTCAGTGGCAATGAATAGATAGCACTTGTGCAGAGGTGTAGAATGCTTGTAGGACGTATAGCCTAAAAAGAACATATAGGATATGGACCTATGGTGTAGTCAGCCTTGATCCCTAGTCTTTCACAATTCATGTTGGTTAATGAAATACGTACATATCAACATTTCATTTACAAAAATTAGGGCATTTAGGTCATACCCTCCTCGCTTTTATATAAACCCAGCCCTTTTCAGGCTGTGACATGTCAAAGTTAGTGGGATTGTTACTGAAAATTTGGGGCAATCATGACAAAATCAGATCATTGGCAACTATGTTAATGTACACCGTGTGAAGGTCAATTACTATACAATCTGATGTACAATCATTTACAATCTGGCCCCATGGTTATTGCTACATATGGGATTAGGTACTTTGGATATAAGACAAAATAGGAGCAAAGGAATCGAGAAGCTGAAGGCAAGAAGTGCTGGGATTCTTTTTTTTCTTCTTTTTTTATAATTTTTGTGTACTTGCTGCGTTTCGTGTTTCTGTAAAATGTTTATGAATATGGATTACCATTTGACCCTTGTTAAGCCCAGGTAGGTTTATCTGAGATAAGAACAATAACCTAATCTAATCTAGGTAAACCTTCAGAATATTAGATAAGAGGCCTTTAAAAAGCAATGAAAAGTTTATCTTATCATACAATAACCAAAGCAAGATAAGACATCACTATGACTACTAATTCTACCTTTCCTATACTGTAGAATGCTATATCTAATATAATAATGTTATATATAACATTCTCACAGTGTATTGCTTGTGTGTTCTGTCATTTCATGCAGTTTCATAAATTAGATTTTTATGGAAAGTATGAAAACTGTTTTTCAAAAAACTATTTTTTGCTTCTCCTAAGGTTGTGTTCGTATTTTGCAGTAAAGTCACATTTTTTTGCTGACGTTTTCCAAAACTGCTGCAACAAATTGGTAGCAACTTTGGAAAGCTTTAGTTTAACTTTTCTCATGTACTTTAGTTTTGCCGCTTTTTTTGTTGCAGATGTTGCTGCAATTTTTTGAGCCAAGGCCAGGAGTGGATTGAGCAGAAGGAAGAAGTATAAGAGCTTCCTATATATTTCCCATTCCTTTTCAAGCCACTCAACTCTGGCTCAAAAAAAAAAAAAAAAAAAAAAGCAGTAGAATCTACAATAAAAAAATAAAACAGCTTTTCCGCAACGTGGGGCCTCAACCTGAAAGTTACTCAGAGCCTTATGCTCGCCCATTTTTCCTGCTTCCAACCTCAAAACCTTACAGTTCACTTGCTACCCCAGGCTAGGTTCACATCTGCGTTCAGGTTTCTTAGTCTGCATAAAAAAAACAGAAGGAAACCCGTGGACCCCATAGACTATAATGGGGTCCATGTGGTTTCCGCCTGAAAAGGGCAAAAAGTGTGGAGAGAAAAGCTCTGCTTGCATTTTTCATGTAGAGAGGGGAACAGAATTCCCGTACGGAGTGCAAACGCAGATGTGAACTGAGCCTCATTCCAACCCTTCACAGGAGTCATTGCCACAAGATAATCAATGTTATCCACTTCATCCTTCAGTCTTAATGATATGGATTATCAGAGATTATGGGCCGAGATTAGAATTTTTTTTTATATCTGTATGTGCATATGTTATGTCTGACCTTCATTACCATATCATGGGCCCAGGGCTAGAAGTGCAGGGTTTGCAACAAAAGGAGAAGGTATACATGAGACAAATATGCAATGTGTTGATGATCAAGTGTACAATAACTATGGTCGTTTGTAGGGCCAATAACCCCTATAACCTAGGGCTCCAGCTTTGTGTGGGCCCTTATGCAACAGAGTCTCAGTGGGCCCCTTTTGGAGTAACCCATGCGCACTGCAGCAAAATAACAATCAAAATTAAGTGTTTTTTGCTGTGGGGGCCCTAATGGAGTGGAGTGTAATACAGTTCATTCCATACAAGTAGATACAACCAGTTGGGACATCTGAAAGTAAAAAGGAATTTGAGGCAGATATCAGTATTCTGTTGCTGGTTTCCACCGGTAATTAGGCTCAAAAGAACCAGTGGGGTGTCTGAAGCCTCTGAATCCGCTGCAGAATCTGTGGCAAGATCCAGCAAGACGCTTTATTATTCCAGCTTCCTGCTCCAGTTAGTTTCCATAGCAGGCAGAATGAGGGATGAATCTGCTGAATGAGGGGCGAAATCCACTGCAAAATCAGTGCCAGATTCCACCGTGTGCAGTATGTATAGCGGTCAAAGAACCAGGCTTTGCCCGACCGCTGTAATGGTGGTCCGGGGCCCCAGCCATTTCCAGCTGGCCATGGGACTTGTACCCTGCACCATTGCCGAGTGGCCCCCCTCAGGAGCTTGGGGCCCCATCCTGAGCTCCTACGAGCTGTGACAGATTTAAGTCTCCTGGTTTTCTGTGTTACGAATTTTCAGTGCTATACAAACATAATACACAGATTAGACCAGAATGTTGGCCTAAAAAGACATCATTACAGTTCTTTCTACTGTTGAGGTCCTTTCTGCCAACTTTTGGTATGACCTCCTCACTGATAACAATAGTGTGAACTGGTTACAAGAAGTGACTGTTATTGAGTATATGTATATAGTATATGGACAGGGATGACTATTTTACCCTGGCTGGCCCAGATTGTTTGTGACCATAACAATCACTAATCTTATCAAGGTAAACCTTCAGAATACCAGATAAGGAGTCTTTGCATAGCAAGTATATCTTATCATAGAACAACTAAACCAAGATAACAGATGGCTATGACATCAATGTTCCTCACACTCATAGTATATTTCTTGTGTTTCCTTTTATGATCTTATGCTGTCCAGTAATAGAGATGAGTGAATCAATTCAGCACAAATTGAATTTTTTATGAATTTCACCAAAGCTTCAGATTCTGGTATAGCCCAAACTTTTTGAATTTGTACAGCACAAATTGGCATTTTGCAGATCAGAAGTTAAAAAACAGAAGAAGGATCGCTTGACCATGGGCACAATTCTCCATGCCTTGCAGGTAGCCCTCCCTATAGCACAGCCTGTCATCAGGGACTATAGATGGGAGTCACTGATAACAATGGTTAAGCTGTATCCACCATAAAACAGCCCAAATAGGAAAGCTTCTGCTCTGTGGGGATACAGATAGGAAAGACAGGATCAGAGGATTAGAGCTAGTAAAACACAGAACACAGATAGATAGTGGATTAGTGACAGCCAGAGGCATATCTAGTGGGGGTGGAAGTCAGGGTCTGCCACACACACACACAAATTTCAGCTGTATTGTCTAAAGGACACCAATGCATTTGAAATACAAGGTAGAGCAGGAAGCTGTTAGCTTTCTGCTCTACCATTCTATAACCTGTAGACCACAGGCCTGTGCCCTTATAACAAGATGTCAGCGTCCTGGCGCAGGCAGGTGACATTATATAGATGTCCTCTGGTGACAGTGCCTTGAAGGTTATAGGCCTAAAGTGGCTTGCTGCCTACAAGCCACTTTAGGCCTACAAGCTACAAAGCACTGTCAGTAGCAAGTCTGTCCATCATTATTAAAGGCAGGTGAGGATTATTATTTGTGGGGAGCAGTGGAAATGGAAGGGGAGAAGAAGTTTTCACAGGCCCGCTTAGTGAATGAGGTTGACAATTATTCAGGCTTCCAGAATGATGATGACACTTTCCATGGACGGCCATTGCAGTGTGGGATGGAGAATGAAACAACTGGGAGAGAATTCTTTCAATGTTTGCTGAGCAGCTGTCTGTTGCCTCTGGCAGCACTACTTAGAGGCAGCACCAGCAGTAGCCACTGTAGTTTACTGAACATGATGGACCCATTTGGAACAGTAATGCCAATCTGACACACATCGGCAAAGGGCTATACACTATCTAAAGAATCAGGTTTAGGGTTGAGTGATCGGGATTGGAAAAGATCTGATTTCGATTGGCGATCGAGTAAATTTCACGATCGAGATCGGAATTCCGACCCGATCTTTTCCAGCGGGATCGAGATCGGAGGTTATCTCAAGATCGGCTCAACCCTAAAAGTGACTTTTCCCATAGAGAAGCATTGACTAGGGTTGAAGATCGGGTTCGGAAAGGATCGGATTCCAATTGGCGATCAAGCAAATTTCACGATCACGATCACGATCAGGATCGAGATCGGCTGGAAAATGATCGGAAATCGGATTTTAAAATCGATCTTGAAATCTCAAGATTGGCTCAACCCTAATCAGGTTCAGTCACATCTGGACTATAATAATCCCCACGTACCTCCATATAGTAATAATACTCCCCATCTCCATATAGAAACCATGGTACCTGCAATAATGCCCCCTTTGTGCTCCATTTAATACATAATGCCTCCTTTGTGCTCCATATAGTATAACGCTACCCATGAGCCCCCATATGGTTATGATGCTCCACATGTATTGCCCCTATGTGCCAGCAGGGGTATATTTCTTATGCATCTAAAGATATTCTATGGTTTCTTGCTTCAAGACATTAACAGCAGGTCCTTTAAATTTCTGTAGGAATTTCATGGGCATAATTTAGAAAAAAAAGGGAACACATATGTCTGCTAAATTTATCCCTTTGCTTGTTTTGGTGGGGTGATAAAATGATCTTCTGACAGGTAAGAGATTTGTTAAGGTTCTTTATTAGCTGAGAACATGAATTCTCAGGTTGCATTTAGGGCCAAATGAGATAATTTACTTCCGTAGATTTATGGTTATTATTATCTTCTTGCTCGTGAGTTATGATACTTCCTTCTTACAGTAATTATGTTATATGCTCATTAAAATGTCAGGGAATAAAAGCAATAAGCAATGGCAATACCAGGATGGCTTCTATTCTGGTCATTTTCTCTTAGAATTACTTAGGGATGGGATATGAGTCAGTTGCTGAGCTTAATAACCATGGCTCAAGGAACGTACACCTGCAGAAGTAAATCCCCATCCTAGCTACTTATGGCATATGTATAGTCTATACCACTAATGTCTAATAGGCGTGAGTCAAAAACTGGGGCTACCCAGCCATTGTGCCCCCTGGCCAACACATCTAGATGGCGAATGGAGGAATAGCTGAGCTTGTGCACAACTACCTCCATTCATTTCTAGGGAAGCCAGCCAAGCAAACTTTCTGTGACTCCCATTGAAGGAAACGTAAAGCGTAGAGCCCTCCATTCAGTATCTATCTGTCTGGATATGGTGGACAGAGGTGGCCTCACCACTGCTCTGCAGATCCCAAAGTTGGGACTAACATTTATCAGACAGTATCTAAGGTGGGAATTCCTATTTAATTGTATCATATGAAGCTGCACTTGCCACATTTCTGATCTGTGGGGCCTCTGTTGATCTCTTTTTTTTTAATTTGAGAAAAGAAACCAAGAGACAAGAATTAGATCTAAGGTCCGCCAACCTGTCTGATGTAGTAACTAGAAGAATACAACAATTGACTGCCCACATTGGTTCCATAGACTCCGAATGGAAACGTTATGCACTTACTCAACCACCACTCCATAAGGGATTCTGGCAAACAACTGGGCTTCCAGCAGATGTTCCTTACATATATAGCAGTTATCTAGGAGATGCTTACCACTAGAAAACCCTTTAAGTGTCTATTATATTGTAGAAGACATTCTTCTAACATCTGTGACCTTTGTATGTTAGGGTGCATGCACACTGAGTAACGCCGGGCGTGTATGAGAGCTGTACACGCCGGCATTACAGCAGACTGCCGAACACTTCCCATTCACTTCAATGGGAGCGCTCGTAACAGCGGCGTTTACGAGCGCTCCCATTGAAGTGAATGGGAAGTGTTCGGCAGCCCTGCTGTAACGCCGGCGTGTACGGCTCTCATACACGCCCGGCGTTACGTAGTGTGCATGCACCCTTACTGTAAGGATTTTCACTTTTCAATTATTTTTCTGGGGACTGACAATTAAGAAAGGAACTGAAAAGAAGAATGGAGTATGAAGAACGAAAGGAGAGTGCAGGCTTAGAACTTAGAACTTCAGTTGGTTCCTTGGTAGGAAGAAGAAGAGCTTTCAAGAACCCTTGAAAGCAATAATGAGTGATAGTCCTTGGGTATCAGTCAAGTCCAATATCATTTTAAGTATATAATGACCTCCACACTCCAGATGGAAGTGAAGGTCATAGGTCATAGGTCCAGAAATATGAAAGCGTCGAATAAGGCACATGACGTAAAACAATGGTGCACGATCGACCCCCTTGACTGTATCAGGTCTGTCATTGTGCTAGATAATTCACCACTTTGTCCCGATTTTTTTGTGGAATCTGAAAACAACTACTCAAACATGAACCTAGCGTGAGAGGGACAAGGTGTTAAGGGACAATGTAATCGTTTCATGTGATGCAATAACTGAACAAAATATGCAGAGAATTGAGCAAGTGCAGATATTATAGACAGATTGCTCTTTACGTATATACTCAACTGACCAAACCCTGTTATTAACCTCCATATAATAATGGACCAAACATGATACAGCTCAAGCTTCCAGATCCCACGCTTCACTAACAATGTATCTTGAAGAATACTTGAAGCCTTGTCCTGCCCTGTTTGTGGAGAGATTGGGGCTATTATGTAGCTTTCATTGAATATTGATGATCTGTAAATAGCAGGATGGGGGATTAGTTTATTTTACTGAACCGCTGATATTTGTATTGTCAGTAATATTTGCAGTACAAACTTACACCTCTCCGGAACCACTTGTCTTACCGTATGACATGACGTAAGTGTCTACATGAAATCAGCTTGGAACATGCTGTACTATTACACATATATTAATACTGTGAAGACCTGTCCTGTTAAACAGCTCAGCACTATATCTTTACATTTCCATGTATATACCACCTGTTACACTGTTCTGCCCCCTTATAATACCCTCTTTAACAACTACAAACACCTGATACTAACCAGGTTTTTTTTTGCCAACAATACCAAATGTCTAGTTTGGGTCCATTGGAGTAGGTAGATATCTCATCCAGTGGGTGGTTAGTAGATAATGCACGACTATTTGAGAGGAGGCTGCCAGATTAATTGTGTAGGTGTCCGGTGTCCATTTTGGACCCACATGACCCATGTGACTAAATTGCCCCAATAACAGGCCTAAGCAGTCCGTGGCATCATTCAGGAGGCCAAAAGACGCCTGAATAAGATGGGCACCCATGCTAGAATCTAGGTGAGATGACACTGTTTGTTATGAAATGAATGGGAGGTTGAAGAAAATGCTAGCAATTTTTTCCATATCCCATTTGCCATGCCAGAAATGCACTTCAATACAGAAGTATTCTCCTTGTATTTTTGCGGGTTTCCTCCGAGTACTCCGGGTTCCTCTCACACTTGAAAGACATAAAGAAAGGTAATTTAGATTGTGAGCCCTACTTGGGACACTTGGCGGTGATATCTGTAAATATCCCCATTTATTTTCCCCATTTCTTAGTAAAATAACCAAAAGAAAAAATAAAAAAAACATAATTAGTATTGCTGTGTGTTTATTAAAATAAAATGTAATTGGCACCGCGAGGGGTACTATGCTCCATATCTGGTGGGACTGTGACGTTCTGCGGCCTTTCTGGGATGCGGTGTTCTCATTGTACTCCAAGGTGAGCAGGTGCTCAATATCTGCCTCTCCGCAGTTGGCGCTCCTATCAGTAATCCCTGGTAAGTTGTCGTTGTTGTGCGTAATATGCACTGATGTTGCGGTTGGGGGTCTTCTCCCTGGCTGCCCAGCTTACCGGTTTATATGCATCTTGACACTGCACAGCTTGTTCCTTTCTGTTTGTGTTTTATAATATTGAAAATCTTTAATAAAACCGGTTTATACGTAAAATAAAATGTAATATATGCCGTGTAGTGAGCGCATAATTAAAAAAAAGAATGCAATGCTAGAATTGTTACTTTTTGATCACCCCCTATATTGTATGTATCAGAAAATGGTACCATTAAAAATTACAGTGCACCCTGCAAAAAAAGCCCTTACATCAACAAAAAATTAAAATGTTAAGGGTATCAAAACATGGTTCCTAAATTCTTTAGTTGACAAAGAAGGTTTTTATTTAATAAAAGTGATAAACATAACAAAACCTACATAAATATGGTATTACCGTAATCGCAATGAGCTATTAACAAAAGTGACCACATTCCTTTTAATTCAGAGTCAACGTCACAGAAACTAAATAAAAAAGTGTAGTCCCCATATAGTCCCCCAGAAATCTGAAATAATCTAAAGAAAATATTAGCTAAAAATAAAGAGGACATGTCACAAGGTCTAAAAGCCCTTTTAGGGTATGTCCACATGACAAAGTTTTTCCTTGCTGAAAGATTCAATTGCAGGAAAAGTTTTTCTTCTTGAAGAAATTCTACGCCAATGAGAGTAATCTGCCTGACGATTGAATATGAATGATGCTTATTTTTCATGTAAGAGGAAGAAAAAAAAAAAAAAATCATCATCGGCCTCCCAGTGAAATCAGTGGAGGCTGGTTTGTGGTGGAATTTGATAACCAACCTTCTGTCCAATTCCAATTCTGAATTCCAATTGATCTGGAACCCCTGGGACACATATTAGCAATCTCGAATTTCCTGATGAGCACAAATAGAGTGTCTGACTGGGAGAAACATCCTAGCCTACCTACTAGTCCTCTCTGTGGTCATACTTCACTCTTTTTCCTTGTGTATCTCCTTGTGTCTTGTTCTGACATACTTGTATACTTCTAGTGTATTTTTCTGCTTTGTTCGCCTTCTCTGATTTTTAATTTGGAGATCTTTACCAACAACATTATAGTGTTACTGCCATTGGAATGACCTATCATTTCCAGACCTCCCTTGACAGTACTAAATTAATAACTCTCAGCCTGTGCTGTGAAAAAGCAGACACCGGGGATCCCTAGGCGGCCATATAATGCCTGTCTCCTGCTCTCATACTCTGCGCCCGCCCTGCACACAGGCCCGCCCTGCCCACAGGCCCGCCCCACCCCCACCCACAGACCCGCCCTGGTCCCGCCCACAAGAAGTGGGTAGTAGATCTTTTGCCTTGGTCAGTTTAGGAAGTAGCTCACATGCTGACGAAGTGTGAGCACCCCTGGCTTAGGCGTACTTTGTATATCCTTGTCATATTGTTTGTTAATAATTCTCTAATAAACATACAGTTAAAACAAAAAGTTGATCCAATTTTTTTTGTATGAGCTAGCTTTAAGATAGGACTTACATATCCAATTAGTTGGGGGGTCAGCCATGTGGGGGTTCCTTGGTCACAAGACATCTGTGTGCCAACTTTGGAGGCGTAATACAATGATGCCATCGTGCCCACCCTAGAATGCAGATGTGCTAGTTGTGGCCAGGGCACTCTATAGGCTTCAGACCTGAAGAGGCTTGCAACATACATGTAAGAGAGTGGTAGAGCAGTAGGCCCTCAGAATCCTACTCCACCATGTATAACCATTGTATCGGTGTCTTTGTAGAAATTGCTGCCTTTGTTTGTGACAGCCCCGGAGTGGACCTCACTGATTTAGTGAGCCCAGGCTGTCACACCCCTCCATCCCCCACTAACTACATCTCTCTATCTAGCCATTGGAATTGGAAATATGGAAAGTAATTATAGAGATCAGACAATTCTTTGGCATGTTTGTGGAATACTTGATGTTATAAGGTCACTTATTAATTACCATCACAAGACACAATAATTTACATTTCTTATGTAACTTTATTGTTATTATTAGACAATTTAAAAGGATTTGCACCTTTCTTAGTACACAGAGTTATCCTCTGCAATGTTTCTGATACATTGTAACTGATCTGGAATGTTTCTGTAATGTCATGTAACATTTGTCTAATAATCTTATACATTGACTACTGTAGAAATGCTACTGTAGAAACTCTGTTGAAATTGCATATTAAAATTGCATCAGACTGTATGACCTCAGCCGTCATCTGCCGAGTCAGTCACTTCACGAAGAGCTTTGACCCTCGGATAAAGAGCACTTATAACTGTCTGGCAGGAGGGATCATTTGACAAAACACCTCAAATAAAATGATTACATTTACAGCTTTACAAGTTCATAGTAATACACATCATGGCGCATACATAACAGGTGGGTTTTTACATAATAAAATGGCGGTCATCATTGGTCTTTTAATCGTAGTCAAATAACTTTCATAAAAATAAGCCCTTCCTTTCCTGTCTTCTTGGCTGGACATGTCACGAGATGACTAGCTTATCAAAACAATACCATTTCATAATACTCTGTCACGAGATGTCTATCCTACGTATGTCTATGTGCAGCAACCCAATGGTTGTATTGTGGATCGCAGCCTGTTAAAGGTTTTGCTAACATGTATGATATTGTACTGAATTGGCAAATAAGAAATTGGAGTTCTTAACCAAATTCAAGCTGAGGCAACATCTGTATGTAGACAACAGACTTTTCTGCAATGCTTTCAGCAGTCTTTGAGTAGTAGCATGATATTCCTCTTCTTCCATGATACCATTTGTGTTAGGAAATGACGTAAACCTCCAGAAGACTAGCAACTGCATGCATCCTGTAGAAGATCCCAAACGGTAGGCCGATGTTTACTACAGCTATCCACATGGGTCCTCCATAGAATTTCAACTCCAGGCCATTGTCAAACTGTGGACGGGCACCAAAAGCAGGCATGATCCAGAACTAGGAAAGAGGGCAAGACATTGTTAGATACACTTCACTTTGTAATATATATTTGGTAAATTACCTATTTTTTTTTTTGTAATTTAGCCACTTTTTTGTGTTGAGGTTTTTTAGAGTCTTGTAAAGTCTTAAAGTGACTGTTCAGTGAGCAAATCAAGAATGACATGTAAATAAGTACCCGACTGCTTGATATTTACTTTCTAAAATCTTTCGCCATGGATTTTTATGTTAGCAGAGCTGTAATCTGTGACTACAGGGAGTCTGAAGTAGTCTGAGACACACCCCCTGTCTCATCATTGGTTCAGACCTCTGCTCCTCCCTGCAGCTCCGCCTTCTCTATCTATCTATCTATCTATCTATCTATCTATCTCTCGGTCTATCTATCTCTATCTATCTCTCGGTCTATCTATCTATCTATCTATCTCCTATCTATCTATCCATCTATCTATTTATCTATCTATCTTCTATCTATCTATCTATCTATCTATCTATCTATCTATCTATCTCTCTCTCTCTCTCTCTCTCTCTCTATCTCCTATCTATCTATCTATCTATCTATCTATCTATTTATCTATCTATCTTCTATCTCCTATCTATCTATCTATCTATCTATCTATCTATCTATCTATCTATCTTTCAGCTTCCTATCTGCAAAAATTAACAAGAATAGGTTCTGCTCTACTCTTTGTAGCTCGGTCCTGTGACCCCCACACAGGTCTGTAGAAACTGTGTATGGTGCCATAGAAATGAATGGGCCCATGGATAACATACAGACCAAGCTATGGTTATGTGCATTAAGGCAACGTCATTGGTGTGTATAACTAATATTCTTGAGATTTTTGTTCATTTTTTGGCCAATCACATATTTTATTCTAATAGTTGTCGACAGCTCATCTTCCTATGTAAACGGGTTGTATACTGATGGCAATAATGTAAATTGTACAGCGACTAACAATCACTTTAACAATCGTTCATCCTTGACAGGTTTTTATTGGACCAAGTAAAAGGACCTTTAAAGAGTCAGGTCTAAAAAGTCCATTGACATACATAATCTGATCGGCGCTGTCACACTGAACATTTCAGTGTCTTGTTTATGTAGATCTGTTCAGCAACTCCAAAGATATAAATCCTATTATTATTCATGGAAATTAGTGTATACTAGCCAAGATACTAGCCAAGTGAGCGGTAACATTGTTGTTGCTCTGGGGTGGGGTCTCTGTGTGCTGTTTGTCATGCAGTGTTACCAACCACAAGGCTAGTACATCCTAATCTGTATCAATACATTAAAAGGGCTTATATCTTTGGAATGGCTGAACAGATTTGGATATTCTAAGCACTAAAATTCTTATGTCATTGGGATTTTCAGATAGGTCCTCTTTAAACGCGTAATTGATTCACTAACTTATTATCAATCAGCACTCGTCCCAGGCTAAAATCGGCCGATATAAAAGAATTCTGAAAATATCACTATGCAAAAAGTATGATGGACTTCCCTGTCCATTGGAGATGCAACTTACAATGATGTTGGAAATCATCAGGAATAAAGAAATTTCCTTCAGGGCCTTCCTTCGCCAGTCTGCTAGGGTATCCTTTATGATGGCGTGTGTAACAATCGCATTGTAATGTGAATCCAATTCATGTCCATGTCCATGTGCATGTCCATGTCCATGTATGGCTTCTGAATGACTGTCCTGAGGAGTTATCGCTGAGGGATTGGTGTAAATTTCAGGGTGATTATTATAGGCGAGAGAACTTCGTCGGTCTGAGTGTCCACTACTGAATGGTTCTCTATGGAGGCCTTCTATGATGAAGATGTTCTGCAGGGTGTGCTGCACAATCATGAGTAGTGAGTACACCAGATTTAGATGATCGATAAGGGTTCCTGGAGATGTGGCTACCACAGCTATTATTGAGAAATAGGAGATACAGTATTTTCCCAGAGCGGCTATTATTAGCAAAGCAATGTCAAGGCTTCTTGTAGGGTTCTTGTTGCTGTCTGGGTCTCTCTTGTCAAATCTGAAGATGATAGAACCAGCAAGTGAGCTAATGCACATCATGCTGAGAGCTATAATGTTGAAGATGTAAAACATTTCAATAGCTTGGGTCTTGATCCCAGAGTTTTCTGAAGTAATATTAATTTCATAGACAATGAAGACTCCTAGGCCGGCTACAAGGACCACAATCCCCAAGACAAGTCCTACAAAAAGTCTGTTTGGACGTATGGAGTGATGTGTGTGGTGAGGATGCTGGCTCATGACACGGCCCACATTTTTCCACATCACATAAGACATGGCTGAAGCAAAGAGACTATATTCAATATTAAATGGGTACAGGTAATAATATCCTGTCTCGAAGGTTTCACACACTGGAGTATTGCAACCACAGTCAGAGGATCCTCCACCAGCTGAAACAAAAAAGAAGTTATTTGTGGATTAACGGAATTTAAAATGGACAAATTCAATGGCATGCATATTGGCTCACGACTATATAGCCCACAGTGAAATGTAAGGTTAAGTCAACACAGGTCATAAA
The DNA here is from genome assembly GCF_031893055.1 of Leptodactylus fuscus. NCBI lineage: Eukaryota > Metazoa > Chordata > Amphibia > Anura > Leptodactylidae > Leptodactylus > Leptodactylus fuscus. The sequence continues at coordinate 133,056,411 of NC_134270.1, forward strand.
TATTGCAGATATTACAAATCTCATCTGTAAGTATGTAACAGGTCCAGACTATAGTGGAGGAGATGGATATACGCTCCGTCTGGCTCCCTTCAGCATCTTCTTTGGTCTTCTTCTACCTGCAACTGAGGTCACACACTCCAGATGTCACTGCTGGGGCCTGTGATTGGGCCTCAGTGGTCAAGTGGGGCGCGCTAACATCATTACGCCTGACCTGAGTCACAGGCTAGAAGAGCCCTGGAGAGGATGCTGAGGACTGTCAGAAGCCCAGGAGAGGTAAGTATAAGTGTTTCTTATTTTTAGTCACCTCCCCTGGGCAGGCATCTCTTGGAAAGGGGCCTGGGCGATATGCCAGACTGCTTTCCTGTAACAGTAAGTATAGTGTTTGGGGAACGAGGCTTTCCCTATCATGGTGGTATCTCTGTGACTGCGAACATTACGCCCCTGTTTCCCTTATTGGCAGGGCTGTGGAGTCAGTAGGCCAAACCACTGACTCTGACTACTCTATTTTCTGCACGGACTCTAACTACATAAATGGCTGGCAGCAAAGGTCAGACAGAAACTGCAAAGCCCCTGTAATTTACGAGAAACATGTTTATGTCCATCACATGACCAAATACTATATATCACATGGACTGTCCATGTCTGTGATGAACTGTGGGGAATTAATATAGAAAGTAGAATGGAATATTGGATAACTTGTCAGTAGACACACAAGAACATTTGTCAATCAATATTTGTCTGAATCTAGACCTTTTTAAGGAAGCAGCACCCTTCTGTTAAAGCACAATTTCCTATATATCAGTCCGTCAACTACGTAGAAATAAAAGTCGATTTAATCGAGATATCTTACCTCTGACAATCCTGTGGCCATTAGAAGAGTTGCTACCACTAGGGGTCTGGTGAAGAGATTCATCTGTGACAGCAGCCATCCATATAGCTAAATTAGTACTGAGAGTCAACATGAGGCCGCACCTGCAATACACATGTAAAAGGGTTAAAAACTAATCAAGACCATGCAAACCATGTCAAAAGTGTATCCTTAACTGTTACTAGCGATGGTCAGATGTTGCTATTATGCCTTGTGTGAGCACTGCTTTATTGCAATTATATATATATATAGTGAGAAGGTGACACGCAGTCGAGTGTGAGTTTTGAATAGGCCTAAGCCCAGGTGTGGGTCCTGAGCTTGTTACTGGGCCATAAAAGACTACAGAGCTTGTATTTCAGTACAGATCCTGGGAGCGAGAGGAGGCGTCTGGGGCTCAGTGTCCTGAAACACTGAGAGTCTTGAGAGACCGTACTGTACTATTTTGTTTTGTTCGTGTGGTTGGTAGTAAGCCACACATATACATACATATATATATATATACACACACACACACACACACACACACACGTGTTCCTTCCAATCCTCGCCATGACTGTCTACTTACATCTGGCAAGTGACCACCGCAGCTATTCAGTAACCACAGTGGTCAGGTGCCGTATTACTTGCCTAATAGCCACAATGCAAGTAATAGGGCTGACAGACACTGGGAACGTTGGAGAAGAGGTAGTGGCAACACCTGAATCCTGGGAGACAGGTGAGAAATCATCCTGGGAGACAGATGTATTGACCCCTGACCAAAAACTGGAATGTGTAGAATACAAATGTGGAAGGTAGTAACTTATGTATATCAATACACAGACGGCAGAGCGGACGGGGCGGCGTTAGCAGGCATAGAGCAGGCAGGGAGAGGACTTGCTCTCTACTAAGCGTGAGGGGAGGCCGCTGGAGCAGCGCTGCATCCACAGGGCCTCCCCAATCCACTGCTTGCTTCCCGCTTCGGGCTGCCAAGACGGTGACGCTAAGCCAGTACAGGACAGCTTGTCCTGGACTGGCTTAGGTCAGCAAAAATGCCCCCCCCCCCCCCCCGGGTCGCTCCAGGTCGCCTCATGAGAGGTGCGGCGCTGTGTACAGTGACCCTTACATTTGAGCGCTCTGTAATGGTGACTGCTCTAACCAGCAAGACAGATGCCTCTCTGTTAGTCTATTTGTAACCATCAGGCCAGTGCTAGTATTTTAATACTAAATAAAACTCTCCATATACCACTCAAGAGCAAATTATCCTAGTATTGTCTGACCGCATAGACAGGAGCTAAACTAGTGACTGCTGAGACTACATTGAAGCTACTTCAAATTCTCCCACTGGATTACACTGTGAATGTCCTTAAATTTATACAAGATATTTGTACAGAATCACATACCAAAGTACTTTCAAGGATTCTTCATTAGGTCTTACCTAGTAAGGTTCATGTGACTCTGAACACAGTCTTGGCAGGACACCCAGAGGAAGTATGTCTGTATGGGAAGATCAGAATCTCATTTTCATATGCAATAAACTAATACTAAAGACAAATAAAATAAAACTGCTGTGATAAAACAGATTTTATTGATATTTCAGAGTAAGGCTATGTTCACACTGTGCTTTTCTGTTGTCTTTTTTAAAAATTAAACACCACATTATCTTTTTAATCACAATGAGTAGAACATGTTATAATGCATTTCAGCTGAAAGCCAATCGCTAATAAATGTAATGCCACTAAGTGGGCATTAATAGGGATACATACTGTGCAGGGAGGATTAGGTAGGCAAAGTTGGCCCTCTTTGTGTCCTCAAAAGTTTTGAGGTGTGCCTAAACAGTGAAGATTCGGGGGAGGGGGGGGGGTCACTTATGCATTCTTTTGTTCTGAACCAAACAATGTGTTAAAATGGCTCAGTTTACAGTTAAAATGCACAGTACAATGTGCCTGTATTGCTGCAGTTTTTTATTTAAAAAAACAGAAAAACAATGTCTAAACACAGTCTTATACAACCATACCTCCCAACCGTCCCGATTTCCGCGGGACATTCACGGATATGGTGTCCTGTCCCGCAGTCCCAGTCAGCGGGAGGTATGTCCGGAGGACGCCGATGAGTTGAATACATAGGCGATTAAAGCAAGAGCTGTCACAGCTCAGCTCCTGCTTTAACGCTGCGCTGCGGCTTCTGAATGTGTAGGTGCGATGTGAGGACGTCACATCAGGCCTACAACTATGTGAGTGGAGTGAGAGAGCGGCGGGGAGCATTGGAAGGTGATCATGAGTATTTGTTTGTGTTAAACATTGACAGGAACATAATGTAGGGGGCCTATGAAACTGGGGGCAGATGAAGGGGGGAGAACGGCATGACACTGGGGTAGATGAAGTGGGGGGGAATGGCATGACACTGGGGCAGATAAAGGGGGGAAAGAATGGCAAGAAACTGGTCAGAGATTGGGGTACATGAAACTGGGCAGAGATGGGGGACATGAAACTGGGGGAAGAGATGGGGGGACATGAAACTGGGGGCAGATGAAGGGGTTATATGAAACTGGGTGAGAGATGGACGGGGGAATATAATTTACAGGTGAATGTAGGAGAATTATACTGTGTGGGGGCACATTAAAAAAATGAATGAGAATGGGCAGGGTCAACATAAAAGTGGGCGGAGCTAAGTTTGACATGGGGCGCACGCGCGTACCACATATTTTGTCCCTCTTTCGGCTCTTCGAAAGTTGGGAGGTATGATACAACACTTCTGGTGGCAAAGAATGGGTTGATAGGTGAAGTCACAAATCTTACCTGTAACACCACAAACAGGCCCTGGAAGACCGGATGGACAATTTGGATAGGAGATTCACAGTGTGCCAGACTGACCGATTTCCCAATCTTCAGCACAACAAGAACCAAGGAACAAACTCCAAAAACTGCTAGCCCGACTACAATAAAAAATACATATAATAGAACCGTTAAGACAATAACCAGCATGACTTCTAGTTTATCGAAAACTAAACCTCTTAAAGATAATCACCCAAAGTTCCATTGAAAAGTCTTTCAGGGAGCTGCCTTGCGCAAAGAAAATCACCAGTATGTAATACATACGGTGGAACCTCAGATTTGGTCTGGATAAGGATAAAAATTATCCCATTCACATCTGCTACAGATAACCAATTGTTCTCATGTCGAACTCTATAGTTCTGCAAAGGAGACAGACTTGGAGATAAATGTCAAGTCTGTGCCCCCTGCAATATGGACTTAAAAAATGATGACGTGGTCATGTAACTTGCAGAATTCACCATGGTGGATCTGTGTGATGTCTGTGTGTAGTCCATTGTAGACATTTCAATTGTACTTTAATGGGTTGTTCATAACTTGGGGTGCAATTTATTTATTTTTATCTATCTACCCTTGACAGTGGCGTAACTACCACCATCGCAGCGGTAGCAGCTGCCACAGGGCCCGGGACATTAGGGGCCCGGTGACAGCTGCTATCATTATGCTCGGAGGTCTTTTCGGACCCCCGAATATAATGATCGGGGCCCCCTGTTGGTGGAATACTTTCCACCAACAGGGGGCCCCAAAGCTGCTGCAACGGAGACACAGGAGCTGCAGCTCTGGCTCCTGTCAGCGCTTCAGGACGCTCCCCCTCTCTCCCCCCTCCCTTTCTCTGCTGTCCTCTGCCCACCAATGAGAGGAGGAGGCGGGGCTTATCCCTTCCGTCCTGCACAGAAGAGAAGAGGAAGAAGCTGCTCCAGGAAAATGAAACTGAAGCTACACAGGTACGTACTGGGGTTACTTGTTACTATCAGGCATATGGGGGGATTACTTGTGTTTTAGTAACTCCATGTGCCTCATAGTAATAGCAGTTAACCCCATCATCTCCCTCACATTAACCCCTGTTTGCCTCACCATAAGAGTTACTGATATGTGAGACATTTGGGGGTAATAGTAATGAAGATACTTTATTATTACCTCCATGTCTCTCACATATCAGTAACTCTTATGTGAGGTACACAAGGCTTAATGTGAGGGACATGATAGGGTTAACTGTTATTAATATGAGGCACATGGAGTTACTAAATTGTAATGCACAGGACCAGATTTTTTTTTATCCACAATTTGTCCTGGTATAGCGGTCAGCGGTGACAGTATTTAGTCCTGTAGGGGCCACTGAGGGACATAATACTGTGTGCAGGGGCCACTAAGGGACATAATACTGTGTGCAGGGGCCACTAAGGGACATAATACTGTGTGCAGGGGCCACTATTGGGTATAATACTGTGTGCAGGGGCCACTATTGGGTATAATACTGTGTGCAGGGGCCACTATGGGACATAATAGAGCGCGCAGGAATGCGTAGGAGGGACTCGGTCGAGATCTTCAGTGTCAGGGGGGCCCCATGTCAAAAGTTTGCCACGGGGCCCCGCCATTCCTAGTTACGCCACTGACCCTTGAGTTCTGTTGTCTGCCACCAGCATCCTGTCTGTCTTGTGCCAGGGATGCCCTGATGCTTATGTGATCACTAAGATCAATCAGTGGCCTTAATGGTAGCTTGTATGAAACTGCTCAAGTATGTGAGTGGCATCACCCAGGTGCGTAATTTGAGGGGGTGCAGAGGGTACAGTCACACTGGGGCCCAGGAGCCTTAGGAAACCCATAAGCACTGGCATCAGTATCGAGATTGCAGCTTTCATCTGGTCCACAAACCAAGGAGTCCCACAGATTACCCTAACAACACTAAGGTGGATTAAACTCCTCAACCCACAACCATCACTATCAAGAATTTGTAATAGCGATGAGGTAGGGGGCCCCCCAGACAAAAGATTGCACCGAGCCCACAAGACTTTAGTTATATACCACTGACATCACCGATCCTTTTCCAGAAATCACTGAGTCAACTGATTGGTCTCACTGGTCACATGAGTATCAGGGCTTCCAGTAATGCATACACGGCACCAAAATGAATGGTCATCATTGACAGACAATAGACAACAGTCATCCCATAGATTGCTCTAAATCAAGGACAACCTCTTTAGCTTTGCATACACTTCTATTTGCCTGGGCCTTCTGGCTAGGACAATAATGTTCTATAATGACATTGTACACAGTGTGGTGCAAATATTTTTGTGGAAATAAAGCTGCAACGTAAGAATTAGAGATGAGCAAACACTGTTTGGATCAGCCGAACCGAACAGCACGCTCCCATAGAAATAAATGGAAGCCCCCATGACGCTGACTTTGCCGGCAGCCGGCCGGCCGGCGTCACAGGTGCTTCCATTCATTTCTATGGGAGCGTGGTGTTCGGATCGGCTGATCCAAACAGTGTTCGCTCATCTCTAGTAAGAATGCTTTAAAAAGTAGAAGTGTTAATAGTAAACTTTTTCAATTATCAAATTTAAGTGAAAGGAATCTAAATCCCATCAATATTTGGTTTGATCACCTTTTGGAGGAGTCCTGGAAGTGATTATATAGCCGCAATAGCCTTGATCTCAACATCATCCAGTCTGTCTGGGATTACATGAAGAGACAGAAGGATTGGAGCAAGCCTACATCCACAGAAGATCTGTGTTATGTCAGTCCTGGTAGCTGCAACGGGGCTAAGGGATAGCAGTAGGGAATCTCGCCCTGCACTACTCCCACTAGCTAACCCGGTCCCTGCCTCACGGGTGTAGGTCGGCTGTTCTCAGGCTAAACCTGACCCCGACAGCTCCTCTCTCACTGACACCGTAGGCCTAGAGGGAAGTGGGAGAAGGAATGCCCTATAAGATCTCTAGGGACTGGAGACTAAAGGGGGTCACCCCTAACGAACAAGTGAAGCTGCTACTGACAGGGACTGACAAGGGTGTGCGCTGACTAACAACACAAGCAGCACACAGGAAACATGTAGGAAAGGAATTCCCCAAACCAATATGGGAAGGAACCGTACACTAGGAAACAAACACAGGGAAACTGAGTAGAAATCAAAGGATAAGGCAATTCACTCACACAGTCAATTATACACGGAGGGAGGATTGGTGAACACAGAAGGGAAAACACACAAACCAACTTGTTCACCCAAAACCTCCCAAAAACCAACCACGGAACTTCCTCTATCCAAGATAACAACCTACTCCTCCTGCTAAGGCCTAGCTCTGTAAAAGCGACACTCAGCACAGAACCATGGGAGGCATGGGTTTATATACAGAGTAGAGACCACTCCTCCCAGGTGCAAATGGGAGGACAGACTAATGAACCAGGAAATCAAGCTGCCTACCAACAGTGCGTGCGAGCAAGTCAGAAGGTGTGCACCAATACCCACGACACAAAATACTCCTAACAGGATCCTCCCCTCAAGGAGAAGACTCCGGATTCTCTAGGAGCATCCTTCTTCGGGAACTCCTTGTGGAATTTCTCCACGAGTCTGGGGGCTGACATATCCGACTCCAGAACCCAAGAATTATCTTCAGGACCGTATCCCTTCCATGCCACCAGATACCGTAGCTTCCCCCGAACATATTTGCTATCCAGAACTCGGGATATCTCATACTCCCCGGACTCAGAAACTGGTGGAACTTTAACTGGAGACGTTCCCTTCTTGGCCTTCTTTAACAAGGAGACATGAAACACCCGGTTTATCTTCCACCTTTTAGGTAGTTGCAGCTGCGCCGCCACTTCATTTACCATCTTGATGATCTTAAAAGGACCCACAAACCTGGGACTCAGCTTCTTGCTAGGAACCTTCAACCTGATATTCTTGGTGGACAACCAAACCATCTCACCAGGGAAGAACTGCAACTCCCCTCTCTTCCTATCCGCCTGGACCTTAGCCTGGTGCGACGCCCGCACCAGATTCTCTCGGATACGGGACCATACCCCTTGCAGCTTTTTAGAAAATAGCTCCTCCTCCGGAACTGGGGACGAAATGGAAGAAAATACTCCGAAAACAGGATGTCTACCACCGGAGCAAAAAAAAGGTGTGGTACCTGTGGCGTTGGAATCATGGTTGTTTAAGGAAAATTCTGCCAGGGGAAGAAAGTCAGCCCAATTATTCTGATTCTCTCGAACAAAACACCTCAAAAACTGTTCCACATCCTGATTCTTCCTCTCTGTTTGCCCGTTAGACTCCGGGTGAAACCCGGAGGAAAACGACAGTGTAACTCCCAACCTGCTGCAAAAAGCCCGCCAGAATTTAGCCACAAATTGCGGACCCCTGTCCGAAACGATCTCCTCAGGAAGACCATGCAACCTTACAATTTCTTTAATAAATGACCCTGATAGTGTCTTGGCACATGGCAGCCTGGAAAACGGGATCAAATGGCACATTTTCGTGAAGCGGTCAACGACTACCCAAATGACCGTGAAACCCTTAGACACTGGAAGGCCCGTGATGAAATCCATAGACAGATGAGTCCAAGGTGCCTTAGGAGGTTCTAACGGATGTAGAAGACCGTGGGGACGGGTATGCGACGCCTTGGCTCTTGCACAGACCGAACAATTTTGAACAAACTGCAAGACATCCTTACTCCACCCTGGCCACCAAAAATTCCTAGACACCAATCTCATGGTCTCTGAAACCCCCGGGTGACCAGCAAGAACCGACTCGTGACACTCCCTCAGTAGACTTTGTCGGAGAGTAGTTGGGACAAACAGCTTGTTTCTAGGTATCTTGGAAGGTGCAGCGTGTTGCGCTTCGATCAAGGCTTTCTCCAATTTCGTGCCCAATACTGCTACCACCACTCCATCCCCAAGAATAGTGGCCGGCGCCTCTCGTTCCTCCTCAGTCGACATATACCGGGATAAAGCATCAGCCTTAACATTCTTTGAACCCGGCACATAAGTCACGGTAAAATGGAACCGCGCAAAAAATAGAGCCCATCTCGCCTGCCGTGCATTTAATCTCTTCGCCGACCCAAGATAAACCAAATTCTTGTGATCGGTAAATACCTGGACTGGCCTTCTGGCCCCCTCCAGGAAATGACGCCAATGTTCGAACGCTAGTTTTATTGCCAGTAGTTCTCTATCTCCGATGTCATAATTCCGTTCAGAGGCAGAGAATTTCTTAGAAAAGAAGGCACAGGGATGCGTACCCTCCTCGAACTCCTGAGAAAGTACTGCACCCACCCCCACCGAGGAGGCATCCACCTCCACTCGGAAGGCCAACCTCTCATCCGGCTGTCTCAAAATGGGAGCGGAGGAGAATCGCTTCTTCAATTCTTCAAACGCGGCTAGCGCCTCTGGCGACCACTTAGCACAGTCAGCCCCCTTCTTAGTCAAGTCCGAGATGGGTTTCACAACCTCAGAAAATCCCTTAATAAACTGGCGATAATAGTTGGAGAATCCCAAGAACCGTTGGACCGCCTTTAGGTTCTCAGGTCGCGGCCACTCCAAGACTGCCCTGACCTTCTCAGGATCCATCTCGAACCCCTTGTCCGATAGGATATAGCCAAGGAAACATAATTTATTGACCGCGAACACACATTTCTCCAGCTTAGCACTTAATTGGTTAACCCTCAGGAGATTTAAAACCTCTCTCACCCTCTCCCAATGAGTCTCCAAATCCGGGGTGTAAATGAGTATATCGTCCAGATAGACCACAACCCCCCTCCCTATGACGGCACTTAGTACATCATTAATAAAATTCTGAAAAAACGCGGGCGCATTGGTTAGACCGAAAGGCATCACCAGATTCTCAAAGTGTCCTAGGGGTGTGTTAAACGCTGTTTTCCACTCATCCCCCTTCTTGATTCTCAGCAAGTTATACGCCCCACGTAAATCTATTTTACTAAACCAGCGAGCTCCCGTAATCTGGCTGAAAAGATCCGAGATCAACGGGATGGGATAGGGATTCCGCACCGTGATTTTATTAATCTCCCTAAAATCCAAACAAGGGCGCAACCCTCCATCTTTCTTCTTAACAAAGAAAAACCCCACTGCTACTGGGGACTTAGATGGGCGAATATGCCCCACCTCTAGACTCCCCTCAATATACTCTTTGAGCGCCTCCCTCTCCGGAATAGTGAGATTGTACAACCTTGTCTTGGGTAGCACAGCATTTGGTATAAATTTAATCGAGCAATCATAGGTGCGATGTGGTGGTAATGTCTTGGCTGCCCTTTCCTCAAAGACCTCCCTGAACTCACATATTTCTTGAGGCAAATTATCTATAGACAAAGACATCACGGATATGGGCAGAAATCGACCATTACACCCCTGCCCCCAAGAAACTACTGTCTCGGTCTCCCAGTTGATAATAGGGTTATGCTGCTTCAGCCAGGGCCACCCCAACACTACTTGTGCTGGTAATTTAGACAACAAGAACAAGTCAATCTCTTCCCTGTGGCCACCCACAATAAACTCCAGACCCTCCACCTGTTTGGAGATGACAGATTGCTGTAGAGGGGTCTTATCAATAGCCCACACCGGTATCTGAGACTTCAAGACCAAAGGACTCACCCTTAGTTGCTCGCAAAACTCTGAGTCAATAAGGTTGACTGCCGAACCACAATCAACCAAAATCCGGCACTTCTGCCCATTTACCCATCCATCAAGGGTCAACCCGGCAGTCTGAGTACAGGAAATATGCACACCTCCCTCCTTAGTAGGTTTTCTCCCCTTACTCTCAATAGACCTGGGGTTATTACTCTCCTTGGCGAACCATTCTCTGGAGGGGCATACCCTTGCTAAATGTCCCATTCCTCCACACACAAAACAGCGTACTGTGCGGGACCCTTCACTCTTGGGTCTAGCACTTCGCACAGTGGCCCCAATCTGCATGGGTTGGTCCCCCGGGTCCTCTCCAAAAACAGAGAATTGAGGAGGGCTAACCCCCCCAGGACTCTTGTCTCCACGCTCCCGGAGGCGCCGTCCAACTCTAATTGCCAGCTGCATGGCCTCATCTAGATCTCCAGGAACAGGGTGAGAAACTAGATGATCTTTAACCTGGTCCGAGAGCCCTGTCTCAAACTGACTAAGTAGAGCGGGGTCATTCCAGTGTACTTCTGCTGCCCACCTACGAAACTCTGTGCAATATTTCTCTATAGCGTGATCCCCTTGCACCACACGTCGTAGGTTATACTCAGCCGTGCGTACCCTGTCTGGGTCGTCATACAGTAACCCCATTGTGGAGAAAAACGCCTCTACAGTTAGTAAGCAAGCTGAGTCGGCTGGTAACGAATGTGCCCAGATGAGGGGATCATCTCTCAATAAAGTAATAATAATCCCAACTCTCTGTACCTCAGAACCGGAGGAAAACGGCCGTAGCCGGAAATACAAAAGACAGTCCTTTTGAAATCGGAAAAAATCTGACCTCTTACCTCGGAAGGGTTCAGGTAAGCTGACTTTTGGCTCCAGAGGCCGACCCACAGGGGCGCTACTCACCTGCCTCTGTATGCCCTCCACCTGAGAGGCTGTGTGTTGAGCCAACTGCTGTACTTGAGATACGCCAGAAGCTTGGATGGCATCCATTCGTAGCTTGATCCCCTCCATCTCAGTGGAGATCTGCTGCACCGCCTGGTACAACTGTTTCAGGTCCGTCATAATGCAAACGAACCCTTTTTTTTTTTTTTTTTTTTTACCGGCTGAGTGTACTGTTATGTCAGTCCTGGTAGCTGCAACGGGGCTAAGGGATAGCAGTAGGGAATCTCGCCCTGCACTACTCCCACTAGCTAACCCGGTCCCTGCCTCACGGGTGTAGGTCGGCTGTTCTCAGGCTAAACCTGACCCCGACAGCTCCTCTCTCACTGACACCGTAGGCCTAGAGGGAAGTGGGAGAAGGAATGCCCTATAAGATCTCTAGGGACTGGAGACTAAAGGGGGTCACCCCTAACGAACAAGTGAAGCTGCTACTGACAGGGACTGACAAGGGTGTGCGCTGACTAACAACACAAGCAGCACACAGGAAACATGTAGGAAAGGAATTCCCCAAACCAATATGGGAAGGAACCGTACACTAGGAAACAAACACAGGGAAACTGAGTAGAAATCAAAGGATAAGGCAATTCACTCACACAGTCAATTATACACGGAGGGAGGATTGGTGAACACAGAAGGGAAAACACACAAACCAACTTGTTCACCCAAAACCTCCCAAAAACCAACCACGGAACTTCCTCTATCCAAGATAACAACCTACTCCTCCTGCTAAGGCCTAGCTCGGTAAAAGCGACACTCAGCACAGAACCATGGGAGGCATGGGTTTATATACAGAGTAGAGACCACTCCTCCCAGGTGCAAATGGGAGGACAGACTAATGAACCAGGAAATCAAGCTGCCTACCAACAGTGCGTGCGAGCAAGTCAGAAGGTGTGCACCAATACCCACGACACAAAATACTCCTAACAATCTGGGCTTAGTTCTCCAAGACGTTTGGAACCACGTCCCTGCCAAGTTCCTTCAAAAACTGTCTGCAACTTCCGAGAAGAATTGAGGGAAGGCAAAGGAGGGGTCACACCAAATATTGATGGGATTTAGATTTTTCTTTTCATCATTCACTTCATTATGTCACTTGACAAAAATAAACTATTACCACTTCTATTTCTGAAAGCATTCGAAATTTGCAGAATTTTGCCTAAAACTTTTGCTCACCTAGATTTTTACTACTGGTAGGACACTGTGATGGTCAACAGCCAGTCAAGCTCTTTGTAAGTTGTGCAGAAAGGGAAACTAACAATGCCTGACAATTCTTTTCTCAACAATCTCCTACCCTTCTGGATTATGGGGGCTTGCAATAGACAGCATCCCTAGTGGCACTTGGGTAGAGGAAGAACATACTTGGGGATTCAATAAAAGCAACATTTCTAAAATAAAGCTAGAGGCAATACCACAAGATACTATTTTACTGATAGAGTAGATGTTTAGGGCTTGTTCTTGATTTGGACCTACCTCTGGCATACATATATGTCTATTCTAATAAAAAACAACTTTTGGAACAATTAAAATTGATTTTGAATTTGTAAATTTGACTTTTTTGCTAGAAACTTTCTACCCTTTCCCAATAGCTGCTATTACTGAGACCCTGATAATACTTTCTTATCTACCTGTCTATATTGAATTTTTTTTAAAGAGATTGATGGAAAAATAAAAAGCAAAAAAGTTCAGAATTACTATTACTATTCCTGCCGTCATTCTTCTCTACTTTAGATCCAAACATGGGATCAGAATTTCATCTCAAGAATTGTCTGATATGTATTATCTAATATTTTTATTTCTTATAGTAAATCTATAGATCCTTAGAATTTTGGTGGTGGTTTCCTAGGAAACATTGCATAAATAATTTTAGTAATTTATATGGTAAAACCTTTCCACCTATTTGGGAACACACCCTACAATCTAAATCTGATTTTTCTAAAGTAGAGTTTCAGATTTTTTATCTTCTGTGCTTATTGTCTACGCCTGTAACAGGACCAGTTTTGTGTGGTGGTCTCAAAGACATTTGACTTTCGTTGACCAGGTCCTATTATTTTTTCTTGCTACATGTTTTTCTACCATATGTTCTCCATATCTCTTCAATTCTCTTATATATTACAGTTGCTAGTATTCTAGATAACTATTATGGTCCTTACCTCTTAGCCAGATGGGTCCAGCATGGGAGTCCTTAAGGCTTGTGTGATGGTCCTTTCTTGATGTCCACAGTAAGTAAACTATCATCCAACATCCTGAGAGGCCCATAAGGACACACAGCATAGAGAGCACCTCTCGATCAACCACCGCTACTTCATTGAAAGCCCCACTGCTTACAAGCACAATGGCCAACAGCAGCACATTTAAGCCTAGAAGCCCCGAGAGCAAGCGACCTCCTTTCTTCCACAATGCAGGAGGTTGAATAGCAACCAATGAATGCTGGCCAATACTGATCTTCTCAAACTTGTTGTCAGTTTCCGTGAAAGTCACAGTTCCATGAGATATTGTGTCAATAGCTAAGTCCCCCATGATCAAGTCCTGCAAGATAACATTAATGGCTTATTTTCTGTCTTCAGAAATTTGGTTTGCTTCTAACTTTGAAGGCATTTCTTTCCTGACCACATTTGTATAATGTGAATATTAGTTGGCACATAATATGAGACAATATTGTAATAACACATATGGCCACAAACTACATAGATAGATAGATAGATAGATAGATAGATAGATAGATAGATAGATAGATAGATCGATAGATTTCAGATGTCATGTACAGGTCATTGACAATTAGTAAGCAGATACTAGGTCAAGTTGAAATTAAAATAGATTAAATAAATTAAAATAGGATATGGAATCTGGATATAATATGGGTACTGAATAGAAAGTAAGTAGCAGTTCTGATGCATAACCTTCAAGTGAGTAGGATGTGAATGGTGACGAGTGTATGCAGTATATGTAAATACGTTTCAGTGGGAGAGGACAGAATTTCCTAGGGAAAGTGAGAGTTCTTTGTGTCTTTGTTGGAATAAGATATGGATTATTAGGTTTGGTGATGCATTTGCAGCCTATGTGTCAGTATAGATTGCATAATTCTGAAGGTTTTTTTTCGCAAAGGGTCAGGCCACAGGGGGCCACCAGGCACTGTCATCTCTGTATAGTTTTATTGAATTTTCCTAGCAGTAAATTCTAACATTTTTATACATTATAGTTGATATCCCTCATAGATTGTAAGCCCTTGCAGGCAGTGCCCTCTATGCCGCTGTGCCAGTCAGTCATTGTTAGTATTAGATTTGTTTAGTATATTTTGTGTACCGTATATAAACCTGCAAATGTACAGCACCATGGAATTAATATAATAACGTACAGCACCATGGAATTAATATAATAATGTACAGCACCATGGAATTAATATAATAACGTACAACACCATGGAATTAATATAATAATGTACAGCACCATGGAATTAATATAATAACGTACAGCACCATGGAATTAATATAATAACGTACAGCACCATGGAATTAATATAATAACGTACAGCACCATGGAATTAATATAATAACGTACAGCACCATGGAATTAATAGAATAATGTACAGAACCATGGAATTAATAGAATAATGTACAGCACCATGGAATTAATATAATAATGTACAGCACCATGGAATTAATATAATAATGTACAGAACCATGGAATTAATATAATAATGTACAGCAACATGAAATTAATGGTGCTATACAAATAAACAATAACAATAATAATCTACTGTATATTTTCATTTCACTCTTAAAAAACTAAACATTATACTGGTGAAATGGTTAAATTCATGGAAAAATGTCCTGTAACATATCTATTTTTCTATTATTATTAAACATTTCTTACCTTTCGGTTGGGGGTTTGAGTAACTCCTTGAGTCAGTTTCTAGAGCAGAAATTGATTTCTGAAGATCACTTTGAAGATAGTTGGTAATGGTCTTCAGGGTCTGGTTCGATATGGGTTGCTTTGGTGTTGGCTTATTTCAGGCAGTAGTTCTGTTCTTCTCCACTTCTTGGACTCTTTTTTGTGATTTGGGATTTTATCTGTAAGAAATCCCTATGCCCCAGGTAGGGTTATCCACCTGAGGCTATAAGGAACCTACTGGTGACTTTGGGCTAGATTTTCTATTTATACACAATTATTTATGCACAGGTCCCTTGATCTGGGATGAGCTTCCTCTTTTTTTATCCAGATTATATTGTGTTTCAAGAACTGATTTACACACTGTCATAATCAGACATTATAAAGTCTTCACCTGGAACCATATGACTTGTGATTTAGAGCCCCTTATATATAAGGGACTGGATAGGACACAGGACATATCTTACAGCATTTAAAGGGGATCTGTCCCTTCTCTTAACATGTCTGTTTAATATATACTTGCATCCCCTATTACACCAATGTTGGAGCATTTTTTCTTAGAACTCTGCATTGTCCCTTTCTCTGTTATTCTTCTTAAAAATATAAAGAATACATTGACAACCTTCAGTTACTATTTGGGGCTGTGTCCATGCAGGGGAGAGTTTGTTATTTAGGGGCCCCAAGAAAAATTAAGTCCAACCCTAACCCTACCTAATCAATTTTTTTAGGCCATGCCCCTCTTTATCACCACTGCCAACCCATTTGTAGGTCCAACCCCCCCCATTATTGGCCCAAGCACTATAATGCTCCCTTAACTATTCCCCCATGTTAAATTGCCTCTTCTTCTGGCCTCTAAATGATACATTGTCCCTTTTACGGCCCACATTATAGGCCACTGCCTGTTGGATTATTCTAACAGGTAATGCCACTCATCTAATTCTGCTCCTATTCAGGGCCACTAACACTTCAGCCTCCAGAGTGCACTATATGCATATGCTAAACAATGTCAACATTCAGAATCAGCTCAGCTTATACTTAGTGTGAATGCACCCATATTTTGCAAAAATACACACGCGTTTACTCCGTGTGAAGGTTCTCTTACATAGTATTATGATGCTTTATTGACCAGAGTCCGCTTTTCCTTTTTTGAATATTATTTTGCACAATGTAGAGTTGGAAGAAAAGATGTCCCTGAATTGTTATCATGGGAAATACAAGTAAATAAGAACAGCAAATTTGGAGTGGTGACAGGTTCTCATTACATGCATGGAGACAATGCTTCTTTTCTTACAGTGGCCAATCCCTGTAATATTCTTGGCATGTAAAATCTATAGAGCTGCTGTATTTCCTTTTGTGACACATATACTGTGAGACAGGACTTCAACTGTTTTCATATCCTATAACATGATGACAGAATATAATGCATTTTATAAAAAATGAAGGGTTCTGCAATAATGTTACAAGCTCTGTACATTTGGACACCATTGTAAGACTGAAGTCTATTTCAGGACAGTTAAATGTGGCGTATTGTTTCGTGTTATTGGCCAAGTCACAGTATAGTGAGGCTGCTGCCCTCAACAGCACATCAATAAAAATGTCTGACTCCCATGATGTAACTTATCTCAAGTTGTACGAACCTCTGGATACATTTATACATATGCGAATGGTGTTAGTCACTCTTCCAAAAGTTGCGCTACATAAGTCTTTAAAATTTCGGAGCAATGCGCTCTTAAGTACTGTCACATCAGCTTTATTACAAGTAGCAGAATAGTTATGTTTATAACTGTACTGAAATGAAAAAGGTAAAAAATAAAAAAGCTACTTTTAGGGAAACGCAATATAATCTCCTGAGGCACTGGTATCACACCCCAGCTCTTCTCCACGCCCTGAACCCATCAAGATGCTGGCGTTGCAATACCACGGTGGGTACATTATTCCACATTTTTGGTCTTGTCCTGGGTTTCTGGGGGGAAGTGAAGGCTCTGACGGCCGCCCTCTTTATGCAGGGGGTCCCTTTACATCCCCTCCTGTACCTATTGAACCTCCCTAATATACACCTGGGTATCAAGACTTCCAGACTTTTTCTTCACCTTTGTATGGTTGCAAAAACCCTTATTGCAAAACATTGGAGGAGTGTCAACTCCCCCTCAGGCATTGAACTTCTAGCCCGCATTAAGCATGTGAGGAGCCTTGAGTTCTTGACCGCTAGCCTTAATAACACCCTGGACGCCTTCCACTCTATTTGGTCTCCCTGGGACGCTCATTGTGGGCTGCGTGGCCTTTCCCCCCCCCCTCTCCTGTCTCCATATGTCTATTGTCTCCCCTTTGTTGCTGCTCCGTTGTTGAGTTATATGTCTGTTTTGGTTTGACTCCATTAGGGATCTGGCAATTCATCCTTTCCCTCCTGTTTTTGGCACTTGTTTACCTTGCTCTCTATTTGTATTGTTAAATATTCTTGGAAATTCTATAAAAATTACAGTTGAAAAAATAAATAAATAAATAAATAAACAAAATAAAAAAGCTAAAAAATGTAAAAGAAATATAAAAATTCACGGTCGCAACAGAAACATAATACAACGTGCAATTTTTTAAAAATAAGTCATGTTTATTTCATGAAAGAAAAAAAACAATTTATATTTTTTATTTATTCCTGATATCAAATAAATATAATGCTACCAAATAAAAAAGACTTTTTCCAACAAGATCTCAGATACCTACATTGTCTTAAAATTCAAAACTTTAGGATTGACAAAAAAGCAAGAAAATTCTCTTAAGGCTAAAAATGACTTGTCCTTAAAGGGTAAAAGGGGACTCAGACAACCCCTTTAATGTAATGTCACATGTCTATACATAACTAAGGTACGCACTAATGGACACTATAACTAGACAGCCCTGTGGGATTTTATTAGGCCCAGGGCGGCCATGATCAGGGACGTAGCTAAAGGCTCATGGACAATGGTGCAAAAGCTCAGTTTAAACCCCCATGAGCAACTTCTCGTCACAACTCTTCTGGCACTCCCATCTGTATATCTAAGCAGCATTTCCATTTCTCTTATCTTCTCAGACTGCTGTGAAGACTTGTTCACAACATGTCTGTGTACACAAGCTTCTCATCGTTACCCTCTGTTCAGTGACCCCCCCCACATAGTAATAGTGCCCCCTTATGTACCACAAACTCCTTCCACAGAATCCCTCCTAGACTGCATGCTGCTCACAAACTGCTACTTTTAGCATTGAAAGGTTAATTTTCTGTGTATCATAAATCTTCTTCCCCTGTTGTGCTCAAGTGCTCCAATGGGAAGGGGGAATAAATTTAATATGTACAGACTAATGGCAGTCAAAGGAAATCCTAAAGGAAATATCTAAGAAGTGTAATGGGTCTTAGGGAGCCTTCACAACGAGTATACGTTCCGCTCATTCTGAATGTAAAAGTCGTTCAGAATGAGTGCGTAAAACCCAGCTCCCATTGACTTGAATGGGTGCCAACATATGAGCGCTACCCATTGAAATCAATGGGAGGCTTTTTTCCCTATTGCTTTCAATGTGATACGCGCATATCACATTGAAAGCAATAGGGAAAAAAGCCTCCCATAGATTTCAATGGGGAGGGCACGTATGCCGGCTCTCATTGAAGTCAATGGGAGCTGGGTTTTACGCGCTCATTCTGAACGACTTTTACATTCAGAATGAGCGTAACGTATACTCCGTGTGAAGGCTCCCTTAGTGTGGAAATGTCGACGCAATTAAGTCCAGTGAGTTGTCCTAACAGTGATTGGTGGCCTCTTCGCTATGTGCATACAGAGATAGCTGTCAATCACTGATAGCACTGACCACAGGACTCAAAGTGGCAGATTTATTAAAATGGTCTAAAAGCAAAACTGTCTTAGTTGCCCCATAGAGTCCAGTAAGTGGTCCAATCAGTAACTGCCAGTTATCTATATACACAGTCATAGAGGGGAGGATGTCAATGACCATTAGACCCACTCACTGGACTCAATTACTCCTTCTAAGCATAGAAACAACAGATAAATAAATAAATAAATAAATAAATATGATACAGGAAAGCCTAAAACCTTTTTTCAGATATCTTATCCCCGCTCTCTAGAGTGCGCACTCTCTCTGAATTCTCTAATTAATCGGTTTTGGTAAACAAGATGGGCTGTCAGATCACAGAGAGATCAGATTATATGTTACCCATAGGAGAGGGGAGGAGAAGATACTCAGTGAAAAAGAAGCAGATACACACACACACACACACACACACACACTCACTGACACACTGCTGCAGCTAATAGTAAGTGTTTTACTATCTCAGAGCTATTGGATTCCTGGGCTTTATTCATATCTATGTTAGATGTTCCGTTTTGATCTTCTCAAATTTACCCCATTATGGTCAATGGATATATCGAGATCCATTTGTGTTTATCATATAACAATTCCATCCCCATGATTTTCATCCATGAATCTAGATGGAGTTTTGAACAAAACTTGAGCTAAGCTGCTCAGTACTACTACATTATGTACTACATATTACAGTTTCTCTGTCTATGACAGACAGTAATAACGGATCTCCATGTACTGTGTATAGGAGATATCACACCTCAGGGAAAACTAATATACTTTTTCTATCAAATGTACTTGGATCCTCCTATTTTAGAGGCCCTCTCGTGGTTCCTGACAGCTCTACTTCTGGGCTCTTTATGACACAGGCTGTCAGAAGGGGTCTGGCTGTCTGCCAGTATCTGAATGATGTAGCCTTTGTCTGAATGAACACGGAAGTGGAGGTACCACAACCAGGATAGGGACTCTATTTCTCATTTTTGGCTACTTATACACAACAATCAGTATTTTTTTCTGGATGGAAAACCCCTGTAAAAGTTGCCTGGGAGGTTACTATATGCTATTATTTGAAAACATGGTGACTAAAAAAAAAAATTCTGCTAATTTTACTAATCTTACACAGTACAATTTTTCGGAATATTCATAGAATAGGCTATAAAAGCCTGATTATTGGGGTCTTTATGCTTCTCTATATATCTTCCCATTTGGTATGAGGCCTGATCAGTACTGCACACTATATACTGTACTGTATATACTGATATAGGAAACAAATACATTCAAAATACTAATATCTATAGGGGGGCTCCATCATAATAATTTATGACATATTTATAAAGTATCAATAACAGGAAAACCCATTAATCCTGAAAATGGGCTAGGTGTACCAGGTCAGAGCAGCATCCTATGTAAAGTCTTAGGCCTGTTTCAACGCTTGGCCAACCTGGGTAAGTGATGGGGCCTATAGTGCATGGGGGAGGGGCTCATTTAGGGCCTGCAACAAATGTTTCTATCAATACTAGAGATGAGCGAGTAGTATTCGATTGAATACTATGGTGTTCGAAATACTCGTACTCGATCGAGTACCACTCGCTATTCGAATGTAAAAGTTCGATGCAGAACCAGCATTGATTGGCCGAATGCTATACAGTCGGCCAATCAACGCTGGTTCTTCTCCTACCTTTAGAAGTCTTCTCCGTGCAGCTTCCCCGCTGCGTCTTCCGGATCTTCATTCACTCTGCATGTCTGCTTGTAGTGCGGGCATGCGCAGTCGGCTCTGCCCAGTCCCGATGCCTGGCAGAGTGAATGAAGAGCCGGAAGATGCTTCGGGAACACTGCACGGAGAAGACTTCTCGGAGGATCCAGCCCGACCCTCACTCATGGACTTGGTAAGTATAATTTGATCGAACGTTGCCTACCCCTGAAACGAGCATTTTCCCCCCATAGACTATAATAGGGTTCGATATTCAATTCGAATAGTCGAATTTTGAGGAGCTACTCGAAACAAATATCGAACCTCGAACATTTTACTGTTCGCTCATCTCTAATCAATACAAATCGAAGTACTCACTGCAGTAGTAATGGGAGTGAGTACGGATTTAACCATTACTCACTGCCCTCGGCTCTCTGAATTACCTCCCCATTATACTATGTGAGGACATAAGAGAATCATTATACTTTTTTTTGGAGGTATAAGCGGACCAGTGTACTATGTGAGGCCATAATATGGGCAAAATAAAGTGTGTGAGCATAAGGAGGCCATTTTACTGTGTGGGGACATAAAGGGGTCATTATACTATTTGTGGGGGCATATGGGGGTCATTATACTGTTATATTGTAAATTCGCCAGCAGCTAAGGGCGGGTTCACATCTGTGCCCGGTCTCTGGTTTAGCCAACCCAGCTGGTTTCCGTCTTCTGCCCTGCTAAACTAGACAAGAGACGGAAACCCGGCAGTCAGTTTTCAAACCCATTCACTTGAATTGGTCTCTGTAGTCTGGCCTCTTCATTTAGAAAAGAATAAACGTTAGACTTTTACACTAGTCCTATCATTACAATGGGTAGAGATAACACATCCATTGCACCCTCTGCACCAGGTCACTGCACAGGGCCATACCCAGCACCAAGTATCACCCAATTATGAGACACTGGCCAGGAATCTTTAGTGGTGCAGGTTGGGCGCCTTTTATGACTGTAAGCTTTTAGATAGCCATATCTCTTCCTCTGCTCATGTTTCCCAGCTAGATTTAGTCTTGTAAGCAATATCGATAAAGCAGGAATTTATTGTTTTATAACATAGTGACAATTGATAAACTAATAATGTGCACAAAAATGATATGTGGTTAGTTTTGCCTTCTCCTCTCTGCTGTCATCCTTGCTTGTTTTTAAGGACAGACCAGCACAGATAACAACACGGGCAAGAGAGATCAAAACCAGCTGGCTGTGCTATCTAGGGTCTACATGAAGGCGGCAGGCCGCCTGTTTTATTATTGCCATTTTTTTCTGCCTTCCATTAATTTATTTACAAGGAATCACACATGATTTGGCAAAGTGGGATAAAGATGACTACAGGATGGTAGGGCGAGGATAGAGAGCGGCGGTGATGTTCACGAGAACCATTTCTATGGTGCATCAACTCTATCCCTAACACAGACTAGACAACATAGAGATAAAATGGTGCATCTGACCAAAAATGAATTGTATTGATTGAGATTATTTTTTGTAAATTCACAATTATAGAGTCTCACCGATCAATGTGGAGCTGATGATCAGACAATACAATGTTCTCATTCTTGAAGTCTTCGTTTTCTCCACCAAGTACGTTGCCGCAGATATATTGGTCAATGGTTTTGGAAATCACTGTTAAACAGGTTTTCACGCCGATGGTTCAGTCAATGGGTTTTACACCAATGATTTAGCGCACAGTTTTGGTGGTTACATGGACAATATATGCACCTCCGGAGTTGTGAATGAAGAATGAGACCAGACGTATGGTAGATCTCAATATATATGGCTTAGAATCAAAGGTTTCTTTTACTGAAAGTCTGAGTCACATGACATCACATTGCTAGCCATACATTAGACCAACCCTGTCGGCTTTTCCGGGGCTTTGACCAATAGGGCAATACCCAGGGTTGGGCTAACGCATGGCGTGCTGCTGTTTTTATCTGATAAGTATTATTTCTATGCATTTTTAGTGTGTACAATAAAAGTAACCTTTTGATCCAAGGAAGAGATAGTACAGACTGTATCCATCATTTACAGCTGCAGGTTCTCTATGATGGTTGCATAAACAGAAATTCCATGTTGCCCCAATATCTTTGTGACAGTAATAATGGCAGATTATAATATGAAATAATATAATATGATTATAATATGAAATATGGCTTCCAGTGGACTATTGGTTGCCCAAAGATTTGTTGCAAATGGCCTGGGACGTTTTAACACATTGGTGGGCCAAATACAAAGGTTTCATAAGTGTGCCCCCATCACCACCACTTAGAAATAACTGACCTGTACAAATTATAATACCCCCTCAGTGGCTCCCACATGGTATAATGCCCCTTAGTGGCCTTCATACAGTATAATGCCTCTTTAGTGGAATCATGCAATATAATGCCCTTCAGTGGCCCATCACACAATCAAATAACCCGGCAGAGGCATCAGACATTAACCTGTTCCACCCCAGTGGTCCCTCAGACATAGTTACATAGTACATTTCAAAAAAAGACGAGTTCAACCAGGAGATAGGGAAGGGCATGAAATTCTATACATTTCCATAAGCATCAATGCTATTTTGCTTTAAAAAGGCATCTAATCCTATTTTTGAGGCTGTCAGCTGTGACATGTGCAGTATCACATCCCCTTTCCAGGCTTGCCACCACAGA
Organism: Leptodactylus fuscus; assembly: GCF_031893055.1. NCBI lineage: Eukaryota > Metazoa > Chordata > Amphibia > Anura > Leptodactylidae > Leptodactylus > Leptodactylus fuscus. Next base: position 133,079,748 of record NC_134270.1, read on the forward strand.
TAAGTGTGAGCTATTACAAAGCGGGTGGCCTAGAACACCACTCTAAATGGTGGCCTGTCCTGAGGGGTCCTCTGCTACCATAGTATATGGCTTTTATGTAGTATTTGTTGTCATGAGATGCAATATAAACCATGACAAAACCACCACGAGGTTCCTGAAATCTGTAATGTGTGCAAGACCTGCCACATATCGTCATATGAACATATATGTGCAGGTCCTGAAGTGAGAGGGCAAAGTCTCTATATGTAAGTCTCTGGGGTGTGTAAGAGCTTACATGGTCTGGTCTTGGGTCTAAAGTTTAGGGGGTCTGTATAAAGGAAATCTGGATATGGTCTATATTTATTAAGTGATCTGTACTTTGGCTGTCTGGTCTGAGGTCTTGTTGGGGGTCTATTCCAAATGCGTAGTTTTTAGGGGGGTCTTATCTGAAGACTGTAATAGTTTATAGGGTTTGGTCTGGGGCTTCTAAGGTTTTTATTCTGGATCTGTTCTGAGGGTTGCATTAATATGGCGGCCTATTCTGGGGTCTGAATTAATATAGGCGACTGCATCTGATTTACTATTAAAGGGATCCTATCATTGGATACGCTTTTTTTTCTCGATAACACGTAAGAATAGCATTAAAAAAGGCTATACTTCTCCTACCTTTAGATGTCTTCTCTGCGCTGCCGTTCAGTAGAAAACCAGGTTTTCTTCGGTATGCAAATGAGTTATCTTACAGCACTGGGGGCGGGCCCCAGTGCTCAAACAGCACTCGGGGGATCCCCAAAGCTGCGAGAGAACTCTCCAGTGATGCCTCCAACTTCTTCAGGAACCCACCTCTCTTCCGTCCTGATTTTCAATTATCTAGGCTTCGGTCAGAACCGACTGCGCATGCCCGGGCCACAAGAAAATGGCCGCTTACACAGCTTACCCGAGTCCTAGAGAAGAGGCGGGTTCCTATAGAAGATGGAAGCGTTGCTGGAGAGTTTTCTTACAGCATTGGGGACGCCTCCAGTGCTGTTTGAGCGCTGGGGACCACCCCCAGTGCTGCAAGAGAACTCATGTGCATACCGAAGAAAACTCGGTTTTCTACCGAACGGCGGCGCGGAGAAGACATCTAAAGGTAGGAGACGAATAGCCTTTCTTGAGGCTATTTTGACTTATTATCGAGAAAAAAAGGGTATCCAATGATAGGATCCCTTTAAGTAAAGAGTCTAAAATAATTCTAGACAAGGTTTGTATTGATTGTGGGTCTGCATTGCCTTCTGTTGCTAGAAGGCAAGGGGTCAAAGATATCTCAGAAGAATATTCTGTAGTCAAAGCACCTGATGGAGAAGTTGAAGAAAGAGAACTACAATTTGAGAAGACATCACCAGTAAGTCTCTGGATTTATAGGGAAAACGTCACTAATTCTGACCTGTTTTATAAGCAATAACTGAACATTGTCAGTATATAGGGATACAGCCTGATGACAGGGATGGTAATGTCAATGCCCAGTTGTAAATGTCCGCACAGAAAGAGATACCAAAAAGATTGACCACTATGTTAAACAGTAAAAAAAACCTGTCCTGTCTGCAAAATAAACAAGACAGAAGAAAGCGTCCATCTTATTTTTAACATTAGAGTGAATGGAGGCCGATACAAATGGAGGGTCCTCCATCTACATCCGTTATTCCGTCTACATTTCAGTCCGTTTTTATCTCACAAGAGATCAGAACAACCGACTAAAATGAGATGAATCTGAACTTAGCTTAACTTGTTTTTTTAATGCATAGTAAACAGCAGAAAGTCATTTGACAACATAGCAAAATGAAAAAGCTATGACCCTTGGAATGTAAGAGTGAAAACATGAACAGAACGTCAGTAAACGACCTGGTTGTTAAGAGGTTATACTGCGTGTTTGTGTAGTTTCTTTCACAGCCGGTCACAGGTTATCTGGAGCTTGGCTATACAGTAAGTGTTATGTGCTAACATATGCAAATCTATTCTCCAGGATGGAATTAGGAGAATAGTGCACTCTGTATGCCGCCCTCTAGAGGGCAGCGTCCTTAACATCATGCATGACTCAGTTAAAAAGTCTACTATCATGATGTGGATTTAATTGCCAAATTAGTATTTCTATTCCAAAAGGAACAGATTCCCAGCTATGGACAGCGCTGTTTCGGCCTATTGGGACTCCTCAGCATAGCGTAGGGATACTGATTTGGCAGAGTGAGAGACTATAGACCAGGGTCAGGGGATAATCTGTTCCTTTTGGAATAGAAATACTAATATGGCAATTAAATCCGCATCATAATATTAGACTTTTTAACTGAGTCATGCATGATGTTAAGGAGGCTGCCCTCTAGAGAGCGGCGTACAGAGTGCACTGTTCTCCTAATTACATCCTGGAGAATAGATTTGCATATTTTTTACCCAGAATCCCTAGCGGAGCAGGAATGACTTGTAAGTCTCCGTACTGCCTATGTAGGCACACACTCTCCCTGATGTGTACGATTATCCCCTGACCCATGTGCTAACATGACATGTAATTGTAACGGCCTTACAGGGAGGAGGTTTTCATGGAACATCTAGAGATAGGGACAGCTCACATTTGTATTACCTAGCTATCTGCCATGACTAGGGGAGAGGCTTAGTTGATAGAGAGTTGTTCCTATTTCTTTTGGCTACGTTCACACTACCACTCCATTTCCGTTCATGGATTCCGTCGCTCATTTCACTTGAAAAATGCAGAGAGAAAAGTACTTTTCTTTCAAGAATTTTTGGGCAGAAACTTGGCAGATCCCATTATAGTCTATGGGGTCTGTAGGTAACCGCTTTTTAAGCTGATTGGTTTTCTGTTTTTTAGGTCCCCAAGGAGACTTGAAGAACAGAAACCAGAACGCTAGTGCGAGCCTGCCATTAGTTGTACAGTACATAGGCTATCACTCAGAGAAGACAATTGACAAGTAAATTGGGGGCCCGGCTAGACCTGTAAGGTAAGAGGTGGGTTACGAATAAGCTAGAGACATTCAGCAAGTAGTTGCCAGCCCATAGAGATGTAGAACTAAGATGCTGCTAAATCATGTAAGTATCAGGAAGACACTAAGGACTGGCAAAGGGGAAAGCCATGGTTGTTTCTGTAATGACTGCTGCAGTATCTGAAACTGTTCACGTTGATGTGCCCTCCGATGGTCTGGACTGCTTCCGAGTAAACCATTCATGCCCGGTTATTATCCCAGTTCACCACTTGGTGTCACCTTTTGCTTATATGTAGTAAAGACTATGTATTCAACTTTCTAAATTTACATTGTATACAATAAGGAGTTCCCAAAGACAATCAGTTAAGGTGCATCCATATACAATGTCCACCATTAATCCTCCAAATCTGAGACAAAGAGTATGAGAGGACCCACAGCTCTCCCGTCCCCTTGGAAAGAAGCACAGGCAAATGAAGCAGAGGCATAATTTGAAGATCCTGGGCCCCAATGAAGAATATGTATTGGGGCCTATACCTTCCTTGTGCTATTTATCATAGTCATATAGGTTATGTGTCAGAGAGACCTTTGGGGCCCTCTCAAGGTCCAGGGTATGGACACGACTGCTTATTCTGCACTCCCTATAGGTACACTACTGAACTAAAGAGACGGTACTATTGTTTTCAAGAAAAGGAAGACCGAGGTGAGTGATATCTAGGCAAGGGAAGTGACCCGCTTCTCATAAGTGATCCAGGGTTTTATACCGTTTGCCAGAGTTGGAGTCAGGAAGGCATTTTGTTTTCTCCTGACATGGAGCAATTGGAATCAGCTTGACGGGGTTCTCCTCTGGATCAACACTGTAGGGTTATAGGTTGTATTTGATGGACCTGTATCTTCATCCAACTTACTATGTTACCACACATGAAGACTTCTATATCTATAACTGAAAGATAACACAAATTCAGGACAGAAGGAATATACAAAGACTGAGCCACATCAGAAGATACCTGTGGTGTCCTTTATTTTATTAAAATGAGATATAAAGTACTGTAATCTACTTTCTGTACATGATAATGGTGGCGGCCATCTTGCCTGAGATTTTCCTCTTCTCGGTTAACAGCATTTAGAGATAAACATGGACATAGGCCGCAATAGTTTGGAGTCGGCTCACTAAGGTCTATGGGAGAATTTCCAGACATGCTGTGTGCAGGGAGGGGAGTAGATAAGCGTGCCATCATCTATTGTCAGTGGTGGATGCATCGGTGGGTCAGTAGTGTTATCTTCTACTGTAACACCTTACTCTATTTTGCCAACTTAGGTAACACCAACAGCACTTTGAAGATATTGTGAACAATGTCTTAAATAGGTCTCAGAATCTAACTTCCCTATCAGTACGTTTTTGGTGTGGAAGAACCGCTGGATACAAGCCCAGGATCACAGTGATGAAAGGCAATAGCGCTAACCACTATCCAGCCCCATACCTATATAACTATACTACGTATCCATTTTGAAAGACACATGGTCCACAATAGGCCCTCCACATGTTTAGCCTAATACTGGCACAAGTCCCATGATTTCAGATTTGACACTCCTATCTATCTTTTCTCATGAGCATCAATATATTTACCTGCATTGATATGTCTTATCTACTAAGGTAAACTAATCCTGGCTTGTCATCGTAATATTTGCAGCATTATACTCATCAGGCCGATTATTAAAGGTTACATGATAGGCAGCTCTAAGTGTTTCCTGTACATGACAGAGCTGTGGGTGTTACGGTGGATACATATCTTACACAGCTGTCAGCGAAAGCTCTTCCTTCCAACCTCTTCATATACCGCAGGCTCAGCTTGGCAAAGTGTACATGTTTTCTCAAAAAGCAGACGCCACTATTGGCTCTATATATGTCTTAAGAACAAAGGATAAGACAATAATAGTCACAGACCTATCGTTCGTGAAAAATGGACATGCCGCTCACACAACGTTGTCACGCCATTTTAAAATCCATGAATGTCTATGAGTCTATTCTATGAGTCTATTATGTGAAACTGGAAAAGATAGAGCAAGTCAGGTTTTTTTCATCGACTGTGAAAAACAGGTAAAAAACCCACCCAAAAAACGGACATCTTAAGCGACTCATAGACAATTGTGAGTTTTAAAACGACTGTATGACGGTGATTCATAAAATGTCTGTCACACAGTCAGTCGGGTGAATACGCCCTTATTTCTTAGGCTGCTTTCACATGGAGTTAACACTCCGCTCATTCTGACACATAAACACGTTCCGAGTGAGCGCAGTAAAACAGAATCCCATTGAGTTCAATGAGTTCGGTCCTACGCACGCTACCCATTGAACTTGCGCATATCACATTGAAAGCAATAGGTAAAAAAAAGCCCCTCATTGAGTTCAATGGGTAGCGAGAGTGTTAACTCCATGTGAAAGCAGCCTCAAGCTTTTATCTTGATTTTAAAGCCTTTTGTCCATGTCTGCATGTACAGGGCAACGGGTTTGCTTTAATGCAGTGTAGCTACATATATGCAATATGGACACTTGGTACTGTACATCTTTGTCACATTCTGCACATAATTTGCTGAAGGAATTGTTGTCTAGTCACTCTGGGAAGAATAGGGATTGGCTGTCATTACAAAGTAAAGCATTATGCAATCTGTGACCGGAACAGTACAGCAGAGAGCCAAGGCTCACTTCACTAAAACACTTTTATCAGCTTCCCAATCAGTGCCGCCATTGCTGCTTTTCCCTGATTTGTTAATTATTCATTTGGAAGAAGGAGGGCTTCACCACTGGTATCATTGTACAAAAGAGCTATCTTCCTGCTATGACTGACAGGGCCAGGCAATGTACATGCCAATCACAACAGGGAGGGAGTTCTTGGTGCAATGAGAGCAGTGCTGATGCCTTTGTTGCACCAAACAGCTCATGAGCATATCAGAAATAAACCCAATATCTCTGCAACAGAGGCATTAGGCAGCTTTTTTTTGTTGCAGATTTTGTTGCGTTTTTTTTAGCCAAAGCCAAGAATGACTTAGGCTGAAGCCCCACATTGTGGAAACGCAGATTTTTTTGTTGCAGATTTTGTTGCCTTTTTTCAGCCAAAGCCTGGAGAAGATTGAGCAAAAGGTTGAAGTATAAGTACTTCCTGTATATTTCCCATTCCTTTTGTAGCCACTCCTGGCTTTGGCTCAAAAAAACGCAACAAAAAATGCTGCGTTTCTGCAGGAATGGCAACACGATGCAGTGGACCAGCCTCTTCCAAGGAATCGGCAAGAAAACAGCGCTCACCCAGAAACGATTGGAACACCTTTATTGGTACAGTGGCTGTGGTTTGTCTCAGTGGCTGCCCAATAACCTCACCTTTGGAATGAGCATTTTATGCCGATAAATTTGTAACAGCTTCACAACCTTGCCAGGTGAGGAGCTATTTGTCATACGTTACCCCGCCTAACAAATGGTAATACACGAGGGTCTGCTGGTGCTGTTTTTTCTTTAAAAAGTGGGACATATGATAGGTAGCTTCTTATACTTCTCCCTTCTCCCCAATCAACTCCTGGCTTTGCCTCAAAAAACCGCAACAAAATCTGCAACAATAAAAGCTGTGTTTCCGCAATGTGGGGCCTTAGCTTTAACATGTTTTATTGAGTTATATTAAAAATGTTCCAGAACTGGTAAATGTATTAACATAATAAAAAGTTATACTTATAAGTTTTCTCTTTCACCACTGCTCTGGTCCTGTAGTAAAGACATCATGTTCTTGGCTGTGGCAGTAACTTGTCCATATACACCTCGCGCCTATGCAATCACTGACATCAGCAGTATACGGCATGTAACCACTGAGTCCAGTGATTGGCTACAGAGGCAACAAAGTGAAAATGGACACATCACCACCATACCTTTGTAAGCAAACATCAGAGATAAACATTGTAGCATAGAGGATTATAAAATGGTTTAACTTCTTTGTTATTTTAATGTATTTCATGGCATTCAGTACAGCGGCATTTCTTATATAACTTGGAAAATCCCCTTTAACACTAGATGTCTATAAGTCCATGGTGGTAAAACTGCTATATAGTGGGTGCCTGATATGCAGACATTCATTCCATTCAATACTAATTTTTTTTTAAATGTAGATTGTAAGCCCCACATAGAGCTCACAATGTACATTTTTCCCATCAGTATGTCTTTGGAATATGGGATGGAAATCCATGCAAACACGGGGAGAACATACCAACTCCTTGCAGATGCTTTTTTGCCCTTGGCGGGAACACTAGGACTCCAGCGCTGCAAGACTGCAGTGCTAACCACTGAGCCACGTGTGGCCCCATTCAATACCCATATAGACTACTATAGTCATTATGGTCTATGAGATCCCTCCCACTATAAAGGTTTATAGCTAAGATATATTTGTGCCACTCCTGCTGCAAATAAATAATACAGGACACGTGATTAGCATGGCTGGGGATCCTAGGAGACAGATCTTTACCAACCAGACAATTATGGTGGATTCCACCAAAATGTCATTATTTCAAATGGTTGAGGAACCTCCTTAAAGCATAATTAAACTTTCAAGCAACTTTTCACTTTCTGGCAGTATTTGTGTTATTAATACATTTTGCAATATACTTTATTAACACAACTTACTGTAATTGATATCCTATCCCTGCTTCTCATTGGAATAGAAATATTGGTTTGGCACATCATCCCACATCATATCAGTAGGCTTATTAACCGAGTCATGTATGATGTTAAGGGAGCTGCCCCTAGAGGCAGCATACAGAGGCACTGTTCTCCTAATTACATCCTGGAGAATAGATTTGCATATTTTTTACCCAAAGCCCATACACAGTGAGACATAGGAGCCAGCTATCAACAGAGAAGCAACGGAAAGATGTCACAGAAAGGAGTTAAAATATTTTAATAAAGTATATTACAAAATGTATTAATGACACAAATGCTGCCAGAAAATCTAAAGTTTCCCCAAAATTTATGTAACTATGGCTCGGCTGACATCTGCGTTCGGGGATTCTGTTCTCCTCTCTGCATAAAAAATGTGGAGAGAAAAGTGCTGCAAGCAGCACTTTTCTCTTCGCTTTTTTCATGCGGAAACCATACAGACCCCATTATAATCTATGGGTTCCACAGGTTTCCTAAGGTGACACTGGGTTCACACTAGCGCCCGGAGTCCGTTCTGTGGTTTCCCACTTCTGCATGCAGAAGACAGAAACCTGTCAGACCAGGACTGGCCGTGTGTGCCAGTGAGCGTTTTATGCTCTCCGCCGCGAAACCATTTTTTTTAAATCGGACACAGAGTACTGCATGTCCGACTCTGTGTCCGGTTTAAAAAAACAGGTTTCGCAGTGGAGAGCATCTGTATCAGATGATGGTATCTCTCCTGGCTCCAAATCAAAACTCGGGATCTCTTCCGGTTCAAATACGGGATCTCTCCCAATTCCAAATCCGAATATGGGATCTCTCCCGCTTCCAAATCCGAATATGGGATCTCTCCCAGTTCTAGATTCAAGGAATGGATTTCTCCAAACCCTTCATCCTGGACCTCATCACCATCGAAATCCAAGGCCAGTTCTGTAACCCAGGATGGGATTTCTCCAGGTTCTACATCTAATGTCAGGACCTCCCCCAGCACTTCATCCCAGAATAGGAACTTTTCAGTATCTTCATCCCAGTACAGATTGCCTTCAGGCACGGTCCCGCAGCACATTTTGTGCATGACAGATAGCAGGATCTCTCTTGGCTCTATATCGCAGAACGACATCTCTGTCACTCCCAAATCGCAGTATAACAGACTCCTCAACTCCCACTCTCTGCAACACAGTATCTCGAAGTCACTTCACTGTGTAGGCCAGGGGTCGACAACTCCTGGCACGCAAGGCATATTTTGCTGGCACGACAGCCAGCCCGCAACCTTCATGCACTAAATTGAGAGAGAGCATCCCTTCAGTGCTCTTCTAGAGCTGAAGTATAGGACACGCCCCCTTCTCTCACTGCCCACCAATCAGAGGTGAGCCTCTCACTGCACAGGATAAGGGCTCCCTGGACCTGCTGCTACATGTGAGGAGGAGCTCCTGCCGTCTGCAGCTCTGAAGAGGAGAGGAAGCTGAGCAAAGTGAAAGTAAAAATAACACCAGGTACGTGTGTTACTAACTATTCTTATTAATGTCAGGCATTTGGGGTTATTACTTTAGTTTTAGTAACTCCATGTGCCTCACATTAATAGCAGTTAACCCCACCATGTCCCTCACATTAACCCCAGTGTGCTTCACTTAAGTGTTACTAACATGTGAGACATATGGAGGTACTAATAAAGGATCTATATAATGAAGATATTCACTTATTACCTCCATATGTCTCACATATCAGTGTCCCTTACGTAAAGCACACAGGGGGTTAATGTGAGGGACATGATGGGGTTAACTGCTATTAATATGAGGCACTTGGAGTTGCTAAACTGTAATGTACATGTCCAGACTCTTTATCTTCAACTATGTATATAAGTACAGACCTATACATTTCTAAGGACCTGTATATACAGCCATTCTTTTTGTGGCTGTGTATCTGGGTCAAATTGAAGAGCTTAAAATTACAGAGCAGGTCCTATATCTGTCCTATACATCCCCTATATCTGTCTGCATTTGTGGCCCTGTCAATTTTTAATGTATAGGTCAGTGAAGACCACATCCATGCCATTTGTGTGCAGGAGGCCTAAGGCTGAGGCACCACGTTGCAGAAATGCAGCGTTTTTGTTGCAGATTTTGCTGCGGTTTATTTCGACCAAAGCTAAAAATGGCTACAGAAGGAATGGGAAATATATAGGCAGCTTCTATTTTCTGCTCAATCCACTCCTGGCTTAGGCTCAGAAAAACGCAGCAAAATATGCAACAAAAAAAGCTGTGTTCCAACAACGTGGGGGCCTCAGCCTTAGGCTAAAGCCCCACGTTGCAGAAACAGCTTTTTTTTTTTGTTGCAGATTTTGCTGTGTTTTTTGAGCCAATGCCAGGAGTGGATTGAGCAGAAGGGAGAAGTATAAGAAGCTTCCTATATATTTCCCCATTCCTTTTCTAGCCATTCTTGGCTATGATGGAAAAAAAATGCAGCTAAATCTGCAACAAAAAATTTTTTTGTAATGTGGGGCCCCAGCCTTTGTGTGATTCTATTGGGTGGTGACACTGTAACTAGATGCAATTATAGCCAAATCCAGTTCTTGGGCACCAGTGTGGTCACTTTGTTGAAAGTGTGACACCCATTAATTCCTGGCTGGGGTTTTGCTGTTACTGCACCACCAGGAACTAAAAGTGACTGAAATTAATCTGCGTTTCACTTAGGGAGCGTTCACACTACCGTCTGTGTCCAACAGCTAGTGTCCGCTGCTAATGTCTGTTCAAAATCTTGTGCGGACATTAGCAGCGGACACCGACTGTAGTGTGAACGCTCCCTTACAGAATACTGAAGTTACTAACAGCCGAGGACTGGATGGAGCATACAGGTACATTGTGTGTCAGTTCTTTACAGGTATGACCTCGCTCTGCTCCCAGTCACATACATTACCACTAATTGTGGGTTACGCATGTACTTACATTGCTTCTAATGGAAAAGTGGTAAGTGCATGTGGCTGGGAGCACAGAATGACAGCACCCCTATGTTTATGCTATATGACTTTAGTGTAGTGTTGTCGGCTTTACAATTATTGCCCGGTGCTCCGAGGACCTCATCTTTGATTTTTTAACTTAAATTGGCACACCGAACAAAAAAGGTTGCTTACCCCTGGTGTAGGCGATGTATAATCCACGCTTTTTGGATCACGTGAGTTGTATCAGCCAATAGCAATGCGCATCTGTTCTGTGCGCCTGCTTTAGTTGGTTTCCCGCCTCTCGGGTTGCAGAGCCATTCATGAGCCATTCATAGTCTGTGCACTAGTGTACTTGACAGTCAGTCAGGTACGTCCTTCTCCACAGCAGCTCCTATAGTGCTGTACAGTGTGAGCGGAGAGGAACGCCCCCTCCCCTCCTGATAATACTCGTCTATGGACGAGCACTGCGAGCATTCCTCTCTGCTCACACTGTACAGCGCGATAGGCGCTGCTGTGCAGGAGGACGTTCCTGATAGACTGTCAGGAACGCCCTTCTGACTGTAAAGAGCTAAGGTACCAGTACCGATAGCTCTTTACCTGGGGCACAGATTCGGAAAGTCAACCGTGCACTGAATTCAGCTTTCCAGCGGTATATAACACCACATGTGCCCAGACCCATGAAAGGTCCTCTTTAAGTGAAATAGCACTGTGGGAAATACTCCAGCGGAAATACATTGCAGTTTTACCCACAGCGACTTTCTGCTTCTATTATACATAGATATAATTGACATGCCCCAATTTCCAAAAACGTGACAGTTTTGTAAATTGCTGTGTGTATTTTTCTGCAATGTGTGAATGGCATTCGCTAGAATCCCATTCACATTTCAGAGACAATGTGAAAAAATTCCAACTGTGCTGGAATCAGTGGAACAGCGACTATTAACTTTCACAGATCAGGAGGTCCCTTGCACAAGTTTTCAAACCTACTACAACTGGCTTAGGTTTCTGCTATAGGTTTTCTGTGGCTGACTTTCATGCGTAATGGATTACTAAGGGCCCCTTCCCACGGTGTAAGCGCGCCGCTCATTTAGACACGTATACACGTGTCTGATTGCGGCACTTCAAAACAGAGCCCACTCATTTCAATGGGAAGCTTCCCATTGAAATCAATGGGCTCTGTTTTGAAGCGCCACGCTCGGACACGTGTATACGTGTCTAAATGAGCGGCGCGCTTACATCGTGGGAAGGGGCCCTAAGAACAAAGCATGCTACAGTATGGGAATTTTTGGGTGCTTTATATCTGTGTGAACAAAGAACAGAATTGGGGAAAATGTATTGCTCTAGGCTGAGTTCACACAGTTTTTTTGGTCAGGAATTTGGTCAAGAATCCACCTCAAAATCAGTCTCCAAAAAAGCCTCCCGATAGAACTCTATTGGTTTTGGAGGCTGATTTTGAGGCAGATTCCTGACCAAAAAACGTTTTTTTTTCCGCTAGCAGAAAGAAAGCAAGCTGACCTTTCTTCAGGTGGATTCTGCCTGAAAAAAACAATGGGAGTCATTGGAAGGCTTAAAACCGCTAGCTTAAAAAAACGCTAGCAGTTTTTTCAAGGTCCATACACTGTGCTGAAGGAAAAAAAAACAACTAAAAACTCCTAAAAAGTCAGAAAAAACAACAAAAAAAACATGTAAAAAAAAAACTTGAGAAAACAATTTCCTAACTCCTGAAGCAGAATTTTACACGTATTTTGACGTGTTTTTTTTTTTTTTTTTTTTTTTACACGTGTAAAAAAATGTCATTGAAGTCAATGGGAGTCTTATTTTTACACATGTATTTTTTACACGTGTATTTTGCCAAAATGAGCACGCATTTACTCAGTGTGAATGGACCCTTGGGATATGTTCACAGTTTTTTGCAGGCTTTAAAAAAAAAAAAGCTTCAGGAATTAGGAAATGTTTTTGTATTTTTCCATGTGGTTTTTTTTTTTTTTTAATTTCTAGCGAGGATTTTGAAGAAAAAAATCCACTTCAGGAATTAGGAAATGACTTTTTTTTTTACATGTTTTGTCGTGTTTCTTTTCTGACGTTTTTTGAGGTGTTTTTAGTTTGTTTTTTTCCTTCAGCAGTGTATGGACATTGAAAAAACTGCTAGCGTTTTTTTAAGCTAGTGGTTTTACGTCTCCCAATGACTCCCATTGGTTTTCTCAGGCGGAATCTGCCTGAAAAAAGGTCAGCTTGCTTTCTTTCTGCTAGCGGAAATTTTTTTTTAGCGGATCCTATAGAAGTCAAATGGGAGGTGCTTTTTGGAGGCGGATTCCGCATCAAAATCTGGACCAAAAAACTCTTGTGAACTCAGCCTAAGGGGCCCTTCACACAGAGTATACGCTGGCTGATTCTGAACGTGTAAACGTTCCGAATCAGCGTAATTTAAAACAGATCCCATTGCTTTCTATGGGAGCCGGCATACGCGCGCTCCCCATAGAAATGAATGGAAAAAAGCAGCCCATTCATTTCTATGAGGAGCGCACGCATACCGGCTCCCATAGAAAGCAATGGGATCTGTTTTAAACGCCGCTGATTTGGAACGTTTACACGTTCAGAATCAGCCAGCGTATACGCTGTGTGAAGGGGCCCTAAGATAGATCATGTGTTTTTTTTACCTCTAGCTGAAAAAAAAAAAAAAAAAAAAAATCAGGAAAAAAAAACTGCTACTGACTCCCATTTTTCTATTTTTTTCTTTTTATTCATCTTTAATTCAATTCCACATAAAACGTACAACTACTTTTCATTCACTACATATATAAAAACAGGCAAAGGTTATTTACATCAAGAGTATTACGTATTGCTTCTCTAAAATAAAAAACAAACCACAAAACACTGTCTTTTTCTTAGCCTTTCCCCCACACAGTGTAAAACATGCTGCTGATTTTCTGAGTTCTCCTGAAAACCGATGAGGCTACGCGCACCCAAAATTGTGCGGTTTTTGCTGAGGTTCACCTGCAGTAAATGCTGCAGATGTCCTACAGCTTTCAAGAGGAAAGGCAGCAGAAAAAAACTATCCAGAAATGTCAGGAACATTGTCAGGACCTCTCTAAGAAGAAAGTCTCATCCACACTTAGCAGTTCATTCTGGTATATTTGGGTTTGTAAACATGATAGTCTAGAAGTGATAATTGCTGTATCGCTCCATAGTCCTCCTCCATGTCAGCACATAAGTACAAATCATTTAGAGGAGATTACGAGCTCTATGTCCTGCTGTATAGCTCCAACAAGGTAGCCGCTGCGTGCATACGGTAGAAGATCCCAAAAGGAAGACAAATGTTGCTAATGATGGCCCATAGTGTGAAACCATAAAATTTTATTTCTAAACTACTGTCCAGTCGTGTCTGAGCTCCAAAGGCCGACATAATCCAGAACTGTGGGAAGGAAGCAAGAAAAGATTTAGTGGAGAAATAGGACAAGGACGGCAAAAACATTGAAGGGGTCAGGATTAGGCAGAACTTGCAGATCAGTGGTGACCTGACTGCTCAGACCCCAATCGGTCAATGGAAGTGCAGAACCTCAGCTCCTACCTTGTCCCCTCTTCTAATCAGTGGGGGTCTGAGTAGTGGCATCCTCACTGACCTGCAAACATCTGTTTCATCCTTGCCTTCCAAAATGCATATAGTTTTTGCTTTTCTGTTAATGAGAGCCTGTTTTTTCAGGATGAGTGCTTTTTCTCAGTGGGTTCAGTTTTACTGTAGGTATACTGTATATCACTAATTTTATTAACTCTTTCTGCAGCAAAGTATCAAAAAATAGAAAGGGAAATTCCACTTTTTTTTTTTTTTTAAAAGTTTGTCTTGCTCAACGAGTAGCATAAATAAATGGTTACCTTTATTTTGCAGGTAGGTAGAATTATGGTAATGCCATATTTATACTGTAGAATTTACTATTTTTTTCCATAAAAATATATATGCTTTATTTTTGTAGAGAAAGCTATATTTTTATTAGTAGAATTTTTATTTATTTTTTAAACATCTATACAATATCACTTGTTATTCCATTTATTTGGAAGAAAGGTGGCAAAAATCCTTTACAGAATATATTAGTCACAGAAATCTAATGAGGTGGATAGACAGTGTTTTTTTTAAGTCTTTACATAATATAGCATTTTTATAGAATAGTTAATAGATATGTTGTTCTACTAAGGAGCTTGACTACCGGGGAGCCAAATCATAAGTACAATACACTGCCGTACTTAGGCTGACAGATATAATATGCTGCAATGTATAACACAGGCAAGCATCACATTAGACCCTGCCTCTTGCAGAATATAATTGGTGTATGATTATTACAGATCGCGCTTTATTAGATCCCCTGCTGCCATAAGGACACGAGTGCAATGCTAGGTGCCGATAGGGTGCACACTTCCTCTGTTGCACCCTTAGGGTAAGTTCTCCCGGGTTTTTTTTGTCAGGATTTTGAGGCCGTATCCGACCTAATCCTGACCAAAAAGACTGCTCCCATTGAAATCAATGGGAGCCATTCAGTTTTTTTCTGGGAGCAGTTTGTTCCGGCTCCCGGAAAAAAGAAGCGAGATGCTCATTCTATCAGGTGGATCCGCCTCGCAACATCCGCCTGAAGACACTCCCTCCCGATTAGGCCTATTCATTTGGGCTTAATCCAGAACGGAGTGCGTAACTGGATGCTGAAGCAGTGCACTGGCATCCATTCGGATCTACCCGTATTTTGGTCCGGAACCTGAGGCAGCCTCCGCCTCAGGTTCCGAACCAAAAAACCCTGTGTGAACTTACCCTTAGATGCCACAACTACTATAGTTGATGCAGGAAGGGGTTTTAAATAACAGACAAGATTATATATCTGATTACTTACTATTATGTTAGTGAGAAAGAGAAACAAGTACACATCTTTCATGGTTTTTCTTTTCTTGAGGTGACGTTCGATGTGAACTTTTATTCTTTCTCCTCTCGTCATTCTCCGGTTTACATTCTTTGATGCACCTGTAGGGGATTGTGTTCTGGATATATGTTCGTACTGTCCCGTAGGGCTAGAGTTCAATGATCTAATAGATCTGAATGATACATGAGGTGGAAGACGATGCAACCCTTTAATGATGAAAGCATTCTGTACAGTGTGCTGAATGATCATCAGGATTGAATAACTAAGGGTTAATCCACACAAAAAGCTGAAGGGTTGTGTAGACACCATGGCTATAATAGAGTAATAGGAGATGGCATATTGGCCTAAGGTTGCTCCAACTAGTAGAGCCATGTCCAGAGTACGACTCGGGTTCTTCTCATTGCACATTTGTCTCTTGTCTAATCTGAAGATAATAATACCTACTACATTAGCCAGGCTCATAACAGTAAGACTGACTACGTGAAAAATGTAGAAGGTTGTCAGTGACAGCCAGTGCTTAAGATGGTTATCCCTACCTACTTCATACACGATGAACATGGCTAGACCGATTACCATAGTGGTCAGACCAGAGAAGAGTCCCATAAAGGGTATTTGTCGACGAACTCCTGGTCCTATTCCATGGCAGTAGGAAGCATTTTCATCAATCTGACGTCCTACATTCTTCCACATGACATATATCATAGCGGCAGCGAACAGGTTATACTCAATGTTGAAGGGGTACAAGTAGGCAAACACTGTGGTGTTCATGCACCGTGACTTGCATCCACATATGAACGTATTTTCATATCCATCTGGAAAGGCAAAAAAAAAATTGTATAACTAGATTGTCTGACACATGCACATATAGTCTACTGTCATTGTGTCATGTTCTGTTAAATTATTTTGTGAACTGTACTGTGACCTACGGCTGGGTTCACACATCCCGTCCCTGAATCCACTTGAAAAATTTTTCAGGCAGAAGCCCGTCAGACCCCATTACAGTCTGAGGTCCACAGGTAACCCACTTGAAGCAGATTGAGTTTCCATTTTTTGGGTACACGAGTGGACCTGAAGAATGGAAAGCCGCGTGCAGATGTGAACCTAGGGTAAGATGTATGTACCTTCTTCATGGACAGTACTGTTTATTTCTTCAGAAAAATTTCCACTGAGATGCTTCTGTAGTTCATCAGCGTGATGGCTGGACTCTTCAGCAACTGCAATGATCCACATGGTCAGATTAACAGACAACAAGACCATCAGAAAACACCTGCAGTGAGTAAAATGAGAGCCATGATTATTACCTATTATAGATCAATAGGTGATGAGCGAACACTGTTCGGAACAGCCGTTCCGAACAGCACGCTCCCATAGAAATGAACGGACGTAGCCAGCATGTGGGGGATTAAGCGACCGGTCGCCAGCAAAGTCTACGTGCCAGCTGCTTCCATTAATTTCTATGGGAGCGTGCTGTTTGGAACGGCTGATCCGAACAGTGTTCGCTCATCTCTATTGACTACATATAGGGCTAGTTGCATCATTAGCAGGGTATCAGAATAGAATCACAACAGAATTGACAGACTTATCTTTTTGTATTTCCAGCTAGACTCCGTCTAAATGCAAACATTTGGCTCAAATTTGAGACTTGCTAGACAAGTAAATGTGGCTTAGCAGGAAAAGGAGGTATGTCAAAATGCGACAACATGCAGAAAATTCTAGATTCTTGAATTTATTTAAAAAAATGAAATCACTCATTTTCTTAGATTTATTTTATTCTATTTTCTGTACATGTTTGTATGGGCTGTCATTTTGCTTCAGCTTCTTCTCTGTTAACAGTATTTAGTAAACTGAGGTAATAACATTTCTCAAGCCAATGTCAACTCAGTTGGGGATTGTGACTGCCCCAGGGATATGGATAACTATATATTTTTTTTTTAATACAATTTATCAAGGAGTTGAAGTCAAGCTGTGAACAATAGGGGAGTCTCTGTTTTGGACAACAAAATAAACCTAAAACTATCCCATATTGAATATAAAACCTTACAAAGAACTTCTATAGAGGTAACATTAAAGGCAGTCAGCATGAACCCAGAGTTTCAAACCAACCCTGCACATAGTTTAAGGGCCCCCTAACCCACCTGTATTTTCCCCTTGTGAATCAGTTCTCCCATTGGCAAGATATTCTTTGGGACAGTGAGGGTATTACTGTCCACTTTTTAGAGCAACAGCAACACATGTGATATCTCAGCAACGGCAGCACCGATTTACAAGGGGAAAACAGATCTAAATTCATACGGATAAAAATTAATCTGGGTTAACAGGCACGGTTCTGGTGACAGACTCCCCTTAAATTTTAGGGGTAGGTTTCACCCTACTTATATAACCACTTTTCTCTGCTATCCCTATGTCATATTTACCAAAAAAAAAAAAAATTGGGTGTGGTATCGTATAACCACACATTAGCACAAACAGTAACCAAAGTTTATTCGAGCTTAATTAAAAACAAATACAAAAGACTTTATGAAATTGAATCATCCCAAATAGTAAAGGTAGTGCAAGTGCCAGAACCACATAATATACTGTAAATATCTGTATGTCATACCAAAACTGCATGTTCTTGCATAATATGTTCACGTGATCTTAAACTGCACCCTATTTTTAAATTAAAGCTTAAAAGGGGTCGTCCAGGAATTACAATTTTTTTCCTGGAGGCTGGAGAAGGTGAAAAAACAAAAAACCATACTCCTTTCCCTGGCACTCCAGTGTCCCAGGCCACTGTCCGGTCCCGCTGTATTTCAGGGCTTATTCTGACAGAATACCTCACTACAACTGACTGCTGAGGCCAATCCGTGGCCTAAGGAAAGTACCCAGGTGATCACAGGTGATGTATGTGAGTGACAAAAACTTCTGCTGGAAATCTGCTGTTGCGTCGTTGGATCAGACAGCATTGGAGGACACTGGGGACAGGTATGTTTGGGTTTTTTTTCACCCTTCCCAGCTTTCCAAAAAAAATAAAAAATATTTAATGGACAATCCCTTTAAAGGGATTGCCTGGGGTTACAGAATCAGATTTTGGGGGAATTTGTGCTCTTAGTAGTCCAATTGAAAGACTGAGCTGCAGAGATTTGCAATACCAGATATATCCTCTGCAAAAATTATGAGGCTGTACCTGGTAAACAATGAAGGAAAACACCAAAAACCAAACACTGCTGCTGAAGTGATAGATGGATGCCAGGAATCAGACCCCACTGATCTAATATTGAAGGCTGTCGATTTTATAGACCCAGAATACTCCTATCAAGAGTCATTTCTTTTGTTTATTCATAATTTGTAGAATTTACCTGGTAGCATTTACATATATCTGGACACAATGTTTGCAGCACATCCAGAGAAAGCAAGTCTAAAATAAAATAAAAGGCACGTTATAGGGTAAATAAACATATAGCACTAATTCTTATAACACAAAGCCTAAAAATTATATTACTATAAAAATCCCTACCGGTATTTATGTTTATTTACTTTCATATATATTTCAGCGAAGGGGAGGAGGAATTAGATTTTCAAATTTATTAAATTTTAAAATTTTTTCTGGTTATACATTTTTCAGTCCCTCTAGGACTTTCACGGTATGGTAAAATGCCTGTATAACAATTATAGTACACCAAAAGTAGGCCACAATTGTTATATTACTTTGGCAGCCCTGGGAGCGACCAAACATCTTTCTCGATCTTAACATGTGGGGGCCCATTTGGAAGGGGGGTTGAGTGAAAACACTTGAGGGGCTAAGTGCCTGCAATCAATGTCAATCAAAAACTGTGCTGAAAAATTCGGCTTATACTCGAGTATATACGGTAATTGCCCGGTACCATTCAGTATACTGTGGATAGAGCCCCCACAGATTGTACTTGGGTGAGCCCAGATTTTCAACAAGATCATGTGGCCAGACAGCGCCCATGGTGTTCAAGATTAACACACTGATGCAGATATAGATGATCTCACCTGTACAGTTACAAAAAAGGCCTGAATGAGAAGATGGATAATTATTACCGGCGTTGCACAGTCCACTTGCCCAGATGCAAATCCAATTTTAAAAAATAGCATAATAAGTGTGCCACATCCAAATAGAATGATTCCCCCTGCAAAGATAATGATACAGCATATAAAGAAAATAAATCTATAAACATGAACTAGACCTCAGGCACATGCAACTTGTGACCAAAATCAAACTGACGAGTCACAGCCGCATAAAGTCACAGGTTGGAGCATGACACTATACACAAATCATAGATGCAATTTGCATGGCACATTTGTATTACAACACAAGTCAATGTGTAACCTTAGCCTAAAGTGTGCCGAAATATAAAACTTTCAAATTCGCAAATTTATAGTTCAGATAATAGTAAACTCTAATGTATTTTTATTAAAGAAGAGTGCCTGTTCCTTCACTTATTCCTCCTTTTGCTTCTGATCATCAAATCTAGTCATAGAAGTCTATTTAACTTTTAGGCAGCAGGCAATAGAAGTCTATGGAGATGGCAGGGAGGAGGAGGACAGCTCCTGAAGGCAGAGAGGTTGCAGAATGATAAGAACTTCCTTTGGACTATACAGTGACAGTTTTATCCCACAACATATATCTAGATGTATCCCTCTGCCCTTTGTCCTCCTTCCATACTCCCTTCTTCATAGATTCACTTCTGTGTTGAAACCCAATCAGTGAATACAGACAGTGCTTGAGGCCTGGTTCACATCTTTGTTTGGTAATCCGTTCAGGGAATCCGCATGAGGACCCCCCACTCCTCCGAACGGACTACTGAACACATTAGCAAGCGGTGAACAGTGAAAGCACACGGACCCCACAGGCTATAATGGGGTCCGTGTGCTTTTCGCTCTCTGTCCTCATGGAACATGCGGACAGAAAAGTAGTTCACGATCTACTTTCCTGTCCGCATGACTTGTACGGACACCGCGTGGAAAGCACACGGACCCCATTATAGTCTATGGGGTCCGTGTGCTTTCACTGCTCACCACTTGCCAGTGCATTTGGTAGTCCGTTCGGGGAAGGGGGGGGGGGGTTCCCCATGCAGATTCCCCAAACGGATTACCGAACGCAGATATGAACCAGGCCTAAGACTTTTGCATCTGTTAGAAAAGTAAACAGACAATTTTTTTTTTTTTTAATATTACAATGAATGGAGATGGATGTAGATGGAGGGCGCTTTGTCTGCAGATGTCATTCTGATGGCATTTCAGTCCATTTTCTGATCCTATACCAAATCAGAGCAGCAGCGTTCAATAATTGAAGTGTGAACGTAGCAAAACAAACATGGCAATAGCAAATCAAATTAAACAGTTGAACCTCACTAGCAAAATTGTAAATGCAACATCATTCATGTATATTGGTTTCGGTCTCTAAGTGGCATAGTAACTTGTATTGGTTTCAACACAAGGTGGGGCAACTTTAACTTTTTAAGTAAAGGACAGAACATTGGCCATGTCAGAAATTATCTGTCCATCTCACAGATTTCACTCCCAGACTGTTACTTAACACAGTCTCGGAATGCTAGTCTGTGCGGCCTCACCCCGGCTCACCCTGCTCCATCCACATTTGCACAATAATACACACTTATGAGAAATAGCCTGGAATTAATGTTTCACTCATTAGTGACCTGGAGCCACACCCTCGTACATAAATGCCACCATCCTAAGGCTTCACACAGGGCATTTTTTGCCACGTGTTTGGTTTTTTTTGGCAAAAACATGGTGAACGCAGCTTAAACTACACAACCAGTTAATCTATAATCAAGAAATTAATTGAAAACACTGTCAACCTGGCCTAGTAAGCTTTGGGACCAGAGTATTATTTAAAGGGAGTCTATCATCTCAGTGGTTAGCACTGCAGCCTTGCAGCGCTGGTGTCCTGGGTTCCAATCCTGCCAAGGACAACATCTGCAAGGAGTTTATATGTTCTCCCCGTGTTTCCGTGGGTTTCCTCCGGGTACTCTGGTTTCCTCCCACACTCCAAAGACATACTGATAGGGAATGTAGATTGTGAGCCCTATATGTGACAGTGACTGTCAATGTCTGTAAAGTGCTGCGGAATATGCTGGGGCTATACAAATAAGCATAAATATAATTTGAAAAACTAATTTTCAACTAAAGCTTTAAAGTTTTTTATGCTATTAAACAAGAATAAGCATGTAAAATTTAAAAATCAGACTTTTCATTTTTATTCTCCTTGATCTAAACAAAAAATACCCTGCAAAAAACAAAAATAAAGCCCTGTGTGTAATGGGGAAAACTAAATTATTTGAATAACCCAAAGTTATAGTCCTCAATAGCGCATGTATGAATAAAACCCAAAAATGTGTCTGGTCCTGAACCATCGGTCCAGTCCAAAAGCGGTTAATAGGCAATCAAAAAGAAATATGTCCGACTGTGTCCGATTTTTAAAAAAACGGATTTGTGGCGGAGAACATAAAACGCTCATTGCTGCTCACGGAATGAATGAATGGGTATGAAAGTCCTGCAGGTTTCCATCTCCTGCCTCTGTTTTTTGCAGAAAACAGAAACCTACAGAACGGAGACCGGGCGTAGATGTGAACGAGCCTTGACAGATGCTCATTTTGCACATCAGTGGCACCATTTATGAACATGCTTCCCCATCCTTTATTTCTGCATAAAAAGATAATGCACATTGTAATTAAAATAATACCAAACAACATTCAGTAAAAGTGTATACAATTGTACAAAGTCACTGACCTCTCATCCATGTTGGTCCGGCCTGACAGTCCCTAAAGAGAATAGAATTCTTCTTCTTCCTGCTGAAATGCATTTGAAAAAACATCCACAGAATGCAGACTACCATCACGGTGGACAGGAAGATGAGAAAGTCAAGCTCATAGATTTCATCAGATTCAGTGAACACACAAGTCGCCAAAGCACCGTTGAAGAGTAAGACATTGGAGCCCACAAGACCGGAAAGGACCCGGCCACTTTTTTTCCAGTCATCTTTCTTTCTCAATGTTGTATCAGGATTGAGGTCTTGTAGTTGTTCATTCAATGGTTGCAGTTCTAGGTGCATTGCCATGGCGGTTGGGTTAGTTGTTAATTTGTAGATATATGTTGAGTAGCTTTAGTCTTCAATGGTAATATTGGTGCAAGGTTCCAATGGCTGCTTTATATTGCCGGATTGTACTACAATTTCTCATGACTCCATGTGTCCTTGTGTACTTGGGCACATTATTGTGAATCCAGCCATTTATATGGTCAATTCATTCAAACATGCAGCAGAATAATATGTGGATGTGAACATTAGTCCTGGGACAGAGATTTCAGAGGAGTCACCTATAATATAAGGTAGTGTAACAAAAAACCAAAATAGTGTTAGGGTGCATGCACACTGAGTAACGCCGGGCGTGTATGAGAGCCGTACACGCCGGCATTACAGCAGACTGCCGAACACTTCCCATTCACTTCAATGGGAGCGCTCGTAACAGCGGCGTTTACGAGCGCTCCCATTGAAGTGAATGGGAAGTGTTCGGCAGCCCTGCTGTAACGCCGGCGTGTACGGCTCTCATACACGCCCGGCGTTACGTAGTGTGCATGCACCCTTAGAGTAGAACGTGTATAAGGGGGAATTCACACGTAGGAATTTCATGCTGAATTGGCTGAGGTCCAAATTTCAAATTAATTCCATACTGACTAAAAAGGGTTTTTTAAAAAAGTTTTACTCCAAACTCCTACATATAAGCACTCCCACTTTGTGTCCGTGCAAAAAAAAAACAACGGTTTCCCCCGGAGAAGCTTCACACGGACACCAGCGGTTTATTTAAAAACCCATTCAAATGAATGGGTTTTAAAAACTGACCTCCGGGAAGCCGTCCCCAATCCAGTTTCTCTGGGGAATAGGACAGAGACCCAACGGGCGGACACAAGTGTGAATGCCCCCTTAGGCTGGTCTTACACGACCGTAGTGGTTTTTGTGGTCTGCAATTTGTGGATCCGCAACACAAATTTCACTCTAAAAACTCATTCCGCAGACGTCCGCAAAGTGCATCCGCAACGTTCTGTGTGTATCAGTATTTTGCGGATCCGCAAAAAACAAAACATCACAAAACACACATATTGACATCCGCAATTGTAGATACACACTGAATAGGTGTTGTGTGTATCTGCAAAAATGCACACGCCCATAGACTTCTATTGGACCTTCCATGCCGTGCAAGCACGGCCATTACGGACATGTGGTATACTGTCTGGCCCACGGTTGTGGCGCGCCACACCACGGACAAAAACTACGGTGGTGTAAGAGGCCTCATAGAAAACTATGGGACCATAGATGGTCCGCAATTTTAAACCTGCAATTGTGGACCATATGCGGTGTAAAACTACGGTCGTGTAAGATCAGCCTTAGGGGTAATGCTTTTGCTGCTAGCAGAGTACTGCAACTTTTTTGTTTGCATGTCTGTTGCAGCCATGTTAACGTACACTTGCATTTTTTGTTCACCTCTTTGTAATTTGCCTATTGCCTGTAATAGAAGCATTGTTGTTTCTCATTACACTGCATTGCATTAGCATTGCAGTGTATTGAATTAGTGATCAGAGCCCCTGGGGGTTCAAGATCTAAACGTTTAAAAATAAAAGTAAAAAAATTAAACTAAACAATGAAACATTTAAATCCCCCCCTTTCCTTAGAAAACCTATAAACGTGCATAAACAAACACACACTAAGTATCTCTGTCTCCGAAAAAGTCTAACATCTCAAGGAAAACTATAGAAATTCCCCAAAATGATATAAAGAAAAAGTACATCTGGGCTCAGGGGGAAAAAAAAACAAAAAAAAAAACACTTGATGCATCCCTGCATATGGAAATATATACAAAAGTTCTAGGTTTCAGTATAGGGTGACACCAAAAGTTTTTTTTGTAAAAGCTTTTTTTTTTTAAACTGAGTTAAAATATATAAAAAAAATACTATATACATTTGGTATCGCTGCAATCATATCACAGAATACAGATGAAGTGTCATTTTGGCTGCATAATAAATGTAAAGACAAAGCCTGTAGTAAATGCAGTTCTCTAATTCCACCCATTTCAGGTTTTTTTTTCCCAATTTCACAATAAATGAAATGGACAATTATGAAGTACAACTTGTCCTGCAAAAATTAATCCCTCACATGGGTTTGTGAACAGAAAAATAAAAGTTATAGCTTTTGGAAGGAAGTGTGTGTGTGGGGGGGGGAGATTTGGAGTCAAAAAAGAATATTGACAAATGGCTATGGCATTAAAAAGTTTTTGAAAAAATGTTATAAAAATGCAAAGTTTTAAAGGTTTTCTCTAATCGTCTTAGTGCAGACAACCTGCCACAAAAGTTCTGCTTCTCCTTCATTTGAATATGGGACAGATGCTTCATTTTCCGCTTGCGTACAACAGAAGTATCCTGCCCAATATTAGCAGATTCTACCCAAACCACCCACTGAAGTGAATGGGAGTAGGAAATGTTTGTTGGATTTTGCATGGCAGGTCATAATCCCCCATGTGAATTTACCTAACCCTGTGTGTACACCCCAGTAATATTGTGATATTGTAACCTCTGTTGAATATAATTACTCAGGCCAGGCACAGAATGACCCAAACGCAGATGTGAACAGAGCCTAACATTGTTTTAATTTTATGGTATTCATTGCAGTATATAGATTTTACTAATTTTTGTTTTTGTGATGCCGCTGACATGAATAATCTATTAATTTGTGTGTGAGCTTCTGTCTTTCTCTCTATTATTTGTCCAGACAAGCTTAGTTACCTCCCCCGCACTTACACACAGCACATCTTACCTGCACTTGACTAAACCTGAACAGAGGGTGTGTTGGTTTTTTATAGCGTGCACTTGATTGCTCCCACATGAGGTAGAGCTGCAGCCAAAGTATCCTATTGAATTTTTGCATGATTTGGTTGTTATTAGGTTTCATTATATGTATAAAGATTTTTAGATACTTTTTACTTTAACCCATTTCCAACTCACCACACCGAGTACCTTAACTTTTTTTTTTTTTTAATTGTCACACCATACAAAATAGGTTGCCTACTCTTTGTGTATATGGGAAGAATATGCAAATCTGACTTCCATGATGTAATTAGGAAGCCAGTGCCTCAGGCATGCACACCAATAGAGGGCGCTGACTGAGAATGTGCAAGTCTATCTTCCATGATGTAATTAGGAAGACAGAGTCTCAGTCAAGACATCCAATAGAGGGCGCTCCCTTTAACATCATGCTGACTTCAGAGGCCTTACAATGATGTTGGGATTTTACCAGATACAGTCTCTCAGCCAAGGACAGCTGTTTTGATGTATTTGCATCTCATCAGCTTGGCGCAGAGAGGTCTTCCTAATTACATCATGGAACACAGACTTGCACATTCTCAGTCAGCGCCCTCTATTGGTGTGCATACTTGAGGCACTGGCTTCCTAATTACATCATGTGTAGACATAGCCTACTTCTCTGATGTGTGCTTCACAGCTAATTTGAATATCGTTCAAATGGTAAGTTGGGTCTGTGAAAACATTAACAAATCCAGTTGGAGTATGGCATGACGCTTAAAGATTCCCTTGTAATGATACAAATATGCCCAGAAAGGAAGACCTTTGCGTCACAATTTAACCCAAAATAACCAAAGTGTCAACAACATCTTCATTAAAAAGAGGTGTGTCATGGTTCCGACTTAATTCCATAACAGAATACAATATTTCAACCCTTAGGCTGGGTTCACACTACCTTTGTTAATGTCTAATGTTGTCTTCCATTATGGGATGACAGCAATGGACATTCACCTGTTGTAGAGAACAGTCAGAATGATTCTGTAGCTGTTCCCATTGACACTAATGTATACAACATGACGGAAGCTATCATCCATCAGGTTTGTTTACCTTTGTAACGGAAGATAAAATTGTGCATACAGGACCTGCGAGTTGTGGTTGCTATTCTGTATATCTTGGGTCCGTGAAAAGTTAAACCTACTTGTGAAAACATAGATCATGTTCTTTTTTTTTTTTTTTTTTAACACGTTTTGGCTGAGAAACACTTTTGTGGGAATATAGCCTTAATTTCGTTTCTTGGGATATGGAATGAAAAAAAAACTATTCTGGAAATTAGTTTATTGATTTAGGTTTTTCACCATGTGGGATAAATAGTGCATTACATTTATAGTATGGGTCATTGCAGTGATACCAGTTATGTCAAATTATAACACGTGATTCACCCAGATCCTCTTAAAAACTGATGCTGAACATGTTCATGTACCATTCAATCTTTACATAAAGAGGATCTATCCAGGGACATCTTAGAAAATGGCCACATTTTGGCAACATACCCTTCCTGTATTTTCATTTGTCACATTAGTTTCCTGTTTCATGTACTCAGGGCATCTCCATTATGAAAACTTGTAACGCTCTTTCCATTCTTTTTTTAATTTACCTTTATTCAGTATTTTTCCACATAAAACATATAACTCAGAATGAGTTCAACATATATAAATAATATCAACCAAAGCATATTACAAATAAGAACTTAGTCCATATTACGTTCCTCTCTAAGGCTGGGTTCATACTAGTGCTTTTATTCCCGTATTTCTTTACAGTAGGACGTGATGGTCCTCTATGACCTGCTGTAAAGTTCCAACAGGGTAGCCGCTGCGTGCATACGGTAGAAGATCCCAAAAGGAAGACAAATGTTGGTGATGATGGCCCATAATGTGAAACCATAAAAATCAACCTCTAAACCACTGTCAAATCGTATCCGGGCTCCAAATGCAGGCATAATCCAGAACTGTGAGAAGATAACAAAGAAGACTTAGTGGAGAAACAGGACAAGTAAATGATTGAAATGACTATAAATGTAAATAAACAGACAAAGCTACAAATCTTTTCAGAGCCTTATGTCAGAGTTATATGTGAAGGTGTATTCCCCCCAACATATATTTGATTTTGGTAAATGATGTATTTGTAGAGTCTATTGGTAATGTTACTTAGGATTAAATGGGGTATCTGATCATTGACTGTAGAACTATCAGTGAGAGAGAGGATGAAGTGTTTCACCACTATACCCAGAATTAAGTCACATTAATTAACCTTAATTGAGCAACAAGAAATTTCAGATAATAATGGAATTCTGGATAGGAGAGGAACTTGTGAGCGATCCATCCAGTTTGGTTAGTCTAAACTGAGAAATCCTACAGGATTATAGGGGTAAAAAGGTGGAATGGATTAAAAAAATATCATCCTACTAATATTATAAAAGTGAAAGTTTGTATGTTTGGATGTTTGTTACTCAATCACGCAAAAACGGCTCAACGGATTTCGCTGAAATTTGGCACCCATGGAGGGAGCCGACAAAATGGACCACCTGAGAGTAGTGGAGCCACTCAGCAGTTTGAAGGTTTAAACTAGCTGTGAGATAGGAAAAGGGCCTGAGCTCCAATGACACAGGGTCAACTATATCAGCGATTTGTAAAAGGCCAGCCTCAGACCACACCGTGACCGTAGCAGAAGTCAGACTGTCTGGGAGAAGGGGGTTATAAAATATATAGATACCATGGACATCAGGGAGAACCTAACACTGCAAGCAGACCAGATAGACCTAGTGAAATTAATGGGACCAAGCAGATAGGGGGAAGTGGGCTCAGGGGGAGAACTGACCCACAAGAGTGTGTTGGGATGCATAGGTACCAGCCAAAGTTTCTCAATCTCAGCCCTCTTGGTATATGCCAGCTTAGCAGCCCAAAATGGAATGCAGTGCAGGTGGGCTGCCCAATAATAGTGCAAAAGATGTGGGACAGACAGACCCCTGCACCCCCTCCCTGCCAACATGATAGAGCAGGGGATACAATGTCACTTGGCCTGCCATATGAAAGATAGCCTTCTGCAAGTTTCATAAGTCTGTCTGAGGCACCGCAACCGGGAGTGTCTCAAAAAAATATAACAGTTTCGGAAGGAGAGTCATTTTGACCGTGGCAATTCTCCCCAAGAGGGAGATGGGCAAGGACTGCCATATGTCCAAGAAGGCTCTAAGTTTGTGAATAGTTTGCCGAATACAGGGTTCCGTAAGAAGGGGATATTTGGATCCCTAGGTAGCGAATATTCGATTTCTGCCAC
Organism: Leptodactylus fuscus; assembly: GCF_031893055.1. Lineage (NCBI taxonomy): Eukaryota > Metazoa > Chordata > Amphibia > Anura > Leptodactylidae > Leptodactylus > Leptodactylus fuscus. The sequence continues at coordinate 133,108,329 of NC_134270.1, forward strand.
TGATCATAGTTCCCACGGAGGAGAGCAAGAAGATCCTGTGTGATATTAAGAGGAATTGTCTTGGTTTTCGAGGGGTTCACCCTATAGCCCGAAAGATCACTATAGACCGCAAGCAAACGCAACAAGTTAGGGAGGGTATTATGAGGGGAGGTGAGACTACATCATAAGCCAAATGGGAAACTTTAAATTTCGGACTTTGATCCCCAGGAATGGGTTTTAAATAGAGATGAGCGAACACTAAAATGTTCGAGGTTCGAAATTCGATTCGAACAGCCGCTCACTGTTCGAGTGTTCGAATGGGTTTCGAACCCCATTATAGTCTATGGGGAACATAAACTCGTTAAGGGGGAAACCCAAATTCGTGTCTGGAGGGTCACCAAGTCCACTATGACACCCCAGGAAATGATACCAACACCCTGGAATGACACTGGGACAGCAGGGGAAGCATGTCTGGGGGCATAAAAGTCACTTTATTTCATGGAAATCCCTGTCAGTTTGCGATTTTCGCAAGCTAACTTTTCCCCATAGAAATGCATTGGCCAGTGCTGATTGGCCAGAGTACGGAACTCGACCAATCAGCGCTGGCTCTGCTGGAGGAGGCGGAGTCTAAGATAGCTCCACACCAGTCTCCATTCAGGTCCGACCTTAGACTCCGCCTCCTCCGGCAGAGCCAGCGCTGATTGGCCGAAGGCTGGCCAATGCATTCCTATGCGAATGCAGACTTAGCAGTGCTGAGTCAGTTTTGCTCAACTACACATCTGATGCACACTCGGCACTGCTACATCAGATGTAGCAATCTGATGTAGCAGAGCCGAGGGTGCACTAGAACCCCTGTGCAAACTCAGTTCACGCTAATAGAATGCATTGGCCAGCGCTGATTGGCCAATGCATTCTATTAGCCCGATGAAGTAGAGCTGAATGTGTGTGCTAAGCACACACATTCAGCACTGCTTCATCAAGCCAATACAATGCATTAGCCAGTGCTGATTGGCCAGAGTACGGAACTCGGCCAATCAGCGCTGGCTCTGCTGGAGGAGGCGGAGTCTAAGGTCGCTCCACACCAGTCTCCATTCAGGTCCGACCTTAGACTCCGCCTCCTCCGGCAGAGCCAGCGCTGATTGGCCGAAGGCTGGCCAATGCATTCCTATGCGAATGCAGACTTAGCAGTGCTGAGTCAGTTTTGCTCAACTACACATCTGATGCACACTCGGCACTGCTACATCAGATGTAGCAATCTGATGTAGCAGAGCCGAGGGTGCACTAGAACCCCTGTGCAAACTCAGTTCACGCTAATAGAATGCATTGGCCAGCGCTGATTGGCCAATGCATTCTATTAGCCCGATGAAGTAGAGCTGAATGTGTGTGCTAAGCACACACATTCAGCACTGCTTCATCAAGCCAATACAATGCATTAGCCAGTGCTGATTGGCCAGAGTACGGAATTCGGCCAATCAGCGCTGGCTCTGCTGGAGGAGGCGGAGTCTAAGGTCGGACCTGAATGGAGACTGGTGTGGAGCGATCTTAGACTCCGCCTCCTCCAGCAGAGCCAGCGCTGATTGGCCGAATTCCGTACTCTGGCCAATCAGCACTGGCTAATGCATTGTATTGGCGTGATGAAGCAGTGCTGAATGTGTGTGCTTAGCACACACATTCAGCTCTACTTCATCGGGCTAATAGAATGCATTGGCCAGCGCTGATTGGCCGAATTCCGTACTCTGGCCAATCAGTGCTGGCCAATGCATTCTATTAGCTTGATGAAGCAGAGTGTGCACAAGGGTTCAAGCGCACCCTCGGCTCTGATGTAGCAGAGCCGAGGCTGCACAAGGGTTCAAGCGCACCCTCGGCTCTGATGTAGGAGAGCCGAGGGTGCACTTGAACCCTTGTGCACCCTCAGCTCTGCTACATCAGAGCCGAGGGTGCGCTTGAACCCTTGTGCACACTCTGCTTCATCAAGCTAATAGAATGCATTGGCCAGCGCTGATTGGCCAATGTATTCTATTAGCCTGATGAAGTAGAGCTGAATGTGTGTGCTAAGCACACACATTCAGCTCTACTTCATCGGGCTAATAGAATGCATTGGCCAGCGCTGATTGGCCAGAGTACGGAACTCGACCAATCAGCGCTGGCTCTGCTGGAGGAGGCGGAGTCTAAGATCGCTCCACACCAGTCTCCATTCAGGTCCGACCTTAGACTCCGCCTCCTCCAGCAGAGCCAGCGCTGATTGGCCGAATTCCGTACTCTGGCCAATCAGCACTGGCTAATGCATTGTATTGGCTTGATGAAGCAGTGCTGAATGTGTGTGCTTAGCACACACATTCAGCTCTACTTCATCGGGCTAATAGAATGCATTGGCCAATCAGCGCTGGCCAATGCATTCTATTAGCGTGAACTGAGTTTGCACAGGGGTTCTAGTGCACCCTCGGCTCTGCTACATCAGATTGCTACATCTGATGTAGCAGTGCCGAGTGTGCATCAGATGTGTAGTTGAGCAAAACTGACTCAGCACTGCTAAGTCTCTGCATTCGCATAGGAATGCATTGGCCAGCCTTCGGCCAATCAGCGCTGGCTCTGCCGGAGGAGGCGGAGTCTAAGGTCGGACCTGAATGGAGACTGGTGTGGAGCGATCTTAGACTCCGCCTCCTCCAGCAGAGCCAGCGCTGATTGGTCGAGTTCCGTACTCTGGCCAATCAGCGCTGGCCAATGCATTCTATTAGCCCGATGAAGTAGAGCTGAATGTGTGTGCTTAGCACACACATTCAGCTCTACTTCATCAGGCTAATAGAATACATTGGCCAATCAGCGCTGGCCAATGCATTCTATTAGCTTGATGAAGCAGAGTGTGCACAAGGGTTCAAGCGCACCCTCGGCTCTGATGTAGCAGAGCTGAGGGTGCACAAGGGTTCAAGTGCACCCTCGGCTCTCCTACATCAGAGCCGAGGGTGCGCTTGAACCCTTGTGCAGCCTCGGCTCTGCTACATCAGAGCCGAGGGTGCGCTTGAACCCTTGTGCACACTCTGCTTCATCAAGCTAATAGAATGCATTGGCCAGCACTGATTGGCCAGAGTACGGAATTCGGCCAATCAGCGCTGGCCAATGCATCCCTATGGGAAAAAGTTTATCTCACAAAAATCACAATTACACACCCGATAGAGCCCCAAAAAGTTATTTTTAATAACATTCCCCCCTAAATAAAGGTTATCCCTTGCTATCCCTGCCTGTACAGCTATCCCTGTCTCATAGTCACAAAGTTCACATTCTCATATGACCCGGATTTGAAATCCACTATTCGTCTAAAATGGAGGTCACCTGATTTCGGCAGCCAATGACTTTTTCCAATTTTTTTCAATGCCCCCAGTGTCGTAGTTCCTGTCCCACCTCCCCTGCGCTGTTATTGGTGCAAAAAAGGCGCCAGGGAAGGTGGGAGGGGAATCGAATTTTGGCGCACTTTACCACGTGGTGTTCGATTCGATTCGAACATTGCGAACACCCTGATATCCGATCGAACATGTGTTCGATAGAACACTGTTCGCTCATCTCTAGTTTTAAATAAAGTTGACAAGAGACAGACAGACTCTCAATGTATATAAGCCATTACTTACTATTATGTTACTGAGGAAAAGAAACAAGTACACATCTTTCATGGTCTTTCTCTTCTTGAGGTGACTTTTGATGTGAGCAGTCAAGGTTTCCCTTCTTGTCATCCGTCTGCTTGTATTATGTGGGACATCTGTAAGAGATTGTCTTCTGTCCATATCTTGTTCAGAAGTCTGCTTTATGGTATCATGTTGTCCTGTAGGGCTAGAGTTAATTGATCTTGGAGATCTGAATGATACATGAGGTGGAAGACGATGCAACCCTTCGATGATGAAAGCATTCTGTACAGTGTGCTGAATAATCATCAAGATTGAATAACTAAGGGTTAATCCGCACAAACTACTGAAGGGTTTTGTAGACACCATGGCTATAATAGAGTAATAGGAGACGGCATATTGGCCTAAGGTTGCTAAAAGTAGTAGAGCCATGTCCAGAGTACGACTCGGGTTCTTCATATTGCACATGTGTCTCTTATCTAATCTGAAGATAATAATTCCTGCTACATTGGCCAGGCACATAAGAGTGAGACTAACTATATGAAATATGTAGAAGGTTGTCAGTGATAACAAGTCACTATAATGGTTATGTCTCCCTATTTCATACATGATGAACATCACTAGACCAGTTGCCAAAATGGTCAGACCAGATAAAAGTCCCAGGAGAGGTATATGTTGACGGACTCCTGGTCCTATTCCATGGCAGTAGGAAGCATTTTCATCAATTTGACGTCCTACATTCTTCCACATGATGTATATCATAGCGGCAGCGAACAGGTTATACTCAATGTTGAAGGGGTACAAGTAGGCAAACACTGTGGCGTTCATGCACCGCGACTTGCACCCACAACTGAACTCATTTTCATATTCATCTGGAAAGGCAAATACATAGTCTATTAATTATTATTATTATTATTATTATTATTATAAAAAAAGAAAAATTACAATTAAGTAAAGGGATATTCCAGGTTAAAAATATTGGTGACCTATCCTAAGGGGTGCTAGAGCCTGCTCTCCGTTTTACTGTTTTCCCAATAAATTTCTTTCTCTCTAACATTGTAATTGTAATTCCTTACATATATATCATTACATTCACACTGAGAAAGTCTCATTTGATTCTAACAAGTCCTTCTTGGTGTGTTATTTTTTTTCTTTTGTCAATGCATGAATAAGGCAGTCCCCTTTGTTTTCTGATCGTGAAGCATGTGCATCCTATCCTATTAATATTATAAAGGTGAAAGTTTGGATGTTTGTGGGTTTGTGTGTTTGGATGTTTGTTCCTCAATCACGCAAAACCCGCTGCAACGATTTGGCAGAAATTTTCCACAAACATAGTTACTACTCTGGATTGCGCAAAAGGCTACTTTTCGTCACAATAGCGCACATACGTTTTTCCCAGGACCCCCACAAAACCCAAACTCACATCACTATCTCTGCAATCTCACACACTTTGGACCATAGCAAGCCCCAAAATTCATATTACCCTCTACAGCAGAGGTCAGCAACCCCTGGCACATGTGCCAAGAGTGGCACTTCTGCCATATTTCACTGGCACGCCAGCAGCACAGGACCTGCAAGAGTTAAATGAATTCCAAGTGTCCCTTTAGTGGTCTGCTAGAGCTGAGGCATAAGGACACTCCCCTTCTCTCACTGCCCTCCAATGCGAGGGGTGCAGGAAACCCAGGGGGTGGAACTTAACGCTCACGTCTCTGCCTGCTATAGTGATAGCTCCTGCCGTCTGCATCCTGCAAAGGTTCCCCGAGGAGGAGAGGAAGCTGCTAGCAAAGTGAAAGTAAAAAGCACACAGGTACCTTCCTTTAGTTCCTATTCTCATTAATGTCAGGCATTTGGGGTTATTAGTTTAGTGTTAGTAACTCCATGTGCCTCACATTAATAGTAATAAACCCCATCATGTCCCTCATATTAACCCCTGTGTGCCTCATATAAAGGTTACTAATATGTGAGACATATGGAGGTAATAATAAAAGACCTCAATAATGAAGATACTTAATTATTACCTCAAAGTCTCTCACATATCAGTAACTCTTACACAAGGGTTAATGTGAGGGACATGATGGGGTTAATTGCTATTAATAAGAGGCACATGGAGTTACTAAACTGTCATGCACAGGGCTAGACAGAGCAGCTCCTATATTTGTCCTATACCTTACCTACACCTGTCCGTATTTGCAGCCCTGTCAATTTATTTTTAATCTATAGATCAGTGAAAACCATATCCGTGCCATTTGTGTGCAGGAGGCCTGAGGCTGAAGCACCACGTTGCGTTAACACAGCGTTTTGGTTGCAAATTTTGCTGCGGTTTTATGAGCCAAAGTCACCGATGTACCGTTTCAACACACCACGAACACGTAACGGTCGATAATAATGTCACCAATCTGCCTTACTGCCCACCTTAGAATTACCCGGCGTCCCTTCACATAAACTAGAACTCAAGATTGGCGTCCCTGTTCTACTCATGTGTAATCTCGATGCACCCCGATTGTGTAATGTCACACTACTAGGAACAAATATCAGTGAAGCCACTATTCTTACAGGAGCAGCTACAGGTGACAGTGTGTTAACCCCACGCATTCCAATTATACCAAATCATTTACCATTTCAATTCACACGACTACAATTTCCCCTTAAATTGGCTTTTACAATGACCATTAATAAATCCCAAGGACAAACGCTGGAAGTAGCAGGAATACATTTGGCCATACCAGGATTCTAACATGGACAACTTTATGTTGCTTGCTCAAGAGTATCCTGTGCCAAAACTTACATGTACTGGCGGAAAATAACAAAGCATACAATGTCGTATATCGAAGTATATTCACTTGAAATACCTCTGTCCCAAAGACACTATGTACAGTTTATAACAGCACCGTATAGCAGCTGAAATACAAATTACATTCAACACAAAAGTCTCATGTGTTCTCAGAATTAAAGCAAAAACAAGATACAAAGTTACATTTCATATCCCATATCTTATACACAGTACAAAAACCTTACCCATGCCTGTATATACCCACTTCTACAATCACCGCAGACGAAGTCGCGGGTACCAGCTAGTAGTATTATAAATGTGAAAGTTTGTATCACGCAAAAACGGCTGTATGGATTTGGCTGAAAATTGGCACATAGATAGATAGGAACCCTGATTAACACATAGGCTACTTTTTATCCCGGTAAATGACGTCACTACATAACTTTTAAGCTCGAATTTATACACACACTACGTTTGAGGATCTTTGATGACATCACAGGCACGTCAGCCGTCTCATAGGATCACGCTATGTGGTGGCCGGAGATACACACTAATTTGGGGGCAGAGCTAAACAGGAGGTAGTCGGACAGTGTGAAAGCATACACTGTATGTACTCTATATACCACTAAATACTGCTGTATACACTGTATGTACTCTCCTTATGGATGTGCATGCAGCTGTGGCTGCTGCACAGATGTAGCAGAGCCGACATGCGGATGCAGGCGGATCACCGCCAATCACATTTGGCTAATTATAAGTGGCTCATCGCCAACAACAACCCGCAGACGAAGTTGTGGACAGAAGCTAGTCCTATCCTATCCTATATTATAAATGTGAAAGTTTGTATGTTTGTTACTCAATCACGCAAAAATGGCTGAACAGATTTCACTGAAATTTGGCACATAGATAGATAGGAACCCCGATTAAAATATAGGCTACTTTTTAGCCCGGTAAATGACATCACTACATGATCGTTAAGTACAAATTTACACACACACTACGTTTGAGAACTGTTGATGACGTTATCACAGGCTCTTCAGCCGTCCCATAGGATCATGCTATGTGGTGGGCGGAGCTACACTAATTTGGGGGCATAGCTAAATAGGAGGGAGATGTACAGTTTGAAAGCTGAAGAAAATGGAGTCTCCGGCTGAACGGATTTGACTGAAATTTGGCACATACATAGATAGGAACCCCAATTAAAACATAGGCTACTTTTTATCCCGATAAATGATGTCACTACATGACTGTTAAGCACGAATTTAGACACACACTACGTTTGAGGACCTTTGATGACATCTGGGGGCAGAGCGAAAGAGGAGGGAGCTGGACAGTCTGAAAGCTGAAGAAATGGACTCTCGTACAAGATCAGGAGACTACAGAACATACAGGCTGTGTGTGGCCAAGAGGACTATATTGGCTGTACAGTTTCAGTGAGTAGGACGGGTAATCTGTTGTTCTGCCTCAGAGGGGGGAGGGGGGAGAACTGTTGTACATTTCAGCAACATCTGTTCAGCCGTGTCTAACACAGAAGCTGCTCAGACACTCTCACACAAATTTGCAGATGTAGCAGAGCTGAGGCGAACTAGCACTTTGTGTGTGTAACACGGGGGCATGTGGTCTTCAGACTGTGCTGGGGGAGGGAAGGGCAAGCTGTCTCAAATTTCACCAACAGCCATTCAGCCATCTCTAACACAGACAGTACTAGGACACTCAGAGAAGACAATCCCTGTAATCGAAATTGTCCGATGTAGCTGAGCTGAGGCAGAGCAGTATCACAGCTTGCTATGCTCTTCATACGGATGTGCATACAGCTGTGGCTGCTGCGCATATGCATAGATGTAGCAGAGCGGACACGTGGACGCAGGCGGATCACCGCCAACCACATTTGGCTAATTATTAGCGCCTCATCGCCAACAACAACCCGCAGACGAAGTCGCGGGCAGAAGTTAGTTATCTATAAATAGGCTATGCCATGTCACTTTAGAGTGTCTAAAGATGTGTGTACCTTCTTCCCGGGTGCTTCTATTAGTATGTTCGGAAAAATTTTCCTGTAGATGCTTCTGTAGTTCAACAGTGTGATGTCTGGACTCTTCAGCAACTGCAATAATCCATATGACCAGATTTACAGACAACAAGACCATCAGAAAACACCTGAAGTAAGGGAAATTTGAGATGTCAACCATCATTAACTACAATAGATCTATAGGTTACTACATATATTTACATTATCAGGAATATATAAAATTTTAGTAGGGACATGGACCATCACAACTGTAAAATTCCATCATATCAAATTCACATCAGAATAAATATTCTATACTCCTAATAAAATCTATACGTTCACTAAGTCAGAGGTAAGTAATGAGATTCTCTTTCTGAGGTCAGTTCTGGTTGGTTAAAAAGGTTGTGTCATTAGAAAATGTATTATCCTCCGGTTGATGAGGCACCCCAAGCAAACAGATGGTTTTTTTGGGGGGAACTATAAAAAGGCAAAATAGCAAAGTTGGATACTGATCCTGTCCACAGGATATGTCATCAGTATCAGTTCATTCAGGGAATGAAACCTGAGCCCCACACCAACCAACTGTGTCGGCCATGTGAAGTTGTATCCTACTAATATTATTTGGATGTTTGTGTGTTTGGTTGTTTAGATGTTTGGATGTTTGTGCCTCAATCACGCAAAAACCGCTCAACCGATTTTGCTCAAATTTTCAAAAAACATAGTTCCTAGGAAGGATTGAACGATAGGTTACTTTTCGTCACAATCGCAGACATATGTTTTTGCCAGGACCCCCACAAAACCACAACTCATACCACCAGCTCTGCAATCCCACACACTTTTCAGCATAGCAAGCCACAAACTAGCTATTGCCCTCTCGGGCCTAGCCCCTAACCCCAGGCAGGGGAGGAGGCGGAGGTGGGTGCAAAGCGGTCGGGGGGGGGGGGAGAAGGGGGGTTGGAAAGGGGACGCAATGACACCTACACGTGCGAATGGATTTGGCTGAAATTGCACACATACATACCTTGGGTCCCGGATTGAATGATAGGCTACATGGAATTCCCGTACACCACCGCAATTCACTCCCGTGACCGGTGCTTTTCACTTTTGAATTCGCTGCAGGACCTGGGACTCTGTAGGACCTGGGATGACGTCATCCCAGCCCATCAGCAGCTCACCTGGATGGGTGCCGCTTCTCTATGTGGGCGGAGCTATCGGCCAGCCGGCGTCCACAAGAACATGGCGGATCTCAGAGGCTCAGAGCATCCTGAACCAGCGCCCGTACTCTGGGGCAGCAAGAAGTGCGTACGCTGCCCCGCCTGTGTGGGCTTACCACAGGTCTCTGCTGCGGCGGGACAGGGGGTCGCCTGCGCCGCGGTCTGGAACACCAGTTCGGCCTGCTGTCCCGTGGCAGCTGCGGCCTCTGGAATCTGCATGTCCGTCGGGGATGTCGCCGATGTCTGCTCAGGGCTATCCACAGTGTCATTCAGCTGCAGGAGAAGGGTTGTGACGACAGGCGAGTTAGGGGACTTTGAGAAGGGAGAGGGGTGGGGTGTTGGGAGTGAGGAGGTTGCCGGTCCAGTGGGGGACACGGGAATGGGGGGGCCTGGGCAGGTAAACCCGGGGGCCCCTGGAAGGGGGACGGGGACAGGGCCGCCACAGTGCCCACAGATGGAATAGGGGCACATGGCTTGCCGCGGGAGGGGGCCCTCATAGGCACCCCTGCAACATTGGTGCACGGGGAGCCCGGGGTTTGGTGAGGCCATGGGCACAGGTTGGTGGGGGAAAAGGTGACACAGGGTCGGGGGGGGGGGAAGGGGTCACTGGGTAGGTAAGACAGGAGAAGGGGTCATGGGGTTGGGGGGGAGGGGACACGGGGCTAGGGGGGAAAAGGGGCACGGGGTAGGAGAAAGAAGCGAGCACATGAGGGAGTGGGTAGGAAAAAAGGGGGTTGGCGGGCGCCAGGGGGGAGATGAGGAAAAGGGAGCCACTGTGGACACAACGCAAAGGAAGAAGCCTGCGTGGCGCAACAGGTGGGTCGCGCAGGGGGTCAGGGTTCCACGGACGAAGTCGCGGGTACTGCTAGTACTAGATATACGGTCAGAATCATCTCTGCTCCTATGTGTTAGGAGTATTTAGGTTCTTTAATTTCTATTTTTCTTACCTGGGGAGTTTTTGGCTGCGCAGTGTCTGGGGTGGCATCCTGGCGCTGCGGGGTTGTCCTGTCGTGAGTATTGGTGCACACCTTCTGACTTGCATGCGCGCACTGCTGGTAGGCAGCTTTATCTCCTGGTTGATTAGTCTGTCCTCCCATTTGCACCTGGGAGGAGTGGTCTCTACTCTGTATTTAAACCCATGCCTCCCATGGTTCTGTGCTGAGTGTCGCTTTTACAGAGCTAGGCCTTAGCAGGAGGAGTAGGTGGTGTTCTGGGATAGAGGAAGTTCCGTGGTTGATTTTTGGGAGGTTTGGGTGAACGAGTTGGTTTGTGTGTTTTCCCTTCTGTGTTCACCAATCCTCCCTCTGTGTATAATTGACTGTGTGAGTGAATTGCCTTATCCTTTGATTTCTACTCAGTTTCCCTGTGTTTGTTTCCTAGTGTATGGTTCCTTCCCATATTGGTTTGGGGGAATCCTTTCCCACATTTTTCCTGTGTGCTGCTTGTGTTGTTAGTCAGCGCACACCCTTGTCAGTCCCTGTCAGTAGCAGCTTCACTTGTTCGTTAGGGGTGACCTCTTTAGTCTCCAGTCCCTAGAGGTCTTATAGGGCATTCCTTCTCCCACTTCCCTCTAGGCCTACGGAATCAGTGAGAGAGGAGCTGTCGGGGTCAGGCTTAGCCTGAGTACAGCCGACCCACACCCGTGAGGCAGGGACCGGGATAGCTAGTGGGAGTAGTGCAGGGCGAGATTCCCTACTGCTATCCCTTAGCCCCGTTGCAGCTACCTGGACTGACATAACACCTATGTAGTGTACATACACTGTAGTAGAGCTGGTTATTAGTATAAAGATTTGCTAGTCCTGGACAGTGATGGGCGAACCACTTAGTCACAAGCCAGGTTCAACCCGAATATTCCACTAACTAAAGTGGCCACCGCAACATGCAATGCAGTAAATTATTATACTCTGGGGTCTCTTCAGGCCCCAGAGTATAAACGATCGAGGACCGGAGAGGTAAACCTCTTTTTTGCCTCCTCAAAGTGTCCAGCGCTCTCCTGGTGACATAATGTACCTGGGGTCACTGTTGAGGCCTCTGATTGGGCCACAGCGGTGACATGTGCACACCAAGCATTATGACGTCACTGAGGATACTGAGAGAGAGCACTGTAGGCCATGAAAAGGCCCAAAAGAGGTTAGGGAAAGTGATTAGAAATGTTTATTTTCCAAACGTCTCCTGGGTCTCCACCTATTATACTCTGGGGTGTGAAGAGACCTCAGAGTATAATAATTTCACTTACGGTTGGTACAAAACTTGTTCGATCTGAAACAAATCCGAGTATTTCTAAATAGATACCCTGACAGGGATGCTGCAGGGCTTTTGAAGTATGTTTTTTGGTTGGTTTTTGTATTCTGATTGTTGCGTTTTCTGGGGCTTGGTTAAAAGAATTTGTGTTCTGCAAGGAAGCACCCGGACATGGTTGCGGAGAAATTGGGCAAGGAGGTTTCATTGGTTTGGATGGATGGTCCTTTTTCAGATCCTCCTTTGCAGAATTTGCATGTATCACCTTTGGGGGTCGTAACCAAGAAGGAACCGGGCAAGTTTTGGCTCATTCACCATCTGTAATTACCCAGAAGAACAACTGTTAATGATAGTATTGAGTCAGACATGTGCTCGGCTGTTTACACTTCTTTTGACACGGCCATTTGTTGGGTGCGTCGGCTTGATAAGGCTAAGTTTACACATGAATTACGTGTGGCGTAATTTGGTCCAGAAAAAAAAAGCTTAGTAATTAGGAAGCGGTTTTTGGACCTTGAGACGTTTTTTGGAGCGTTTTCTAGAGCGGTTTTTGGTAAAAAAAAAAAAAACGCTTCAGAAAACGCCAGGCGTTTTTTCCCTCCCGGACAGTGAATGGACTGTAAAAAACCACGCTGCGGTTATTGGTCGTGGTTTTTGCCAAAAACCGTGATGCGGTTTCCGCCTCCCATTCACTTCTATTGACTTGCTGAGGTGGAATCCGCCTCAAGATAGGTCATGTCACTTCTCCATAGACCACCATTGTGAGGGGTGGATTATGACGAGGATTACGCACCATAATCCGCCACCTCTGTGCCCGTGTGAACGGGCCCTAAAAGGTCTTTACTCATGAAAATAGATAAAGACGCAGCGTCTCAGTTGTTGCTGGTGCACCCTGATACATTTGTTGGGCCGTTTTTGGGACAGTGATTATTTTGTTGATTGCTGTGTTGATAGGGTGTTTTTTGTGTTCCACTTTTTTTGAGGAGTTTAACTCATTTTTGGAGTTGGTGGTGCTGGACATTTATTTTTTTTAATTCAGTTTTTATTAAGGAATTTGCAAGGAGAAAATAAAACATACAGTAACATGTAACAGGACCAACAAATGCCCCGAGAACGTCAGGGTACATAGTTAAACACATGAAATAAACCATCATAAAGTGGAAATGACAATAGGGAGCAGTACAAGGGGGGGAGGGGAGAGAAGGCGATAAGGACAGAGAGAAGAAGAAAGGAAAGAAGAAGAAAAAAAGGGGGGGAAAGGGAGAAAGAAAGAGAGAAAAAATATATATATAAAAAGGTGGTGTGGAGGTGCACACAAACAGTGATGAGGGTTTAGAGGGTGGTGGTGGGTGCGAGCGGGTAGGAGACAGGCTAAGTCGTCCACTTCCACCAGGTAGCTCAGACCACGACCTGGGGATGGAGGCTTGAAAGATATCAGTATCTAGGTAGTTGTGGTGGGCTGAGGGACTTTCAGCCAGGGGGAGGATCAGAGCCCAGTAGCGTCCGATACTCTCCAGATTGCTGAAACATGAACCAATAAAACCAGGTTCTGATGTATACCTCAGTTGTGCCGTGCAGGAAGGAGGTGAGATTCTCCATGCGCATTATCTTGTTGACCTTCGAAATCCAGAGGGAGAGAGGGGGAGCTTCAACTCGCTTCCCGGGCAGCAAGGACCAGGAATCTGAGCAGGGAGCATTTAAAGACTTTTACAGGGACTCACAGTGGTTGAGGAGAAACAGTGCAGGGCCCAAGTGGTGGGAGGTCTTGGTGAACTGGAGGGTGATCCGCTTGACTCCTTCCCAAAAGGACGACAGGGCTGGGCAAGACCAAAAAATATGGAGCATGGTGCCCTCCTCTCCGCCACATTGCCAACACAGAGGGGAGGCCTGGGGAAACATAGTCTTTACTCTCGTGGGGACTCTATACCAACGGGACAAGATTTTGTAGTTGGCCTCCAGGTAGCGAGAGCTGATAGAGGTAGCATGAGAGAGGCAGAAGATACGTCTTCGCTGGTCCTGGGAGAGGGAAAGGGACAAATCAGATTCCCACTTAAGCATGAATGGGGGAACAAAGTCCTCCGGGGCACAATCAGCAGTCGGTAGACTAGTGAGAGGGAGTGGTGAAGGGGACTGTTTCCAACACAGATCCTCTCTAGGGGAGTAGGTTCAGTGTGGATCTCCGTGGGGGAAGGGGGGGAGAGTTCAGAAAGTGGCGGAACTGCATCTCCTACCATGCGTCCAGGGAAGGCAATTCAGGAGAGGTTTGAGGGCCTGAAAGCATATTCCATCCCACATCATCTCGGAGGCGACAGATACGGAAGGTCCCATGACGGCGCCAGTTGCGAAAGACGTGATCGAGCAATTCAGGTCTGGGAGGGATAATCCACCACAATTTTTGGGGCGGAAGAGAAGGGCCTTACCCACTCGCACAGGCCTGCCTGACCAAATAAATTGTCGTTTGGTGGAGGTGAGAGACCTGAGAAAGAGCATAGGGATTTGGATGGGAAGCATCTGCATAAGGAAGAGGAGGCAAGGCAAGATGTTCATTTTGAATATGGTGTACCTCCCAACCAGGCAAAGGCGCCAGTGGACCAGCGATTGCAATTGGCTCTGATAGAGGCCAGTAGTGGTGGAAAGTTGCAGCGAAAGAGATCCTTCGAGTCCGGGGGGTGCAGGACATTTATGGTTGTCCCTCTTTTGTTCACTATTTAGACAATTTTTTTTGTGTATCAGCCTGGTCGATGCTTCGGTTTGTTCCTTGGTTGCCTTTAGCAGTGGACAAAACAGAGGTACCTGAGAGTTTTTTGGGTATCACCATTGATACTGATCACATTGGGTTGACTGAGGATAAATTGTTGGCTTTGAGGGATGAGGTCCGGAGAGCATATCAGAAAAAAAGCTGCAATTAAGGGAGCTGCAGTTTCTTTTAAGCATGCTCATGGGGTGAATTTTTTGTCACAGCTTGGGGAAGCTACACCTAGAGTGACTGTCTCGTCACACTTTATTATTTTGCCATCGGAGCTTCGGGGTGATTTGGGATTTGTTCTTGGAACAATATAATGGTCGTTCATTTTGGATGGAAGACGCAGTTTATGCATTTGATTGTGAGCTTCATATTGACATGGTGGGTAGCATTGGCTTTGGTGCCTTCTGTCAGGGGAGCTGGTGAATCATTCAGTGGCCTGAGGAGTGGGTTTCGGCAGGTCTGATTGATAAGGTCCTTCAGCATATGGTCCTTCACCGTTTGGTTTAGGAGTGTTTGACGCCTAATGCCTGTGTTGTTGCTTTCCACATTCCTGGGGTGCAGAACAATGTCGCTGATGCTCTCTCTCATTTTTTGGCTCCCCCTATGGAACCAAAACATGGAATTGCTCAATTGCTGAAAATGGATCATGTAATTTCTTTGTTTTGTAGGGCACCTTGAGAGTGGCAATGTGGCCAGACGGTCGTCAACTGGGATTTTTCATGTGTTGATCAGACCGTCTCAAATCAGATATTGATGACTTATCTAAGAGACACTACTGTAGAGCTTCTGCAGCGTACATTACACCACAATTTAAGTATATGCAGTGTGACCTGAAGGCATTGCTGTATAGAGGGCACTGCTGCAGATCTAAGCCAGCCCTTAGCAATACTTTACCAATACCATTACTTTCTGTGATAAAAACAAAACAAAACCCTATAAGTATAAATATAGATATATTCTAATGTGAGGTTTCCTAAGGCTAGGTTCACATCTAAGCCTGGGTTTCCATTCGGGGGATCCACTTGGGGACCCCTTGAACGAAAACCTAATCCACATAAAAAACAGTTTCCTTAGGAAACCCACCGACCCCATAGACTATAATGGGGTCCGCTTGGTTTTCGTTCGGTTTCATGCGGAACTGGAAAGGGAATGCCTGCACAGAGATCGGGCGCAGATGTGAACCGAGCCTAACCTGTTAATGCAGTTCACCAGGCGCAAATATGTTATTAATGTAGCTCACTGTCCTACATGTTGGCTATTTGAATGTTGCAATACATTAATAGCATTCTTGTATTGTATGGTGCCTAGTGTGCTACATCTATAGATAGATATGTGTCTTATCAGATTATACTGCAGTCATCTGACTTGTAAGTTTGCTAACCTGTACAGAATGCTTACAATTTAGTGATCTGTAAGTGTACCAGGCGACTGCAGCACAATTTGATATCTTTAAGGGGTTATACCATGAATCATATTATTTATCTTTTATTAATAGAATGAGGGTGTTTTACCCCCACTGTGGGAATAAAAGAGTTCCAACCACTGGTAGAGTCAGAAGCCTCCCTGCTCACTTCAAAGGAAGCATTGGAAAAAGCAAAGTGCTGTACTTCATCTATCTCTGGCTCTTTCATTGAAGTGAATAGATGTAGGGTTTGTAATTCCCTCAACTGCATTCCCATCAGGGATTCAACACCCCATTCCTAGGATTGCTGAGGGTCTGACTGCTGAGACCCTTATTCTCTAACCTATTACCTATAACCGTTTTTAAAATAGTAGCAAAGCCAGGCTGCTACATTTGCCTCAATCCTGACTGCACCGTGGGCACATGTCCTGCTCACTCTCACCAGTTTTACGTCTGTACTAAATATATATTTATATTAATGTTTACCATAATTGCAAGAAAGACTTACGTAGACTTGGGATAGCTGCCAGTTTAATGAATGCTGGGTGCAGCTCTATTATGTATTAGTCTGCTCACAACAAGCCTTGATTCTATTAAGAGATGTAATACCATACATGAATTTAGCACAAAGGTTATTTTGTTATACTGAAGAAAGGTTACAAGATGCACATTTGTGCTTAAAGGTGCTCACACAGCTCCAACAGCTGACACTCAAATGTTTGTTCAGCTGACACTTAGGGTAAGTTCAGACGGAGGCCGCCTCAGGTTCCCGTCCAGAAGCTGGGTAGCCAGGACTGAAAGCCGCTGCACTGCATCGGCATCCAGCCATGTACTCCGCTCCAGATTAGGCCCAATGAATGGGCCTAGTCCAGAGGAGGGAGTGTCTTCAGGCCGAATCGCGAGGCGAAACGGCCTGAAGAATGAGCATCTCGCTTCTTTTTTCTGGGAGCCGGAAGAAGCTTCTTTTTGGTTGAGATTTAGAGGCGGATACGGCCTCAAAATCCTGACCAAAAAACTCTGTGTGAATTTACCCTCATTCTACTCAACCCTCCCATACACATACATGTGGCCAAATTGGGACGAGACTGTTGTTGGGATTGGGATTGAGCTGCTGTCACTGGTGTAACTCTAATGCTGACAGTGGCTACAGTTATGTCCAGGCCCAGATGTCAAGGGGGCTCCGCAGGTCACTCTCATCACACTAAAGTTGATTTCTGTTCTGATTTCCTTTGATAGGTGTCAGTCTGTGTACTGTAAATGTATCACCCCTGCCCTCTGGTGCTCTAAAGTGAGACAAGGAATGATACCACAGCCTTTCACTTCAGAAAGAAGACAATAGACCATTTAATATGAAATGTAGCTGCTGATCAGACTCTGTGGGGTTGATAGGCACAGTTATATGGAATAATGGTGGTCTGGGCAGTGGCGTAACTAGGAATGGCGGGGCCCCATGGCGAACTTTTGACATGCCCCCCCCCCCCAACCAACACCGACGTCGAAGACCTCAACCGACCCCCTCCTGTTCACTCTATTATGTCCCTTAGTAAGCCCTGCACACAGTATTATGACCCATAGTGGACCCTGCACACAGTATTATGTCCATTAGTGTCCCCTGCACACAGTATTATCCCCCATAGTGGCTCCTGCACACAGTATTATCCCCCATAGTGGCCCCTGCACACAGTATTATCCTCCATAGTGGCCCCTGCATACAGTATTATCCCCCATAGTGGCCCCTGAACACAGTATTATGTCCCTCAGTGGCCCCTGCACACAGTATTATGACCCATAGTGGACCCTGCACACAGTATTATGTCCATTAGTGTCCCCTGCACACAGTATTATCCCCCATAGTGGCCCCTGCACACAGTATTATCCCCCATAGTGGCCCCTGCACACAGTATTATCCCCCATAGTGGCCCCTGCAAACAGTATTATCCCCCATAGTGGCCCCTGAACACAGTATTATGTCCCTCAGTGGCCCCTGCACACAGTATTATACCCCATAGTGGACACCCATATACAATTATTATACTCTGGGGTCTTTTCAGATAACATAAAAAAACATAAAAAAATTACTGTTTCTTACCTGTCCCCAGCTCCTACGCGGTCTTCTCCGCTGGCGTCCTTATGAAATGACGTCAGACGTCACATGACCCAGGACGCAGGCCGGGTTCATGTGACGTCAGAGACATCAGAAAGGAGGCCTGGCAGGATCGTGGAGAGGTAAGTAACAGTTTGTTATGTTCCCTTACCTCTCCCGATCCGCCGATCGTTATACTCGGGGGTCTGCAAAGACTCCCGAGTATAATGATAGTCTTTGTGGGCCCCGTGGTGTCACTTGCTGATCCTGGCCCAGCCAGGATTGACAAGTGAATAGGGGTCCTAACAGCCTATTTTTTTTTTAAAAACGAAGCGGTAGCGGCTGTCACCGGGCCCCCTAATGGCCCGGGCCCTGTGGCAGCCGCCTCTGCTGCCTCTGCGGTAGTTACGCCCCTGGGTCTGGGCCCAGATAGAGAAGGAAAGGGAAATGTAAATGCTCCTTAAATGTGAAAATGGGACATAGCTGATGGTTTGGAGAGGAAGTTGCATAGGGAGACCCAAGCTGAGCTCTTGTACCAGGGCCTGTGAGCCTATAGTTACATCCCTGGCTGCTGCCATACATCTCTGGCAGGAGATCACCTTTCCTGAGAACAAAAGGATGTACATGCCCTATCCTTCCTTTACCCAACATCGTCGGTCAGGGGAGAGTTGGGAGGACACCATAGACATGAGATTTTCATCCAATTTCATAAGTATTTTGAGTACGGTATATTCAATCTGTAACTTAGCAAAACCTCATGTAAAACTACAGCATGAAATACATCAAGAGTCTTGCTGGACTTGGTTGAACTGCAGCTGTGGCGTCATCATGGTGCTACATATAGAAGTAAGCATGTATATTTATATTGATATTCACAGTTCATGATTCCCAGAATGATTTACATACAATGAACATGGGATGTATGCCAGTTTCATTCATACTGGGTGGAGCTGTCTCATATTTTATACTGTTCACTTCAAGCCTTTAATCTATTAGAGAGATGACATACCATATACAGTATAAGGAGGATCCTCAGCAGTGTAAGAATGTAGAGTAGATGTTATGTTGATGCAATGATGAAATATTACAAGGTTGCTTTAGATTGTTATTCAAATAGTGTGAGAATTGTGGAGCAAAGCACCTGACCATTAGTGCAAAATACCAGAAGCTCATGCAAAACTGCAACAACAAAGTCAGTAAGGGTGCCAGGCCCAAGACTTCGCAGCAGAACATTCCCCAGAACATAAGACTGCCTCTATCTGCTGGACTTTTTTCAATGATCATAAATGTTAGCAGAATCCATTGTTTCAGCCAGGGCCCATTCTAGCTTTGCTACTGCCTGAGGTAAATATTGAAATGGTGCCCTTCCCCCCTGAAGTTAGAATATTAGACTTGACTACCACTGCACATACACACCACGGAGCAATGAAGCCACTTGACTATGATACGACACAGTATGAAATTTTTGGCACAGTTTTGGATTTTTGTTAAGGGCTTAATATGTATATAAATTATATAAAACCATATAAATTAGGTATCCCCGGAATCGTACCGAAACATAGAATACAGGTGACATGTTATTTTGGCTGCACAGTGAACTCCGTAAAAACAAACCCCCGTAAGAAAATCGCACAAATGCACTTTTTCTTCAAATACACCCCATTCTGAATTTTTTTCCAACTTCCCAGTACATTGTACATAATAATTAATGGTGACATCATGAAGAAAAATTTGTCCTGGAAAACTTGAGACATCATATGGCTCTGAGAGTGGAAAAATTAAAAAGTTGTGGGGTTTGGAAAGGGGGGGGGGGGAAATTAAAGATGGAAAACGAAAAATCGAAGGGTTTTTCTGTCCGCTTGAAAAATCGGACATCTTTGTAAGCGGACACTTAAGGAGACAACATAATATCCCATTTAAATTAATGGAAATTGTAGACTGACACAGCTAGTGTCTGTTGCTAAAATCTTGCGCGGACATTAGCTACGGACACTGACACTAGCTGTCGGACACCTACGGTAATGTGAACCAAGCCTTATACCCGAGTCAATAAGTTTTCCTAGTTTTTTGTGGTAAAATTAGGGGCCTCGGCTTATATTCGGGTCGGCTTATACTCGAGTATATGCGTCAATTATATCTTTGGGGAAACCACCGGTGTTTTTGTAGATATAATTGACATGCTGCAATTTCCAAAACCGTGATGGTTTTGGAAATCGTAGTGTGCCCACATTGTGGTTTTTGCCACAAAGTGGACATGAGATTTGCTAGAATCCCATCCACTTTGCACTTACTGTAAAACGCTGCAATTTTTCCCACGGTGACCTGTGGGGCCCCAGCCTGAAACAGCTTTTTCGTAACATGAAGACTTAGCCTTAAAGGGTTTTTTCCCACAAAATAGATTTTTGGCATATCTACAGAACATAAATGTTTGATAGATGCAGGTTACACCTATACACCTAAAATGAACACAGACTCTGCCCCCTGGCATTCCCTCATCTCGACCTTCACAAACAAAACTGTTACCGATGGTTGCGCTTTACAAAAATAGCGTAGCTCTCTGAGCTACGCTGTTTCTGTAATTCCCATAGAAGTAAATGGGAGTTACAGAAAAGGGGTACAATAGTAAGTAATGTTGTTTCTGTAACTTCCTTTCACTTCTATAGGAGATATGGAAACAGTGTAGCTCTATGAGAGGATGGGCTCAGGAGAGTCGAGGGACAGACCCACATTTATCAGACATGTGGCATATCCTGTGCCTTTCAAATAAAGGAGTTCTTATTATTGACTATTCATTTAATTAGTCTACTTGTAGAATTTTAGAGTTTACCTGGTGGCATTTATATATATCTGGACACAATGTTTGCAGGATATCCAAAGAAAGCATGTCTAAAAGACAAAAGAAGGCACCTTTTAGGGTAAATACACAAAGGTAGTGCAAACTCTTGAAATGAAATGCGTATGATAAATATGCTTTTTATATAGAGAGATAATTGGGCAGATTTACTAATATTTTCTTAAGTCAAAGTGAAAACTTAGACTAGGCATTCTTAAGCGGTGCCAAATCGATCAAAGCAAGCAGCATGGTGGCTCCGTGGTTAGTACGGTTGCCTTGCAGCACTGGAGTCCTAGAGTCAAATACATCCAAGGACAACATCTTGTGTGCTCTCACTGTGTTTGTATGTGTGAGTGTTTCCTCCTACATTTCAAAGATATACAGCTAGAGAAGTTAGTTTAATCTGGTGAACCCTATGTGATATAATGTCCCCGAACAGAAACCTATACACATGAAAAAGCGGTTACTTAGGAAACCCACGAACCCCATAGACTATAATGGGTTGCTTGTGGTTTTGGCTTGGTTTCCACGAAACATGCAGAGAAAAAAGTTCTGCAAGCGCCACTTTTCTCTCCGTATGTTTTGAGTGGAAACCTCACAGACCCCATTATAATCTATGGGGTCCACGGGTTTCTAGGTAACCGCTTTTTTATGCGCATAGATTTCTGTTCGGGGGGTCACCAAGCGGACTCCCTGAACGGAAACCCGAACCCAGATGTGAACCGAGCCTTACACATAGTACTTTGGTGAGCACAAGATTCAACAAGATAGAGGAACCTAGACACAGCTCCTGTGAGATGTCAGTGTGGACAATCCTGTAAGAAACACAAGAGTACGTCCATTTGATCTCACCTGTACAATAACAAAGATGGCCTGAATTACAGGCTGGATAATTTTCAGGGGTGATGAGCAGTCCATGTGCTGAACTGCATATACAATTTTAAAAGATGCCATAACCAGTGTGCCAAGTGCAAATAGAATGATTCCACCTACAAAGATAATATTTTAGTGCATATAAAACATCTATAAACTTCATCAGGCATACATATGCAATGGAAGAAACATCTAATAATTCTGTAGACATTCTCTACATCTTAGCCACCCATCGTTAACCCCATTACTAAACATTTCGTCTAAATATTGGACTTAGCGCATCTAAGGGCCTGTGCACACGAAGTAAACGCGCGCTCATTTTTGCATAATACATGTGTAAAGAATACACGTGTAAAAATCAAACTCCCATTGACTTCAATGACATTTTTTACACGTGTAAAAAAACGCACCAAAAACGTGCCGAACACCACTGGCAGCAATTGCATAAGTTTACGCAGGTCGATGCAAACACCAACCCGCAGACGAAGTCGCCGGCATATGCTAGTCTTACATAAGGGTTACTAATATGTGAGACATATGGAGGTGCTAATAAAGGACCTCAATAATGAAGATATTTACTTATAATCCCCATATGTCTCACATATCAGTAACCCTTATGTGAAGCACAGAGCTTAATGTGAGGGACATGATAGGGTTAACTGCTGTTAATATGAGGTATGTGGAGATATTAAACTGTAATGCATATGACCATACTTTTTATCCCCAACCGTGGATGTAAGTACAGACCGATACATTTCAATGGGTCCATATACACAGCCGTTGTTTTTGTGGCTGTGTGTTCGGGCCAAATTGATGTCTGCATTTGTGGCCCTGTCAAATCATTTTTAATGTATAAGTCAGTGAAAACCACATCTGTGCCATTTGTGTGCAGGAGGCTGAGGACCCATGTTGTGGAAACGCATTGGTTTTGTTGCAAATCTTGTTGCGTTTTTTTTGAGCCAAAGGCAACAATGGCTACACAAGGAATGGAAAATATAAAGGAAGTTCTTATAGGTTTCTCTTCTGTTCAATCCACTCCTGGCTTAGGCTCAGAAGATCGCAACAAAATATACAACAAAAAAGCTGCATTTCTGCAACGTGGGGTCTCGGCCTCAATATCACATTAGACACAGTGTAGGGGACATTATGCTGAGCACCTTTAAATAGTCCAAAAGATGCAACTGGAAAAAGCTGATTTTTTAAAAAAATAAAAATTAAGTTCAAGTGTAGTGTAGTGTGTGTGTGTGTGTGGGGGGGGGGGGGGGCAGTGTCAGAGACACCTAGGGCTCTGTGTTGAGGTTTGAAAACATAGCACCCATTGCACTCGAGCAAGGAGTAAAAGAATGCATTTCTAAGGAAATGGTGCATCTATTGGACTCTCTGAAGGCACGATGGTACTCAGTAAGATGTCCCCTACAATGCATTGTGGCTGGTTTGATCTCTAGTTTCTGGTGGCAGATGCCCTTTAAAAAAACAAAACAATGCACCACTGGTTTTGCTTGGTCTAAACACTTTTCTAATATATATATATATTTATAATTTTGCTCAGTCAGCTTTATTTTATCAGTGCAGTAGTCTGTTTCTAAAGAAAATAATGGTATGGTCCATCTTTAGTCCTGTGAAATGTATCCGTAGAAGAACTAAAGTGAACTAAATATGACGCCAGACATGTGACCCTCACATATCTTATGTGATCCCTGACATTCAGTTAATTGCCCAGGACACATATTAATTATACTATACCGAGGAGCAGAAAATATACAGTATTACTAAAGCATCATCTCATCATGCTGTCTGTAGAGAAAAAAATTTTTAAAATTTTTTACTTGTGCATTCAATGTTTGGCTGTTTCCTGATACTGTGTCACAAAGTGATATCTTGTACCTGTCAATTCGTCACCACCCATTTTTCGCCTTGTAAATTACAGCAGTTCAAGGGTTTGGTTAAGATGCCCTGATATAGTATTGAATTGGGTTCATGAGGTATTAGTGTCCATAATCATCTTTGGGCTAAATTAGGGGTGGACACCTCCATAAATAGCACTCAATTGAAAAATATATTCCAATAGAGAAGAAGAAGAAGGGTGATGTCATATAGAGATTATCAAGGTGTAGTGATTTGTTTATATATCACTCCCATACCATGTGTGACAGAACTGACAGGTGATTTCATCAGTATCCTAAATCAGGAAGCAGATAGATTGATGAATGAAGAAGAAATGAAAGAGGATGTGCTCTTCTTCCATGGAAGTATATATATTTACTCTACTATATAAAAATTCTTTGTATACATCAGAAGAAAAACATAGGAATATTTAAATAAAATGAATCTACGCTGAAGACTTGGAAAAAGAGCCAGCTGGAAAAAAGGGATCATAGTAAAGGCATACATGGTGAATACCGGGTGGCAACCACATAGTGGCCAAAACCCTGGACCTCCCCAGCCGTCAATGATCACAGGATCTTGTGGATTACACAAAAGTATTGCCGGCAACATCATGTGACCATTGGTCAGATGCGAGTGGTGGGATTTGTTATTATCTTAACAAGGTAGGTAGAAGGTGCAGCAATACAATAATCTACATTCAAAGTACCAGTTCCTTAGTCAATTTTATGGTATGTACACGGGTACCTGGTAGGGATGTCCTCTTCCCACATCTTCATCTTTATACAGTTACACAAGACACATAGTAGGTTACCTAATGGCTTCTCTCCTTACTGCTGGGAATCTATCAGAAGGAGGAAGTCTACAGCATGTTTTATTGAATCCCTATTCTCAGGATAGGTCATCATTAAGGGTTAGTTCATATCTGCATTTCGTAATCCGTTTGGGGAATCCGCATGGGGACCGCCTGAACGGAATAACAAACGCAGTGAAAGCACACGGACCCCATAGACTATAATGGGGCCTGTGCTCTCCGTGCAGTGTCTGCACAGAACATGCGGACAGAAAAGTACTTCATGATCTAGATTCATGTTTGAATGATTTGTGCGGGCAGCAAGCGAAAAGCACATGGACCCCATTATAGTCTATGGGGTTCATGTGCTTTCAGTGCACACTGCTTGCCAGTGCGCTTGGTAGTCCGTTCTGGGGTCCCCATGCAGACTCCCTCAATGGATTACCAAGTGCAGATGTGAACCAGTCCTAAGAGGTTGGTGGAGATCTGACACCAAGGACTCTAGGTCTTTGAAGGGACTGTAGAACTTGTACCAGTGTCAGGTACCGCTCCAATGTTTACATTGCACACCATCTGTTTATTAGCAACCACACAATATCATAACAGTCTTGTCCGATAGATGTGACTATAGTGACAGGGGTTATGCCATGAAATGTATTTATCAACCACTTAACACACCCTTATTCAGCCGGGCTGTGTTTAGGGCTGAATGCACAGTGCGGAGCCAACTGTCCAAGCGTTGGATCGCTAGAAGAAGACAACACAGAAGATGTGGCGGAGGGGCGCAGCTGTTTGAGCAGGGGGGAAGGCCCCCTGTTCTGTCTGGAGACTCATTAGCATAACAAGGGCTATCTATTAGCAAGAATATATCTATATCTATATAGCAAGGATATCTATGGTTCTACCTTTAAAATTAGTTAAAAAAGGGATTCTACTGACAGAATCCCTTTAAGACTAAGGCACCATGGTCCGTGCATAAACGCATTGCGGTTCTTTCCGCAGCGCTTTTAAGAGAACGTTCACAGAGTTTTCCTCTGCGGACTTTTTCTTAACATTATATCTACGGAAAAGCCGCTGGCGTTTCCGTAGATATAATTGACATGCTGCAATTTGCAAAGCCGCAACGGCTTTGCAAATCGCAGCGTGTTCGCACAGCGGTTTTTCCGCAAAGTGCGCATGGGATTCACATGAATCCCATCCCCTTTGCTTGCACTGTACAACGCTGCGATTTTTCCAGCAGCGTCTCCGCTGCGAGCAAATTGCGGCGTTTACATCCAGTGGGGCCCCGGCCTAACACTGATTACTCAGGAACAGTACAGGCTAGAGAGACAATTTCACCTATGCCAGAATCAGAAGTTGTATAGAGTTGATGGAGGTAGTGAAGGACCCTCTTCAACAATATGGTCTGTGACTGTTTATTTAAAGGGGAACCCTTGCCGAACTCTTTTAAAGACCTGTGTCTTAGCCCCAAATTTTTTAGAAGCCTCAGCAATCCTTTTCTTAGGTAACCATACCCTGTAACTCAGCTCTGATGACTATATTTTTCCACTATATTTATGATATTGTTGGAGAATAAAGGGGTTGCCTGGAAAAAAAAGTGTTTATCCCTATGTGGTATAGCTGATAAAAATGTAACTTTTATTCTTTACAATAAAATGTTCCTAAAAGTGTGCCTAGTATATACAGTGCATTATAAATAAGCAGGCTGTTCCAGTCCTTGGAGATGTACTCCCTGCAATCTTCATTGCTAATCCAGCAGCTAGACTTTAAGTAGTCAGTGCTAGGTTAATTGCACTAGGTTAATTGCTAGTATGTTTGATTACAGAGCGTGCTTTAGGGTGGGTGTGTTTATAGGTTCAGGTTCTCAGATGAAGTTCTTGAAGCCAAACCCAGCCATGGACTGAAATATAAAGGAGAAGTAGCGTCTGTTCTCTATACTTTTGCACTCTGCTTTTGGGTTTAGAAACAGCATGTTAAAACCTGAACACATAAGCACGCCCTGCGGCTGGGTTTACAGGGTGTTTTTTTCGTTAAGAATTATATGCTTTATTAAAATTGCAATGATAAGTAGGACATTTTACTTTGTATTTCAGGTGACGCTAGATTCACACTAGTGTTCGGGTCTCCGTTCTCAGCTTTCCGTCTTCTTCGCCGTGAGCATTTTTATGCTTTCCACCGCGAAACCGTTTTTTTAAAACCGGACACAGAGTACTGCATGTCCGACTCTGTGTCCGATTTTAAAAAACAGTTTTGTGGCGGAGAGCATAAAACGCTCACCGGCGCTCACGGCCGGACATCTTTCAAACCCATTCAAATGAATGGGCGAGAAAGAGTCCTGCAGGTTTCCATCTCCTGCCTCTGTTTTGTGCAGGAAACGGAAACCTGCAGAACGGAGACCGGGCGCAGATGTGAATGAGCCCTGAGGCTTTTTCCAGTTAAAGTGTAACTAAACTTTCAGACAACTTTTGATTTTCTGGCAGTATTCCATTGATATATTTTGTAATATACTTTATTAGCAAATTTTTAATCCTTTCTGTGAAATCCTGCATTTTTTCACTCTTTCCCTTAGGGAGCATTCACACGGAGTAACGCCGGCCGTAATTTGTGCTGATTTTTACTGGCGTAGAATTGCGAGGGTCGCGTTTACGTGGCGTTTTTTTACTATGAGCGTATATGCTGCGTTTTTTGCTCAAATAAACGCTCCGTTTACGCTGTGTTTTTTAACGCAACGTAAATGGAGCGTTTACGTGAGCAAAAAAACGCTGCGTATACGCTCATAGTAAAAAAACGCCGCGTAAACGCGACCCTCGCATTTCTATGCCAGTAAAAATAAGCACAAATTACGGCCGGCGTTACTCCGTGTGAATGCTCCCTAAATTCTGTATTTCGAGCTGTTTCTGCCTCTCTCTGAATGTTATTATGTACAGGAGTATGAAGCTGTGTAACATGTAGAGAAAATGAGGGGAGGGTCACTTTATAAAGTTATATCTTTGGGTGTTATAAAACGTACAAACTTTTGGTGTCATATGAAAGAGGAGATTCTCTTTCTTTATATGACACTAAGGTCAGGATTAGGATATCTATATGCAGGTGCAATAATTCAGGTAGTACATAATGGGCTATACAAACACCAATCTTTTTCCATACTTCAGAGGCTAGATTCATATCTGCTCCAGGCTTTTGTTTATTTGGTCCATCGGAGGACCAGAAGAACGCATATGCGGCCATAAATGGAGCCTGAGGAACCTCATTGACTATAATCGGGCTCGTTGGGTGTCTTTTGGATGTCTGATATTTTTTAAATAAAATTGTCAGATGAAAAAAGTCAGGATTGCAGGACTTTTTTTGATCCGTGATCTCTGATGGATCTCAGCCTGACGGATACCAAAACATATGTGAGGGGCCACACGGTGGCTCAGTGGTTAGCACTGCAGCCTTGCAGCACTGGAGTCCTGGTGTTCAAATCCCGCCAAGGGCAAAAAAAAAAACATCTGCAAGGAGTTTGTATGTTCTCCCCGTGTTTGCATGGATTTCCATCCCATATTCCAAAAAAAAAAAAAGACATACTGATAGGGAAAAATGTACATTGTGAGCTCTATGTGGGGCTCACAATCTACAAAAAAAACAAAAAAAAGAACATATGTGAACCCAGCATAAGTAATAGCTCCATTTATAAACATCCTACTTTGTGCGCTTTTCTATCATTTTAGTGTAAAAAGATCCATTTAGAAAAGACTTAAATAAACAAAACAACCCAAATAACATAATAATAATAATAATAATAATAATAATTCATAATAAATAATAATAATACCAATAATAATAATAATAATAATTAATAAATAATAATAATAATAATAACACCATTAATAATAACATAATAAAATGTAAATGATTGCACCAAGTCACTGACCTCTCATCCATATTGGTCCTGCCTGACAATCCTTAAAGAGGATAGCATCTTTGTGCTTCCATGTAAAATACATTTGAAAAAGCATCCACAGAATACAGAAGACCATCATGATGGACAGGACAATAAGAAAGTCAAACTCATAGATGTCCGCATCCTCAGTGAACACACAAGTTGCTAAAGCACCACTGAAGAGTAAGATATTGGTGCCCACAAGACCGGAGAGTAGTCGACCACCTTTTTTCCAGTCATCTTTCTTTCTCAGTTGTGTAATGGGTGCGTTGTTTTGTAATTGGTCACTCAAGGTGTTCAGGTCTAGATTCAGTTCCATGATATTTAGGTTGCAGGTATATGCTGAGTTGCTTAGTGTCCACAATATGGTACAAGTGGTGCAAGGTCCAAGCGAGTGCTTCGTAGTTCTGTCTCCTTTTTGGCCTGACCTACATCCTCTTCTGACTCTTCCTCAAGACTGTGGCCACATCGTTGTCAATCTCTCTCCATTTATACGGTTGATTCTCTCAAACATGCTCTGTGTCAGTTGCCAGAACACTGTGTGGATGTGAACATCAGTCCTGGGGAGTAACGTTTGGGAGGAGTCACCTGTGACATAAGATAGTGTGACAAGAAAATGAAATTACACACAAGGAAAAAGAATGTGTATAGAGCTACAATTGCTGGAGGGGAAGGTGTGTGACAAAGCTGTTACAATGTATTCGCCTTACTGTATATATGTGGTCTCCTTAGGTCACTCTGAATGTAGCAATCTGACTTTGGCATCACATTTGTTGTCTGAAATTAAAAAAAAAAACACACTGACAATTATTGATTTCTTCAATGCTGTATTGTATTTTTTGGATAGATTTTATTGTTTGTGTAACATTAACAAACATTTAACAAGCATACTGCATACTACATGGGGAAAACATGGATTGTCTGATTTAAAACATTTTGGTTAAGACCTTATGTAGCAAAGTAAAAATGTTTTGTGCTTTTTTTACACTGTGTTTTTCTCTGCATTTTTCCTTCCACTAATAATAACTTTGCTGATACTGTAAAATGCAGCAGTTTTCCTCTGCTGCCTCTCTGCAGATTGGGGACTTAGCGTTAGGGTATTTTGAGCTATGAGAAAGTCTGGCAGGTTCATCATTTCCAGTAATAAGCCATTAAGGGACTGTTCACACTACTCTTATGAATGTCTGTTGCTGTCATTCATCATAGGATGAGAATAATGGACCGCCACAGATGAGGAAATTATAACTTCATAACTTGGTCCAAGCCTTTAAGGTTAAAGGGACTTGTCCTAGTGGTCTGGCTTGATCTTTTCCTGCCATCCCTACAATCAGGATATCTTCAGACTAGGTTCACATCTGCGCTTGGTCAGCACTTGAGGATTCCGGTCCCCATTCCGCTTTGAAAATTCAAGCAGGTCTTTTCTCACTACATTTTTTGGGCATAAATCCAGCAGACCCAATTATACACTATCGGATCCGTGGGTTTCCATGGGTAACCACTTTTTAAGTATATTTGGTTTCCGTTTTTTGGGTCCCCAAGCAGACCCGAAAAATGATAACCCAAACTAGAGATTTATTGCCTAGAGTAATAAACATCTCCTATTTTATTTAAGTATATTCCATTCTAGTTATGATGTTATATACAGAAAGGCATCATTCCCGCGCACTATGTAATCTCCACGTTTATATAAACCACATGTGTCCTATAAAAACATTCATGGCTGAATTGCTGCAGCTTTTATACATGTGATTCTTCTACCTGTAGAATTTGCAAATTTGTTCAATCCAACCGGGTTAAAAGGATTTCCACTAGGGAATACATTAACTCCAATACAGACTATGTCATGTACAGTCCTATGAAAAAGTTTGGGCACCCCTATTAATCTTAATCATTTTTTGTTCTAAATATTTTGGTGTTTGCAACAGCCATTTCAGTTTGATATATCTAATAACTGATGGACACAGTAATATTTCAGGATTGAAATGAGGTTTATTGTACTAACAGAAAATGCGCAATATGCATTAAACCAAAATTTGACCGGTGCAAAAGTATGGGCACCCTTATCATTTTATTGATTTGAATTCCCCTAACTACTTTTTACTGACTTACTGAAGCACAAAATTGGTTTTGTAACCTCAGTGAGCTTTGAACTTCATAGCCAGGTGTATCCAATCATGAGAAAAGGTATTTAAGGTGGCCAATTGCAAGTTGTTCTACTATTTGAATCTCCTCTGAAGAGTGGCATCATGGGCTACTCAAAACAACTCTCAAATGATCTGAAAACAAAGATTGTTCAACATAGTTGTTCAGCGGAAGGATACAAAAAGCTGTCTCAGAGATTTAACCTGTCAGTTTCCACTGTGAGGAACATAGTAAGGAAATGGAAGACCACAGGGACAGTTCTTGTTAAGCCCAGAAGTGGCAGGCCAAGAAAAATATCAGAAAGGCAGAGAAGAAGAATGGTGAGAACAGTCAAGGACAATCCACAGACCACCTCCAAAGAGCTGCAGCATCATCTTGCTGCAGATGGTGTCACTGTGCATCGGTCAACTATACAGCGCACTTTGCACAAATAGAAGCTGTATGGGAGAGTGATGAGAAAGAAGCCGTTTCTGCACGTACGCCACAAATAGAGTTGCCTGAGGT
The DNA here is from genome assembly GCF_031893055.1 of Leptodactylus fuscus. Classification (NCBI taxonomy): domain Eukaryota; kingdom Metazoa; phylum Chordata; class Amphibia; order Anura; family Leptodactylidae; genus Leptodactylus; species Leptodactylus fuscus. The sequence continues at coordinate 133,139,325 of NC_134270.1, forward strand.
ATGAAAAAGCACATTTGGACAAGGCAGCTTCATTTTGGAAACAAAAATTGAGTTGTTTGGTTATAAAAAAAGGCGTTATGCATGGCGTCCAAAAAGAAACAGCATTCCAAGAAAAACACATGCTACCCACTGTAAAATTTGGTGGAGGTTCCATCATGCTTTGGGGCTGTGTGGCCAATGCCGGCATCGGGAATCTTGTTAAAGTTGAGGGTCGCATGGATTCCACTCAGTATCAGCAGATTCTTGAGAATAATGTTCAAGAATCAGTGACGAAGTTGATGGATGGATATTTCAGCAAGACAATGATCCAAAACACCGCTCCAAATCCTCAGGCATTCATGCAGAGGAACAATTACAATGTTCTGGAATGGCCATCCCAGTCCCCAGACCTGAATATCATTGAACATCTGTGGGATGATTTGAAGCGGGCTGTCCATGCTCGGCGACCATCTAACTTAACTGAACTTGAATTGTTTGTCCAAAATACCTTTATCCAGGATCCAGGAACTGATTAAAAGCTACAGGAAGCGACTAGAGGCTGTTATCTTTGCAAAAGGAGGATGTACTAAATATTAATGTCACTTTTCTGTTGAGGTGCCCATACTTTTGCACCGGTCAAATTTTGGTTTAATGCATATTGCGCATTTTCTGTTAGTACAATAAACCTCATTTCAATCCTGAAATATTACTGTGTCCATCAGTTATTAGATATATCAAACTGAAATGGCTGTTGCAAATACCAAAATATTTAGAACTAAAAATGATTAAGATTAATAGGGGTGCCCAAACTTTTTCATAGGACTGTATATGATTATTTGTAGTATTTGTGGACTAGTCGGATGTACCTCCAGATTAAAGGTTAGGTTTCTAGAACATATGGCTGACATTTCTAATTATATGTAATTATCATTCTAGGACCAGTAGCTTCTTGAATGTTGCCAAGCATGTAGTTACTGAATACATTGGCAACTCTCAAGTTTTGAAGCCTACAGGAGTAAAAAAAATATCAGGAGACCTTCTCGTGGAAAGGATCAACATGGCACATAGCAGGATGCTCATTCAGGAGGCTTATCAGATCCTTCAGGTGAACACTAAGAATCCCTGGGGATACTAATTTACATTGTTACATTATTGAGATTATTAAGTCTTTAGGGAACATCAAATATGGGATTATATTTTTGTACAATCTATTTCAAGGTCTACATTACATTCCATGGTATCCATGCCATGGTTTATGATGAAGATGGGAATCACATAACACTACCAGACATTTTTTTAATGGTGGCAGAAATATTTATTCCTGCAGTCTTTAATGTGTGTTATACCATGAGTAAGGATTCTTATATCCAAAACACGTACGCATCTGAAGTACTGCTTTTATATGTGGCGTTTTTATGCCTCCATAAAGTTTTTGTCCTTACTTAGATATTGGATCACTTTTTTTCTTGTTGATTTCTTGGGCATAGGGCTGAATGCCAATCTCGAGCATAGCAATAGGGGATGTAGTAGTAGCAATCGCTCTCAGGCCCTGGTACCTGAGGGAGCCCCAAACGTACTTCTGCTACATAAAACACAAAACTATCCTAAAGGGTCCATTCACATGGAAGAAAATGGTGAGGAATTTGGTGTGGAATTTCAGTGCTGAAAAAAAGGCGCTCATTGACTTCAATGGGTCCTTTTTTTCTGCTAGCAGTTTTTCTCCAATTCCACCCCATTCAGATTTTTTTTTACAGCTTCTCAGTAAATTGTATTGTATACTAATTGGTACATTTACAAAGTACAATTTGTACCGGAAACACTAAACCCTCATATGGCTCTGTGAATGAAAAAAAAAAAAAAAGACATGGCGTTTGGAAAGTGGGAAGTAAAAAAATGAATAATGCCTGTGGCAGGAAGGGGTTAAAGTCATGGCTGTAAGGGAGTTTTGTGGTCAGGATTTTGAGGCCGTATCCACCTCAAAATCCTGACCAAAAAGACGGCTCCCATTGAAATCAGTGGGAGCTGCTCAGGTCTTTTTTCCAGGAGCTGTTTCTTCCGGCTACATGATGCTCATTCTTCAGGCCTTTTCACCTCGCGATTCGGCCTGAAGACACACCCTCCTCCCAACTAGGCCCAACCATTGGACCAAATCCGGAGCGGAGTGTGCGGGTTTCAGTCACAGCTACCCGGCTTTTGGTCCAGAACCTGAGGTGGCCTCCACCTCATGGTTCCGGACCAAAAAACTCCGTCTGAACTTACCCTTAGCTGGATAAACACAGACACTGAGACTCTTAACACCTGCAAAAACTGAATTAGACAATTAAAATGTAAGGGATAAGGGTTCTGTTCACTCCAACCAGAACCATCAATGTCCAACAAGATTAATCAAAAGACTTGTCAAAAGATGGAAAATGAATGAACTTGAAATATGTATTATGTGTATACAAGGCCTTAGAATATACCATCAGCGTTAGATCGGTGGGGTTCAGATCTCAGCACCCATGATACTCAATTTCTTGAAAGGGCTGTGACAATTAAGCAAACACTTGTGCCTCTTTATTATATGCATTGAGATGCAGGTTTCTTTATACATGAAAACACAATACATATTTCTCATCTTGTTATGGTGTAACAATGAGAGAATGTATGTCCCCTTAGGGCATTGTGTCGGAGACCTTAAGTAATCCAAAGGCATGGTTTTAGAGAGGAATGCACGGAATGGGAAAATTAGGTTTAGGATAAAAGGACCTTGTCCTGGGGGTACATTCATCTCTGTTCTGCCACTCCTGGATGAATAGCACTTACAGCAGATTCAGGCAAGTTCTGTTATATAGACATAAAAGTATAGTGAAAGTATAATTATATTCCAATAGATTTAATAGACTTATATGTCCACATAAATATTGTAGGTGTGTGCGCACCAGAATACACAAAGACTCAGAGATTGCATCCCACAGTCAATGTGTGTATATGTAATATGTCAGCCTTCCCATGGCCTTGAGCTCTGTCATGTTCAGAAGCCAAAGAGGCTTAGCAGAAGTATTGCAAAGTATTATACAAGTGATCGTAAATTCAAGTCCCCTAGTAGGACTAGTAAAAAAAATAAAAAAGTTCAACATGTTAAAAGCTACAAAATTATTATTTTTTTATTATTCACAAAAATAAACTCAATTTCCCCAAGACATAGATTTATTATGTTAAAAGTAAAAATAAATGGTTTTCAGAAAATCGTGATTCTAAAACTAATTATTTATTTTAATAAAGTGGTTTTATTGTGCAAAAGTAGTTAAACATAAAAAAACTAAATAATCTGGGAATAGTTGTAATTGTAACGACTAACAAAATAAAGGTAACATGTCACACAAAGCGCACAGTGAACAATGTAAAGTTGAAACCAGAGTTAACCACAAAACTATTTACCATATATACTCGAGTATAAACCGACCCGAATATAAACCGAGGCCCCTAATTTTACCACAAAAAACTGGGAAAACTTATTGACTCCAGTATAAGCCGAGGGGGGGAAATGCATCAGCTACTGGAAAATTTCAAAAATGAAAATGGTCGTTGTTTTTGGGTGCAGTAGTTGCTGAGGAAGGGGAGGGGGTGTTTTGGTTGTCTGTCTGCCCCTTCCCTAAGCTTGAGGACTGAGGTTTTTTCTTCCCCCACGTGGAATTCAGCCTGGCTGAATATAGGGGATCTGCAGTGCTCCTATTAACCCCTTCCCGACAGAACAGGAGCACTGCAGATCCCCTATATTCAGTAGACCGGGCACTGTCAGACACTGGGATACCTAATGTGTATGTGTGTCACAGTCATTTTCTACTTTTATATGTATTCTAGGGAAAGGAGGGATTTAGAACTTTTATTTTTTTATTTATTTAAATCTTTTTTTTTTTTTTTTGCACTATTTTATGGGAGATTCTATACATTGATATTACGGCTGGTCATAGACCCCCCTCCTAAAAAAAAAAAAAAAAAAAAAATTCTCTTTTTGCTGACTTGAGTATAAGCCGATGGGGGCTTTTTCAGCATAAAAACTGGGCTGAAAAATTCGGCTTATACTCGAGTATATACGGTACTAATTTTCCTATTTTCCAAATCTATATGGAGCCCTTCTTAGTGTCTCTTTACTCTTTGTCATGCATTTTTTCTGTCTTCTTTACATCTAATTTGGCTGACATCTGCTACTAAAGTCATTATAAAACACTTTTATTTGTCAATGTTCCTTTTTGAATCTCCAGTCTTCAGGTTCTCCAAACCATAGAAAAGATGCAATTTTCCTTTATTAAGCATAAAATATTATCTATATCTGAAGTTTACCAAAATCCCAGTATATTCATGTATCTGTGAACATTGTAGTCTTTCGTTTTATAGCTCCATAGTGCTTCAAACGTCCACCAATGATGATGTCACCACAGAGGGATCAATTATATGGAGAGGAGATTATATGGTCCCTTATGACATGCTGTAAAGCTCCAACAAGGTAGCCGCTGCGTGCATACGGTAGAAGATCCCAAAAGGAAGACAAATGTTGGTAATGATGGCCCATAATGTGAAACCATAAAAATTTACTTCTAAGTCATTGTCAAATCGTATCCGGGCTCCAAAGGCAGGCATAATCCAGAACTGTGGAAGACGGAAGAAACATTACTTAGTAGAGAAATACGATAAGGCCAGCAAACTATCAAATGCAAATACATTGTAGGTTGGGGGAGCATCAGGAGACCTCCACACATATTACTTCCAGTTACCAAAATTGGTTCACCGACATTAAACTAAAACGCATAACCAACTAAAAAATGTTTTATTTGATCTCTTGGGATCAGCTGTTTGAAGGGCCACAACAATCATGTGAGCGCTACATAGAAAAATTAGTGATTTCATCTTCATTTACAGTCCATCTACATGCACACAAAAAGTTTAGTGAATTCAAGTAACCATGGGAAGAATATGCAAATCTGTCTTCCATGATGTAATTAGGAAGTCAGGTTCCTCAGTGTTGCAAACCAATAGAGGGCGCGCACTGGAATGTGCAAGCTTGTCTTCCCTGATGTAATTAGGAAGACAGAATCTCAGTGATATGGCCCAATAAAGGCTGCTCCCCATCATGCTCGACCTTCCAAGAGGCCTTTGTTTTGCAATGATGCTGGGATTATTACCAGGTATAGTCTCTCAACCGAGGACGGCCGTTTCGATGTTATTGCATCTCGTCAGCCCGGTGTAAAGAAGACTAACCTGGTGGTCTCTCCCTAAGGAGTGACGATATCCCCTTAACCCTGAATTCAAGTAACTGAGACAAAAGTGCATTGCTGCTACTATGTAGACGGCAGTGAGGAAGATGGACAATGGTAATCAATGAAGTGGCTGCAGTTCCTTTAAACAAGGGGACTGCCATATGTTATTGATAATTTATATGTGTAAAGGAAACTCTAAACACGATTTCATAACTAGATAAATCATATAAGAGATAGACAAAATCACTGTAGAAATACATTGTAACTTACTATTATGTTACTGAGGAAAAGAAACAAGTACACATCTTTCATGGTCTTTCTCTTCTTGAGGTGACTTTTGATGTGAGCAGTCAAGGTTTCTCGTCTTGTCATTCTCCTGTTTGAATTCTTTGGGGCACCTGTAAGAGATTGTCTTCTTTCCATATCTTGTTCTGCATCTGGTTCAGGAGCCTGTTTCATGGTATCATGTTGTCCTGTAGAGCTAGGGACGTGTGAACTAAGAGGTCTAAATAATACATTGGGTGGAAGACGGTGCAACCCCTCGATGATGAAAGCATTCTGTATACTGTGCTGAACAATCATCAAGATTGAATAACTAAGGGTTAATCCACACAAACTACTGAAGGGTTTTGTAGACACCATGGCTATAATAGAGTAATAAGAGATGGCATATTGGCCTAAGGTTGCTAAAAGTAGTAGAGCCATGTCCAGAGTACGACTCGGGTTCTTCTCATTGGACATGCCTCTCTTATCTAATCTGAAGATAATAATTCCTATTACATTGGCTAAGCACATAAGAATGAGACTGACTACATGAAAAATGTAGAAGGTTTTCAGTGACAGCCAGTGCTTAAGATGGTTACTCCTACCCATTTCATACATGATAAACATCACTAGACCAACTATCAAAATGATCAGGCCAGCCATAAGTCCCAGGAGAGGTATATGTTGACGGACTCCAGGTCCTATTCCATGGTAGTGGGAAGCATTTTCATCAATCTGACGTCCTACATTCTTCCACATGATGTATATCATAGCGGCAGCAAACAGGTTATACTCAATGTTGAAGGGGTACAAGTAGGCAAACACTGTGGAATCATTCATGCACCGCGACTTGCATCCACATGACTCACCTGTAAAAGCAAATACATCTGTTTACTTGTATTATCTGTTAGAGATGTATAGAAAGAAATGAAAGAAATATTGACATTTTTATAACCCAGTTATGATAAGTTAACATTAGCATCGGCTCTCTGATGTTCTGGTCCGTCAGAGGACCTGAACAAGTTAGGTGGACCACTAAAATAGCTTTCATACCTAGCCTGACTGACTGAATTTGGTGTACTTCTGCTGACTTCAGGGAGACATTGTGACAGTGTTTCCACCAGAGACTCTATTGCAAATGTGGATGTAGCCTTAGCAATAAATCTGTATTTTTGCTGTTTACATTGGTGCTGAGAAAGCTTCTTTGTCCACTTGCAATTATTTGGGAAATTTGCTATTTTCAATATAAACCCAGTGAAAGAACAAACTAAATTCAGGAAAAGCTTTGCGATGTCTGACAAGGAAACATGTGAAGCTGTATCACCATTTCTGAGCTTTTGGGTGCTGTTCCAGCTCATTACAATACAGATGTGGCCAGTGTTTTGAGACAATATTTTTCCACATCATTGTTTCACAAAGTGATATCCTATATGTGTTTACTGTACTGTACTGTATATGTGTCTGGCTACCTAATGGTCATGTCGTGAATTGCAATCTTTCGAGGGTTTGTTAGCATGTCACTGTATAGCACTGAATTGAATTTATGAGAAATCGGAGTTATTCAATATAATTCAATATAAGCTACGGGTGGAGACATCTGTAGGTGAGTTAGAGGGGTTGTCCCATCACAAGGATCCTATCTATACTGCTTGTTAATGTGGATGTAAGACTTTTCCTAAATACACTGCTTCAGCAAAACTGCTTTATTTGTCCACTATCTTACTTTATTCAATTCATTGTTGACACAGCCCTTGACTTATCTGCTCAAAAGTCAAGTGATGTATCTGCTGCTCTCAGCCGGGAGGGAGGAGGGGCTAAGTGCAGGGAGCGAGCCTGTGTATCTAGCTATTCCTGTGTCTACACCATGTGACCTAGCTTCCTGTTATCAGATAGGGGAGAGGAGCTGCTTTCATTTCTTCTGTTCTCCCAGTTATTAGGCTAGCTAATTCAATTGTGTTCATTATGGCAGAGACAGGCAGTCTCTGTATGTAACACAGAATGGAGTTGCTCCTGCCTGTACTTCATAGTCCAATATGGGTGGGCGGAGCTACACACTAATTTGGGGCGGAGCTAAACGGCAGGTTACATGTGAAATACCGCCCACCAAATGATACAAGAAACCAGGAAGAAAGAAGATTTTACAGCAGTGAAGACTGGTGAGTATGTGACGTGGGAATACCCCTTTAATTGAAGTGTCCATATATGTGTGGTGCTCTTCTATCACTTCTGTGGGAATTCTGAATATAGCTAAGCAAATATACTCCTATATCAAATATACTCCTTTATCGTATTATCATCTATATAACATAGGTATAGGGCTAGGATTTATAGAACAATGTGGCTGCCTCTGTGCCGATCACTACAGGATTGGACTGGTAATTTTGATGCACACATTTCAAAGAACAAAATCCAAGGTCAAAATATGCAACAGAATGAGCACTGTGTGGATCTGAATATATGCCACATACTCTGGTTTTCACTCATTCACATACATTGTCCTGGAATTTACCATATAAACTGTGTAAATCTGCAGTGAAAATCAATAGTCACACTACCACATGTGAACATAGCCGAAAGCTGTGTGTACCTTCATGTTCACTATCGGTGCTATTAGTATGTTCAGAACGATTTTTCTGTAGATCTCTCTGTAGTTCATCAGTGTGATGTCTGGACTCTTCAGCAACAGCAACAATCCATATGAGCAGATTAAGACACAACAAGACCATCAGAAAACACCTGAAGTGAGGAAAATGTGAGACGTCCACCAATATTAACTACTATAGATACATAGGTTACAAAATATACAGAATATTTACATTCTTAGTAGGGTCATGTGGAATAGTCTCATGAGAGTACACGTGTACCCACCTTTAACTTAGCTCTAATTTGATTAAAGCATACCTCTAATAATAATTATTTGAAGAAACTTGGTAATGTATTTTATTCGAGAGAAATGTGTTTCCTTCTGTTTCCGTTGCGGTTTTGGGAAATTGCAGAATGTCAATTCTTCCTATAGAAACGCCAGGAGTTTCACTATTGGAATAATGGAAGCAGAAAGTCTACAGAGATTTCCCTTAGTTCGTGTGAAAAGTGCTGCAGGAAAAAACGCGATGTGTTGCCATGGTGGTGTTCTTGCAGCTCTTTTTTTGTTGCGGCCCGCTACATGGGGCCTTAGCCGTACTGTCTGAGTAAAACTGAGAATAAGGTGGTTGCCTTTTCCAGCTCCCAAGACAATTCTTTTCATGTTTTCAATGGTTTGTAAGAGCTTATTAACAAACACAGGGAATTTATAGACTGGCATTCTGTACACCAATCTTAATCCAATCCCATACTGCAGTCTGGCCACTTAATAATTCAGGGAGACTGCCATGCACCAGTATTGAAATGTGCCTATTCATTATAGAATTCAATATAAACTTATCACCCTCATCCACAAGGCTCTCCATAATGCCGCACCTCCCTACATTTCCTCCCTCATCTCTAACACCAAACCCGTGTTCTCCGCTCACTCAATGACCTAACACTTACATCGCTAACACGCTCGTATACAAGACTTCTCCCGAGTTGCACCACTTCTCTGGAATGCTCTACCCCGGACAATCAGATTAACTCCCAATTTCTACAGCTTCAAGCACTGACTAAAGATACATCTTACAATGCTTATCACAATTACTAATATAAACCCTTCCTTAGATAGAATCCCTAAAACAAACTCTCCTCTGTTCACACTCCCACATTACCCCAGAGAATATGATGCCGTTTCAGACTAACTTCATATATCGAAGTACCACATGTACATTAAAGGACACGACTGTTGACAGTTCATACAATTTTATGTTTGTGCAATGACAGAAACCTCTTTTACAAGATTGTCTGACCATTGTATAAGAAACGCTACCTCTGATACCTCCCCTGCTACCTCATAGATTGTAAGCTGGTGTAAGTGGCCATTTGTGGGGCTCATACAGCAAACTCGTTCAGAATGAGCGCATAAAAAGCAGCTCCCATTCATTTCTATGGGTGCCGGCATTCATGCGCTACCCATTGCAATGAATGGGAGGCTTTTTACCTATTGCTTTCAATGTAATACGTGCGTATCACATTGAAAGCAATAGGTAAAAAAGCGGAGCTGAAATATATACTTGGGAGATATATGAAGGCTGGGAGACTTGTCTCACCATCTTATTAAAGAACTGTATGTCCCGTGCCTAGCTGCATCGGGAGCGTGCAGACAAGTCCAGTGGCATTGAAGCGACGTAATCTCGCCGCTGGCTTTGTATATAAAACCTCTCCCACCAATTGATGCCGAAAACCAGGAAGAAAGAAGTCTTTACAGCAGTGAAGACTGGTGAGCAAGGGACATGGGAATACCTTATCTTATCTTTTTGCTCAAAATCATCCAAGTTTGCATCCTCTCCCATTTTAGAATATTTCGAGACACTGTCAGTCTCTTACATATAAGTAATTCAGATGATTCCCCCCAGTTCTTTAAGTATTATTTATATAAAGTTTTTAATGGATGTACTGCTGTGTCAAACACTTGTACACTATTGAACTTTTGTAAACAGCACGACTGTGGACTGAACCAACTTGATGTATATAGTATATCAAGTATTTCATGACACAATGTATATCCTCTCTATGCATTGAGAGAAGGACTTTTCTCTCCACATTTTTGGTTGGAAAGCGGGCGGAAACCCAGTAGATCCATTACAGTGGATTGGGTTTGCGTTTTTTGGGTCCCCAAGCGGAACCAAATAACGGAAACCCCAACACAGACGTGAGCCTAGCATCAGTTCTTTTTCTTTCCTGAACAAAATAAAGAAACTATTGAAACAGAAAAGTGTGAGAAACATTTCCAGTCGGGCTTCTCAGGCTTCTCTTCAACCTGTGCACAGTAGAAGTCACTCTTCATATTGACACTTATGCCACCCTTGTCTCCCAATGTAACAATCGATTCCACAGGTTGTTGCATTTCCAGAAGTGACACAGTTATCTTGACATACGATTGTGTTTGTGTCGACTTTGCATGATAAAGCTGGATGATTCATGTTTATATTAATACTTACCGTAATCCTAAGAAAGTCCTGCGTAGGCTTGGAATGAATGCTGGGTGCAGCTCTATTATATTTTATACTCCTCACAACGAGCCCTGATTCTAATAAGAGATGTCATAAGTGGTGAGATTCCTCAGCAGAGGTTGAATTTAGAACAAAGGTTATTTCGTCATTACAAGGAAAGGTTGCAAGGTGAATAAATGTGCTTTAGGCTGTATTGATCTAGTGTGGACATTGCGTATCAGAAAGTTGCACCATTACTGCAAGGTGGCATCATTCCAGCTCTCCTGAGGAGGTAGAAATGTTCACCTGTGCAGGTAGAGCTTTATGATGTCATACTCTTCCAAAAAGCACAATATAACAGGATACTCACAGCAATGAGCCCCTGTGCAAAAAGTGTGTGTGGTCTCCGAGCCTTCAATGGCTGCAGAGCTAGACAAAGATCATTATTAGAATACCTAATATAATATATAATTGATTATAATGAATATATCCAATATAGCTTTTGCTAGTAACTAATTGCCAATATATGCAGACTGCTTTGTCACAATATGTGTACTTCTTGTAGAGTTCTCATGTAACTTTATCCTCTCTGTTCTTTTTGGAATTTGGTTATCTGGTTATTTTTTTCTGGTTGTTTTTGCATGTTTATACTTTATTATCCAGGAGAATGGAAACAAAAAAGGAAGTAAAAAGAATCAGTTTTTCCCATTTTTGATATGTTTTTAATAGAACAAAGTGCTGCTAAAAACATTTTTAAAATAAATTTTCCTCTCCCTTACGGAAATGTTACAAAGATGACACATTTTGGGGATGGAGAATAGAACCTGTAATGTGAGCATGGCAATGGCATTTTTTTTTTGGCCTTTTGGGGGGGTGTTTTTATACACCGTAAGGCTGCTCTCAGGCTTTGGTGGACAGAGGAAATAGCAGGATATTGTACTTAAAAAAAAAAAAAAAAGTTAGTGACATTGAAAATTAAAAATAAAATAATCAAAAATTCTTTAACCCTTTCCCGACATCCACCGTACTATTACGGTGGATGTCGGGTGAGTAAACATGGTGATCGCTCGAAAATCACAAAATGCCCTCGGAGGAAAGGGGTTAAAAAATGTTTTTTCATATTAACTTGGTTTGAACAATTTTTTGTGACAATTCTAGTGACAGTTTTTAGTGACCTTTAATAAATTTATGATGATGGGTGAGGAGAACCTTCTGTCTCCAGTTTCATCCTTCGTTCACATCTGTGTTGGTATTCTGTACGGGGGAGTCCGCATGAGGACCCCCTCCAGAAGGAATACCCAACGCATTTGCAAGTGGTGTGCAGTGAAAGCACACGGAGCCCATAGACTATAATGGGGTTCATGTGCTTGCCGCGCGCTGCCCACATAAATCATACAGACAGGAAAGTGGATTGCAAACTACTTCCTGTCTGCATGTTCCCTGTGGAGATCTTGTGCTTTAGCTGGCACACCAGTTGCAGTTGCATTCGGTATTCCGTTCAGGGGATTCGTCATGCGAACTCCCCCTGACAGAATACCACTGCCAATGTGAACAAGGCCTTATGCTTTGTTATCTAGCAGCTGTATAAACTTTCTATTTTCTTGTTGCAGGAGCTGAATGCTTTTGACTCATTTTCATGAAGCAGCTGCTCTCCCCACTTTCCTGCTGCTGATTGACATCTTTCTTCCTGTACTAGTATGGAGAGAAAGCAGTCAATCAGCAGCAGTGGGTGGAGAAAGCGCATAGCACATAACATTGCGGTGACTCCAGCCTCAGCTAAAGCTGACAACAGTGATTTTTTGAAAAGTACAGCAAGACAAACAGCAAGTCACCCAGCACTGAAATCACAGTCTCTGTCACTACTCTACCTTGAAATAGGCAGCAATAATTTGGTGGCAGGTTTCCCATAACATAGCTCAAAGGAGCATTCGTTTCTTAGAAAGTGAGGCTCGCTTGCTCACCATATTTTGCGAATGTGGAAAGTGCAAGGCAGGGATCGGCATTTGTGACTCAGTCTGTCAGATTTATTAAAACTCACGCCGCTTTTTTTGGCATATACTTCCATTCTGGTGCAGGGACTTAGTCCAGAGCCTCTTCATACATTTCTCAGTCCCTGCACCAGTTGGAACATTTATTAAAACTGGTGTATGGTACACCAGCCTTAAAGGGGTATTCCCACGTTGCATACTCACCCGTCTTCATTTCTGTGAAATCTTCTGTTTTCCGGCTTTGTTGCGTCATTGGTGGGTGGGGTCACATATGCAAAGCCAATCGGAGAGATGCCGCCGGCCCTGCGTGCGCGCTCATAGACCAGTCTAGGCTTCACAATGCGAATACAGACCCGACAAGGTTCCGGGTCTGTATTCGCATTGTGAAGGCTAGACTGGTCTATGAGCGTGCACGCAGGGCCGGCGGCTTCTCGCCGCTTGGCTTTGCATATGTGACCCCGGAGCGGAATAACAGCATCGCTTCTGCCGCTGCTGGCTTCATGAAGGGCAGAAGCATAGCGATGTTGCTGGCTTCACCTGTGTCGGCGTCTAACCGTCCCCAGCATCCACCTCTCTATTACAGTGGATGCCGGGGAGTGTTAGACACCGGCACAGGTGAAGCCAGCAACATCGCTATGCTTCTGCTCTGCTTGAAGCCAGCAGCGGCAGAAGCGATGCTGTTATTTCTGCTCTGTCTTTCTCCTTCTTTGCTCAAGCAGATGAGATGTCTCATGTTGTCAGGCCACAGCTCCCAGGGTTTGATACCAGCAGGAGGCAGCATTACTATGTGACTGGACACAATCAGGGTGCATTTACACTGAGTATACGCTGACTGATTCTGAACGTTAAAACATGTTCAGAATGAGCGCGTACAAAGCAGATCCCATTCATTTCAATGGGAGCCGGCATACGTGCGCTCCCCATTGAAATGAATGGGCTGCTTTTTTCCCTATTGGTTTCAATGTGATACATGCATAATAAGGAAAAAAGCAGCCCATTCATTTCAATGGGGAGTGCACATATGTCGGCTCCCATTGAAATGAATGGGATCTGCTTTGTACGCGCTGATTCCCTACGTGTTTTAACGTTCAGAATCAGTCAGTGTATACTCAGTGTGAATGCACCCTCACAGTGTTTCCTCAGAGAAGAAATAATAGATACCAATTTTTTGTTAGTAGGAATTGAGGTATGTGAGTCCTGCTGCTGGGAATGCCCATTTATAAGTTTGGTGTCCACAATCCCCAAACCCTTTTTGGACCATGATCCAAAATTGTATGGATTGTGACTAATATTTCAGGACAATCATGGCAGATTTGGCGCTGTTGGCCACTATGTAGTCATTATCATTTTCACACTGCTGGCCTGTGGGCCCCCCTTCCCCAGGCCTGCTTAACACAATTGGTAAAGCAAGCAGTACTGTATGTCCACCCCTGCATTATAAGTAATGACTCATTTTGCTATTGCATGTGCATAATCACTAGTCCTAGGTTCCCATTTCCATAGCTTACTTAGGCAAGAGGAATTCCAGTCATGTAACATGACTTATACATACTGTATATGATGAAGGAAACCTGTCATGTTGACAATGCAATCATTCCTTTCTGCAGCAGAAATTGAATAGATTGATATGTAAATTTGTGGAAAAGTGTACAGTATAACTTGATTGATAGCCCTGCTTTTAATATACTCAAAAGTCCAGTGGGCGTTCCTACACAGTGATTGACAGCTATCACTGTATGCACTGCTGTTAGAGTTAAGTCCTCCATCTTTGTATTTTGGCAGCCATCTTGTGCTCTTTCACATATAAACTGATTTTTCTGCTTAAGTCAAGGAGGCCCTTTGTTAGACTTTAAGGAATGTGATAATGAACGTTAATGCAGAGGTTGCTAATCATTATCTCTCAAAGGCCTCATTTTGAGAAGATGCAGCTGACTTTGTATATCTCTTACCTCCTTTACATGATGTATGGACACATAACCAACAAAAGTATTAATCTTATGGTATCTGGGCACTTTGTCATATTTTATGGTTTATGAAGGTCACTTAGAGTTTGTATAGACAGAATCTATGTAGCTAATTGTTAATTAAGTTGCAACATGTCATCTTATCTCTTTTTCCATGATATATACATATAGACATAGTCTGGGATGTTAGCTCACACATAAGTATTTTTGAATCCTTCTTTGTTTCATGGGAAAGTCCATCCCAGTTCTGAAAATTATAATGAGATGCAGATTATATCAGGCCTCAGCCAATAGTCATGTGCCAGGTTTGTCTTATATCTCTATGACCAATCATGTTATATACTAATTAGAATAGCCAAGCCAGCTCTTTGTCTGTAATGTATTTAAACTACCTTTTTCTTATAATAAAATCAGAACTCTATTGATACACTACCATCTTGTGTCTTTAATCAGTTCTCCAGGCTTAAAAGAGAGATGGCTGCAGTCCATCTAGGCCTGTTAATTAATTATCTAATTTGGAACTCTGCAACATACTCTTATGAGGACACTTTAATGTCCCCAACACTGCCCACTGGACCCTAAGTAAAGAAAATGGCTATTTCAATCACTTACAATCAAGGATTATCAATAAAGTTACAAGTTCTAAGGAAACAGAAAGTAATTGGTGGACCTCATTAGTCTATGGGGTCCACTTGTTTCTCGGGGCAACCGCTTTTTAAACAATTAGGGTTTCTGTTTTTTAGGTCCCCAAGCAGACCCGAAGAACAAAAACCTGAACACTAGTGTCTAATCTAGCATTACACAGACAGCACTGATGACATGCTAATACAGGAAACTTTTTCCTATGTACCACCTAAACATTGCACAGTCCAAGTAGCCCCCCAATGGTATTCCCTAAAGGCAGTGCCCTCTTTCAGCAGGATAATGCACCTTTCACCACTAAAACTATTGCTTAGGAATGGTTTTAGGAAAATGATAAACAATTGAACATAATAATTTGGCCTCCAGATCTCAAATCCATCAAGGGATGTGCTGGAAAAACAAGTTTGATTCATGGAGGCCGCACCTCATAACTTATAGACTTAAAGGATCTGCTGCTAATGTCTTGGTGCAGACACCACAGGAATCATTCACAGATCAGCTAGTGCCAAAGACAAGTCAGAGCTGTTTTAATAGCACAACGGGAACTAACTAGGCTTTATTAGGAAGGTGGTGCTAATGTTATCACTAAGTGATGTAGATATCATAGGGCTATGGTATGAGTAATGGGGTAGCAGCCACAGCGGCTGCCACAGGTCCTGGGACCTTAGGAAGTCTTGCTGGCCTATGATACCTTTTTTTTTTTACCAGGTCTTTACCTGCAGGAGTGACCGCAGCAGGTAACAGGCCCTATTTACTTACTTATCTCCACTCCTGCTCAGAGCTGCCTCCGCTTCTTCTGCTAAGTCCCATATCATTTCGCTGTAACCGCCTGAAGTGCAGAAGGGGAATCGGATGCAGCTGTGAGCAGGATTCTTGATCAGTGAGTGAGGTCGTGGGCCTGCACCAAGAGTATTTATTTGGGGAACCACTGTTACTTACCTCTCCTACACTCCAGTGTGACTCTCTTCAATCTTCAGGCTGTTTTAGTGATGTCACAGGCATCACATGGGCCTGACCAGCGTCGCGATACATATTGACATCTATGCTGAGATTGAAGAAGGCCTAAAGCAGCAGGGAGAGTGCCGGAGCCCAGGAAAGATGAGTAACACTGGTTTTTATGTTTTCTCACCTCCCCAAGGTATCCAATCATTATACTTTGGGGTCTGAAAAGACTCTAGAGTATAATAGTAGTTTGTGGGTGGTCCGCTATGTGATCCATTATGTGGAAGGACCATTATGGGACATAATATTGTGTGTAGGGGCTGCTATTGTACATAATACTGTGTAAAGGGTCTAATGTGGGACATAATACTTTGTGTAGAGGCCGCTATAAACATAATATTATATGGAGGGGCTATTATACTATGTGGAGGGGCCGCTATGAGACATTATAGTGTCAGTAAATGGGGCATCATCCTGTGTGGGCCCCAAGAAAAGGGGTGCTATGGTGTGGCAGGGCCCCAAATCATACGTTTTCTGTGGATCCCAGCCTTTGCTAGTTAAGCCCCTATCTTAGGGGTTTTATCATAGACATACTATCAGTGTAAAGGTGGACACGTACCAAACTGAGTTTCAGTTAATTCATCTCTGTAGCTGCAAATATCACTGGTAACATTCATTATAACAAACATGTATCCAGATGCCAAAAAGAATCGCAAAACCGGTACACACTGTCACTTGTAACGCAGTCGGTAATCCTTCCAGGACGTCAGCCAATTTACAAAGTGATATTGTTGCCAGACAGACACAGCGGCAACAGTAACTTGTTTGATAAATGCAAAATACACTGATGGGAACCCCTCTCTTCATATGAGTACGTGCCACCCAGAAAGTAAATAGTGGATTATTTTACTATTACAGTGTCAGGTTCAGACATCTAACCACAGCGGGAGCTCATATAGCTACACCCTATATGTTAGGACATGTCATTGTTAGATATTAGATATACAAATGTAACATCGGTGAATGTACAACTATGATTGTTATTTAGTTATTTTGCTTGCTTTTGTCACCGAACAAGTCACTCTTATCTAGATCCATTGTCACCCAGGATCTTTATCATATAATTGTCCTTACCGATAGTGTTAGTCATGGTATACATTTTGGGATGCTTTCTAAATTGCATTCAGCTGATGCTACGGCTTATATGGGAGGCACATGGAAGGTGCACGGCATGGTATTATGGATGCACCTAGCAACTATAAAATAGTAACCACTGGTATCAATGATGTTTCATACCTAAATCCTTTAAGTCTCCTGTCACATGTTGGATTAGGGTTTTTTGGCAGAACTTTCTTTGTTGACCAAAGATCAAAAGGGATTACAAATGTGATGCAACAAATGAATCAGTTTTAATCCCTGTGTTATGGTTTTATTGTAGATGTGATTTGTGCCTATTGTACTTTTTTACCTTTTTTTTGCTTTTAGCTTACAGTCTGAATAAGGTGATATGGGGAAACTACAGAATGATTTTATAAAACCTAAGTGACTATTGCCCATGCTACGGAAATTAGAATTTACTGTGCGTCTTGTTTGGCACAGAATATATGGGAAAATGTGCTGCGGACTTTACTGTGTATAATGCAAAGGGGAATATCGGCAAGGATATCTGCATGTATCGCTCCACATCTAAATGTAGCCTTGTATATTGTAATTCTTCATATCCTTAGACTGTAAGGCCTCATCCAGGACCAACTGCAGGAGGTTGTACAGTGGTACTGGGCTTCATATACGTTATGTCCCACTGTATGGTACTCTGTGCTGCACCATGTGTCGGAGTTACAATTATGTTGAGCTTACTCATTACATAGTTGTCAACTGAGCACTTGTGTGATCAGACCTTGGTGACTACTTACCACCGCCTGGGCAGTGGCTGTATAGCTGCTCTATCATATAGCTGGCACTGCACTCTCCTATGACTAAGATGCTGTTGTGCCTGACCTGTTTCCATCTGACCTGCTGTCTATTGCAGGTGATCCCAAGGGTCACCTTTGTCCACTGGTTTAATGATGATGTCTTTGTTATTTCTCAGGGATTGTATGGCCCTTCTTTCCTGGGCACTGATGTTAGATGGCAGTCTTTTGTTTGTATCCAGTATAGTTGATTTGATCAAATCCAAGGTACGTTCACCTGTAACACACCTAATGTATTGTATTTAATAATGTGCTCCAAATGTTCCACTGAAAAGCTGTATGTTGGAGAGACCGGACAGCAGCTTAGAATGCATATGAATTCACATCGCCATACAATTAGAGAACGAAGACTGGATGTAACATCTTTGCCCATCCGGGCGTTGGCGTCATCATCCGGCCGCACGCTGCGGCGCAGGAGATGTGTTCGGTTGTAATTTATTCTGTTGGTTTCTCTTTGCACTGTCTGAACACTGCCCTATGCCTTTTCTTTGGTAATTGATTTCCCACCACACCCATCTCCTTCACCTTCAGTTGGTTCTGATCCTCTAATGGTTAATCTGACCTTGCCCTGTGATTGACGGCCTGCCTTCCTGTCAACTCCTTGGGCAGGTTCTTCCTCCCTATATAGCCTTGGCTCCCAGCCACACCAGTGCTTGTTATTGCCGTGCGTATACTTGCTCTTTACTGTCTCTGTTCTGATTACTCTATTATACTTGACCTTTGGCTTTCCTCACTGACTTCTCTTTTTGGACTCCAATTTGGTACTGCATTGCCCGACTGTTACTGACCCTTGGCTAAGTTGACTTCCCATTGTTGTTGTTCGTCTTGTCTGCGTTTTGTGTGTCACATACTCAGGGAGGGAACGTCTTTGTGGTTAACGCCTATTACATAGGTTAGGGCCTGGCAATAGGAAGGGAGAGCGGGGGGCATAAGCTTAGGGCTCACTGTCTCTTGTGTCCCCGTTCCAGGGTTCCCTAACACTGGACCTTCCCGTACCAAAACATTTCTTCAATGAGGATCATAATATCACCGATCACATGAAAATTTTGGTTTTAAGAGGAAATTTTAAATCAAGGAAAGAGCGACGGATTTATGAGTATAAACTTATGACCCTGCTTCAAACACTGGAGAAGGGGTTAAATCTTTCACATGGGTTTATGGCATCTTACAGAAATCACTGACCTGAGACCCTGAGAACTTATAAGAACCTGGAATTGTTTACATTGTTTCTACCAATTACTAATAACCCTCTACCCCCCTTCCTCCTAGAATTCTATCCCTATGTGTCCTTTTGTACATAAATATGCATCCTTCAGAAATGGTTTTTAAATTTACTTGAGAAAGGAGCCTAGACTTCCGAAACGTAATCTGTCATCATTATTAGTTAGTCATTAAAAAGGTATCAAATACTGAAGACTATCAAGTTTTTTGTTTTCTTTATATTTCCTACCCACTGGCTAACACGGTACGAGAACATTCAATTTAAGTGATACAATTGTGCAATTGTTAGAGTTAAGACGCCATCTTGTATCAATTGACTCCATTTTGTCTCCTCTCCATCAATTCTGTCTTAAACAGCTGTGTTTGAACTCACTAAAAGACTTTTGCTGAATGGGCAGCCTTGAGACAATCTTCACGGTTTAAGATAGTATTTTCTGGGCCCTTAGCCATGTTTCGGGGTGTGTGGCCACAGTGTCCTTTGATACTGCTTGTTAACATGAAGGCCGAAGTTTGGCAATAAGAGTTAGATCTCATTAAAAATGTTTTATGAGATGTCCAAGGCCATCTGAGCTAATATCATCAGATGCTAAGATGACGGATACCGGAAACGCATGTGATGTGCATGTGCTAGTCATGCAGAAGGCCCATTCATTTTTTAACCATTTGTATGGCATGCTTGATATGATGTAATTTGTGATGTGTAAGCTGGCATAAAGCCATTATTTTCTTCCACAGATACACTGACACTCCTCAATAAACAGAATTCATTGTACGCACAACACGTGTGCATGTATCTTCTCCGAGCTCATATTGATTACCTGATTAGAAACTCGACAACATATATCAAGGTCCCTTGTAATCCCCAACACAACATAATGTAAGTACATCACAACACATGATATAACAGTAGTTCATGCGACACCAATTTGTGGCATAGTAACTCTTCTAAGTCTGTGCTCTCACTAAAGCCTGAGATACAGCCAGGACAGGGATTTAACATCCCCAGACAGCAAGGCCAAAATGTTTAAATTGTGCGTTTTCTGCAGTTGAAGGCTATTTGTCCTTGTAACAATGAGCAGATGTGTGGACCCACTGCGCTCCCTACCGGAGGGCTACTGGGATAGCTGGCTGCTGACCAGAGACCAGATAGATTCTGGTACGACTCACCAGACGTTACAGACAGAGGGATAGCAGAGAACAGACCTAAGTTCAATGGCAGGTGACAGACAAACAAAATCCTAGACAAGCCAATGGGTCAGGGGGGCAGCTCAGGTTCAGTAGTCCAGGACAGGATGAGGTAATAAACAAGTAGGCAGCAGAAAAAAATCAGGATCAGAAGCTTGGTTAATAAACAAGCAGGGGTCAGTGAACGATAATCCACTTGCAGTGTAGTATGGAACCCTCCCAGAATTAGAAACCACAGATTCAATGTTGCTTGGACAGGGTTCAGAGGGCTGAGCAGACTAATATAGGCAGAAGCAGTCAGCGGATTGGCTGAGGTACGCTCACAGGCGAGTTTGTTAGGCCTACATGGCTGGACCAGGTGGTACACAGAATGGAATATACAGGAGCAGGGGGGTGTTAGAACCACATGGTGTGAAGCGAAGGCAAGCTGGTAATTATTAGGAAAGAGAGCACAACAATGGGCATAGACCATTAGAGCTCGTTCACACGGGGGCGGATTTTGGCACCGAGAGTGATGCAGGTAGCCGCGTCACTCTCGCGTCAAAACCCGCCTGCCATGACCGTCGCGGTTTTCCTCTCCAGAGTCGGCTCAAATGAATGAGCCGACACCAGAGGTTGCTGCCACTAGGCGAAAGCCGCGGAATCCGCCTGAAGAAAGGGCAGCTCGCTTCTTTTTTCCGCTATCGGCATGTTGCTGATAGCAGAAAAAGGAACACTAGTGGACTCCATAGACCACCATTGTATGGAGGCGGATTTTGAGGAGAAATCCGCTGTCAAAATCCGCCTCCTTGCCCCGCGTGAACTAGCCCTTACAAAACTCCTGCTCTATTACAGAACACCACTGAACGTCTCTGCTGTCTCTAACATCAGGTCTTCTCTTTATCTGAAATGGAATCTTTCAAAAACTGAACTTCTTGTGTTCTCTCCATCTACTAACCGACCTAACCGTGGTGTCAGTCAATTTATTGGTTGCCCATCCATCACAGAATACAATATAAAGTTATCACTCTAACCCACAAATCCATCCATAGCACTGCACCTCCCTATATCTCCTCTCTCGTCACTGTCTACCACCCTAACCTCCCTCTCCGGTTTGGTAATGACCCTAGACTTGTATCCTCTGCTTGATATTAATCTAATGTGTTGCTTAGCTTCAGATAAGGTCTTTTGACAGCAGAGGACCTCTTTAATATAACAATTCTTTTTCTATTTACTTAGTCCAGAATCTTACAAAAACCCTATAGTGGGCTCCATAGGAACCTGTGATTGTCCTATTAGGACAATCTAATAGTACAACGAACAGAGCTAGGTAAAGTAATGTGTGGACATGTATTTTCTAAAGTAAAAGGAAACTGGGATCTCCTTTACCTAAAAGTCCCTTTTGGGTTTTCATACATAATTAATTCAAAAGCCATTTGGTGAGTAATGATTGTGGCAAGCAGATTATATGATATAATCTGTAAGTGGCATATACATTATATCATGTGTCATATATGTCCATATTATGCCTTGCAAATGACTAAAATGACATTCACTGACCTTATAAGCCTTATAATACATGTAAATGACGTTAGTAAATTCCAAGTCTATGAGTGATGTCATGGTTAAATCCGGCATTAAGATAGGTTCAGGGCTTCTCAGCGTTGCAGACTATTAAAGTGTTTTACTATTTAAGTATTATATTCGGTTGTATGTCACACAGACAGACCTTGTTGACCTGAAAGGGGTTGTGAGTCTGGCAAAGCACAGTCGTATGAAATTAAACATTTATTCCACCACTGAGATCCTCAGTATATCTGAACTTGTCAAAGGTGTCTTATACTGTACCAGATAAAAGCTTTGTACATAAAATGAGAGTACTGGGATTAAGGGAAATATATGTAAACGGATTACCATCTGATTTACGGATAGAAAATAAAGGATGGCTAAAGGTACATGCTTAGACAGGAGTCAGCACTGGACCCATATCCTTCGTTGATGGATTACAAATTACAAGTTAAATATTTGCGGTAGGTTCTAAGTATTGTTGAGCGATCGTGTTCGGAAAAGATCGGATTCTGATCGGCGATCGAGAAAATTTCATGATCGTGATCGGAATTCCGAACACGATCTTTTTAGGTGGGATCGAGATTGGTGATTATTTCCCACAATGCTTTGCTACTGGCCAATGTTAGCCTTCGCACTGAGTATACGCTGCGGTTCCATAGGAATTAATGGAAGCAGCCGGCACACAGCCTTAACCCCCTGCACGCCGGCTGCGTCCATTCATTCTAATGGGAGACTAGCTAACATCTCTAGTAGCTACTTACCTGTAGAGATGGCTGGTCCAGTGACCGGAGTTCTCGTTCTTCTTCGCCTCGCTGTCCCCACCTCCCAGGTTAGTGTTAAAGATCTAGGAAGAAGGCGGGGCTTGTGACTTAGGAGAGTGTGGGCGGGTACAGGGCGGGGAGACGTGACGTCTCCCCTCCCTGTACCCGCCCACACTCGGGGAGACGTGACGTCTTCCCTCCCAGTACCCACCCACACTCTCCTAACCTGGGAGGCAGGGGGCAGCGAGGCGAAGAAGAACGAGAACACTGGGCACCGGACCAGCCATCTCTGCAGGTAAGTGGACACCAGGGGGGACTAAGTAGCCAGAGGATTATAAAAAAAAAAAAAAAAAAAAAATCATCTGGCTACTTAGTGATTAAAAAAAATCACTACACAGCGTGGATTCTAACAATTAAAGCGTTCAATAGGATTCAATAGGATTGTTTTTAAAATCCGATCCGAGTAAAAAAATTCCATTGACTTGCATTGGGATCGGAATTGGGATCGAGATCGGGTTCGTATGAAAAATGATCGCAAATCAGATTTCAAAATCGATCCTGAAAAGTCAAGATGGGCTCAACCCTAGCTCTAAGCTGTGTAAAGTAGTCAAAGGAGAAGGATAGTGTAAAATTACATAGGGTCCTGGGGATCTTCATACAAATGGCAAATTCATTTTCTAGTGGATACATGGGAAGTTATGCACCTGGACCCAGAAAACAGGTTTTGCAGCTATTACATTAATGACTAAAAAACTGAGTAAGGCCTCCTTCATATGACTGTACATTTGATCCACAATTGCAGATTAAAGTATGGCCACAAACAACCATATTTTTTGTGACTGTGTGTTTGTGCTGTATACAAGGACTGCAATTTATGAAGCATCAACACAGTAGGATAATATGTTGCATTTGATGGACTTGTGTTATTAACTATGTTTATTCCTTTATTTTGCTTACTGCTATAGCACCAACTTATTCCACAGCACTTTATAGATATTGTCAATCACTGCCCCATATACTGTAGGTGGTGCTAGCCAAAGGATAAAAAAAACCCTGGGGGATTCAGCGTAGTGGTGGCAGTGTAATATTATATATAATTCAAGGGGTTACAGGACATCCTCTTTAAGGCAAAGAAACCATGTAGCGGGTTGCAGCAAAAAAGCACTGCGGGAAACAACTGCGGTGCAAATTGCATTTTTTTTCTCCAGTGCTTTCCATAGACAATCTGCAGAGGTTTCCTCTGCAGACTTTCTGTTTCTATTTTACCTATAGGATAACCACCGGCGTTTCTTTAGCTATAATTGACATGCTGCTCTTTGCAGATTTTTCGCAAAGTGGGGATGGGATTCACTAGACTTTGCTGTGACTGTGAAACACTGCGTTTATTTTCCAGCGAGTTTCCGTTTACGCCATGTGAGTCCCCAGCCTAATGTGGATTATATTACTTCCTGACCCGAAATCAGTAAGATCATTGCCTTTGTGGAATGTTTTCTGGGCAACGTGCCATAGTCTTCTACAAGCCCAGCTTGCATGATTAAAAGGATTTTCTCTATTTGCATGAAGTAAGAGACATGTCCATCTAGCCAAGCCAACAGGGAGGAGCCAATTGGGAGAAGCACACTGAAATTATATGTGCTTTTGCAGTTTTATAATATATATAATATATAGTTATTAGTTTAGCAACTTACCTAGTAACATTTACATATATCTGGACACAATGTTTGCAGGATATCCAAAGAAAACATGTCTAAAAGAGAAATAGTAGAAGTTATAGGGTGATATACATTTATGACACAAATCAATATACATACAGTACATGTTAAGCACAAGCCGCACAAATGGAGGTGTGGATCCAATAGTTGGCGATTCCTTGGCTTTGGGAGTGTTAGATGTGTGGTCTGGCAAGCTCCATCCGCCAGCCCGTCAGAGCTAATATGCCCAGAACCTCTGCAATTTTAGCTATTGCATTGCTGGAATAGAGGCTAACAATGCATCTCCTATCTACAACAATACAACAAGTGGTGTGTCATACTAATAGTCAACTGGGGTAACTGGAGAAATAATGTCTGGTTTAATGTCCTCCCTCTTGTTGTCCTCACTTTAATTTTCACCTCTAGTTGCTCTCAGTTTAACGCCCTCCTCTAGTTGCCCCCAGTTTAATGTCCTCCTCCTCCAATTGTCTCCACATTGCGCCTACTGCTCCTGGAGCAAGCAGAGGCACAGAGGTGAGGCAGGAGCTGTCCGATCCTTCTTCACCACTGTATTCAACTCATCTGTGTCCGCAGATGGGTTGAATCTGAGTCATACTGACCGGGATCATGGGACGGGACCTGTAATCCGGGACTGTCCCACTGAATCTAAGACAGATGGAGGGTATGACAATGCACAGAGCACTTACACATAGTATACATGGTATACCCTTACCACCAGGGCCGGCGTCAGCACATGGCATACTTGGGCTGCCCCAGCACAGAACGCAGGTCAGCGGGAGGTATGTCCCGATTTCAACTCAGATCTGCGTCCTTCGGTTCTTCAAAAGTTGGGAGGTATGCTGAAGCCTGGCTGCTGTGAGCACCCCCCCCCCCCCTCCCCGCAGAATCACTCATCGCTTCGGAGCGTCTTCGCCAGCCAGCTGCGTAGGTGACGCCGCACTCCTGCGTGACGTCACTTGCTTCGTCCGGCCGCAGTGGCGCTCAGTGTCCCGACTCCCGCCTCCTACAAGCAAGAAGGAGAGGACCGGGCTCCCCGCTGGTGAGTATTCTTCAGGGGGAGAGGGAGGGGGGAGAGGGGGGGGGAGAGGGGGAGAGAGGCAGGGGGGAAGAATGGAATTTTTAGCTGTTTTTATTAGGGGGTCTCAGTACAGGCTGGGTAGAGCAAGAGCCTCTGCTGAGAACCTTTAGTAGTGTCTCAGCAGAGACTGTGCCTAAGAAAAGTAACTACTGTTAAAGATCTAGCAAAACTTAGCATAAAATGTTTAAAATTGTTTAGAAGTTTAAAACTTACAGAGAAGAAATTTTTTTTAAAGTTTCCCTGATATCTTGCACTTTCTCTATTTTGCACTAGTGTTTTTCTAAGTTTACATATTTTTTTTCTAAATAAAATATTTGGGTCTCTGTGGTACCTGCTGTTTTACTGTTGCCATATGATTTGCTCCACAAGGGGGCCCACTGAGGCTCTGTTGCCCAAGGGCCCATAAAAACCTGGAGCCGGCCCTGCTTACCACTCACATATGCTCCATACACACATTAAAATTACTTATGTATAAGGCAGTTTATAGAAATTCTGCACAAACTCTACACACATAAAACACATGAATCTCTTATTGACTTTGGCTAACATGCTATAGTCATCAATAAAAAGTTAAAAAATAGACTAGTGGGGGTCTAGGGAAACTTCAGCCATATGGTAGGGGGTTTAACAAGTAAGTTGTGCCTATTATTTTTAACACATTCTGCAGCCAGATTTCTTTTTTATTTTACATGTCAACAGAATTAACATAGTGGACTAAAGTACACAGCCCCTGTGCCCCATTTATCTACACCCGACCCCTATACAGGATACATATCTTATGTCAGCTCTTTCCTTCACACACAGTCCTGCGCAAGTCTAGAAATTGCTGCTTATACCAATAGTTGCTCATGATTGTTGGGAGAAATAGGAAATGCCAAACACTTTTTCTCCTGCTCTTTCAGTTGAGCATCCTGTTAGGGTATGTTCACACAGAGTTTTTTGCAGGTGGATTTTAACTCAGATTCCGCCTCAAAATCTGCCTTCAAAAATGGCTCCCATTGATTTCAATGGGAGCCGCTTGCTTTTTTTCCCGCTAGTAGTTCTCGGCTAGTAGTTCGCGGCTCGAGACACGCTCCTGTTTAGGCCCATTCATTCAGGCTTAAACAGGAGCGGGATTCGATGACGGATGCTGCATCTGTATCCCGTCGTGGCTAGCCGTGCGGAATGTTCACAAGGCGACCTTTTCCTCCATGTGAACATACCCTAAGTGTTCCCCTGCTCATACCAGCAGGAAGCTGCATCACTTTGGAAGTTTCCCTTCCAGATACAATAAATCTGAGACATACTTATTATAGCATTCACTCTGCCGGCTCAATGGGCCCCCTTCCTTTTGGACAAAAGACCAAAACAACCTGTAATATATTTTTTAAAAATTCTTCACTTCTGCTCTGCAATGCAGACTTCATCATTCCCCTATGTCTGTAGTTCTTGCAAAAGTCTACCAAAGGTAAGGATACTTTGCTACTCACATGACTGACTTGCAGATCTTGGGCTGCTTGCATTGAGTCATAAAATGCTTCAAGGTGTTGTGCCCTGCCTTGCACAATATACTAAGGTGAGAGCATGCACCAATGAGTTCACCTTATTGATTCCATTGTTTCTAAATACTACACCTAGATAGCAGCCAGTTCTTACTCCCTTCCCTTTTGTTCTCTTGAAGCCATTTGCTTTTGGAACCTTTCCACTATGTCATATTTTACAAAGGAAGATTGAGTCATTTATTTTGCAGTCAGTCAGTTCTGCAGAATCACTATTTTTCTAATGTACTTATTGTCTCCAACATGCTATTTACTTTGCATTAAAGGGAGTTCACCACCACACATGCCCATTGCTAATAGCTATATGTAGGCAGATCTGGTGGTAGACTCCCTTTAAATCCAAGATGCAGAATCTATTATAGCCCAGAGCTGCATTCATTATTCTGCAAGATGCTAATTAAAGCTGACAGGATTATTGCTAGGCCCATTCCTAACAGGTTAGCTAGGCTCTTTTAAAGCGGTTTACTTTACAGGTACCTATCTATCTATCTATCTATCTATCTATCTATCTATCTATCTATCTATCTATCTATCTATCCCAGCATGCAAATCACATACAAAGACTGCAATGTTCTATGTAGACATTGAACCATCAATGATAGAGTGAAACTTTAGGCTGTTATATTAAAATAATGGTCTGGAATATGTTGTTTACGTGTTAAAAGGGGTGGCAAGGCTTTTAATATATGGCCTATACAGCTAATAGCAAGCACCAATTGCATATCATTGATCTGTGCTCATTATGGCCAGAGAATCTTTCTATATGAAAGGACCTTTAAAGGAGTTGTCCAAGACTACATATATACTACCAATTCTTATGTTAGGTCATTGATATGAGATCGAACTGCACAATGAAATAATAGCAGGATAGGACATGCTCGAAGCTAAGACCCCATGTCACAGAACACAGCTAAAAAAACACTGTAGAAAAAACGCTGTGGAAATGCATCATGTTTTTTTTTTCAGGTTAAGGCCCCATGTATCGGTGGCAACACATCACAGTTTTTCCCACAGCACTTTTCACAGAAAGTTCACTGAGGTTTCCTCTGCGGACTTTCTGCTTCACTGCCTCCCATTGATTTCAATGTGTTTCGCGCGTTAAATGGAACCCATTGAAGTCAATGGGAGTCTTTTTATCAGAGCTGATTCTGTCGCGAGTTATCGTGGCAGAATCAGCACCGCGTTATTCCATGTGAATGCCCCCTTAGGCAGAACCTCATTCACTTTAATGGTAATGTAAAACACTGCGTTCCCACAATATGGGGCTTTAGCCTTAAAGGGGTATTCCCATGAACATAACTAATTTCAAATTTGTAGATAATTAAAAGTTAAACATTTTTGCAAATGTAAGTAATTAAACATTTTGCAGGGTTTAAAGATTTTCTCTACATATCCTGTGGTGACAGTCTGTTGCCTTGATCGGTTGCCAGTGGATACAACCATAAATGCAGGAACTTTCTAAGGTTAGAAAATCGGCCATGATTTCCATATTGTGGCCGGGATATCTTCTGATACATGTAGTGTCCCTGCCTGATAACCCAGGTACAGTAAGAAAATCAGAGCTGGGATCCTGGAAAGTCCTAGTCCATAGAAAGTTTCTGAATTTGTGGTCATATCCATTGGTAACTGATCAAGAGAACAGACTGTCACCATTAAGAAATTTAGAGAAAATCTTTAAAACTCTGCAGAATTTGTAACTACTTATATTTGCAAAAATGTTGAAATTTTAATTATCTACAAATATAGATATGTTTCTGTTCATGGGAATACCCCTTTAAGCATTTTTTTCATGAGGGTGGAGTGTGCATTGGCCTACTATACTTCAATGGGTGTGTAATGGATACATTGTAGGCTTACTACATATCCTAAATTAAAACTTTTTAAATTCAACAAAAGCTTTAATGTAGAAACAAGATTCTTGGTGATCCCAGGTTATGACATAATAGGGGGGATCCATGAGCAGATCCAATGAGGTCTAGGAGAGCAGATCTATTTGATCTTACCTGTACAATGACAAAGATGGCCTGAATGATAGGCTGGATAATTTTCATAGATGTTACGCAGTCGACCTGCTGAGCTGCGTATACAATTTTAACAGATGCCATAACCAGTGTGCCAATTCCAAACAGCATGATTCCACCTGAAAAGATATAACAAATCTGTAACCTAAAATATAAGTTTATAGCTGGTTCACATATGCAGTAGGCACAGACCTAGATGTATGGATGGAGTACTGATGACATCAGACTTCCAAGATTGAACGGTTGAACTTTATTAATAGAACACATACATGACTACGCATTTAATTAATGGATTGGTATCTTCCTTGGGCCATACAAATAAAGAAGTAATTGCTACAGATAAACATATTCATTAACAATCATTTCTATATTAATTGTAGGCTGGAGGTGGCAGTTCCAAAAATAAAATGTGTCAATGTATTGAAAAAGGTGCATCAAAGTAATACAAAGCTAATATATACATAATAAAACATACAAAAGTAAGACAAAGTAGCAGAATGACAATGAATTAAATATATGTACAGTAAGTATATTCATGGGATATAACAATACTGGCATTTAATGACAGAGGTAAAAAAAACAAAAAAAAAACCCCAACAACATAGATTTAGGGTAAAAATAAACCCCCAAAAAGTTGGAAGGAAGGATGCCATGGAGCTATACTAGATAACTATATGATGGCAGCCGTGATGACAGAGGAGGTTGTCACTTGGGCACAGAGCTTGAATACACATGAGTAAAAGCTAAGAAAAGTTCCTAAGAAATATTATTCTTGGTAATTGGCCTATGCAAAGGTGTGGCACCTAAAATCATTGTCAGCGGCACATCGCCCTGTGTAAATAGGGCAACGTGACTCTGACAACTGTAAGCTGTATGGGGATGAATGATCTGTTCGTCCCAATACAGCAATAATGACTGCTGCATGCAAATACAACCAATAAGAGGGCAATGATTGGGAATGAACGTTTCTAGGAAATTCCATTCCTGATCATTGACCTGTTCATTAGCCTGTACAAATGATGCCTTAAATGATATATAACACATATAAAAAGAATATTTTAGAGAAGAAACTAAATCTAAACTAACTGCAGTAGATAAGGAGGCTTTCTCTGTCACCCCACTAACCCTCTCTCACCACTGCCATCTTAGTAAAAAAAATATGCAAATCTATTCTCCAGGATGTAATAAGGAGAACAGTGCGCTCTGTACGACGCATCATGATTAATTAGACTTTTTAACTGAGTCATGCATGATGTTAAGGATGCTGCCCTCTAGAGGGCGGCGTACAGAGTGCACTGTTCTCCTAATTACATCCTGGAGAATAGATTTGCATATTTTTTTACCCAGAATCCCTAGCGGAGCAGGAATGACTTGTATGTCTCTGTACTGCCTATGTAGGCACACACTCTCCCTAATGTGTACGATTATCCCCCGACACTGCCATCTTAGTACTGATAAAGGCAATGTTAGGAAATCTAAAAAATCTAGGAACTAGCAGGTAACAGAGAGTAGTGGACCAAGATATCTAGAGCAGCCCAAACGTCACCACCATAAAGTCAGTTGGTTTGAACTGAATTTGGATCCAGGTTATCACACAAGAAACATAGTGTAAGAAATAGATGCGCAAGCAGGTCCCACAGGAAAAACTCACAAGGCAAGAGAGAAGAAGCAAATTAATAAACATGTCAAAGCCAAGGTTAATCTGAGTTTCTCAGTCAAAGCCAAAATCAGTTGTACAGCAAACAAACAGGTATGAACAGAGTTCTGGAGACTAACTAGTAACAAGTAACTAATAGCAGGGACATGGGGAGTTGAGAAAACAATTTAAATAGCCCTCCTCAGCTGCTGATTGGTACAGCATCTCAGAGCTCTGATAGCTGCAGATAGCTTCATATGTCAGTATGGCTACAGCAGTGAGCAGTACTGAGATTCCTCACAGGCAGGGCTTAATAGGATGCCTATCAGTTAACAGGCATAATGCACTGTATTATATTTTCCATCATGTTCATAATATTACAAATATAAAAAAGTGAAACTAAAATAAGAATTAAAAAAACTTTGAAAAAGGGAGGAAAAAGACAATTTTTTCCCCTATGAAATACTTATTATGTCAACAAATAAAACAAAACAAAGTTTCATATATTTGTTCTCACTGAGAACTTTCTGCTCTAGAAATGTCCCAACACATGTGGCTTCCACAGTGGCCTGCTACAGATGTGATCAAGAATATAATGTATGCATTGTACTAAAAGACCCGCTTCTCAAGAGGCAAGTGGATGAAAGATTAGGTGACCTCAATTCCTTTCTAATGTGGAATATTTGTGTACAACACAGACACATCACCAGAGATGAAAGATAAACTGGAAACTGTTCAAGTGTAGCAAATCAGGAATACGTTGGGTGGAATCTTTAATGTGGATTAGGTGAGTAATGATCCATTCCTATAAATGCAAGTGCAAGGGATTACACATAAGCCAGGCACTGCCAATGAGAAGGTCCGACTTTTTGGGTATATTTGGCCCTAGTGGTATTTCTAGGGCCCCATTTAAGGATATTGTCCCTAAGAAAGTGTTCCAAGTATGAAAGGATAAACTGGTGCAGAGACACACTTTAAACATATTGCCTTCAGTGGTGTAACTTGAGGGGGTGCAGAGGGTGCAGTAGCATCGGGGCCCAGGAACCTTAGGGGGCCCATAAGCACTGGCATCAGTATTGAGATTGCAGATTCCAACTTGTCCATAAGACAAGGAGACTCACAGATTCCCCTCACCACAGTAAAGTTGATCAAACTCCTTTGTCAGTGGCGTAACTAGGAATGGCGGGGCCCCGTGGCGATCTTTTGACATGCCCCCCCCCCAACCAACACTGACGCCGAAGACCTTGACCGACCCTCTCCTCCGCACTCTATTATGTCCCTTAGTGGCCCTTGCACACAGTATTATGTCCATTAATGGCCCCTGCACACAGTATTATACCCCATAGTGGCCCCTGCACACAGTATTATTCCCCATAGTGGCCCCTACACACACTACTATGTCCCTTACTGTCCCCTGCACACAGTATAATGTCCCTTAGTGGCCCCTGCACACAGTATTATGTCCCATAGTGGCCCCTGCACACAGTATTATGTCCCATAGTGGCCCCTGCACACAGTATTATCCCCCATAGTGGCCCCTGCACACAGTATTATACCCCATAGTGGACCCTGCACACAATATTATCCCCCATAGTGGCCCCTGCACACAGTGTTATTCCTCATAGTGGCCCCTGCACACAGTATTATGTCCCATAGTGGCCCCTGCACACAGTATTATCCCCCATAGTGGCCCCTGCACACAGTATTATACCCCATAGTGGACCCTGCACACAATATTATCCCCCATAGTGGCCCCTGCACACAGTGTTATTCCCCATAGTGGCCCCTGCACACAGTATTATGTCCAGGATCAGCAAGGAAATAGGGCCCGTAATGGCCAATTTAAAAAAAACAAAAAAACGCAGCGGTAGCGGCTGTCACCGGGCCCCCTAATGGGGTGTCTCTATGGTAGTTACGCTCCTGTCCTTTGCACCTGTAACCATCCCTATCAAGAATTCGCTGCAGGGATCCACAAGACTTTAGTTACGCCTCTGTTTGGTTTGTCACATGGGAAAAGTTAAACCCCTGCCTTGACTGCTCCTATATCTGTGATGGGAAGGCAGTGATAGGAGAGTTAGTGCAACACACCTTATAGCATTGCTTATTTGTTATATTATGTGCTGTGGGGTGCTCGGACTATGTTGAATTGTCGTATCACTTTTCAGGGAGTCAGTCAGCAGGAAAATCAGTATCAAAATTATGACAGTACCTTGTAGAGCGGCTTCTATACTCTCCAAAGATGTCTTTTGTTTTTATAAAGCATTGCAGTTCCATTTTCATGAAAATAAGCATTTTACTACTTTACAAATTAGCTGAAAATGACTTTTTTTTCTTTCTTTCTCCGGCTTTTTCTTTTCCTGGGACTTTACTCTTCAATAACTGATCCTAACTGCAAAGTAAGTGGAAAATGTTGCTCAGGCAATGGTGAGTAGAGCTGGGTGGAGAGTGAAGCCCCAGCAGGAGAAACGCCCCTGTAGACATTTTCAGTTAAAGAGGACCTTTCACCATTTTTCACACAGGCAGTTCTATATACTGCCGGAAAGCTGACAGTGCGCTGAGTTCAGCGCACTGTCGGCTTTCCCAATGTGTGCCCCCCGTAAAGAGCTTACGGTCCGGTACCGTAGCTCTTCTATGGTCAGAAGGGCGTTTCTGACTGTTAGCCAGAGACGTCCTTCTGCCTCGCGGCGCCAATCGCGCTGTGCTGTGGAGCGGGGAGGAACGCCCCCTCCCTCTGCTCACACTGCTCGTCCATAGACGAGCATTATCAGGGAGGGAGGGGGGAGTTCCTCTTGGCTCTCACAGCACAGCGCGATTGGCTGTGCTGTGAAGAAGGACGTCTCTGGCTAACTGTCAGAAACGCCCTTCTGACCATAGAAGAGCTACGGTACCGGACCGTAAGCTCTTCACCGGCGGCACACATTGGGAAAGCCGACAGTGCTTTTTATGGATATTCACTTGGAGCTGGAATTTTTTTTTAAATTATCTGATAACTTCTACCCATCCATGTTAGTGATTGTTCACGGATCCCTCAATAGACTCTTGTCTATGTAGGATCCATGAAAACTGATTACCCTCAAGTGTACACTCAACTGTGAAAAAATGACCAAGGCTAAGGCCCCATGTAGCACATTGCAGCAAAAAAGCGCTACGTGAAAAACAATGCATCACTGTTTTTCCCGCCCCGCTTTTCACAGAAAGTCAGCAGTGGTTTCCCCTGCGGACTTGCGGTTTCCATTTTACCTATAGGCCATGTGAGACCCGGTTTTAAGATGACTTCAGTGAGAGATGAAGTGTCAGTATCCTCATGATGTGACTTGCAATGGTGATGAAAGAGCAGCAGCTCTGTAGGAAACAGGTATATTGACTGCAGAGACATGCAGGCCACAATGGAGCCGCCATATTACCACCATCCCTGTGATGGTGAGTAGCTGCGTGCATCTGAGCACACAAGCATCAGTCTCCACAGTGCTATCTACTGCAATATGGCGCACATATCCATGTCAGTATGATGAGCACAACCATGTTAGTACACATACCACATATTCCAGCAAGTCTATCCCTGCAGTTAGCACCCTTATAGGCAGTGGCGTAACTAGGAAAGGCGGGGCCCCATGGCGAACTTTTGACATGCCCCCCCCCCCCCGACACCGAAGACCTCGACAGCCCCCTCCTCCGCATTCCTGTGAGCTCTATTATACCCCATAGTGGCCCCTGCACACAGTATTATGTCCCTTAGTGGTCCCTGCACACAATATTATGTCCCTTAGTGGCCCCTGCACACAGTATTATGTCCCTTAGTGGCCCCTGCATACAGTGATATGTCCCTCAGTGGCCCCTGCACACAGTATTATGCCCCACTGTGGACACCCATAAAAAATTATTATACTCTGGGGTCTTTTCAGACCTCTGAGTATAATATTATTATTGTTTATTTATATAGCACCATTAATTCCATGGTGCTTTACATTTGGGGTTACATACAGTACACAGAATATACAGGTAGATATAATACTAACAATGACCGACTGGCACAGTGGGGTAGAGAACCCTGCCCGCGAGGGCTTACAATCTATGATAATAATAATCGGAAACCCAGGGGGATAAAAAATTAAAAAAAAACACTGTTACTCACCTATCTCCTGGCTCCGCTGCAGTCCTCCACTGTAGTCCATCTTCTATGACGTCAGACGTCACATGACCCAGGACGCAGGCCAGGGTCATGTGATGTCAGAGACGTCAGATGACTAGGCCTGAAGCCTGCCCGGATCATGGAGAGGTAAGTAACGGTGTTTTTTATGTTTCTTACCTATCCCTGGCCTCCGATCATTATACTCGGGGGTCTGAAAAGACCCCCGAGTATAATGATAGTGCTTGTGGGGCCGGTGACGTCACTTACCGATCCTGGCCCTGCCAGAATCAGTAAGTAAATAGGGTCCGGTAATGGCCTATTAAAAAAAAAACAAAAAAAAACGCAGCGGTGGCGGCTGTCGCCGGGCCCTTAATGTCCCGGGCCCTGTGGCAGCTGCCTCTGCTGCTACGGCGGTAGTTACGCCACTGCTTATATTATACAGTGCATACTATGCATATTACATGTGCCTTTTACATAATATATAGGAGCTACTTGCCCCACTGGTTACCTTCAAAAATGGCATATATTACTGTGCACAGTATGTATTTTGCCAATACATTTATTAGCATGTGGTGTTATATCAGAATGTATAACGTATAATGTATAACGTGTATAATGTATAACGTTGTATAACGTTGATACAGTTTAGGTTTGGGTGTATTGCAATGGGATAAAGAGTGAATGTAACTACTGAAGCATTGCATTCCTTGTATATCTATCATCTACCTCTGTAAGGGCTCATGCATGGGAGAGGCAAGGCAATAGACTGTGTATACATACCACTGCATCTCTCAGCTGGATATAACTTGGTACATGCCCTGACAAGCTCAGAAATAGCAATAGGTTAGCATCTGCATTTGGTATTCCATTCGGGAGTCTGCTTGGGGAACCCCCCCAACGGAATACCGAATGCATTAAAGAGCGGATAGCTAAGAAAGCACATGGACTCCATAGACTATAATGGGGTCTGTGTGTTTTCCATGCAGTCTCCACACAAATCATGCAGAGAGAAAAGTGGTGCTATGCAACTATGTTTCTAAACCACAATCTCATAACTCCTTGCCCCTGCACATTTGGCTAATGTCAATCTAATGCGTATGGCCAGCTTTATTCTATTCTCTCTGCCCCTGTCTGCAAAAAGAGGCAGCAACATATTTGGTGTTTTAATCCTAGGATATGCACTAGGAAATCTCCTGTTATACTTAGATGCATGCAACTGCATGCTACATAGTATTACATCTGCCAGTCATTCCCATTGTAAAATTATAGAATTATATATACTTCTGGGCATTAGTATTAAAAATTAAAAATTGTATGCCCTCCAATATAGTTGCAAAAAAAGCTATTCTTGCGTATAATGGCCAGATATATGTCAGCAGGTAACTGTTTTTGTTGATCCCCTGAAATCTATGGATATGTGTGATGCAAACAGTGGGGAATTTTCCAGTTGTTCATGCCAAAAATGATGTGAACCAGGTAGTGTTGTTTGTAGTGTATGTCTATGGAGACAGAAAGATCTTCATAGGAGCTGTATACCCAAAACAGTGGGACAGTGTAAAGCAATACTTTATACACAGTTGCTTCCTTTTATTACTTTAGATACATGAAGTCAATAAATCAGATTGACGGATAAATTTGTTAACTCATACTAGTCTGAGCAATTTGTGTAAAGATTTTTCTATTGCATCTAATGGCACTATGGAAAGTATCTGCGCTTACATGCTGACATTTTAGAAATAAGACTCTTGGCTGTGAACAAGAACTCGTACATTTCTATTTATTTCCAGATACTACAACCATTTTAGCAAAGGCTACAATTAAAATATTACAAGTCTAAACCTTCATCTTGTCTGCAAACATTATAAATCATGTTCTTATGTAACCATGCCCTGTAGCTTAGCGCTGATGTCTTCACTATGATACTACTGTGCTCTGTATATATGATACGGTTGTATAGAAACAGGGTTGAGAAACAGCACTAGTTCTGCCCATGGGCTGTTTCACATGTATGAGCTATAATACCTGCCACAGTTTGTGACTCTACAATTATATAGTATATAAGGGGTTGGACATTCATTTCTTTCTAGTGTAGATTGCGAGCCCCATACAGGGATCACAATGTACACTTTTTCCCTATCAGCATGTCTTTGGAGTGTGGAAGGAAATCCACACAAACACAGGGAGAACATACAAACTCCTGACAGATTGTCCTTCGCAGGATTTGAACCCAGGGCTCCAGAGCTGCAAGGCTGCAGTGCTAACTACTGAGCCACCGTGTTACCCCATTCATTTCTATAAACAATGATCAGTCATAACATTTAAACCACTTGCCTAACATTATGGGTACTGTCAATACAGCTCTGACCCAATAACACCAATAACAGCTTGTTCTACAATAGCTATTGTATGGGATCAGAACAGACGTGTATCAGTGAATCTTGGGCACCTGCTAACCTGTTGATGGTCCACATCCTTCCCTGGATCTCAAGGAGGCACTTTGGTAGATACTAACCACTGTATAGGAGGATCACCTGTTACGTGATACCAGATCCACCATTTTGGATCCTGTCATGTAACCATAACAATATAACCATTACAAGTTTTCCCATAAACCATTGCCAATAAATCACTATACCGACCGGTCTCCTTAAGGAAAGACAATATCTCCCCCAAACATATTTGGGGCAGAACATTCTTACAGAATGCAACAATGTAACCAAGCTAAATATTAACATACAATAACATGTAAATGATTGCATCAAGTCACTGACCTCTCATCCATATTGGTCCAGCTTCACAGTCTTTATAGAGAATAGCATCTTTGTACTTCCATGTAAAGTACATTTGATAAATCATCCAGGCAATGCAGATTACCATTACAATGGACAGGAAGATGAGAAAGTCAAACTCATAGATTTCAGAAGATTCAGTGAACACACAAGTTGCCAAAGCACTACTGAAGAGTAAGACATTGGAGCCCACAAGACCGGAGAGGAGCCGTCCACCTTTTTTCCAGTCATCTTGGTTTCTCAATGGTGTTACAGGTGTCTTCTCTTCTAGCTGGTGACTCAAGGTGTTCAGGTTTAGATTCAATCCCATTGTAATTGGGTTTAGTGGTAAATTTGTGGAGATGTGTTGAGTTTCAGTATCCACTCTATGGTACAGTTGGTGTAAGATCCCAATGACTGCTTCCTTTTGGGTTGTTCTTCATTCTCTTCTGACTCCACGTGCTCTTGAGTCTGCAATTATTTTCTTGTAACTTTACCCATTCATGTAGTCGCGTCACTCAAATAAACATGCCCTGTTTAGTTAACCAGAACAAAGTGCAGAGGTAAATATCAGCCCTGGGATCTAGCATTTGGGAGGAGTCATCTGTGACATAAGGTAATGCAATGAGATGCCAAGAAACATAGGAGGAGATCAACTAACATCCAAAAACATCTAAGTCTGCATAGGGCTGATAAGCAAGTGATGGAGCTGGGGGTGAAGGTGTGGTACAGAAATGCTGCAATGAATTGAGATTATATAAGTAGACTTTTGAATATAGTGATCGGACTTTGCTATCAGGTTTGTATTTAGAGGAAGAAGAACAGACTGACATTTATTGATTTGTCTGGGCTGCAACAGTGTATTCTTTGGATGGATTTTGATATTTATGCAACATCAGTTAACATTTAACAAGAATTGCTGCTTGGAATTTCACCAAATGTGACATGAATGATGGAAAGGTCCTAGACTTAACCTAAAATGGGTGTCTGATTTAGAAAAACCATTTCATATGCTGTGTTAGGGAATTCTGTGTTAAGAGCAAGCATTTAACTTTTACCCAAAGGTCATGATCAGGACATCTGCAAGAAATGTGTCTCTTTATCTGATTTACTTGGCGAGTCCATACATTAAACAGACAGGCCATTGGTTTCAATATGGTTCATGTTATTTATCATTTCCGACTGTGCCAGAATCATGGAGGCAATGCTTATCCAAGGATGCAGTGAATTGGAGTTAGTGGAGGTGGTGAAAGGTCTTTAAAGAGGACCTTTCATGGTTTGTGGCACAGA
The DNA here is from genome assembly GCF_031893055.1 of Leptodactylus fuscus. Lineage (NCBI taxonomy): Eukaryota > Metazoa > Chordata > Amphibia > Anura > Leptodactylidae > Leptodactylus > Leptodactylus fuscus. Next base: position 133,178,258 of record NC_134270.1, read on the forward strand.
CAGCTCTATATACTGCTGGAAAGCCGACAGAGCGCTGAATTCAGCGCATTGTCGGCTTTCCCGATCTGTGCCCCAGGTAAAGCGCTATCGGTCCTGGTACCGTAGCTCTTTACAGTCAAAAGGGCGTTCCTGACAGTCAGTCAGGTACGTCCTTCTTCAAAGCAGCGCCTATCGCGCTGTACAGTGTGAGCGGGGAGGAACGCCCCCTCCCCTCCTGATAATACTCGTCTATGGACGAGCACTGTGAGCAGAGGGAGGGGGCGTTCCTCCCCGCTCACACTGTACAGCGTAATAGGCGCTGCTTTGAAGAAGGACGTACCTGACTGACTGTCAGGAACGCCCTTCTGACTGTAAAGAGCTACGGTACCGGGACCGATAGCGCTTTAACCGGGGCACAGATCGGGAATGCCGATAGTGCGCTGAATTCAGCGCACTGTTGTCTTTCCAGCAGTATATAGAACTGCCTGTGCCCAATCTGATGAAAGGTCCTCTTTAAGGGTCTGTTCACTTACCTGTTCGCAGTCTACACTAGGAAAAGCTCCATATGCAATGCCTCTGGTGGAATATTAGACTTTGGCTAACAGCTAACTAAAGCGTATGGGCAGGTTTAACCTGAATAACCAATAGGGGGGTGTAATCACTAAAACTGCCTAAGGCAACAGGATCTGAAAACATGGTTCCTGCTATAGGGAAATGTAGCGCTTGGTGCCAGAAAACGTGACACTTGCTGCCGGGTTCATCTGCAAATGCAGCTCACGCAGAGGAACATTCTGAGGTTATTTTATAGGGACCCTGATAACAAAACGCGTTGTTCAAAGTAGACAGCACAATTCGTAAAAACCTAACCCTGCTATTGTTTTATTATATAGCGTTTGCAACTAGTTCTCAGAACTGCCAAAGATAATATTGATACTACAATGAGAATTCCTTATAGGATTCCAATGGCTTGATTGGTTTATGATGAGAAGGAAAAAAAATAAAACATATATATATAATCAGCGAAATATAATAGGTCCCCTATACTTCAGTCACCATTTAGCCTGTCACCAGATATGTCTATGCCAATACAAATGATTATTTCCATGTTAATCTATGTTGATATAGTTTGCAAATAAAAATGAAAGAGACTGCATTGCAAACAACATATCTACAGAAGATTATGGTCATGCCTCCAGTGTGGACTTTGGAAAAGATAATAATTTCCTCTTGTTTCGTAGAAGCACTCCGCTAGAAAAAACCTATTTGATGTTCCAAGCAAGTTAATCAGTTTTTATATAATAAAGGGCTATTAAATGTTGTGCTTGGCCGCCATGGGGTTAGGAGTAGAGGCAGCTATCTCTGATCTACAAGTACACCCAGATCCTTCTCTACAAGTGACTCTTCCAGTTTTATTTTACTAATACATATGGTGCACACAGATCAGTACCCAGATGTCATATGGTTGCCCGATCAGTGCGTCCAACATCTTCCTTGGACAGTGCTATAGATCCCATCTTCTATAACATAAATAAGTAAAATAAAAAACTTTGGGTACACCAACTGGGAGACATCCAGAGCATGAATCATGGACCACAGATTTCTGGATAAGATCCTCAAACCTATTTATGAACCAATTACAAACGATACCCTCTAAACCAGTGGTTCTCAACCTTTCTAATGCCGTGACCCCGCAATACAGTTCCTCATGTTGCAGTGACCCCATTCAGTTTGGAACACGCATCCATAACGGCGTGCGTTCCAGCTGAATAGCGTTGCTGCAGACAGTAGCGCGGCTTCTGAGTGGCTAAAGCCATCAGAAATATATATTTTCTGATAGCTTTAGGCATACCTCCCAACTTTTGAAAACTAGAAAGAGGGACAAAATATGCAGTGCGCGCAGCGCGCTTCGGCAAATTTAGCTCCTCCCACTTGTATGTTGACTCCGCCCATTCTCATTCATTTTTCATGTTCTCCCACACAGTATAATCCTCCTACAGTCACCCATACATTATATGTCCACTTGCCATCTCTCCCCGTTTCATGTAACCCCTTCATCTGCCCCCAGTTTCATGTCCCCCCATCTCTGCCCCCAGTGTCATGCCATACCCCCCTTCATCTGCCCACAGTTTCATGTCCCCCATCTCTTCCCCCAGTTTCATGTCCCCATCTGTTCCCCAGTTTCATGTTCCCCCATCTCTGCCCAGAGCTTCATGTCCCTCCCTTCATCTGCCCAGAGCTTCATGTCCCTCCATCTCTGTCCCCAGTGTCATGCCATTCCTCCCCCCTTCATCTGCCCCTTCATTATGTTCCACCTTAATGTTTAAAAAAAAAAAAAAAAAACACTTATGCTCACCTTTCAATGTTCCCCCGCCGCTCTCTACGCAGTCTCGCTTACTCATATAGTTGTAGGCGCGATGTGACGTCATCACATCGCGGCTACACATGCAGAAGTCGCAGCGCAGCATTAAAGCAGGAGCTGGCTGTGACAGCTCCTGCTTTAATCGCTTGAGTGTTCAACTCATCGGCGTCCTCCAGGCGCCGATCAGTTGAAACCGGGACATACCTCCCACCGACCGGGATGGCTGGGAGGTATGCTTCAGGCGACCCCTGTGTTTTGGTCGTTCAACCCCCGCCAGAGTCGCGACCCACAGGTTGAGAACCGCTGCTCTAAACTATCAGACCGTGTTTTACCCGTTACGCTAGATTCGCAGTCACGTTCACCTCTCCATTATATGGGTCTGCATGGGGACCCAAAAGACAGAGAGCCATCTGCTTAAAAAAATTGTTACTTAAGGACCCCTCTATGCAGGACTTTTCAGTCTGCTAACTTTAGTCGGAATCTGCAGGGAGACTGCAACACCTAGCCTTAGAAATCTTTGAAGTACAATCCAAAACCTTCTCAAAGACCAAAAAAAATATAGGCATTTTTTACACCAGTCTTAATCTAAACCCCACTGACTCCATATGTACCACAATTATTTAGACTTGCAGTTTCCTTGGTAATTGTGGCAAAGTCTTGGGATGTCTGTGTGCCAGAAACTGACATCTATAATAAATGTGGAAAGCTATTCTCTGTTTTTGTCACTTTTTCATTTCTGGTTCAGGAACCAGAAACTCTCCTGTTTGTAGAAACTCCAGCTAAACCTCTGCATATCCCTGTGTATCCAGGAGCAGGTTGCACAAGTTTTTTCAGGAAGCCTACACTATGCAGTCGCGTCTGGGCTTAGTGTTTCCTGTGTGAAGGTTTACGCTTAGATCCATCCAAGTATCATGCTGGCAAAAAGCCCTAATGAACCTGTGTAAACAGTCATTTCTGGGTGCAGAGGATCGCATATCATTGCAGAATTCAGATTGTCTGCAGACGCCCCTCATGATATGAGAATTTGCCATTTTACTAAGAAAGTTGCGATACCACTTTCAAAGATCCTGGTGTTCATCATGGTATGCATAGCATCTGCTGACAGCGACCGGATCCTCAAGGGGCGCAATAAGTAATGTCAAAGCTGAGGCCTGACCAACCCAGCTAGTCTGCTATGGTAAATGCAGAGTCCCTTACTGTGTTTTTTATTATATGCAATGCATTTTTGTATATAGATCTATATACAAAATCTGCTTCAGGAATTAAAACTTTTTTTGACGCATTTTTTTTACATGACGTGTTTTTTGTCACTTTTTTGACTTTTTTTATTGCTGTTTTTTTTGATCCAGCACAGTGTATGGACCTGGAAACTTCTCTTTAAAGAAAATGCTAGCAGTTTTTGATGCGGTTTTTGCATAAACTGCGTAAAAAACCGTGCCATAAAACTGTGTCACGTTATTTCCATCTCCCATTGACTTCAATAGGTTTTTCCAGGTGGAATCAATTAATATCACAAGTTCTGTAGTGGCTTTTTTACCTATTGCGTTCAATGTGATACGCGTGTATCACATTGAAAGCAATAGGTAAAAAAGCTTCCCATTGATTTCAATGGGTAGCGCGCGTATGCCAGCACCCAAGTCAATGGGATCTGTTTTTTACGCCGCTCACTCTGAACGAGTTTACGTTCAGAATGAGCGGAGCGTAAACTCCGTGTGAAGGCTCCCTAAGAAAGGAGGCAACTGCAGTAATGCCATAATGGCCCATTGGGCGTGGTCTTTTTCTTTCACATTGTATCCTTTGAAAGGCAGATTCTGGAAACTTTCAGTCCAAAATACCCCTTTCTCCAGAGTGTGACCGCTGAGGCCTATCAGAGACTTCAGCACAATGCCTGTAGACACTGCGGAAGGAGATGAGCTGGAAGCCATGGGAGGTATACATTTTTTTATTTGTTTCAATACCCCCAGCTTATTTAAACTTTAAAAGGGTTGTCAATTTTTGGGTGGACAATCCCTTTAAAAAAATTCAGTCACCTCATCAGGAGAGTCTTTAAAGAAGACCCTTCATGTCCTCAGGCAGATGCAGCTTTATAAACCGCTAGAAAGCTGACAGTGCACTGAATTAAGCGCACTGTCGGCTTTCCCGTTAAGTGCCCCCTGAGCTGGAGATATCGGTGCCATTACTTTCAGCACTGATCCCTGTCCACCATCAGAAGTACGTTCCTGACAGTCTAGCTGGACTGTGAGGAACGGCCCTCCTGACAGTACTGTCCATAGCCCTGCACTCCTGAAAGAATCCAAAACAGCAGTTAGAACGTTTCTTAACCCTTTCAGCATTTCGCAGCAATTAAAACAAAATGGAGGTCAAATTTACATTTTTCATTTTCTGTCACTAATATATTCATTTAGCCCTAGTATTTACACATTTACTAAGGGTTAAAGGAGAAACTGCACAACATTTTGTTGCACAATTTCTCCCGAACACGACAATACCCCATATGTGCTGGTACCTTAATGTAAGGGCACACGGTCTCTCTCAGAGCGGATGGAGAGCTAATTGGATTTTGTAGGCCAGATTTTGCTAAAATAGTTTGCAGGCACCATGTCGCATTTGCAGAGCCCCCAAGGTGCAAAAACAGTGGAAACCCCCAAAATGTCACCCCATTTTGGAAACTAGACCCCTCAAGGAATTTACCAAGGGGGTATAGTGAGCCCTTTGACCCTACAGGAGTGTAACAGAATTGGCCCAAAAAAAGGAAAAGTGACATTTTTTGCTATAAAATGTTGCTTTAACCTCAAATTTTGCATTTCCACAAAGGGTTAAAAGAGAAAATGCACCCCACAAATTGTCAAGCATTTTGTCCCAACTACAGAAATGCCCCATATATGGATGTAAAGTGATGTATGCGCACACTGTAAGGTCCAGAGCGGAAGGAGCGCTATTGGGATTTTGGAGGGCAAATTTAGTTGAAATCTGTTTCAAGCACCATGTTGCATTTGGAGAGCCCCTGAAGTGCCAGAACAGTAGAAACCCCCCCCCCCCAAAAAAAAAAAAAAAAAAAATGACCTCATTTTGGAAACTAGACCCCTCAAGGAAATATTCAAGGGGTATAATGAGCACTTGGACCCTACAGGTGTTTCACAGATTTTTTTACTGTTGAGATGTGAAAATGAGAAATTACTTTTTTTCCAATAAATCGTCCATTTAGCACCATATTTTTAATTTTTGCAAGTAGTTAAAGAATTAAAGACAAGCCACAGTTTGTTACACAATTTCTCCTGGACACGGCAATACCCCATATGTGGTCATAATTTGCTGTATGGGTACATGGTGGGGCTCAGAATGGAAAGAGCACTATTTGGGTTTTGGCGGGCTGGTAAAGTTTTCAGGTCCAATGTCCCCTAAAGTATCAATACAATGGAAACCCCTCAAAAGTGACCCCATTGTAGAAACTACACCCATCAAGGAATGAATGAAGGGGTATTATCATTTTGAGACTAAAAATGCTTCCCAAAAATTAATCTACAAAAATAAAATTGAAATTTTGAAAGAAATATGCCATTTTGGTGCCTAATATGTTGCACCCACTTTGTGTTGTCAGAGACCTGCACTCCTAAAACTATTAAGTGGGCGATCCCAGGGGGGAAAATATTTTATATGTGGGTGTAAACTGCTTCTTGGGAACACAACAGGGCTCAGAAGGGAAGGAGCACAATGCGGTTTTTGGAGTACAGAGTCAGATGTTTGGTATCTGGACGCCATGTCATGTTTGTAGAGCCTGTAAGGTATCAGAAAAGTGGATTCCGCAAAGGAGTAATCTCATTTTGAAAACTGCACCCCTCAAAGAATTTATCAGGGGGTGTAGTGAGTATTACTATCCCAGACGTGACTGCACAGCGGATGGCGAAGAGGGAATATGTAAGCTGTGCGGAGGACATTGTAGACACCAAATTCCCTACTATGTCCCAGGAGCTCCTATGATTGGGGGAGTCACTCTGGGGGTCACTTTAGGGGTCACTTCCGGTGTCTTTTTACTAATAAGCTGTAAATCTGGGGTGTCTCCTGATATCCGCTCACACAGCTTATATATTCCCTTCCTGCCACACCCAGTTATGTTCTAATGATCTGGCGATTTTGCGGGATTTTGTCTTCACATTGCTAGATGCTATTATTTTCTTTATTTTCCTGGTGACGTGGCCATATAAGGGCTTGTTGTTTGCGGGATGTGATGTATTTTGCAATGACACCATTTTTGAGTGCCAACAACTTATTGAATACATGTTATTACCTCTTTCTTGCTGGATTTAAAAAAAAAATATATATATATATTCTTGCATTGCATTTTACCTTTCAAATTTTTCACCATGCAGCGTACAGTATAAGTATCATGTGGCCTTTATTCTGCGGGTCGGTACGGTTACGACGATATCTCATTTATATTATTTTTTATGTGATACTAATTCTGCAGAACAAAAACACATATGGGGACAATGATTCAGTGAGTTTTGCATCGCCATCTTCTGAGAGACGTAGCATTTATATTTTTTGGTTGGCAGTGTTGGTTTAGGGCTTATTTTTTGCGGGACAACCTGCGCTTTTTATTGGTACTGTTGTGGGGGGCATATGACCTTTTGATCACTTTTATAGCATATTTTGTAAGGTGAGCTGGCGAAAAATCATTACTTTCGGCGGGTTTTTTCCGTTTGTTTTTCTTTCCGCCGTTCACCGTGTAGATTAAATATTATTTCAGTTTTGTTGTACAGATTGTTACGGACGCAACGATACCAAATATGTATTACTTTTAATAATTTTTAGGTTTTTTTTATATAATTAATTTTCTATAGAAAAAAGGGAATTTTTGGTGGCTTTATAACTTTATTAATTTTTTTTCAAATACTTAAAAAAAAAATTTCACTTTTTTTTCACTTTTTCATGTGTCCCTGTGGGACACTTCTATCAGCAATACTTTGCTGATAGTATTACGCAATGTGAGACACAGCATGCATGTGTCTCACATTTCATTGCAGGATGTCAGGCTGTGCAGACGCACAGCCTGACGTCAAAAGGTCCTGGCAGGATCACCAGGTAACGTGGGGGCTCCGGGTAGCCTGGGGTAACTGGCCAGACCCCAGGCTACATAGTAGACATACCAACACCCCCGATCTCGCTGTGGGGGGTGCTGGGGGGTAAAGAAGATTGCGGAACCCTTTGTTTGCGGTGGTCAAACATGAGGGTTAAAAGCTCCGGGGAGCTTAGCTCCGACCGGAGGTATGTGGAACCGGGTGTTAGCTGACTGTAAGAGCTAACACCCGGTTCCGATCCGAACTACCTTGCGCCCATGACGTAATAGTACGTCAGCGGTCGCTAAGGGGTTAAATGATGCTTAGCATGATGAGAAGAAGCCCATGATCCACTTGAGATACAATAGTCTCTGAAGTCAGTGAGAGACCCTGTAATGTCATCTCTCAACCATTTTCAGAGCACTTGATGACCTTTACCCTTAGCCGCATGCACTGGCCCAAGGGCACCAAGACTGAAAGTAGAAGCTGAAATTCTCGTCTTTGCTGGACATGAACCAGCACCATCCTGATGCTGCCCGTTCTGCAAGGAAGGGGGGGCATAGGCCTATATAAGTCCTGCACACAGAGCATGGGGTTATCATGGTAAGCAGTGCTGGGCTCCATTCACTAGCTGGCTGCGATAGACACTGTACTGCAGCTATGGCCGTATCACACTGTCAGCAACATGAATAGAAACAGGAGTTGGTCAATATAAGCAGTCATATATCTTCACTAAGAAAAGTACAAATCATCAGAAAGGGTCCTTGAAGCTATTAGATTTTTATAAAAACATGCTTTTTTTTTTAAAATAAATTTTTTTTCTCTCCCTCCAGCCACAATCAGCCCCAGCTCGGAGGGCTCAATTTAGTGCACAGACATGTGAAAAATGACAGCCATGACCCTAGGGACTTACCCTAACGGGGTCTTCTTAAATTTAATTAGTTTGCCGTAACCAATGGTTACCCGTCCACACCAGGGGCCATACCTCCGATGGTTCCCCCTCCACACCAGGGGGCCATACCTCCGATGGTCACCCCTCCACACCAGGGGGCCATACCTCCGATGGTCACCCCTCCACACCAGGGGGCCATACCTCCGATGGTCACCCCTCCATACCAGGGGGCCATACCTCCGATGGTCACCCCTCCACACCAGGGGGCCATACATATTCCTCCCCATTCACACTGTACAGCGTGATAGGCGCTGCTGTGGAGAAGGATGTACCTGACTGACTGTCAGGAACGCCCTACTGACTGTAAAGTGATACGGTACCGGGACCGATAGCTCTTTACCGGGGGCACAGATCGGGAATGCAGAATATACACAGATATATACTCCTAAAGCAGAATATACACAGATATATACTCCTAAAGCTGAATATACACAGATATACACGCCTAAAGCAGAATATACACAGATATATACTCCTAAAGCTGAATATACACAGATATATACTCCTAAAGCAGAATATACACAGATATATACTCCTAAAGTTGGATGTACACCGATATATTCTTAAAGCTGACCCAGTCTGTATAAATCTACACAACTACTGCACGAAGAAGAAACTGCAGGGGTTATTGGTTCCCCCATCCCAAAGTCATGTCCCCCTTTGCTGTTGGCTCCGGGGGTGTCTTGATCGATAGCAAAAAAAATGCAGAAATGAATGTGTTTCTGTCACCTTAGCTCCCCAAAAATAGTAATAAAAAGTGCTCAAAAAGCTTTACATACCCAAAAATGGTATCAATAACAACCACAACTTGTCCTGCAAAAAAATGCTGTGACATAGCTCCATCAACAAATCAGTAGAAAAGCTATAGGGTCAGAATACGATGACCCCCGGCGAAAGGTTTATTTTTTAAATGACATTATATTTAGTAAAAAGCAGTAAAACATAATAAAGCCAATCTAAATATGTGATCGCTGTAACTGGAATGACACGCCAAAGTACCCATGTCATTTTTAATGCAGACTGACTATTGTAAAAACAAAATGAAGAAAGTAATGGTAGAATTGTAGTTTTTTTTTTCACGCAGTCCCTACAAAAATAAAGAGGTTATAAATTTTGGAAGGCAGAGATGGAAAATATGAAAAAAAAAAATTGTCGAGCCTTAATACCCAAACTATGCTGCATAGCAGTATATTGTATTTAGGATTGTAAATAAAGGCATTTTCAGTCAGAACTGCTTCATACATAACAAAGGCAGTGGCGTAACTACCACCATAGCAGCGGTAGCAGCTGCCACAGGGCCCGGGGCATTAGGGGCCCGGTGACAGCTGCTACCGCTACTATCATTATTCTCGGAGGTCTTTTCGGACCCCCGAGTATAATGATCGGGGCCCCCTGTTGGTGGAATACTTTCCACCAACAGGGGGCCCCGAAGCTGCAGCAACGGCTGAGACACAGGAGCTACAGGTCTGGCTCCTGTCAGCGCTTCAGGACGCTCCCCCTCTCTCCCCCCTCCCTTTCTCTGCTGTCCTCTGCCCACCAATGAGAGGAGGAGGCGGGGCTTATCCCTGCCGAGCTCCTGCCGTCTGCACTGGAGGAAGAAAGGAAGAAGGAAAATGAAACTAAGCTACACAGGTACGTACTGGGGTTACTTATTAATGTCAGGCATATGGGGGGATTACTTGTGTTTTAGTAACTCCATGTGCCTCATATTAATAGCAGTTAACCCCATCATCTCCCTGACATTAACCCCTGTTTGCCTCACCATAAGAGTTACTGATATGTGAGACATATGGGGGTAATAGTAATGAAGATACTTTATTATTAACTCCATGTCTCTCACATATCAGTAACCCTTATGGTGAGGCACACAGGGGTTAATGTGAGGGAGATGATGGGGTTAACTGCTATTAATATGAGGCACATGGAGTTACTAAATTGTAATGCACATGACCAGATTTTTTATCCACAATTTGTCCTGGTATAGCGGTCAGCGGGTGACGTGACAGTATTTAGTCCTGTAGGGCCACTATTGGGTATAATACTGTGTGCAGGGGGCCACTATTGGGTATAATACTGTGTACAGGGGCCACTATGGAACATAAAAGAGCGCGCAGGAATGCGTAGGAGGGACTCGGTCGAGATCTTCGGTGTCGGGGGGGCCCCATGTCAAAAGTTCGCCACGGGGCCCCGCCATTCCTAGTTACGCCACTGAACAAAGGTATGTTGTTTATCACTGCAATGTGCTCTGTAAAGGGTGAGTTCACACGGAGTAAAGTGCCGTGTGATGTGGCACGTATAAGCCGCGTGAGATTTTGCGGGCCGTATACGCTCCCATTGATTTCAATGGGAGCCGGGATCGTATAAAAAATAGCCTGGGCGCATGCGCAGTAGCCGTAGTAGAAGCCGCATGCTACTGCGCATGCGCCCAGGCCATTTTTTTAAATCAATGTTCGTTCGCGAGCGCCGGAGGAAGACGGGACCCGAGGACATCGGAGGAAGAAGAGATTCAGGATCCGACGTCATCTTCAGCCTCGCCTCCTCTTCCAGTGATGTCCTCGGGTCTCATCTAACTAGCAAACTGACATTGATAAAAAATGGTGCGGGTGCATGCGCAATAGCTTGCTGCTTTTACTATTGCTATTGCGCCCACGCCATTTTTTATCAATGTCTTCCGCCGCAGGCTCGTAACTTCTTTCAGAGCAGAGCAGACTGCCCAGGCGCACAGGTCACGGGAAAATGGATGCTTGCGCAGTATTGTTAGCGGCCATTTTCCCGTGGCCTGTGCACCTGCGCCGTCTGCTGTGCTCTGCTAGGTTACGAGCCTGCGCCGGAAGAAGACATTGAACATGACGCGGTAGACGAAGAAGGAGGCGGGGCTTGGAGACACTTCTCTGGCAGCAGTGGGGACACCCTCATCACTGTTTGAGCACTGGGGCTCATCCCCATCACTGCGAGAGAACTCATTTGCATACCGGTATTTCTGAGGAACGGCGCGGCGGAGACCATGTCTAAAGGTAAGAGACGAATAGCCTTTCTAAAGGCTATTCCGACATCTTAGCCACAAAAAAAAAGTTTTAATGGTAGAATCCCTTTAAAGTGCAGTAATACCTGGCAGACCGAATTAATAAATCGTAAAATTTAGTCCCAACTTCCGGCACCGCCACATTATTTGTAGCAGATCAAGTTGCCCTGCCTTACATTTACGACACATTATTTTATTCATTTATATAACACCAAACAATTCTGAAGCATTATGCAGAGATTATCATTGCTTACATTCTTTCCTGTAATTACGGGGATCGTCTAAATACCAAAATTACCTAGGAGTAAGCTACCTGGCATAAAAGTGGAAACCCATGCAGAACTTAATAAATTCATATAGTTGCTAATTCAAACTCAGTGCCACAACACTGCCAGCCAAAGAGCCACCATGATATTCAGCCATCTTTTTCGGTGTGGCCTGCTGGGGGAGCAGTATGTCAACCAGGGACAGAAATAGACTTGACAGGCTGATCAGAAGGGCCAGCTCTGTCCTGGGGAGCCCCCTGGACCCAATGCAGGTGGTGGGTGACAGAAGGATACTGTCTGTGGTGACCTCCATGCGGGAGAACAAATCCCACCCTATTAATGAGACCTTGATGGGACTTGGCAGCACTGTAAGTAACCGTCTGCTTCACCCCAAGTGTGAGAAGGAGCTATCGCAAGTCCTTCCTTCCAACCACGACCAGGCTGTATAATCTACATCAGACCAAGCGAAGATCACTCCGCACAGAGAATTAATGATTATGACCATGAAGTCTTCCTTCTTTCATCTCTTACTTTGCTGCTATGGACTCCTAGTATATCTTCTCTTCTCAGCTTATGTGTGCCTACGTCTGTAATATATTACTGTGTATTATCCTGTACCTGTATTACTATGCTGCTGTAACATGCTGAAATTTCCCCACTGTGGGACTATTAAAGGATTATCTTATCTTATCTCTTATCTTATTCAATGAATTTCTTAATATTATATAGGAACAGTGGGCATCCTGTACAATCTGTGAGTAAGAAATATATGGGAAAGCCCCTGCCATTACTGTTTGGAGAGAGCTTGCAACACATTCCTTCATTACCTTTCTTCAAGTGCACCCATGTCATCCTTCCATTCTTCACTTACTGTAATGTCAAAGAAAATTGTTCTACATATTTAGGTATCTGGTACGAATCTTCACAGGCGCTGCAGCAATGGTTTTTAGTTGCCTGGTTGTAACTATCTAAACATCCTAGGTGTTCTTGTTTCTGTGCTAACCTCTTCAAAATGTGCAGCAATGGTTAACCTCCTAAGCCTTGACAAAACCAACTGAAAGAAAAGACACCTCACATTAATAAATCTGAATTAAGACTGTAGAACGTTCACACTTTATTGTTGATATCTTTGATTTTATCAATCAGTTTCTTCCTTTATTCTCTTTCTTTTCATGCCTTATATCCCATTTATGTTTCAGGTTCATTGTCGTAATCCTGAATAATAAAAATTAAAAGTAGAATGGCTCCACCTTTAGGATAGATGGAATTCTGCAGCGACTTCAGAATGATTTTCAGATTGGTTTGTAATATGTTATAGTCAAAGAAAAAAGAAACAATATCACTGAATGGATACAAGTAAATCATTATGTCATTCTAGGTGACATCACGAGCTCTGTAACACTGTGTGACTATATCTATTCACTCCCATTGTACATTTATTAAAACAGTCTAAAAGGAATATTGTCTTAGTTATCTATAGAAATTATTTTATTTTACATTCTGCTCCTCAAAAATGTTGCACTGATCCCTGGCAATGCCCCCCTGATGAGAGCTGACTGAGGCACCACTTTTTCGGCAGCACCATTTTTGGGGTGGATCATCAGCCCTGGGTGTGAGATCTGTGGCCGGTATCCATTACTATGAAGGCCCGGAGCCAATCTCTGTGTTTCTCTGTCTCTGTGTTTGTGTTTCACCATTTCTCCTTTTTTTATTTTTCAGTCTTTGTGTTTATGTTTCTCCATTTCTGTGTTATTCCTCTGTGTTTTTTAATTCTGCTTTTCATGATTTATTTCTCAGTGATTCACTTATTTGTTATTTGAAATTTGCCAATTCCATTTTACAGAATCAGTAATTCCTGATTATTTGTTTTAATTTTTTCTCCAATTTTGTGATTCACAGATTCTGTGTTCTTTCTTTCTGTGTTTTCTGATTCTGTGTTTCGTCATTCTATGATTGTGTGGATTCACTGTTTCTTTGTTTTGTTGATTCGCCGCTTCGTGACTTAGATTTCACCGATTCTGTGTTTCTCTGTTTCATGTGTTTCTGTTTCTTCAAAATTCTGTTTTTCATGACTCTGTTTCGCAATTTCTGTGTATTGCCATTTCTGTATTTCTCCTTTTTTCCCCTTCTCCCTTTCTCCATTTTTTTGTGTTTCTCTATTCATGTTTCTCTGTATCTGCATCTCTCCATGATTCTGTGTTGCTCAGTTTCTTTGTTTCGCTGTTTCTCCTTTTCTCTTTTTGTGTTTCTCCATTTCTATGTTTCACAGTTTCTCTGCTTGTTTTTCTGTTTCTGTGTTTCTCCCTGATTCTATGTTTTATGATTCTGTGTTTCACCTCTTTTGTGTTTCTCCATTTTTGGATTTCTCTATAGCTCGGTTTCAGCGATTATGCTCCTTGCTCTCTACATTTTACACTACTGGTCGCTACACAGTATACTGGCCCTTACACAGTATAATGCCCTCTTTAGAGCGCCCATACAGTATATTGCTCAGTTACTGTCCCCCACACAATGACACATTAGGCTGCTACTTTTTGGATGTTGCCAACAAGCAACCTTACTCTTTTCCAGGCCCACCTCTGCTTACATACAACATCAGTACATGATTTCTGGATGTTATTACTTACTTAACACAGTGCCATGCACTATATAGTGGTTATGCTTGATAGCTCAGCTCAGCCCCACTTAGCTTCAGTATGGCCATATAACCAAACAATCTGATGTCATTGGCTTGGAAGTGAAGCTCAATATTATGATGACATTGTGAGGTCAGGACATCATTGCAACACATATTGCAAATTATAGTTCCCTGTCGTCCTTACCAGCGGCACAATGTGGGGGGTATTTCGTGCCCCTGTGTGCTGGTAGGACAGGCGGAGTTTTAATTAGCCATGTATTAATTTCACATGGCTCGTTCCCTTTAAGAGGGCACAGATACCTCCCCCCTGTGTTTTTTTTTCTGTCCTGTGTAAAGGATCGGACAGGTGGAGAGGACTCTGTGTCCTCCTAAAGAGAAAGAAGGAAGAAGTTGTAAGTTGCAGGTTCTCACCTGTTCAAATCATCTTCAGTGAAGCACTCTGGCCTGCTGGACTTCTGTGTCAGTCCTGCAGGGAGAAGAGGGGTAAGTTTAAAGGCTCCTTTATCTCTTCATATATCCCTGCCTCCCTCCCACAATGTTTGCCTCATGTATCCCCGTCAGTCCCGTCTTGTTTGGGCTTTGTGGAGCCGCGCACCGCTGGCGTGTACGCACGGCTCCAGGAAGGGGAACTTCCGTTTTCGTGGAACCTTCTCTGTCTAGGAGGTTCCCGGCTGGGCGCTCATAGAGGTGACACCGGCACTTCCGGTTTCGGCATCCGCCGCTCCTGGACCACGCAGACAGCGATGCAGTGCGGCTATAGAGGCAAGGTATGTGCCAAGGGTCTGTTGGCTAGGGAGGGAGCAACTCATAAGGCCTGAGAGTGCTCTCAGGAGGGCAAGGAACGGAGCTCACATATTTTTTTGTTAAGCCACGCCCCTTTCTGGATACAGGGCTGTAAACAGGGGCATGGCTGCTTCCCTCATTGCCTGCTAGTTTAAACCACTAGCTGGTTCCGTGTTGTGGCTCGTGTTACTGCTTCAACTACACTTGTTCTAGTGCAAACTCGACTGAAGTTTGGTAAGTTGTCTGACTGAAGCTGGGTGAGTCTCCTTATATGGTTCCTTGAATGTACTCCTTTATGTTCCGTATCCTATGCTTAGGTATCACTGAAAGCTAGTTTTTTTGTCATGTCTTCGTCTTCCACCCCTCCCGGGGATCAAGTGAGACGGATGAAGTCTTCAAAAGGAGACATCTGGCTTGTATTGAATGTGACGTTCTACTACCTGATAGTAGGTGCGGTCTTTTTCGTCTGCTAATTCTCCCAATGGTGGGAGTATCCTGAATGTCATTTTTTGCCTCTAGGCTATGACTGGTCACGCTGCCAGCAATGCAGGGGACCTCTGTGGGAGGAACCCGTTACCAGTGATATGGTAGCATAGGTCAAGGAGTACATGGTGAGTACGTTAGCCGCTAAAAGGGGTAGGGTCCCCACTGGCTTCTAAGTATCCTTGTTTTTGCAGGATGATTCCTTAAAGGATATCCGTACATCACTGGCTCAGCTCACCAAGAAACAGTGCGTGAGAGGCGTTCTGTTTCGCTGCCCTCCCTGGAGTGCCTCCAGGTGGAGGATGACTCCATATCATCGGACGACCAGTCCTCCTGTTCCAGCAGACCCATTTTTTCATCGTGAGAAGACTAACAAGCTGCTGAAGGCCATCTGGTCGTGGGACCAGGTTGGCGAGGGGGAAGCCTCTGCGTCCACCTCTGAAAAGCGGAGGGTTTTTCAAGTGGACGCCTCCATGGCCAGTTTAATGGAACAAGAGTGGAAGCAGCCGGAGGAAGCTTATGTCACCACCAGGGCTTTCAAAGCAGTGTATCCAATTGATTCCTCCCAGCTGGATCGCTGGGGTCCTCCACTCAAGGTGGATTTGGACGTCATCCTGGCGTCCATGGGGGAATTCCGTCTCGCTACGGATTTCCTGAGAGAGTCAGCAAGACAGAAGGTGAAACTGGCTTCCAAGACCATGGCTCTGAATACCGCTGCCAGGTGGCCCTTGTGGCTCAATCCTTGGCGGCTGATGTCACCTCCAAATTTTCTTTATGCTCCCTCCCCTTTCAACCAGGGAAGATTTTCGGCCAGGGGCTAGACGACCTGATGGAGGGGCTGGCTGAAGGTAAAGGCAGGTCGCTACCACAAGCGACCAGAAGAAGAAGGCTTTCCCCTTCTAGGGGTCGAGACTCTACATCCCAATACAGGCCTCAGCAAGGTAACCAGAGACACTCCAGATACCGCCCAAAGGGGCGGGGCAAGGGGTCCCCAAGGAAGACCCTAAGAAGAAGGGGTTTTGAGGAGGCTTCGCTCTCTGTGTCCAGCTCTCCCGTAGGAGGGCGCCTTTCCAAATTTTTCCGTGGCGTGGCATCTTCACATTTTGGATCCATGGGTCCTTCAGTTCGTTCAGCGGGGGTACGCAATAGAGTTCTCACACCCTCCTGTGGACCGGTTCATCACTACGCGGGTTTTACCAGCTCTACAACAGGTCTGCCTGGAGGCTTCCGTGGCAGAATATTTCGCAAAGGGGGACCTGGAAAGGGTCCCTCCCTCAGAAGTGGGATAAGGAGTTTATTCACCCGTATTCCTGGTTCCAAAGTCCACAGGAGGGTGGCGGATGATTATAGATCTTCGGTTCCTCAACCTTTTCATAAAGGGAAAGCCATTCAGGATGAAGTCCATAAACTCAGTAACCAACTTTCTATTGCGCAACGAGGTCATGGTCACCCTGGACCTGAAGGATGCCTACTTACATATCCCCACCTTCCCGCCACACAAGAAGTATCTACGCATAGCCATTCTTATGGCTGGTCACAGAGAGCACCTACAGTTCACTGCTCTGCCATTCGGCATATCGTCAGCCCCGTACGTATTCACCAAGATGGTCGCACCAGTTACCGCCACCCTCAGACTGCAAGGCCTCTTCGTGGTTCCCTACCTCGATGACTGGCTTATAAAAGCTCAGTCTACTTCAATTCTCCATCACCACCTCCAGATAGCCATCTCCTTCCTCCAGGAGTTGGGTTGGCTGATCAATTGGGAGAAGTCAGAAATAGTGCCATCCACCTGGAAGAAATTCCTAGGGTTTATTCTGGATTCCCAGAGCATGCAGATTTTCCTATCCCGTCCAAGGTGAGCGAAAATAGAAGCTTCAGTGCAGGGCCTTTTCAGGACCCGGCGGGTCACCATCCGCACCGCCATGTGGGTCCTAGGCCTAATGTCGTCTTCAGCCAAGGCGGTCCCTTGGGCTTCATGGCATTTGCGTCCCCTTCAGATGGAGGTGTTGAGAGCCTGGAACGGATCTCCACAGGGACTGCACAGGAAGATCTGCCTTTCTCCCGGTACCCGTCTTTCCCTCAGATGGTGGAGACACCTGAAAGACGGAAGGTCCTCGGTCCAACCTCGTTGGACCCTGTTGACAACAGATGCGTCCCATACGGGATGGGGAGCCCACCTAGACGGCGGGACCGTCCAGGGTCTGTGGAGGAATCCAAAGGTAGGAACCTCCAACCTGAAGGAGCTAAAAGCAGTCTATCTGGCGCTGAAGTACTTCGCTCCTTTTCTCAAAGGGAAGGCAGTCAAGGTCCGGTCAGACAACATGACGATGGTAGTATACTTGAACAAGCAAGGCGGCACCAGGGTTCCAGCCCTACTGAGAGAGGCGAACTTGATTTTCACGTGGGCAGAGAAGAATCTGTCCCACATATCCACTGTTCACATCAAGGGATCCCTGAACATAGTAGCGGATCAGTTGAGTCGGGGTATCCCTGTATCAGGAGAATGGTCTCTCAATCAAGACAGATTCCAACAGATTGTCCAAGCATGGGGCCTTCCAGACGTCGACCTCATGGCAACCCGACTCAACGCCAAGGTGGAAACCTTCTGTTCTCTGTACCAGGAGGACAATGCCTTGGCAGTGGATGCCCTGTCCATCCCATGGAGGTTCAGGCTGATATACATTTTCCCTCCAGTTTCCATCATACCCAAGGTATTGATGAAAATCAGACAGGACCAAGTCTCGGGAATTGCCATATTCCCGTTCTGGCCAAAAAGGACTTGGTTTGCCCAGCTCATGTGGATGAGTCAAGGCAGGTATTGGAGGCTTCCCCCCTCCCAGATCTGGTGACACAAGGAGAGCTGAGACACCACGATCTGAGGAGATTCAATCTGACAGCCTGGAGGTTGACCAGTCCCTATTAAGGAATAGAGGACTGTCTGAAGGCGTCCTAAGGACTTTAGCCAGCACCAGGGCCAACTCTACCAATAAGAATTACCTTAGGGTCGGTAATATTTTCCAGGCCTGGTGCACGGATCACGAAGTGGACTCCTCCGATCCCCCTGTGAGGGCGATCCTGGATTTCCTTCAGGACGGCCTAGACAGAGGGCTTGCAGCTTCTACCCTGAAGGTACATGTGGCCGCTCTGTCCACCTATCTGGGGAGGCGGTTGTCTCAAGATCCTTTAGTGAGCACCTTTATCAAAGGGGCAACTAGGCTGAGACCAGCAGTGTCTGCTCCTGTCCACCAATGGGACCTCAACATGGTCCTAAAGGCACTTTGTGTTGCTCCATTCGAACCCCTGGAGGAGGTGGATCTAAAGTGGCTGACCTATAAGGTATCTTTTCTCCTCACTGTCACCTCGGCAAAAAGAGTAGGGGAGCTTCAAGCACTCTCATCGGAAGCTCCTTACATTGCCTTCTTTGAAGACCGTGTTCAGTTAAGATTTCTGCCAGGATTCAGGCCTAAAGTTTCTTCTAGGGCAAATGTGTGTCAGCTCATTTGCCTGCCAACCTTTTTTCCAGTACCCACTTTCCCTGAGGAGGAGAGGAGGCATACCCTGGATTTAGTCCGGAACCTGCAGATTTATCTTCAGCGCATGCGCGCTTTCAGGAGATCTGAAAACTTATTAATAAATTATGTAGGTGGCCATAAAGGCCACAAGGCTTCTAGAGCAACCATCTCCCGCTGGGTGAAGGAAGCAATCAAGTTGGCGTTTGTGAAACAGAACTTACCTCCGCCCACTGTCCTAAGGGCCCACTCGACACGGGCAGTGTCGACCTCTTGGGCGGAAATCAAGGCTCTTGCCTTGGATCAGATTTGTGCAGCAGCATCCTGGTCTTCAGAATCGACTTTTGTGAAGCACTACTGACTTGATCGGTATAGCTCAGAAGCTACTGCCTTCGGGCGCACTGTATTACATTCTGCTTGTGTTTAATGTCCCACCCTTATGGGGATTACTTGCTATTTCCCCACATTGTGCCGCTGGTAAGGACGACAGGGAACGAAGGATTATGTAGATAATCTTGTTTCCCTTAGTCCTAACAGCGGCACAAGGATTCCCCCCCTATTGTTGTTTATTTGAAATGTATGTATTATTACTTGTTATTTACACACAGGGGGGAGGTATCTGTGCCCTCTTAAAGGGAACGAGCCATGTGAAATTAATACATGGCTAATTAAAACTCCGCCTGTCCTACCAGCACACAGGGGCACGAAATACCCCCCACATTGTGCCGCTGTTAGGACTAAGGGAAACAAGATTATCTACATAATCCTTCGTTCTCTCGCAGCACTGGGGGCGGTCCCCAGCTCTCAAACAGCACAGGGGCGCCTCTAATGTGCGTCTTCTTCCGGAGCAGGGTTCAAACTTCTACGCATGCTCAGTGGGCTCTGACATCGGGCCTCGGGCAGAGCTGACTGCGCATGCCCGCCTGGTGTAAGCAGCCATTTTCTTGTGGCCGACAGCAGAGCCGACTGCGCATGCGTAGAAGTTTGAACCCAATATTAAACTATGGAGCAGCTGGAGGGTGACAATAAACTGTGGGTGCACCAGCCATGAGACATTATACTGTGGGGTCAATTTGAGGAGAACATTATAATGTGGGGGCATATAATATTAGGATTATTGTGTGGGGAGTAAAGAGAGAAATTAATTGGAATGGGCGGAGTCAATTTAGAAATGGGTGGAGCTAAATTAGCATATTTTGTCCCTCTTTCTGTCCTTTGAAAGTTGAGAGGTATGCCAATAGTAGTAGTGAGAGGGGAGAAGCCATTTATGTGGCAACATTGACCTTTTAGATCAACAGTAACCGTGGCATCTAAGGCTTCATTCACACCTGTGATGGGTGACAGTTTGGGGACTCCATCCCTGATTCCGCTTGGAATATGCTGAGAGAAAAGGCCTGCAAGCATTAGCACTGGCACCCCTGCCCTGCAAGTGCGATTGTGGGAGGACAACGTCAGTACACGGTAGCCGGAGACATATTGAAGGCCCCCAGATATACCTTCAATACATGCAAGAGGCATGGTCTAAATAGACTGCTTGTTCTGCAAGTGATCAAAAGATGGGACTAAAAAGTAGTATAAAAAAAAACTTTCGATAAAATATAAGAAAACACTAATCCACCATCCCTAAATGTTTTGTAAGTAAAAAAAAAATTAAACATAATGGACACTGCTGCATCCCTAACTGTAATGTTATTTTCCCCACATGATATTAATAATAAAAAAAATAATTACCATTTTTTTTGTCTATCGCTCACGGAAAAATCTTCTAAAAAGTGATAAAAAGGTGTTTCCCAAAAAGGTATCAATTAAAATGTCACGTCTTGGTCCTTGGTAAGTGGTGATGGCAAAGGAAAAACAAATGGTAGAGTCAACCCAACTCAAACTAACATCATCAACCCAAAATACATTTTTCAGGTTACATAAGCTGCACGATGAAAGGTGCACATTTTATTTCATAAAGTGATAGTGTTGGAATTGCTATTTTTCCTATTCCCTGTCAGAAAGAGTTAATAAAGTTAGTCAATGAGACATATGTATTCCAAAACTATGCAATTTAACACTACAACTTATCCCATAAAAACAAGCCCCCATACAGTAAAGTAAAAAAAATTTGTGACAACTGAAAAATGACTTTGTCATTAGGGGTCAAAACAGGCCAGTCATTAAAGGGTTAAACAAAGCATCAGCTGATCTTCCAGACAAAACCAATCAATCAATCAATCAATGGGCTCCAGTCTATAAGACTCCTCAGTGCCTAACACTAGATGTGACTTGGAGTGAATGTACAATGATGGTGGGTGCTCAGGGCTGGCTGCTGGTTGGGCTCATGGTCACCAGTTATTACAGTCATGTGGTAAGTTTCTGCATTTACTAAAGGAATATCACTTATGGATGTTGAAAATTCTGATATTGAATCAAGTAGATGTTGATGGAACCATGTGTGGCTGAATCCAGGTAACTGTAGGCAGGGCTGTCATGTGGATGTGGTCATGGTAATACATCAAGTGTTGTGGCAGGTTCCCTTCTTAACGCTTTTTCTGTCTTTGCCAGCAGGGGACTCACTGCAATATGACTGGAATCTGGATAAATACCCAGGGATCAGTTCTTAGGCTCTCAATGCAAGGATCTCTGCTGAAAGGATCCCTGTGCACTTCTGTAGAGCTCTCTCCTGATGCAAAATGTGAAATGTCTGGTGAGGTGATTGGGCACCTAGGACAAGGAGATCAACAAATCTTCACTATGTCTGTAAACTGGGATGGAGGTGAGATACTGGTATCTGATTTGTTAGCCACTGTGAAAATTTGGCCTTTAAATGTCTTGGAATATTTTTTATTTATTTTTTTTTCTCTTGGGATTTGAAAAATCTCGTTGCATAGGTCATCAGTATTGGTGGGTGCCTGTTCCTTAGCCAAGGCACCAGAGTACAGGACCTGGCTGTACATGGCTCAGTCTGTGTAATGCCATATAGTTATATAGTAGATGAGACTGGATGAAGACCTCAGTCCATAAAGTCCAACCTATGACCCTACAGTGTCTATGTAGAGGAAAGAAAAAAACAAACCCATGAGACTTATGCCAATTGCCCAATTTCAGGGGAAAAATGATGGGTGCCTACAGCTCACTAAAAATGGCAGCTGAGTTGCCGTAATCCTGCATGACCACGACACTAGCACTCCATATATAAACTCTGCAAACTGCCTACTAAATGGCTTTAGCTGTGACCTGACTTGCCTTGTGCCTCACTAATGTTGGTGAATGGAGTCCCTGTGATCCCCAGGCTGCTATGACTTCCAGCTGCAAAAAAGATTGAGCAGTATCTGATCTTTTAGAAAATAGAAGTTGTCTCCACTTGACTTAGTAAGGGTAAGTGCACATGGGGTTTTTTTGCTCAGGATTTTGAGGCTGCATCCATCTCAAAATCCTGACCAAAAAGAAGGCTCACATTGGAATCAATGGGAGCTGGTCAGGCTTTTTTTTTTTTTTTGTCCAGAACCTGCGGCCGCCTCAGGTTCCAGACCAAAAAAGTCCTGTGTGAACTTTCACTAAGGGGCTTGGGGTCCATTCACATGGAGGAACAATGGTGTGGCATTTCAATGCTGAAAAAGCTAGCAAAAAAAAAAAAAAAAAAAAAGGAACCCATTGAAGTGTGGAGGCTTTTTCCAAACGCCTCACCATTTACCTTTGTGTGACTGGACCCTTAGGGGTGACCAAGAATCTGACTGCATGAAGGAAGTTGCTACCAGTTCCTTAATGTTAAACAGGTGCTGGATGACGCTCAGTGGCTTACTCTATGAGATGAGGTTGAATAGCAAGACTTGCCCCTGTTTTTGATCTACTACTGGTCTTGGTTTGCAGAAGATGATGCTGAACAGTAACATGTGACTAAGGCCTTAGAATAGACATGTATAGCCCAGACGGACGGCATTATTAGTCAGTACTTGTAAATTGGAATAACCTCTAGGACTGGGCTCCATTATGGGTACAAATCCACAGAGAATCTTCATTGCTAGGCCATGCCCGTGTGGTCTGACACTCCTTACTTCTGTAGTATACATGGATTATACCGCTATACACTTCTCAGTTCAGCTCTGACACTGTTTTTCTCTCTTCAGATTCGGCCACTGTTTGGGTCGGCCAGTGTTTCCAGCCATTAGATTGCCCAATCTTAAAAGTAATGTGGTTGTTGCGCACAAAGACCATCGAAAAAGAAAACTGGATGGGAACCAGGTAAGAGACCGTGTTCAGATGAATAAGTGGTGACAGCGGTGAAGATTGTATAAAGAATATATACACTATTTATGGGAAAATATATGTATACTGCTCACCTGGTGTTGTGCTTTACACAGTCCTGGTGGTTACAGAAATAAATTTAGTATAAACCCCCCCCAATAATCTGACTAATCTGTTGTCTAACATTACTTGTTTTGCAGGATTGGTGAAGATGTGTTTTACCCAAAGGACACATGTCTTATGGCCGATTTATTTTAAAAACATCAGACTAAATAAATGTTTAGATAATCTGTCTTTGTGTTTTTCCTTTCCACTCCTGTAAGTGTTGGTATATTACAGTACAGCAAATAGACGGCAGTGTACTACATACAGAGGCAGCAAACATGGCGCCTAACCTAGATGTCCAAAAATTGACAGATTGCACAAAAAAATGCACCACTTTCCAATCTGCTAGTCACTTTTCAGAAACTTCAATGAGGGTCAAAGTGAACTGGGTTGGTTATACCTTAGCCGAACATGTTACTATAACTTGTGGCAGCAAACTGACATGAATAATAGCTGAAATGTAGTAATTAAAGCCATTGTTTACATGCCTGGTATATTACTGCAGTAGCTCCAGGACACTGATGGAGATATGATTTTTTTTTTTTTATCTTCATCATATGCAATATTGTCTTACTATCTTTAGGCAAATCAGAATACAGCATGTACAATGAATATCTAATTGATTTTCTTCTGTACTGACCCTGAAGCAGTAAACGGACCGGGGACTTCATGGCATAAAGTTTAGATGCAGTATCTTTTGAATCTTGAACACAGTTTGTGATCAATAAAGTTGTTTGAGGTGGAGCAAGGTAATAAAACCAGGGGGCACTTGGACAGGCTCACTTCCAGCTAATTCACCCATTTGTACATACCTTTTGCTCTCCTTTCAGTGTATAATGGAGAAGATGGGAGTCTTTGTCTGCAGATAAAAATAGAAGGCTCCATGATGCGTTTGTCATATCTAGGAAGCGTGACTGAGACTAACTGTATGGTTTCTTGTTTTCCAGAGGCCAAGTTGTGGTGGTTGGTAGACAGTGGCTCAGTTTGAGGCTAAAAAGGTGACCTTGCATCAAATGCAGGTTCTGTTGGGGCTCTTAAAGGGTTTAAATGTACATAGTTGTGTTAAATTTTGTAGATAATTAAAAGTTAAACATTTTTGCAAATATAAGTAAACATTTTGCAGAGTTTTAAAGATTTTTCTCATCTTGTGGTCACTGATTTCTTTACTGGGGCTGGAATATCTTCTGATACATGTGGTGTCCCTGCATGATAACACAGCTACAATACGACAATCATAGCTGGGTTCCTGAGAAGTCCCAGACCACAGAGTTTCTGCATTAGTGGGCGCAACCAATCAAAACAACAGACTGTCCCACTAAAAAAAGTTAGAGAAAATCCTTAAAACTTTGTGGCATTTTTAATTATTTGCAAAAATGTTTAACTTTTAATTGTCTACAAATATAGATATGATTATGCACATGAGAATATCCCTTTAATCCTTGCAAAGTATTGCCTATCGGGTGAACTTTTTCACGCTGGTTGTCTTTAGTGACAAAAGGTGCGCCATTTTATCCATATTACCAATGCCTCAGGGAGGACCTTCTTGTCTGGCAGATCTTCTTGCAAACCTATAAAGGCAGGTCGATGTTCCAGTCAGGAGAGATCTAGTTTAAACTAGTGTTTTTACTAATGCTGCTGGGTGTGACTGCCTTGCAGCAATCCTGGAGTATCATTGGTACAAGGGTTCGTGACGGTGCACTGGTTGGAATCAGGGTATGTCAGAAATTTAGCGTTATTGGAGTTGTTTCCCCCCCCCCCCCCCCTCATTGCAGTGGAACTGTGGGGTCGGGACATCGCTGATTAAAAGCATATGCTTCTGGACAGATAACATGGCAGTTGTGCAGGTAGTGAATAGTCAATCATCTTCTCTCCTGGTGTTTCCCCTACTCTGGCACTTAGTGTTGCACTGCTTGCAAACATTTGATTTAAGGCACGGCATGTCCCAGGTAAGCAGAATTTGGTGGCTGATGCCCTATCCCATTCAGTTCATCTGTCTTCAGATGGGGAGGGATATGGATGCCTGGACTACTTGTGGGACCTGGTTGGGAGGTCATGATGGATCTGGTAGGTTATCTGTATCCCAGGCCACCCGGCAGAGCCATATGAGAGCATGGTCAGACTGGCTTGCCTGCTCTGGTGGTAGGATATCTGTGGAGGAGGCAAGCTTACTGGATATAACAGTTCAGTCCTTGGTCGATTTGCAGGCAAGAGGAGCTTTGGCAAAAGTGGCAGAAAAGTACCTGGCTGGGGTGGTCTTCATGTTGAGGCTCCTGGAAATCAGTGATGTTACCAAGCAGTTTGTCATCCTACAAGCACTAAAAGGGTCGGTACAGTGCAACACCAAACACCACGTCTCACTGACATTGTTGGTGAGGCTGATTGCCATCTTGGCAGGGGTTTGCACAGATTTGCGTGAAATCTGTCTGTTCTGGGCAGCCTTTGCATTGGCCTTTTTTGCAGCGTTATGAACTGGGGAGCTGATCAGTGTGAGTGCTGTAAAGGGTGGAGAGCTGGCTGCTTTGGATGTTTGATTTGGGTTAAAGGATGTGTATTTGCGTTCGGTTAAAAATGAACATGTTTGGTAGGGGGATGTGGATGACCATTCGGACCTTGGGGGACTCCTTCTGCCCCGTAGCTTTAGTCAGGGATTACAGTTGTCGGTTTACCGGATACCACTTTTGATACACACCATTCGAGCAAACCGCTCACCAAATTCCAATTCTTTGCTATCTTTAAGAGGTGCCTGGTGGCGTTGGATCTGGAGCCAAAGAATTTTGGTTCCCATTACTTTAGGATCGTAGATGCCTGCGGCGGGAGTCATGCCCTTGGGACGGTGGAAGTCTGACTGCTGCAAATCATGAGAAAGGGAAGTATAACGCTCAGCATAACCATATCAGTGATAAAGCAGCCAATTATGTCAAAATACAAAATAGTTTTATTGAATACAAAATTCACATATAAGGACAATCAAGGAATGATGTAACCATACACAGAAAAAATTTGAGTTGGCAAGAAGACCACCTGCAACCCCATTAATAATACCTCCATAGTAAGGGCTAAATTCACATCATATGGGACCCAAGTAAACACTGTCCTGTGCAATGGTTCAGTAAGATATACCGTCTAAAAATATACCAGGTCAAGAGGAAAGTAAACACTATGCTATGCAATAGTTCAGTAAGATATACCGTCTAAAAAAATTTACCAGGTCACGAGTGTAAGTGTATCTTACCCATAGTGAGGCCAATGCCAGGGGAGGAAAGGGAGCAGGGGTGCGTACTTACTGAACTATTGCATAGCATAGTGTTTACTTTCCTCTTGACCTGGTATATTTTTAGACGGTATATCTTACTGAACCATTGCACAGGACAGTGTTTACTTGGGTCTCATATGATGATGTTTGGGATCTTGTCCTTATTCTATATGAATTTAGCCCTTACTATTGGCATTTACTATGGAGGTATTATTAATGGGGTTGCAGGTGGTCTTCTTGCTGACTCGAATTTTTTCCGTGTATGGTTATATCATTTCTTGATTGTCCTTATATGTGTATTTTGTATTTAAAAAAACTATTTTGTATTGACATATTTGGAAGTTTTATTACTGATGTGGTTATACTTTTCCCATTTTTTTTTTTCTCCTCATCTTGTATCTTTGGTAAGGACACGCCTTTCTTTTAGGACTTTATAATATTATCAGGGAATCTATTGTGGTGTTGTTCATCATTCATAATTTTTTGTTCCCTGTGTTTTATGTTCTTTCTATTTTCTTTCTGCTACAAATCATATATAGGTCTGGATTTGTTAACTCCTGGAGCGGGGTACGTGGTCTGATTTGGCATCAAATTTTGCCATTCATCATTAATTAGCTGAGATCACAGGGGTCTAGTTTTGATCCTAATACATGTGGGGGGCGATGACTTGGGTGCTTCTCATCTGGTCAGAGATTGTTCCCCGTGGTTATTGGAGAGGTCCCTCTCGCGCTCAAGCGTACGCGGAGGGCTTTAAATGTCAGGGTCTCCAGGCATGTTCGTTCACTTGGTGGTGTGGTCATAAGACACAAAGAACTTGAAAGGGATAACGCAGACATCTTTACTTTGGAATGGGGTTCAGCCTATGCTGGGTGCTCCTCGGTGGTTTTCCATGCTGGTGGACAAGAAGATGGCCTCACCTGCACGCTGCCTCACAGCTTTCAGCAGTCTGGGTAATGAAGCGAAGCGGGCTGGTCTACATGAAGCTGGCAGGGAATGGTTAACAGTTGATGTTGTTAAAATAATTACAGTGTAATAAAGCTGTGGCCTGTCCCCACATTATCCAAAAAGTCGTGGTTATTGGAGGCAAGTACCCTCCAGGTGTTACCCCTCCTTTCGTGGGAAAGTAAAAGTTAGGTACATGTAGTCTGAACTGGCCATGAAGCAGTTAGAGAGAGGGTCAAGGATTGCATGGCATAAAGTTTAGATGCAGCATCTTTTGAATTTGTGGAACACTGTTTGTGGTCAATAAAGTTGGTTGAGGAGGAGGTAAAGCAAGGTAATAAAACCAGGGGGCACATAGGTGGGCTCACCTTCTACCGTTACCAGCATGGTGAGTGACACGTTCTCCCTCCACCCTGCCCTCTCCGGTTACAGAAGGTGTTTTAATGGGAAGTTGGCTAGCTACTGTTTCGGCTCTCTGCTGGCCTTTGTTTTGTTTGTTTTTTTCTTTTGCAGATTTCACAGCAGTTCTGGCGGTTTTCCATGCTGGCAGACAAGAAGATGGCCTCACCTGCATGCTGTCTCACAGCGTTCGGCAGTCCGGATAATAAAGCGGAGCGAACTGGTCTACACAAAGCTGGCATGGAATGGTTAACAGTTGACGTTGTTAAAATAATTACAGTGTAATAAAACTGTGGTCTACCCCCACATTATCAAAAAAGTTGTGGTTATTGGAGGCAGGGGTCCTCCAGGTCTTACCCCCTCCTTTTGTGGGAAGGTAAGACATAGGTACATGTAGTCTGTGGTTTCAAAGTAAAGCGTGTAATGTCAAATACAGAAAGCAATTTAATAATTAATCATCTATTAAATATACAATGAATATACCATGTTATTACATTAGTATGTGGGGTGGACTTTGCCAAAAATGCCAGAATGGAAAGTGCTCTTGTTGTCCTCCACCTCTGGCATCAATTACTCTCTCAATCATCTTTCTCATGACAGAAACCAGGAGAGCAAGTCTGCGGCATAGCCGATGGAGACACTGACTCATTTTACACTAGCCTTAATAAAGGCTCTGACTGGTGTAGGAAATGAGTGATATATGAAGAGGCTGCACCTTCTTCATAAATAAGGAGCATATCATTGCGCCAGAATGGAGATGTACCACCCCAGGCAAAAATTATGGAATCACCAGTCTCTAACACTCCAACACATCATTAGTACTTTGTTGCACCACCTCTGGCTTTTGTGACTGCTTGCAGTCTCTGAGGCATTTACTTCAGGAGTGATAAACAGTACTCTTCAAAAAATGGAAGTTACATACAGAAAAGCTAAAAGAAAGCCATCACTAACACCTAAACAGAAAAAAAACAAGGTTACAATGGGCTAAGGAAAGGCAATCATTCAAACAAATCAAACATTCCTTGAAGAACGACACACAAGGTCAATGTCATGGCCTGAAAACAGTCCGAATCTCAATCCAATTGAAAATCTGTGGTGGAAATTAAAGAAAATGGTACATGACAAGGCTCCAACCTGCAAGCTGATCTGGCAACAGCAATGAGAGAAGGCTGGAGCCAGATTGATGAAGAGCCCTGTGTATCACTCATGAAGTCAATGCCTCAGTGAATGCAAGCTGTTATAAAAGCCAGAGGTGGTGCAAAAAAGTACTAGTGATGTGTTGGAGTCTTATTTTGTTTGTTTTTCATGATTCCATATTTTTTTTCTCAGAATTGAGTGATTCCATACTTTCTTCCCTGGGCTTGTTCTAAAAATCTAACAGTTACTGACTACCGCAATTATTTTTCTGGATTTCTTTTAGTGTTTCTTAAAGCCAGAAAGTTGCCATATGAAATGCCTTTAGTTTTTTTTTCCATGTCTGCGATCTGCTTTTTTTTCTACAAAATTAAACAACTGAAGGAACATCCTCAGGGACTGGTGATTCCATATTTTTTTCCAGGGGTTGTAGATCAGTTAGGAACTAGCGTAGATTTCTATTATAACTCGCATCAGAAAACTGGGTGCCCCACTGTCAGCAGCTGCTGCAGCAGAGTACTTTGCCAATGGTTCCTAGGGCAAGGGTGCAGGCAAGTAAATGGTGCAACTGTACTGTGTGTATCCCGTAACAGCAGGAGTATGGCTGCAACAAGGACCAACAGAAAGCTGTAGAAGACCACTAGTGATGTCTACAGGAGCGATGAACATCTGAATAGACCTTGTCATTGTGTGCCTTAGCATGGCCTCATGGGATCTAAGCATCCTACTGGTGGGATGTCATGGTCTTTGTAGCCCCACCATTTACTTGCTTATACAACAGTATACAATATACACTAATGTGGCACACAATACACTGATGGTGCATTATGCTGTGTAGGGGGAATAAATAGGACATTTTACAATATGGAGGCCACTAAGGGCCATTATACTGTGTGGGGGTCACTAATGTGTAATTACTCTATGTGGGAGCATAATACTGTGTGGGAAGGTCATTTTGACCGAAAAACGTTTTACTCAACTTTACGTAAAATAAAAAATGAACTTTGAACACAACTCTTTGTGAAGTCTCTCTATCTGACACAAGTTGAGGGTTGGGACCCTGGCTTCACTTATACAGGACCAAGGCTGTATCCCTATTTCTATAATACTGTGTGGGGGCACCATTGGACTATTATACTATGTCAAAGCCACTAAAGGAGCATTACACCATGTGTAGGGTATCTTACTGAGTGAGGGCACTAAGGAGGCTTAATCACTATATCTTACTGAGAGAATGGCATTATTACTGTATGGGCGCATGAAAGAAACTGGGGTCAGAGGGGACATGGGCAGGTTTGGCTGGGCTTAGAGGTATGTCTTAACTTAATACTTGACCTATTGAGCTTGCACCTTTAGTGGACTTATACTAAAAGTAATTGAGATGGGAGAATATACTATCAAAAAATGCTTGAGCACTGTGCACACTGAGCCGTACTTTGATATAACTCTACATTGGACACCATCTCACAAGTTATTCTTGTTTCTGTGTTAAGTTTTTCATAATGTCCAAGTTACTCCTCAAGTCTTGACAAAACCAAAAGAAAGAAAAGACACCTCACTTTACTAAATCTGAATTAAGACTGTAGAAAGTTCACACATTTTTGTTGATATCTTTGATTTTATCAGTTTCTTCCTTTATTCTCTTTCTTTTCATGCCTTATATCCCATTGATGTTACAGGTTAATTGTCGTAATCCTCAATAATAAAAATTAAAAGTAGAATGGCTCCACCTTTAGGATATATGGAATTCTGCAGCGACTTCAGAATGATTTTCAGATTGGTTTGTATAGTCAAATATCACGGAATAGATACAAGTAAATCATTATGTCATTGTGGGTGACATCACGAGCTCTGTAACACTGTGTGACTATATCTATTCACTCCCACTGTACATTTATTAAAACAGTCTAAACGGAAAATTGTCTTAGTTACCTATAGAAATTATTTTATTTTACATTCTGGTCCTCAAAAATGTTGCACTGTCACTGCACACTGATCCCTGGCAATACCCCCCTGATGCAAGCTTACTGAGGCACCACTTTTCCAGCAACACCATTTTGGGGTGGATCATCAGCCCTGGGTGTGAGATCTGGGGCTGGTAATCCGTTACTATGAAGGCCGGGAGCCGATCTCTGTCTTTCTCTGTGTTTGTGTTTCACCATTTCTCTGCATCTGGTTTTTGTTTCTCCATTTCTTTATTTTTCAGTTTGTTTCTCTGTTTTTCCTCTGTTTGTTTGTTTTGTTTTTTAATGTAGATTGTGAGCCCCACATAGAGATCACAATGTACATTTTTTTCCCTATCAGTATGTCTTTTTTGGAATGTGGGATAGAAATCCATGCAAACACGGGGAGAACATACAAACTCCTTGCAGATGGTTTTTTTGCCCTTGGCGGGATTTGAACACCAGGACTCCAGCGCTGCAAGGCTGGAGTGCTAACCACTGAGCCACCATGTGGCCCCTTCTCTATGTTTTTTGATTCTGCTTTTCATTATTTGTTTCTCAGTGATTTACCTATTTTTTATTCATAATTTGCCAATACTGTTTTACAGAATCAATTTTGTGAATCACTGATTGTGTTTTCTTTCTTTCTGTGTTTTCTGATTCTGTGTTTTGTCATTCCATGATTTTGTGGATTCACTGTTTCTTTGTTTTGTTGATTCGCTGCTTCATGACTTAGATTTTGCCCGTTCTGTGTTTCTCTGTTTCATGTACTTCTGTTTCTCCACAATTCTGTTTTTCATGACTGTTTCCCTATTTCTGTGTTTTGCCGCTTCTGTAGTTCTCCTTTTCTCCCTTTCTCCATTTCTTTATGTTTCTCCATTTATATAATATCTCCATTTATGTTTCTCTGTATCTGCATCTCTCCATGATTCTGTGTTGCTCAGTTTCTTTGTTTCGCTGTTTCTCCTTTTCTCTTTTTGTGTTTCTCCATTTCTATGTTTCACAGTTTCTCTGCTTGTTTTTCTGTTTCTGTGTTTCTCCCTGATTCTATGTTTTATGATTCTGTGTTTTACCTCTTTT
Organism: Leptodactylus fuscus; assembly: GCF_031893055.1. Taxonomy (NCBI): domain Eukaryota; kingdom Metazoa; phylum Chordata; class Amphibia; order Anura; family Leptodactylidae; genus Leptodactylus; species Leptodactylus fuscus. The sequence continues at coordinate 133,210,392 of NC_134270.1, forward strand.
GTGTTTCTCCATTTTTGGATTTCTCTATAGCTCGGTTTCAGCGATTATGCTCCTTGTTCTCTACATTTTACACTACTGGTCACTACACAGTATACTGGCCCTTACACAGTATAATGCCCTCTTTAGAGCGCCCATACAGTATATTGCTCAGTTACTGTCCCCCACACAATGACACATTAGGCTGCTACTTTTTGGATGATGCCAAAAAGCAACCTTACTCTTTCCCAGGCCCACCTCTGCTTGCATACAACATCAGTACATGATATCTGGATGTTATTACTTACCTAGCACAGTGCCACACACTATATAGTGGTTATGCTTGATAGCTCAGCCGCACTCAGCTTCAGCATGGCCATATAGCCAAACAATGTGATGTCATTGGCTTGGAATTGAAGTTCAATATTATGATTATATTGTGAGGTCAGGACATCATTACAACACATATTGTTCCGTACATTATATACTGTGTATGCAGCAATTCAGTATAGGAAGACCAGGAGCAGTGGCGTAACTAGGAATGGCGTGGCCCCGTGGCGAACTTTTGACATGCCCCCCCCCGACGCCAAAGACCTCGACCGACCCCCTCCTATGCATTCCTGCGTGCTCTATTATGCCTCATAGTGGCCTCTTCACACAGTATTATCCTCCATAGTGGCCCCTGCACACAGTATTATCCCCCATAGTGGCTCCATAGTGGCTCCTGCACATAGTATTATGCCCCACTATGGACACCCATAAACAATTATTATACTCTGAGGTCTTTTCAGACCCCAGAGTATAATAATTGGAGAGCCAGGGAATAAAAACATTAAAAACTACTGTTACTTACCTGTCCCCGGCTCCTACGCTGTCTTCTCCGCTGCCTTCCTTCTTCAATGACGTCGGACGTCACATGACCCGGCACGCAGGCCGGGTTCATGTGACGTCAGAGACGTCAGACAACTAGGAAGGAGGCCTGGCGAGGATTGTGGAGAGGTAAGTAACGGTGTTTTTTATGTTTCTTACCTCTCCCGGTCCGCCAATCATTATACTCGGGGGTCCGAAAAGACCCCCAAGTATAATGATAGCAGCAGTAGCGGCTGTCCCGGGCCCTGTGGCAGCTGCCTCTGCTGCTATGGCGGTAGTTGCGCCACTGACTAGGAGGTTGCCAGTAGTAGTAGCTGTAGTCACAGTGACAGTACCCTCCAGCAGATCGTCCAGCACGCCTTAAGGGCTGGTGCAGTGAGGGGACCTTCAGTGTGGAAGATGGTGGTAGTAGTACCTTCAGCTCATGTCCCTGTAAGAAGCTTCACTGAGCCTCATAATGGATGGAGTGCCCTTGATGGTGAGTGCAGGATGGAAGACTCAGGAGACAGTAGTGTAGGAAGCAATAATTTATGGTTTACTGGGGATCTATCCCATCTCCTGACTGCAGAACAGTAGACATTGAATTCCCATAAACATTGAACTATTTCATTTTGTGACTAATTTGTTCCCGCCAATGTTCAGGTTTTTTACTGAATCAGTGGTAGTGAGAGGGGAGAGGCCATTGATGCGGCAGCATAGACCCTTTATATGCTACAATCAACAGTAACATCTAGGGTTTTGTTCACACCTGTGACAGTTTGGGGACTCTGCCCCTTGTTTCACTTGGAATATGCTGAGAGAAAGGGCCTGCAAGCGGGGCAACATGGTGGCTCAGTGGTTAGCACTGCAACCTTACAGTGCTGGGTTCAAATCCTACCAAGGACAACATCTGCAAGGAGTTAATTATGCTTACTTATATAGTGCCATCATATTCTGCAGCGCTTTACAGACATTGACAGTCACTGTCCCATATAGGGCTCACAATCTACATTCCCTATCAGTATGTCTTTGGTGTGTGGGAGGAAACCGGAGGAAACATGGGGAGAACATACAAACTCCTTGCAGATGTTGTCCTTGGAAGGATTTGAACCTAAGACTCCAGTGCTGCAAGGCTGCAGTGCTAACCACTGAGCCACCATGCTGCCCCGAGGAGTTTGTATGTTCTATCTGTGTTTTCATGGATTTCCTGCCATATTTGACAAGACATACTGATAGGGGGGAAAAATGTACATTGTGAGCCCTCTATGGGGCTCACAATCTACATAAAAAAAGAAAAGCAAAAGGCCTGCAAGCATTAGCATAGGCTGCCCTGCAAATGTGATTGTGGGAGGACAATGTCAGTACATGTAGCTGGGGACATAATGAAGGCCCCCAGAAATACCTTTAATACATGCTAGAGACATGGTCTAAATAGGCTGCTTGTTCTGCAGGAAAATGTATTATATATTATGTATCCAAAGGTGGGACTATAAAAAAAAGAATAAAAAAAAGTTTTATTGAAAAACACTTTCAATAAAATATAAGAAAACACTAATCCGCCCTCCATGTTTTGTAAGTAAAACAATGAAAACATAATGGACATTGCTGCATCCCTAACTGTAATGTTATTTTCTCCACATGATATTAATAATAATAAAAAATTAATTGCCATTTTTGTCTATCGTCCACTGAAAAAAATCTTTTAAAAAGTGATAAAAAGATGTTTCCCAAAAAGGTATCAATTAAAATGTCACGTCTTTCCACAGATAAAACGCACCCACATAGATCTGGTTCTTGGTAAGTAGTGATGGCAAAAAAAACCCCCAAATGGTAGACTTGTATTATTCAAAAAAAAATTGTATTTATGCAATCGTGTCGACACAGAGAAAAAGATTTTTCAGGTTATATAAGCTGCATGGTGAAAGGTGCAAATTTTATAGCGTAAAGTGACAATGGTGGAATTGCTATTTTTCCCATTCCCTGCCAGAAAGAGTTAGGGCGCCTTCACACGGCGTAAGCGCACCGCTCATTTAGACACATATACACCTGTCTGAGCGCGGTGCTTCAAAACAGACCCCATTTCAATGGGAAGCGCGCGTATATGCTGATATATGCGCGCTTCCCATTGAAATCAATGGGCTCTATTTTGAAGCGCCGCGCTCGGACAGGTGTATACGTGTCTAAATGAACGGTGCGCTTACGCCGTGTGAAGGGGCCCTTAGGAGAATGTTAGTCAATGAGACATACGTATTTTGAAACTATGCCATTTAACACTACAACCTATTCCACGAAAAACTAGCCCTCATACAGTAAAGTTAAAAAAAATTTAATGACAATGGAAAAAACAGCTTTGTCATTAGGGGTCAAAACAGGACAGTCACTAAAAGGTTAAACAAAGCATCAGCTGATCTTCCAGACAAAACCAATCAATCAATCAATCAATGGGCTCCAGTCTTTATAAGACTCCTCAGTGCCTAACACTAGATGTGACTTGGAGTGAATGTACAATGATGGTGGGTGCTCAGGTCTGGCTGCTGGTTGGGCTCATGGTCACCAGTTATTACAGTCATGTGGTAAGTTTCTGCATTTACTAAAGTAATGGAATATCACTTATGTATGTTGAAAGTTCTGATATTAGATTAAGTAGTTGTTGCTGGAACAATGTGTGGCTGAATCCAGGTAATGTAGGAAGGGCTGTCATGTGGATGTGGTCATGGTAATAAATTTTGTTCTGTAAAGTAACTTTTACTATGTATATATATTTTAATGCTCTTTGTTGTCTTTGCCAGCAGGGGGCTCACTGTAATATGACTGGGATCTGGGTAAATAACTTGGGATCACTTCTTAGACTGTCAGTGGAAGGCTCTCTGCTTAAAGGAACCCTGCACACTTCTGTAGAGCTCTCTCCTGATGCAAGATGTAAGCAAATGACTGGTGAGCTGATCGGGCACGTAGGACAAGGAGATCAACAAATCTTTACCATGTCTGTAAACTGGGCAGGAGGTGAGATACTGATGTCTGACTTGTTGGCCAATGTGAGAACTTGGCCCTTAAATGTTTTGGGGTTTATTTATTTTTGGTTGGGCTTTGACACCCTATCCTTTGCATAGGTCACTAATATTGGTGGGTGAATGTTCCTTAGCCAAGGCACCAGAGTACAGTCATGTACTGGATGCACATTGCTTATCTACTGTGTAATGCCATGATGGGTGACTGTAGCTCACGCAAATGGCAGCTGAGTTGCAGTAATCCTGCATGACCACTACACGGCACTCCATAGCTAAATAGTGAAAACTGCCTAATAAATGGCTTTGGCTGCAACCTATTGTGTGGTCAAAGATCCCTGTCATGTCTTGTTCCTCACTAATGTTAGTGAATGGAGTCCTGTTGTGATCCATAGGGTGCTGCGACTTCCAGCTGCGAAAAGATTGAGCAGTGTCTGATGTCTTAGAAAGCAGTTGTCTCCACTTACCCTAGTAAGGAGTCTTAGAGGTGACCCAGAATCTTTGGCTGCATGAAGGAAGTTATGGCCAGAGCCTCCATGTAACCTTAATGTTAACAGGTGCTGGAAATAATGGCCGCTCAGTGGCTTACTCTACTGGTTTAGGTTGTATTCATTCTTTAGTGTTTAGCATCAGTGTTAGGCCCCAGCAAGGGTGGAAAGTAGAGATGAGGTAGAATAGCAAGATTTCCCCCTGTTTTTGACCTACTACTGGTCTTGGTTTACGGAAGCTGATGCAGAACAGTAAAGTGTGAATAAGGCCTTGAATACAGACACAATAGCCCATACAGACAGCATTATTAGCCATATACATAGTACTTGTAGACTGGAATAACCTCTAGGGTGCAAATCCACAGAGGATCTCTATTGCTAGGCCAAGCCCGTGTGGTCTGACTCTCCTTACTTCTGTAGTATACATGGATTATACAGCTATACACTTCTCAGTTTAGCTCTGACTCTGCTTTTCTATCTTCAGATTCGGCCACTGTTTGGGTTGGCCAGTGTTTCCAGCAGTTAGATTGCCCGATCTTAAAAGCAATGTGGCTGTTGCGCACAAAGACCACAGAAGAAGATAACTGGATGGCAACCAGGTAACTCAAACCCTGTTCAGATGTATAAGTGGCGTCCATGGTGAAGATTGTATAAAGAATATGTAGCACTATGGAATATATATGTTCACTGCTCCCCTCCTGGTGTTGTGCTTTACACAGTCCTGGTGGTTACAGAAGTAAATTGTTAGTATCAAACCCCCAATAATCTAACTAATCTATTGGCTAACATTGCTTGTTTTGCAGGATTGGTGAAGATGTGTTTTACCCAAAGGACAAATGTCTTATGAGCGATATACTTTAAGAAATCTGAATAAATAAGTGTTAATACAATATGTCTTCCTGTGTTTTTTTTTCCTTTCCTCTTTAAGTATTGATTTGCTGTACTAGAATATGCCAGCAGAGGGCAGTGTACTACATACAGAGGCAGCATACAACGTGTCACCAAAAATACACCACTTTCCAATCTGCTAGTCATGTTTTAGGAACTTGAGTGAGGGTCAAGGCAAACTGTCATGAATAATGGCTGAAATCTCCTCCAGTGGCTGGCCTGGACTTTAATTCTGGTGAATGGGAGGAAGAACGGTTTCTTCATGCTTGTCATTGGTATGTCAAAATTTTAGGTGAAGAAAAATATAAATTGGCCTTACATAGTGTAACTTCTTATACTGTAATCTCTGGGGAGCGGATTAGTCTCATGTACCGCTTGACCTGTAGGGATTGGTTACACAAGGGTTATGGAGTCCTCACGTTGACTTGGTTAATTAGTAAGGGAACATGAGCCACCTCTGGTCGTTTACAGGACAAAAAGCCCCTGACTAATTCATGAGCCGTGTTTGCGGTTCTTGTCATTTTGTTACGCTGAATTATCTACTAAGATTGCCTTTCCATGGTACAGAATCTTACTGTGCGGTGTCTTCACTGAGGGCAGGGAGACCCCTCCACACTACAAAAAAAAAACCCTGAAAGTTGCAGGAGCTAGCGGTATTCTGGATCTCTTAGATCACCCTGAGCCATTGTGGTTGCATCATAGCTGTCTGCATGATGTCAAAGTCTATGAGAGAAGGATTTATGTAAAGTGGTTTTTTTTTTTTTGGTTTTTTTTCTTCTCCCCCTCCCTACCACAACTATTGCAAAAATGACAAGGCTTTTTATAACCTTAGACCTACAGTGGGAAAAGCCACAATCAGGATTGTGAAATTACAAAGTCAATATTAACCAATTTGTTCATTTTTGCTTAGCTTTTCTTGCAAGAAAAAAAAAATCTTTCTTGTCTCCTATATTGTACAGAGGATCCATCAAGCCATGCATTTAGCGATTTGAGCTTATTTGTGCAAAAATCTAGACTTGCATTTCTACACCGGTCACTAAAATTTCAAAAAAAGTGGGTGTTAGTCAATCTGATTTAGGCTAAGGCCCCACGCAGGGACTTGTTACACATGTCCCTCCCCGATTGCCACACTGCAGACTGACCCCACCACTGCACCAGAGAATTCTTGAAGGGTTGTTCAAGCTTACTACAACCACTGTAAGCCCAACTGTGATGACTACTCCCATTCTCTAGTTATTCCTCCTCGGGACTGTTGTACAATACTGCTGAAAATCACTAAGCTGCACTAGTGTGGATGATGCAGTTTCCAGCACCTTGCATCTACTGCTCTTCACCCTGGTCATATAGGGTTCTCCATATTCCTGTTCCTGCAGCCAAACTGTGCGGCATAAACTTAAAGGAACAGTATTAAACTCACTATTTTAGAGCCACAGTTTCAAAGCACACTACATATTACAATAGGGGGTGTACTCACATTAACCCTTTACATGGGTTCTAAGGCAGCTGTACTGTTCAGCAGGATACCTGCATTTCTCCATATTAGATATAAGATGGGAGAACATACTTATACTGGCAGGAAATAAAGACAATCTTTATACATCTTAGATTTTTATCCATGTAGGAGAATAGACAATACAGTACAGTGCAAACTAAGTAGGAAAAAAAATCAGTAGATTTATTACAGGAGCATCTTTATGGGATAGAGAGCAACAACCCATGCACACACTACACCCTGAATGTGCCAGTACAGTAGCTTAGGTCAAAACATAATCCAAGACATTTAAGCTCTGCCAAGAACTGCACCTTTGAGACACATTTGTATAAAACCTGCCCTTCTTTGCTCTTTTGTGATTTGCCACTCCTCCTTTCCACCCGTCTCCCAGGACTGTCGGCAACTCTGCAATAGGAGTACATCGGTATTACTACAGTGTATCTTTACTAACATTTGAGTTCTTCCACCCTCATGAATAGGGAGTGCTTCCAATGCCCACCCCATCAGTGTGGTCATGGCCCTTCAGAGACATGATACCCACTCTCTGTGCAAGTCAAGTCCATTTTGTGCCATAAACAAGCCAATGGCCTGGCCTGCTCCCTTTTTGGGACATGTCCAGCAGAAATAGTGGCCAGGTCACAAGTTAAATGACAGAGAGCCCCGGTGGGTGCAGGAGCATTCTATTAGGCCGGGGAGAATTGCTCACATTTCTAGGTCTGAAAGATCAACATTTATTATTTATTTTAAGGAGTCTTTAAGTTGGCAAGTATGGTTTACTTTGGGTCTCAGAAGTCACTGCTTTGATTTTAGGTCTTTCCATTCATATGTAGGCATGTGCAGTATTAGAGAGGCCCACCAGAGTGTCAGAGGCTCCTGCAGTGCAATGGTGCAACTATACTCATGTGGGCCCCATGCAAACTTTTATCGGAGCCCCTGCCCTACAGCGTACTCCTGATAGTGATGGTTATGGGTGCTACAGCAGTATCTCAGATACTTGAAAGGGATACAAGTATAGAAAAAGAGCAAAGATTATGGTTAGTAAACAGCACAGCACCCAATACTGTGAGCTGCGTCTTCTGGTAAACATCTGATCTAAGGAGTCGTAACAGTATAAGAGATCAGGGGGGTACAACACCCAGAGCCCCTGATTTTTTGCTTTTTGAAGGGACTGTGATACTTTTGCCAGTACCCTCACCCCTTTGCTATTTACATCACACAGGATCTGTCTTATAGTGTCCATACAATGTAATTATAGTCTGTAATAATATCACATGTCTGCTATAAAACAGATGGTGCGTAGTAAATAGTGTAGAGGCACCCAAACAGTATTATACGCTCCACAATTACCCCCTACACAATATAATATGCACCACAGTGCCCCCCCCCCACAGTATAATATGTTCCACGATGACCTCCACAGTATAATATGTTCCACAGTGCCCCCCCCCCCAGTATAATATGCGCCACGGTGGCCCCCCACAGTGTAATATGCTCCTCACAGTGGCCTCAAACAGTATAAAATGCTCCCAAGAACCCACTTAAGCCATTTGAGGCGAACCCCAATGAATATTTGTGAGGTTCAGCATTCCGTTTAGTTTTTGTACTATTATTATACAATGGGGTCACCTCAGGCCCCAGAGTATAATAATCAGAGGCACAGGGGAGGTGATGGAAAATAAAAATACTTCAATCCTCCACTAAAAAACGTTTTTTGACGCAATTTTTTCAAGATCCATACACTGTGCTGGAGAAAAAACAAAACTAAAAACTCCTCATGTCAAAAATGCTTCAAAAAACCATTTCCTAATTCCTGAAGTGGATTTTTTTGTAACCAAATTCCTCAACACCTAACAATGTGTGAACTTACCCTTTTTACTCACCTTACTTCACCTCTCCTGGGCATCCTTTCTGCATCCAGTTCTCTGCAGTATCCTCCTCGGTCCTCTTCTCCCTCTGCACATGATCACGAGCCCCATAGGTCACCACTTCGCCTGTGATTGGTCCTCAGTGGTCACATGGGGCACGATGACTTCCCAGCAGTGTCCCCTGGGGCACTTGAACTCAGTCACAGGTTGTAAAAACCCTGAAAAGTATGCTGGAAATCACCAGAAGCCCAGGAGAGATGAGTATAAGTATTTGCTATCTTTAATCTCCTTTAACAATATGTATAGCGGCCAGGGAACCAGGCTTTCCCCAGATCGTTAAGATGTTGGTGGTGGCCCCTGCCATCTCCAGCTGGCCGAGGTCCTTGTATAAAAAGAATGTGACCACAATCGTTACGGCCCTGCTCCAGTGGGCATAGGCTCTGACATAATAATTGTACAGCAGAAGACACACAAATTTGAAGGGTACTATGGTCTGTTTGCTAGGGGTCGTTTGAGGATGGTTCCAGAATTATTTTATCCGATGGGCTCAAGGAATCTCAGTTCTGGTTCTGAGTATGAATTGCTATTTTGGCTTTATATTCTGCAAAACCACAAATGAAACTGGAGCTGTACCTTGTAACCTGTAATTTTACATGGAAGTGCTGGTCAGTCTTTGGCAGTCTCACGTAAAATCAGAATATGTAAGCCCCAAGTAGTTAAGCTCAATATTGGTCCTATGATATTTTAAGAGAACATATTTGAAAGGGGGAGAACTTTCTACCCTTTTGATAACAGGTCTCTGCCTCCGTTTCACTCAGCTGCCTTGGGGATGTGAATTATTAATGGGGTCCATGTTTACTTAGCAGAGAGGATTCACATGGGAATAACTATTGGCCACAGCTACAGGTAAGTGCAGGTCTGCGCAAACATTTTCTTAAACTATGGATAGATGCCTTAACATAGAGATTTACAAAATAGATGTTCATTGATCTGGTATCAATTTGGATAAATTGGTTGTATGATAGTAAGTGAGAAGCTGAGCTCTGTGATATATAGGGGTATATGGTAGAGGAGAGAAGCTGAGCTCTATGATATATATGGTTATATGGTAGAGGGAGAGAAGCTGAGCTCTGTGATATATAGGTTTATATGGTAGAGGGAGAGAAGCTGAGCTCTGTGATATATAGGGTTATATGATAGAGGAAGAGAAGCTGAGCTCTGTGATATATTGGGGTTTATGATAGAGGTGAGAAGCTGAGCTCTATGATATATAGGGTTATATGATAGAGGAGAGAAGCTGAGCTCTGTGATATATAGGGTTATATGATAGAGGAGGGAAGCTGAGCTATGTGATATATAGGGTTATATGATAGAGTAAGAGAAGCTGAGCTCTGTGATGTATAGAGGTATATGATAGAGGTAGAGAAGCTGAGTTCTGTGATATATAGGGTTATATGATAGAGGAGAGAAGCTGAGTTCTGTGATATATAGGGGTATATGGTAGAGGAGAGAAGCTGAGCTCTATGATATATATGGTTATATGGTAGAGGGAGAGAAGCTGAGCTCTGTGATATGGTTATATGGTAGAGGTAGAGAAGCTGATCTCTGTGATATATAGGGTTATATGATAGAGGAGAGAAGCTGAGCTCTATGATGTATAGAGGTATATGATAGAGGTAGAGAAGCTGAATTCTGTGATATATAGGGTTATATGATAGAGGAGAGAAGCTGAGTTCTGTGATATATAGGGGTATATGGTAGAGGAGAGAAGCTGAGCTCTATGATATATATGGTTATATGGTAGAGGGAGAGAAGCTGAGCTCTGTGATATATATGGTTATATGGTAGAGGGAGAGAAGCTGAGCTCTGTGATATATAGGTTTATATGGTAGAGGGAGAGAAGCTGAGCTCTGTGATATATAGAGTTATATGATAGAGGAAGAGAAGCTGAGCTCTGTGATATATAGGGGTATATGATAGAGGTGAGAAGCTGAGCTCTATGATATATAGGGTTATATGATAGAGGAGAGAAGCTGAGCTCTGTGATATATAGGGTTATATGATAGAGGAGAGAAGCTGAGTTCTGTGATATATAGGGGTATATGATAGAGGAGAGAAGCTGAGCTCTGTGATATATAGGGTTGTATGATAGAGGAGAGAAGCTGAGCTATGTGATATATATGGTTATATGATAGAGGAGAGAAGCTGAGTTCTGTGATATATAGGGTTATATGATAGAGTAAGAGAAGCTGAGCTCTGTGATGTATAGGGGTATATGATAGAGGTAGAGAAGCTGATCTCTGTGATATATAGGGTTATATGATAGAGGAGAGAAGCTGAGCTCTGTGATATATAGGGTTATATGATAGAAGAGAGAAGCTGAGCTCTGTGATATATAGGGTTATATGATAGAGGAGAGAAGCTGAGCTCTGTGATATATAGGATAGAGGAGAGAAGCTGAGCTCTGTGATATATAGGGTTATAGGATAGAGGAGAGAAGCTGAGCTCTATGATATATAGGGTTATATGATAGAGGAAGAGAAGCTGAGCTCTGTGATATATAGGGGTATATGATAGAGGTGAGAAGCTGAGCTCTATGATATATAGGGTTATATGATAGAGGAGAGAAGCTGAGCTCTGTGATTTATAGGGTTATATGATAGAGGAGAGAAGCTGAGCTCTGTGATATATCGGGTTATATGATAGAGGAGAGAAGCTGACTTTGAACATGGGATGATAATCGGTGCAAGATGAATGGGGCATAGCATTTTGGAGATTACCCGGGAATTTGGGTTTACGAGGTCAACAAAGTCTCGGTTGGACCTGCAATATCGCAGAGACAACGTTGGCAGCTGCGTAAACCGGCGTACCAGTCAAACGCGAGTGTTCAATGAACGGACGCCACGTCACCTCCACTGCCGATTTGAATGTGTGGTGCCAGGACCCCATTTCCACCAGGACTGTATGCTGAGAACTGCACTGCATAGGCTTCAACAATCAATGCCCGACCCATGTTCCTTTGCTGATGCCGGAACACAGAGCTCAAAGACTCGCATGGGCCCACATCCATCATCATTGGACCATGGAACAGTGGCAGCATGTGGCATGGTCTGATGCATCATGGTTCCAGTTGTACAGAGCCGATGGGTGTGTGAGAGTGTGGTGGATGCCCCATGAAGCCATGGCTCCTACATGCCAACAGGGACGTGTCCAGGCAGGAGGTGGCTCTGTCATGGTCTGGACCATGTTCACATGGTTGCAATTGGGCCCCATTGTCCGGATGCAGGGATCCGGTGCTTGATACGTGCAATTTATGGCAGACCCATCTGCACCCCTTTCTGGTGTTGGAGTGGCCTGATGGGGATGCTGTGTACCAACAGAACAATGCAGCATGTCATCGCTCGTTGGTGGCACGGAACTGACTTAATGGACACACCAGTGATGTGACAACCCTTGATTGGCCTGCCCGCTCTCCCAACCTCAACCTCATAGCGCATTTATGGGATGCAGTGGACACCAGTGTCCGCTCCTTGGACCCAGCGCCAACTACACAGGACCAATTGTGGGCTGCAGTGCAGACTGCGTGGATACAACTCCAGATACAATACAACTCCAGAACTCTTCCAACACCTAATGGAGTCCATGCCTCATCGTCTTGCTGCAGTTATCAGGGCTCGCAGAGAGGCGCCCGCTATTAACGGCGCATCCGGTACCTTCCCATGACTTTTGGCCACTCAGTGTATAATCCTATATATCACACAGTTCAGCTTTTCTCCTTTATCATATAAACCTATATATCACAGGGATCAGCTTCTCTCCCTCTCTCATATCCTGCACTCAGACAGGGCAGCAGAATCATTTGACATAGTTTGCTTAAATATCTAGTCTGGACTAGAAGAATGTAGTCATGTTGTTTTTACATGTTTTATTAGTATTAAACAAGCATACCTGACAATTTTTATTGTTACTTTTATGAAAATAGCCGGATACATTTAGTATTCAAGAAGTAAAGTTGAAATTTTAGATTTTATTTTTTGAAGGTCTCATAATCATAATGGGCCTGAGAATTACTTCATTGTAATTTAATTCCTCTGTGATTTTTTTTAATTTAACTTTTCCAGGTCAAGTGCTCTTCTTTAATGCATCGCTCACAGACTGGGCTCAAGAAAAGGGGTAAAAACAGGAAAAATGAAAAAAATAAGAGAGATAAAAGATTCCGCACATCGGATAGAAAACATAACAAATATGACTCAAAGAATGGAATAAATGAAGGCAACAGTTGTAAAAAAGAAGAACACAATAGTGAGGATAACTCAGACAAAGATGATATTCCTGAAGGATATCTCAAAAAGAGAAACAGAGTGGTCAAACCAAGAAATCATGGGAAAAGTAATAGCCCTGAGGACAAAGATAGTCCTTATATCAGCAATGTAATGTCTTCCACAGAAATGAAAATAACCAATTCTGATGTAGATCAACCCGGGACAAGTAATAAGCACCTAAAACAGAAACATAAGGAAAAGATGAAAGATCCACGTCTTGAAATCAATAGTAAGTGTAGTAAAGAAGAAACCAAACTGAATCCCAAGAAAAGTAAATCAACTAAGTCTATGAATGATTCTGATAGTGATGTAAAAGTAGAAAACTCTTCAGCTTCAAAGGCAATAAAAGAACTTCTAATGCATGTCACAATAGACGAGGAATCTACCGTAGCCAAATCAACTAAAAAAACATCAAAAGTGAGCAAATCAAAAAACAGCTCTGCACTCGTAAATGATGCAAACATAGAATCTACACGTATGACCAACTTAGAGAAAACTTCTGTATCCAACAAAAAATTGGGTAAAGAGAACCCAACAGACAGCAAAGCTGGTCAAAAATGTATCTCCAACACTGAAATGAATACTGAAAATACTAAAACAGAGAAAAAATCATCAAGTAACAGTAAAGGTATTTCATCCAATAGTAAGTTCAGTTTAACAGCTCCAGTAAATGCTAAAGAAGAACTGGCAAATCTAGAGAAAGACAATGTTTCTAAAATAAAATCTGATAGAAAAGTTGAACCATCAAGCAAAACCGAATTAGAAACTTCACCCAAGAGCATCTTAGTTAAAAATGTCCAACCCAGTAACAGAATGGAGGTGTCAGATGACATAACAAAACAAGAAAAAAACAAAAAATCGGAAAATTCAGAAAACAGAATTTCAAGGACACAGGTGGAAAAAAAATCAAAAACAAAGACAGAGATTTTATCGACCAGGAAACAAAAAGATATTACTCCTTCCAAAGTTGATGCAAAAACATCCTCAAACAGTAAAAGTGATAGAGAACTGCTGGGCACAACACTGTGTAATGGTGATACTGAGTCCGGGACCAGCAGACATCAAGAAATGGCGCATGATTCAGGTAAAGGGAAAAAACATTCATCCATGCTGAAACCAGAAGCAGAAAAGTCAGACAACATGGAACCCACTATGAAGATAACTGATAAAGCTCCAGCAAACATGAAGAAAAGGGATACTGTACCCAAAATGGAGAAACGAACGAAGAACATGAACAATGAAGTTGCTCACACAAGCACAATGGAATCAGACTCTCCACAGGCGACTGAAGAGTTAAACGAAGAATTGAAACCCACCAAAGGAGGAAAAAAAGCCAAATCTGCACCAGTGAAATCAAAGCATGTTGACTTCAAGGATGAGAATAGACTTTCAGACAAGGAAGTATCCAGCAAAGCAAACATGGAAGCGTGTTCATCAAGAACTAAAGAAAACTCCTCAGGAACGTATCAACATAAAGAAAGTGGGGAAAAGAAGAATGACATCAAAAAGACTGCCCATGAAATGCAAAAGACAAATACAACTCAACATAAAGAGAAGAGTAAAGGTACTATCAGCCTAGAAATAAAGTCCAACACAGATAAGAAGGACCATATGTTGGGAAGTGGAAAAATATCTTCAGAAAGCAGTTCAGAGGAAGAAGAATTAAGACCTAAGGAAAGTGTTTTGGCAGAAGTTCAAGTCCATAATGAGGATTCCTCAAGTGATGAGCATGGAAGTGAAGGTGAGAAAGAAGATCAGTCATCTGACAGCAGTGAAGAGTCAGAGGTAACAGAAAGAAAAAGTATTCAAAGTGCAAGTGAGAGAGAAAAACAGATAATTGATGGTGAAAGCAATGAGAGTGAGGATTCAGCCGAGGCCTCAGAAGCTGATGAATCTAAGAAGGGTGACCTAAGCGATAAGTCTGAAAGTGAAGAGGAAAGTTCAAGGGAAGAGGAATCTCAGGACGAAGACAAAGATGTTGAGATTGCAGAGGAAACTGATGATGAGAGTAAAGAAGATGAAATAGATAAATCAAGAAGCGAAGATAGTGACAAAAAGTCTGAAGACAATACTGAAAATAGTGATGATGATGATGATGGTGATGATGATGGTGATGAAGAGGAGGAAAAGGATGTTGAATGTACGAAAAGTGAAAAAAGTGAATCAGGTGATGATGAGACAAGTGAAAGTGAAGTAGAAAACTCAAAAGAAGCTCCCATCCCAGATTCTGATTCCAACAAAGAGTCTGAAGAAGAGGTAAAGGTAAAACAGATATCTCTGCCTAAGAGAAAACCTCTTCCAAGTGGTGTAAAAGCCAAGCTGTTGCACATGAAGCTTGGGACATCATCAGAGGGCTGCAATGTGTCTAAAACTGGTAGAGGATTTGTTACCCTTATGAAGTATTCGAAGGGCAGTGTAGAACCTGAGAAACCAGTGGAGGTGAAGGAAAAAATGAGTCTGAAGCAAAAAAAGAGGGCATCTTCCCGCCTAAAGTCTAAGCAAGAATGTAAGTCAGAATTAAATAAAATACAAAATTACCACCTAATGGCCCAGACTCAAATAATTGCCAATCTGAGAAGGAGACAAAAGGAAGCCAGGGAACATTTGCAACGTAGGAACATTGAAACCCAACATGCAAAGATAGTGGAATCCAAAGAAGAACCTAGGTTTGAGGATCAGCCATCCAGCCATTCCACAGTTTCCAGTGTTTCATCTACCAAGAAAATTCCACTTCAGGCAAAACAGGAAGATCATAAAGTTGGAGAAAAAAATAGCACCTTAACAAAGACACATCAAACTGAAAATAGTGAAGCTTCTGGAAAAAGTGAAGCTTCGCCTGGAATGGATAAAGATGCCAGAACAACCTGCTCTTTATCAGCCTTTCGTAGAGTGACCGGATGGCTAAGAAAAGTTCCCCCAAAAAAGTCTAACTTGAAAGAACGTCTAGCTAGTGTTGCACGAGCCATTGGAATAACAGATTGGCTTTTTCGCACTTTCCGAAAAAGAAAGAAACGTAGACATTGTGAACTGAAAAGAAGAACTGCCATGAGATTACTGAGCACATCCAGACTTGTCAACCAAGTTGCTCTAGCTCCTCAGGGGTGTTCTAGCAATGAGAAGACCACGCAAGAAAGTGTAGATGAAGATAATTCACAAGATACAGCTAAGAAAAAACTAGATTTGTCATCCAAAATGAAGAAACTCAATGAAGTCACTGAAGCTGAAGAACCCTCTAGTACAGTAGATGCAAAATATGCTATAGTTTTTCCCAGAATTCACCACCTTGCAAAGACTATAAAAATTTCACCTGCTGCTCAGAGTTCTCCAAGTGGCACAGCTCAGAGAGTAGTTGTGTCTGTACAACCTGCAACTAGCAGGAGCTCAAAGATTACCTTAACAGAAACCATGAACAACATTCAGAATCGAGCCAACAGACCTAGATATCGACCCTTACAGTTACTTGAATCCAGATCAGCTGCTGGACAGGAACTTGAAGTCGATGAGGAACCACAAGTTTCAATTTCCTTGCCAAAAATCAAAACCAGAAAAGAAAATCAAGAACAGAGCAACAGCCAAAACCACACTTCTCCAGAAGCTAGGACAGCACCTAATGACCCGGAGGTTGAGTCATCCTTTGTTGATGCTTCTCAAGACATTGAAGAGGAGGCTGAACAAAGTTCTTCTTATGAAGCTACAACTCATGTCCACTGGGCACAAAATGTACCTGGCAGGGGTGATCCCACTGGTTGGTTGAGCTCAGAAACATTATTGCCTCGACTTACAATTGAAAACCTTAGCAAATGGACAATATATCAAGAGGCGCCATATACTAAATCTGCACAACCCATTCAACAGCCCAAGGACAGATGGGAGGCTGAGGATTCCACAGAAGACATGCTGCAAATGGCCATGAGAAAGAAGCAGGTATGTCTACTGAATGGGTGTCCTACTACTGAAAAAGACAGATCCAAAATCCCTCATGTAGGGGCCGTTACGATGAGCAGAAACATATTTTTGGCCACAGTCTAATGAAGCAATACAAAGATAATCATCTTTATCTGGATATGTAGATCAGCCTGCAAGTGTATTGGGGGTGTGCCCAATTTGCCTCATTTGCATAAAGATACTATCATGCAGGAAGAGGCTAAAAATATAAATTGTGGCTAAAGGGGCAGAGATATATGGTGTGTTGATGTCTAAGGAAAGGTGGAGCACTTACAGCGGTCTGTAGGCAATCCTGGCAAATCAGTCCAACCCCCGGTGCACTTGCAAACTGACTTGCATAGCTGTTAAAAATTATTATTTTTGCATTGCTTCATTGGTCTGTATCCTCAAAGTTATGTTTCTCCTCCTATCAAAGGTCCCAACATAACAATATTTTTGGTTTGTAGGCATTTAGGACCTGATAGACTCTCTTTAAGTATTGATTTGTGCAACGTTCATCTCAGTGCTAGATAACATATGGTTTGGAAAGTTACACAGTAGGTATAAAGAAGACCTTTCACCACTTCTAACAGGTGCAGCTCTTTACATCATTTACTACCTGCTACTACTCTGATTCTGGCACACTTGGATTTTTTTCTCTAGCCCCCACTGTTCCCAAGCAATCAATGCTGTTAGTTTTGGTGCCTGATATACTATTTAGACTCTGTACTGTCAGGAGGGTGATGTCAGGCAGGAGCACACAAGGGATGTAATTCTGAGCTCTGACACTGGCTTCCTCTGATTGGAGCTCTGAATCACGCCCCTTTCCTGACACCACCTACCTACTTTACTTGGGAATGGTGGGGGCTAGAGAGAAAATTCCAACTGTGCGGGAATCAGTGGAGCCGTGCCTATTAACAAATGCTAAGAACCTGAATGGATGGAGGTGGCGAAAAGTTCCTTATAAATAACTGAGATTAGACTAAAGAGCCAATACATTTCTATATTTATAATTTACTAGCTGGTACCCGCGACTTCGTCTGCAGTGATCGTAGAAGTGGGTATATACAGGCACGGATAAGGTTTTCGTACTGTGTATAAGGTATGAGATATGAAATGTAACTTTGTATCTTGTTGTTGCTATAATTCTGAGAGCACGAGACTTTTGTGTTGGATGTAATTTGTATTTCAGCTGCTATACGGTGTTGTTATAGTGTCTTTGGGACAGAGTTATTTCAAGTGAATATACTTTGGATATACGATATGGTATGATTTTTTATTTGCCACCAGTACATGTAAGTTTTGGGCACAGGATACTCTTGAGCAAGCAACATAAAGTCTGGCCCTGTGCATGACAGTGTAGTAACCAGTGGCGGATCCAGGGTTTGCGGGGCCCTGGGCAATTGACTTTGGCGGGGCCCTACGCGCAGCGCGCCGCAGCAAATTAGGCCCCACCCACTTTTATGTTGACTCCGCCCATTCTCATTCTTGTGATTCCACACAGTATAATCCTCCTAGAGTCACCCGTAAATTATATGTCCCCCCTCCATCTCTCCCCATTTTCATATACACCCTTCATCTACCCCTAGTTTCATGTCCCCCCCTCTATCTCTGTCCGCAGTTTCATGCCATTCTCCCCCTTTATCTGCCCACAGTTTCATGTCTCCCCCGTCTCTGCCCCAGTGTCATGCCGTTCTCCCCCCTTCATCTGCCCCAATGTCATGCCATTCTCCCCCCCTTCATCTGCCCCAGTGTCATGCCATTCTCCCCCCCTTCATCTGCCCCAGTGTCATGCCATTCTCCCCCCTTCATCCGCCCCAGTGTCATGCCGTTCTCCCCCCCTTCATCTGCCCCAGTGTCATGCCATTCTCCCCCCCTTCATCTGCCCCAGTGTCATGCCGTTCTCTCCCCCTTCATTTGCCCCAGTGTCATGCCATTCTCGCCCCTTCATCTGCACCAGTGTCATGCTGTTCTCCCCCCTCCATCCACCCCAGTGTCATGCTATTCTCCCCCCTTCATCTGCCTCAGTGTCATGCCGTTCTCCCCCCCCCCCTTCATTTGCCACAGTGTCATGCTGTTCCCCCCTCCCCTTCATTTGCCCCCCAGTTTCCTTGGGCCCCCTCCATCTCTGTCCCCAGTTTCATGCCATTCTCTCCCCACCCCCTTCATCTTCCCCAGTGTCATGCCATTCCCCCCCTCCCCTTCATTTGCCCCCCAGTTTCATGGGCCCCCTTCATTATTTTCCACCTTAATATTTAATACAAAACAAACACTTACACTCACCTTCTATCGTTCCCCCGACGCTCCTCTCTCTCACTCCAGTCACATACGCGATGCAGGAGCTGTGACCTCAGCTCCTGCTTAGCTGCGGCCCGGCTTGCGTGTGTAAGCGTGATGTGATGACGTCATCGCGCCTACACACGCAAGCCGATGAGCTGAAATCCTGACAGGCAAGTGCCGGGGGGCCCCCAGAGGCTCTGTGGGCCCCGGCACTTGCCCGACTATGCCGAGGCTGACCGGGACCATTTTGTTAGGGCCGGGCCGTGGGGCCCCGCTAAGCTCGCCCGGCCCTGGATCTGCCCCTGGTAGTAACTCCATGTGCATTAATAGCAATTAACCCCATCATGTCCCTCACATTAACCCTTGTGTAAGAGTTACTGATATGTGAGAGACTTGGAGGTAATAATTAAGTATCTTCATTATTGAGGTCTTTTATTATTACCTCCATATGTCTCACATAGTAGTAACCTTTATATGAGGCACACAGGGGTTAATATGAGGGACATGATGGGGTTTATTCCTATTAATGTGAGGCACATGGAGTTACTAACATTAAACTAATAACCCCAAATGCCTGACATTAATGAGAACAGTAATCCTATGTACCTGCGTGTTTTTCAGTGTCACTTTGCTAGCAGCTTCCTCTTTTCCTCGGGGAATGTTAGCAGGATGCAGACCACTATAGCAGGCATAGACCTGAGTGATTAAGCTCCACCCCCTGGGTTTCCTGCACCCCTCTCAAAGGGGAGTGTCCTTATGCCTCAGCTCTAGCAGCCCACTGAAGAGACTCGGACTTCATTTAACTCTTGCAGGTCCTGTGCTGCTGGTGTGCCAGTGAACTATGGCAGGAGTGCCACTCTTGGCATGCTCACCTCTGCTGTAGAGGGTAATATGAATTTTGTGGCTTGCTATGGTCCAAAGTGTGTGAGATTGCAGAGATAGTGATGTGAGTTTGGGTTTTGTGGGGGTCCTGGGAAAAACGTATGTGCGCTATTGTGACGAAAAGTAGCCTATTGCGCAATCGAGTGTAGTGACTATGTTTGTGGAAAATTTCAGCTTGCTATGGTCCAAAGTGTGTGAGATTGCAGAGATAATGATGTG
Organism: Leptodactylus fuscus; assembly: GCF_031893055.1. NCBI lineage: Eukaryota > Metazoa > Chordata > Amphibia > Anura > Leptodactylidae > Leptodactylus > Leptodactylus fuscus. The sequence continues at coordinate 133,230,582 of NC_134270.1, forward strand.
AGTTTGGGTTTTGTGCGGGTCCTAGGAAAAACGTATGTGCGCTATTGTGACGAAAAGTAGCCTATTGCGCAATGGGGTGTATTAACTATGTTTGTGGAAAATTTCAGCCAAATCGGTGAAGCGGGTTTTGCGTGATTGACTAACAAACATCCGAACATCGAAACCCACAAACATCCAAACTCACAAACTTTCACATTTATAATATTAATAGGATATAACGTATATCTTAGAAATCACAAAAACTTTAAGGTACATCCAATATAGTAATATTAATAAATGCCATAAAACATAATAGCATGGACATATTTGATATCACCGTATCTGCTATGAACCATGCAGAAAAGTTAACATAATGTTTAACATGAGTACTAAATGGCATAAATACAAATGATGCGATTATTTATTTTATTTTCATATGGGGTTTATATAGCTGTTCCTTTCATAAAGGTCATTCCTACATTTGCTGCTAAATTCCATTTGCAAATGATCCTGTTAAGATTCTCCCAGAATGACATCTCTGCAGAAGTGTAACTTAAAGCATCTGGGCCTAATGCAAAGTTAGTAACAGGGCCACACTTATCATCTGTATGGGGCAGAGGAGTTTTTGGGCCCCCCCAGTCACCAAAGCATGTGATACCGCTAAACCTATACCACGTACAACCATAATGGCAATATAATTGTCTTGTAGACACTCTAGTTTTGCTCTCCGCAATGCCTAGAAATCACATTTGCACCTTCGATCATTAATGTTTAAGGGTGAGGCCCCACCTTGCAGAAACACAGTTTTTTGTTGCCCGATACACTGCGGTTTTACATGAGACTGCAAATAAAACTACTTTATCTTAATAATTTATTTTAAAAAATAAAGGTTCAGGATGGAGAAGAATGCCCAGAGGTAGAAGAATTGTCCGACTTATCCTTCTTAGAGTAAGTACACTATATTTGTTGTATTTTACCTCTTTTAAGAAGATTAGCAGGCACTCTCTTTGTTGGACAGTACGCCTGCAATGACATCTACGAGAGTTCAGAACCATCTGTGAAAGTTCATGCTCGACTGGGTCAATGGCCTCATCCCCAGCACACCCTTGTCATGCCCCCTTTTTGGAATGTTGCACGAGTAACTTAAAAATGCCAATCACAACTGGCACTCCAAAGAGATGCACAGCAAAGGTTTGCAACTTTTTTTATGCCAGAAAACTGGTATAGTAATAGTAATAAATATACCCCTTTATGTCCATAGTTTTACTGGTTACATTGGTTTATTGTCCTGATCAATTTTAAAGGGGTTGGCCCATGAACTGATGCTCAGATCTAAGCTCTCATATTTTAGCTGTGTTTACCGTCATGATGTATGTAGATATATCCTTGGCTCCACTACTTCATATTGTTGTCTTGTCAGGAATGTGTGCGAAAGTGCCGTCCTCTTATGCCTAAAGAAGAGGTTTCATCGGGATGTGATTTATGTAAGTAACTGAAATTCCGAACATGGAAAATCATTGTAATGTTTGGCAGACAATGATCAATATGTGATCTCGTCCCACTTACTGGCTGAGGTACTTCTGCATGCATAGTTATACAAGGAAACTATCACATTGAAGCAATAGGTAAAAAAGCCTCCCATTGATTTCAATGGGTAGCGCGTGTATGCCGGCACCCATAGAAGTCAATGAGATATGTTTTAACACCGCTGACTCTGAACGAGTTTACGTTCAGAATGAGCGAATGTAAACTCTGTGTGCAGGCTCCCTTAGTCTTTTGTATCAAGGTCTGTGTTTTGTTTGTATGTCTAATAGTAGCTTAACCCCAATATGGAGATTTAAGGCATATATCAGTCTAAATAGACCGGTCTTTCCATTTTAGACGTCCATTGGTCACATGTTGCTGTCAGTCAATCCATTTAAATCCTTGAACATTTTCAGCTTAGACATGGCTCAGATCTATCAGGACAACAAAAATGTCGAGAGACCACCGTGAGTATGGGTCACATTTCCTATGACTACAGTGGATTAACTATGTAAATGAGGGGCATCAATTTAGTATATTGTACATTTCTCCTATGACGATAGTCTCTATTCACATTGACAAGGTATTTCCACCTCCAAAAATGGCTGTTTTTAGTTGCACACCACCTCAAGATAGGTGTAAGTCTAAGTGGTGGGACCCAAATCTATCGGGTACTTATAGTATATCTTATGGATAAGCCATAACCGTCCCAGATGGGTACACCCCTTTAATGCAGCTGTGATTTTCAGTAGATATTATTCACATTCTGAATGCCTGACATGTAATGCTATATTTGCAACAATATAATCAAGATAACCCCTAATTTACAAACTTTTTGCTATTTCAATTTTTTAGTTTTATCCAAAAATGTGGCGCCATATTGGTTCTCACTTACCATCTAGTTGAATATGATAAAATAAGCTAAAAAAAAATGGTTGTTTCAAAAGAGACAACCAATATGGCTATATTTCCCGGTTTACTAGTATATGGCCATATTTCCTGGTTTACTAGTATATGGCCATATTTTGAGTTAAAATCATCAACCATTCTCTGGCGCACTCATTTTTGCACAAACGTTGTAAGTGTCACAATACAAAGATATCGCTGTGTCTGTATTTTCCAGTCATATTTTTGCCATAATAGAGGAAGCCTACACTCTCTCCAAGTGCTCTGAACATGCCCCGAACATCTTCATCAGGTGAGAGCCTATGTGTGGTTGTATTTATGTGTCAGGTTTATTGCAAGTATAAAATCTCATTATACAATATGTCTATATACAATCCCATCGTAGCTTGCACATAAAACTGCAGTAGTACTTTGTGTACTCTCTTAGCCTAACCCACAGTCTTTCTAAGAAAGTACTCTGGACATTTTTGGGTCAAGCTTGGTAAGGTTTCTGTGATCACAGAGATGGGAGAGTCCATAGGTGCCAACTTTAAAGTTGGTAAAATGATAAAGGGTGAACAGATTTGTTCTGAACAGTCCAAATTGTTTGGTTTTTAACATAACCTAACAATTGGGGGTTCATCTTGAACAAAGTAAAATGGCTGCCGCCACATGCATTGAAGTAAATTATTGTACTCTGGGGTCTCTACAGACCACTCCTTGCAGTATCCAGCACTCTTTTGTTGACGTCATGCATCCGGGGTCACCACTGTGGCCTATGATTGGGCCATAGCAGTCACATAAGCTCGCTGCTTGTCATGCCCATGTGACCAGAGAGGCCCAATCACAGGTCTCAGTGATGACCCTGGGCCCATGACATCATGGAGAAGACTGAGAGAGAGTCACAGATGACACAAGGAAGCTCAAGACAGGTTTGGAAAGGTGAGTATAATTTTTTAAAAATTTTTTACACCTCCTCTGGGCCTCCACCTATTGTACTATGAGGTTTAACTTCTTTAACTTCTGGATTGTACTAAATGAATCACGGACCCGAGCCACCCAAACCCAAAACATAACCAATCTTGGAAGGTATGCCAATCTTAAATAATGGCGTGTAAGGCCTGCCCATGAACTGGTCCTGGCAACACCCCAGACCATCCAGTCTCCTCCCCAAACCAAATGTTCCCACTCACTTTGGAGTGGAGCTTCATAGCTCACCATTTCTGATCAGGTTATGCTTAAAATCCTTGGGACTTTCTTGAAAATAAGGGACTGCCTTGCAATTTATAGTCACTCCATAGGTTTTATGGTTATTTTCTACTAGAATGTGTTACGTCACATTACATTTCTCATGTATAACATGGCTGGGCTGAGTCCACCAGAGCAAGAGCCATTGTTAACTGCACCTTTTCAATCTGTCCCGAGTAGGAGTAACGTCCATAAGCCTAAATATGGCATAGGGATCAGGGAAATCTGGGCCAGTATACAAAACTGTCTGCACAGTACACAGTACACTGTACAAGTACCAGCTGATCTAATATGAATGGCCTATCCTAAGGGGCCCTAAAATATTCTTGGTTCCCGAAAGCAGTTTCAGGAGCCCTGGTGCACGTTTGACTTCACTATACTTAGACATCCATAGAGAGGTAGGACAATACTGTATTCAGCACAATGTATTATCTTACAATCTCTAGTTTTTCATCTCAATTAGTTTCCTGTTTTCTCTGTCTATCCCTGCCAAGTGGGAAAAAAAATCCTTTGTTATCTGAGAAAAGCGCTAGGATACTGTATGATGTTTCCTATTGTGCTATTTTCATAGGTAAATTCCTTTATTATCTATGGCAACCCTGTTCTATTTCTGTGACAGGCGAGCGGATTATCATTCTATATTTATTAGCTTTACTTCTTACTACTAGGTAACTGGGTGTGATACACGTGCCATGAGAGCTGTCAGGTCATATTTAAAGGGGTATTCTGGCTACCATGTGTTATTCCCATTATTATCTAGAGGATAAATGTCTGACTTGGGGGGGGGGGGGGGGGTTCAACCAATCAAGAGAACGGGTCTCCTTGCCCCTTGTATGAATAGAGCAGCAGTCCTATAGCATTGAATGGATTCAAAGAGGGGGAATTGTTTGGCCCCAGTGGTCAGACCTCACTGACTTGGCAGCTATCCCCGTTATCCCCCAATAAAAAGACAAAAGTTTATTGTATTTTGTTATTATCTGTTTTTAACATTTATTTTTGCTTTCTTTCTTCGTAGTGGCCATACAGGATCTGGGAAGACGGAGGCTGTAAAAGTGATTACACAATATTTAACAACACCCGGTGTGAGACATGGAGACAGGCCTTTGCAGGTATGAGGTCTTGCTAAAAAAGAGACAATAGGTCCCATGCAGGTTTCATTGCCCTGTGGATATGTATTATGTAGGCGGTATTATGGTGCCTCCGACAATCATTCTTCTTCTTCTTCTTCCTTAAAGACATTTTACAGGCTAAAAATATTGATAAGAAAGAAAAAAATACCAATGTGTCAGCTCTTTCACTCACGTGTCCCCGATGTGTGGTCAAATATGAAGTCCACTGAAAATTATCCCACGTTGTGATCCTCTAGGCTGTTATGTGTTTGCACGGAAGTCAGCCTCTCAGCTCGAGGTAAATGCAAAAAGCTCCACGATGAATCCAGCAACACCTTCTTAGTATAAAACTTAGCCTTTAATGTATAACATCCAAAATAAAAACAAACATCGGTACCGGTATATTAGGGTTTGTCCATGTTGGCGGATGGAAAAATAAGCGTCTGGCTGACGCGTTTCGAAGCCCTACACTGGCTTCTTACTCATAGCCTGACGTTGGTAATACAAACACTGCTATATATAATGAAACCCAATAATAAGGCAGCTGTGTTGAACCGGAAATGTTATAAATAAAACAGAGAACAAAACAAAACAAAAGTAAATAATAAACAACAGACATAAACATAATATGATAAAATATGATGTAACAAAGGACACTTAAACATGAAACAAAAACAAAAACATGAAAAGTTTTAATTACCAGATCTGACCTTCTAATTCACCGTTATGGAAGAATGGCAAATAAGCCGCATACATAGATCTTGGTGAGTATTTGCCCTTAACAAAGATGGCTGAAAAAATCTCTGATGCGCATGCTCAAAGACTATATCTCCGATCATGTGACCTCCGATCAGATGACCTGAAAGGTCACATGAACGAAACATAACAATATTCTCCAAGTAAGAAGAAAAACAAACTCGACAACAAGAAAAAGAGGAAAAAAAGGGAAGAAAAAAAGGGGGAAAAAAAAGAAAAGGAAAAGAAAATCCTGACATTAACAGGTAAGTCTATAGAAAGATGCAACTACCTACTGAAACAGATCCCATTCCAGATCCATATCCTTATATACATATGGGATTTTACTTGGAATGGGATCTGTTTCAGTAGGTAGTTGCATCTTTCTATAGACTTACCTGTTAATGTCAGGATTTTCTTTTCCTTTTCTTTTTTTTCCCCCTTTTTTTCTTCCCTTTTTTTCCTCTTTTTCTTGTTGTCGAGTTTGTTTTTCTTCTTACTTGGAGAATATTGTTATGTTTCGTTCATGTGACCTTTCAGGTCATCTGATCGGAGGTCACATGATCGGAGATATAGTCTTTGAGCATGCGCATCAGAGATTTTTTCAGCCATCTTTGTTAAGGGCAAATACTCACCAAGATCTATGTATGCGGCTTATTTGCCATTCTTCCATAACGGTGAATTAGAAGGTCAGATCTGGTAATTAAAACTTTTCATGTTTTTGTTTTTGTTTCATGTTTAAGTGTCCTTTGTTACATCATATTTTATCATATTATGTTTATGTCTGTTGTTTATTATTTACTTTTGTTTTGTTTTGTTCTCTGTTTTATTTATAACATTTCCGGTTCAACACAGCTGCCTTATTATTGGGTTTCATTATATATAGCAGTGTTTGTATTACCAACGTCAGGCTATGAGTAAGAAGCCAGTGTAGGGCTTCGAAACGCGTCAGCCAGACGCTTATTTTTCCATCCGCCAACATGGACAAACCCTAATATACCGGTACCGATGTTTGTTTTTATTTTGGATGTTATACATTAAAGGCTAAGTTTTATACTAAGAAGGTGTTGCTGGATTCATCGTGGAGCCTTTTAAAAATATTGATGTCCTATCCTAAAGAAAGGTCATCAATATCAGGTCTGTGGGGGTCTGATACTTGGCACACCCACTGATCAGCTGTTTTCGGGAGCTGCTACAAAATGAATGGAGCAGGAAGCAGACAGCTCAGTACATCACTTAAATGGGATCAGATCTGCAATACCAAGGTTGACCACTACACAGTAAACAACACTGTCTGCTCCCTGCACCAATCTTGGTGTATCAGCTGTTCATTTGGGATGCCGGGTGTCAGACCCACACAGATAATGATATTGATGACGTTTCCTTTTGATAAGTGAAATATTTTTAGCCTGTATAACCCCTTTAATAGCTTTAAAAATTGATATGTGTTGAATACTCCACCACTTGCCATTGGATTTGTTGGATCATGTGTTATTCGTATACAGTAGAATTGAGTATTTTGAGTGACTATACATAAATATTAATCCAATTCATTTCCTAGATCTTTGACTTTCTCACTGTCTTGGAAAGTTTTGGTAATGCAAAAACCGTGCTGAATAGTAATTCCACTCGCTGTGGTCAAATTCTTCAGATGTTCTTTCAAAGGTATTTAAAAACACATTACAAAATTACAAAAAAAATTGGTGTTTTTAGTTGCACACCATCTTGAGTGGGACTGAGTAGCTGCTGTACTAAGTGACTGATGAATGTGACGTCATCAATTTGTCACTTTGTAACACTTTTCATGACTCTCCTTTCTTCCATATTTTTAGGGGTACATTAGTGGGGTGTTCTGTCAATCAGTATCTCCTGGAGAAGTCCCGTGTTGTTTTCCAAGTTGGTAAACTCACTTTTATTCAGTTCTCTTAAAGTACCAGAGGATATATTACTTACCACTACTCCTTGCAATTTTCTTATGTCAGGCTTCGGGGGAGAGGGGATTTCACATTTTCTATGAGCTGCTCGAGGGTCTTTCAGAGAATGAGAAGCAGAGGCTTTATTTACAGGAACCAGAGACTTACTATTATCTTAACCAGGTGAGTTACAGTTATAATGGGATCAGGTGCCAAGTTCCGAGTCTAAAGAGAGCCTGTCACCAGAACCCACCATAGATAGGTTAGGCTCTCCTGAATTAAATGGTGTTTCCCTCTTGTGAATTGGTTCATTCATTGCTGAGATATTGTTTTTTTTGCCAATATGTTAATGAGCTCTTTGGAGCAACAAGGACATTGCCATTGCTCCAAAGAGCTAATTCTAACCTATCTATCTGCAGGGCTGGGCAGATATTCTGGAATCCGGTGACAAACTCCCTTTAAGTTTGCTAAAAGTAACAGCAACCTCCAGAAAATATATAGAATATATAGCAGAAGAGAACCTAAATCTTTAATAAAATAGTGAAATGTGTTAATTTAATGACTTTTGAGGGTCGAGCATGTGATCTTCCAGGGAAAAATGACAAGTTGGACTTCATGGTGCTTGAAAAATGTCTTCATGGGATTGGCCTTGGTGACATTGAGCTGACCTCCATCTGGGCTATTCTGAGTGCCATACTACAGCTGGGAAACATCTGCTTTACTTCCTATCATGTAAGATGGTTGGACCAAGAATAATTCTTCTTAATGTTCTTTATTTCTTTCATTCTAATTTTTTTTTTAATCTGATTCTAGAGCGATATGTTTGGTGCAGCAGCTGGATTCAGGATTACAGAGATTAGGATTGTGGCCAGTCTTCTACAGATATCACCTGAGGGACTGCAGAAATCAATTACTCAGCGAGTGACTGTGAGTAATGTACAGCAAGTATCAAATCAAATCAAACAAGCTTTATTGGCACGTCCGAATAGATATTTGGCATTGCCAAAGCTAGAAAAGTGTGTGTGCATGTGTGTGGGGGGGGAGTTGGATTCGGGTGGGTGAATGGTGGGTATGGGGGGGGGGGTTGGGATATAACAGTCCATGGAGTCTCGTCTTCCTCTTAGTTGGGACCGCTATATGGGGAGGTGGGGCGAGTGAATTGGGGTATAACAGTCCGTGGAGTCTCATCTTCCTCTTAGTTGGTGACTGATATATTGGGAGGTGGGGTGGGGCGGGTGGATTGGGGTATAACAGTCCGTGGAGTCTCATCTTCCTCTTAGTTGGTGACCGCTATATGGGGAGGTGGGGTGGGGCGGGTGGATTGGGGTATAACAGTCCGTGGAGTCTCATCTTCCTCTTAGTTTGTGACCGCTGTATGGGGGAGGTGGGGTGGGGCGGGGGATTGGGGTATAACAGTCCGTGGAGTCTCATCTTCCTCTTGTTTGGTGACAAGTATACAGCACATACAGTGTATGTGTAGATAGATAGATAGATAGATAGATAGATAGATAGATAGATAGATAGATAGATATCTGTATGTACTCCTCAACAGGTGACAGTAAAGGAGAACAGACTTTCTCCTCGTCTGTGTGTGATCTCATGAAGGGATTATTAGAGAGTATGATAGTGATGATATCTGAATGATATCAGCCACCATCAGAGATGACCCTCATGACATTGGTACACCCCACATGACATCAGCTGGCATCATTCAGGAGGCAGGAGGAGGCCCAATGAGGATGCAAAGAGACCACTGGAGTCCTTGAAAGAGCCCAGGAGAGGTGAGTAAGACTGTTTGTTATGTTGTCTCATCTCTCCTGGGCCTATGTTTATTATACTCTGGGGTCTGAAGAGAGTAGTTTGCGGCTGGTGTATCCCCAAAATGTTGACTTTGGCTGAACCTGAAATTATTGAAAAATTCATTACAAACATTGCTCATTATAAACCAGTTGACTCATCCCTACTTTTATGCTTATGTCCTCTTGTCACCTGTTCTACTTTATCTTTGTCTGGTATATGTGGTATGTCTTTTGTAGAGTAGTAGATAAAATGTCCAAATTAATTCAGGAAAAAAAATATTGTAGGACATATTGGCTCATGCCTTGTGAATGGGTGTTTTATTGCCCCCTGTTGATTCAAGGGAGGGCATTTTTCACAGCTGTCCAACTTTTCTTAACTGAACCATGTTACTGTACAGTGACAAACACAAATTTGTAGGAGTAAATGGAGTTGCATTCAAGATCAAGGCACTTTTGATCCATCCCGATGAAGCTTTATATTTTTTAATTTTATATTTTTTTCCAATTTTGCTACAGTTTATATCACCATAGTACAAGTCATCATGCTGATGAAATCTTTGTTTTCTTAGAGGACTTCATATGACCGAGTTCTTTCTCCTCTCTCAGTAGAAGCTTCCATAGATGTTCGGTAAGTTCAGTATTTACTTTCGTACTCTCTGGGAAATTGAAGGGGTTTTAAAGCTGTAAAGATTTTGATGGCAGTGAGCTAAGGTTGAATTAAAACAATATGAGAACCAGCAGTCACCTCACTAACTCCCTGCTGCTCCCTTTCATTGCTGCTTGGTGGCTTATTTCCTGGTTTCTTCTCGACACGAAGGAAATGCATTCTCAGCCAATCACTACTTGAGGTCAGTCACTATTATGGCCAGTTACTAGCTATGGCCCTTCCAGGCATTTCCTTTGTGCTGAGTTAGGACCAGAAAGTAGAGACCAGCAGGGATTCAGACAGCAGCAACAAGGAGGTAATGGGGAATCAGGTAGGTGAGTTCTGTTTTTTTGTTTTGTTTCTTATTGCATGTTTTTTAACTCACTCTGGATCCACTTTTCTATGTTTTTCCTTAAAAACATAATAATAATAATAATAATAATAATAATAATAATAATAATAATAATAAATAAAATAAATAAATAATAATAATAATAAATAATGGATCTAGCAGAGAACATCAATCAGAGAGAACAGCTTGATCGGTTATCCTTATTTGACAACAGGGATGCAATCTCTCAGACTCTCTATGCTCTGCTCTTCGACTGGCTTTTGGAGAAAGGAAACGATTGCCTGTGTCCACGGGAGACGGACAGCTCACTAGGAATTATCGATATCTGTGGATTTGAGGTACGTGTATAATGTTTTTGCATAATAGGGAGATAATAGGGAGATAATAGGGAGATAAAGATGATAAATGCTAAATAATTGAATACTTCTAGTTTTAGTAAGTTTATTCCAAATAATATGACAATCGTGGAGCGTCTTTGCTTAATACTATGCATTATGCTATTCCTCTGTAATTCTTATTGGAAATGTATGAATAATTTGACAAATGGGTGTTACCACTCCCTTGTTAGAGACACTGTCAGATAATGTAAGGACAACCTCCCCCCCAAACTGGTGACACAAATAAAAGATGATCCAGCCACTCTATCACCAGCCACCCATTGCTCTCTAAGTCATTGGTATTCTTGTCACCGTCTCGTCTATCTAGTCTAATAACTTTGCTTTGTATTGCAGAATCTTGGTGTGAACAGCTTGGAGCAGTTATGTAGAAACTTTGCTAATGAGCATATCCAGCGCCACAGCATAGGTAGTCTTGTATCTCAGGAGCAGGTAAGTCCTCCAGAGGTCCTTGTGTGGTACGGGAAGTATCTTCAGCATTCTTCTAATGTAGTACTGTTATCTCTTTATACATCAAAGGCCGAATATGCCAGGGAGGGGCTCTGCTGGGTCCCAATTTCTGCAGAGAGCAGCGAATCTTGCCTGGGGTTACTTATGGATCGACCACATGGTATTCTTCAAATTCTAGAGGAGCAGAGCAAGCTAGCCCAGGTATAGTATGTGTGTCCTCTACTCAATGCTAGGAGAACCGGTTTGGAGAAAAAAATGTCACATAATTGATGGGACAAATAGTGGAAGTAAAATGTTAAGATCTTTATGTAGGTCAGAAGCCAAAGTCATGACGTCATGATCTCTCCATAACTTGTTCCACATGTCACCTATGAAGTCAACACAATTCTGGTCCAATGCTGTGCATATTCCCTGATATTCAATTTTTCCAACTTTTTACATAGTCAATTTTAGCTCTGTTTTTCTCGGATAACTCATTGGTATGCCACTCTTCATAAATGTACATGTGAACTTTCCAGGCAGGGGGTAATGGCACCGCCATGTAGCATCACTTAAAAGTGCCGGCTATGGTTTATAATTAGCTTTTATGGCTCTAGAATTATTATATGTATTTGGTAATCCCGACCTGCACCCAGTAGAGCTCACACTAGGAATGCAAACACGTAAAAGGAAAAATGCAGAGCGTGTCAGCCTACTGGTATATGCACCCAATGAAATGATTACTTCCTATTTTTAGAGTGTTGATATATAAAAATCAGCTGTGCCATCAGATACATCCTGAGTCCCTACAAGACCCTACAAGTTTTTAGATGTATGGCATGGGGTGCCAACTTCAGTATGAATGGTGAGAGACATACATGCAGACCACCTCTCTATTCACAGCGTCCATGACAAGGGGTCAGGAACCCCCATATTAAAGATGGGCCTAGAGGTGAGACACAAATCTGTCAAACATTTTATTCATATCCTCTGGCTATACCATAAATCTCAGAGATGGGCATATCCATTTACATTTTGATTAAAGATGAAAAACTAATTAGAAATTTTCACCGAACCATACATAGCAATAAAACTTATGATATGCCTATCCAAGAAATAAGAGGTCTGCCCACCTGTAACCATGTGTCTTACGGGTGGCAGAGTTTACGTGTATTTCATGTACGACTTGGTCAAAAATTTGTTTGAATCATGGAGTGGATTTAAACAAACCTAATTTTAGATATCTTCCTAAAAGTGTCCTTCACCCAACCATCTTATATGGATATGAGCTTCCCGATGCTCATGGCAAATCATTCTGTTCAAAAGGCAAACTAAATACTAGTGGAAGAGTCTGGCAGCGACTTACTCCTTCTTTCCATAGAAAACTCATGCTCACTCTGCTGAGCTGAGTGTACATGTATTCGGGATCTGGAGAAATAGACATTTACCTTGAGAAGTTAGGCTTGTATGGTAGACTGTGTTCTTAGTATGGCATCTTAGCTGGGATGATTTAGGAAAACCTGCACTCGCAGGGGGTTGGACCCGATGGCCCTTGAGGTCCCTTCCAACTCTACCATAAGAATAAGAATCTTATAAGACTGGCTCATAAATAAGGACAATAGTGCAGTGTAAAAGTGAATGGGCACCCTATTACAGTACCATAATCATAAAGGTTGTACTAAGCCGTAATATCTTTGTGTGCATGAGCCCTCTCTGGTTAGCACTATGCCTATGATGCAGTGAGCACCTGACTTCAATTTTACATGGATTTTGCTTTGCCTGAGGGGGCATTCACCCGGAGGAAGTTGGGGCGAGTTATCACGCCAGAGTCAGCGCAGAAATAAAGCCTCCCATTGACTTCAATGGGTTCCGTTTTCCACGCAGAACCCATTGAAATCAATGAGAGACTTTTTTTCTCATTGAATTCAATGGGTTCCACACGGAAAATGGAACCCATTGAAGTCAATGGGAGGCTTTTTTCTGCACCGATTCTGACGCGAGTTATCGTGCCAGAATCAGCGCCAACTTCCTCCGTGTGAATACCCCCTTACTTTGTGTGGGCTGTCTCTGAATGTCCCGAATATATATTTGTAGGTCAACTGGCTTCTTATGGACTTGACCACAAGTAATGGATAAAAAATATGTAATAAATTCTTCTTAATTTAGGCCACAGACCACACTTTCTTACAGAAGTGTCACTACCACCATGGTGACAGCAGCTGCTACATCAAACCTAAGCTACCCCTACCTGTATTCACATTGCAGCATTACTGCGGACCCGTCACATACCAGGTGATATGTTCTGTTCAATGATTTATCGAATACTCTACCATATATCAGATGGCTCGAAGTCACCCCAGTTTCTCAAACTCTCTAGGTTCATAACTTCTTAAGCAAGAACAGAGACAGGCTTCCAGCTGTTGCCCGAGAGGTCTTGGCCCAGAGTCGATTGAAGGTAACAAAAGATCATTCATTTTGTCAAGTAGTTTCTACTTTGTGTCCTTTTTACATCTGTGGTTTCCACTTCCCTTTTATTTTGCAGTATCCATTTCTTTCAACACTTTCATTCGCTTCCTCTAAACTAAACATTTCTACTTTCCCCTGGTCCTTATTCGTGCAAGTCTCACCATTGAGTGTCATCTTGGGCCACCATGTATCATATGTTCTTTCCTTTTCATCTAGCTCTTGTATGACCTTGTCAAGAGGGACAAAAATGTCCCCCAGACTCAAGTGGGAAAGTCACAAAGCCCAGAGTCTACACTAACTGGGAGATGCCAGCTGACTCTTCAGGAATTGACATGTCGTCTGAAAAGGTATGATAGGATTATAATAAGGCTATTGTATTATATGGTACTATATACTAGTGATAGCCAGGTGTCCTCATTGTGAGAGTAGATGTCACTTCTATAGACATGGATACTATTTTATTTAGAGGGATTCTAATATAATATTGGTTTGTTTTTAAGGGTGCTATTACATATTAATAATACTGAAATGTGAATATGGTGCATTAGCTAAAAGGGACCTGTCACATTGAAAATGCAGTGAAATCTACAGGCAGTACAGTATGTTATATAGCAGGAGGAGCTGAGCAGATTGATGTGTAGTGTCGTAGGAAAAGAATGAGCATAACTAGAAATACACTCATTCACATAAAAATAAGGAAGGAGTTGTTGTCATTTACTGAAAAACAGAAATTAGCCATGTTTTCTAGTCTTGTATAACCCCTTTAAGAGTCAGTGGACGGTCCTACTCTGTGATTGACAGCTATCTCTGTGTATAAGAGTAAGACCACCCAGTGGACTCCATGAAAGTGCTCAAGAACAGATTTAAGCAAGCTCTCCTTGTGTAATGGGGATCTAGTCATCGGTAGAGGTCGCTATGGTCGCCAATGCATGATTTCACATTGAAAACTATCTACATCTCCTTCTATTAATTCTGCTCCTTTAATTATACAAATCACATTTATAACTGTTTTCTTCCCCAGGGGTCACACATTATTCGTTCGTTGCATCTCCCCCAACCCAAAGAAGGTAATTATTGATCTTGTTAATTTGAGACCAGGAAAATGGTTGCTTTGTCTGAAGTTTTATCAGGACTAGAAGGCTCTAGAAATAATTGTCTTGACTGCATAGATGAAGGAGTTTAATAACCACTATTGCCCTAACAGAAAAAAAGGACTCTAGTGTTGTTCCTCAGAGGGTACCAGTATTTTTAGCTGCAAGAATAGGTCTGCAAACTGAGAACCTGTGGACCAAAGTACAATTGCGGAGAGTCTAAAAGTAGAATATTTATTTTCACTTTTTCTGTAACATTTCCATACCCTATCTCGGAGTAGACAACCTTCGGCACTCCATCTGTTGTAAAACTACAACTCCCAGCATGCATACTAGCTCTGCTGTTCTTGGAACTCCCATGGAAGTGAATGGAGCGTGTTGGGAGTTGTAGTTTTACAGCAGCTGGTGTGCTGAAGGTTGCTGACCCCCACCCTATCTAGTCAGCTTCATAAATAAAATATGAGTATATTATGCCAGATGTCCTTCCATAACATATATTTCTGTATTACAGCTTCCAGGCATATTTGATGTGGAGTTTGTTAGCTCTCAACTGAGAAATTCTGGGATCCTGGAAGCAGTGCATCTGATGAAAGATGGCTATCCTATTCGCATCCCGCTTGGCCAGTTTGTAAACAGGTTAGAACATTATATTAAGAGTTATTTTCCTTCACTGTATAACATTTACAAATAACTGCTTTTTTTTTTAGATATGGTCACCTTGCAGGAAGGGGAAGTACATTCCAAGACGACAGGGAATATTGTGCTGCTGTACTAACCAAGCTACTTGGTGATTCTTCAGCATTGTATCAGATTGGCTTCTCAAAGGTATGAGCTGAGTTTTATCATATACAAGGCCCTATATACATGGAGAATAGAATTTGCAAACTAGGGGCATATCTATGGGTACGGTCTTTTCCTCTAGTATTGCCAATATCTTCATGGGTAATATTGTGAAGCCATTGTGTCAACAGTAGATCAACAACATTTAATAGAAGTAGATTAGTATTACATGGCAGCCATACCAGGGTGGCTCGAGTGCACTAGCAATCCTTTGTTTTTGCTTATAGAGGGCAGTCCTGAGCAGGAGACCTCCTTCTGTGACATCTGTATGTTCCACTAAAGCATATGGACATAGGTTGTCCACCAACTGTATATTTTGTGCAGGTCTTTCTCAAAGAACGTGCCCGAGAGATACTGCAGAGAAAATGGGAAGAGATTCAGAGTTTGGCTGCTCTCACACTACAGAAGAATCTTCGAGGTTTCCTCAACCGTAAGAATTTCCAGGCATACCGCCGTAAGATCACTGTTGTTCAGGCTCATGTGAGGGGACGACAAGCCAGGTGAGTCTCCTAAGTTGCATTTACAATTGAACATACCTTGGGCATTATGAATAGACTGGAATATGGGGATAACGTCCATCCTTAGGGAGAGACCACCTTTTCAGGTGTGTGGAGACTTATACAGCCATAGTTGCTCCACTGCAAGGGAACATGGGAAGAATATGCAAATCTGTCTCCCAAGATGTAAACATGTTTACATCTTGGGAGACAGATTTGCATATTCTTCCCATAGACTGGAATAGAGATGGACTATAATGCCAGACCAGCCCATAAACAAGAGTAGAACTTTTTTGATGGTGTGGTGCCTATCTATTAGTTCTGCCCTCTCCATATGTTTACTCTGGATCTTGAAGCCCCTAGAAGGTTGTATTTGTTAATCTTTATGTTTGTGTACTTATCACATTTACATTTTTGTGTGCCCTCATAGGCAACGTTATAGGAGACTGAAGCACACACGAGTGCAGTTTGGAGCCGTCCTTCTGATTTCAAGGATTCCTTCCATTCACAGGCGTACTTGGCAGGTGACACATTCAGAAATTTGTAGTGAGTTCTATCTTTATCTCAGGCCGCTATATTGTGTTTCCCTGTGCAGGCCTTATAATCCTCCAGTGTATTATGTCGTACCTTCTCTGCACCATGGCTTGTTTATATATACCTAGCCTCATAATCTGTATTTTCATTTTGCCGTTCCCTAAGATCTGTGATGTGCCAAAGTCCATATGACACTTGAAGCAATTACAACCTCCTTGGCGCATTCTGCATAACATCTACCTTGCTCTCTCTCGCTCTGGTTTTCCTTATTGGACTTTGTCCTTCCCTTCCCTCCGGGTGTGTCTCGCTGTCACTCTTCTGTCACACGGAGCTACAGGCACTACATTGAGATCTCCTTTGGAGGGGCTCCTTTCCTATTAGACTAGGGTATGGATATTCATATGACGGGTGGAATTGTGTATATTGATGCTGTGAATATTGTGAAGTGGACTGAAGTATCAGTGGGTGCAATGGGTGGCTTGTGTCTTCTAATATAGGTAGTGTTAAGTGATTCTATTTCGTTTCAGGCGTTTGTCATATATATATATATATATATATATATATATATATATATATATATATGTGATATATGTGTGTGTATGTTTTGGTGTAAGGTTTTATTACATCTGTCACATCACGGTGTATCTCTGTTTACTTGTCTGTTACGTCTCTCGCCTTTCCTGCTTTCTGTGTAATCATCTGTGTAAATGGGACAGGCGATCTCTTTGCATATCAGTCATTATATTAATGGAAGCCTTCATCTCTGCAGCAGAAGTCCGCAGGTGAGGAGTCCCTTCCCACCATGGTAAGGATACATTTCTTTCTTTTTTCAATTTGTTATAGATTGTGAATACACTTGTATTTATTCCCAAAATACATGGCGATTGTCCTGTCCTGTCACTTAGATGTCTTAAATAAGTCCTTATTGTCCGCCAATGCATTTCATCATTGAATCCTCACGAGAATCACGAGGCAAAACAGGTAGCAAAATGTACATTAAAGAGAACCCATGATGATGGAGATGATATCCAATATAGTGGCATCATGTTATAGAGCAGGGGGGGCAGATTCATATATGCTATAATTTTTAGAGGAAAGATTCAATATAACTTGATTTAAATGAATAATTCCTTCCTTTCTATGCTTAGGAGTCCAGTGGGCGATTCTAGTCAGTGATTGGCAGCCAGCTCTGTATACATGTACATACAAGGAAGGCTGTCGATCATTAAATGACACCGCCCACTGGACTCCTAATCATAGAAAGGAATCTTACAATCAAAAACTATATTGAATTATTTCCCAGAAAACTATATATGACTCTGTTCAGCTCCTCCTGCTCTGCCATGCGCCTGCGGATCCTACTGTATGTTCGATGTGGCAGGTAGTGTACAAGGCCTAATCTTATACAGTATATAACTGTGATTTACCTTCAGCTTTTACAATAATGGGATTAATTGTCAAAAATGACAAAAACAGACGGTAAAGGTGCACACTTCTTTTACAGGAGGAATGGTAACACCCAGTTGTTCATTTATTCATAAATTTGTTTTTAGGAGTAACTGAGCAACAGTATAATGTAGATTTATAGGAAAATACAGACATGTCAGGAGATATGACAGATCCTCCCCTCTTAGGTCTGGTTCACATCTGTGTTCGGTATTCTGCTTGGGGACCCCCCAACTAGAATACCGAACACTTTAAAAAACAGTTAGCTAAGAAACTATATGGATCCCATAGACTATTATGAGGTCTGTGTGTTTTTTGCGCAGTTTCTGCACAAATCATGCAGAAACAATTTTGGGGTCCATGTGGTTTCTTAGCTAACTGCTTTTTAATACATTCAGTATTCCGTTCAGGGGTCCCCAAGCGGCATACCCGAACGGAATACCGAACGCAGATGTGAACCAGGCCTTAACTAATATCTGGAAAGAACTATATACGTGTGGTTGGACACTGAACAGCAAAATCTAATGATACCTTCATTGCTAATGTTAGGCTAAGTTCACATCTGCTTATTTTCAGTCTGTGGTTCTGATTTGTCATAAGATTACAACAATGGACAGTAAAACCAATATAATGACGGGTGCAGATGAAGGACCCTACAGGCATGATGTTATCTTATATATGAAAAGTGAACAAACAAGATGGACGAAAACATCAGTCTTGATTTTAACATTATCTTCAATGATGAGGGACGCAGACAGAACCTGTCATTATATTGATTTACCGTCTGGTTTTCTGATCCTATGATGCCTATCTCATCTAATATCTAAGTGATATGGATCTAGAAGACTACACAATTCTGGTCTTTACAATGCCTTGTGTGTGAACTATGATCTTGTAGCATTTTGTAATGATCTGGAATGTAACATATTGTTTAGATGTGTAATCTAACTGGAAAACTATGGCCAATCCCACTTTTATGATGGCCACAAATGTCAAATGTAGGATAAGTACAGCTGAGCATATTTCTTCTATGAGATAGCATGCAGCAGTGGGAACCAGGAAACTGTCATAACACCGGGTTATGATGATATTTGGTGCTTGTCTTCATTATGTATAATCTATATCAAAATAACATATTATTAAATAACTTATATTCTTAATAATTATTATAATTATTAGGCTTCCATAAATTATACATACCAACTGGGAAATTGCAGTTGTAGTAATAATGATCATTGATGTATTTGATGGAAATCTTCAAAAAAATATATGTAATAGTATAGTAAATGATTCAGACTGATAAAACCATATTCGGGGAGATTTATTAAGATCATTGTTTATGTGCCAGTCTTAAAGGGATTTTCCAGAACTTATTAATTGATTATATATCCTTAGACAATTGAAGATCCGTGGGGATACAACACCCTGGATCCCCATGGATCAGCTGCTTGACGAAGTAGTAGTGAAAAATCATTCATATTTTTTTGCAAAACACCCTTTTAACACAAGTTGGGGTTTCATAAATGTGCCCTTTTGTGTGCACTTCACATTATATTCAAGTAGGACTTTTTTTGTCAATCTGCTTTGTTAAGATTTAGCATGTGCTATAAATGACTCATTACATTACAGAGAAGTATTGATAATGTATGTCATAAGATAGGGGATATTAACATCTTTATTTAGGTATATGATCTCAGACATGAGCTCCACCCATTGTATAGTGATTATTGATCTGGACAAAGGGATTCTAAATACCTAAATTGTGGAAATGCAGTTTTTTTTGGTTGCAGATTTTGCTGCATTTTTTTTGAGCCAATGTCAGGATTGGATTTAACAGAAAAGAAGCATCTTTGGCTAAAAAAATTAATGGAAATTCATATAAGTCTAGTCCAGTATTGCTTTACAATGCAGGAGATAGATAGGAACAAAGGAACAGCCAGAGATTGAAGTAAGTTGCCACTTCCCAATGGTATATTCGGGTAACTATTATAGATCAGCAGCTTCTCCTCCGAGATTGATGGTAACAATATAATGAATTAGATTGAAGATAAAAATGGTCTGGGTTTGTTTGATGTGCGCTGCTGATTCCAATGTTAAACATGCTAGGTTTGGTTAATAAGTGTAATCTTTTATTGATTCATACCAAATGGCAACGCTTTTCGACATTGGACCAGCGTCTTCATCAGGCCAACTACATAATAAAAAATACAAAGGGATGAATGTAGTAAATACAACGAGCGCAATGAAAGAAAATTGGGGAATCACATAAAAGACACATAGAAGTAATATATTAAGGTGCTCGGCAGAAAGGGAGTCTCAATTGTAGGCAGTGATTTATAATAGATTAATGGAGCTAACCCACCTGCCCATAAATGGTTAGTAAAAAGGATTACCACCAGTCACATGTATACGAAATAGGGAGTTGTCACGGAAATTAAGACTAATTAGTAGGTTTATAGACTTAGTTGATACACCCATCATACAGTAAAAGTAAATTAAATAAGTCTTAAGGATAATGTTAAAGAGATACCGTAGATAGTTTATAGCCTAGTCCTATCGCTCAAACTCAGTAGAGGCAAGCACAGAGGCAGCCTGTGAATTGCTCATAGTCACATTGCTTGTGTGAAAAATCTTTCCCAATGTTAATATATTTAAATAATAATAATAATAATTAATAATAATTATTATTATTATTATATAAAAAAATCTATAAAAAATCAAGCAATGCTATTAATTTCAGTCTGTTCATCTTTTTTCAAGGACCTGTCTGCATTGAATGTACCCGCTGAGCTAGCTGCTGTTCTGAACTCTGCACAGGGTGAGCTTCACTTTACAGCTTCAAATAGAAAAGCTGGAGATTGTATACATGTAACTAAGTGCGCGACACAGCTTACCTGCTGATAGGAGCATGGCATCCTACTGGGACGTACTGCCAAGAGAGTGGCAATGCATCACGGTTCTTCCCGCAGCGCTTTAGTCAGAAAGCTTGCAGAGTTTTCATCCGCCGACTTTCTGTTACAATTATACCTATGTGGAAACCACCGTCGTTTCCATAGGTATAATTGACATTCTGTGATTTCCAAAACTGCAGCGGTTTTGGAAAACGAGTCATGTCCACACCGCGTTTTGCCCTTACTGTAAAACGCCATGGGCAGATTGTGGCATTTCCGTCCTGTGGGGCCCTGGCCTTAATGTGGTTAACGTGATTTCTTCATTTGATCTATATCACCAGCAACACAAATACATATTCATACTTCATATGGTCTTTTTAACTCCTTAAAGTGGTTGGGCAGGATTAGAAAACTTGACTGATTTCTTCTTCTCAAGAAGTGACATCATGCCTGCTGGTCATATGGCAATAATGCAGCTCAGCCCCATTCATTTTAATGGGACTAAGTTTTAGTATTGCCATGTAACCAGCAGATTTAAATTATCTTCCAGATAAGTAGAAAGCAGCCATGTTTTCTAATCCAGTACAACCCATTTAATGTAAAATCTCTACATCTATGTCAAAGAGTTCAGTTACTGCATCGTAATGTACATGTATATGGTAGTGATCATGCCACATCAGAAGTTATGCCCACGTGATCACTGTTTGACCCACATAGCTATCCTTTTATTACAACCTGGCAGAAGCATGTTTTCATAAGGTTTTTTTTTTTTCAAAAGCAGTCATACACCAAAAAAAGAAAAACATGCAAATATTTGGAATCACTGTAATTATTGGATCGAGAAAACCTACATGTAAATTCACACAGAGGAATTTGCCACGGATTTGGGGGCAGATTCTGGAGATCCATGTGAACCTACCCTTTGGGGTTATACTTTAATAATAGATTATATACCAATGAACAGATGTGTCCTTTCTTATACTTTCTCTTAGTTCAAGATATTCCAAAATCAGTAGCATAAGATGAGCAGCTTTTTAAAACAATTGCACTATTCACAACACCCAACATGGTAGTGCAAAAAGTTTTCTCCAAAGCTGGTCATCGCGTGGCACTGACTCCAGGACTCCATGACACTTTTATGTAGTTGCAGACTAAACATATATTTGTAAGTGAAGTTTCTCCTTTTAACTATTTAACGATTCATAAAGTTAATAATTTCTGGCATGTTATTACCTTATAGCTAAGTCCCAAGCACAAGGAACAGGGATCACAGAAGTCCCACCACCTCAGGTCAAGGCCCAGTGTGTCTTGACGCTTCCTCCTGACGTAAACAATTATCCATTCTCCATCTTCATCCGCTCCTACTTCAAGGTAGACTCACATATTTATCTTTTATTCATCAGTCACTTGTAAAATAAGTAGAATTCTTTCCACTTACCTTCTATGCGTCACTTCCTTGACTTTCCAGGATCCTACCCTACCACCCTTGGGACAACCGCTTGAGCATCCTCTTACTCGTGTATCACAGAGTGATCATGCAGTTGCACTGGAGCTATATAAACTGGTGAGGAACATAGTCATATGTATGTCACGTCAACATGAATTAAAGTTACCGCTGGCTGATCATTATGTTCCCTTTATTAGGTCTTGCGTTTCGTGGGAAATACAACAATGCCCCCTTGGCAGCAGAGGATCATTGGCAATTACATTGTGGAGCGCTGTTTGCACCAACCTTCACTTAATGACGAGGTTCTCTGTCAAGCGGTGACTCTTTCAGTGCAGAACAACAATGAAGAGCAAAATCAGCGGGTATGGCTCCTGCTTTCAAGCCTACTGAGCTGTCTCATCCCGTCGCCAACACTGGAGAAACCTCTGCTTAAGTGAGTCATTTTATTAATTCAAGTAATAATGGACGTTATTCAGTCTGCAGTATAGTACCAGCAATTTTTTTCTCTTACACAGATATGTCTCAGATCAAGGCTCTGAAGCATACAAGGCAATATGCCAGAGCAAGATGCTTAGATCCAAGCAGAATGATTACAATACAGTGCGCCAACATGCCCTGACTCTACTGGAGTGGACAGCCAATGAAAGAAGGGGAAAGATGGTAATGGATGTCTATACATATAATGGTAGGCTCCTCATGCTCTTTGGATACATACTAATGGTTATTATCACACAGTAGGATCATTCAGTTTATGATTTTGTAGACTGCCCACTCCATATGTGCAAAAATCCATATTTATAAATGTGCAATAATAACCTAGTGCTACTGCTGATGTCTCCCGGGACAAAGAGAGTAGTAATTGTTGTAGTTATGGTGGAAAGAATCTCAACCAGACTCACTGACACTCTTCCTAGTTTGGTGTTTTCCCGGGGAATGTCCTAATAGCAGTAAGCCTCTCTGAACCTGATGGTGGTTGAGTGTCCATGATGGAAGATGCAGGAATAGGTATCAGGAGACATAGTTGTAAAGAAGGTAGAAACTATTTTTTACTGAAGTAGAACAGGATGAAAAACAAACAAGCCTCCAAATACTGGAGGTACAAGACTTCCCACTGGAGGTGAGAGATACAATGGTACTTCCCAGGTGGCAGTCCATGTCTCCCTTGCTCCCTTGTTTCCATCTTTATCAGTGTGCTCTATTCTTAATCCCCCAACAGTATCTGAATTGCCAAAAAGGCGGAGCTGAGACTAAAGGCAGGGTTATAGCTATGAGGTCCATATAACTATATTCTCACTGATCTTTAACTGAGCAGGGATAATTCCCATCTCTTCACTGCAGAATAACATGTCACTGTCTTTGAGCTGGCTTGGACTTGCCTGACAGGGTCTTTGGCTCTGAATCTTCACACTTTCCTCCACATTTTCTAGCTGGAAGTTCTCTCTCCACTCCCTACTTCCTTATCCTAACACAGGGAACCCTTAACCCTCCTCTGTCCCCGCTCCCACATTACCCCACATTACCCCACATGATATGATGTCATCTCAGGCTAACTTTATAGGTCCAAGCTCCATCCACATGTTAAAGGACACGACTGTCGACGGCTCATAAAGTCTTATGTTTATGTAATGATAGTCACCTTTATTACAAAAGTGTCTGACCTCTGTATAAGCAATGCCGCCCCTGCTACCTCTTGTGTCACCCCCTCCACCTCATAGATTGTAAGCTCTTGTGAGCAGGGCCCTCAGCCCCAGTGTGTGAAATGACTTTCTTTGTTATGTATCTGTCTGTACTTGAACCCTATAAATTGTACAGCGCTGCGGAATATGTTGGCGCTATAGAAATAAAATGTATTATTATTATTATTATTATTATTATTATTATTAACCTCCAAAACAATATTTTTATACATGGTTTCAGAGGAAAAATATACAGCAGAAGTGGATTCTTGGACAACTGCTGAACAGTTAGCAGGCTGGCTGCTGCAGTCCAGGTGAGTACATACCTCAGTATACAGGAAATACATGTTATTACATAGAGCTCCCCAGCATATAATATCAAAGGTTACAGTCCTGTGGCCCTCACACAGTATGTATAATGCTCCACAATGGCCCCACATGGTATATAATGCTCCCCAGCTCCCCCACAGTGTAATGCACCACATTGGCCCTGCACAGTGTAATAGTCCACAGTGGCCCTGCACAGTATAATGCTCCACAGTGGCCCCACATGGTATATAATATATAATACTCCCCAGTACCCCCCACAGTATAATTCTCCCCAGTGCCCCCACAGTATAGTGCTTCCAGCAAATGGAAGCCTCAAGCCATTTAAATAGTATGCACCAAATGTCAGTGTCAGTTAATACTAATTATTATACTAATGAAGCAGACAGAGCATCTACTAATGAAATGGCTTGGTGAGGTGCTGCCACTCTGCTATTCTAGAACAAGAAGGACTGGCAGCACATACATACATCATATAAGATCAGGCCTCTCATCACAGAACTGCCAGTACTTCCCCAATGACATGCTTTTCTAGACATTGTGGTTTGTGAATGGAGTAATTTTTTTATATTTTTATTTAATAAAGAGGTGTTGGTGATCTCCCCCGCGGTTGGTCCGTATCCATTCTGGATGGGGATCGGTGGTTTGATCTCTGTGGAGACGATTTATTATTGGATGTGATTGCCGAGATAGAAGATGGAGCGCCTTCTCAGCTCTTTACAACATCTGATTATCCTTTTGGAGATAATGGCAATATCCCTGATCCTCCTCCTGACTTTGCACCACAACTCCCTCCTGGACATCCATCTCTGGATACACTTGATTTACCTCTCGGTGAACCACCAGCGTATCCACCAGCGCCTCCGCCAGTTCCACCACCATTTGAAAGGTAAGAGTTTTTCTTGAAAGGTTGTGGGCATCAGATGATGTTTTATAGGTTCTAAAATAGATGAAGAAATAAGAGCCGCTCTTCACCAGGGCAGAACATCTTATCCAGTGAGTCCCATCTGGTGTGGTAGACCAACAGGAAAGAAATTCATCTTGCTCGGCTGTGCTACTAAAGAAGAGATAATAGAATGAGCACATGGTTATAGAATATCTTTAAGGGTTAGTTCACACACAATTACGCGTGTGCATATTCAATCGCGGCTGCTGCGACGAGATGCCGGTGCAGTGCATGGCATCCCGTCGCGGCTTTCCGTTCCAGATTAGGCCCAAATGAAATGGCATGCTGCCGCAAGGCGGACGTCGTGGCTGAATCAGCCACAGATACTGCCTAAATAAAGGGCAGCTCGTTACTTTTTTTGCCTCTAGCGGAAAAAAGAACACTAGCGGTCTACATAGACCACCATTGTGAGGGGGCGGATTATGACGTAGATTCCGCGCCAAAATTCACCCCTTCTTGCCCCGTGTGATCGGGGCCTAATAGTTTTATTTGAAGAACTTAGCCAGTGGTGTAACTAGAGGGGTCGCTGTGATTATGGATGCCGCTGCGACCAGGCCCACAAACCAGGGGGGCCCACATGTTACCCTTAACTAGATAAACTTCTGAGATTTCCATATAATTACTGGATATAGAAAGTGTTACTCATTTACTGACAAACATGGAAGTAACACTACATATGTAATAAACCATTACCAAGTATTTTTCAAAAACAGTCAATCTGAGTTTTGTCCTGTCCTGCGTTGATTGCATTTTTGGGGTTGGGGGAGCCCTTCTTGGTGTTATCCTGGGCAGGACTGTCGTTTTCAGACAATCTGTATTGCTATTAGCAAGGGCTATACAAAGTACATAGAGGAGGGAACAAACACCAGACTCTTCAGTCTTGATTGACAAAATCTTGTATCATAATGAGCCCATTTTGATCATTGCTATAGGGCTCCCTCTGTTCTATGTACAGCAATGAAAGTCAATTACATATCCCATTGACCTGATCTAAAAGGCATATTATATGATTTCCAATGACAACTTCTGATATGTTACTGATTGAGATAGGAGAAAATCTACCGCTTATCATTAGCCAGATACACACCCACTCTGACTTCAAAGTACAAAGTTTGCTACCAAGTTTTATATTATGACAATATCTGACACCTATAAAATGGCTCAGGTGGTTTCTACAGATACCATACAGAAGCATTGTGTAATGAATATCCAGACCTAATGCTTATAGAATTTTTAATACATATCATACTATTTGGTTATCTTACATTAAGTGTAAATAGCCCTAGACCAGGCAGGATTTATTATATTTGCATAGTAGTACTAATCTTATAGGGCACAAGTAAAAGCAAACTATGTAGAAATGTCAAGGTGCTACTGATACAGCATGAAGTTTACTCTGTCCAGGCATGACATAGATAAAACCATAGGGGATGCCTTACCTGATGTTTATTTTTCTTAGGTCTTGGTTCTTTGCGAAATACATTTAGCTTGTGTCTATCAGGCCAGGGCTATGAAGAGTGACTAAAGCCTAGCTACAGTGTCTGTAGGGAGTAGGAGGTAGTCTAAAGCACATCTCCAGTCTCATTATTGGTTATGGCTGCCGCTTTCTGCCTTCTTCTCTAGCACTGGCTTTTCCTGATTGATCAATGTGTTTAAGGCTGAGGCCCCACGTTGGGGAAACACTGCTTTTTTTTTACCCAAAGCCGAGAATGGCTACAAAAGAAATGGGAATATATAGAGAAAGTACTTATATTCCTCGATTTTGCTCAATCCACCTCTGGCTTTAGCTAAAAAAAAAGCTCAATGCAAAAATGCAAAGTGGGGCCTTAGAATTAAGGGGTTTTTCAGGATTGTTGTAAGATAAAAATTATACTCACCTACCCCTAGCCTCCATTTATGCGTTGGATCCTCTGCACCATCCAGTTTGGGCAGTGCTAAGACTCAATTAACTGCTGCTGCCAATGGGGACAGATGATGTATCAGCAGGGATGGCGCCCATTCAGGTCACCACTGAGGCCAGTGATTGGTTACAGCACTTCTCTAAGCCTCTGCACTTCTGTATTGGCCAGTGCTCTTACCAGGTGTAATAGGGGATGCAATGCCAAACAGGGGACTGGGGTAGGTGAATATCACTGTACTATTTTATTTTACTCCCACCTCAGCCCCTGCTAAGTTACCTGTGATCCTTGAAAAAAACTTTAAGACTAAAGCCCTACGTTGCAAAAACTCAGCAGAAAAAAACCACTGTATTTTACATTACCTGCAAAGTGATTGAGATTCTGGCTAATCCCATCCACACATTGCATAAAAAATTCTGCTGCAGTTGTGTTTGAAAATCACAGCAAGTCAATTATACTTGCAGAATCGCCGGCGTTTTTCCTATAGTTTTAATAAGGTAAGAAAATCCACTAAGAAAAACTCAGCAAAAACAGAATGAAAAACACCACGGAAAAAAACAGGGTTTTTTTTAGCTGCCTTTCCCAATGTGAGGCCTTAACCTCAATGACAGGTTCAGCAGTAAGTTACTGAATGGAGAGATGATTAATATTACAACAAGCACAGAGTGATCATACAGTACAGATTACTAATGTCATAGTAAGAAAAGGAAGTTTATCAGGTGATTTCTGTGAATATATGGAGGTAAACAAGGCATATCAGAATGAAATGGGTGTTTATCAGTTTCCTCGTGTTAGGACACATATACCATTGTCTCGGTGCAGAGGTAGCAATATTGGAATTGGTACAAGGTAGGTTGGGAACCTTTACATATTTTGCAGTCGAGCACAGAAGCTTCATGTTACACCTCTAGTCTCCTCCATTCAATAATTACTGTAAATTCACATTCCAAGTAATCCATCATTAGACAGTCCATCAGTACGTGATCGGTGGGGTCTGACCCTCTGTGCAACATAGCGTAACAGAAAGAGGGGCCATAGTGCTAGATGTCATCCACAGGGCTGTATCTAGTTCTGCATATCACCCGTAGCTCAGCCCCATTCACTGGAATACGGTTAAAAGGATATTCCCATCTCTTTATTCATTCTCCACTTATGCAATGACTGCCTCACTAAGCAGGAGAGAAGTCAAGGGACAAGGTTAAAAAATGCATCCATCAGACGTACATTGACCATAAATGTCTAAGGTTAGAAACCCCCTTTAAGATGTAGTAGCAGACACAAGTACATAGACATGGATAATTCTTTATCGGTCTTTGCAGTTAACAACATAAGCCATTGTATTCAGATGTAACGTATGGTATTTGATACTTCTATGCTTCTTTGGAATAGCCCTATATCCTTCATAACACCCTTATTCTTTCTGTACCATTGAATTAGTAGGTAAGAGGTAGATTTACCATGTTAGAAATACCCATAGATCATTGAAGGTAGAAAAAAAAACTCTCTATAATACCTTAAAAAGGAAGTTAAACCTGAACAAACTGCAGCAGATATATGTCAAAGTATATGCGTCCAGTAAGAAGTGATGTCTGCGTACAGTCTGGCAGCACATGACCACATTGATGTTTGTGTCTTGATAATGAATAGTTTACTGATTGACTCCCATTACATTGCATTTCCTCCCAATAACGTCTGGTTACCTTTGGTTTCAGTGATGGCTTTGCAATCCCACCAGCTCCGCTCATGCAAGCACCTTCTCTGCCACCTGGCTTAGATACTGGCCAAGACAAAACGTATTCCTCAACCATAAGCGAAGGTAATCTTGAATTGTTGCAGTACTAATGGGGCTTGTAATTTACATAAGCCATTAGGTAACTACTAGAGATGAGCGAACAGTGTTCTATCGAACTCATGTTCGATCGGATATTAGGCTGTTCGGCATGTTCGAATCGAATCGAACACCGCGTGGTAAAGTGCGCCATTACTCGATTCCCCTCCCACCTTCCCTGGCACCTTTTTTGCTCCAATAACAGCGCAGGGTAGGTGGGACAGGAACTACGACACCGGTGACGTTGAAAAAAGTAGGCAAAACCCATTGGCTGCCGAAAACATGTGACCTCTAATTTAAAAGAACAGCGCCGCCCAGCTTCGCGTCAGTCTGAGCTTGCAATTCACCGGGGACGGAGGTTTCCATCCAGTTAGCTAGGGGTTAGATTCTGGGTAGGCAGGGACAGGCTAGATAGGAAGGAGAAGACAACCAACAGCTCTTATAAGAGCTAAATTCCAGGGAGAAGCTTGTCAGTGTAACGTGGCACTAACGGGCTCAATCGCCGCAACCCAGCTTTCCCAGGATCCTGAATGGAATACACTGTCAGTGTATTCCCGTATACCCGATATATACCCCGATACCCGTTCCAACGGTGTGCCCCCCCACCTTCACCCCAGAAATACCCTGCAAGTCCCCTAGCAATAGAATTGGGGCTATATACACCCACAATTTTTACTACTGGTATACAGTGCCATTGTCTGACTGGGAATTCAAAGAATATATTGGGAATACAAATACCCTCATTTCTTGCTACTGCCATATAGTGCCAGTTTCTGACTGGTAATTCAAAGAATATATTGTGGTTACGTGCACCCACAATTTTTACTACTGGTATACAGTGCCATTGTCTGACTGGGAATTCAAAGAATATATTGGGAATACAAATACCCTCATTTCTTGCTACTGCCATATAGTGCCAGTTTCTGACTGGTAATTCAAAGAATATATTGTGGTTACGTGCACCCACAATTTTTACTACTGGTATACAGTGCCATTGTCTGACTGGGAATTCAAAGAATATATTGGGAATACAAATACCCTCATTTCTTGCTACTGCCATATAGTGCCAGTGTCTGACTGGGAATTCAAAGAATATATTGGGGTTACGTGCACCCACAATTTTTACTACTGGTATACAGTGCCATTGTCTGACTGGGAATTCAAAGAATATATTGGGGTTATAAATACCCTCATTTCTTGCTACTGCCATATAGTGCCAGTTTCTGACTGGTAATTCAAAGAATATATTGTGGTTACGTGCACCCACAATTTTTACTACTGGTATACAGTGCCATTGTCTGACTGGGAATTCAAAGAATATATTGGGAATACAAATACCCTCATTTCTTGCTACTGCCATATAGTGCCAGTGTCTGACTGGGAATTCAAAGAATATATTGGGGTTACGTGCACCCACAATTTTTACTACTGGTATACAGTGCCATTGTCTGACTGGGAATTCAAAGAATATATTGGGGTTATAAATACCCTCATTTCTTGCTACTGCCATATAGTGCCAGTTTCTGACTGGTAATTCAAAGAATATATTGTGGTTACGTGCACCCACAATTTTTACTACTGGTATACAGTGCCATTGTCTGACTGGGAATTCAAAGAATATATTGGGGTTATAAATACCCTCATTTCTTGCTACTGCCATATAGTGCCAGTTTCTGACTGGGAATTCAAAGAATATATTGGGGTTACGTGCACCCACAATTTTTACTACTGGTATACAGTGCCATTGTCTGACTGGGAATTCAAAGAATATATTGGGGTTATAAATACCCTCATTTCTTGCTACTGCCATATAGTGCCAGTTTCTGACTGGTAATTCAAAGAATATATTGTGGTTATGTGCACCCACAATTTTTACTACTGGTATACAGTGCCATTGTCTGACTGGGAATTCAAAGAATATATTGGGGTTATAAATACCCTCATTTCTTGCTACTGCCATATAGTGCCAGTTTCTGACTGGGAATTCAAAGAATATATTGGGGTTACGTGCACCCACAATTTTTACTACTGGTATACAGTGCCATTGTCTGACTGGGAATTCAAAGAATATATTGGGGTGATAAATACCCTCATTTCTTGCTACTGCCATATAGTGCCAGTTTCTGACTGGGAATTCAAAGAATATATTGGGGTTACGTGCACCCACAATTTTTACTACTGGTATACAGTGCCATTGTCTGACTGGGAATTCAAAGAATATATTGGGGTTATAAATACCCTCATTTCTTGCTACTGCCATATAGTGCCAGTTTCTGACTGGGAATTCAAAGAATATATTGTGGTTACGTGCACCCACAATTTTTACTACTGGTATACAGTGCCAATTTCTAACTAGGAATTCAAAATGCGCAAGGCTCCCGGAAAGGGACGTGGACGAGGCCGTGGGCGAGGTCGGGGGAATGGTTCTGGGGAGCAAGGTAGCAGTGAAGCCACAGGGCGTCCCGTGCCTACTCCTGTGGGGCAGCAAGCATTGCGCCACTCCAAAGTGCCAGGGTTGCTTGCCACATTAACTAAACTGCAGGGTACAAACCTTAGTAGGCCCGAGAACCAGGAACAGGTCTTGCAATGGCTGTCAGAGAACGCTTACAGCACATTGTCCAGCAGCCAGTCAGACTCTGCCTCCTCTCCTCCTATTACCCAACAGTCTTGTCTTCCTTCCTCCCAAAATTCCGAAGCTTTACAGAACAATAACCCAAACTGTCCCTGCTCCCCAGAGCTGTTCTCCGCTCCTTTCATTGTCCCTCAACCTGCCTCTCCACGTCACGATTCCACGAACCTAACAGAGGAGCATCTGTGTCCAGATGCTCAAACACTAGAGTCTCCTCCATCTCCGTTCGATTTGGTGGTGGATGACCAGCAACCCACCCACATCGACGATGATGTGACGCAGTTGCCGTCAGGGCATCCAGTTGACCGGCGCATTGTGCGGGAGGAGGAGATGAGACAGGAGTTGGAAGAGGAAGTGGTGGATGATGAGGACACTGACCCGACCTGGACAGGGGGGATGTCAAGCGGGGAAAGTAGTGTGGATGTTGAGGCAGGTGCAGCACCAAAAAGGGTAGCTAGAGGCAGAGGTCAGCAGCTTAGGCGAAGCCAGGCCACACCCGGAATCTCCCAAGATGTTCCAGTTCGTACCCAGCCCCGAAAAACTCCCACCTCGAGGGCACGTTTCTCGAAGGTGTGGAGTTTTTTCAAGGAATGCGCCGAGGACAGATATAGTGTTGTCTGCACAATTTGCCTCTCGAAATTGATTAGGGGCTCTGAGAAGAGCAACCTGTCCACCACTTCAATGCGCCGTCATTTGGAATCCAAGCACTGGAATCAGTGGCAGGCAGCAACGGCAGGACAAAGGCCGCCTGCCGTTCACGCCACTGCCACTGCCTCTGCCACTGCCTCTGCCTCTGCCACTGCCACTGCTGACTGTGCTGGCGATGCACTCCAGAGGACGAGCCAGGACACCACTTCATCTGCCTCCGCCACTTTGTTGACTTCTACCTCATCCTCCCCTGGTCCTGTCTTATCTCCTTCTCCTGCACCATCAAAGGCACCATCAGGCGTTTCTTTACAACAACCCACCATCTCTCAGACATTGGAGCGGCGGCAGAAATACACTGCTAACCACCCACACGCGCAAGCCTTGAACGCCAACATCGCTAAACTGCTGGCCCAGGAGATGTTGGCGTTCCGGCTTGTTGAAACTCCCGCCTTCCTGGACCTGATGGCAACTGCGGCACCTCGCTATGCCGTCCCTAGCCGTCACTACTTCTCCCGGTGTGCCGTCCCCGCCTTGCACCAGCACGTGTCACTCAACATCAGGCGGGCCCTTAGTTCCGCGCTTTGCACAAAGGTCCACTTGACCACCGACGCGTGGACAAGTGCATGCGGACAGGGACGCTACATTTCACTGACGGCACACTGGGTGAATGTAGTTGAGGCTGGGACTGCTTCCCAAACTGGCCCGGTGTACCTCGTCTCCCCGCCTAACATTCCTGGCAGGGACACGAGAAGAACACCCCCCTCCTCCTCCTCCTCTACCGCCTCCTCCTCCGCCACCGCCTCCTCCTCCGCCACCGCCTCCTCCTCCGCTGTTAGATTGACCCCAGCTACGAGTTGGAAACGTTGCAGCACTGGCGTTGGTAGACGTCAGCAGGCTGTGCTGAAGCTGATCAGCTTGGGGGACAGACAGCACACTGCCTCCGAGGTGAGGGATGCCCTCCTCGATGAGACGGCAATATGGTTTGAGCCGCTGCACCTGGGCCCAGGCATGGTCGTTTGTGATAACGGCCGGAACCTGGTAGCAGCTCTGGAGCTTGCCGGACTCCAACATGTTCCATGCCTGGCCCACGTCTTCAACCTAGTGGTGCAACGTTTCCTAAAGAGCTACCCCAATGTTCCAGAGCTACTGGTGAAAGTGCGGCGCATGTGCGCCCACTTTCGCAAGTCGACAGTAGCCGCTGCTAGCTTAAAATCTCTCCAGCAACGCCTGCATGTGCCACAACACCGGCTTTTGTGCGACGTCCCCACACGCTGGAACTCAACGTTTCAGATGTTGAATAGAGTGGTTGAGCAGCAGAGACCTTTGATGGAATACCAGCTACAAAACCCTAGGGTGCCACAAAGTCAGCTGCCTCAGTTTCACATCCATGAGTGGCCATGGATGAGAGACCTTTGTGACATCCTACGGGTCTTTGAGGAGTCCACAAGGAGGGTGAGCTCTGAGGATGCGATGGTGAGCCTTACAATCCCGCTCTTGTGTGTTCTGAGAGAATCCCTGATTGACATCAGGGATAACTCAGATCACACAGAGGAGTTAGGGATAGCATCCGATCCGTCACAGCTGGAGAGTAGGTCCACACATCTGTCCGCTTCACTGCGTTTAATGGAGGAGGAGGAGGAGGAGGAAGAAGAGTTGTCCGATGATGTGATGGTGATACAGGAGGCTTCCGGGCAACTTCGAATCGTCCCATTGTTGCAGCGCGGATGGGTAGACATGGAGGATGAGGAGGAAATGGAGATTGAACTTTCCGGTGGGGCCAGAGGAGTCATGCCAACTAACACTGTGGCAGACATGGCTGAGTTCATGTTGGGGTGCTTTACAACCGACAAGCGTATTGTCAAAATCATGGAGGACAACCAGTACTGGATCTTTGCTATCCTTGACCCCCGGTATAAAAACAACATCTCGTCTTTTATTCCGGTAGAGGGGAGGGCCAATCGCATCAATGCTTGCCACAGGCAATTGGTGCAGAATATGATGGAGATGTTTCCAGCATGTGACGTTGGCGGCAGGGAGGGCAGTTCCTCCAGTAGGCAACCAAGTTCTCACCGGTCCACACAAACGAGGGGCACACTGTCTAAGGTCTGGGACACCTTGATGGCACCCCCTCGCCAAAGTGCCGCCACGGAGGGTCCTAGTGTCACCAGGCGTGAGAAGTATAGGCGCATGTTGCGGGAATACCTTTCCGACCACAGCCCTGTCCTCTCCGACCCCTCTGCGCCCTACACGTATTGGGTGTCGAAGTTGGACCTGTGGCTTGAACTTGCCCTATATGCCTTGGAGGTGCTGTCCTGTCCTGCCGCCAGCGTCCTATCTGAGAGGGTGTTCAGTGCAGCCGGTGGCATCATCACTGACAAGCGCACCCGTCTGTCAGCTGAGAGTGCCGACCGGCTCACTTTGATAAAAATGAACCACCACTGGGTAGAGCCGTCATTTTTGTGCCCACCTGTGTAAAGCACCCCAACATGAAACTCCATGTCTGTACTCAACCTCTCCAATTCCTCCACATCCTCATACTCATCCACCATAAGCGTTGCACAATTCTGCTAATACTAGGCTCCCTCCACCCTGATTTCCACCAACTCTGCTGGTTAGAGGCTCCCTCCACCATGAATTTGCCCAAACTGGGCTGTTTAGAGGCTCCCTCCACCATGAATTGGTCCAAACTGGGGTTTTTAGAGGCTCCCTCCACCATGAATTGGTCCAAACTGGGCTGTTTTGCGGCTCCCTCCACCATTAATTGGTCCAAACTGGGCTGGTTAGAGGCTCCCTCCACCATGAATTGGTCCAAACTGGGTTTTTTAGAGGCTCCCTCCACCATGAATTTGCCCAAACTGGGCTGTTTAGAGGCTCCCTCCACCATGAATTGGTCCAAACTGGGCTGGTTAGAGGCTCCCTCCACCATGAATTTCCCAAAACTTGGCTGTTTAGAGGCTCCCTCCACCATTAATTGGTCCAAACTGGGCTGGTTAGAGGCTCCCTCCACCATGAATTGGTCCAAACTTGGCTGTTTAGAGGCTCCCTCCACCATTAATTGGTCCAAACTGGGCTGGTTAGAGGCTCCCTCCACCATGAATTTGCCCAAACTGGGCTGTTTAGAGGCTCCCTCCACCATGAATTGGTCCAAACTGGGGTTTTTAGAGGCTCCCTCCACCATGAATTGGTCCAAACTTGGCTGTTTAGAGGCTCCCTCCACCATTAATTGGTCCAAACTGGGCTGGTTAGAGGCTCCCTCCACCATGAATTTGCCCACACTGGGCTGGTTAGAGGCTCCCTCCACCATGAATTTCCCAAAACTTGGCTGTTTAGAGGCTCCCTCCACCATTAATTGGTCCAAACTGGGCTGGTTAGAGGCTCCCTCCACCATGAATTGGTCCAAACTTGGCTGTTTAGAGGCTCCCTCCACCATTAATTGGTCCAAACTGGGCTGGTTAGAGGCTCCCTCCACCATGAATTGGTCCAAACTTGGCTGTTTAGAGGCTCCCTCCACCATTAATTGGTCCAAACTGGGCTGGTTAGAGGCTCCCTCCACCATGAATTTGCCCAAACTGGGCTGTTTAGAGGCTCCCTCCACCATGAATTGGTCCAAACTGGGTTTTTTAGAGGCTCCCTCCACCATGAATTTGCCCACACTGGGCTGGTTAGAGGCTCCCTCCACCATGAATTGGTCCAAACTGGGGTTTTTAGAGGCTCCCTCCACCATGAATTGGTCCAAACTTGGCTGTTTAGAGGCTCCCTCCACCATTAATTGGTCCAAACTGGGCTGGTTAGAGGCTCCCTCCACCATGAATTGGTCCAAACTGGGTTTTTTAGAGGCTCCCTCCACCATGAATTTGCCCAAACTGGGCTGTTTAGAGGCTCCCTCCACCATGAATTGGTCCAAACTGGGTTTTTTAGAGGCTCCCTCCACCATGAATTTGCCCACACTGGGCTGGTTAGAGGCTCCCTCCACCATGAATTGGTCCAAACTGGGGTTTTTAGAGGCTCCCTCCACCATGAATTGGTCCAAACTTGGCTGTTTAGAGGCTCCCTCCACCATTAATTGGTCCAAACTGGGCTGGTTAGAGGCTCCCTCCACCATGAATTGGTCCAAACTGGGTTTTTTAGAGGCTCCCTCCACCATGAATTTGCCCAAACTGGGCTGTTTAGAGGCTCCCTCCACCATGAATTGGTCCAAACTGGGCTGGTTAGAGGCTCCCTCCACCATGAATTTCCCAACACTTGGCTGTTTAGAGGCTCCCTCCACCATTAATTGGTCCAAACTGGGCTGGTTAGAGGCTCCCTCCACCATGAATTGGTCCAAACTTGGCTGTTTAGAGGCTCCCTCCACCATTAATTGGTCCAAACTGGGCTGGTTAGAGGCTCCCTCCACCATGAATTTGCCCAAACTGGGCTGTTTAGAGGCTCCCTCCACCATGAATTGGTCCAAACTGGGGTTTTTAGAGGCTCCCTCCACCATGAATTGGTCCAAACTTGGCTGTTTAGAGGCTCCCTCCACCATTAATTGGTCCAAACTGGGCTGGTTAGAGGCTCCCTCCACAATGAATTTGCCCACACTGGGCTGGTTAGAGGCTCCCTCCACCATGAATTTCCCAAAACTTGGCTGTTTAGAGGCTCCCTCCACCATTAATTGGTCCAAACTGGGCTGGTTAGAGGCTCCCTCCACCATGAATTGGTCCAAACTTGGCTGTTTAGAGGCTCCCTCCACCATTAATTGGTCCAAACTGGGCTGGTTAGAGGCTCCCTCCACCATGAATTTGCCCAAACTGGGCTGTTTAGAGGCTCCCTCCACCATGAATTGGTCCAAACTGGGTTTTTTAGAGGCTCCCTCCACCATGAATTTGCCCACACTGGGCTGGTTAGAGGCTCCCTCCACCATGAATTGGTCCAAACTGGGTTTTTTAGAGGCTCCCTCCACCATGAATTTGCCCACACTGGGCTGGTTAGAGGCTCCCTCCACCATGAATTTCCCAAAACTTGGCTGTTTAGAGGCTCCCTCCACCATTAATTGGTCCAAACTGGGCTGGTTAGAGGCTCCCTCCACCATGAATTGGTCCAAACTTGGCTGTTTAGAGGCTCCCTCCACCATTAATTGGTCCAAACTGGGCTGGTTAGAGGCTCCCTCCACCATGAATTTGCCCAAACTGGGCTGTTTAGAGGCTCCCTCCACCATGAATTGGTCCAAACTGGGTTTTTTAGAGGCTCCCTCCACCATGAATTGGTCCAAACTGGGCTGTTTAGAGGCTCCCTCCACCATGAATTTGCCCAAACTGGGCTGGTTAGAGGCTCCCTCCACCATGAATTGGTCCAAACTGGGCTGGTTAGAGGCTCCCTCCACCATGAATTTGCCCAAACTGGGCTGTTTAGAGGCTCCCTCCACCATGAATTGGTCCAAACTGGGTTTTTTAGAGGCTCCCTCCACCATGAATTGGTCCAAACTGGGCTGTTTAGAGGCTCCCTCCACCATGAATTTGCCCAAACTGGGCTGGTTAGAGGCTCCCTCCACCATTAATTGGTCCAAACTGGGCTGGTTAGAGGCTCCCTCCACCATGAATTTGCCCAAACTGGGCTGTTTAGAGGCTCCCTCCACCATGAATTTGCCCAAACTGGGCTGTTTAGAGGCTCCCTCCACCATGAATTGGTCCAAACTTGGCTGTTTAGAGGCTCCCTCCACCATTAATTGGTCCAAACTGGGCTGGTTAGAGGCTCCCTCCACCATGAATTGGTCCAAACTGGGTTTTTTAGAGGCTCCCTCCACCATGAATTTGCCCACACTGGGCTGGTTAGAGGCTCCCTCCACCATGAATCGGTCCAAACTGGGGTGTTTAGAGGCTCCCTCCACCATGAATTTGCCCAAACTCTGCTGGTTAGAGGCTCAATCCACCCTGATTTTCAAAACAAATGTTGGTGCCAACCTCAACTTACTACAAGGGCCAAATTCACTGCTGGTGACAAGCTCTCCTCACTGCAAGTGCCAAATACACATGTTTCAAGGTGTTTTCCTACTGTCAGAGAGGTGGTATTGAGTGTGTAAAGTGTGTAGTTGTTAGGCAGTGATGTTGGGGTAATAGAGGGTCTTTGGTGTGTTAGATGCCCCCAGACATGCTTCCCCTGCTGTCCCAGTGTCATTCCAGAGGTGTTGGCATCATTTCCTGGGGTGTCATAGTGGACTTGGTGACCCTCCAGACACGGATTTGGGTTTCCCCCTTAACGAGTATCTGTTCCCCATAGACTATAATGGGGTTCGAAACCCGTTCGAACACACGAACATT
This sequence comes from Leptodactylus fuscus, assembly GCF_031893055.1. NCBI lineage: Eukaryota > Metazoa > Chordata > Amphibia > Anura > Leptodactylidae > Leptodactylus > Leptodactylus fuscus. The sequence goes on from NC_134270.1 coordinate 133,269,053, forward strand.
GAGCGGCTGTTCGAATCGAATTTCGAACCTCGAACATTTTAGTGTTCGCTCATCTCTAGTAACTACATCATGGCACCAGATCAACTCAACTCCATTCCACTTGGTTTGTGTACTATGTAGCTTGTTTTCCACTGCAGAAAGTACCTGCTTCATCTAGCTGGGTGTCATCTATAGTGAAGACAGGTAAATTAAGCAGTGTGTGGACATAGGACCTTTTAGGGCCCCTATGGCTCACTTGGTACTTAGTCTAATGTACTAAAACAGGTTGAAATCCAATAAGCCCAATGTTTCTTTTCCTTAACTTTTGCCATCAGGGAGAGCCAGGACACCACCATATACTGTATATCAGATGGTTGGCCCATCCTATTGAAATTGACATTTACCTAATGTATTCGGCCACCGCCCATTCACACGGATTAAATGCGCAAGTATTTTGGCAAAATACACATGTAAAAAAACACGTCAAAATACACATCAAAATACACGTCAAAATACACGTGTAAAATGTCATTGTACTTTTTACACGTGTATTTTGCCAAAATACACGCGCGTTTACTCCGTGTGAACGGGACTCTCTTCATACCTGTGTTTTCTTGTTCCCCTCAGTTTGACCGAGCATGCTTGTGTTTTTATTGTGGAAAATTCAACTTGCCCAATTTTATTGATAGAATAATGGAATACATCACATGGTTTGATGAGTTGACCGAAACCAAGTCTTATGTATCCTGGAAGCTGGAAAGCATTAGAATATATTAGGCTAAAGTAATTTTTCTACTAAATTTTGTTGTAGGTCTGAGTAGTCCAAACAGGATGGAAAACTATGTGGATCAGCTCTTCAACCCCATGTTTACTCCAACAGTAAGTAAAATATCCCCTCATTTTACACTTTGCTTTATTATTCATAGCTCATATCTGACATTGCCACTTATTCCTTGCAGGATTTGGAAAGACCTGATAATCTCAACAGACGCATGAAGGGTGGTGGAGGCATTGGGCCAACAAGACAGAATGGGTTTGGCTCCCCCAGTAAGTGTAGGCTATACTCTGTAGGCACGCTGAACTGAAGCGCTAGGCATACAGGCATTGTTTTTCTTTGACAAATAAAGCCCTGTAGCAAACAAAGGATTGGAAATGTAAAATCTATAACTGTCTAGTTCATGTGTTTTTACAATGGGAGAAGCAGATGGACAGTCAGGGTGCCACAGTAAATCCAAAGTCAATTGCATCCCCCAATAAATATCTCCTGTTTAAGGTCATCCATACACTGTCAGATGGATGGAAAACTGTCTGTTCTTTTGGTCAACCGTTATCTTTCCCAATCGCTTTAGAGAGAGGGTGAGAAAGTTGCTGTCTGACACTTCTGGCTTCTGATCCTATCAGCTTTATGCTGTCTTTCATTAAGAATCTGGACATTTGCAATGTTTAAATCCAAAATAAATGCACCTTCTGCTTCCATGTAAACTATAGGGAAGCCACCAGGGTTTCCGTAGGTATAATTGACATGCTGTGGTTTCCAAAACCGCAACGATCTTGAAATTCGCAGCATTTCCACTGCCCATATATTTCTGCAATGTGTGGATGGACTGTAAAACGCCACCATTTCCGCCCTGGCCTTTAAATTCGCAATAGTCAATCATATCTTCCCACAAAATGGAAATACATTGGGAGCAATATGGAAGAAACAAAGTTGCTATAAGTGATCTTCATTAACTAAAAAGTAGTCTGTACATAATCACAGAAATAATGTGACTTGGATCTGAAATATTACGCATGTCTGTAGCTACATACAATTTTATGAAAAATTGTTAAATTTTGTAATTTTGAAAAAAAAATCTATTTTTGTCCAGAAACAGTGTCATTCTTGTTCATGGACTGGATCCAGTGCTACAGCCTAGTCTAATTCACTTAAATGAATCTGAAATGCTATTTTGGGACTTTTTTCTAATCCTGGACACCTTTAAGTAAATCATTCTAATATGAACTTTTGTAAATAACATGTAGAGGCCGTACATTCTCTACCTACTTCTAGGAAAGGAATATATAAATATGTTGTCCTAGATGGAAATAGGAACTCTTGTTCTATCCTTTGTCCATTAAGGAGGAATTATTTGCATATTCCCTAGTAGAACATTTAAGGTCTGAAAGATGGCTTACAAAGGCAAGTCTCCCTAAAGAGACATAGTACCCATTCTGACACACCATGTATTCCACCATGCCACCACCATGCATTTGTATCCATCCATTGTATCCATTTGAATGGAGAGGCGATCACACATGCGTACTCCTACCTCATTCAGTTGTATAGGTGTGTCGGGGATAGTCAAGCACTGTAGTTGGCTGCTCTTCGGCAGTCAAATAATGCCTGAAGCAGAAGGACCATTTCTTGGAAATGGGGAAATTTGGGACCTCATTCTAGTGATCCATGGATCAAACATTTAGGCAGTGAGTGACATCCATGGTACAACTCCTGTAAGGCAATATTACATTATGTCACAAAGAATAAAAATATGTACAGAAATAAGCATCCATGCAGATGTATAAAAACTGACCTGTCTATTACCTTATAGAAAATACTCATGATTAATACCTTGTAATTGTGCTTAGTGTATACAGGAATGGGTTCAATGCCTTCATATGGCATGCCAATGATGAATGGAATGATGCCTTCGATGGGAAACATGCCAATGATGCCCAGTATGCCAGGTAAGCATATTATACTGGAGATTCTGTATAGAAGAGGAAATCTGAAGTGTCACACTTGCCACAACACTAGTATGTATTTTGTTACTATTCACATGTTGGTGTTTTTTGGGCTCAGACATGTTTTTTTGTATTTTATCATTATGCAGATTTTTAAGAAGCCAAAGATATTAATATGTATTGAAAATCTTAATAACCAATAAGTCAATAATCCAAGTGTATACAACTGTATATGCAAAGTATATAGCTGTAACTCAGATAGCAATTGAACATCAGGTGGAATAAACATATAATACCGTACAGCTTCCATATAGCCGCCAAATACAATGCTACATAGTTTGTAGAGAGACTGCTCTATTGTGGACGGGTTATCAGATGGGGACACTACATGTATGAGAAGATAACCTGTGACAATAAGGAAATTATGGCTGGTTTCTTACAAGTTCCAGACCATAGAAAGTTCTTATATTCATGGTCATATCCATTGGCAACTGAACAAGACAACAGACTGTCACCACCTAAGATGGTTAGAGAAAATCTGTAGAACTCTGAAAAACTTTTAATTATTTTATTTGTAAAAATTATTAACTTTTATTGTCTACAAATATAAATATAGTTATGTTCATGGGAAAACCACAATTCAGCTGAAATACAGCAGCCCTAAGACTGGTCATCTGGCATGTCTTTTCATTAGGAAGGGCTTACCACTTGTTCGACCTAGAACTATTGGATTGGTGCAACCAATCCATGAACCAAGATATCCATAATGCAAAAATAATCTTTATTTCTAATAGCCATGATGCCTCAAATGATGCCCCAGGCAGTAATGCCGCAAATGATGCCTCAAGCAGTAATGCCCCAGCCAATGATGCCAGCCGTGGACCCTACACAAGTGGCTGCACAACAACAAGCCTTTATTCAGCAACAGGCCCTGCTTTTGGTGAGTACACTTGTCTGGGTGTTAAATCTACAGTACTCTGGTCTCCTGGATTTTATACTTTATGTGTCTATGGTTAGATATTCTGCTTCATGGCCCTTATTTTTTTTTAGGCCCAACAGATGACACTCCAGGCAACAATGCTGTCTCAACAGCAACAACATGATCCACTTCGTCCAAACAGAGAACGTTCTCCCCCTTCTAGACCAGCTCCTAAGCCAGCACCAAATCCATTCAGCATCCCTGCCCCTGCCCCAGCGCCAGCCCCACCACTAGCCCCAGCTCCAAAATCAACCCCCCCTCCAAAAAAGCCTCCAAAATTGAGTCCACCTCCTCAACTACCCAAGCCAGTGCCTCAGGAGCCACAAACACCAGAAGAGGTAATACTTAAAGATACTTTACAGTAGCTGCCTGGTATGCTACATCTTAAGGCTGCAATACCTTTTACAGGAAAGTCACCAATATCTTATATGTATGAGGACCTCCCAAATCTCTCCTGATGGTGATGTTGGGAAGGGAGTGATTGGGTTTACTGAAATTAAACATGCCCTGCTCCTGGCAGCAGCTATTCCTCCCAAATCCCCAACACACACGCATGCTCTGCCCACAGAATATACACGTGTGCCAGGCATATGGGAGGAAAATTAATTCAGAAGGGGATATAAAGGTAATGAGAAAGGTACGTTATTATATTAGGATTTGTCGTCTAGGTGTATTGGGATGAAGAGGATGAATCTGAGTATAGTTTCCAAAGGAAAACATTCCAGCAGAAGAGGGAATTCTTCCAAAGAATGGGTAAGTACAGGTCAGAGAGAGAACACATACATTTACAATGTTTAAAGGGGTTGTCCTACTTCAGACAAAGATTGAAAGACAAATTTTATTGTTTGTATAATGAGAAGTTATAGAATTTTCCAATATATTTTCTGTATCAATCCCTCAGTTTTCTAGATCTCTGCTTACTGCTCATTTTTTGTTTAAAAATCAGTGCTCGGTCATGTGGTGGACACTCCGTGGTCATGTGATATACAGTCCATGGTCATGTGGTGGACACTCCATGGTCATGTGATATACAGTCCATGGTCATGTGGTGGACACTCCATGGTCATGTGATATACAGTCCATGGTCATGTGATATACAGTCCATGGTCATGTGATATATATTCCATGGTCATGTGATATACACTCCATGGTCATGTGATATACACTCCATGGTCATGTGATATACACTCCATGGTCATGTGATATACACTCCATGGTCATGTGATATACACTCCATGGTCATGTGATATACACTCCATGGTCATGTGATATACACTCCATGGTCATGTGATATATATTCCATGGTCATGTGATATACACTCCATGGTCATGTGTTGGACACTCCATGGTCATGTGATGGACACACAGGTGCACGGCTTGTTACCAGGCAGATGTCTGATTGCTGTACTGTGACTATAACAAGCTGTGCACCCGTGTGTCCATCACATGACCATGGACTGATTTTTATCCACAAGAAGTAAACAGAATGAAGGACAGCAAGCAGAGATCTTAAAAACCACGAGGAATTGATAAAGAAAGTACAAAGTCCAGTGTGACCACCGCCTACTTTTGACGTCAACATTAAATAACCAATGGCAGAAGTCACGTGTCATCAGCCGTCTCGGTGCACTCATCATTTTGAAGGCACGATGGATCAACACAAGTATGCATCTATCCTTGCGGACCATGTTCACCCCTACATGCGAAATGTTTTTCCTCAGGATGATGGCATCTACCAGCAGGACAATGCGACATGTCATAAAGCTCACATGTATGTGCGTGGTTCGAGGAGCACCAGGATGAGTTTACCGTACTCCCTTGGCCAGAAAATTCCCTGGACTTGAACCCAGTCGAGAATCAGTGGGACCACCTTGATCGGGTTGTTCGCACCATGGATGCTCAACCACGTAACCTAGCGCAGCTGGCCACAACACTGGAGTCAGCATCGCGCAACATCCCAGTGAACATCATCACAACATCCCCTCTCTTCCTGCACGTCTCGCCGCGGTCTGCTCTGCGAAAGGTGGTGATTCTGGATTTTAACAGGTGGTCACATTTATGTGACTGGACTGTGTATTTAAGAAAATGTATATCACTTTTCATTATACAAACAATAACATTTGTCTCTCAATATTTGTCTGAAACTGAATAATCCCTTTAATTTTGACCATTAACATTTTTCTTTTTTGTTCCTACATGTTGACTAATTTAGGAAGTAAAGGGAGTATGCAATTGGTGAAGCATCCCTCGAAGATCCTACTGCCAAATCAAAAAATAGAGACCGAGAGTGACAGTGAAGAACCGCCAGAATCACCTGAACCTGAACCTGAACCTCAGCCTCAGCCAGGTGACTATTCACAGCTCTCACAAATAAAAAATTTCAACATAAGACTAGATTTTTCTAACTAAACGCAAGCAAAACGCATATGTACACACAGTAGTGGAGAAAATATTCCTTGAGATATCCTTCATGTGTTGCTGTGGGCTAGAGGAGCATACTATTCTCTTTGTTTTCTGGAGCTGTTCCTGATAGTAGACCTTGCTGATCTGAGGTAAAACTGAGGCCCATGTTGTGGAAGTGCAACTTTTTTGTTGTAGATTTTGCTGTGATTTTTTTGAGCCAAAGCCAGGAGTGGTTTGAGCAGAAGGTAGACATATAAGTGCTTCCAATATATTTCCACAATATGGGGCCTTGGCCTAAGATTGTCCAGGATAAAAATAAAAAATAAAAAAAATCAGACCAGGTAGATGTTGTTCGGATGTTTTCCTCTGACGTAAGTTCCTGATGCGCGTGAACCCAATTATAGGTTAATGAAATAATTTTGTATTTTATGATTTAAAAAGTGCTACCCCGAAAAGCACCTCCCGTGGCGCCACGTCCTGCAAACAAACCTACAGAGGCTCCTGAGAAAACGCCAAAGAAAGGAGGTGCTAAGGTAAAGCCGGCGCCTAGACCCGAACCCAGTCAAGAAATAAGAGAAATAATCAAGATGTATCAAAGCCGTCCTCAACCAGAAGCTAAACCATTCGAACCAGTCAGGTGAGAACTCTAAAGGTTCACTTAAAGGAGACAAATGTAATCTATTACAATCCAATGTAATGTGCCTGAGTCTGAGAGCACAAACTAGCAGATAAGTGCAATGGAGATGCAGAGCATGAGGGAAAATATTCCAATTCTGTCAATGATCAAATCTTCATTTTTCAGGAGACCGGTACAGACCTTCATAAAGAAGAAGGATCCAAAAGAGGAAGCTCTAGAAAGACTGAGGATGTCAGGGCCCTCTAAACCCACAGTAAGATACCATAGTGTGTGGCTTTGTATGTATACCTCTAAGGCTATGTTCACATTTCCATGGCAGAAATCCAAGGCTAACCCCATGAACTCTATAGCAATTTTGATGCAGACATCTTTAACATTGAATGGGGCTAATCTTTGGAATTTCCACTCGCAGTTAGAACCAGGTCATATTGTTACTGCAGTTGTACCAAAAATCCGGCTGCAAAATTTTTGTTGCATGTGAATTGTGCTGCAGAATCCCAATTTGCACAGATCCTTAAAGAGAGTCTGTCACTAAGCCCCACTGATAGATAGGTCAAGGTCAACTGAATCAAGCAAAGTTTTCCTCTTGTGATTGTGGTCCTCCATCGATACTGCTAGTGCTTCCAATAAGAAAATGAGCTCTTTGGAGAAATAAGGGAGGTGCCACTTAGTTCTGGAGCAATTGCAACGCCCTCATTTCTACAAATGGCAATATCTTGAAGGCACCGGAGTGCTCTTACTAGGACACATTTCCCATAAAGAAAAATATAAGTAGCCTGCCTAAATAAATAATACTACCAGAGTCACCAGTTGAGAACACTACTCTTAAAAGCCATATGACTAAATAATCAAATTCTGACTACGACTACTACAAGAAAGGAGAAGTTTAGGTGATAAATGTCCAATCTTAGGGGTTCTTGACTCCTGAGATCTCCAATGATCAAGAGAATACTCACTACTGCGCCATTTAAAGTCTACCAGGCTATGTTGAGACACAGACTTTGCTGTGTTTATTCTTGAGCCAAAGCGAAGTGCTTGCTTTATATTTCTCATTCCTGTTAAAGCCACTCTTGACTTTGGCTCAAAAATAGAACACATGCACACTTTCATTTATCCATATGTATTCAGCCATTCCAAAGATATACGCCCTTATAGTGTTGATGAAAACTAGGGTCTACTAGCTAAGTGGGCGGTAACACTGTGGCTTCTCTGGGGGTGATGTCTGTATTCTGTATCTCATGCAGTGTTACTGGCCACTTGGCTAGTAGATCCGATTTTGTACCAGTACAAAAAGGGCTTATATCTTTGGAATGTCTGAACAGATTTGGATAAGCAAAACCTCCAAATGCTCAGTGTGACGGCGCTGATCTGAGGATGTAAGTCATTGGGCTTTTCAGAGATAGTGACAGGTTTAACTGCTACCATAATAAATATTGTACTTAAATTTGGCGTTACTATGCTAGTACGTCCAGTGCATGGAAAAGAGGGAAACAACACAACATTTAGATCAAATTTTTTAAAATCTGTTTATCACTATTCCTATTATTTTTTTGCCCCCAGGACTCTACGGATAAGCCTGCACCTGCACCTGCTGATCCTCCTGCCCCACCTGCTCCACCTCCACCTGCTGAGAAAATAAGTCAGACGACTGATTCTATACGAGAAAAGCAAAAGCCACTTTTAGGACTGTTTCAGTCGGGTGCAGTTGCTCCTTCGCCAATAGCACAGGCTCCCAAGGGCCCAGGTACCGAATATATGTAGTCTGTTGAGCAGTTTTTCTTTTCTTATATAATTCCTTTATTGATCATCCAGATATTCTCTTCTTCTTACACCCGCTGTGCTCATTTTGCTCTTAGGAAGATCTCTAGACGGTGACCACACCACAAAGTCTACAATCAGCAAGCACACCGCTAGCGTCTTCTTCTCGTACAGTGATGTCAAGTGGAGACTGTATGTGCGAAAGGAGGTAACATCCGGACATTGTAGAACATATCTATCACGGGGGCTGCACCTAGGTGTAATGCATAGTAGTTGCAAATACTCCCAGTAATGTATGCAAAGGGGCATGTCCAACCACACATGCCGGGTTTGAGTAACATTATGGATGGTATTTGGTCATTTCTGGGTGTGAAAGAGGTATTCCTGTGTGGGTTGTGGGTGGGGTTAAAATTTACCAGAATTTTGTTGCAGTTACCAGGGGGTGCACCAGGCCTGACAAACTTAAAGTTTGCTATGGGGCCCATATGACTTCAGTAACACTACTGTGACTGCACCACATACGGTGGGTTTACTGTACACAGTACTTTTTAGTACAAAAACACTTACCATTTTATATGCATTTTTGTGCAAGAAATCACAGTGTGACCCCAGCTTAACATCATCAAATTATTTTATTGTGTAATAAATACATATATTTCTTTTTATAGATCTTCTATCCCAAAGAAAAATTCACTCACCCATATTACCTGAACCTTCTGTGTGAGCAGGTAAAGAAAAGGCAAAATCATCAGTTTTATACCCTACAGAGGTTGCTCCATTAGGACATCACTTTCCCAATGACTTTTCTCTAATAGGATTTCCTATATTAGTAGTGGTATTAGGTCAATAGAGAATAGGTGACTGTACAGTAAAATTTCCCTGTCTTTTGTCACCGTAGATTATAAGGGACACTTATTCAGACACTGGTTTTAAACTAACTCGAGAAGAAAGAAGGAAGATGAAAGATTTCTTAAGTAAGTATGGGGCCAACATCTCCTTAAATCACCAAGAAGCCATAGTGCAGCTATGTGCACAAACCATACATTTCTGACCATATACCATATATTCAGAGCCAAAAATGGGATAAGATCCTATAATTTTTGCAAAAGGATTCCACGTAATGGGATCTAGACATGTTTTTGGCTTTAAATATGACTTTAAGTTTTATTAAACTTGGAGATCATACATATTAGACTTAGATAACCCACCGATTTCAGCAGGACCAAGTGGTCAACCATCTAATTCAGAATAAGATGGGGGAAAAGGGTCAGGCATGTTGAATTTTAGCATGTCCAATCCTTTTTTCTTAAAGGGAATTGATCAAGTCCAAAAGCCTCCAAAATCAATAATAGTGCCGTATCATGGCCTTTAATAAAACCATACCTTTATTGCCACAAACTATGAAGCAACTCAATATAATCATCATTTTATGGATTTATGGACCAGATATCAATACAGACAACCATAATGCAGACAGAAGGTGAAAATGTCATTTACAGCTAAAGGGGCACAGATTCCAGAGAAGAGATTAAGGATATACAACTGTCTGTAAGCAAATATAGCAAATGGGGCCCACCACCATGATTAATTCTGCAATGCTTCAGTGGTTAGGGACCAAAAACTCATGTCTGTATCCCAAGTAAATGCCCCCTAACATGGCACAATTATTGGTTTCAGAGACATTTTGGACCATAGCTATAAGTCACTCACTGTCTGAGTCGTCTAGCACATGTACGTTCAGACAAACTAAACATGCATGTGTATGGGTCGACCACTGGGAATAGCAAACAGTTATCTGTAGGACACTAGGTTCACACCAGAACAACGGATAGGTGGACTGAAATCGACAGAGTAAATGTCCTCTGTGCAGGATTTTTTTTGTCTGCCGATTTCAGGTGGACATTGCAACGGAGTCTCCAATGGAAACTCTGGCACAGATGTGAACTTGACCAGTATAATAATGAATAGTAGGAGTAACAAGCCTTCCAAATTTTCTCATCAGATGAGTTCCAAGTCAGAAGTGATGCCAGTTCTCTTTTGGAAGATTCGGTCAAGAAACGTATTGTCATAGCTGCCCGGGATAATTGGCAAAATTACTTTACTCGAATCTTCCCTGTGACGGTAAGTAACTTACACAACAGTCATTATATTCTTAGATTTTTTTTGCAATTTGTATCAACTTTTGAGTTGGGACCATGTACATCAAATCATTAGATGTGACAGTATACACTGTCATCTGCTAGACTGGTGCATATTGGCTAAAGCGAATGAAAACTTAAGATGTTCTAAAAAACTCTGAAGACATTCCCGGAACCTCAGATTAATATTATTCCCTGTAGTTGAATGACAGTGCAGACCAGCTTCTCATAGGAGTCTCCCACCGAGGTTTTAGAGTTCTGAAAGAAGTGAACTCCACAGGAATCCAGCAAAGACATTTGAAGACTCTGTTGAGCTACAGGTAAGGAGAAGCATGAGTGTGGCAACGGGTAATAAGACATGGCGGCCATGGGATTTCATATGAATGCTTTTTCCTTTCAGTTTTGCCGATATTCTCTCCATCGAAAAGTCTGATTCTCGCACGCTGCGCTTTAGTCTGCGTAATGAGGATCTGCAGGTATATTCTGACCATGCAGAGCCCATGAAGACTTTGTTAGAGATCTTCTTGCAAGAGCTGGTGAAGGTGAGAAAGGGGTAGAGATAAATGTAGGAATAGGTTTTTACTCTTAAGTATGGGTTAATTCCTTTTTGTTTGCTTAGGACTCGAACCATGTGGTTGCCTTAAATAGTCACATAACCGATGACAAGAGTCTTCTTCAATTCAGAAAGGGTGACATCATCAAAGTGCTGCCAATGGATGGACTGGAACCAGGTATGGCTGGAGTCACCAAATGGTCATACATAGTGTGATGATCATACTACAACAGTTTGTCAGTGGACGTGCGCCATTCTTTTCAATTGCATATTAAACATAAACTCAATGACCTCTATGATCTACTCAATCAAATGTATAGGCATTAGAAGTTGCTAGTCTCTTGTCTCGCTTGTCTACCATAGGCTGGCAGTTTGGTTCTTTGGGCGGTCGTTCTGGTCTCTTTCCTTCTCGTTTTGTACAACCAGCTGCTGCCCCAGACTACCACAGTGTGTCGGAGAATAGAGACAGTCGGCTAGGTAGAGTTCAACCTCGCGGAATCCAGAGAACAATAAGCAAGGACGTAAGTGCACAAAAAAGCGGGTTAAGTATAGACTGGATGCCTAAAAGGGATCGTATGAAGGGATAAAATATTGAGGGAGAATTGCTAAGACTTAAGCCACCAGAATGCTGGCTTAAAGGGAAACTGTCATGTTGAATTGTAGTTCAATCTGCAAGCAGCGCAACATAGAACAGGAGCAGCTGAGCGGATTCTTATTTAGTTTAGTGGGAAAACATTTACGGTAACTTGTATTTTATTTGTTTATATCTCTGTTCACTCCATGACTCTGTGATTGACAATTATATCTGTATGTATACTCATGGAGAGATGGCTGTCAATCACTGATAGGACCGCCCACTGGGCTCCTAAGCATAGAAAGAACAGAGATATATGGTAAATTAATAATGTACAAGTTATACTAAATCCCAGAAATCTATAATATTCATTTACTCAGATCTTCCTGCTTCTGCGAACAGCTCAGGCATGAGTCCATAAAGATGTACAAAATTTCTAATCCAGTATGAACCAGACTGATAAATTTGGCACCTTTTTAGATTGAATGGTTTAATTTTTACTCAATAATAGTAAATCTGCCCCAATACGGCCCTCCTCATATTGCCCTTTATCATATACGTAACTGACATCCATACAATCTTAGAGAATATGGTACGCCTAAAGAATAACCTAGATTGCGTGTGCACACCTGCCAGTGTTAGGATACTTGCCAACTATAATGAATTGGCCGGGACTGTCCAAACTTTCATTCACACCCACTCAAAAGTGGGCATTAGTGGCATGACAGGTAAGGACTTAGATGCCCCATTGTGGTAAAAGTGTCACAGCCAAGCCATGTCAGATTCATCGAGGCTCATAGACTTAGCATTGCTTTCCAACCATTAAATCCACCAATGTGCCATAATGATAACTCTGCTGACTACAATGCCATACATCACTGCTAGGACCAGATGTCATTGTGTCCTCACCTTATTGAGCCCATGATCCAACCTGTATGGAAAGTAAATTTTATTAATGTTTTATTTGTCAGAGTGGTCAGGTGAGCGAAGTGTCAATACCAACAGAGAGTCCGTCACCTCCTCCCATGGATACCACACATTACACTATGGTCGAATTTGCACTGAAATATTTTCGGGAAGCGCAGTCCATGTAAGTACAGACCACGTGTTCTTTTGTATATGGAGACTGCTAAATATAATTATACAGCAATAATGTAATTGAATACGTCACAGATTTTCAGCACAATGCATGTAATTTCGGTATTGCAAATCCTTACTCATATCCTTCAGAAAAAAAGAGACTGGACTTGAGGACATGCTGCGGATCTTCAATTCTGCAATAAACTTTACTCTTCTACAGATATTATATTAAGCTGATTCATGAGATAGTCATCGATATTTCTTATTATCTTTGGATTTTCATCATTTAAACTCTATAAATCTGTCTCTAGGCTTGGCTGGAAAGGAATGGCTGCAGAAGGGAAGAAAGCGATTGAGTTGGTGCAACACACAAAGGTGGGACTACAAGCTTCAGTCCCAAAACTTTGCATCTGAGTGTTACACTTTAGTGTCCCTCCCAATGCAAAACTTGAAACCTTCTGTTACACCTTCACCATATACCCCTGTGACACACTATAATTCCTACACCTAGTCTTCTTACACAACCATCTATAAACCATCCTCTATAAAACCCACCATAGCCCCAGTTTATAAAAGGCAGTGAGCTTGTTGGCTTACCATCTTCTCCATCCCAACCACATCTGAGGCCTGGTTTACATCCCATGGGAACCCCCCGAATGGAATTCTGAACGCATCGGCAAGTGGTGAGCACTGAAAGCACATGGACCCCATAGATTATAATGAGGTCTGTGTGCTTTCTGCGCCGTCTCTGCACGAGTCATGCGGACAGGAAAGTAGATCGTGAAATACTTTTCTGTTCACTTGTTTAATCCAGACACCACACAGAAAGCACACAGATCCCATTATAGTATATGGGGTCTGTGTGCTTTCATAAGCTCACTATTTGCCAATGCGTTAGGTAGTCCATTTGGAGGAGTTCCCATGCGGACTCCCCGAACGGATTACCGAACGCAGCTGTGAACCAGGCCTTACTCAGTGAATAGCCCCTCTAAAGGTTCACCCCAATAAACCAGGTAACCTCCTGCACAGCTCTCCTCTCACCACCAGCGCATCTTTTGCTGCAGCAAAAAAGCGCTGCAGGAAAAATTGTAGCAGCAATGCATCGTAGTTTTCCCTGCAGCACTTTTCACAGAAAAAGACTTTCTGCTTCCATTACACCGGTAGGGAAACCGCTGGAGTTTCCATAGGTATAATCAACATGCTGCAATTTCCAAAACTGCAACAGTTTTGCAAATCGCATTTGCACTGCGCATATTTTTCTGCATTGTGTGGATGGGATTCTCTAGAATCCATCCATTATGCAGTGTCTGTAAAACTCCACAGTTTTTGCCATGGCATTTCTGATGCGGTCAAACCTCTGCGTTTACACCATGTGAGGCTCCAGCCTTATAGCACAAAACTGTGCAACCTGCTCAACTCTTCCTGCTCTGACATGCTGCAGACACCCTTCAAAGCAAAAGATTCCCTTTAACGCACCAGATTTCTTATCGAATATTATAACTTTATTGCTTAAATTTAAATCCATATCTCAACTTTACTTCTCTTCAGGTTCCAATTCAGGAGTCTTTGATTTATTACACCGATAAGGAGCTGAATGAGCTGGCAACCAATAACTTCATGAGTACGTATCTCACTGCGTGGACTTTAGCATAATCGTCACTCAAGGACAACGTTACATGACAGCAGCGTCCATCTGACGCATACACTTCAGCTGACGCATACACTTTGAAATGTCGGTCATGTTCCTCTATATTATATAATACTATGTCTCTATGTTTTCATACCCAGCTCTGATGAGATTCATGAGGGACCAGCAGTACAGGGAGCCGGATGATGTCAAATGCATTTATGAGATTCTTCTGGTGAGGAAGGGATGACATAGGGGGTTTAGGAAACCTAAAGATGTAGATGACATATTAATCATATATTGTCCTATAGCTCTGCAGAGAAAAACCTGTTCTGAGAGATGAGATTTACTGCCAAATTCTCAAGCAGATTACTGAGAACCCTAAAAAGTAAGTAGCCCCAAATATGCTTACTAATAATCACTACGTTAATAAAAATAATATATAGTCATTGAGTAACTGGAACTTACCAGAGATTGGCATGGCATAATATCATTTAAAGGCCAGAACAGGAGATAAGTGTCTGGTCATTGAGCCACAGGACAGGAGATAAGTGTCTGGTCATTGAGCCACAGGACAGGGGATAAGTGTATGGTCATTGAGCCACAGAACAGGAGATAAGTGACTGGTCATTGAGCCACAGTACAGGGGATAAGTGTCTGGTCATTGAGCCACAGTACAGGGGATAAGTGTCTGGTCATTGAGCCACAGGACAGGAGATACGGTAAGTGTCTGGTCATTGAGCCACAGGACAGGGGATAAGTGTCTGGTCATTGAGCCACAGGACAGGAGATAAGTGTATGGTCATTGAGCCACAGAACAGGAGATAAGTGACTGGTCATTGAGCCACAGTACAGGGGATAAGTGTCTGGTCATTGAGCGACAGGACAGGAGATACGGTAAGTGTCTGGTCATTGAGCCACAGGACAGGGGATAAGTGTCTGGTCATTGAGCCACAGGACAGGAGATAAGTGTCTGGTCATTGAGCCACAGGACAGGAGATAAGTGTCTGGTCATTGAGCCACAGGACAGGAGATAAGTGTCTGGTCATTGAGCCACAGGACAGGGGATAAGTGTCTGGTCATTGAGCCACAGGACAGGGGATAAGTGTCTGGTCATTGAGCCACAGGACAGGGGATAAGTGTATGGTCATTGAGCCACAGAACAGGAGATAAGTGACTGGTTATTGAGCCACAGGACAGGGGATAAGTGTCTGGTCATTGAGCCACAGAACAGGAGATAAGTGTCTGGTCATTGAGCCACAGGACAGGAGATAAGTGTCTGATCATTGAGCCACAGGACAGGGGATAAGTGTCTGGTCATTGAGCCACAGGACAGGGGATAAGTGTCTGGTCATTGATCCACAGGACAGGGGATAAGTGTCTGGTCATTGATCCACAGGACAGGGGATAAGTGTCTGGTCATTGAGCCACAGGACAGGGGATAAGAGTCTGGTCATTGAGCCACAGGACAGGGGATAAGTGTCTGGTCATTGAGCCACAGGACAGGAGATAAGGGTATGGTCATTGAGCCACAGAACAGGAGATAAGTGACTGGTCATTGAGCCACAGTACAGGGGATAAGTGTCTGGTCATTGAGCGACAGGACAGGAGATACGGTAAGTGTCTGGTCATTGAGCCACAGGACAGGGGATAAGTGTCTGGTCATTGAGCCACAGGACAGGAGATAAGTGTCTGGTCATTGAGCCACAGGACAGGAGATAAGTGTCTGGTCATTGAGCCACAGGACAGGGGATAAGTGTCTGGTCATTGAGCCACAGGACAGGGGATAAGTGTCTGGTCATTGATCCACAGGACAGGGGATAAGTGTCTGGTCATTGATCCACAGGACAGGGGATAAGTGTCTGGTCATTGAGCCACAGGACAGGGGATGTGTCTAGTCATTGAGCCACAGGACAGGGGAAAAGTGTCTGGTCATTGAGCCACAGAACAGGGGATAAATGTCTGGTCATTGAGCCACAGGACAGGGGAAAAGTGTCTGGTCATTGAGCCACAGAACAGGGGATAAATGTCTGGTCATTGAGCCACAGGACAGAAGATAAGTGTCTGGTCATTGAGCCACAGGACAGGAGATAAGTGTCTGGTCATTGAGCCACAGGACAGGAGATAAGTGTCTAGTCATTGAGCCACAGGACAGGGGATAAGTGTCTGGTCATTGATCCACAGGACAGGGGATAAGTCTTCAAATGTAGAGACACAGGACAGGGGATAAGTCTTCAAATGTAGAGACACAGGACAGGGGATAAATGCCTGGTCTTTGGTGGCTGCCCACCAGGTCCTCTTGTGATGAAGTGGACAGGGAACCAAAAGTCCCTCTAAAGCAGTTTCTTTGGCGTTCCAGTTTGCTTGTTCAACCATTCACTGCTGAATCCAGACAAACTCAATGGTCATGATGTGATTGATGTTAAGAAAAGGTACAATTTTTGGTGCACACCAGTATATGCCAAAAACTGTGCCTTTGTTCTTTAATATTGCTTATGCAACTTATCTAACAAAAAAGGGGGTGAGGTCAGTTACGGAGGAGGTAGGGTCTACCCAGTCCTAACATATTTCAAAGGACTTACCCCCAGAATATTGGAGTAACCCCTGATATATCCGCTAGCTATTTGCTGGAGATTTCAGTTTCTGTGCAGGCTGCCCGGCATGTGCAGAAATTAATCTGACACCATATAGAGCACATATTAAAACTGCTATATAAAACATCTGTCTTTATGGATATATGGCTGCCCCAAAGAATCTGAAGCCATGTCCTTTACAATTCAGTCCAATCTGCCCTCCAATAAAAACAGTCCCAGGCTGAGGCCCATGTTGCAAAAACCCCAGCTTTTTTGTAGATTTTGTTGTTTTTTTGAGCCAAAGCCAGGTGTAGATTGAGCAGAAGGAAGAAGTATAAGAACTTTCTAAATATGTGCCATTGCTTTTGTAGCCATTCTTGACTTTGGCTCAAAAAAGCTAAGTAAAATCTGCAACATAAAAGCTGCTTTTGTACAACGTGAGGTCTTAGCCCCAGACTCATAGCTTGAAGGGTGCAGAGGGTACAGTTGCTTCTGAGCCTAGGAGTCATAGGGGACCCATATGGTGCCTCTCCCAAATATGAGCTGACCAGTACCATACATAATGTGGCAGCCTGGTATTTATTTTGCACTGGGGCTCAGGAGCTTCATGTTACGCCTCTGCCCAGACTAATATTAAATATTCTGAACTACACAGGAATATCAGCGCAGGGACATTTATATGCATAGGCCGGTCAATCCACAGAGCAAGTAGTAGAGGAAAAATTATAAAGTAACAAGATGTGTGAAAAAGTAAAATATTCAGAATTCTGCACTACAGGTCCCTAAACTCCATATCAGTTTTTACTTCTGCTTATCTTTTCTATGCCATCAACTATAGCGAGAGCTGTAACCGAGGCTGGATGCTCTTGAGTCTTCTTACTGGATATTTCCTGCCGAGCCCCACATTGCTGCCATGTGTTACCAAGTATCTGCAAGATGCCACTGGTCCTTATCAAGGTAGGCATGGCGCTGCACAGCTATCTGTAGAGGACACATTCATATTTTTAGAGACAGAGGATGTAACTATTGTACACCAGATTCTTATAGATTTATTTTTTATAATGTGTATTTTATTAGTTTTTAGCCTTTTAAATGATTTAGGTGTCAGGTTCTATTCATCTCATTTTTGCCTTCCATTGGAGGTGAATGTCATATGATCTACATCACCCATAAGATCCAGTAAAAAAGGGAGCACAGGGCAACGGCACGTCCACCACCAGACATGGAGAAGGCAGGACGATGCCAGAAGGCCTAGAAGGAAGGGGTTAAATACTAGACAGCAAGACTGTTCAAGATAGTGATGACACCGGAGTGACTCTTTAATCTTACTTAGCACAGAGCGCCCACTAAATATAGATTCATATTATGCATAATGTTAAACACATCCCTTTTTATATAAGAACATGTATTTCCCAGTGGTATAATGCTGTGGTGGTCCTTAGGGGCCTCAAATCAAGTGGCAAGTTCTCTCTTAGGGTGCATTCACATGGTGCAGTTGGGAGCAGTTAAAAACTATCAAAACTACCTGCAGTTTGTATGAGGTTTATGGTGCAGTTTCTTAATTTTACAGGTGAAACATATTTTATTTTATTAAAAACCGCCGCGTTGTACTTTTTACTGTATGCAAATACACTGTGTGAATTCACCCTTAACATGCAAAAAAACCTCATATTTCTTTACACACAAAAAAGTTCACTGAAATTGTGGAATAACATGTTTAGTGCAAGTATAACATGTAGTTCCTGGATCACAATGCAAAATCTGTAACCCCCCACACATTACATGTGCCATTAATAGTTCTAGTCTCCTCATTTGGGAAGCTCCTCTTTTTGAGCCCACTCTGACCCCAGGGCCCGGCTATGACTGCCACTTCTGGACCCCCAATGTTTCACTCCTGATACATACGTTATCTGACTTTCTGTGAAGCACATTAGAGTCTGAGAGACTGTGGAGCCCCCTGATTATTGTGTCACCTTCACAGACCTACTATATATGGTTCATGTGGATGAAGACATTATATAATCTTATAATACATATAAGACTTGTCAAGAAGAGTGATTGTTTCCATGTCTAATTCAGAATCTCTACATGTCTGTTCACAGAGATCTCTCGGAGCTGTCAGGAACATCTTCGTCACTCGCTGCTGTACCATGGACGGAAGCACTTACCACAGCGCAAAGAACTGGAGGCCCTCCTGGTAACTAGTGTTTATTGGGTGCTCGAGTCCATCCTATTCAGCAATGTCATCCCGTCTTATATATTGTTACTCTCCTTACAGAATGGACTAATATCTCGACGACTAATGATCATTTTACCAGGGGGAGTGGAATATACCACAAAGATCAAGACTTTTACTGTGAGTATAAAAGGACACTATGGTTTATCCATATGATATGACAGTTACTGTCCATATGACTTCAGGGAGTTTCTGCCACTAGACACAACCCATAGATCCATATTGAGATGAACGTTTTTTATCCCAGAATTGACCTGTATCACCAATCTACCAGATAGATGATGAGTGCCTGATCTCTGGGGGCCCTACAAGTGGGACCCACACCAGTGAAGACAAAGGAGACTCTGTGTCCCCCAATCCTACTCATTGCACAACCTTGGTATGGATAGATTAAGGCAGTGGACAAGCATGCGTGCTCATGTTCCATTCAGAGTCTGTGGAACTGACGGAGATAGTCAAGTCCATTGCTTGTCCATCTTTGTCAGGCTAGTAAACCTCATAAGGATAGGGAAAGTGCACGGCTGACTGCAACTCCATCTCATGGTCATACAGTGAGGAAGAATGGGGTACACAGGCAGGAACCCAGTTTTCATGACCAGTGGGAGTCTTAGCAATGGTCGCCAGAGATCAGATACTTATCACCTATTCTGTGGGTACGTGATAAATACCACTTCTACAAAGACTTCATAAGCCTGGAGACAAGCGTCACAGTGGGTGAGCCATATACTGCTACTATGCCTATAGCACAAAGTAACCTACACTGTGGATTTTACAGATTTTAAACCCACAGCATGTCAATATCTGCGAATGGTAACCCTGTGCTGCGGCAAAAGACAACCGAAAATGCTGCGTATTACATTATCTGGAAAGAGGATGGGATTCTGGCTAATCCCATCCACATATTGCAGAAAAATGGCTGCAGTGGAAATGCTGAGATTTCACAAATTCTTGTGTTATTGTAAATCGCAACATGTCAATTATAAATGGCGGCACTTTCTGCATAGGTGTAATAGAAGCAGAAAGCCTGAAGAGGGAAAAGCTACTAAAAAAAATGGATGCGTTTCCGCCACACAGTCTTTTCAACAGCATTTTCTGGCTGCGGCTCGCTACCTGGGGCCTTAGTCTTAAGATCCGACTGTGTTTCTCTTCCTTTGCATTAGGTTGCTGCTGACCTTGTCCCAGAAATCTGCGAGCAGTTGTTGATCACAGAACCCAATGAAATGGAAGAATTTGCTTTATTTGCCAACAAAAACAAAGGTAATATCTAGAGGAGATGCACAAAAAGAATACGTAATGAAGACCAGACGGCTCTCCTGACAAGTTGTGGATTTGTCATAGCACTCTGTGCTGTACCTCTGTTATTCCTCTTGGAAATATACCTATGAATTGAATGAACTGACTGCTGCCTTTCCCCTAGCGATAGCGAATGGCCCTAACAATCTAACACTTCTTCACACTGATGGGACAGTGTCAGACTGTGACAATTGGAATGGTAACACCCAGTTGTCAATTTCTTGATACATTTCTAGGAGAGAATGGCCAGAGGAATTTCTCAAAGCAGTAAAACACAATTTCATGGAAATTATTTACTGAAAAAGACATTGGTCAGACAGTAAGACTGGGTCTTCTTTACAGGGTTTGTTATTATAACGTATCCCCTATTCGCATGATAAGATTATTCGGAAATCAGTAGGGGTCTGATCATTGGGACCCCCATCAAGCACAAGAAGGAGGTCATATGTATCCATCTGAATGGTCGGCTGCTGCTTTATTAATTTCTAGTACAGCACTTGGTTTTCTTAGAGCTGGATGAGGCAGCAGGGCATCTGTCTGACCACTGCTCCATTCTGATAGGGATACAAGGTACCTTTGTTCTGGGGATCCCAGGGGTCTACAATTTATTCCCTATCCATAGTTGTAAACTTAGCACAGTCCTTTGAATAGGATTGCCCACAGAAGCAAGGTATCCCCTATTCTATTCATTTCAATGGGAGTGCTGGAGATGTACAAGCACTGTACCGGGGGGAGGGCTTTCTCCTGATCAGTGTGGGGGTCTCAGCGGTTGAACCCCAACTGATCGCCAACTTATCTCCTATCTTATAAATAGGGGATAACTTGCTTTTGTGGGAAAACCCCGTTTTAGCTACAGAAATGTATAAAGATTGATGGAACGTGTATAACTATCTATGCTTGTTACAGGGGAGGTGTTGCGGCCCATGCGTTCCGGGGACTACATCCACGACTTTCTTCTCCAGGACAACTCCGTGGTTCTGGAGTTCAGAAGAATTACATGGAGAGCTACTTTGAGGGGGCGCAGTGAACTCTATGTACAAGTACATTACAGCCAGGTACTATATTATACAGCATCCACTACTAACTGTTTTTTACCCCGATATTAGCTACACACATTAATAGCGATCCTTTATAAGATCTATTATATATAACTGTCACCCCTTAGGTACGTCATGACTACATGCAAGGAAATGCCTTGTTATTGAGCCCGCCAAATCAGGTGGAGGTGTACGTGGGGAAAGCTGCAGCAATTCTGCACCGGATAAAGGGAATGAGCAATCCTCCAGACAAGTGAGTAATCCTGTATTATCCATGTAGTGCACTCATTGACAAAAGAAAATGGCTCACCCAGATGGAAATGTCGGATTGCTGCAAAAGTCGGCATGACGTTCTACAAATTGTTACAGGTCTGGTCTGTTTAGATACAGGGTCTTGCCACAGGAGGGAATATAAGCGCTCGGCCATCTGCCCAATTAGGCGCTACCTCCCCAGCGACTTGTACCTAAGTGAAATTCTACAGCAGACTCGGGGTTGCTGTAAATTCTAAACATTTACAACACAAAAAGTGGTGTAAATGATAATGAATGGTTGGAAGCCATGTTTATGGCCACTTTCGGAAAAGTGTTGATACAGGCAGATAAATGACTAAAATAGTTGTGGATCACTGATTTGCGACTAGTTTATGCCACTTTAGTCCCATAGGGGGTATGTTGAATTGCCCCTTCCCCCTCCTCCCATGTTTATATGGAACCAATAGTTTTTAGCTCCATTGCATATATAGTACATGGAAGTCCAGGGCTGATGTTACACACATCTACTTCCATCCATTTAATGTAATTTACCAGTTGAAATACGGTAACGTACTGAGCAGCTACATTTCTGGACAAAGAAAGAAAAAACAGAATATGGCCCTATCTTGAAAGAAAACCATCCACTATAGACGATGATTATTCAGCCATGTTTCTTTTATCCACAGACAAGAGTTGCTGGGATATATTCCCTCCTCCGTGCAGAATCGTGTGAATCTACAAACTGTGCAGCAAATCCTCCTCCAGGAGTTAAGATCTTTGGAGAGTATCAATGTCCAACAGGCCAAGCTGCAGTTTTTAGGTAAGGATGGTCAG
The DNA here is from genome assembly GCF_031893055.1 of Leptodactylus fuscus. Taxonomy (NCBI): domain Eukaryota; kingdom Metazoa; phylum Chordata; class Amphibia; order Anura; family Leptodactylidae; genus Leptodactylus; species Leptodactylus fuscus. Next base: position 133,291,727 of record NC_134270.1, read on the forward strand.
CAGAAAGTGTATATATTGGTGGCTCCGTTACATCCGCCTTCCCAAGCAAACTATAAAAGCAGTATGGCCATGAACCAGCACGATCCAGGTATTCAATGCCAGGAAATCTAACACAAAGAGGGGCATTTCTGCGGTATGTTATAACTAGCCTAAAAGGGGCTATCCAGGATTGGGAAAACATGGTTGCTTTATTCTCAAAATAGAACCACACGTCTATTGGTTATGGGTAGAACCGCTGCTCTGCTTCATTGATGTGAATGACGCTGAGCTGCAATACCAGGCACAAGCAGTGGACAGGTGTGGCGCTGTTTATAGAAGCAGTTGTGGGATCTAAATCTTCTATAACCTTCTGTAAACCCTTTAAACATAGCAGAGAGGCAGTGGGATAAAAGTTATGGATAAACATAGGCACATAACAAGTCCTAGGCATTATTTTAATCTTTGTTTTATTGAGGGAAAAGTAGCGACTCGCACGAATGGGGCCAAGACATACTGATAGGGAGTTTAGACTGTGCGCCCTATATGATGACAATGTGCTGCAGAATATGTTAGCTTAAAAAAACATAGTTTGAAGAATATCTAGTTCTGCTTGTGGTTACTACAATTGCAGGTTCTAACGTATCCTCCACACACGGAGCAATGCTTACATTGTGTATCCAGGCATACTGTTGATGGTACCATGGTAGCTTATTTTAAGAAAAGATCATTGATGTTTTTCTCTCTTCAGAGCCCTGTAAAGAGGACTTTTCACCACTTTTGGGCACATGCAGTGTTATATACTGCCGGAAAGCTGACAGTGCGCTGAATTCAGCGCACTGTCGGCTTTCCCGATCTGTGCCCGCTGTAAAGAGCTTACGGTGCCGGTACCGTAGTGCTCTATGGTCAGAAGGGCGTTTCTGACCATTAGCCAGAGACGTCCTTCTGCCTCGCGGCGCCTATCGCGCTGTGCTGTGGAGCCGGGAGGAACTCCCCCCTCCCTCTCCTGATAATACTCGTCTACGGACAAGCTGTGTGAGCAGAGGGAGGGGGCGTTCCTCCCCGCTCCACAGCACAGCGCGATTGGCGCCGCGAGGCAGAAGGACGTCTCTGGCTAATGGTCATAAACGCCCTTCTGACCATAGAGCACTACGGTACCGGCACCGTAAGCTCTTTACAGCGGGCACAGATCGGGAAAGCCGACAGTGCGCTGAAATCAGCGCACTGTCAGCTTTCTGGCAGTATATAACACTGCATGTGCACAAAAGTGGTGAAAGGTCCTCTTTAAAGAGGACCTTTCATGAGTTAGGGCACATGCGATTTTATATAACACTGGAAAGCCCCCCCCCCAGTACTAATCTATGGATGAGCACTAGCAGGAGGGGAGGCAGGTGTTCCTCCTCGCTCTCACAGTACAGCTCTATAGGCATTGCCCCTGACTGACTGGGGCACAGATCATGAAAGCCGCACTGAATTCAGCGCACTGTCAGCTTTCCAGCAGTATATAAAACCGCATGTGCCCCAACTCATGAAAGGTCCTCTTTAAGGAAGATCTTTGACCACTCCGCCAATTCTGTTTTATATCATCTGTTAATAGGCCCGCTTCACTGGTTACGGTGCACTTGGGATTTTTTTTTTTTTCTCTACCTCCCACCATTCCTGAGCAACAAGCGCAGTTAGGTTTGGTGCCTAATATCCTATTTAAGCTGTGTAATGTCAGGTGGTTGGTGTCAGGCAGGGGGCGTGATTCAGAGCTCCAATCAGAGACAGCTAGTGTCAGGCCTCAGAATCACACCCTTTGTCTGATGCTGTCTGACACCGCCGTCCTGACAGTACAGAGCCTGAATAGAATATCAGGCACGAAAACTAACAACATTGATTGATCAGGAATAGTGAGGGCTAGAGAAACAGTTCAGCAGCAGTTCTGATTAATAGATGCTAAAAACAAGAGTTGATGGAGGTGGTGAAAGGTTCCCTTTATGGATGAGTTAGGACAGTTTTACAATAGGACACTAGATTAGCTCTATTCTATGTGACATACGACACTGACCCATTTTCAGCAGCGTTCATTTCTGGCAGTGCTATGTACTTACTACTACGTTTTACACTGTAACGCTTTCATATTTTTTTTTACTATTGTGTAGGGACTAGTGATTTAGTGGTTTCTATTAGAGCTGCCGTATTGGTAACATATGTACAGTCATGGCCAAAAGTTTTGAGAATGATACAAATCTTCTATTTTCACATGATCTGCTGCCCTCTGGTTTTTGTGTGTTTGTCAGATGTTTTTATCACATACAGAAATAGAATTGCAATCATATTATGAGTAACAAAAGCTTATATTGACAGTTAGAGTGAGTTAATGCAGCAAGTCAATATTTGCAGTGTTGACCCTTCTTCTTCAGGACCTCTGCAATTCTCCCTGGCATGCTCTCAATCAACTTCTGGACCAAATCCTGACTGATAGCAGTCCATTCTTGCACAATCAATGCTTGCATTTTGTCAGAATTTGTAGGTTTTTGTTTGTCCACCCGTCTCTGAAATTTCCCCAAGGTGGGACTATTAAAGGATTATCTTATCTTATCTTATTGACCACAAGTTCTCAATGGGATTAAGATCTGGGGAGTTTCCAGGCCATGGACCCAAAATCTCTATGTTTTGTTCCCTGAGCCATTTAGTTATCACCTTTGCTTTATGGCAAGGTGCTCCATCATGCTGGAAAAGGCATTGTTGATCGCCAAACTGCTCTTGGACGGTTGGGAGAAGTTGATCTTGGAGGACATTCTGGTACCGTTCTTTATTCATGGCTGTGTTTTTAGGCAAGACTGTGAGAGAGCCGATTCCCTTGGATGAGAAGCAACAACACACATGAATGGTTTCAGGATGCTTTACAGTTGGCATGAGACAAGACTGGTGGTAGCGCTCACCTCGTCTTCTCCCAATAAGCTGTTTTCCAGATGTCCCAAACAATCGAAAAGGGGATTCATCAGAGAAAATGACTTTACCCCAGTCCTCAGCAGTCCACTCCCTGTACCTTTTGCAGAATATCAGTCTGTCCCTGATGTTTTTTTCTGGAGAGAAGTGGCTTCTTTGCTGCCCTCCTTGAGACCAGGCCTTGCTCCAAGAGTCTCCGCCTCACAGTGCGTGCAGATGCACTCACACCTGCCTGCTGCCATTCCTGAGCAAGCTCTGCACTGCTGGTAGCCCGATCCCGCAGCTGAAACACTTTTAAGAGACGGTCCTGGCGCTTGCTGGTCTTTCTTGGGCGCCCTGGAGCCTTTTTGCCTACAATGGAACCTCTCTCCTTGAAGTTCTTGATGATGTAATAGATTGTTGACTGAGGTGCAATCTTTCTAGCTGCGATACTCTTCCTTGTTAGGCCATTTTTGTGCAGTGCAATGATGCGTGCACGTGTTTCTTTAGAGATAACCATGGTTAACAGAAGAGAAACAATGATGCCAAGCACCAGCCTCCTTTTAAAGTGTCCAGTGGTGTCATTCTTACTTAATCATGACAGATTGATCTCCAGCCCTGTCCTCATCAACACCCACACCTGTGTTAATGGAGCAATCACTGAAACGATGTTAGCTGGTCCTTTTAAGGCAGGGCTGCAATGATGTTGAAATGTGTTTTGGGGGATAAAGTTCATTTTCTAGACAAATATTGACTTTGCAAGTAATTGCTGTTAAGCTGATCACTCTTTATAACATTCTGGAGTATATGCAAATTGCCATTAGAAAAACTGAAGCAGTAGACTTGTATCATTCTTGTATTTGTATCATTCTCAAAACTTTTGGCCATGACTGTAGTTCTCAGCAGAACACCACAAGTACTTTTGTAAATGGTATAATGGTAACACCAGAGATACCGCTATTTGAAGTGACACCCCCCTACCCATGGAAAGTGCTTTCTCTGTATATACTAGCAATACAGGGTGAACACTGGATGGATCTCTCTAACAGCGCTTAGTTAGAACATTAGTATTGGGAACTTTAGAACTTGTTTTCTGGTAAAAGAAAGCTAATAAAGTTTATTCCAAAACTGTTCAGCTTCTGCTCCCTATACCATAGCAAAAAAAAAAGAGAAACACTTAACACTTTAATGGTAGCAATATATCAATGGAAAGTTTTTCTTATGCACATAGAAATGACCAAATGTTACATTCTTATCTTTTTAGAAACCGTGTCGACACTTCCACTCTTCGAATACAGCATATTCCTTATAAAGAGGATCAGCAAGCCGGATATTCTCACCCCATGTTTTGTGGCTGTCAACCACCAGCAGCTTCTCATACTACAAAACAACAGCCAGGTAATGTGCCGGCCGTGCCTCTGCGATACACTATATACAGTATGGAAGGGATTATTAATGTGGACTGAGAGGGACTGTCATGGCGTTACTGATACCTGAATAACTCTATTGCTCACTGTGGGATCTCACTTACTCAAATACTAAAACCAAATTGTACTGGATGGAGTAAATGGCTGAAAAAAAATATAACTTTAAATGATAAATCTTACAATAGGTTCCAGAGCAATAAGAAGAACTTTAAAAAAATTATCAGACCCAATATGTTCAATTCACAGGTATATTAGGGGTCATTCCTCTTTATTTAGGGGTTGGTTCATCTAGAACTCCTCCTATCCCCCACCTTTATCATACCTCCTGATGGGCTTTAATCTAGGCTAAACAGATCAAGGGTTTTGTTATCAAGGATTATGTAAATAACACAAGGAATCAGGAAATCTGTGTATATCTATTCCTCTTCATACACATGATAACACTCAGGCTTCCCGTTATCATCACTAGGGGCATCTAAGAGTCCCCTGCATACTCTTATATATTGAACTCAATAATAAAATAGTATGCGTTAAACTCCTGAGCTCCACCTAGTGGTGGCTGATGGACTAGCACTAGCAGATTACACACTATTGGGCAGGTAAACTAATAAAATGTACCAGAATTCTGCGCCAGAAATCGTACATGCGGATGGATGGGGATAGTGAGAAAGGGCAGGGAGCTTAATATATAAAACTGAGCACCAGAAAATACTTCAAAATTCTGAACAACGTGCCAAAATTTTTTCAGAAGCTAAGTTAACTAATATGTGGTGTAATGTTAGACAATCTAAGGGTCCATTCACACTGAGTAAACGTACGCTCATTTTAGCAAAATACACATGTAAAAATAAGACTCCCATTGACTTCAATGATATTTTTTTTCACGTGTAAAAAAAAAAACCATGTCATAACACACGTGTAAAATGTCATTGAAGTCAATGTGAGTCTTATTTTTACACGTGTATTGTGCCAAAATGAGCGTGCGTTTACTCCGTGTGAATGGACCCAAATACTGCACCAGATTTTCAGTTGGCAGTAGACATTCTGGCGCAGTCTAAACTAACATTGTACTGTCTAAAGGTGACACAGTATTAGTTTATTTGCCCTTATTCCTTATTTTCATTACTTGTTTGTTATGGAATATTTCCTTATGCCTGTATCTTATGTATACAGCAACCAAGCCTGACTGTCAATCTACAAGACGTGCAGAGTATGCGCACCATGCGTCCTCTAGACAGTAACACATTTCCGGGAGTGGAATTGCACTACGGCACCGCTACTGACCCTCACACGTTGTGGATGGAGCTCCAGGAGGTGAGCACATGGACAGCTTTGGGTGATAATATGTAATATAAATCCGATGACCATTCTGAATAAAAAATAATGGTACATACCGTATTTTTCGGACTATAAGACGCACTTTTTTTCCTCCCAATATGGGAGGAAAATGTGTGTGCGTCTTATAGTCCGAATGCAGCGTGCGCAGCGTCTGTCTCCCGTCTGTGCGAACAAAAAGGAGAGCAGCACGGTGCCTGCCTGCTCTGCCCCTCCTTCCCTGTCTGTGTCGCGTGTTTGCAGGAGCGAGATATGAGAGGCAGGGAAGTAAGGGCGGGCCAGACAGGTGAAGGAAGCGTGGTTTCAAGCTTGCTGAGAAAACCACGCCTCCTTCTCCCGTCTGGCCCGCCCCTCCTTCACTGCCTCTCAGATCTGGCTCCTGCAAACATGCGACACAGACAGGGAAGGAGGGGCGGGCCAAACGGGAGGAGGAGGCGTGGTTTTCTCGGCAAGCTTGAAACCACGCCTCCTTCACCCGTCTGGCCCGCCCCTACTTCCCTGCCTGTGTGGCTTAATTGCAGGAGCAAGATCTGAGAGGCAGTGAAGGAGGGACGAGCCAGACGGGTGAAAGAGGTGTGTTTTCAAGTTTGCTTAGAAAACCACACCTCCTTCACCCGTCTGGCCCGCCCCTTTTTCTCTTCTTGCATAGCTTCACTGCAGGTGGTCTCTTTCCATCCATGGATGAGATTAGATAGATAGACAGACAGACAGACAGATAGATTAGATAGATAGATATGTTCAAATCACCCCCATATCCCTAGAATACATATAAAACAAAAACATTACTGTGAAACACATACACATTTGGTATCCCTGTGTCCGAAAGCCCCTGGTTCTATTTACATTGGTGAAATATTATATTATTAGGTTATTAAATATTTCACCAATTTTTTTTCCTTAAAATTTTTTTTTTCCCTATTTTCCTCCTCTAAAACCTTGTCCGGTGCGTCTTATAGTCCGAAAAATACGGTATATGCCCCAAATCTATTAACTAGTCAAATAAATAAACATAATGAAAAATCATAATTTATTAATAAATAGAGCCAAAAATTCATGAATACAAAACACGTTAAAAAAAAATTTGAAGTATCATGCATGAATCCTATTCTCATCATTGGGAGCTGGCATAAGACTCGCTAGATGTCAGACGGCATCCAGTTGAATCTCTCCATACTTGATCAGGCTGGAAAGTATGTCTGGACATCCCCTTTAACTGGGACACACCAGCTGTCATCAAATGTTCTAACTTTAGTTTTTTCTCCTTATTCCACAGGCTAAACAGCTGTACCATATACTGGCCTTGATCATAGAGAACCAGAACACTGCTGCTAACTGAGCACAAACCTCTTACTATATACATGTAACTTATTTTCTGCCTAATTCTATTCCTGCCTATGGAGATGACTCTGACGTACGTGTGCACAGAACTGGGAACGCCCTCCATCAAAGTGGATCACGGGCTAGGATCAGCTGCGCCAAGCTTCACATTTTTCTTACAGCTGCCCATAAAATGATTGTAGTCATAGCCATAGCTTTCAGCGCAAATTTTGGACAACCCTATAAGTGAATATCTGACCCCCATGGTCTAGTTTTAGACTAATCATTATACTGCCAAGAATGAACAGCCATCGGGCACTGCCACTGCTCAAATACATCCACGCCCACAGACTGAATGGACCACTCCATATCTGTGTGTGTGGAGTCATGAGATTCATGTCCAATACCTTCACAGCTCTTCTACTTGACCCTACAAACCACTGGCGTGGCATTAGATCAATGGCTATGTATAAAGTATCCATTTGCTTTTAAAATAATGATTCAGATCTGAAGGTGACTGTCTATAGGAATCTGCCCACATCCTGCTAAACTGAATGATGTGTAGGGTGCAAATTGAGGATGCTTAAAGGAACACTAAACCTAGAAATGACTGACCAAAGTAATGAAGAAATATAGTCACCCTCGCTGTTTGTGTCAGTTTTGTAGAAATCCTGCAGAGATGGCAAGGGTTAATCCACGCTAATCTGATCCTTAAAGGGGTTGTCCCATCACAAGGATCCTATCTATACTGCTAGTTTATGTGGATTTAAGACTTTTCCTAAATGCATTGCTTTATCAAAACTGCATTGTTTGGCTGCTATCTTAATTTATTCACTTCATTGTTTACACTCCGTTTCTATAGCCCTTGGGATTATCTGCTCATTTGTCAAGTGATGTAGCTGCCTGCTCTCAGAGGGGGAGGGAGGGGCTGGGAGCAGCTCTGAGCTGTTTGAGAAGCTCCACTACTTAAATGACACAGATAGAGGAGATGAGAGCTCTGGGATTTCTGAGTCTCTTATCAGTCAGATTAATTGAATTTGGCTGATAAGGGCTGAGATAGGGAGTCCGTTACCTCTGTATGTAATGCAAACTGACTCAAATCCAGCTCTGCTATATCAGCTTCACACTGTGGTAATTCATTTACAACCAATCCCGTGCAAGTGAAACCCCGCCCACCTATGTGCCGAGTAAACATTAACATTCTTTTTGTCCAACTGCTCCAGACAGACACATGGCTGTAAGGAGGAGGGGGACATGGCTGAGCCCTGGGATACAGACAGATTTCACTATATTTCTCTGACTGAATAGGCCCCCCAAAAAAGAAGAGAATGAAAGAAGATTTTTCTATTATTCTTGTTTGGGGATGTCTGTGATTAATATTCCCAAGCCCCTACCTCTACTGTAGAGCTGTCAAAGTAACAATCTGTTATTGTGACGTGAAAGCTGTGGCGGAGTGATATCCATTACACATGGCCCCAAATCAACAACACGCTGACATATTTGTTATATAGCTGTCCCCAAAGACTCTGCTGATATCTTCAGATGTATTTCACTACCTATTGTATGGTGTAAAATATTAAAACAATGAAACGGTACATTGTCTACAGAGCATCAATATAAGAAGCCTGCTGGGTACTGATAGGGACCACCAGCCAGGAGCTACCTGAATCCAGCAGTTCTTGTAGAAGCCCCTCTGCCGAACCATCGCCAGCTTTTACTGAACCTATAGAGACAGAGCACGTTATGGTAACATTCATAGTCCAGTCATTTTTCTCATACATGTATATAATATTAAAGGGGTTCATTCCAGATTTCGATATTGATGGCCTATCCTTAGAACAGGGTATCAACATCAGATCAGTGGGGTCCAACTCCCGACACCCCCACCAATCAGCTGAGGGACCCACACAGTCCTCTGATAAGCATCACACCCATTCACTGTTTGACAGAGATAGTGCCATATATAGTCTAGTGGTTGTGCCTGGTACTGCAGCTCACAGTTCTGAATTGCAGTAGCGGGCACAGCTACTACCAAAAGTACAGAGGTGTGCCAGGTAAACGATTATGGGGTTATGATACTCACCATAGAACGGCAGCGCCTTCAGTCAGCTGATCAGTGAGGGTATTAGCAGTCTGACCCCTACCAATTTTAGATTAGTGACCTGTTCTATGGTCTGTGGTGGCTCCTTAAATTTGTTTTGGAGCAGACACATTGTTTTATTTTCTAACAACAAGTGTTTCAAAAACTTATGCACATAATACACGAAGTATTACATAAAGTAGTATCTGGCACTAATTTGTAGGGTTCTACTAGTAGCAATTTATTATATTCCCTTTATGGACATTTGGAAATAATTTGACGCATTTATCAATACTGTGGATCCGGTAGTTTTAAATATATATATGAATCTGTCATAGGGACCTTCATACATCTGGAACGTTTCTAGAAGCTCCAAAATTCTTTTCCTGGAATTGCAAATTACATGTGACGTCTTGGCTGGAAACCTTAGTCAGACGCGGCTGCTAGTAGAGGGTCAGAGGTGAAATGGTTTTAATGTGGCCATACTGCAGCAGAAGAGCGCGTAAGATGCAACACTGTGAACCAAAAAAGTGTAGAATTTTGGTACATATTTAAAGTAACCAACAGGAGTTATATCAATATTTTTATCTCCCTCTTTTGGCGAGACAGTCCTGACTTTTGACCCAAGTGACTGTGTCCTTATAAGTTCCTTAAACGTCTTCCTTTTTCATACTGTACATAGACGCGCATTAGTATTGCTGCAGGAACTATCTATCTGGTCCCTGGTATATTAACTTACATAATAAGTCATAATTTGGTGCACTTTAGAGCTTAAAATGTCTATATTCAGGTTATATTTGTGCTAATATTTTAATAAAAACTTATTTGAGAATATAGAGGTGCAGTCTGAATCTGATGGACCCAATGACATAAATGAGACCCCCCTTTTCTTAACAGAGGATGAAAATAACAATAGCCCAAACCATTAAACAGTTTGAGTAATCCTGCCCCAATATGTACAACCATACACCCCCGTGCTCAAGGCAGACTCAAACTCTGGTAGTATTTGTGTAATTAATAAATTCTATAATTTACTTCATTAATAAATTTGTTTCCCTTCTGTGAAACCCTTCTAAAAGGAAAAAAATGGCGTCCATAGAACAAGAGAGACATTTTCAGTTCTCTGTTTATTACCTTGTTGTGTTGCTCATGTACATAAACAGAACGATAGATAGAGACAAAACAGCCTGGAAGTATAGAAAACAATCCTGGCGCTACGATGGCAAAAAAAAAATAATAATAATAATAATTTTATTTTAATATTAAATTATAATCTCTATTTTCTCTGTTAATAGACAAACTATTCCCCAGCCAAAAGCAACAAAAAATAAAAATACCTGAAAAACAGAGATAGTCAGGGGATTCTTTTCTCGTCTTGGAAGGAGGGAGTAGAAGAAAACTGCGCAGATAAGGGGTGAAGGTGTAGTTGCTGATGCACTAGCAAGAGAAAATGGTAGCAGCAGGAACAACCCCGATCTGTGATGTCCAATTCAGACATCAATACTATAGCTGTTGTGCCATCATCGTCCACTAGATGGCACTACTGTACAGGATAGAACTAGCAGCACATACAGGGAAGTCCACTTACAGTGAGTTCAGATCACTTTGGTTTGTAAGAACTTCAAGCACTTGGGTAAGGAACAGATTGGGGAGACAATAAGATAGTTGTATCCTAAACAAGACCCAGTATACACCATTACTCAGGTCAGTGAGTGGGTAGCACCGGAGTATAATACAGTAGTACCGTATACTGATAGCATGTTTGGATGTAGTTCAGAAGACCATTAAAAAAAATGTAAGTCTAAGAAAAAGAATATTTCATTGTAGTGAAAGCAGCAGGTACTGCTGAGCAACAAGCCTCCCCCCAGGACACTGGCCGTGAGGTAGCCTGTAAGTGCATAGATGTCAGCAGGATTGTCACTGTAGCTCGGTCTTCTAGCATCAGGTGGCAGCATCCAGTATCTCCCGCCAGTCCGTTTCGCTTTCGCAAATGGCCCGATTCTTGAAAAACATCTTGATCAGTTTCTGAGCTTCTTCTTTAACTAAAGAGAAGCAGAAAATAAAGATGACGGAACATAATTATAGCTTCTGATGTCTTGGCTGTACTTCAGGGTCAGGATACATACTGAGTACTAGAGTATACAGGCTGAGGAGAAGGCAGGTCATGCACATTAGATGTATGTCCGTCACATCCTCTCACCATCTACTGTCAAAGGATTCTGGTAAGCTGCAAGACTTTCCATTATACAATGAAATAACACATGGATACCTGCTTTACTGAGGGCGGGGTGCAAGAGGAGAACAGTGATTTCCCCATTCTACAGAGGAAACATGGACACCGTCCCTTCAGTCATGTCCTTTCCTATCCCATGGTTGTGCTTGATGGACAAACGTCTTTTTTCAACTGTACTAAGTAACCGTCCACCTACCAAGCCAATGTGTGTGTGTACATATATATATATATATATATATATATATATATATACTGTATATATAATGTTAGCGTAGTTCAGGTGCCTACACCTACATGTAGGTACACCTATATGTGCCTACAGCTATTGCTGGGGAGAGTGGCACCGGGTCAGGTTAATCATTTGTTCCCTCTCAGGAATGTGTCCTGTTAGCGGAGCGTACACAGAGTAACTGCAGAGATCAGGATCATGAGATTTTCTACAAGTCCTAGCACATAGTTTCATTGCGGGGGCCCAAAGCAGACTCCCCGAACAGAATACCAAACGCAGATGTGAACTGGGCCTAAAAGCACTTGGAGTGAGGTTGTATCTTTTCTGCTCCCTAATTCAGGTTCTCCTCTTCCTACCCTGCAATTAGATTCCTCAGTGAGCCTGCAGTCCATCTTGGAAGGCCAAGGCGGACTCAGGAGAGATTTCAGAGTGAATGTCAGTTTAGAAAGGAGGGCAGGAGTAAAAGAGCCAGATAAACAAAGAAACACTTTTTCTGACAAGATATATTCCAGGTTATTTTATACTATAGTACAATTCCTTTATACAAGACTTGCTGAAAAGCTAGCAACTATTTAATATTTAATAATCTACACTACATCCCCCATTCTGCACTTTGAAGCCCGACATATTTATTAAAGATCACAAACGTTTTCTGACACGAGTTATACAGGAATTCTACACAGACTTCTATTCTGGCACACAGGCTGCACCTGATTTATTAAAGGCAACGTGTCATAAGGACCTGTGGGTGGCTTACTGTTCCAATTCGGCCTGACAGATTCCCTTTAAAAGGCTAAATAATTTAAGTGCGCCTGTCTGGACCCTTATTAAGACTGTCTTATGAAATGCCAGTCTTTATAAGTCTCCCCCATACAGTCTAGATTAAGGTTGACCATTGATGAGTTGGTTCCACTATATTTCAATTGACTTTTCATAGCTGGCATGTATCCACTATATCCATGCAAGTTATATGAGGAACATATGGCAGTCCATTGCTATATTAATAAAAGCTGAGAGTTTACCAGTTCTTCGCAGTGGTGCTTTCTTATCCCCCGCTAAGTGGTGAGACAGCTGCCGGGCAAATCCTTTAAATAAGTCCTGTAATAAGAAAAGTCATGGACCTGGATAAGAGGAAGACTTCATCTACAACAAGGAAACTATTCCTGCAAATATTCCAAGTTTAACTCCATGCAAAATCATGACTTGGGGAACTTGAGCAGAATTCCTCCATACACAACGACCCCACAACATCTCCCTACAGAAAACACAAATATCCTGCACTGTAAAGCTGCACTTACTTTGGATGCAAACTTTCCATCTCGGAAGAACGGGGTCAAGTATTTCACCACTATGTCAGCTGTCTCTTTCAGGGTCACCACTTTATTCCCAGGTGGTTGCAGGATTTTGGCCGTACCTTCTTTGTCTTCTTGGCAGAGGTTTGGGTCAAAAGTCACCTTCTTTTTACCTTGCCCACTACTCCCTTTTTCGGGATTAGACAAGATGGAGAATGACTTTTCTTCTCTTCTTTGCCTCTTATGTGCTGGTTCCACAGTGTCCTGCCATAACATGGAATAATAGAGGTATTGATACCTTGAAAAGGGGTTTTGAGACAACTTTCCTACTTTGGGAATACACAAATAAAACCTGAATAATAAAATATAAAACTCCCACCTGCCACATTACACTCATGGGAAGCCATGATGAAGACAACTCTTGCCATCTGGTATGGGGTGGTTATAAATATCCCAAAACTAGGGGTCACTGACATGTTCTACAGATCTAGAGGGCATAAGCCTTGGGCTATTGTCTCATTTCCTACTCTGACTATCTTACATATACACAGCTATACTCTCTGAATTCTAATTAACCTTTTTCTATGCATGTAACACTCTCCACTGCACCTTGTGCGAGTAGCTGAAAATGCCGCACACACCCATAGTCACCTCTCCATCGAATTCATCCTGGCATCCCGCACAAAAAGGTAAGGAAATCCCTGGTCTGCCAATATATGGGAATCCAAGAGACCGTCTTCTTTTTGACATGTTAAATACACGTGAACCAACCACTAGACACAAAATGGAGGGCTCTACAGAATGGCAGCGGGTGTATCCCATGTGGCCCTGGACTGTACATTGTGCACCCCTGATCTAGGGCTTGGTGTTCACAGAATTGTACAAAGCCATGACTGTGTAAGGGTTAATAAAACACAATAATAACATCTAACCTCCTGCTCCAGTTCATTCTTCTCAGGCTCGGGAGATCTGGATCCGCTATGAAGGGAAGACATTGACCATTAACATCTTCTAAGTATCTTAGTTATGATATTGGTTTCTAGTGCACCTATAACCAGACTTACCTACTAAACACCTCAGGCATCACCTGTGATACCTCCTGGCTTTGCAGTAATGGCTCCTTTAGGACCTTCACAGTACATGTTTCTAATGGCTGCAGATCTTCATTTTCCACGTCTCTAGTCTTAGAAGGATCTGTGAGGTTACTGATGTCAGAAGACTGTTCGGATAAGTTATCCAGACCAAGATGGCTTTTATCTGATGGCGAGGCTTTACTTTCTCTACTATGGTCCTGCTTATCTCCATCTGGTTTATTACTGCTACCTTGCAGTCCATTCAGTGGGTCCGAGGAGAAGGCCTCATGGATTTCACAAGTGTCACTACAAGAGGTGCGGTCATGAACAGGACTGCCACTTTTTGCTAGACTATGGGCGCTAGTTGAGGGTTTAGATTTAGTCTGGAATGAGAAGAACTTAGAAATGTCCTGGGAGTCTTTAGCGGCGGCGGAGGCCAGCTCCTGCTTCTTCTTGCTCAGCCGGGACTTCTTATTAGGACTGTTAAGCATTTTACTAGGACTTTCAGTCTTTTCGGGAGGGGTGCTAGAAATGTTAGGGTCACTTGTCTTGGAGGAGCCTGGATTGGGCTCTTTGTGTTGTACCTCAACATCTACTGGGGTATCTTGCAGTAAACTTGAGGCAGTTTGGAAAAGTGATGGCGCCCCCACTCTCTTACGTTTAAACTGACAACACAATAAGAAATACAATTAGTATTGTCACCTACACAATATATAAAGTACCATCAGATTGTAATGTAGAGTTCTGCCTAAATGCTATTACACACCCCTTGCAACTGAGACGCAGTGACAAATCCATCTTCATGTGCATCCATTTTTGTCTCATTTTTCGGTGTAAAGTCAAAAGACCCGAGTGTCACATAAGTCTCTCCGTCCTTTGTAGCCTTATTTATCTCAGCGACCTAAAGAAAGTCAGAATTAATGAGATGTTCAACCCCTATGTCGGATTCTGAAAGTGTGGAATTAACAGCACATTTAAAGGGGATGGCCGAAATTTTCCTCAGTTAGAGCACCACTCTTGCCATGGTCTGCGCTTGAACCTCATTTTGAGACTATGGAAAACTTTGCATTCATTTTAGGTTTACAGTCAGAAGGGCGCTTTACAGTCAGAAGGGCGTTTCTGACAGTCTGTCAGGAACGTCTTTCTCCACAGCAGCGCCTATCGCGCTGTACAGTGTGAGCAGGGAGGAACGCCCCCTCCCTCTGCTCACAGTGCTCGTCCATAGATGAGTATTATCAGGAGGGGAGGGGGCGTTCCTTCCCACTCACACTGTACAGCGCAATAGGCGCTGCTGTGGAGAAGGACAGACTACGGTACCGGGACTGATAGCTCTTCACCCGGGGCACAGATCGGGAAAGCAGATAGTGTGCTGAATTTAGCACACTGTCAGCTTTCCAGCAGTATATGGAACTGCCTGTGCCCAAACCCATGAAAGGTCCTCTTTAAGAAGTCAGATCTTCTTGATAAATCAGGCATGCCTTTTGCCTGTCAGGACCTTTATTAAGACTGGCATATGAAATCCCAGTCTTAAATCTGCCCCCCTGTTCCTAAACGTGTAGGCTTTCTTTACGGTCTACTCTTTCCCTCCCTTTACTTTAGTGTTAGAGGGAGGAAAAAGAGCTTGTAAATGTCAGAATAAGAAGGGAGAAAGCATCCAAGCCTTCATAGAGGGCAGATTACACTAGATGTATTGTATTCAAGTATACACAAGGGTGGAACGGGTGAATCACACAGGCTCTGCAGGAGTGTACAGAGAATTATTTTCCTACCTTTTTCAATACTGCTGCTTTATAAAGGTTTGCCATTTTGCTGCTTCGGAAAACCTCATATTCTAGGTCTGTAGCAGAGGAAGAGACGTCCACTCTGGATTGAATAAACATGAAATAGAAATGTTATATATGTTCTACATTTCCTCCCTTCTTATACATAAACACAATATACACATATATACTACAATAAAAACGGGATATCCCATTCATCATTTTCATGTTTTTTTTAAGGCTAGTTCACATGGGGCAAGTTGGCAGCGGATTTTGATGCGGAAAATCCGCTGCTCCCATTGACTTCAATGGGAGCCGCTCACTTCTTTTTTCCGCTAGCTAGTATCACACTGCACCGGCATCCCATCGCGGCAGTCGCGTCGGAATATGTACACATGGAACCCGTTGTGAACTAGCCCTTAGCCTCTGTGTTTCCCCCTTAGTGCTTCTATACTCCAGACAGCATCAGTCTCCTTCCCCATCTGCAAGCTCCTCTTACTTCTCAGCTATACTGCCATGCTACTGCTGACTAGCGGGACACAAAGCTATTTTGTTGGCTCCCCTGCAATGAGCAGAGGATCATTATGCAGGGACCGGACAGTACAGAGAATTACTGAGCATGTGTGTCCGCCAGCACTACACTCATTACATGGACATACACATTGCTATACACTCTGGACACCAGGTGGCGCCATACTATGTAAGTATATCATAATTCTTCACAGAATCATTATTTAACAGCATGTAAATGTCAGCCATTCATTTACAGGATCTACACAGTGAATAGGATGTTTAATGGTGAGACAACCCCTTAAAGGCAAAAGGAAGAAAGAAATATCTTACCGATCAACAGTATTGGTCACTTGTGCATTTTTACTGATGGCTTCTTCCAGCATCTTCAGACAGTGCTCCCGAGCCTATCACCACAGTAGACATTCATATTAATGCACTGTTAATATTCATAGCACACAAGCCGAGAGCTCACAAGAGCTACGCAAAGGACTGGACACAGAGATAACATGGTGAATATCAACCAAGTCCTAGGAGTGTCCTCTTCTGTCTATTCAGCAATTACTGGAGGACCTCCCATTTGGATGGATAATACTCCTGGGCATCCTCCCAATGCCTACCTGGCCTATGTTGTACTATTTCGGATCCCAATAGACTGTCACATGATGTAGAAATGTCACACAATGTGGAGAGAAGCTAGGACAGGAATTATGAATTGGATGTGTGCCCTCTGTGCAGCCCCAAAAAATATACATATGGCCAGGAAATAAACTACCCATGGACACAGATTTGTATATTAAACTAGAAAACCAGGAATCAGTATCTGTTATGACATCAGACATCATTTGTTGGGGAAGAGTAGGCCGGATCTGTCTTTGCTCCATGTTTACGGGGAACTTCATATACATACGTAGTTTAAAAGGGATTACCCAGACACTTACATTTGCTTACATTGGGCCTGGGTTCTGAATGTTCAGAAACTGAAACCCCATGCACACAACCGTATGTACATCCGATCTGTGGCCTAGTTTGCAGCAGAAGGTAGTCGGATGACATTCGGAGTGACATCAGTGATGCATTCATGTCTATGGGGACTTCTGGTTCATCCAGCTCATTGTCATGGGAACAAAACCAAAGCCCCCATAGGAGTCAATGCATCAAGTAATGCATTCGGATGTTGCTGCGAGTGTCATCTGACTACATTCTGCTGCAAACTCGGCCAGGTCAGGTTATGACACCGAATCATGAGATCAGCCTCATTTTTCTACCTCCAATCCCTATTCCCTTGTATGACGTACCCTGTGGAATGAGCCCCAAAACATAGAACATACAAAAACCCAGTGAAGATATCAGTAACTTGTCCCTGGATAAACCATTTAAGAAAATGCAAAAAGACCAGGCAATAGGATTACTGAGTGTAGTAGGATGTCCATTTTAGATATATGTCGGACAATGAATTGCAATATACAGCATAATGTCAGGTCTAATGGGTGGACTCTTACCTTGACAGTAAGTTTGGGTATTTTGTCATTGGCTCCATCCTTAAGTGGACTGTCCTCACCTAAAAGCATACAGAATGTGGCATAACTCCACTGTCTGATACACATACATGTAATAATACTGCCCATGTCTATAGATATATAAGCGGCGCCTCAGTTTACAGCATCTTGTTGTGCATTATACAGACGGACAGGCTGCTAGAAATTGTCTTATTGCGACAACCTTTTTATAAATAAAGAAGCTGAAGCAGCCCCTTATCAGGTGTAACATAACATTACATGACAACCATTTAAGAAAATAGCCATCCATGTAATACAGGGAGGATCTCAGGTCCCAGACAGGCTCCCCATTCTGGCACATAGGGCAGGGATTGTAATAATGCAGACCTACTTGGCAGAATAAATTCCTCCAGCTCTCTGCTCTGTGAAAAGAAGAAAACATGAAAGGAAGTTAATGCTGGCTAATGTTCTGGCTTGGAAAAGCTTAAAGTGAACTTGTCAGGTGATTTGTCTGAGAGTAGGATCTGGTAGGGTAGAGAGGCTGAGCTCTGTGATATATAGGGGTATATGATAGAGAGAAGCTGAGCTCTGTGATATATAGGATTATATGATAGAGGAGAGAAGCTGAGCTCTGTGATATATAGAGGTATATAATAGAGAGAAGCTAAGCTCTGTGATATATAGGGTTATATGATAGAGGAGAGAAGCTGAGCTCTGTGATATATAGAGGTATATAATAGAGAGAAGCTGAGCTCTGTGATATATAGGGTTATATGATAGAGAGAAGCTGAGCTCTGTGATATATAGGATTATATGATAGAGGAGAGAAGCTGAGCTCTGTGATATATAGAGGTATATAATAGAGAGAAGCTAAGCTCTGTGATATATAGGGTTATATGATAGAGGAGAGAAGCTGAGCTCTGTGATACATAGGATTATATGATAGAGGAAAGAAGCTGAGCTCTGTGATATATAGGGGTATATGATAGAGAGAAGCTGAGCTCTGTGATATATAGAGGTATATAATAGAGAGAAGCTGAGCTCTGTGATATATAGGGTTATATGATAGAGGAGAGAAGCTGAGCTCTGTGATACATAGGATTATATGATAGAGGAGAGAAGCTGAGCTCTGTGATACATAGGATTATATGATAGAGGAAAGAAGCTGAGCTCTGTGATATATAGGGGTATATGATAGAGAGAAGCTGAGCTCTGTGATATATAGAGGTATATAATAGAGAGAAGCTGAGCTCTGTGATATATAGGGTTATATGATAGAGGAGAGAAGCTGAGCTCTGTGATACATAGGATTATATGATAGAGGAAAGAAGCTGAGCTCTGTGATATATAGAGGTATATGATAGAGGAGAGAAGCTGAGCTCTGTGATATATATGGTTATATGATAGAGGAGAGAAGCTGAGCTCTGTGATATATAGAGGTATATGATAGAGGGAGAGAAGCTGAGCTCTGTGATATATAGGGTTATATGATAGAGGAGAGAAGTTGAGCTCTGTGATATATAGAGGTATATGATAGAGGGAGAGAAGCTGAGCTCTGTGATATATAGGGTTATATGATAGAGGAGAGAAGCTGAGCTCTGTGATATATAGGGTTATATGATAGAGGAGAGAAGCTGAGCTCTGTGATATATAGGGTTATATGATAGGAGAGAAGCTGAGCTCTGTGATATATAGGGTTATATGATAGAGGAGAGAAGCTGAGTTCTGTGATATATAGGGGTATATGATAGGAGAGAAGCTGAGCTCTGTGATATATAGGGGTATATGATAGGAGAGAAGCTGAGCTCTGTGATATATAGGGGTATATGATAGAGGAGAGAAGCTGAGCTCTGTGATATATAGGGTTATATGATAGAGGAGAGAAGCTGAGCTCTGTGATATATAGAGGTATATGATAGAGGAGAGAAGCTGAGCTCTGTGATATATAGGGTTATATGATAGAGGAGAGAAGCTGAGCTCTGTGATATATAGGGTTATATGATAGAGGAGAGAAGCTGAGCTCTGTGATATATAGGGTTATATGATAGAGGAGAGAAGCTGAGCTCTGTGATATATAGGAGTATATGATAGGAGAGAAGCTGAGCTCTGTGATACATAGAGGAATATAATAGAGAGAAGCTGAGCTCTGTGATATATAGGGTTATATGATAGAGGAGAGAAGCTGAGCTCTGTGATATATATGGGTATATAATAGAGAGAAGCTGAGCTCTGTGATATATAGGGTTATATGATAGAGGAGAGAAGCTGAGCTCTGTGATATATAGGGTTATATGATAGAGGAGAGAAGCTGAGCTCTGTGATATATAGGGGTATATGATAGAGGAGAGAAGCTGAGCTCTGTGATATATAGGGTTATATGATAGAGGAGAGAAGCTGAGCTCTGTGATATATAGGGTTATATGATAGAGGAGAGAAGCTGAGCTCTGTGATATATCGGGTTATATGATAGAGGAGAGAAGCTGAGCTCTGTGATATATCGGGTTATATGATAGAGGAGAGAAGCTGAGCTCTGTGATATATAGGGTTATATGATAGAGGAGAGAAGCTGAGCTCTGTGATATATAGGGTTATATGATAGGAGAGAAGCTGAGCTCTGTGATATATAGGGTTATATGATAGAGGAGAGAAGCTGAGTTCTGTGATATATAGGGGTATATGATAGGAGAGAAGCTGAGCTCTGTGATATATAGGGGTATATGATAGGAGAGAAGCTGAGCTCTGTGATATATCGGGTTATATGATAGAGGAGAGAAGCTGAGCTCTGTGATATATAGGGTTATATGATAGAGGAGAGAAGCTGAGCTCTGTGATATATAGGGTTATATGATAGAGGAGAGAAGCTGAGCTCTGTGATATATAGGGTTATATGATAGAGGAGAGAAGCTGAGCTCTGTGATATATAGGGTTATATGATAGAGGAGAGAAGTTGAGTTCTGTGATATATAGGGTTATATGATAGAGGAGAGAAGCTGAGCTCTGTGATATATAGGGTTATATGATAGAGGAGAGAAGTTGAGTTCTGTGATATATAGGGTTATATGATAGAGGAGAGAAGCTGAGCTCTGTGATATATAGGGTTATATGATAGAGGAGAGAAGTTGAGCTCTGTGATATATAGGGTTATCTGATAGAGGAGAGAAGTTGAGTTTTGTGATATGTGTCATAGCTTTTCCTCCTCCATTACATATTACAACACTACCGTTCAAAAGTTTAGGGGGACTTAGAAATGTCCTTATTTTTGAAAGAAAAGCACAGTTTAACAATAAATGAATCAGAAATACACTCTATACATTGTTAATGTGGTAAATGAGTATTCTAGCTGCAAACGTCTGGATTTTAATGCAATTACTACATTGGTGTATAGAGGGCCATTTCTAGGAAACATCACTCCAGTGTTCTAATGGTGTTTGCTAATTGTGTAAGAAGACTAATGGATGAAACAATGAAAAAAGAATTCATCAGGTGCTGTAATGAGGATTAGTATCCCAACAGCGGATAGTGAAGAGTGAATACAAAGCTGTGTGGGGTACATTGGGTTCACAAATTCCCTACTATGTCCCAAATAGCTCCTATGATTGGCGAGGGTCACTCTGGGGTCACTCTTAGTTTATTTTCCCTTATAAGCTGTAAATATGGCGGTGTCCCATGATATTCGCTCACACAGCTTATATATTCCCTTTCTGCCGCAGCAAGTTGTGTTCTAATGATTTGATTTGGGGTTGTTTTCTCTTCACATTGCTAGATGCTACTGTGTGTGTGTGTGTATATATATATATATATATATATATATATATATATATATGTATAGGTGTGTCCCACACACAGCAGTTGCACACCCATGAACTATTATTATACTCAGGGGTCTTTTCATACCCCCGAGTATATTAATCGGAGGCCCAGGATAGATGAGGGAACATAATAAACACTGTTCTCACCTCTATGGGATCCAATGTTAATCCTAGCAGGATTTGGGCCCATATGGTAATGTCCCAGATGTCACGTGGTCTGGGATATTACCATATAGGCCCAAAGCCTGTGCTAGCAGTACCATGCAGACCCAAAGCCTGTCCTAACAGTAACAGCCTGTTACCGTACAGGCCCAAAGTATGTGCTAGCAGTAACACGCTATTTTTTTTTTTTATCGAAGGTCTCCGTCTGTGCCAATCAAAAACACCAAGTGCATGAAAAAAGTGTGGGTGCCACACTAAAAAAAACGTGCCCAGGATGCTTGCCAAAAAACGCACCCTTCCCCTAAAGGGGAGAGAGGTTCCTGACTCAAACTCTTCCCCACAAGGACCAAAAGGTGACCGAGTGGGGTCGAGTATCCGATGGACCATCTGCCGGAGCAGGATGGCCCTACCCAACATCCGTTTTCCCCTCGGGCTGCCACCACCAAGGGTACTCAGGATTACCAGTCGCCAAGTTTCTCTCCGGGCTGCCACCACCAGAGATACTCCTTGGCTCAGGCAAGAAGTCTGCGCCTGCCCTGGTTCCCCAGGACAGGTCAGCTGAAAGAGGGGAGAGACCCATTACAGGCCTCATCCCCGGACAACCGTCAAGAAGCGTCCCAAAAGGGTACAGCATCCCTTCGTCGACACACAAGAAGGTGACAGAGTGTAAAATAAAAAAGTGAGAAAAACAATTAATAAGTGGTAAAGTGCCCTTTCAGAGCCCGGTTTACCGCCGGATCTATAAAAATTACTCCAATGCTGGTAAACCAGGCATTAAGGAGTGGGGTGCTCAAATGGTGTAATCCAGTGCCACGCAATAGTGCCCAAATCAGTGGGTTTCCCACGCCCAGTGATTTAAGGCACCCTGGGGGCCACTCAACCCCCAGGGCACGACACCAGAGACCTTCGAGCGCTTCACCGACCTCCAGCTAAGATCCCCAAGGGAGCATCCTGTCCCCCTTGGTGGTCGTGTCGACAGCGTCTGTGGCGTTCTGCCAGCCCCCTGCAGTGGGTCCATCACCTCCACTGGCGGAGCCGGCGTACTAACCACGTCCCCCATCGACAACGCCTCAAGTGGTTCTCCGTTCAGATCTCCATAGCTTTCGGCCTACTCCCGCTGTGACTGGTCGCGGACCCGGCTCACCAGCAGTTTCGCCTACTAACTACTTCTGATAAGAACAGATACTACACTTGATCTTAGCCATAAGGCCGAGAAGCGATAACACGCTATTACTACTAGCACAGGCTTCGGGCCTATATGGTACTGCTAGCGCAGGCTTCAGGCCTATATGGTAATATAAAAATTACAAAAAGGGGTACCCCCACTAGAAAGGATAAAACGTAACCTTTATTTGTTATGCTTAAAATTTAAAAGCCCCAAACAAAATTTCAGCCCCTATGATATTGACACAGGGCTTATGTGCAAGTGTGTATGTCCACCTTGCCAATTGTATGTTGTAAATTTATATTAATCCCATACAAGCAGAGTGTGTTTTGTTTTAGGATTCACACATCATTGTTTTCAGGAATGTAAATATAAATAGTACCTCCACCACAATAGACCATTCAGTCATGGGACGGGCGATTATAGTGCTTAGACACTGTTTAACAATAAGCCCCAATTTGCATTTACAAGTTGTTCTTTGAATAATATCAACTTCAGTGTGACACCTACAGCTAAATAGATAGCCTGTACACCCTTATTGTTTATGGGTATTTGTTACAGGTGCTGCATTACATTCACACACAAGCTACCTAAATAGCCCAGACCTTCCTATTGTCTATAGGTACTCCTTGCAGGTACTGCATTACATTCACACAAAAGCACAGCCCACAGTCTAAAGGTTCATTTAGACTAGTAGGTAGTAATACAACTGTGGTTCCTAATTGCAGATTCAGGCTTAAGCTTGTTGTTCACCTAGAGCCTGTATACTTTCTGCTTGATATCTTTACGGGCCACAGCACATTACATGTGTAGTATATAGCAACTACACTTAGTCCCTTGTCTCAGAGGCATTTTGCAGCTCCATGCCACACCCTATGGACAGCGTTTGATTGGAGCCAATTTCATCCTACAACAGGACAATGACCCAAAGTCACCTCCAAATTATGCAAGAACTATTCAGGGAAGAAGCGGCAGCTGGTATCTATCTGTAATGGAGTGGCCATTACAGTCACCAGATCTCAACCCCATTAAGCTGTTGTGGGAGCAGCTTGACCGTATGGTACGCAAAAAGTGCCCATCAAGCCAATCCAACTTGTAGGGGGTGAAATTTCTCCAGATGACCTCAGAGAATTAACAGCTAGAATGCCAAAAGTCTGCAAGGCTGGAATTGTTGCAAAAGGCGCATTCTTTGACGAAAGCAAAGTTTGAAGGAGAAAATTATTATTTCAAATAAAAATCATTATTTCTCACCTTGTCAATGTCTTGACTATATTTCCTATTCATTTTGCAACTCATTTGATAAATAAAAGTGTGAGTTTTCATGGAAATCACAAAATTGTCTGGGTGACCCCAAACTTTTGAACAGTAGTATGTATATCACAGAGCTCAGATTCTCTCCTTTATCCTATAAACCTATATATCAAAGCTCAGCTTCTCCACCTCTATCCTATGACCCTATATCACAGAGCTCAGCTTCTTTCCTCTATACTATAAATCTATACATCATAGAGCTCAGCTTCTTTCCTCTATACTATAAATCTATATATCACAGAGCTCAGCTTCTCTCCTTTATCCTATGACCTTATATCACAGAGCTCAGCTTCTCTCCCTGTATCCTATGACCCTATATATCACAGGGCTCAGCTTCTTTCCTCTATACTATAAATCTATATATCATAGAGCTCAGCTTCTCTCCCTCTAGCCTATGATCCTATACATCACAGAGCTCAGCTTCATTCCTCTATACTATAAATCTATATATCATAGAGCTCAGCTTCTCCACCTCTATCCTATGACCCTATATCACAGAGCTCAGCTTCTTTCCTCTATACTATAAATCTATACATCATAGAGCTCAGCTTCTTTCCTCTATACTATAAATCTATATATCACAGAGCTCAGCTTCTCTCCTTTATCCTATGACCTTATATCACAGAGCTCAGCTTCTCTCCCTGTATCCTATGACCCTATATATCACAGGGCTCAGCTTCTTTCCTCTATACTATAAATCTATATATCATAGAGCTCAGCTTCTCTCCCTTTATCCTATGACCCTATACATCACAGAGCTCAGCTTCTTGCTCTAGACCATAATTTGCTCTCAGATAAGGCAGCTAAAATCACCTTACAGGTTCGCTTTAAGATTTCATCCGCACCTTTCTTAAATTCATCTGCTTCTGGTAAAAGCTGTTCCATTCTCGCTTGCGATTATCAGATGACTCTTCACTTCCCTCGTCAGAATCCTCATCATACCTGCAGAGAACATATAGGAGAGGTATTTTACAAGAATGTAATAAAGTAATGATATATCACAATACTATATTGTCATGTTCAGGGGGCTCTGATTTCTGGGATCCCCACAATCATGAAAAAAAAAAGAAGGGACTGTTGCTGCACAGGTAAAACAGGAGGATTCCCAAAAGTGCCAATGTTTGGACCCCCCTCTGGACTATCAGTTATCTCCCATACAGTGCATAGGTAACAAAAGATGTAATTTGGCAATGTCAATTTAGGGGGAAACAGAGGAAAGCAGTGCTGCAGTCACTTCATTTCCAGAATGGATAGGAAACTTTCTGATCTCAAAATTATAGCAGTTCATAGGAAGAACAAGATTTATAGGGATTTTCTTGACCTTCTATACGAATTACCTATATAGAGGATAGGTCACCAATATGTGGTGAACCCCCAACTAACAGATGGCTAAAGGGGCTGCAGTGTTCAAGTGAGCACTATGCCCCTTCGCTAACTGCCAAGCACATCACTGTATATATTATTGGGACCATTCACTTGACTGGGACTATCCTTTTGCTGCATCATATCACCAATGACCGCATGTCACCAGCACAGGGAAGAGTCCCATGTGTCCTAGGTCCTTAAAATATAAGTCCAGGAAAACCTTTTTAAACCTCTTTGGAGGTCATACAAGGAAAATGAAGTGGTAGAGTGGTGAAGTGCGTGGTGGCCATAAAAGACTTCTTGCACTATTCTTTCCAGTAAAAAAAATAGCCATTGGTTGCACTCATACATCAAGGCGACCCAACTGCACAGCTTACCAGAGGACTCACCTGGCAAACCCATAGCCTTTCCTGCCTCCTTCATAAAGACCTGGGTCATATCCAAATGGTCCAGGAGGAGCACCAGGCTGTTGGATGCAGGTTCTGCTCTTTCCATTCAACTGCAAACCCTGCAAATTTTCAATCTGTTGCTTCACTGCCCGTGGATTCTTACAGCAGTCACAGGACTTGTCACACAGAGGCTTGTCATCACCAAAATACGATGCAATGGTAGCATGACGGCACCTGAGGGAGATAGCATAGAAGCTTAGACATTGATGCAAACATGATAACATAGCATGACCTGACTCCATGCATTGTATTATCACATGTATGATCATTACTCTACAAATACAGTTATGAAGTACAAAAATAAGGAAAAAAACAAACAAGAATAACTGCGCTTCTTTCGGACCTTTGGAATAGCACGTCTGACTTATATCAAAGGAGCACGTATATGCTCTATATAATGTACCGAGTTTGGCAGCATTTAGACTTGAGCGACTCCAGGTCGAAAAGATGCAATACGTAAGTATTGGAAGTACCAATATGGACAGTAAAACGCGCTCACTCGGAACCAAGTAAAAAAATCGGTGAATATTTATTTTGAAAAGATCAGATCTAGAGCAGGTCATACAAACACGTCACCAAATGTAGCAGCAAAACTGTACAAGCCGTTCTAGGGGTGCGCACTCTCTCCCAGGCTGCAAACCCTGGGAGAGAGTCTGAGAGAGAGTGCGCACCCCTAGAACGGCTTGTACAGTTTTGCTGCTACATTTGGTGACGTGTTTGTATAACCTGCTCTAGATCTGATGAAGGGGTGGAGTATCCTGTGTGACTCCTAAAACCCTGAAACGCGTCATCTTTTCAAATTAAATATTCACCGATTTTTTAATTGGTTCCGAGTGAGCGCGTTTTACTGTTCATATTGGTACATCCAATACCTACGTATTACAAATACAGTTATGCAATGTCAGTGTTTCCAAACCTTTTCAGACTCAGGGCACCCCTGGTAAATAAAAAAAATCTCCTCAGGGCACAAATAACAAATAATTTTTACCAAAAGACACAAACGTCCTATGGATACAGTTAATGTTGCATGAATGCATGTGGTCATCTTCTCATACAGAGTATTGCGGCCCCCTGACAGGTATCAAAGGCTCCCCAGGGGACTTGTTATGAATGCGGCCCTATACATGGATCCATTGTAATACATGTATATGGGAACATTACAATATAATGGATCAGTGTATTACCCTGGCTAGGACACTGACAATGTTTGTGTGCAAGGATCCATTATCATAGTCCTGAGCAAAGAGAAACAAAAGTGGTCACAAAAGGAAGAAGTGTCTCACTAGCGCCACCTATAGATAGCTACCCTGTAAATCAATGTTTGACACCTATCTGTAGACACTGCTGTTTCTTCTGGAGATAACTTGCACATTTATTCCCAGGAAACACGGCCTACAAGACTCCATACACCAGTTGGATCTCTGCAAGGAAAACCAGTAGGTCGGAAACTCACCCAGATCATGGGGGAAAAAATGACACAGGACAGAGCAGAGATAAGATACAACAAGATCTTGAGCAGAAACAACTGCAAAAAGTTAAGCTTATCACAAGACTCTGTTCACACCAGTGTTTGTCCATGTTGTTCTATATTGTATGTCTCCCTATTCTGGTATAAGCAGTAAGGCCGTCCAAGCGGAACTGGCCAATATTAAAACAAGTGATCTGAAAAGCCACTTGGTATCTAGGATATAAAATGCCACAAACAAACCCCAGGAGTGTTCACAAGAATGCAGTGATACGCATCGCTCACTAGTGCAACTTCTCAGCAGGAGCCATATCTAAGCAGGAGAAGGCAAAAGACAGGCAATGGGGTAGATTTACAGAATTCTGCAGAAACTTGCACTATATTTATCATTTGTTTTAGACAAGGTTTATGACTCCAATGGAAGATATGGTCAGGGGCGTAACTTGATGGGGTGCAGTGGCACCTGGGCCCAAGAGCCTTAGAGAGCATAAGGGGTCTCATGCCAATATGAGGAGACCAGTACTTCAGATGTTACATTATAGTTGGGGGAATGGTACAGATATTGCACTGAGGCCTCGGAGTTTCATTTTACGCCTCTCTCCGGGAGGAGTCATCGTGTGCCATCATTTTGGTGTACACTAAGCCAACAAGTAGGTGTAAAATACAATATATGGTTCAAAGATGCGCCAAATTTATCATCTGGCACTATAATAAATCTGGTGTCTAAGTTCACACTGTTTTTTAAGTAGTGCCGTGGAGTTACATCTTATGTAAAGTTGTCAATCATTCTGTGTCTCTTTAATACATAACTTTTGTAGCACTGGGGTTGTCCTGACCGATACTATTTTTCTGTGGTTCTTTCATGTCACCGATTCCTAAAGTAAGGTGACACTGGCGCAAGGAAGTACCGCACCACTTTATCTGTTAGTTCTGCTCTGCTTTTCCAGGGACTATAATTTTAAGTTCACACAAGACAAAAGCCCTACAGATTTTCCTTGCAGATTTGCGGCTTAAAACCCACCGCGTATTGTAGCAGCAAAAAGGAAGAGATTCTAAAGGGGTTTTTCAGGGCTTATATATTGATGATGTATTCTTAGGAGCGGTCCTCAATATGTGATGAGTGGGGGTCTGACACAGCTGTTTGAGGAGTCGGTGGCGCTCACAAGTGCAGTGTCTTCTTCCCTGTGTTGATTCAAATAAACGGGACTGAGCTGTAATACCAAGCACAGCCTCTATGCAATGTACGGTGCTGTGCTTTGTAGTCAGTAAAGGCGACACTGCACTCACCCAAACACCTTTTCAACCAGCTGATCTGTACAGGTCCAGTGTGTCAGACCCCCATTGATCACCTATCCTAAGTCCTGGAAAACCCCTTCAGCAAATCTCATTCATATGTTGCATAAAAAGAATCATTGTGGAAATTAACATTTGGTGTGGATACTAAAGGGGTTTTCTGGGAGTCAAATGTTCATGACGGCTCCTTAGGAAAGATCATATCTGGTCGGTGGGGGTCTGACACCCACAGAACGGCTAATTGAAGTGGTACCCCAGATTTTTACAGGGGTCTTGTCCTCATATTTGTCTGTGTAATCAAAGCTGACCGTACAGCTAAAAGGAGAGAAAATAATTTGTTTTAGCAACTTGTGGGGGTCAGCCAGACCTGAGTGATACGTCACCAAATTTTTATTTTTTAACTACTGCGTGGATCTGGACATTGGAAACACATGAGGCTGTCATTTTACTGGGGAAGTGGGATGGAAACAGTCAAATGAGACTACAGAGAGGTTGTCTGTATACAGCAAGTAGTGCAGAGGAAATCAGTATACACCTTATACATAGCCAGGACAGAGGGGAGAATATAGGGTAGAGTTTCCACTACTGTGCTGGATGACGCCTGGCGGGTCTCTGGGAAGGGCCTGCCATCTACAACATGACAAAGATTTCTTTCACTGTCTGCAAGCTGAGACCTAGTGCCACTCCTCCATCTCTGAAAAGCACCTTTCAGAGCGGCGACGTATCTTACCCCAGACAAGAAGAGTCTGTCCTCCAGCAGCGGGCATGGGCACAACCTGCTGCAAAGAGATAACAGTCTGTCTGTGCGTGACCTCAAATAAATGTCCGGCCAGCTCTGCACTACATACATACATATACACTAGTGTGCACGGCTGCGGACAGCAAGTCTATGACATGCAAAAGATGGGGAAGGTTTATCCATGGAGGTGCAGGATGTATGCATTCAGAAGAAAACTGCTCCAAATGGGTAACAATGGCACATATGGCATCCTGGCATATTTCTCTTCATTACACTAAATTAGGATAGGTCATCTATATGTGTATATCTATACTGTGATCAGTGGACATGTTACAACCCCACAGATCGGTCGTTTGAAAAGGCTGCGGTGTCTTCCAACGATGTCATACTCATCATTCAGATGTTACAGCAACAGCTCAGTCCCATTCAAGTAAACGGAGCTGAGCTGCAATACCAAGCACAACCACTACACAATGTACAGCACTGTGCTTGGTATTCAACAAAGAGGTCACAATGCTGACCCAAACTGCAATCTCTTCAAAAAGATCGTTGGCGGGGGTCCTGAGTGTTGGTCCCCCACCGATCTGGTATTGATGACCTATCCTATAGGACATGTGTATACATCCATGAAAACCCTTTTCACCAGGGTGCAGCATACTAAACCAGTAACACAGTTACATTGTACAACTTCTCCCCAAGGAAATGAATGCCTCCGTTACAGAAATAGTCTTTTATTTTACCATATGCAAATGAACAGTCTGGAGCATTGTGGGTAACTCGATTACTCCAAACTTCTACGCCCCATACTGTGAACACAGGGCCAGGTGAGAGTTCAGTATAGCTTATAGATTCCTGGCAATGTCACTGAAATAAGGAAGGGGGCACAATAAAGCAATATGGAGCCGCCCTCAGTGCTCCAGATGACTCATTTGCATATTCTGAAATGTATTAATATTTCTGCAATGGAGTCACAATTTTTCCTGGGGGACAAAGGCGTAACATTCAGGTGAGCCTTACCTATCTATCTATCTATCTATCTATCTATCTATCTATCTATCTATCTATCTATCTATCTATCTATGTTACTGGTTTAATATGCTTCACTTTGCTGACAGACTCCCTTCAAGCTGGGCATACACCATAGATAAATGCAGATTTTGGTGGGACTGACTCACCATGTAAAGTATATGGGGTCTTCTGACTTTTTCTTGACAGGAGGAGATATGAACCAGACAGATGGAATTCAACATGACTGATCCTTTAGTCTCAGAGGTGTCTGACAACTGCGTCCTCCCCGTCCCTTTAGAGAACACCTGCATGTTTGGCTGACAGCTAACATCTAAAGTGTATGATCAACTTTAGCAATGCAAATTTTTACCGTGTTGTCACATTAGACATATAAAGTGTCAACCGCTGTGACTGTGCTGTGTCTGATCCATACACTGGGTACACATGGTTAAGGGAACTTGTGTACAACAGCTTTGGATGAAATCCTACAGACCATCCCAGCTGTTTTCCTGGGCACTTGCACACCCAGGACAAGCCTCCTACCCTCCCCTTTTAGGAGAGCTGTAACTTAAAACCTCCCATCTCTAGGGCAACAGAGCGAGGCAGGCAGTGCTAAGGGCACGGACAGCTGTCAGCGGGCAGCTATGGGCTACATGGGGTGACGGAGGACACAGCAGAGCTGGACTAAGGGCAGGGGTAAGACCTATATACTGAGTGCCGTCTGACACTTTCCTACTTCTCACACATCTCTGCTCCTCTGTTCCTCTCTTGCACTATGAGCACAGTCACTTGGAGTCAGAGACTAAACAGCAGCTCTCCTGCCTGCTGGGACAGCGCTACACATCAGTGGCTAGTAACTTACACAGGAGATGGCGCAGAGCTAACTTTGTCCTTATGCTGTAGCTCAAAACCTAAATAACAGCAGCTATGAGCTGAAGTCCTATGTAATAGCAGAGACAAGTGATGGGCTGTGCTCCATAAGACACATGTACATCACTAAAGGTATGTTCACATGCAGCAGTTTCCATGTACAGTTACAGAGGGACAATCTGAAGCACGTACAGTAGCAACAAAACAAATGAGAGTTTAACAAATATCATCTGGGCGCTGCATAAATAATATAATATCTGCCGCAAACTCCATGATGACATTATTCGGTGTGAGTGGACATATCCTTGGTTTAGATCTTATGTTACAAAAATAGCGTCTTTGTTTGTGTCCACGTTTAGAAACACATAGAAAAAAAAAAAACGCCACACCTGTCCACAGTGCGTGTCTGGTATTGCAGCTGTGACCCATTCACTGCAGTGGTGATGCCGTTTGCAGCCATGTAACCTTTAAGGCTGATGCCTATTGTTTTGAAACGATAGCGGCAAAAAAACACGTTGTGTTACATTACATACAAAAAAAAAAATGGGATTCTACCTAATCCCATCCACACATTGCAGAAAATAATCTGCAGCAGAAAAGGTGTGCTTTGGAAAACTCAGCATGTCATTTATATCTTTTATTATTATTATCTTATCTTATACCTACCTAAACGCTGGCGTATCCCCTATAGGTTTAATAAAGGAAGCAAGTCCGCAGAGGAAAACGCTAAAAAC
Source organism: Leptodactylus fuscus (assembly GCF_031893055.1). NCBI lineage: Eukaryota > Metazoa > Chordata > Amphibia > Anura > Leptodactylidae > Leptodactylus > Leptodactylus fuscus. The sequence continues at coordinate 133,323,741 of NC_134270.1, forward strand.
GCTGCAGAAAAAGACAGCAATGCATTTCCGCTGCCTTTTTTTCCCCCACAGCGATTTTTTTTCCCTGCGTTTTGCTATGTGGGGCCTTAGCCTAGAGATGTGTTCACACAGTGCAGTTTGATCTGCAATGGAAAGTACTGGGTTTTTGGTGACGTTTCTTAAGTTCACAAGTGAAAGTCATTTACTTCACATTAATATTTAGCATCAAACCTCCATGCACATTGCATCTAACCGCACTGTGTGACTGTAGCCTTAGAGAGAAGATTTCCATTGTATGGTACGTGGTAAAATTGTGATCATGTGACAATCTTACGACTAGAGGCAAATTCCAGAATAGGCTGCTCTCTAGGGGATATTTTATCACAGCAGAGAGCTACTCAAAATTACTGCTGGGGATGAGGGGGGAGATGATAACGCAGTGTGAATAGAGACTTGAAATAAACCATGGCACACGGCCTGGCACTAGGTTCACACTAGTGTCGCCTAATGGTTGTTCTGGTCCTGGAGGACAGTAAAAAAAAAAAAAAAAAAAAAACTCCCAATGGACCCCATTGACATGCATGCAGAACTTTTTCCTCTGACAATTTTACAGTGGGCACTGCGACAGAGTCTCCTATGGAGACTGTGATGTAGATGTGAGCATAGCCTTATCTGTCACACCACAGTGACAAATCCCATTGACTTTTAATGGTGTCTGGTGAGTTCCATCTGGTTCTGCTGTTTTCCCAGAAAAAAAGTAGTGCTGCATGACAGAATCTGCATCTAAAACATCCCCAACGTAGATGAGAACTTCTCCTTAGGCCATATTATAGCTCCATACAACAGGCCAGTTATATATGGCACTACTGTACTGCTATATGCCTCCGATATAATACAGAGAATATGGGGAAGGGGTCTCCGTCAATTTCATACAAATCACATGCGGCCTCACTTTGCATTATGAAGAAGTATGAAGCTGTCACATGTAATAAAATATCTCTATTGTATTATATTCCCACTGACGCAATATAGAAAAAGATGTAAAGTAGTCATCCAGATAACAAGTACGGAGATATGTGCGGACACTACTGTATACCCTCTGCAGGTGACAGATACAGTAGTCTACATTGTGTGAACTGATCTTTCGCTGTCAAGTATTTAGGGACACTATATGGGAAGCGGTTTTGCTCCTACTTCCTTCAAGATACATATACAAATCTAAAGGATGTTTGTACATATACATCTCAGGACTTAATTGCAATGAACAGGTCTAGCTTGCTTGCACACAAAGTGGGCCAGACTACTCTAAGCGCCCCCACCCCATATGACTGCTGGGCCAGGGCAGGGTATTGAGGGAGCAGCTGCTCTGGAGTAACAGGTGCTGCCATTCACCACCCCTATCGGCCTGACTGTGTTAACCAAGACATTCCCATAGGTAACCTACACCACCCACTAAAGCTGCGGCATGCTACTATCCATTCATTAATAGAGAACAGCTTGGGAGTTACACACGCCCTGTCCAGCCCTGCCCCTGGGCAATGCAATGTCCCATCCAAGTGCCGCACAAAGCCTGGGAACTTATGTCTATTATGCTGGTAGAAAGTAAAGAAAAAGGAAAAACAGACTCCTTGCCCCTGGCAATAATAACAATAGCCTCAGTAACAGCCCCAGTATCTCTAAGGGCTAGTTCACACGTGAACTGCCCACGCGGGTTTTGACACAGAGAGAGACGCGGCGAGCCGCGTCTCTCTCGTCAAAACCCGCCCGCCGCGACCATCGCTGTCGCGGCTTAACCCTCTGCTGTCGGCTCAAATGAATGAGCCGACATAGGAGGGAGCTGCCGGGGGCGGAAGCCGCGCGGCTGAGCCTGCGCGGCTTCCGCCTGAAGAAAGGACATGTCCTTTCTTTTCTCCGCTAGCAGCAGCTCGCCGCTAGCGGAGAACAGAAGCCCGGCGGTCTCCATAGACCACCATTAAGGGGAGGTTTTGGACGCGAAATCCGCTGTCAAAAACCTCCCCTTATACTCACGTGTGAACTAGCCCTAATAATAGTGATACTGCAGCGCCCCCAGTAACTGTATCAATGCAACACCCCCAGTAAGGTCATATTCACACAGTCTTATGTCAGGCAGAAAAAAAGATCTGCTTCAGGTTGTTGTAGCAGTTTTTGGTGTTCTGAGGTCAAGGCCCCACTTTGCAGAAAGGCAGAGTTTTTGGCTGCTCAAGAAATGCAGTAAAGCAAAAGGCTGCACTTTATAGTACCAAAGTGAATGAGATTTTGTTAAATTTCATCCACATATTGTGAGGGGAAAATGTGCGATATTGAAAATTGTAGAATGTTTATTTCTGCTGCAGAAATGGAAATGGTTTCCCTATATTTTCAATAGGGGAAGAAAAAAAACACAGAGGAAACTGCAGCAGAAACTGCATTATATAGCTGCCTTTCACTATGTTGGACCTTAGCCTGAAGCAGTTTTTGGATCTTCAGCATTTCGGAATCTGATTTTGCAAAAATGACCTTAAAAACCTCTTCAGATTTTATTTTTTCCTTTATTCCTCCCTTCATTTTTGGGGAACTTCAGGGGGAATTCTCCCAAAGACAGGACAGGGAGAAATTAATGGGAGGGAGAGTCTGGGGTTTTTCGAGTAAGATTTTGAGGTGAACTCTGCCTGGAAAACACTCTGTGTGAACACTCCCTAAAAAAACAGCACCACTGGTAACATCACCAGACCCAGTACCCTTTGCCAACTAACAGCCATAACCACAGGGCTTGGGTGAAATATCGGGGCATCATGTTTGACACAATCGTGTGACAGCTGCTACTATGCCAAGAGATTCTGGGTATGCCCAAAGGAGACAATTTTTTTTTTTTTTTTTAAACGTAGCTGACCCTATCCATAGTGTCCATGTGAGTGTGAGCAAAAAAAATGAAAATAAAAAAACTCAAATAGTATAAAGAACATTTATTAAGGGTCTGTTCACACATCTGATTCAAACTCGACATGTATTTCCACAACAGAAATCCAAGACTGTACCCTGGCAGCGGATGTGTTGTGGGTGTGCAGTACACACGCAGTATTAGTACAGTATTCGTCCCATTGTCATCCATGTGAGCAGCTTTACCACCTCCCCAACAGGAAAAAACCTATAGCTTAACTTACCGTACCTTACTGTAGCTATGCCATATCGGCTTGTACAGGGGTTGTCAACTCAGCTTTACCAGAATGAAAGAGTCCAGAATGACAAATCTGCTATGACTAAGAGCCTGTAAGCTTGAAACGCACAAGTCTCTGTACGGTTTATATCCCGTCTGCACTATGTATATTTTATAGCACTGGGAGCGCAGGGTCTTCTCATGTCTTTACTATATCCCAGTAATACTAACAGTCATGAGAAGCTTGTTCCTAAAAATATGCCCATATCACACAGCGGCGGGGGCGGACTGAGGCAGCCATATTTCTATATTCTGCTCAGGACCAGTAGTTCTCAATCTTTTCAAACAAAGTGCCCCTTAGTGAAAAAACGTTCCTGCAGAGTAACCCAAAGTAGTGAAATGTTAGTAAAATAAGGCTTTGTTTGGAGCCTTCATTAACAATTATGTAATGGCCCCATCAGTGCTCCCACATGTAGTATGTAGGCCCCATTAATGCCCCCACATGTAGTATAATGACCCACACATTTGGGTGCACAACATACAATATAATGATACAACCTATGATAAAATAGCCCTCACAGTACGTGATGATTAAGGAGCAAGTGGTAAGTTACATTGATTACTTACAACCACGGTAGATTAAGGATACCATGGGCTTCAGGCCGTAAATATAACCAGACATGACTGCTGAAGCCCAATCACAGGCCTCAGTAGTCACGTAGCTCATGTGGCACAATGACACTATGTGTTTTTACACCATCAGGCGCAATCACTGGCCTTGGCGGTCCCTGACATCATCTTTGGAGGCCAAAAGAGCATAGGGGTAAGTGCTGGAGCCCAGGGGAGGGGAGGAACTTTGTTATGTTTTTTTCACCTCCCATAAGCCTCCGCTAATCGTACTCTGTGGGTGAAAAGACCCCAAAGTATAATAATAGTTCATGGGTAGTGAACCCCATATACTATTAGGGGTGTCCCTCACTGCAGCACGCACTCCTGACAATAGCTGGACGTACCACCAGGGATACGCGTATCGTGTCTTGAGAACCACTGCTCTAGACCGTTGCTATATCTGTATGTAGTTATAACTTGGAGAACTTTGCATTGTTGCTTTATTCTACTAAATCAATAAAAGGAGAACTTTCGTTTTTTCTGTATCTACCACTTTTTTGGCCTTTATCAGGTGAATATGTGTTATGGTCCCGAGAACTGACTTCCTGCACTCACAATGGTAAGAATGTAAAGTGTATTTCTCTTGGCATCATTGCACCTAGCAACAAGACAATTCTACCACTACCACAGAACAGGAAATATCGTAGATAAGAATAAGTTACTGGAGTGCGGGGAAACACCCAAATAACTGAATGTATAGCAAGCGATACTGGCAGAACGTACGATTGTCCTGATGTGGTATTACACAACGGAGCGTATCCATGAGCCTAAGTGACGTGCACAAACAAACAGGTGCTAGAGCTTCACTGAGGCATAATCTGCAGATATAGGTATGAGAGCCCCCAGGCTAAAATCACTGCAGAGGGCATATAGTATTACACAGAGCCCATTAATAAGTAATATATGGCTAGGGCGAGTCAAGTGTGGCTTCTGGGCTACACGACTGGTAAAAGAGACTGGACCAACTGGAGAGACCCCTCCCAATTACATGTCCACTATGAAACAGGACTAGTCAACCATCTAATGTGTAGATGGGTATCCTGTCTTTCAGGAGAAAAGGACTGTACTATTGGATTTCAACATGTCCTATTCTTTGTTCTCACGAAAATTAAAGAGGTTATCCAGGACTAAGACATTGAGCTCCACTTTCTCTTCTCTTACAATAAAATCACATTCATTGGTCACATGGCTCTGTTGTAGCTCAATCCCGGTCCAATGAATGGGGCTGAGCTGCAATACAAAGCACAACCACTACATAATGTATGGCACTGTGCTTGATAAGTAGTGAAGAGACCGCAACAATCACTATCACAGTCCTAGACAACCCCTTTAAGATAGTAGAGGTGTCAGGTGATACTGTAATTCACTGCAGTACTTGTATACACATCATTCAGTTGGTATTTGCCATTTTTTTACAGATGTACCTGTCTGAGTGGCTACTATTATAAAGAGAGTCATAAGCGGGGTGTATACTTTGCTTTTTGTTAGGACGAGAAGGTGAACAGATTGCGTTCCCAGTCATCTGTATGGAGAGCAAAGTGTTGTCCATTTTATGTGTCGCCATGCTGTATGGTCCTGAATGTGCGACCGCCTCCCCCCTTAAAATCTTCAATCTAATGAACCCCAAATCCCTAAAAAAAATGTGTGGTTTTCTACACCAGACAAACCCTTTAACTGTAGCAGAGCTCAGAATGTCATTCCCAAATACACAAGGGAACATTCCTCAGGCCAAACAGAACAGAAAATATCCATGATAACAGTAATGGAGGGGGGGTTTTGTCGGCATATAACACACATTCCCTCCAGTAGGTGCCTGGAGCTTCTACTAGCCCCAACACAGACTGGCAATATAACATGTAATACTACGCTGTGACATAATGTATGATGCTCGTGCTGAGCGCACACCCGGAGGTAACCCGATTTCACAGATCTCCATACATTTGGCTCTATTAAATGATCCAGCCCGGGAAATGGCACATTCTATTTTTTCCTGGAACGGTCACAATCATGTGAATAGGTGCATTAATGTCCATGGGGCCACGTGCACATAGCCATGGAGTCCTGTCAGGCGAATAGATGGTCTTCTAACATTACTTTTAGAGCAGACTCTGTATAAAATGACAAGAACGCACCTTCAGGCAATATTGTTGTATTATTAGATGTCTGCTCTGGCCATATAACAGAAGGGCTTGTGCCAAGGTGTCTGTAAGCGTGTGAATGGAGAGATTATTATGCACATCACGTTCTCTCTCGAGTGCTGAAACCAGTCAAGATAAGCGATGTCGCATGGTCATTTCAAGGTTGGAGGAGGACATTGTGTCCGCTGTGTTTTCTAGGTAGGGCTGTAGGATTGCTTTTATTTTTTACCTGAATGTCTCCTGGTCATGACAAGTGCATTGTCAAGAAGAGCATCTGTGATATTTCCATAGATAGTTCACTTGCTTAAAGGGGCATACCCATCTCAAAAATGAAGGGCACTCAATCGCCCGTCTTGCCAGCTCTGTGTGTGTACAAATGGTTGTATGTGCACTGGTCCCATCATTCACTTTAAATGGGTATTTCATTTCTCAAGAACGGGGATCACCCAACTTCTCCACTGGTGGATTAGAAGAGTCTCAGATAGTTTTCGTTACCGCTTCTGTTCAGTAGCTTGCAGTCCATGTGGATCCTGCTAGTCTCAAATCTAATTTATTCTAAATGGTTGAATATAGGTGACCTATCCTAAGGAAGGCGATGCTCAAGTGAATGTTGCTTCCACTTCGTAAGAAATTGAGATTATATTCAGTTGTCACAAGACCTATTTACAGCACAGTCCCATTCAAGAAAATGGGGCTGAGCTGCAATACCAAACACAGCTACTATGTAAGGTACTGTGCTTGTTATTCAATAAAGAGGCCTCATCTTTATCTTCAAACAGCTGATTGGTGGGGGTTCTTGGTGCGGGACCCCATATTAATGTCCTATCCTAAGGGAAAACCTGTAAGTTATTCCACAACTATAGAAAACAGCAGAGGCTCAAGATCTGACTATCCAGTAGAACAAGGGAGGTTTAGTAGGCCATGTTCTAGGACACTTCCTGCAGAGGCAAGTTGCCATCTTTGTACTAAGGCCAAAGCTTTTAGACTTTTTAAGAAGGCACCCAGGATCTGGACAAGGTGTGCTATTAGAATAAAGGAAAGCTTCTTCTGATGCTGCACAAGGAACATGCTAGGAAAATGAAGATTTTATCTCTTAAAGGGATTCTATGATTAAAAAACACGTCTTAAATGAAAATCACGTAGGAATAGCCTTTATACAGGCTATTTATCTCTTAACTTTATCTTGAAGGTCCGCGCCGCCGATTTTGAATTTTGCCTTCTTTTTTCTATATGCTAATTGTGCTCAGAAAGCAGAGGGGGGAAGCAGGAGCACAGCGTTGTCATCCATCCAGTGCCACCTTTCTTCTGCTCCATCGGCCATTATCCTCCTCTTCTTACGAGAGACCACCACAAAATGGCCTACGGAAACGTGCAGTCGGCTGTTCTGTTGGCCATTTTCTGGTGGTCTCCTATAAGAGGAGGACGGATGGAGCAGAAGAAAGGCGGCGCTGGATGGATGACAACGCTGTGCTTTCTACGTGGCTTTAGTTTAGAACAAGTTTTTTTTTTTTTTTTAATGATAGAATCCCTTTAAACTAGACTATGGCCTTACCCTTAAAATACATATATATCCAATACCTATATAGAGTACTGGACTCACAGTAGCTTGTAGATACAAAATGGCTGCTCTCTTGGTTATTCCCAACTAAGCAAAGCGATGCCACGATGGGAATGACTGCTCCTAAGTCCCGATTCCTATGGCCGAGAAGCACTGCCCTGCACAGTTTCCATACCTCTCATAGGGGTGAACATGTAGTATGGAAACTATGTAGCAGAGAGATAGGCTGTGTCTGTAACTTTAGGAGTTGCAGAAACCGTGTGGCTTATTGCGTTACACTGTCTCCATAACTCCCATTTACTTCTATGGGAGTTACAGAATCAGCACACAACGCCGTGTTCAGCTGTTTCTATAGGTCCAGTCCCAGGGGGTCGGGAGAAGGAGCATTGTACTTCTGTCTTGTCTACGTTTGGCCTAAATGGGAATACCCCTTTAAACTGACTATACACGTCATGCACAAATACAAGAAGATGGGAGAGGGGCCAAGAGTTGAACCCCACCAACCTGATACTTTGAGTGCAGAACATCAATATTATACTCTCAAAAACCCTTTTTAAGAATGAAATAACTTTATTAAACTTAACATGTTTGCAGTGGGTAACCTCCAAGGCTGGCCCACTGCAATGTAACTTCAGAGGGGGTATGTATATGCTGTACTAAAAATCCACAGCACCGTATGTTTTTAACCTACAGTATGTCAATTTATACAAGTTTCCAGCACAGTCTTCAATGTGGAAAGCAGCGGGATACTATAAGGAAAACCTGCAGCAGAGTTGTCACATGTGGATACAGCCTTAAATGGCTTATTAATTTCAGCAAATAAATGTTGTTTGCATAATATAAATTTTTACAAATTTCAAAATATAATTTCTTATCAATTCCTCAGGGCTTGCTGTCATTACAGTGACTACAGAGGTCCTTGGATGGGATGTAAGGCTACATTCACATCTGAGATGGAATCTCCATGTGTGTGCCCAACTTTTTTGTCTGGCAATCCCTGACAAATCCCATTATAGTTAATGAGGTCCGTGGGGCTCTGTATGTGACTGCTGTTGTAGTGGTTCGCCCAGCCATTGTTCTGGATGCAACAGATAGGTTGATGCTAGTGTGACCCTAGTGTCACTCTAGTCTAATGTTTTACCTTTGTGAGGCTGTGTGTAGACAGGGTACATACTGTATGGGACAAACAGAGATATCTGATTCAGGTTATAAAGCATTGTGGTAGGGCAAGCACTGCTACATGTCTGACAGATCAAAACACTACGGCGTCTTCTGAAAGATGACAGAAAAGAGAGGGCACAGCATATCTGGTGGCACTGCTAGACTTATGGATAAGAAAGCAGCCGTGGCAAGCAGCATGACCTCACATAGGCATGATAGTCCCTAACCTGGCACGCCATTTGTTTCCTACCTTTCCCCAAACCAAGTTTGAAGGGGCTTTCTGTGACTGGGATACTGATGCCTTAGGTCAGGGGTCTGGCACATATGGCCTCATACTGTCTCACCGACTGCAGCCTCGGGACCAGAGGAGGGAGTTCAGGGAAGCTAGTGCCACAAGATGACAGACCTTTACCTTGTGGTAGTGGCCTCCCTGTTGTGTCCTGCTTAGCTGTGTGTAAAGTTTATTACACAAATTGATAAATGCCGAGTGGCTGCTTTTTACTTCTCGCACAACAAAAGTGAATAGCACAGGCTATTGCATGACGCAGATACTAAGACGTACACCTCACACTTTCGTCCCCTTCAACGCCAAATGTGTTTTCATAGTTTATGAAAGAGAGATTGCCAACTGGAATAACCCTATATCAGGTAATATGTAGGAGGCAGAGGCTACTGACCCCTATCCCAGGTCATCAATATAAGCTTGCTGGGGTCAGAGTCCTGGCATCCCTACTGATCAGCCTTTTGTATAGAGGCTGTGGTGTTCAGGACGAGCGCTGCTTCCTCTTCACCGGCCAGCGATGTCACATCCATTGACACATGGCCATACAGTCAAATAAATGAAACTGAACGGCAATATAAAGAGCGCCCTCTATACAACGCATAGCGCTGTGCCTGGAGTTGGGTTTCACATGTTATGGAATCTTCCAACAGCTTATTGGCAGGGGTACTGGATTTGATATTGATGATCTGATATTGATAATCTATCTTTAGAACATCATTATCCAAAAAACAAAAACAAAAAAAAACTCCTCACAATGAAGCCTACGCCAAAGAAACGAGAAATTAGTGAATATACTATAAATGATGGGTTCTCAGGGACCCCTGAGGAATATTTTGGAACAACGGAGCTTGTAGCAGTGGGGAATGTAACAGACGAATAATGCTTATTTTTTATGGTATGAAATTTCTTGCCGCCTCTGTAATGTCTCCGCCTCTCTGACAACCCCATTAAGGTAATGTACAGTATATATGGTAGAAGGAACAGGGCAGGGAGAAGCCTATTTCTGGTATATATAAGCAGTGATAAGATAAGATAATCCTTTAATAGTCCCACCTTGGGGAAATTTCAGCGTGTTACAGCAGCATAGTAATACAGATACAAGATAATACAGAGTAATATGTTACAGACGTAGACACAGATAAGCTGAGAAGAGAAGATATACTAGGAGTCCATGGCAGCTAAGGAAAAACAGAAGAGAAAGAGGAAGACCTCATGGTCATCCTCATAATCATTAGTTCTCTGTGCGGAGAGCTCTTCGTTTGGTCTGATGTAGATTATACAGCCTGGTCGCGGTTGGAAGGAAGGACCTGCGATAGCGCTCCTTCTCACACTTGGGGTGAAGCAGACGGTCGCTTACAGTGCTGCCAAGTCCCATCAGGGTCCCATACATGGGGTGGGATTTGTTCTCCCGCATGGAGGTCACCACAGACAGTATCCTTCTGTCACCCACCACCTGTACTGGGTCCAAGGGGCTCCCCAGGACAGAGCTGGCCCTCCTGATCAGCCTGTCAAGTCTATTTCTGTCCCTGGTTGATATACTGCTTCCCCAGCAGGCCACACCGAAAAAGATGGCTGAGGCAACCACAGAGTTGAAGAAGGCCCTAAGAAGTGTCCCCCGGACTCCGAAGGCCCTCAGCCTCCTGAGCAGGTAGAGTCTGCTGTGGCCCTTTCTGTGCAGCGCCTCCAGGTGATCAGCCCAGTCTAGTTTATTATTGAGGAGCACGCCCAGGTACTTATAGGTCCTGACTATCTCAATACATGTTCCTTGGATCTCCACCGGGGTCGGAGCACCTCTCCGTTTACTAAAGTCCACCACCATCTCCTTGGTCTTCCCAGCATTAATCCTGAGCTGGTTCTGCTGGCACCATTCAACAAAATCCCGGTTTAAGTCTCTGTATTCCCTACCATCGCCATCAGTGATAATGACTGGAGTAGTAGTCTCCTGCCTGCAATGTCACATGGAGACTTGTCAGCAGGGTGTTGTCTGCAGTCTGTATAAATTCCTATGACGGCGCATTGCTAATGACTATTTTCTAAGTCTATTTTCAGGTCATGCAGTGAACAATGTAAAAAATACCTTTTTAGTTTATGCCAAGAATTTACCCCCAGTGCATAATGGGCAGTCTCAAGGAAGGACATTAAAAGGGCATGTCCAAAGAAAGTTTTAGGATCCCTGTAGCCCTGCTTCTTAATAATAGCCATGTCTGAAAAAGCTGAGCGAAAACTAATATGGCTGCCATAACTGATACCACGGCATGGCTGCAAGGCTTATGAACAGGAAATCTGCTTAGCTGTCTAGTAACCAAGGTTTGGGGACTTAAGCCTATGCCCACTTTGTGACCACATTATATTTTTATTGTACCAAAAATTCTACATTTAAAAATAAAGCAATTTTGCGATAAGTTTTATAGATATGCAACAGACAACTAACAATGCTTGTGTAATGCAATCCTGCAGTCTCATGTACTCTTCTCTATGTCCCCTAGTTTGCACAAATGTACATCTGGTAGGTTATTAGATAGAGAAAAGTGTAACTGTAGGATCAGACTACACAGGAGTGTTTGTTGTCTGTTACCATGGATACAACTGCTCAGCCTCACTTTGAGCTACTCTAGCATTGTTGTCCTACATGCTGAAGCTGCTGGTCTGGTTGGTTGTTATCATCTTCTCCCAATTAGGACTTGTTTCCATATGTAAGACTCATTATGACATCACAGCTTTCATACAGAACAGAAACTAAATAGGTTTATGAAAATCCAGAGATACTGAAGGACTAAATTACAGCATCATTGTAAAAGGTAAGGACAGCTAAGTTGTAATAGGGTTAATATATAGGATCGATCATTAATATCATATTAATGGAAGAGACGACAATCAGCACCCGCACCGATCAGCTGCTCACAGTTGATATTGGAACTCAAAGAGAACAGAGCCTGAAGCAGTTTTATTTATCTATCTTATAAACCTAAACCTATATATTACACAGCTCAGATTCTCTCACTCTATTATATAACCCTATATATCAGAGATCAGCTTCTCTCCCTCTATTATACAAAACTATATATCACAGAGCTCAGCTTCTCTCCCTCTATCATATAACTCTCTATATCAGAGCTCAGCTTCTCTCCTCTATCATATATACTCCAGAGCTCAGCTTCTCTCCCTCTATCATATATACTCCAGAGCTCAGCTTCTCTCCCTCTATCATATATACTCCAGAGCTCAGCTTCTCTCCCTCTATCATATATACTCCAGAGCTCAGCTTCTCTCCCTCTATCATATATACTACAGAGCTCAGCGTCTCTCCCTCTATCATATATACTCCAGAGCTCAGCTTCTCTCCCTCTATCATATATACTCCAGAGCTCAGCTTCTCTCCCTCTATCATATATACTACAGAGCTCAGCTTCTCTCCCTCTATCATATATACTTCAGAGCTCAGCTTCTCTCCCTCTATCATATATACCACAGAGATCAGCTTCTCTCCCTCATATATACCACAGAGCTCAGCTTCTCTCCCTCATATATACCACAGAGCTCAGCTTCTCTCCCTGTGTATCATATATACTACAGAGCTCAGCTTCTCTCCCTCTATCATATATACTACAGAGCTCAGCTTCTCTCCCTCTATCATATATACTCCAGAGCTCAGCTTCTCTCCCTCTATCATATATACTACAGAGCTCAGCTTCTCTCCCTCTATCATATATACTACAGAGCTCAGCTTCTCTCCCTCTATCATATATACTCCAGAGCTCAGCTTCTCTCCCTCTATCATATATACTCCAGAGCTCAGCTTCTCTCCCTCTATCATATATACTACAGAGCTCAGCGTCTCTCCCTCTATCATATATACTCCAGAGCTCAGCTTCTCTCCCTCTATCATATATACTCCAGAGCTCAGCTTCTCTCCCTCTATCATATATACTACAGAGCTCAGCGTCTCTCCCTCTATCATATATACTTCAGAGCTCAGCTTCTCTCCCTCTATCATATATACCACAGAGATCAGCTTCTCTCCCTCATATATACCACAGAGCTCAGCTTCTCTCCCTCATATATACCACAGAGCTCAGCTTCTCTCCCTGTGTATCATATATACTACAGAGCTCAGCTTCTCTCCCTCTATCATATATACTACAGAGCTCAGCTTCTCTCCCTCTATCATATATACTCCAGAGCTCAGCTTCTCTCCCTCTATCATATATACTACAGAGCTCAGCTTCTCTCCCTCTATCATATATACCACAGAGCTCAGCTTCTCTCCCTCTATCATATATACCACAGAGCTCAGCTTCTCTCCCTCTATCATATACACTCACCGGCCACTTTATTAGGTACACCTGTCCAACTGCTCGTTAACACTTAATTTCTAATCAGCCAATCACATGGCGGCAACTCAGTGCATTTAGGCATGTAGACATGGTCAAGACAATCTCCTGCAGTTCAAACCGAGCATCAGTATGGGGAAGAAAGGTGATTTGAGTGCCTTTGAACGTGGCATGGTTGTTGGTGCCAGAAGGGCTGGTCTGAGTATTTCAGAAACTGCTGATCTACTGGGATTTTCACGCACAACCATCTCTAGGGTTTACAGAGAATGGTCCGAAAAAGAAAAAACATCCAGTGAGCGGCAGTTCTGTGGGCGGAAATGCGTTGTTGATGCCAGAGGTCAGAGGAGAATGGCAAGACTGGTTCGAGCTGATAGAAAGGCAACAGTGACTCAAATAGCCACCCGTTACAACCAAGGTAGCCAGAAGAGCATCTCTGAACGCACAGTACGTCGAACTTTGAGGCAGATGGGCTACAGCAGCAGAAGACCACACCGGGTGCCACTCCTTTCAGCTAAGAACAGGAAACTGAGGCTACAATTTGCACAAGCTCATCGAAATTGGACAATTGAAGATTGGAAAAACGTTGCCTGGTCTGATGAGTCTCGATTTCTGCTGTGACATTCGGATGGTAGGGTCAGAATTTGGCGTCAACAACATGAAAGCATGGATCCATCCTGCCTTGTATCAACGGTTCAGGCTGGTGGTGGTGGTGTCATGGTGTGGGGAATATTTTCTTGGCACTCTTTGGGCCCCTTGGTACCAATTGAGCATCGTTGCAACGCTAAAGCCTACCTGAGTATTGTTGCTGACCCTGTCCATCCCTTTATGACCACAATGTACCCAACATCTGATGGCTACTTTCAGCAGGATAATGCGCCATGTCATAAAGCTGGAATCATCTCAGACTGGTTTCTTGAACATGACAATGAGTTCACTGTACTCCAATGGCCTCCACAGTCACCAGATCTCAATCCAATAGAGCATCTTTGGGATGTGGTGGAACGGGAGATTCGCATCATGGATGTGCAGCCAACAAATCTGCAGCAACTGTGTGATGCCATCATGTCAATATGGACCAAAATCTCTGAGGAATGCTTCCAGCACCTTGTTGAATCTATGCCACGAAGAATTGAGGCAGTTCTGAAGGCAAAAGGGGGTCCAACCCGTTACTAGCATGGTGTACCTAATAAAGTGGCCGGTGAGTGTATACCACAGAGCTCAGCTTCTCTCCCTCTATCATATATACCACAGAGCTCAGCTTCTCTCCCTCTATCATATATACCACAGAGCTCAGCTTCTCTCCCTGTGTATCATATATACCACAGAGCTCAGCTTCTCTCCCTCTGCCATATCCTGCTCTCACATATATCACCTAGCAGCTTCACTTTAACATACGACTTATTAACTCTTTTCTCAATTCCAGGCACAGACTGCAGTCATTCCAGTTGACACAATGTCGAACCCGGATATAAAAGAAGAGATACAGAAATTAGGAGACAGACTTCTAATAAAGCTAAAGCAAATTCCTCAGGGAGATACTGTAGAGATTATTTCCCTCTCCATCATCCTGGTCTTTATAGGTGAGTAGGTGCACACTTCCTATGCCGCTCTTTATCTTGTATTTTGACAATAAATCCAGTCTTACCATTAGGACCTGTGTCTTCTCCTCCAGGTGTGGTACTACTGATGGCCATACTTGCCTGCTGTTTCTGCTGTTGCGGCAACAACAAGCGGCGAACTGTCCGGGTACAGCCAAAACCTGAAGTCTAAATGCCAGCAGGGATCTAAGTGCCTAACCTTCCAAAATGGACAAATAAATCTAGTGGTGACAAATATACGTGGATTGCCAAATGAAATTGTTTATTTATACAGATTTATGACCTGGATGTAAGGAAAATTCAGACTATGCACTGGAGAAATACCTGGGAAAAATAAACTTCATACTCCTGAAAGAGACAATCTGCACAATGTACCTACTGACACCAAAGACGGATCCTGTCCTCGGAGAACGACGATTTCATGATTCTTACTACTTAGGTTTAAGTGGCCATACAAGTCCACAGGATAGGGCATAGGTGTCTGATCGGTGGCTCCATAACCACCTATCCCAACAATGAGGGTCTTGTGCCCCCTTTTGAATGGGGCAATAGCTGGCATGTGTGTTGTCGCTCAATTTAACGCTGGATAGCCAGGTACAGAGCATGGCCATCTCTAGCAGTCTCATAGATGGTAAATGTTTCAGCAGCGGACATGAGATAGCCATTCAAACAGGGGACACAGAACCCCCATCTTGGCACCACCACAGATCAGCCATTTATCGTCTATCCTGTGGATTTTACATTTTAACTCTCACTGAATCCAAACTTTGTCTTACACACATAACCTAATATAGAACACAAAGTAGTCTAATAACTGGGTGGATAATAAGCACAGAAGTAATATAATTTAATATTCACCAAACATGTACTTACACTACAGAGCCAGTCACACTGATCGCAAGCCATTAAGCTCTCCGAAAACCCAGGTCTCATGACTAAGCACCTCCTGGGCACCGGCTCCTACTGCAGCTTATTGCACTGAATTATACAACAATTCTACTATTAGAACATAAAACTATGCACAGGATTAGAAGAAACAGAAAAGGAAAAAATATTACTGGACTATATTGCTGATGGTCTCGTATACAAAAAGTGGAAGGAAAAGTGGAACAGTCCTGCTTTTATATGCCAGCCATCATTTATCGTTTCCTAATAAGGTCCATTGTGTCATATTTTTTAGTGTTACTTCTGATATAAGTATCAAAAATAAACCGGAAAACTTGTGTAAGATGGTAAAATTAGTTTGCATGTGAATTCTAGAAGAATACAAATGTAAAGCTATAAAATCCTGCCACTTTGTAGTACCTATTTTCCCATAAGGGTATGTTCACACAAAGTATTTTGCAGGCTGCAAAAAAAGCAGCAAGCCCTATCTTCAGGTAGATTCCGCCTTGAAAATCAGATTGAAATCAATGGAATATGAGGAAAAAAAATAGACTTCTTTGTCCGTGGGAAATGTGACAAAGCCAATAAAGGAAATTGGAATCCATTTGCTTTATCCTGTAACTAATCTGTCCCTATGAGGATTTCAGTTCTTTCTGTTCCTATAACAGAACTGAAAGTGGAAATCTTGATCTATGATGTGAACACAGCCTTAAACCCAACGATGCATTTATTATAATGGGAATACAGAATAATATGAAAGTACTCTGGTGTTATGGGAAGAAATACACATGCATATGACTGCACCTGTATCACTGAGCAGACACAGCGCTCATGCTGAGGCAGCGACACCAGTACAGAATAGCAGATTCTGCAAGCAAAGCACCAGACAGCAGACATCACCCAATAGCAACAGCAGAGACACTGTGAATATTACAGAGCAGCAGTGCTCCGCTCTACCAGCGATTGGTCGGCCCTGCTGATAAACAGACCTGTGTCTAATACAGCTATATCTGCAGGCAGCAGTAATACATTAACTAGGGTGGAGGAGGAAACAGGGGAACTATCCAGCAACGAAAAGGGGGATTCAATCTGCACAGCAACAGGGAGAAGACTCATGTAAGAAGCTGAATACTTCACAGAAGAGACTCAGCATGTCAACAAGGTAATAGCATTGTGTGCAAATTACTGCTAGCCACATGTGGTCCTATAGTGGACCTTGTCCCTATACAGGGATAATGTAACCCTTACATAACCCGGGCTCTGTGCTGCTTCTCCGAAAGGCTGCACAGATATTCCCACACACAGGGATTTACAGGGGTTGTAAAGCTTGTAATGTGTAATATACACCAGCCAGCCATAACACTAGAGTCTAACATTGTATAGGTCCTCCTTGTGTCATCCAAACATCTCTGTCCTGATCTCTGAAGGTATCCTGTGGTATTTGGCACCGAGATGTTAGCAGAAGATCCTTTAAGTATTGTACATTGTGAGGTGCGGTCTCCATGGATTAGATTTGCTTTTCTAGTACGTCCCTCAGATGCTCGATGGGAGCGACTTCGGGGGAATTTAGAGGTCAAGTCAACACCATGGACTGATTTTTGTCTACTGGAAGTAAACAAAGAATGACAGAAAGCAGAGATCCAGAAAACTGGGAGGAATTGTTACAGAAAGTATGTTGGGAAATTGTAGAGCTTTTCATTATACACATTTATTTGTTGAAAGTGGACAAACCCTCTTAACGCTGAGGCCTCATGTTGCGTAAACGCAGCTTTTTTTTTTTTTGCTGCAGATTTTATTGCGACTTTTTGAGCCAAATCCAAGAATGGCTACGAAAGGAATGGGAAATATATAGGAAGCTCTTATACGTCTACCTTCTGCTCAATCCACTCCTGACTTTGACTCAAAAAACGCAGCAAAATGTGCAACAAAAATAGCTGCGTTTCCACAATGTGAGACTTTAGCCTAAAGGGGTTTTCGGGGACGTATTAACAAAAGACAAGTCCTTAGTATTGGTCCTCAATTAAATTGTCAGCAGGGGTCTGACACATATGGATCAGCTATATAAATTAGCAGAGGTGCTTCTGCTTAATAAGCAGTCTGATATCATATTCATTGATCACATGGCCTGACTGCAGCTCAGTCCCATTCAAGTGAATGGGCTGAGCTGTGATACCAAGCACAGCCACTACAAAACTGTATGGCACTGTGCTGCATAAATAGTGAAGTGCCGCAAAGCTCACCCAAATTTCTGAATGGCAAAAGTCCCAGGAGTCTGCAGATAAACGGAGAATGGAGCAAGAGGCAGGTGGCTCACTTCTCTATGTAGTGACTGAGCGATCGCAGCTTACACTAGGTTCACACTAGCGTTTGAGTCTCAGTACAAGACTCTGCCCTCCATTCTGCTTAAAATCATCGGAGAGAAATGTCCTGGAAGGAGGACTTATCTCTCAACCATTTTTGGTGGAAAACAGGGTGACCCCTTTATAGTCTATGGAGTCTGCAAGTTTCCCTGTGTAACCGCTTTTTAAGCGTATAGGGTTTCCGTGTTTTGGATCCCCAAGAACGCTAGCTACTACTGAATTATATGGGAGTGGATCTGCAATACCTGCTTGGGCTACTATACAGAGAACAGAGCTGTCTGTTTCTGCTAGGTACCAACTTAAAGGGGTTGTGCAGGACTTTGACAACATGGCTGCTTTCTTCTTCTCAGGAAGTGACCTCACGTCTAATGGTCACATAACTTTGTTCCGTTAAAATTAATGGGATTCTATTCTGAATGCAGCGGCCAGGCTCATCTATCAGGCTAGACGCTACAGCGATGCCTCTGGTCTATGCCAGTCACTACATTGACTGCCTATTCATTACAAAATACAATATAAAGTTATCACTCTCATCCACAATTCTCTCCATAATGCTGCACCTCCCTACATTTCCTCCCCCATCCCTAACACCCAACCATGCTCTCCTTTCACTCAATGACCTAACACTTACATCTTCTATTATCAGAACCTCCCACGCTCGTATACAAGACTTCTCCCGAGCTGCACCACTTCTCTGTAATGCTCTACCCCGGACAATCAGATTAACTCCCAATTTCTACAGCTTCAAGCGCAAACTAAAGACACATCTCTTCCGATAGGCCTATCACAATTTCTAATGTAAACCCTTCCATACTGTAATTAGAATCCCTAAAATGAACCTTCCTCTGTCCTCGCTCCCACATTACCCCACATGATATGGTGCCATTTCAGGCTAATTTTATATGTCCAGGAACCATCTACACAACTGGTGGCGACTCATAAAGTCTTATGTTTGTGTAATGACAGTCACCTCTACTACAAAATTGTCTGACCACTGTATAAGCAATGCCGCCCCTGCTACCTCGTGTCACCCCCTCTACCTCATAGATTGTAAGCTCTTGTGAGCAGGGCTCTCAGTCCCATTGTTTGAAGTGACTATTTCTTTGTAATGTATCTTTTTGTCTGTACTCGAACCCTACAAATTGTACAGCGCTGCGGAATATGTTGGCGCTATATAAATAAAATGGATTAATATTATTATGGGATTGAGCTATAGTATGGTCATGTGACCAACGGACATGATGTCACTTCCTGAGAAGAAAAAAGCAGCCATGTTTTCTAAGTCCTACACGACCCTTTTGTTCACTTGCTGTCTTATATATCCCATCTCTTGGTAGATGCCTCTCAGTGTTATATGTACATCAACGTGAATATTTTTTTCTTCACAGGATGGGACAAGATACGGCCCAGATCTTAGACCCTTCAGCTCCCATTCTGGAAAACATAAAGAACAGGATCCTGGGGGACGACTGGGCTCTGGGGGGTCTGGTAGTGATCGGATCCTTTTGCCTGCTGTTCCTCATATTCCTATTGTTTGCCTCTGTGTTCAGCTGCTGTCATTGCCAGAAACGTAAATCAGCATATCGATAAGATACCAGGATTTACCACAGGATACACCTTTGCAAAATATGAAATCACATCATGGGGGATGGACATGAACTGGAATGTGGAATAAATATGGACTATGTCCAAAATGGAAGAAAACATACAAAAAAGAACCAGAGAGAAGGGTGAGATGAGATCAGACTCATGGAGGGCAGCACATGAAAACACTCTGGAGACTGTCTGCTGGCCGGGAGCTGCCATAATAAACACAACCAGAAGTCACACACCATGAGCAGCCACGTTATGAATATTTGTTAGGTCTGTATATGTATGAAATAGAAAAAAATGGTAGATATAGGATTGAAGAACCGAGACAACAGAGGGGTGAACAATTAGAAAATGTAGTATGTAGTTTAAGGGTTTTACCAGGCATCTTAATTTGATGGCCTAACCTCAGTATAGACCATCAACATCTGATGATTGATGGGGGTCCTACACCCCTACTGAGGACCTCTGTGAATAAAAGATCGGATATACCAAAATTCACATGCTTGATCCTTTTTTTTTTTTTTTTTTTTTTTAACCCTGACATCATCTGTTGGGGGAGAATTGGGACACCCCCAAACACATTAGAAAGTCATCTATTCCTGATGAAATCAGTAGGTTCAACCACTCAAAGGGAATGTGTCACGGCGATTTGGGACACTAAAACACCCACAGGCCCTTATGGACCAGGATTTAGTGTCCCAAATCGCCCTGTTATAAATCCATCCGCGCACATAGTAAAAATAGGCCACATGTGCATGTAGCCTGACGTTAGGTTCACACTAGTGTTGCCTCTCCGTTGTTCTGGACCAGAACAATGGAGAGGCAAACTGCTAAAATATATTATAATCATAATGGGGTCCACCAATTTTATATTGAATCCAGCAGAGAAAAGTCCTTCATGCAAAACTTTGCAGGATTTTAGATGGAATCTGCGGCAGAGACTTCTACGAAGACTCCAATGCAGATGTGAACATAGCCTTAGGGGGCGTTCACACTTGTGCCCATGCTCGCCCGCCGGGTATCCATCCTATTCCCTGGGGAAACTACATAGGGAACAGCTTCCTGGCGGTCAGTTTTAAAACCCATTCATTTGAATGGGTTTGTAAAGCAAACCGCCGGTGTCCATACGCAGCCTCTCCGCGGAGAAACCGTAAGTTATTATTAAATAACATTATATTTTTATAATTAAAAAAAATAAATAAAAGAAAAACAAATTTGTACGGATTTTCCTCACATTATACTTTATGGAGGTTACCTCGCTATAAGTAGACAACACCCTTAACCAACCAAGGACCACATTTTTTTTTAACAAATTACTCAGAGGGAAAAAAAACCACACACATTGGACTTTTATGCACTGTGACCAATATGGACGCAGCTCTGTTCTGCCCTGCATCGCAAGAGACCTGCAAGGGACATCAGAGGAGAAAGGCCACCAGCATCACACATGAGCAGAGATCTCAAATCATAGTCCATAAAATCTGCCACTAAAGTGTTTGGCGTACATGTCGACAATCACAGTCTAGGGAACTGGGCCACAAAATGTATACCCCACAGCAACATAGGCATCCTTAGGGTGTTACCAGTAGGGCTCTAAAGTTGAGTTTCGGCCTATGAAATGTCAGTGGGTATGGTCAAGGTTTGCAGTAAGGTGGAAAGGAGATATCTGGTGGGATCTAGGAATAAGGTGAGCAAAGCTAGGAACCAGGAATGAGAGTAGTAGCCATGCTGGAGTCTAGGAGGAAAATCATGAAAACTAGGAATGAAAGCCACCCTGGAGATTAAGATTTAGAAAGTTTGCAATGCTGCGAACCAAGAATAATGGGGGCATCTTAAACTAAGAAATGTGCAGATCACCAGGGGAGTAAGAAACAGCTGGGGCCCCCTATAATTATGGGCATGGGTTGGAGCAATTTGTGTACAGCACCATGTCTGTTTTATCAGTCCCAATCTAGACAGGAGTCTATGGGATATGCTGATAGGATACCAAGTTCTGTGTAATATGCCAAAGCATAAAATGATTTTTGGCTCTTTTACTGTTTTTCTAGTCTCCTAGTGTGTTTGAAGCAGCAATCTTCAAATTGTTGCAAACATAGACCACCATAATTCTTCTCTTTTCCATCTAAGGTAAAACTATAAATACCATAGAGGTCTTGGCACTATAGTAATACAGTACTGGCAGTCCTCAGAGGGTTCCCGGCTGGGAAGACCTTGCAGATCTGGTACCGTTCGGTACAGAGAGGTAGTGTCCGCTCCTAGTGTCCGTTCAAAATCTGTCACGGACATTAGGAGCGGACACTAGCTGTGTCCGTGACACCTGTCATTTATTTATATGGCGATCGGGTGCGTTCTTTTGCACTCCGTGCCCTTCCTTCACTGTCCGCATGTAAAGATGTCCGAATTTTCAAGCGGACAGAAAAACCCTACATGTCGGGTTTTTCTGTCCGCTTGAAAAGTCGGACATCTTTACATGCGGACAGGGAAGGAAGGGCACGGAGTGCAAAAGAACGCACCCGATCGCCATATAAATAAATGACAGGTGTCACGGACACAGCTAGTGTCCGCTCCTAATGTCCGTGACAGATTTTGAACGGATACTAGGAGCGGACACTACCTGTCGGACACAGACGGTAGTGTGAACGCCCCCTAAGAAGTAAAACTATGCTTTCAAATGCATTGCTTACATCTGAAAGGTTAAGTATATCACCCAAACCTGTGCTGCCTGGACCCCCTCACTGTTCCTGCAGCTGCCTGGCGGATTCTCTTCCAGCTTCACTGTCCAGCAGTGCTGAGGAGAAAAAGCGGCAGAGAAAGATGGGGAAGGTGGACCTAATATCCGAACTAGCGATCACTACTGCTGACATAAGGGTAATACTGAGACAATAGAGTGAGACTGTACAACTCATTTAAAGGGGTTTTCTGGGACTTTCAAGGTTGATGACTGATCCTTATAATAATTGAAGATTTGTGGGGATCTGACACATGGCCGTTCTTGGTGCTGAAACTAACGTAACTGATATCTCTGACACGGCTAAGGACATTTTTATCTGATGATCTATCGTAAGGCCAGGTCATCAATTATGTGGCCAGGAAAACCCCTTTTACATAGGGGCTAAAGTGGTATTCACCATGATATGCCAATCCTGACAATAAAGGGGCTGCAGTGCTGGTATGGCATTGCGTCCCCCTTAAAAATAGTTACGGCAATCCCGGATGAAACATAAGACATATAAGTAACGCCCAAGCACATACAAACACTCCTAGGTATGTACATAAAAGGGGCCCCATATGTGTCTGAAAGAGAAATGGGGCAATGTGGAACCAAACAATGCCCCAAAGACGCTACCAGGTATACTGCCCATAATAACCAACTACCATGGCCTAAGGTTAGCCAACTAGGGTTAAGATTGTTTTATCAGCCCTATTAATAGATGTTATGTTTCATATTCCTCCTCTGCAGTGACCCGACCACCCAACGTCGGCCATCCCCCAATGCAGAGTTGGGTGTCTGGGTGCCCTTTTGTAACCTGTCTCTACAGTGAGCACATCCAGCATACACTTCTGTCTTCTCTGTCATACCTTACCATGAGTGTAATAAACCTGGAGATTTCACCTGATCTTAAGAAAAAATAACAGCTAGTTCCCTGTCTCTATTATCCAAGATAACAATGCAACCAAACCAGATGTAACACACAAAAGCTGAAAGGGAGTCTCCCCTTACAATTCAGCATCATAGGCGTGTATACAGAAAGTGTTATTAGATCTGGTCAGGGACTGTTTACATGATCCTTTGTTAGGCAGGTTTATACTTGCTCGGAACTTTCTCAATGCAAAATGAAATCATTGTATCCATTCAGGTGACTGTATTACATGTTTCACACAGCACCATAGCCAATGGTGCTAAATATAACTTACACAAAACAGGGCTTAGCGGAGAGATTACACCAGCTCCAATGTGGTTTAATGTCTATTAACCATTTGTTTATCCTGTGCCATATAACACAATAATACATTGATCCGATAATATCTGACAAGTCTCCCATAGAGACCAACATCAACACGGTTCTACCAAAAATACATTAGGTACTTATTTCTTTCACTTGGTCTCCTCTCCTGATATGTTGGTTTTAGTGAATAATTGTATTCCCCATTAAATAATTCTGGAGTGTCTTTTCTTATAACTCCATTCTCTTTAAAAGCTGGCCATATGCATTAGCTAAATATCATCCGGGCCAACCATTTGTGTATTGTGGCTTGCTGAGTCCTCCTATGATGGCAGATGCTAGGGGAGATAAATTGGATCTCAATATG
Organism: Leptodactylus fuscus; assembly: GCF_031893055.1. NCBI lineage: Eukaryota > Metazoa > Chordata > Amphibia > Anura > Leptodactylidae > Leptodactylus > Leptodactylus fuscus. The sequence goes on from NC_134270.1 coordinate 133,347,761, forward strand.
TCCGCTCCCTTGTTTTGATGGGAGATAAGTTGCATCATAGGCATCTAGCAGCCACTTCTCCCCTCTCTCTATTCATAACATTCAGACGTTTGACCAGGTGTACATGTGTTTTGTACAAATCTAAAAGGAGTATGCTACTGGATAACTACAGGATTGGTGGGGGTCCCAAGAACTGCCAGACCCCACATATCATGAGAACAGGGGGCCCTTGTACCCACGCATGACTGGAGCAGCTGGTTAGGGATCCACACCAACTTAATTCACTTCTGTGGGACCGCCAGAGGTAGCCAAGTCCAGCACTAGAGAATGAATGCAGCGACATGTTCGATCTGCTGTTCCATCCAGATGGGGGAATGGACCACTGTTCTTGTGATTGGTCCCTGTGGTTAGACCCCCACAGATGAGACAGTGGATAGGGGAAAAGTTGAAATTACCAGAATAGCCCTTTACATCATCTACATTTTCACCTGATATATCACATCATAAGGATACCAAATATGATTGTAATGCATTTCATTTAAGTAATATATCGCAATAACTTCATACAGTAAATATAACCCAAGCACAGAGAGTAGTTTGGTTCAGCTATATATACGAGAGCCCTGTTATGTGGCCTTTCAGGGTTGTATTTCTATGTACTAGCAACCAAACTTACACCACCCCACTAGCGGCCAAAATAAGCCAGTTATACAAGATCAGAATTACTCATCGTGTGATGTATGTATGTAGTAATAACAATAACGCTCACGTAATAGCTACCTACCAAGCAAGAATTACAGACACAAACAGGTATTTCCACAGATGTTATCCTGTACATGTATATTCACATAAAAGAATTACTAATGGCAGACTGACTGTATTCACCCTCCATAATTCAGTTCACTACTTCACCTGGTACCATTCTTAAAGGGGTATTCCCATATTAGATATTTAAGGTATAGTCACAGGATATGGCATACTATTTAATAGTTATTGGTCCCAAAGATGGGATCTGCATCTATCCATTTAATAGTGGTCGTTTGACACCCCCCGACCGCCTAGGGAGGTGTCCTCTGGCCACCACATCCAGGTGGAGAATGAACTGAGAGGTTGACTTCAATGGGAAATAGCCAAGCAAGTGTCCTCATCCCAGAGGAAGGAAAATATTACTCTCAGGACAATACATTAAACCCCCTACAGTTTTGAACGAGCAGGAGCCGGGGCTTGAGCCAAGAGCATTACTGTTCATCCTGAGCAGAACACGTTCAATGCAACTTTAAACAATTGTAACTCCAAAACCACAATCTTGGTCTTGTTTTAAAGCCAAGTATCTAGGAGTAAAAATAAGACCAAGATCATGTCTGTAACCACCAAAGATTTAGAGTTATCACTGGTTAAAGTGGAGCTGCATATACTCACACTTTCACTTTAAACAGTGTACAGGAGAGCAAGAGCAGCGGACATTGAAGGGAGAGAAGAGAAGGATTATATTATATTCCTGCCCTGGACACTTCAGATAACACCAGGGGAGGGGTACCATAGACTTTTGTTCATGATATCACCCCCTCCTTCATTATCAATCAGAAACATACTTGCCATTTAACCTCTTATATGCTGCGATCAATAATTGTGTATTACTTACTTTAAACCTCAATATCTGACCACACAAAGCAGACTCTTGTCAGCAATCACCATTTACGGACATCAACCAAATACATTATCAGTACGGGGGGGGCTTCCTCAGGATTATTAGAAATACCCACATATAAGGATTACAAATATACAGTTTTCCTCCTTAGTATAGTATAACTATAGAACTTAAAAATGAATATTCATAATACACATTAGATACTAGCTGGCTAAGGCTAGGTTCACATTTGCACTAGGCCCTCTGCCGTTCGGGTCCCCGGAGAGATGGACTGCTGTTTTAGCTGTTGCACAGGGACATCGGCAGACCCCATTGACTATAATAGGGTCCGCTTTTTCAAAAATGAAACATGCTGAGAGAAAAGTCCTCCGTGTTCCAATGAAGACTCTGGTGCAGATGTGTACGTAGCCTACAAGAAATCGCTAAGAACATAACCCGAAAAGAAACATTGATTCATTACTGATGGAGGCAATGTTCTTATCAATGTTTTGCTGTCTATTGGCTAAACTATAGTTGTTAACTTTTTATGGATTCTATTGAAGTAATGTCACATCTCCTGACATGTTTTTTCATTGACATGTTTTTTTGACATTGTTTCCCTGCTATTCTTCTGAGAAATGTATGAATAAATTGATTGACAGCTGGGTGTTACCGGTGTTCCTGCATCAACTGACATTGAAGATACAAACACTGGACAAGGATAATGGTGACACCCAGCTGACAATGTAGTCATACATTTCTAGGAAGGCTAGCAGAGGAACGATACAACACTGAGGTATAATATAAGATATTCCAGCATGGTAATTTCACAGGAAATACAATCATTTACTAAAACAGCTATGTCAGTTGACAGGTCTTACAGAGGAGAGAAAATAAAGAAACTTACCCCAACTCCTCACAAAAATTCACCATTGCCTCGAATCCAGCCATTGCTGCTTTGTCTGATGCTTTAACGCCTCCTCTTTTTGCCTAAGAAAGACACATTTTCTTTTACATTTTTGATGAAAACAGATAGACATTTTTCAAATACAGTGAATAAGTCTAAGGTTTCAAGCCTGTCAACTTCAAGGTAGGGCTGGGCGATTATGACCTGCACCGCAATTAATCGGCCATTTAATAACGATTACATTAATGGTGATTATTTAGGTAACACCCCCTTTAAACCAAGTCCCTTTTACAATATGAGTACATATTGGGCAAACCTTGTTAGGGTCACCCAAAATAAGATTAAACCGAAACTTCCATTATAATAAGCGATGGCCCAGAGGGTGTGCTTAAACTTAAAGAACAGTGTTAGACTGAGGTCCCACCTTGCGGAAATGCAGCTTTTTTTGTTGCAGATTTCACTGCGTTTTTTTCAGCCAAAGCCAAGAATAGCTACAAAAGGAATGGGAATATATAGGAAGTTCCTATACTTCCACCTTCTGCTCAATCCACTCCTGGCTTTGGCTCAAAACCCACAGCAAAATCTGCAACCAATGGAGCTGAGTTTCCGCAATGTGGGGCCTCAGCCTTATTCACCTCTTCCTGGGCTCCGGCGCAACGCCTTGCTGTCTTCGAGTCTTTCAACTGACGTCAGAGATGTGAAGCAGTCACATAGGTCACACTTGCATCTATGTGTCACAACTGCACGTGACCAGCTGAGGCCCAATTCCAAGCCGCAGTGATCTCTGACTAGAGAGGTGAGTAACACTGTTTTTTATGTTTGATCACCAACTCTGGGCCACCGCTTATTATACTCTGGGGTCTGAAGGTACACCAGATTATAAGAATAGTAGTTCCAACTTGGACGTGCTCATTCTGAACGTAACTGCAGGTAGAACCATGCAAATATTTTAATAACCAAACTGAAATAGCCGACGTGAACAAAATCATGGTATCCTGGTTGATATTCGGTTTTGCTGATTATTCAAGTAAAGACAACTAAAGCCACTCATGTGCTATAGATATCAGTCAGCCAAACGTTCATTTGGCCAGTAGTTACTCCTCCCGACATCCCATACAGAATTGGCTAGGTCAAGTATGCGTACAGTTAACTTGCCTTCCCTAAGAACAAAAGGACTGGGCATGCTGAAATGCAGCTCCTCCATTGTTATCCCCACTACATCTGCAATTAAGGAAGGTTTAAGAAATTCCTCCTGACTCACCTGAGACTGTGTAATTTCCTTTTTGATCAAAAAGCTAACTTGGTCTCGATCAGTCCTGGAATAGTACAGACGACAAAAAGACTGTTTGCCATCACGGCCTGCTCTGCCTGATTCTTGATAGTAACCAGCCATTGACTTGGCAATATTCCAGTGAGCGACAAACCTGCCATAAATTGAAAAAAAAACAAAAAAAAACTATTAGACAAAACTATTAAATAAATTATTCATTTTTTCAGGTGTTTACTTCCATACCGTTTAGACTCTAATATAATTTGTATCCGCAGGTCCAGGACTTTAATTTTGGATTGAGAATGTGAATTTCATGAAGCTTTCTATTGTCAATGTTAGTTAAATATTCAAATGATAGGTAAAAAAAAAAAAAAAATTGTATTTTTTTTCTGTACACAAAAGCAAGTAATGGTATTCTATATCCTAATATGCAACAAACCTAAGTAACATGATATATACATTGAAGTGGTTTTCTTGGAACTCTAGTATTGCTGTTCCATCCTTAAGATATCATTAGATCATCAATGTGATTTTGGTAGGAGTCTGACTCCCAGCACTTGCACCAATCAGCTAAATTAAGCGGCGTTCACACTTGCGCCTGGACCTGTCCGCTGTGATTTCGCTTACATCCCACAAAAAAACTGCTTGGGGACGGCTTGCCAGCAGTCAGTTTAAGAACTCATTCATTTCAATGGTCTTTAAAGTTAATTGCCAGTGTCCGTATGCAGCCTCTGTGCCGTAAAACCTTTTTTTTTTTTTGTTGTTTTTTTGCACAGACACAAAGTCCTGCATGCCCGACTTTGTGTCCGTGCAAAAAAACAAACAAAAAAAAAAACAAAAAGCAGTTTCACGGGATACGGATACCAGAGGTTTGCTTTAAAAACTCATTGAAATGAATGGGATTTTAAACTGACCGTCGGCAAGCCGTCCCCAAGCATTTTCACGGTGGAATCACGGCAGACAAATCAAGGCGCAAGTGTGAACACTGCATTAAAGGAAAGCTGCACGCCAGAACAGGAACTAGAACAGCACAGTGCTATATGCCGACTAGTGGCCCAGAATGGTACTGCAGTGGAAGCACATCAAATTAGATTAGCCGGGTACAGGGAGTTGGACTCCCACTGATTTGATATGGATCAATATTAATATTCTAGAAACACCTTTTTAGAGGTTGTCAGGGCCTAAACAATATATGGCCTATCCTCCAGATAAGCCATACATACTTAATCAATGGGGGGTCGTGAGAAGGCCCCTAGATCAATCAGCTGTACGAAGCCTCTTCTGTCGCGTGTCCTATACACTAGCTGGGGTAAACCATAAATAGCTTAAGCCTGGATAATGCCTTTACAAGCATTAACTGTAGTAAGATCAGAGAAAAGCCAAAAACATACAATATTTTATCAGCTGCAAATAGAAGCAGAATCACTCAAATCTGGCAAACATGCTGGCACCCATCCATCAGGTGTATACACTTGGAATCAATATTACATTTACAGTGTGGATCTGTAGGTTCTGGTGATATTGGGGGATATTAAAGGGATGTTCCAGGCAAAAAAAAAATATATATTGAAGATCTATCCTAAAGACTGGTCGCTAATATCAGATCAGACACATGCAACTCCCATCAATCATCTGTTCTCAGCAGCTGATAGACAAAGAATAGAGCAGGAAGCAGACAGCTCTGATATCTGTGTAGTGGAGTCACTGTAGCTTAGGTTTCATTCAAATGAATAGCAGCTGATCAGCAGTACCTGGTCTGGCCACTACACAAAGAACAGCGCTGTCTGCTTCCTGCTCCAGTCTTTGTGTATCAGCAGCTGAGAACAGTTGATCGGTGGGAGGGTGTCCCCCATCAATCTGGTATTGTTGACCAATTTTTAGGATATTTTCAGTCAGGAAACCCTTTTTAAGACCATTGGCATTAGAGATGTCACGATTAAAGGGGTTGTCCCACGTCGCATACTCACCAGTCTTCGTTGTTGCAAAATCTTCTGTCTTCCTGCTTTGTTGAGTCATTGGTGGGCGGGGTCACATATGCAAAGCCAAGCGGCGACATGCCGCTGGCCCTGCGTGCACACTCATAGACCAGTCTAGCCTTCACAATGCGAATACAGACCCGACATCCGCCTCTCTCTATTACAGCAGATGCCGGGTCTGTATTGGCATTGCGAAGGCTAGACTGGTCCATGAGTGTGCACGCAGGGCCAGCGGCATCTCGCCGCTGGCTGTGCATATGTGAATATGTGACCCGGCATCCGCTGTAATAGAGAGGCGGATGCCGGGGAGGGTTAGACGCCGGCACAGATGCCGGCACATGTGCCTGCAACATCGCTATGCTTCTGCCCTGCATGAAGCCAGCAGCGGCAGAAGCGATGCTGTTATTCCGCTCCTCCTCCGCCCCCCGGAATAGCAGCATCGCTCCTGCCAGTGCTGACTTCATGCAGGGCAGAAGCATAGCGATGTTGCAGGCACCTGTGCCAGCGTCTGTGCATCTGTGCCGGCGTCTAACCCTCCCCGGCATCCGCCTCTCTATCTCTACAGCGGATGCTGGTCTGCATTGGCGGCCCCTTCCCCCCAAAGGGTAAACTACCCCCCCCCCCCCTCCAGGCTCGCTCCTGTGCACTTAGCCCCTCCCCCCTCAGAGCAGCAGACGCATCAATTGACTTATGAGCAGATAAGTCAAGGGACGTGTCCCAAAGGATGTGTCCCAAAAAATGAATAAAGTAAGATAGTGGTCAAACAAAGCAGTTTTGCTGAAGCAATGTATTTAGGAAAAGACTTACATTCACATTAACAAACGGTATAGATAGGATCCTTGTGATGGGACAACCCCTTTAATAAGAGGAACACACCTCTAAACAATTATAGCACATCACATTCCGTATCATGTGCCTGAGGCTGAAACCTATTTGAATTTCAGTTATAACTTGCACCAGTTTTCTGGCAGAATATATAATAATGTAGGGTCAGTGGTGCCCTCTCCACCCACTTTTTGCAAATGTGGTGTGTGCAACAATAAGAGAGGTTTAAAACTTACATATTATTTTAGCAGATGCAACAAGTGCCAAAAAATGGTGATTTATTTTACGGCAGAATACTGTGGTACACCCTTAAAAAATCCCCCCATTCTGTATGAAGCAACCTACCATCCCACTGCAGCAGTTGTACTGCACTACATCACTATGGACTCAAGGTCTATACTCAGTTTTTGATATTGATGTGTTGAAAGCAGAAAAAATGGGCACGTGTAAGAATCTGAACAAATCTTGAAATGGGACAAATTGTAAGGGCTAGACGAGCGAATCAGAGCATCCCCAAAATGGCAGGTCTTCTGGAGTGTTCCCAGTATGCTCTGGTTAAAACCTACCAAAAGCTGTAAGAAGGACGAACAATTAACCAATGACAGGGTCATTGATGTCCAAGGTTCAATGATGTGTATGGGGAGCGAAGGCTGAACCCACAGAATGTAATGTTGGCTGTAAAAGAAAATTGTCCGTCCACACAGTGCATCACAGCTTGTTGTATACAGAGCTGAGCAGCTGAAGACCAGTCAGGGAGCCTATGCTGACCCCTGTCCAAAAGGATAAGATGGGAGCCCATTATTACATCTGGAACATGGATTTCTCAAAGTATATGCCATGAGAAGACTAGGACTTCTGTCTGCCCACCAGGGCTAATTCTTAAAGGAGTGTTAATTTTTTAACCATGCAAAGTATCCCTTAAAATAACAAACACTGCATATTCACCTCTCCATTTGGCTGGGCACTCAGAGGAGAGTTTCTGTTCAGGTCCCTCGTGTACCTGACTTTTGGCCCACAAATAGTGACACAGCCATTCAGTGGCTGCACAGCAATGCCCCATTCACATGGATCATCACTGCTCAGCCCCTGACTAGATGATGGGCTCATGTTTGGGTAGAATGTCAACTAAAACGGAAACCCAAACAGACACTCTCCACTGGATCCCTGGCCAGAGAGGTGAGTAGAGGCAGCTATTCAAAGCCTCTGCAGGGGTTAAAAAAAAAGAAATGGAACACCCCTTTAATGTCATGTCATAAAATAACATGGAAATGATTGATTTTAGAGAAAACCAGTAACATGTAAATAAGACAATAGCACAGACTATAAAATACAGCAGATTACATACCTTACATTGGCTTTATCTACTCCCATTCCAAAACTGATGGTAGCCACAATGACAGGGACTACCTCCTCCATCCACTCATTCTGAACAGACACTCGGTCTGCTGCTTTAAGACCTAAGAGACAAACAAGAATCTCATCACTTTCTTAATGTAAAAGAAAACAGGAGAACGCAGCAAGAATGCAAGAAAGACGAGCCAGGCAGTGCATGGCATTCACCTGCATGGTAGGCCTTAGAAGGGACTCCTCGCTTGGTCAAATGAGTTGCTACTTCTTCGCAGGACTCTCTTGTCCTACAGTAGACTATTCCACAACCTGGAAAACCCTAGGAGAGAAATACACAACGTAAGGTGGTGTGAGATTACATGGATTACATTAGGTATACACAGTATTCTCAGTTTATTGGTATAATTCAGAGACTGCAAACAGATACATAGATATTTTAAAGGAGTTATCTGCTCTATACCATAAATATGATCTATCCTCTATGCAGAAGTGTGGCTATAGGGGGCATAGCAGTAGTAGTTATTATCGGGTCTCGGACGCTCAGGGGGCCTAAGGGGTCTCTCAGTCACATAAAATATACCACTATTCCGAAAGGCACAAAGTAAGTAGGGACCTTTTGGCACTCCCATAGAAATGAATGGAGTAAGGAGCATGCATTCTGTGTCCACCACTACATTGTGAACAGTATTAGAGCTCAGGAATGATGGGAGTCCCGGCAGCCGGTATGGATGGGGATAAACAATTTTCATGGGACAACCCCTTTAAAATGTATAGCTATCTTTAGTATAGGCCATTAACATTAGATCAATAGAGGTATAAAAAAAGCACTGATGGCTTTCCCGGTATGAGCCCCGATGCTGTTAATTTTGACACCGATATCTCCCCACTGTCAGAAAAGCGGGCATCACAGCCTAACATCATCGATGGGCTGTGAGAAACAACCCCCCCTCCCACCCAACTGTACTCTTCCATAGTCTTGTACTGTCGTTCCTCACAGCCCAGAGATGACTCTAGATTGTAAGGCCCTCCTTTCTGACAGTGGGGAGATCGATGGGCTGTGAGAAACAACCCCCCCTCCCACCTAACTGTACTCTTCCATAGTCTTGTACTGTCGTTCCTCACAGCCCAGAGATGACTCTAGATTGTAAGGCTGTCAGATTTCTGACAGTGGGGAGATATCGGTTCCAAAATTATCACCGATATCTCAAGCATTGAGATGCATACTGGGAAAGCCAACAGTGCGCTGAATTAATGCTGAATACTGCCAGCTTTCTAGCGGTATGGAGTACCACTTATGCAGACTGATGAGTGCAATAAACATTGTGACTGATCCAGACATTCATAACAGTAGTATGAATGTTCCCTAACATTTCATTATGCAAACAATAACATTTGTCTGAAACTGGGTATTCTCTTCCCGCCGCAGGCATTTTTTAATTTTTGATTTTTTTACTCCTGCCATCCAAACCCCATAACTTTGCTATTTTTCCGTTCATAGAGCCATATGAGGGAATAATCTTTGCAGACAAATTGTACTTTGTATTGGGACGATTTAACATTCTGTGCTACGTACTGAGAAGCTGGAAGAAAATTCAAAATGGGATGGAATTGCAGGAAATCTGCGTTTATGCAACTTTTTTTTATGGGCTTTGCATAATATTTTTTTTATGGTTTAACCCCCTTTAAGAAAAATTCCAAAACTTTGCAAAAAAGGATACATACAGGGCCCAGTGTACCTTTTAGTTATACCATTTTGGGGAATGTCTGAAGTTTTGATCAGTTTTTATTCAAATTTTTATGGAAAGCAAAACGGTGGTTTGGCTCTTTTGACTTTTTCACCATATGAGAAAAATATAGTGATATGTTTATAGACTGGGCAAGTTCAGAAACAGGGATGTAAAATATGTTTTTATCTTTTTTTTTTGTTATTTATTTTTATTTCAAATCTAAAGAAAGCGGGGTGGTTTGAATTTTTAAAAATATTTTTAATACACATTTGAAAAAGCAAAACAGTTTTTTTTAAGAAATATTTTATTACCCCAGAAGGTTTCTTTTCTCCCAAGGCTTTCAAGCAGAAGTCTTTTAGATTCCCATACGGATCTCCCAGTAACTCTTTGATCTGTACATCATAGAACAGGTTGACACGAAAGCAGGGCGTTTTAAACATGGCAATAGGCTGGCGCAATTTCAGTGAGGCTATGATATCATCCTGCACTTGCTTGGTGGCAGTAGCCGTCAGGGCAACACAAGGCGTCTGTGGCAAACGTGAACGCAAAATTCCCAAACGCTGGTAATCAGGTCGAAAGTCATGGCCCCACTCAGAAACACAGTGAGCTTCATCTATGATGAGGTAGCAAAGGAGACCTCTGGATAGCAGCATGTTCAGGGTAGGCTGGAATGAGGAGGCCGCAGCCATTTCAGGGGTTATGTATAAGAGTTTGATCTTAGGGTTCTCGCTCTCCAGGTCCTGAAGGATTTTCTTTCGTTCTGCTGATGGCAGCTTGGAGTTCAGGGAACAAGCTTTAATCTTTAGGGATACAAGATGGTCTACTTGATCCTATACACAGAGGAAGAAAGTGCACGTCTTAAAAGGAAGATAGCAGATACTTTTCCTAAGCCTAGGTCTACACAGCAACGTGTGCTGTGTAAAAAAGTCACACAACAAAAATTTCAATGTATCTCTAAGGTGGCTAATAGGTCACAAGTCACTTTAACCTTGTTATTAACATCCATTACAGGGGAATAATACTGCATGGTATAGGTTTTGCTACTTCTACATTGACATAACCATATTTGATGTTATATTGGGAACAAATTCATGCCTTATGTAAAATTTCAAAAAACAATGGTGACCACATTACCTGAATTAGAGCTATCAAGGGGGAGATGACAATAGTGATTCCAGTAGCAAGGACAGCCGGGAGCTGATAACAGAGAGACTTACCAGCTCCGGTTGGCATACACACAAACACATCTCGGTCACCTGAGAAAGAATGAATAAGGGTACTAAGCAAATGTGATAAAGCACAGTACAAAACTGAGGTTAGACATGATCCATTTATATTTATCCATATATACAGATATATTTGGTGATATATCACATGTGCCACAATATTGCTGGAGATAAAGAAAATCTAATTCTAGGTGGGACTTCATTTAATAAGATTTTCAGACCGTATAGAGCCACTCTCAAACTGGTTCTCTTCAGAACCATGTACTCAAGTGGGTCTGTAGGAGACTCACTTTAAGAGGACCTTTCCAACTGCACTGATTCCAGTGCAGTTGGAATTGTTTCTCTAGCCCATACCATTTATGAGCATTCATTTTAGTTAGTTTCAACACCCAATAAACGATTTATGATTTCAGCTGTCAAGTGGGCAGTCCTTGTCTGTCTCCTCCAGCCCAAGACAGTCCACCTGATAGTAGAAAACTAATTAGCATATTGGGTGCTGAGACTCATAGCACAGATTGCTCAGGAATACTGGGGGCTAGAGAAAAAAAATCCAACTCTGCCATAATGAGTGAAGCAGCACCTTATAAAGGATGTAAAGAGCTGGACCTATTGGAGGTTGTGAAGGGCCCTGGTCTTACAGACCCACTTGAGTACATGGTGCTGAAGACTACCAGGTAGAAATAACACTTATTAAAGGATGCAAAGAACTGGTGCTGTTGTAGGTGGTGAAAGGTGCACTTTAAAGAGAATCTGTCAGATACCTTGGAGCCACTAGATCACTAGCATGCCATTAGGCAGCTGGAGATGAGAGTCTCCATCTTGTGTAAATTACCACTGCCATTACTGCAATGTGAGGAAAACTGAGCTGAAATTCACTGGCAGAAGAGTCCAGGAATCCGCTTTAACAAATCACTGCAAGTACATTACCCCAGTAAAGTTGCAGACAGTATACTTCAATTCACTGTACACATCAGGTGCTAGGGCAGACTCCAAGTCATGTCATTTATTAAAGTTATTCTTTACTACTGCTTACACTCATCATCAAGTTCCAATGGCCTCCGGATACAATATACAACATACAATGTTTGGCTGGAGGATCCAACAAATCATCATGGCCATTTAGGGCTGTATAGTTGGCAGGTCAAACTACCAACTCCAAATCCTCTATTTTCCCACAGCCCAACTCCAATTTCTGCTCCAAGTCCTTCACAAATGGCCAGTCAGTCAGAAACAGTAGAGATCCTCTAATTCATTGAAAAATGAATGACTGACTTTCAATTTACCAAACTATACATCAAATTAATTATTATACAATTTGTATAATTTTACAAGTTGCATAATATAATTAAAAATAACGAATCATTTTATGTGGGATTAAGTTTTTTCCACCTCCACCTAAACAGCCTTGGACTGGTGAACCCACCATATTAGTTAAGTGCATGCACTGATTGGCTGGCTAATAGCGCCTCTCTATAGCACGGTGCAGGACTACACGTCCTTTATTGCTCTTTACCTGTCCCAGGATGAGATGATCATTTGGACACAAGGTAAGAGGGGAAATTTTTTAGAATCTGATTTTTCTTTTGTCTTCATTTAATCACATTTGTGGTTACATTTTGGAGTCTTTGGAAGCAATTACTAGTTTTCTATAGAGCTGGCTATCCTGAAACCAATTAACGTTATAACTTTAGGGCTAGTGTATTTGTAAATCAGTTGTCCAATCTAAAACACCCCTTTTAAAGGGATATTGCATATCCACAGGGTAGCTTGACTGCTCAAAGCAAAAGTGGCGTCATCTCCTCTCAATGCAGCCAGAAGATGGGGTTGGAGACCCCTGTTCTTAAGATATATGTGAGTCCCACAGCTAGGGGCTGATAATAAAGAGACTTATCAGCAAATTCCCTGTGGGTATTCCATAAATGTCATAGATGAAAATATTCCATTAACCGGTTAAGGACCAGGCCCAAAAGTATGTTAAAGACCAGGCCTTTTTTTTCAAAACTGACATGTGTCACTTTAAATGGCAATAACTTTGAGACGGTTTAACTTACACAAATGATTTTGAGATTGTTTTTTTCGTAACACATTATACTTCATGTTAGTGGTAAATATTAATCAATATTTTTGTATTTATTTATAAAAAAAACTAGGAAATTTGATGGAAATTTGGAAAAAATTGCAATTTTCAAAATGTGAAATTCTCTGCTTTTCAGGCAGATAGTCATACCACCCAAATACATGAATAAATATTATCTCCCATATCTCTGCTTTATATCGGCATCATCTTTTGATTGTCTTTTAATTTATTTTGGACGTTACAAGGCTTACAAGTGTAACAGCGATTTTCTAGATTTGCAAGAAAATTCTCCAAACCAATTTTTTAGGGACCGCTTCAGTTCTGTAAGGAATTATAAAGGCCTATATAATAGAAACCCCCATAAATCACCCCATTTTCAAAACTACACCCCTCAAATTATTCAAAACAGCATTTGGGATGTTTGTTAACCCTTTAAGTTTTTCATAAGAATAAACATAATATGGAAGTGAAATTTAGACATTTCATTTTTTTTCATTAATACATTCATTTAGACCTAAAATTAACACATTCACAAAGGGTTAAAGGAGAAAATGCATCTCACATTTTGTTATGCAATTTCTCCCGTACACAGAAATACCCCACATGTGGGCGTAAACTGATTTTTGGGTACACAGCAGTGCATGGAAGGGAAGGAGCGACACTGGGTGTGTGAACAGCAGATTTTGCTGGAATAATTTTCAGGCACCATGCCTCATTTGCAGAGCCCCTAGAGTACCAAAACAATGGAAACCCTCCAAAAGTGACTCCATTTTAGAATCTACACCCCTCACAGAATTCATCAAGGGGTATAGTCAGCATTTTGACCCTACAGTTGTTCCACAGATTTTACTAACATTGGGATGTGTAAATGAAAAATTACTAAAATGTCACTTTATCCCCAAAGTTTTAATTTTCACAAGGGGATAAAGGAGTAAAAGCCCCCCACAGTTTGTTAAACAATTTCTCCTGAACACGGCAATACCCCATATGTGGCCATAGTATGCTGTATGGGTACATTGCGGGGTTCAGAATGGAAGGAGCGCTATTTTGCTTTTGGATGGCAGATTTTGCTGGAATTATTTTTAGGTGCCATGTCGCATTAGCAGAGCCCCTAGAGTACCAATACAGTGGAAACCCCCTAAAAGTGACCCCATTTTGGAAACTACACCCCCCACAGAACATTTGAAAGGGTATAGTGAGCATTTTGACCCTACAGCTGTTTCACAGATTTTATTAACATTGGGGCATGAAAATGAAAAATTACTTTTTTTCCAATAAACTGTCAATTTAGCCCCAAATTTTTCATTTTCACAAGAGGATAAAGGGGAAAAAGCTCCATAAAGTTCATTAAACAATTTCTTCTGAACACGGAAATGCCCCATATGTGGTAATAATCTGCTGTATGGGAACATGGCGGGGCTCAGAATGGAAAGAGCGCTATTTGGCTTTTGAAGGACAGATTTTGCTGGAATATTTTTCAAGTCCCATGTCGCATTTGCAGAGCCCCTAAAATATCAATATAGTGGAAACCCCCTAAAAGTGACCCCATTTTGGAAACTACACCCCTCATAGAATTTATCTAGGGGTTTGGTGAGCATTTTGGCCTCACAGCTGTTTCACAGATTTTATTAACATTGGGACGTAAAAATGAAAAATTTCTTTTTTTTCACAATGTATCGTCCATTTAGCGCCATATTTTTAATTTTGCAAGTAGTTAAAGAATTAAAAGCCCTCCACAGTTTGTTACAAATTTTCTCCTGAACACGGCAATACCCCATATGTGGCCATAATCTGCTGTATGGGTACATGGTGAGGCTCAGAATGGAAAGAGAGGTATTTGGATTTTGGAGGGCAGATGTGGCTGGAATAGTTTTGAGGGGCCATGTCACATTTGCTGAGCCCCTAAAGTACCAATACAATGGAAACCCCTCAAAAGTGACCCCATTTTATAAACTACACCTGTCATGGAATGAATCAAGGGGTATTATCATTTTGTGCCTAAAATGCTTCCAAAAAATGAATGTCCAAAATGAAAATTGAAATTTTGAAAGAAATATGCCATTTCGGTGTCCAATACGTTGCACCCACTTTGTGTTGTCAGAGACCTGCACTCCTAAAACTATTAAGGGGCCATCCCGAGGGGCAAAAAAATATATATGTGGGTGTAAACTGCTGCTTGGGTACACAGCAGGTCTCAGAAGGGAAGGAGCACTGCGCTTTTTAGCTTTTGGGGTACAGATTTAGAGGGACTTTCTGGGGGCCATGTTCCTTTTGGAGAGACCTGGAGGTAACTGTAAACCCCATTTTGTAGGGGCAAGTTTAGGGTCTCTGCAAAAGTGTCATGGCATCCAAAAACCAAACCATCTGTGCTCCAAAAACCCAATAACCCTTCTGTGTCCGTCTGTGCCCTAATATCAGTTTATAACCACTTATGACATTACGTCCGTTATCCCGGGTACACCAGTGTCATACATGTGCCCTAATATCAGTTTATACCCACATATGACATTACGTCCGTTATCCCGGGTACACCAGTGTCATACATGTTGCATAAACTGTAGTTTGGGCACACAGCAGGGCGCAGAAGGGAAGGAGCGCTATTTTGGTTTCTGGAGCACAGTTTGGTTTTTGGACGTCACTTTTGCAAAGCCCCTGAATTGTCAATAAAGTGGAATCCGCAGACATGTCACCCTATTTTGGACACTAGCCCACTGATGGGATTTATCAAATGGAGTAGCGAGAATTTTTAACCCTTGAGTGTTGCATTTATTTAGTTTCCAGAAATGAAATCGCAACTGATAATGAGAAGTTAAAAATGAAAAATTTCCAGAGATTCGCCATTTCAGTACCCGATATGTTGTGCCCAACTTATGTCAGCAGAGACACTCCAAAAACTGGTAAGCGGGTGGTATCCCGGGCACAACAGCTTTCAGAGCGTTCATCTCTGATACAAGTCGGACACAACATATTACGCACTGAAATGACGGGTTCCTGGAAAAATGGTCATTTTCACCTCTCACAATCAGCTTCGTATTCATTTATGGATAATAAGTTATAGCAAAACTTGGGGGTTAAAAATGCTGTCTGTACCCCTGGATAAATCCTTCAGGGGTGTAGTTTCCAAAATAGGGTCTCATATCAGGGGATTCCATTTTACTGGCGTTTCAGCTCTGCAAAAGTGTCATGGCATCCAAAAACCAAACCGTCTGCGCTCCAAAAACCCAATAACCCTTCTTCCCTTCTGTGTCTGGCTGTGCCCTAATATCAGTTTATTCCCACATATGACATTACGTCCGTTATCCGGGGTACACCAGTGTCATACATGTGGCATACATGTGGCATAAACTGCAGTTTGGGCGCACAGCAGGGCGCAGAAGGGAAGGAGCGCGATGAGGCTTTTGGAGTACAGATTCAGATGTTTGGTATCTGGACGCCATGTCATGTTTGTAGAGCCTGTAAGGTACCAGAAAAGTGGATTCCCCAAAGGAGTGACCCCATTTTGAAAACTGCACCCCTCAAAGAATTTCTCAGGGGGTGTAGTGAGTATTAGTATCCGGACGTGACTGCACGGCGGATGGCGAAGAGGGAATATATAAGCGGTGCGGAAAACATTGCAGACACCAAATTCCCTACTATGTCCCAGGAGCTCCTATGATTAGGGGAGTCACTCTGGGGGTCACTTTGGGGGTCACTTCTGGTGTCTGTTCCCTCATAAGCTGTAAATCTGGGGTGTCCCCTGATATTCGCTCACACTGCTTATATATTCCCTTCCTGACGCCGCCAGTTGTATTCTAATAATTTGGCGATTTTGGGGTTTTTTGTCTTCACATTGGTAGATGCTATATTTTCTTTATTCTTTTGGTGACGTGGCCATATAAGGGCTTGTTGTTTGCGGGATGTGATGTATTTTGTAATGACACCATTTTTGGGTGCCTACAACATACTGAATACATTTTATTAACTCTTTCTTGCTGGATTTAAAAAAAAAAAAAAAAAATCAATCCTGGCATTGAGTTGTACCCTTTAAATTTTGCGCCATGCAGCGTACAGTATAAGTAACATGTAGCCTTTATTCTGCGGGTCGGTACGGTTACGGCGATACCTCATTTATAGTATTTTTTTATGCGATACTAATTCTGCAGAACAAAAACACATTTGGGGACATAAATCAGTGATTTTTGCATCGCCATCTTCTGAGAGGCGTAACATTTTTATTTTTCGGTTGACAGTGTTGGTTGAGGGCTTATTTTTTGCGGGACAACCTGCGCTTTTTATTGGTACTGTTGTGGGGTGCATATGATTTTTTGATCACTTTTTATAGCATATTTTGTAAGGTGATATGGTGAAAAATCATTACTTCCGGCGGGTTTTTTCCGTTTTTTTTTTTTCAGATGTACACCGTATACATTAAATATTATTTCAGTTTTATTGTACAGGTTGTTACGGACGCGGCGATACCAAATATGCATTGTTTTTATTAATTTTTAGTACCTTTTTTTATATAATTCATTTTGTATAGAGAAAAAGGGATTTTTGGGCTTTATAACTTTATTACTTTTTTCATACACTTTATTTTTTTTAACTTTTTTTTTTTTTTTTTAACTTTTTCATGTGTCCATTTAGGACACTTGAATCAGTTGATGCTTTGATGAAAGCACCAACTGATTCTGTATAGTAGCTTGCAGGACACGAGCAGGACATGAGCCTGCTCGTGTCCTGCAAGCTGCAGAGGAAGTGAGACACATCGCTCACTTCCTCCATCGGTCGGCAGGATCAACCAGGTATGTGGGGGCTCCGGTAGTCTGGGGTCACTGGCCAGACCCCAGACTACCTTCTACTGACATCGGCACCCCCCGATCTCGCCGCGGGGGTGCCGATCAGCTTCAATCTGCGGAGGATCCCTTTCGATCGCGCCGTGATGTTTCACGGCAGGATCGAAAGGGTTAAAGCGTTCAGTCGGAACTGAGTCCGACTGAACGTTGTTGAGGGGGTGGTTAGGTGTCAGTAACACCTAACCCCTGCCCTCCCCCCGCCCCACCCCCTGCCTAGTGAGTCTCTGAAGACCGGCCGTAAATTTACTATCGGCTGGTCTTAGAGACCAGGACTGCTGGCCGTAAATTTACGGCCAGCGGTCCTTAACCGGTTAAGATTGTGTCCCTTATTGCAATCAGCTAACGGCCCTGAGTCCAGCTTCTGACACTGCTGGCAAGAATCTAAAGCCATGGCCGCTACAGGGGGATATATAGTATAAGATGATGTCAATTTAGATGGCTGATCAAGAAGGGTCTTAAACCAGGGAGTCCATGTTATCCATATGCCAAAACAGGTTATATGGACGTGGACTGCATTCACAAGCAACCCTTTTAACTTAGCTCTATACCAGAGCTGAGGCTTCATGGCTGCATCCCCATCAACACACATCGAAGTGATGGGGTATTCAGGAAATAAGTACCACTAGATGAGTCTGCAGCCTCCATCTTACTCATTTCTGCTCCTGACAAATGTGCATTTCTGCAATGAAGCCAAGGTCAGTACACCTTTCTCAACTACACATGGGCTACACATTAAGCACATGTATAATGAAGCCAAGCTTCACCCACCTAAGCTTCATTGATGCAATTTAAAGGCACCCCCTCTACAAGTATTTCAGTTTGGTACACTAGTGCATAAGGACAGGCTGGTGGTTTAGTGACCCCATGCCTGCTGATAGGTCCTCAACCACCGTGGGTCTTTCAAAAGAGCTCATCAGCAGGGTCCTGAGTGTCAGACTCCCCCTGGTCTTTTATTCATTCCCTATCCAGAGGACAGGTCATCAATAAAAATGAGTTGTAAAATCCTTTAAATATATGAAAAGATACATACAAGGCGGTCTACCATTTCAGTCTGCAATGCCTGACACCACATGACGGGGATATATAGTTTAATGTAGAGGGTACACATAGACCTCACCTTTAACCACAGTGCGTGTTGCATTTTCCTGTAGATCTGATCGGAAGGTGTTAAATCCAAAAACTTTCTTAAGGGTGGAGAGAATTTTGCATTTCGAGCTTGTTGTTGTTGAGGAGGAGGAGGAAGACTGGGCGCTCATTTCTCTGAATGACACACAATAGTCCTGTAGGATAGAGCAGAAGTTAGTAATAATCAGACTATTCCTGCCCCAGCACAGATAATACACGGCTAAATGGAGAATGTGACACTGATAATGTCTATTACACTGCAAAATATAAGACATCAGTAAGAGACAAAAGAAAAGAGTGTGTTCTTGTGGAGCAGTAGTAGGGAACCTTCGGCTCTCCAGCTGCTGTGAAACTACAACTCCCAGCATGCTCCATTCACTTCCATGGGAGTTCCAAGAACAGCAGAGCAAATATGCATGCTGGGAGTTGTAGTTTTGCAACAGCTGGAGAGCCGTACGTTCCCTACCCCTGTTGTAGAGAATATAGTGGAGATTGTCTAGTACTAGAAGTCTTTATGTGAATACATTTGACTGGGTTTTCCCATCTTGTAGGGTGAGGGCATATGGCTAATATATGGTATCACCTTATGATCAGTGAAGCCCTCCTTAAACCAAAGAGGCCTCCACTTCACTGTTTTTCCCAGCACATTGGGGTCCCTACTACATGCTGTACAAGAACTTACAGCATAGCCCCATTAAAGTGAATGGGACAGCTACAGCTACCCGAACAACTAAGTGGCTGGGTGCACTGCTGTGCTAGGAAAACTTAGAAAGTGGCAATGCTACACCATCCGGGGTCATCCTGCCATTTAAGGGTAACATATACAGTGAAACCTCTTTCAGGGAACCATCCAAAATCGCATAAAAAGTGGTCTTCTAGGGGAGTGGTCTTCTCAAAGAGAGCTGGTATGGAAAACTGAACATCACAGAAAAATGATCTGAATAAGAGAATGGTCTTCTGGAGAGGTTTCACTGTACTAGGTGACAACAACTAATGGCAAATAAGTCACTACTAAACAGACTGAGCTGTGTCTGGGAAACCATGAAGAACCCAGAGCTCTGCAACCCCTTCCATCTGCTGATCAGTGGTGCTGTTGAGCATAAGACCACCACTCATGTTATATGGATGACCTTACCTAAGAATAAGGCCTAGTTCACATTTGCGTTCGGGCCATTCCGTTCACCTATCCATATGAAATATGTGGAGAGAAAAGTCGGGCAAGCGGCATTTTTCTCTCTGCATTTTTCATGCGAAATGGAGCGTAAATCACAAAGACCTCATTATAGTCTATGGGGTCCGCGGGTTTCCTTAGGTAACCACTTTTTTATGTGAATTAGGTTTCCGTTCAGGGAGTCCTCAAGTGGACTCCCTGAAAGAAAAGCCCAACGCAATGTGAACCAGGCCTAAGATACCAATAATAGAGTCCCAAAAAACCACTTAAAATATATACTCCAGGTATTAACGCCGGTGATAAATGCTACAATGTAAAGCAACTGCAACTACTGAAACACCAATTACTACATCTACATTACAGAAGAGATGCAAGAAGCAGAGGTCAAGCATGTGCTGTGCAGCTCCACACCACTCTATGGGAGATACACAGTCAAGTATTTGTGTATGAATGGGAGATATAGCAGGGTTAACGTGAAGTTCTGCAATTGGTTAAACTGCTGCAGCGTAAAATCTTATAACAGAAGACAACAAAAACCAATGTAGAGTCATAAGAGAAAAATGTTTTTTTTTCAATGACTTTTCATTAAAGAGGTTGTGCAGGCAAAAAAAATGATTTGTTAAATTGGCTGGGGGCGATGAACAAAAAAAAATAAAATATCAAACTCATCTTTTCCCCAGCACGGTCTGGTCCTCCTGGTCCATTGTTGTGCTCTGGCGGAGGTCCCCGCTGTACAGCAGGACGCTGGGAGACACAGCAGATGTGAGCAGGAACAGGGATCGATAAGCCTGTGAACCCCAACAAACACTGCTATAATTATAATCAGGGGTCTTTTCAGACTCCCGAGTATAATGATCGGAGACCCAGGGGACGTGAGGGAAAATAAAAACACTATTACTTACCTCTTCTGTACTCCGGCAGTCTTCAGGCCTATTTGGCAATGTCCCAGATGTCACATGGGCCAGACCGGCGTTATTATGTGTCGTGATGCAGGCCTGGCTCACGTGACATCTGTACCAAAATTGAAGAGCTCTGAAAGCAGCGGGGAGTGCACCAGAGCCCAAAAGAGGAAAGTAACAAAGTCTTTTATGTTTGTATTCTCCCCTGGGTCTCCAATCATTAATATCAGTAATATTTGTTCATGGGTGGGCCGCTATGGGACATAACACTGTGTGCAGGGGCCACTGTGGGACATACTACTGTGTGCAGGGGACACTATGGGGCATAATAGTGTGTGCAGGGGCCACTGTGGGACATAATACTGTGTGTGCAGGGGACACTATGGGGCATAATAGTGTGTGCAGGGGCCACTATGGGGCATGATACTATGTGCAGGGGCCACTATGGGGCATAATACTGTGTGGAGGGGGCACTATGGGGCATGATACTGTGTACTGGGGCCACTTTGGGACATTATAGTGTGTGTAAATGGGACATTATACTGTCTGGGGGTCAGGAAAGGGTGTGCTATGACGTGTGTGTGTGTGTGTGTGTGTGTGTGTGTGTGTGTGTGTGTGTGTGTGTGTGTAGGGGAAATAAAGTTTGCTGAGGGGGCCCAGTGTTTGCAGGTTACACCACTGGGTATCAGTTTCTATCGGGCCCTGGACACTGACGGGGCCTCAAGGGTCCCTCTACCACATAAAATATACCACTTTTCTAAATGGCACAGACTTTGCATTGAAGCCCAAAAGCCCTGGGCGGCTAAAATAAAAGTAACCCATTTAGATGAGAAACACATCCAATCTGCCATTTGCGAGCCATTTGCACTTCAATAAACTGCTTTACATGGGTTCTGCCTCAAGGAAAATGTAAACTGAAGGAGGGTTGTTCAGGTGGTGGCGTCAGCAGATTTTGACCGTAAACATGGGTATGTTTATCTTTACCTGTATGATGAAATCATGTTTGATATAACACTTATGTAGTACTCTTTTGTGATGCCTTTATCCATATTTGCCGTACCACTGGAGCATTGATTGTTTATACTGTAATAGAGATGATGGTTGGATCCATATATAGTTATACAGCATCAACTACACATCATGAGAGGACATTTAACCCTTGACTTTTTATACATTATTAATATTTTGAGTTTTTGTTATTTTGAGTACCACCTGGACAACCCCCCTTCAGTTTACATGTGTTTGTTCATTTATTCAGTGTGGGACGCTTTATTAGGGTGAGTTAGAGTTGAATGCTGGGACCATGCCACTAATAGGTTTGATTATTTAGGTCCCCATTCACATTGTATACCTTGCTTTTGTGTGTTTTCTCAAGGAAAATGTGTAGGTAGACTTTGGATGGCCTATCCTTAGGACAGGTCATCTATGTTAGATCATTGGGGGTCCAGCACAGTGAGACAGACAGCCCGATACACAGTGTAGTGGTCATGCCGCACTATTGCAGCTCAGCTCTCTTTCAATGTCTATCTAAGGCTACATTCACACAACTGTTATTAATGTCCTTAGCTGTCATCCGCAATCGGATGAGAGCAATGTACATTAACGGTAGTCAAGTGATGGACACAGAAGTAGCTCTGATGGTCTGCACTGACACACTGTAGCAAAATATCAGTATGGCTTTAGAACAGAGTCTAGGCTGACAGAGGAGTCTTGATGAAGACATCTGATCCCTGCCTTCAGTTACTGGATGTACTGGGTCACCACTGGGATCAGTGATTGGCCACATGTCCATGTCAGGTCATCATTGCCAAAACAGAAAGCAGAGGCCAGTGGGGAACCTCAAAAATGTTTGAACGGGAGAGGCAATGGTTCAGTGTGATTCTTATTTTATTATATCCTGAGCAGTTTTCATAAATTATTTTTCATGACTGGACAATTCCTTTAACTCCATATTAATGCTTTCATTATCCTATTAAGGGTATAGGGTATAAAGAAATGTCCCCATGACCGCGGAGCGGCTATTTTCGAAGATAAACATGGCATCTCTAAAACGATCGGAAGTAATTATAAGCGTATCACAGGCACTGTGAATTTAAAGGGGTACCCCAACAACAATAACAAAATGTCCCACAAATATCTAGAACTAACCAATGGGCTTGTATAATAGGCCCCTACAGGTCAGGCTGGCTAACTAATGTCATGGTAGGACTGGGCAGCCATAAGGTACTATAGATATTGCATTGATATAGCATGTTAGGCCTCGTGCAGGCAGGGCTGACCACAGCAGCCAACAACCAATCAGGTTCCAGCTTTCATTTCACCACAGCAGATTAAACAGTAAAATCTGTCACCTGATTGGTTGCAAGTGGCAACAGCGCATTTGCTGCCCCAGCTGTTCTCCAGGTCGCCCGCCCCGTGTGCTTTAGCTTATATATATCTGTATGATACATATATGTGATATCAGTGTCCCCCCAGCTCTACATACTGATCAGCTCTCCGGACACCTCAGTGTAAATACTAACGTTCAGCCGAGTATCATCTCCACGCAAACTTCCTCTGAACTTCCGCCGGTCCCGGCGCACACTGATGACGTAAGAGGTCCCTGGGCACGGTTACCATGGTGACTACGTCTGGCCTTCCTTCCGGCCCCGGGAGAACGTCACTGCGACGACTAGATTAGTAGAAGACATGGCTTCCAGCAGGAAAAATGTGCTGTCCTCTCTAGCAGTCTATGCCGGGGACTCGGAGCCTGAGCCGGACAGTGAGGGAGAAATAGAAGGTAAGACTGAGAGCCCGGGCGGGAGAGTAATAGAGGGGGCGATACATGGCGGGTTTATATGTATCAGGGGCGGGGGGGCAGTGCAGCCTATGGATGTGGGGCAGAGAGTCATAGTTGTGGAGGTCTACTACTATGATAGCTGCTAGAATGGAGTGCTGCATAGTATGCTGGGGATCCAGTAGGGGGCGCTGCCGCCTGTGTATTTCAGTAGTGGGCAGGAGGCTGGGGAAAGGTGAAAAATAAAAACATAGTGGCCTGTCCCAGCTCTCCGGTGTCCACCGTCTGGTCTCAGGACTTTCATGTTGGAAGTCCTCACCACTTGTGACCTATAAGCCCAATCAGTGGCCTAAGAAAAGGACAAGGGACATCAGTCATGGACTTCACAACCCCTGGGACAGCAGACTGGGGCACCAGGGACAGGTTTTGTTTTTTTCTCTATTCCCAGCCAGAACACTAAAATATCCTGGACAGCCCCTTTAAATGTTATTGTTTGTATGATATTAAGATATACAATTTTCAACATATTTTCTGTAACAATTCCTTACAGTTCTCTAGATCTTTGCCTACTATCAGTGGATAAGAATCAGGTCATGTGATGTGTACACATATATATGGGCTGTGTGCCACGTGACCATGGGCTGATTTTTATCCACTGGGATTAAACAGAATGACAGTTCCCAGAGATCTAGAAAGCCGTGAGGAATTCATACAGAAAATATATTGGGAAAATTATACAAATAATAACATTGATCTGAAAGTAGCCAATTGTGTGCACTAGCATTTCCCTTCTCCTTTGCCAATGGGGCCATGGTGGCCCCTCAAATGCATAGCTCTCTACATACTAGTCTTCATGTGTGATTTATACTTTTGAGTGACCCCCTGGCATATCCTCATATAAAAAAAATTACACGCCCGCCATTGCTCCTGTTATTAAAAAGAAAGAAAATGGTATGGTTTTTTTGTTTGTTTGTTTGTTTTGTATGGGAGGACCAATAGGAGATTTTATTGTCTTCAGTGAGATTTCCATTGAAGTGGTATTTCCATTTTATAAAGGGATGGCATATCCCTAGGATCTGTCATTCCTTTATGGTCAATGGTCAAAGATTGTGGGTTCCAAGGGTTTGCCATGGTGTCCAAGAGGCCAAGCTATGGCCTCCTGACTGTCTATGCCCAATTCCCAAAGGAACTACTGTGTGATGTTCTTCGATATTATGTGTTGGAGCGCATTGCACAGGGGATCTGAGATCACAGCTACATGTCTTCTTGTGGGACATGAAAAAAACCTCAAAACAAATAGTAAAAACACACAAGAATAAATTAAAATATATATTTAAAAAAAAAAACACTATTATAATTATAAAAAATAATGTAGGGTTCACACTACTGTTGGTGTCCTCTCAGAAGGTATCCATTTAAAAAACAAAACACACCTATCATAACAGATACAAATGGACAGCAACTGATGGCTGTCAGTTACTGTCCATTATATGTCTGTTGCCCAATGTTAAAAAAATAACGGGCACTTTCTGTCAGTTTTTTCAAACGGATAGAAAAGTCCTGCATGCAGGATTTTTTTTTTTGGTCCGCTTGAAAAAACGGCAGAGAGCCATAGTAGTGATGGGGTGCTATTATAGATAGCTAGGTAGCATTTGCCCCAATGGGAACATTACTACTAGTGCTCACATGGTTAACCCTCTGAGTGACTCCCTACTAGCATTTAGTAATATGGTTTTATTCTGAGTGGTAAGCTATATTTGAGCCAATGGTTATTTGCCCCTAGTTCTTGTGTTGAGCAGTTGTTTATTTTAATGACCGTATAGCTATTGTTGCGCTATATACATATATATATATATATATATATATATATATATATATATATATATATATATTATATTTTTTTACTGCATGCAATAACTGTTGCTACTGATTTTCTATGAATAATTTGTGTATACCTTATATGTAGTTTCTTAATTCTTGTGTGTGTGTGTGTGTATATATATATATATATATATATATATATATATATATATATATATATATAATTTTTTTTTTTTTTTTTTTTTCCATGTGTAATATGCTTGCCAGTACAGTATAGCCAGCCCTTTGTCAGTAGTGTTTGTTATGGATACAAGATACAAATGAGCTTTATTAGTATTACCAAAGAATAAAACATTTGGTGTTGCCAAAGCAAAAAGGAGGCTGGGGGTGGTGGATGGGGGTGGGTACGGGATTCTTGGGTTGGGGGCTTGAGTGTCCTTAGGGTCTCGTCATTCTCGCTTGGGGGGTGTGGGTATCGGTGTGTATGGGGGGGGGGGGCTTAGTGGGTTTTTTGTGTGGGGGAGTTTGATAGTCCGTGGGGTCTCATCTTCCTCTTGTTTGGTGACAGCTGGACACGTATTGGGCAGCGATCTCCACAGTGGTCTCTTCTTCTCCCAGTAGGATGTAGAGTTTCCTCTTCTCGTCTGCAGATATGAAGTCTGGGATGTGGGCAGAGAGTCTTTGGTAGTAGACGGCCCTCACAGCTGAGTATTTGGTGCAGTGTAGCAGGAGGTTGGTCTCGTCTTCTAGGGCCCCCTGGTCACAGTGCTGGCACAGTCTGCTCTCCCGTGGCTTGTACATCTGCCTGTGTCGGCCTGTTTTGATCATTAGGTTGTGGGCGCTCAGTCTGTATGGGCTCAGGGCTTGTCTGTATTTGGGGTGGGGTATTCTCTCTAGGTAGGTGGCCATGGTGTAGTCCCTTTGTAGGGATTGGACAAAAGATGAACTTCACACTGTTGATGCTGAACCAATTACCACATGTTTTATTGGTAGAGTACAAATAAACGTTTTCGGTCCACTGACCTTCCTCAGACTCTGCAGTATCTGACAAATGGAGATAACAATGGAATAGAACGCCAGGGTAGGGCAATCTAGTATATCTCCGCTGTAGCCCGTCCAGGCCCACAAAACCATCCGGTTGTCTGCACAGAAATGCCAAATAGGTAGTCACGCAGTTTAATAGTTATCTTCCCCCCTCCCTTTTTTCCATATCATTCTACACTTGTCTTCCTTTCCCTTATATCTTGCCTACTTCCTTCCTCCCCCCTTCTCCCTTCATTCCTTAGCCTTACCATTCAATAGCTGACTGTACCTTGTCCATAATCTCCCTTGGTTTCCCCTCCCCCTCACCCCTTTTCTATTGTACACCACTCCAGGAATACGCACCTACTTTCTTACATTGTACTCTGGTTTACTTATTGTATTTCTCCTATGTTTCCAATCTTCCTAATTTGTTTCCAGCACTTATATTTATCCTACCTTTTCAGTATTTCTCTGTATTGTATAAACTTGTTGAAAAGGTTCAATAAAAATTGATTTACAAAAAAAAAAAGAAAAGAAATGCCAAATAGGGCGAAATGCTTAGGGCAAAAGATGAAAGCTAGTGCCCTCTTCTGTATGGTGAGCCATAGGGGGAGGCTGCCTAGCTCTGCCCTGCAGGCCGGTTATGAGTGTTACCTGTATAGAGGTGAAACCATCTTTTGTGGTCCTTTCAGTATTTGTAATGTAAATGTGGTCAAAACATCTACAAAATTAGCAAGTGTAAGGCTCCAATGCAAGTCATTGTGCTCTTTATCTTGAAGCTGTGAGCCTCAAGATAAAGTAGGGTCAGGTCTACAACTAGACTAGTAGTAGTCATGGCTTTAAGAAAGAAGGTTGTGCTGTCCTCTATGGCTGTCTATGCTGGAGTTTCAGATTCTGAGACAGACAGTGATTGGGAATTTGAAGGTAAGACTGGGAGCCTGGACTGGGGGGATTATATGTTTGGCGGGGGGGCTGAGAACCATAGTTGTGATGGGGTGCTACTATACAAAGCTACATTACTCCTGGGAAGGCATCACATGACTGCTACCGTATCTTCTTGGAAGCAATGGACACTGCTCCTGTTAATTATAAAAAAAAATTGGTGTTTTTTTTTGGGGGGGGGGGACAAACAGGAATTTTTCTGTTCTTTAGTGAGTTTCATTGAAGTGTATTCCCATCCAGTGATGACATCTCACGAGGATGTCTCATTACCGTAGTTTATTTTGTACAGCGCTGCGGAATATGTTGGCACTATATAAATAAAATGTATTATATTATTATATTTTCTGCTTATATAATTTTTATGCTATTTTTCTCTGTATAGTGGGGGTTGCCATCTTGCTTATGTCTCTTCTGTGTTAGTAGCATTTAGTGATATGTCTTACATTATAGTCAAGGCCATGGGAAAGTTTTGTAGACCTGCCCTTTTGTAGGGAGAGGAGTGTATAAGCTGCTAAAAAAAGGACAAGGGACATCAGTCATGGACCACAACCCCTGGGACAGCAGACTGGGGCACCAGGGACAGGTTCTGTTTTTTTCTCTATTCCCAGCCAGAATACTAAAATATCCTGGACAGCCCCTTTAAATGTTATTGTTTGTATGATATTAAGATATACAATTTTCAACATATTTTCTGTAACAATTCCTTACAGTTCTCTAGTTCTCTGCCTACTATCAGTGGATAATAATTAGGTCATGGGATGTGTACTCACGTGACCATGGGCTGTGTACTCACGTGACCATGGGCTGTGTACTCACGTGACCATGGGCTGTGTACTCACGTGACCATGGGCTGTGTACTCACGTGACCATGGGCTGTGTACTCACGTGACCATGGGCTGTGTACTCACGTGACCATGGGCTGTGTACTCACGTGACCATGGGCTGTGTACTCACGTGACCATGGGCTGTGTACTCACGTGACCATGGGCTGTGTACTCACGTGACCATGGGCTGTGTACTCACGTGACCATGGGCTGTGTACTCACGTGACCATGGGCTGTGTACTCACGTGACCATGGGCTGTGTACTCACGTGACCATGGGCTGTGTACTCACGTGACCATGGGCTGTGTACTCACGTGACCATGGGCTGTGTACTCACGTGACCATGGGCTGTGTACTCACGTGACCATGGGCTGTGTACTCACGTGACCATGGGCTGTGTACTCACGTGACCATGGGCTGTGTACTCACGTGACCATATTATGTGTTGGAGGCCATTGCACAGGGGATCTGAGATCACAGCTACATGTCTTCTTGTGGGACATGAAAAAAACCTCAAAACAAATAGTAAAAACACACAAGAATAAATTTAAAATATATATTAAAAAAAAAAAGAAACACTATTTAAAAAAATATAATGTAAATAAAAATAATGTAGGGTTCTCACTACAGTTGGTGTCCGCTCAGAAGGTGTCTATTTAAAAAAACAAAACGCACTTATGTCAGTTACTGTCCATTATATGTCTGTTGCCCAATGTTAAAAAAAAAATAACGGGCACTTTCTGTCAGTTTTTTCAAACGGGTAGAAAAGTCCTGCATGTAGGATTTTTTTTTTTTTTTTTTTTTTTTTTTTTGGTCCGCTTGAAAAAACGGCAGAGAGCCATAGTTGTGATGGGGTGCTATTATAGATAGGTAGTATTTGCCCCAATGGGAACATTACTACTAGTGCTCACATGGTTAACCCTCTGAGTGCCTCCCTGACTGTTGTCTGCTCCTAAAGAAGAGACACCTGGGAAGGTATCACATGAGGAAATCACGTGTCTGCTATCTTCTTGGAAGCAATGGATACTGCTCCTATTTATTATATTAAAAAAAAAAAAATCAGAGTGTTTGTTTTTTAGGGGATCGATAGTAGTTTTTATGTTCTCGAGACAGATTTACATTGCTGTGTATTCTCATCCAATGCTTGTAGCATTTTTAGTTTTCTGTGCTGCCATTTTGCTTATGGTCTTTTCTGCTGTATTAATAGCATTTAGTAATATGGTTTTTTTTCTGAGTGGTAAGCTATATTTGAGCCAGTGGTTATTTGCCCCTAGTTCTTGTGTTGAGCAGTTGTTTATTTTAATGACCGTATAGCTATTGTCGCTATTGTTTTACTGAATGCAATAACTTTTGCTGCTGATTTTCTATGAATAATTTGTGTATACCTTATATGTAATTTCTTAATTCTTGTGTGTGATGATATATTAGTTTTCTTTTTCCATGTGTAATATGCTTTCCAGTATAGCCAGCCCTTTGTCAGTAGTGTTTGTTATGGATACAAGATACAAATGAGCCTTATTAGCATTACCAAAGAATAAAACATTTGGTGTTGCCAAAGCAAAAAGGAGGTGGGGGGTGGGTACGGGATTCTTGGGTTGGGGGCTTGAGTGTCTTTAGTGTCTCGTCATTCTTGTTTGGGGTGTGTGGGTATCGGTGCGTATGGGGTAGACAGCTGATGGGGGGGGGGCTTAGTGTTTTTTTTGTGGGGGGGGGGTTTGATAGTCCATGCGTCTCATCTTCCTCTTGTTTGGTGACAGCTGGACACGTATTGAGCAGTGATCTCCACAGTGGCCTCTTCTTCTCCCAGTAGGATGTAGAGTTTCCTCTTCTCGTCTGCAGAAATGAAGTCTGGGATGTGGGCAGAGAGTCTTTGGTAGTAGACGGCCCTCACAGCTGAGTATTTGGTGCAGTGTAGCAGGAAGTGGGTCTGGTCTTCTATGGCCCCCTGGTCACAGTGCTGGCACAGTCTGTTCTCCCATGGCTTGTACGTCTGCCTGTATCGCCCCTGTCTCCATCTCTAGGTTGTGGGCGCTCGGTCTGTACCGGCTCAGGGTCTGTCTATGTTTGGGGTGGCGTATTCTCTCCAGGTAGGTGGCCATGGTGTAGTCCCTTTGTAGGGATTGGTACACGGTGAGTTTCTTGGAGTTATTTATTTCGTTTCTCCATTCTTCAATGTACCGCTCTCTGTTTGCCTCTGTGGTCGCCTTTATTTCAGCCTTGGTCATCATCTCTTGGTGTTTTTGGTTTGGTGGTTGGCTGTTGTTTGGTTGGGGGGTGTCTGGATTGCTCAGGTCTCTGTGGCTCAGCCAGGCTTGGTGGTGGTAGGAGTCGGGGTTGCTGCCCTGAATGTGCGCCTGGAAAGCTAGCGCCCTCTTCTGTATGGTGAGCCATAGGGGGAGTCTGCCTAGCTCTGCCCTGCAGACCGGTTATGGGTGTTACCTGTATAGAGGTGAAACATCTTTTGTGGTCCTTTCAGTATTTGTGATGTAAATGTGGTCAAAACATCTACAAAATTAGCAAGTGTAAGGCTCCAATGCAAGTCATTGTGTTCTTTATCTTGCAGCTGTGAGCCTCAAGATAAAGAACACAATGACTTGCATTGGAGCCTTACACTTGCTAATTTTGTAGAAAATTTGTAAATTTGTGAGCCTCAAGATAAAGTAGGGTCAGGTCGACGACTAGACTAGTAGTAGTCATGGCTTTAAGAAAGAAGGTTGTGCTGTCCTCTATGGCTGTCTATGCTGGAGTTTCAGATTCTGAGACGGACAGTGATTGGGAGTTTGAAGGTAAGACTGGGAGCCTGGACTGGGGGGATTATATGTTTGGCGGCGGGGGGCTGAGAGCCATAGTTGTGATGGGGTGCTACTATACATAGCTAGGTAGCATTTGTCCCAATGGGAACATTACTCCTGGGAAGGCATCACATGAGGAACTGACATGACTGCTATCTTCCTGGAAGCAATGGACACTGCTCCTGTTAATTATATTAAAAAAAATTGGTGTGTTTTGTTTTTTGGGGGGTTTTTTAGGGGACAAACAGGAAGCTTTCTGTTCTTTAGTGAGATTTTCATTGAAGTGTATTCCCATCCAGTGATGACATCTCACGAGGATGTCTCATTAGTTTATTTTGTATAGTGCTGCGGAATATGTTGGCGCTATATAAATAAAATTTATTATATTATTATTATATTTTCTGCTTATCATTTTTATGCTATTTTTCTCTGTATAGCGGGGTTTGACATCTTGCTTATGTAGCATTTAGTGATATGTCTTACATTATAGTCAAGGCCATGAGAGAGTTTTGTAGACCTACCCTTTATAGGGAGAGTCCTTATAAGCGGCAATATAATTTATTGTCCATACTGGGTGTTAACTGTATGTAGGTCAGACTTCTATTTTGATCCTGCCTGTCTTGTTTGTGATGTAAATATAGTTATTGCTGCAGTGTGAATACGTACAAAGCTAGCCGGTGTAACGTTCCTTGCACATGTACATTCATCTCATTTTTTATAGTAGCAAGTTCTGCGACTCTTACTTGGTGGCATGGAGTGAATACTTGAAATTGGTTATGCAGTAAAAAGTAGGAATATATAAGATGTGTAGTATTCTGTTTTTGACACCTCCAATTCTTTATTACAGATGAAAACGGAGGACTGGTGTCCAGGTCATATGGACAAGATGACATTTCCCGAGTGGAAGAGGACGGATCCAACAAAGAAGATGATGAGTCAAGTCAGCATTCTGTAAGTAGCTCCAGGGGTCAGATGGTAAGACTGGAAACTGTCCTGCTGAGTCTCCCTTGGCAAGAATATGGGAGAAGGGGGCCTTTCACATTACGTTACAGAGGTCCGTCTGACTGATACGTATTTATAGCCGTTTACCTTGTAAAAACGTGTCAGTCAGCGGACCCATTGCTTCCAATGAAAAAACAAAACAATCCATTATGGTCTCTCTATGCCCCTGTCTATTATTTCAAACAGATAGAAAAGCGTGTACTACCACGTATACTACCACACTTTTCTGTCCTTTAACAACAAATCCACAACGGTTCGTTTTCATTTTACTATAGTTTTCTATGTAAATGGATGCAAGCGATTTACAGCCACTTAAGCATTCCGTTATGGTTTGTTATTTCATCCCCCATTAGCCACAACCCCACTCCTCATTTTCACGCTGAAACTGTGCAGCAGGATCTTGTAGGAAGGAGAATCCAGCGGAGCTCTCCATGAGGTAAACCCAAATCCCCTCCTCCCTAATCCCATTTTACCTGAAATGGCCACCCTCCCTTCCCTGTTCCCAGCATGAATAATCCTACTTTTGTGACCCCCCCTTAGAGAAATGGCTACCATCCCTCCCCCAGCTTTCACCACTCCTATGTCCCAGCTCCCAAATGTCTCTTTGTATTGTATTGTTATCCAGAGCCACCCCTGTCCTGTCTGTTCCTCCCCAGCCATTGTACTATACCTCATTGTGGGGGGAGGAGAAGACAGAATGGAGGTGATGCTGTAGACATTCAGGAGCCAGGACACAGGTGTGGTTAGAGATGGGGGAGGGGCGGTCGCCATTTCTCTAATGGGGGTCATAAATGGCAGCAGCCTTCAGGGGTAGCACACCTGGGGGGGGAAGCAATCAATCCCTAATGGCTAACCCCACCCCCTCCCACCTTGAAGCACTACAAGTCACAGCACTTTTTGTTGTTGTTGTTATATGTGCTGTAAATCCTCTGCCATCTCCCACATGTATTTCACCTGATACCTTTATGGGTATCGCACGTGTGGGGGTAGCAGACATGGGAATTCACCTACTACCATCGAGGGTAGCACATGTGAGTGCTGGGACAGTCATTAGGGTAGCAGATGTTGGGGGGGGGGGGGGATGGGGTAATCAATCCCTAACGACTGCCCCCACAAGTGTTCTACCCCTAATGGTATCAGGCAAAGCACATGTAGGGGATGGCAGAGGTAAACATAAAATATATATAATTTTTTATGTATTTTTTTAAGCAAAAAACTGATGCAAACAGTTGCACATACCTTAAAAGATCCAGTTTTTTTGATGCGTGAATTGACCTCTGTTTGCATCAGTTTTTTGATTGAAATAACAGAGTTGTTAAACTGACTTGAAAAACATAGTGTGAAAGGGGCCTAAGAAGGCTAGGGCCTAACCCTTTGCTCTCACTGGAAATACACTGTTTCCAGGGGTGTTCTTGAGATCACATATACCATTAACAGAGTGTGTATGGGCAGAATAGCTGCTAATGAAATGGCCAACATCTATCTAAGATGTATGGCCACCTTTCATCTGTTATGTTGTAGTAAACTGAAAAATAATGCATTCCAATTGCCAGGGTTTTTTTTTGTTTGTTTGTTTTTTTTTAAACAGTGAAACTGGGGTAGTATCAAAAATGAAAAAAAAAAAAAAAATACAAGGCTGGACTCCTAAAAGGGGCATAAAGAACTTCTCTGGTTTGTAGTCACTCAGGCAGTGTTCAGATTATAATCCAGCTTTCCATTACACTTCATATTAAGATCTGATCTCGGTAGGATCGGCCATCAGAATCGTATTGGTGGGGGCCGAGTCTTACCACCCTACAGATCAGCTGTTTTAGGGGCTGCACTGCTCGGGTGAGTGCAGTCACTTTATTTTTTTACGTGATTTAAGCTTCCCCATATTATCTATATTATATCATATTATCTGGCTGTGCAGGTGTATTATAGATGTGTCCAACACAAGTGAATAGGACAGAGTAATACCATATCCCACCACTAGGTGGGCCCAAGTAAACCACAGATGCTTTTTACAAGGATATTTGGATTGCACATTGTCTATTTCTGACCTAGGAAAATGGATCAGGTTAGGATTTTCTAGCGTTTTTTTATGATGACCAAGAGTCTGTGTGGAAAAAAAAAAACATAAATCAGTCCGTATGCAGTCTTTCCGCTCAGTCATCTGAAAGGCCACAAGGATATACTGTATGCATGTCTGTAGTTTTCAGTGACTTTACTGTAACACACAGAGATCACAGGCTCATATGGGATACATATGTAACCACTCTAAATTATTGCAAACCAACATTTCCTGTTACTTTAGTTGTATTGAACCTGAATAAAGCTCTTGCTTTCTATAACGGTGAACAAACTTGACCCACATTGTACCGTACGTGCGTCCCATCTCTCGATCCTTCTCTTTTGTCATGTTGTGTGAATGGTCAGTTCATATGACTTCAATACTATATAACTATTCTGCAATATAACTGCAGTTTCTTAATAACAATTACATATAGAGATGACGACAGTGTCCCTGGTACCCTCGCTCTATCATGCCATGTAACCATATTGTATAACCTCCCAACCTGCTTGACAACAGATGTCATTATTGCGGACCCCATAATATGAAGCTTTATTATCGATGATTTTGTACTGACAGGAGTTTTCCCTCGGCCCCGTACGCTCTAAACTGCTTTTATTTTATTGCTTTATGTTGGTCTCTTTTATATTGATTGGGCAATAATGTTATGGGACAGGGGAAAGCATTGGGCTTGTGGTGAAGAACATTCTGGCAGCACCTCTGCTCTGTAGATGAACTAAATATAAGTTTTGTAATGGTAAATCTGTTTTGTTGGCGGGGCAGAGAAGGTGATCCCTATTAAAGGAATTTTTGTCTTTCATATCCATGACCTCTCCTTAGATCAGGTGTGATCGGTCGGTGTTCCCACTGATCAGCTGGTTGGTGAGGACGCAGCGTTCAGAGGAGGCCCATGGCCTCTTCACTGAATCCTGAGCAGTGTGCCTTACATATCATAGGGGCTGTGCATGGCATTGCAGCTCTGTCCTGTTCTCTTGGATAGGACTGATCTGCTTCTGCTGTACCATGTGACCAATGAACATAATGTTATTGACAGAGGGAAGATATGGTGAAGCTCCTATATGCTAAGTGTGGTAGTCTATTCAAACTGTTTGTGGGTGTCCTGGGTGCCGGACCCCCCTGCACCCACAATTACATACTGGAAATCTATACTGAGGATTATCAATATGCAAGTCCTAGGAAACTCTCTTAATGATGTTGGGGAATTTTTATGAGGACTGGTGTTACTAATGTCTGTCGTAATCGCCCGAGTGCCTAATTTATGAAGAGGCTTGTCATCTCTTGACTTTCATGCACCACAATTTTACATCTTTGCCAGGTAGATTTGAGCAATGGTTTCCATCGCCTTGTCTCCGGTGCTGCACGCCCCTTCCCGCTAAGCCCATCCTGAAACCCCCACGTTTCCATTAAGTGGCTTGTGGGGCCTAAACATCTATCATACACTTTTGTGCCAGAAACTGGCATTCAATTTGTGATTAGATTCCTTCCGTTGTCTTTTTAGGAAGCCCCTTGTCTATATCCCTCTATTACCTAGGATGGAGGGTGTCTGCATGCAGTATCTCTTCATCCGGTGAACTCCTAGGAATGGCTGCCATGTAACGCTGCATTTTCCCTGTAGTGTTTGACCACAACACTCTGGCAATAACCATTTCACTATAGAATTACTGCAGTAGATCTACAGGGAATTGCTGTGATAGAATCAATAGGTGTAGTCGCGTCTTTTACTTATATTTATTGGGTGGCCCATAGAAATGAAGATTTTTTTTTTTTCCCATTTACATAGACAATCCAGTGAGGAGTTATGTTTGCCTATGTAGTATGGCGCCACCTGATGTTCAGTGTGAATAGTAATGTACACGACCACCTAATGAGCGGAGTAATGGTGGACGCACATGCTCAGTCATTCAGAGCAGCCAATAGGGTAGATCATCATGATCATGGAGCTGCAGCATATTACAATACATCATATGATTATACTGCAGATTTTTGATGTGGATTTCATTCTTTACAACTCCACACCAAATCTGCAAAGTCCGCGGTGGAAAATATCTATGTGGAAAATTTTTCTTGTGTGAACATGTGAAACTTAAAGGGGTTTTCTGTGACTTCTAAATTGATAACCTGTCCTTAGGGTAGGTCATCAACCTGTGATGGTGTGGTCTGACAGCCAGGACCCCTGCCGATCAGCTGTTTGAAGATGTCACGGCGCACACTAGTGATGTGGCAACTTCCTTATGCAGATGTTGTCATGTTCATTGGTCAAATAATACTGTTGCAGCTCAGTCCCATTCAAGTGAATGGGGTTGAGCTGCAATAGCAAGTACAGCTCCAACGCATTATAAGGAACTGTGCTTGGTATTCAATGAGGAGAGGCTACAGTGTTCTCATGAATGTTGTGGCTTTTTCAAGCAGCTGACCTGTGTTGGACCCCCAGTAATCACATATTGACAACCAAACTTAAAGGTAGGTCATTAGTAGGTAAGTCCTGGAAAGTTGTCAGCATTGTATGTGAGCCTCGTATCTATCACAGCCATTTCTCCCTCTCTGATGTCACAAGTGGACTCCTGTTTCCTAAACCCTGTAAATTCTTGTTTTTGTAGGAAGAGGACGATTCAGAGAATGACAGTCAGGAGAATGATGAACCAAAGGTATTTTGGGAGAGGGTTAGATGGCATGGCTAACCTCTGTGTGTCCTCTGCCCTGCTAGCTTCCTTTCCTGTCTCCTCTTAAGCAAGCTGCTCTATAATCTTATGTACATGGATGTATAACCTGTGATCTCAGGATCTTCTGGCATCTCTTGCCTGTCTTGCTATTTCTGTATAGTTAGTAGATTCCACCTTTTGCCTTTTGTTGCTTTGCGTTCTTTTATTCCTAATCTGTGAGTATTGTTTGTGCTGGATTATCTTCTGACGTCTATCGTATACCTACTGCATAAAGCGTATTCCTATGTTTGTGTTAATGATGTTATACCAGTGAATCCACATAAAGCACTGTGCAGGGGAAGGGGCAGGCGGGATATAATACCAGTGCTTCAGTCATCCTAATAGATAATTGTGACCTTCTTATATAGTAATGAGACCTAAATGTGACTTTTACCCCAACATTCCCACTCTCTTCTTTCGGTGCTAAAGATACCAGTAAGAAGGAGATGAGCAAAACAATCAGTATTGTGTGTAGAGGAGACCTAAGGACTTACGTGGGATAGACCACCCATGCTGTGTAATAGAGTAGAAGCTCTGGCAGAGTCTGCAGGGGAGGGTGGAGAGATTACACAGGCAGCATCTAATAGAGGAGAGGTAGCTCACACTTCTCATTATGTCAGCATGTTGGTGCTGGGGAGAGGAGACATGAGGGGAAATTGGTACATGATGGTGTTGGTCAAGGTAGAACATTTTGGACACCTCACATCCAGCATGCATTAACTGAAGGGACAGGACTGCATGAGAACTGACTGAAACTTCAAGGGGTTATTTAGGATTAGGATATTGTTTATCTGTCCTTAGGTTAGGTCATCATTATCAGATCAATGGGGTCCGACACCCAGAGCCCCCACTTATTAGTTGCTTGGCTGGAAATGAAGGTCACCTACAAACTCCTCAAACTACTGATCATCAGGGCTCCTGGGTGTTCAGCATTACAAATCTAATGTTGATGGTCTTATCTAAGGATGGCTCATAAATATTATAGCCTA
Organism: Leptodactylus fuscus; assembly: GCF_031893055.1. Classification (NCBI taxonomy): domain Eukaryota; kingdom Metazoa; phylum Chordata; class Amphibia; order Anura; family Leptodactylidae; genus Leptodactylus; species Leptodactylus fuscus. The sequence continues at coordinate 133,385,691 of NC_134270.1, forward strand.
GGAAAGTCCAATAAGGTCAGGGCCACACATGGTGCAGTCACTGGTCCTATCCACATTCTGCTGAGAAAACCCACAGGGCAAAGTGTTTTGTGCTTCAAGTTGTTAATCTACAGCAGAGGTAGGGAACGTACGGCTCTCCAGCTGTTGCAAAACTACGACTCCCAGCATGCATACTTGCTCTGCTGTTCTTGGAACTCCCATGGAAGTGAATGGAGCATGTTGGGAGTTGTAGTTTCACAGCAGCCGGAGAGCCGAAGGTTCCCTACCCCTGATCTACAGCAAGTCAATTTTGTGCTGTCGGCTTGGTGCGATTTTCGAAATGCAGAGATCAGAAACCAGCCCAGCTGTACTGGTAGTGAGCAGCAGCTGGGGGCCACTGTGGGATGGTATGTACTATGTGTGGCCTTAGCTTAAGAGCAAAATGTAAACTGCATGTCGGAGAATCTGAAAATAAAGGAATGAAGATTGCATTCTCAAACTCAAGGTAACCACTAATATGTAAAATAATTGTTTTTCCACATCAAAGATGTCTAAAACCTTTTTAACAATCAAAAAAAAAAAAAAAAAATCAGCCCTTTGATGCATTTGAATCTCTTTTTCCTAGTTGGCCACTAGGTGGTGCTATAACACCACTGTACATGGTTACCTATGGCTTCATGTATAGTTTCATGCACCTAACAGCTACTTTAAAACTTCATAATATACTCCTATACCTCACAATATAGCAGTTTGGGGTTTTATGGAATGAAACCTTATCATTTTAGGCTAAGTTGCATATTTTTCTAGTAAACTTTTCAATACAGTTTCTCAGCTTCCAAGACCTCTTCCTGCTGTCAGGGAATATAAACATTGTTATACGTAGACTCGGGATGAGAACCTGCCATGTTCAGATGACATAATTGCCTATCACAAGAGTTCTGATGCACTGTGACAAGCCATATTTCAGCTGGATGTGAGTTTTCTATTCCCGAACAGCAAGCAGAGATCTTAGTCAGTGGGCTCCTTTGATGTTAGCAAATGATTTTTACATATGTTAGTGGTTACCTTGATGTGAAAGCAAACCCTCACTAGGTCTTAGGGGGCATTCACACGGAGTAACGCCGGACGTGTATCACAGCCGTACACGCCGGCATTACGGCAGACTGCCGAACACTTCCCATTCACTTCAATGGGAGCGCTCGTAAACGCAGCTGTTACGAGCACTCCCATTGAAGTGAATGGGCAGTCTGCCGTAACGCCGGCGTGTACGGCTGTGATACACGTCCGGCGTTACTCCGTGTGAATGCCCCCTTAAGCTGTAATAAGTATCCTGCTTCTGACTTCTTTTCTCACACGTGGGTGTCCCTGGGTTGCCCATGACGCTGCTGTCTTCACTTGTTCTCATTTATCAACAACACAGCATCATTCCAGGACTGATCTATCTTTCTATGGCCAATGAGGAATCCGTTCTCCCATGTGTTAACAGACACTGATGCTGATGGAGTGTGTGATCTCCCCCTGGCAGTTTCCCTCTGTACACCAGTACACAGTCTGTGTGATTCACCATCCCTCATGTATGTGCTTTCCTCCCTATCTACAACTAATAAAGTAGCCGGAAAGACTATTTAGAAACTTGCTTGGTTTCGTATTTAGGAAGCATGTGAACAAAAAAGGTCCAGTGCAACGGTGTCCGTAGGCTTTAAATTTTTATTTTTTCCCAAATCAGGATGAGCTTTATTTACATAACATCATGAAACAATAGGTACAAAAACATTAGTAATAAATGTACATGGTGTGTACACCCATATTAGCCATGTGTTCTATGGACATGTAAAGTGATTAGGAAGCTGTATAGAGGAAATTGATTGTAAAATCTTTCCATATTTACATTGCATACAATTGTGCTCTGCGTTGCACATTCATAACTATTCATTCACAGCGTTTTCCAGATGGCATATCTCCATATACATGATAGTTTAATTTACACCACACTTGTATCTCACCCAAGACACCGTCAGGAGTTTCCACTGTACATGTTATGGGAAACTAGTGATATATGCAGCACTAGTTTTTTGGTAAACTCCATGAACCTATTAGAAGTCATTATCGTCTGTTGAGTTCCATTCGTGTTTATGACTCTGTAGAATGAGTTGCCTATGTGCGTGTGTTCACATCTGGCTGCTGTGACTTGGACATATGGTATTTTCACCTGTTTCCTCCTACGAATCAGAGACAGAACCTGAGTAGTAGTCCCTGAACTCAGGAGTGTATACTAGCAGCTAAGATGTCTCCAGTAACTGTCAAATGGAGAAAACAAGGAGATTCTGTTTCCTAACGCTCCCCAAATACATGGAAGCTTCATAGATGACCCAAGAAAGCAGTACTAAGCACAATACAGTATTCACTAGAAGCTGCATCACTGTCCTGGTCTCTCCAGTGACTTTTATGGGTAGCATGTAACCTGATCACTCAGTGAGTTGATGGTCTGATTTGTCTCTGAAGACGGATTTAGCAGTGAGTACAGAGTAAGGCTGGTCTTACACGGCCGTATTGATTGTACTGTCCATGAGTTGCTGATCAGCAACACTAGTTGCTGATCGGCAACATAGACACCGCAGACGCCCGTGTCCTGCTGCACTCGCCCATAGAGTTCTATGGGCGAGTTCATGCAGTGCCGTGAATTCACGGCCATTACAGACCTGCTCTATAAATTGCGGACCTCGGTTGCGGCCCAGCATAAAATATCATAAAATCAGTAATAATATCAGCATAAAATATCCGGTGGTTTAAGAGGCCGCATTGCATATTGAAAACCCTCAATCGTGGACCATTTGCAGACTTGCATTACGGCCGTGTAAGACCAGCCTAAGTGAGCGGTTCAGGGGAAGGAGGAGGAAAAGAGCCTCATACATTTATTCTGATCATTTGTTTTAGCTTAGCAAAATGTTGTGCCCTTCAGCTGTGATGGGCTGTCCTCAGTGGCTGAAGGATGACCTCCTAGACTGTATGGAGGCAATCTTGAGCCTCTTGTTGTCTAATGGAGACATCACAATGGCTATTCTCCACCCAGACTCCCGCCGGTCAAAACATCTGACATGTCGAGGCATGACTATTCTGACATGTTCCCTTCACCAGTGGTTTGACCACTTGTAGACCTCTGGTGTTGGCATTCTTACTCATTAGGGTAACATTCACATAGTTCCTGTACTATCCATGTAGTTTTTCCTTTTGATTTGCCGCTGTTCTCTGCAGCACACTGTGAATATACAATGGGTAAAAGGGCAGAGTACAGATGTATGTATGTCAGAGATGAGATGGAAACATAGCTGCTTTGTTGCCAGGAAGGGACTATTATTCCTAAGTTTCTTGGCTACAGTTTTCCGTCCATATAGGAGACAGACTCCTCAAACTTCCCTGCCAAAGGGAGGGATAAAAACTTTAATTTCCTCTTATTAGTTGCGTTGATGTTGCTAGCTGGTGTCATAGACCTTTCCTCCCCTGAGATCCTCTACTAGGAAATGTATTAATAAAAATACAGTAAGATCATAGAGAGCTTTATTAAAGTGACCATGAGAGCAGTGACATTTTACCTACATAGCGTCTTATTCCAGGAAAGTGGCCGATCCTAACCGTCTCCTACCTTGTCTGCCTGTATGTAGAAGAAATCTAAAATAAGTGCAAATACAAAGATGAGAAACTTTTTATTAATTCATTGTGCTCCTATTATACTTCATATCTTCTATTCATCCTGAATTATGGTATGTCCACAATCTTATATTCTGCAAATTTCCTATCCAAATTTGTGGACAGAATATCCTCTACAAACTATGGATATTGACCACAGTGCAGATTTTTAAATTTCAGAGGGTGCTTAAAAAAAAATCTGCAGTATAAAGTGACCTGCTGCTGATCTTTGTGTGGATTTCTGCATATAACACGTGGCTTTTTGCTGTAGATTTGCAGGAGGATCTGCTACCTAATATTTGTAGGCAGCAAGCCCACCAGTCACCTGGTTGGAGAGAGAGAACTGCAGTACCCTAAATGGCCACTACACTATGTACAGAGCTGTCCTCCACCTGAATGATGGGGCGCTGAGTCGCAACAATCTGATAATATTCTCTTTAATTCAGTAATACACTTTTGTCAAATATTGCACTAATACACCATATTGCTCAATATGACAGCACTCAAACCCTGAAAATTTGTCAGGGATTTAAAAAATGTTTTTTATGATGCAGTTACGCTATTAAACTGATCTACGTTTTTCACCTGGCAGAAGAGCACCCCATAGTTGGGAACCATTACATAGCAACAGCCCATGTGACAGTAAGGTGACAACAATTTTGGTGCATAAAGGCTAAAAATCCTATTTGTAATTGGGTGTCATTAAAAAAAATAATAATAATTCAACCACTTTATTTTCTGCAGTCTGTGCGTTCTCATATAGTACAGGCTGCTTAGTTCCTTTCATTACAGCTGTCTGTCTGACAGCTCATATAATTTTTTTTTTTTTTTTTTTTTGCCAAAAATACATGGAAAAAGAAAAATAAGAGAGATTTCCTAGCAATATCCTAGGAATACCCCTTTAACATTTGTAGCATTTCCTCTTCCTTTTATGCATGCTGTTATTTGCTAGTGACTAACAGATGTGTCAAATAGCGTCAGCAGCTATTCACTGTACACATTGAGTACACGGCATGGCCGTGTCTCACCTGGCTGTAAAGTTGTGTGCTGTCTTGGGTAGGTTTGTGAGAACCCAGCCCTTCCGCTATACTCACCTCCGTGATTACTCAGCCAAGGAATTATTAACCCGCAGGCTCTGATTACATGAGAAGTCTGAGACGCCGCGCCACACCCTGCGCTCTGTACCTCCGCACCTGCTACATGCAAGCCAACACGGTCATAGACCCTAGGCACTTGGTTCCCAGCACTTGAGAGGCACTCCAGCTATAACAGTCTTGTTTCAGATAAGCCCAAGTGCAGTACAGCAACTTCTTAGTTGTGTTTGGGAAATCTTAGTGACTATCGATATGGACGCCTTTACAACACACACTATAATGTCTCTTGACCTTCGTTGCCCTCATAGATAATTGTCTTTCCTAATACTCTCCTATAACTACAGGGCTTTAGCCCTAGAAAAGCTGGGTTACAAAGCATCCTGCACATCTGTAATGCTAGCCCTGCGATATAATAAGGGTAATGGCTTGACTATTTTGGGCTGTTTTATGTGGTATATTTTTATATTATTACTTTTTCCACAATACTTTCCGTTTCTATGACCTGCACAAAAATGAAATCTGGTGAGCCTGACAGCTGGCAATGAAAGAGTTGATAGGTGAGCCATAGCTGGCAGTGTTTGGTTGCCCGGCAGGCATGTGCATGCTCTTACATACCATTCCTTCCCTGCAGCGCTGAATACCTGCCATTGCTCATACAGGCGTGTCTCTGCCACTGCATGCTAGCAAAGCGCAGGGCAGGAAATCGCTTTGTTCTGTGTTAGAATTCATAACCTTGGACGTTGTATCCCGAGTGCTTTTAGGTCTGATTCTGCATAACGCATTTGCGGTACATAATCTACCTAAAGGGGACACCTAAAACTTCTTTAGTTCACAATCAACACAAAACCTTTAGTGAAATAATCTAGATGACGTGTGTAAGGGCTACTCCAGTCTTACTGGCCTACACTCAGGATCTACTAGCCGCCACATCATGGTGGAGTGTGAATAGGGAACTGATACAGATGAACATACCTGCTTGGTTGTTTTCATGTCTCCCATAGAAGTGAATAAAGAGCCGTCTCCACATTCTTCAGGAGCTGCTTCACGAGGGGGGTCTGTGATTTACAGCTCTGCTGCAAAACGGTGTATCCATCTATGCAGAGTACAAACCATGCCTGTGTAGTCAGATTCTGCCATGACCATCTTACCCTAATATATATGGTAGATTAGTAACAAATAGAGTACTGATGGAAGAGTCAAGAACTACAGAATCAGACTCCGTCTTTGTTTTTTTGTTTTTTATTGGTTTTATCACTAGATCAGACAGTTCGTAGCCTGATTTTCAATACGGATGCGTTTGTGAGTTCTGTCTGTTCTTCTGGTCCATCGCAGTACCAGGAGAATGGAAAAATGGTCTAAGAGACTCTGAGGGGCCCTATTGGTTATAATGGAGTCTGCTGAGTGTCCATTATTTCTTCCACGTCCCCATCACCGGATGAAAAAGTTGGGCGTGCAGGACTTTTTCATCCAGGAATTCAGATGGAGTCTGTGCTATGTGTCAGTCAGTGAATATAGCCGATCTGCGTCTCCACATGACATTTGATGGGAAGCTTTCGTCAAATTTTCTTTTTTTACATAATTTTCTAAATCCTATAGTTGATGGTCACATGCCAATGAGAAGTAGAGTATATGCATACATATCTCTATGCGGTTGAGAGGTGCAGTAGTCATGACTATTACATATTTGCTATCCCAGCTGATTTTGTACAGTTGTTCCTCCCATCCTCTGTTAGACGGTACCTATTTTGCTTCCTCTGCTACCAGCCTCTGCCCCTATGCTCTTGGCAGTAGGCCCTCACAGACAGGATATAGGCAGGAAGCCTGCAGGTTGTAGATCACTCCATCCCATGGGGGGTGACTGTGTGAATATGAACTATCCCAGGCACATGGCGCACATAGGAGGGATACAAATGTGATCCCGGCTGTGCCTGCCCTGTTGACAATGGAAAGTGGCCTATTCCCCCAGACAGCTATAAATTAATTATATTGGTGTGTTTTGTTCTGTGTGTTATTCTGCCACAAGGAGACCTTTAGAATGTTATCTCTTGGCAGGTTTCATTAGCAATAATATAACCAGCTTTATCTACATAATGCACTGTGTGCACAGACCTTTAGAGACTGTACTATAGAAATGATTCTTCATTGTAGACCCCTCCGCATTAGAGATAGTAAGCTTTGTGCAAACACTGCAGAACTCTGCCTGTACAGTTTGGTAGGTAAGAAAGCAGTACTGCTGACTATACACTTGTATGACCACGGCTATCATTCCTGTGCATGTGCAAGCCGCTGCCAGAAACTTATCACATCAAGTCATCTTACCTAGGATTTCAACACGCCTGATCCTTTTGTTCTAAAACCTTGATCCTTCTCTGCCCCAACATTTGCTGCTGGGGGGGGGGGGGGAGTCAAGAGGTCACATACAAATTAAATGGTTAATGGGACCCACTGAAATTGGTGGCTTGGTGGAAAAAAGAAAAAGTATAGTGCCATATGGGTGATATTAGAGGAATAGTATAAAGACCCTTTTATGCCATTTGATCTGGCCTTTAAGTGTTGTCTGCCATTTTTGGTTCAATCTCTTCCTACATCCTTTTTTTTTTTTTTTTTTTTTTTTTTTTTTTTGGGGGGGAGGGGGTGTAGTTAAGATTTATTACTGCAGGGCCTTGGTATATTCCTATATGATCCAACCTCAGCATATCTCCCCCGCCTCCTCTAACAAGCAGAAGGATGCAAGGGTGCAATGTGAAGCTCATACAAATACACAGGAAGTTCTGCACACTGCATGGAGTTACATACATGGAGATTAAAAAGGGACAAAGCAGAGGACCTTGGTGTGGTGGCAGAATCTGAGATCTGGTAGAATATTGAGCAAAACTGTAATAGAATATTAATCAAAATTTCATTTTCATTCATTGCAACAGTTAATTTTTTCCCTTTTTTTTTTTTTTTTTTTTTTATTAATTTTCTATACCCTTTACCTAATGTGACATTAGCTGTGCCAGTCCCTTGTGCAGATTCCTCTCAGTTTGGTACATGTGTACAACCCACATCTTTCAATCTTTTGTACCTGCACATTTCACATTCATGAGATTGATGTCAATGCTGGGAATTAGCACAGAGCCATAGAGCAGTTGGCACATTCCTGTGCCTCGTCCCTCCTTGTCCACTCCATGGCGCTGTGATCCTCCTCCCCGCAGCCGGGTTACCAGGCAACACAGAAATACATTGTGTTCCCTGAATAGGGGCAGTGTCTGGGGAGGAATCTCACATCTCCGACTCCCTTCATCTTATTTCAATTTTCCACGCCAAATTGCTGAAAATCTTCCGGCCACCAGAGGTGAAGTGGACTCAAGACACGGTGTGCGCTACTTATAAGAAACAATGAGTAGTGCTTCTCATCTGACTTGTAACACATCAGTCAGAATCTCACCATGTACTTATATAAGATGGTGAAAATGGGCTGACACTTAATTGGGGACTTCAAGCATATATTGTGGCTGGATTCACACAACACGGGTGCCATGCCTGCTGTGAAGTCAGAGGGTTTCTTAAAGGGATGTACAGAATTCTGATTTCTTCCAAAGACAGCACCACACCTCTCTACAGGTTGTGTCTGGTATTGCAGCCCCGACCCATTATTGTCAAAAGTGCAAACTCTGAACAAATACCAGTGGCGTTACTACAGCTCAACTCCCATTAACTTTAGTGGTACTAGACAACGTGTAGTACACTGACTGGAGGCACCCCAAATAGCTGAGCCATGCGGGAGGCAGCTGTTGCCCTTACCACCATTCAACTTTGGCCATTAACCAAAAAAAAAAAAATCAAGGACATCCCCTTTAAGTTGATCGTGCATGTTTCAAAGCTGGCACACAAGAATGTGACCAGTGGATGTCACGGGCCTAAGCAGAAGCGGAGCTCCTCCAAGGGCTGCAAGCTCTTTAAACAGCTGTTCAGTGGGGTCCTAAGTGTCAGACTTAACTAATATAATATTGATGTCTTGTCCTAACAATATTGTATATGGCATATCTGACACATGTGAATATATCTTTACAGTTTGTTAATAAGCCTATACTAAATTGGCATCCATCTTTAATACTGCCTTTTTATTTCTTCCAGGAACAGTCAGAGTTGGAAAAAAAGGATCCCCAAGAGTTGGTGGGTAAGTGTCTGTCTGAAAAATATGTGCATATAATATATTTTATTTATATAACGCTAACCTGTAGGGTTCGAGAACAGACTAAAAGAGACATTACAGAGTGATAGTCAATTCATATAATGGGACTGAGGGCCTTGCTCGCAAGACCTTACAATCTATTTTGTACTACTTTATGCAAAGATCTGAGCTTCCAGGACCCCTAAAGTGTGCCATCACATGGGACAATGGGAACGTTCAGGTTTTCCTGGTTTTCTGGAGTATATATTCATGTAGCAGTAGTTGTGTAACCCTATACAAACATATCACCAGCCAATACAGAATTTCTGTTTGGCCGAGTTAATAATTTCATGTTGGATCCTGGCCTTATCCTAAACTACACCATAAGATGACACACTGTAGGTTTTAACTTGCGGATATGACAGTACTAGGGTGTGTTGTGACTCCGCCACACCCAGCAGAATCTTCAGGAATCTACAAGCCACAGGGCATGTTTATTGTGTGCGCATTGTCTAGTGTGTTCTATCGGGGTCTTAGTATATAGGCATTACTGTGGAGTAAATTGCGTTGACCCTATTTATAACCAGCATCTCATTGAAGAACTGTATATACGTCAGCTTACATAATAAAACGAAGTATTTCAGAAACTCCAGCCAGCACGATCACATGACCAGTGCCTGCTCACTGTTATATGGTACAAGTGCCCGGTCAGTTTTGCGTTTTTCCAGTCCTGAATGCTTGGCTTTTACAGGAAGAGTGTGTGCCTTTGTTCTGTCGCTGGCAGCCTATCTGAGCAGGCCAGTGCTGCAGCACACCCTATGCCCTTTTGGATACCCAGCAATCCAAGGCTTTTCCCTGGCCTTTTGCTTATGTTTTCATGCCCTCTGTGTCTCAGACACTGTTCTTTTGTGTGCATGCGGGAAGGTCTCCTCCTATATTCTTGACAGAACCTGCTTCATTAACTTTACTAATTGGGCACAATGACAAGACTTCTGCACCGCTGCCAGATAGGGCTTTAATCTGTAGATCTGCAGACATATTGGCACTGAGGGGGTTAATTGGAGAAGACCGCAAGGATTCTTGTCATTGTTGCAGCTGTAACACCTGATGAGTAACTTTCAGAGAAGTTCTGCGCTGCACAGAGGGCAATTGTTCCCTTGCATTGGAAAAGGGGGTGGTGGGTGCAAAAGCCATCAGAGCAGCCAGAGTCAGCGATGGCGTGTCTGCCTGCCCTGCCCCCCTACATGAAAACAGAGGAATTAATCCAGCGATTTGGCAGCACTAAAATGTCATGTTTATTACCCAGCATCTGTTAACTCCTTTGTATCCAAGCGTGATAATGTAAGAGCGGTAGTGCATTCACGTCATTCTTTGACTATTTTGTGCATTTATTTATTTCGTTTATCTTTGTATGTTTAGCGTCCTTCTCCGAGAGAGTACGAAACATGTCTCCCGATGACATCAGAATACCTCCAGAACCACCCGGCCGCTGCTCTAATAACCTGCAGGTACTGTTCAGCCCTTACATATACAGTACCGATATATATATATATACCCCATATATACTGTGAATACAATATTGCTGGTCTATGGAAGCCACGTATGTCTGTGAGGAATGCAGAATGTAGGTGTGAAAGGCTACCTAGGACAGAGGCGGCTCATCTGTCAACCCCATCAGATTTGAGCAGGCAGGAGCATGCCCACTATATCAGCCATACAAATTACAGCTGGCACACATTGGACAGAATAGATCGCTTCAGGATATACAGCTAAAGTGGTCTGTGCATTTCAGGAAATTGCTCTAAACTGAGCCTCTTATATAAAATACGGCAGGGGACTTTGGCTACGTACAATGCTGACGTAAATCCTACGTCTATAGACAGGAATTTGCAGATTTGCTTAATTTTTATGCCATGTAACAATGTAAAAAACATTGGAGGATCTTCCTATTTAATAGTGTCCGGCATCTAATGGCTCTAATTTAGCAGTCTCTGTATGAGAGGGATTTTTGTTTTGCTTTTTTTCCCTTTTGATAACTTTCTCATTTGCTGACTACAACCATTAGTATAAGGTTGTGTAGCTACTCCCGACTACCTAGTAGTCACTAAGATGCAGTACTAAGGCACTATGGATGGCGCTGTGTGTAATGTCAAACTACCACCAATCTGATAATGAAGACCTAAATTAAGTTTTAATATTTGAGGCTAATGTGGCTTCCTATGAAATTTAGATTTGTGTTTTGAAGTTGACCCTGAGCATTATACATTGTCATTCGTGATCTGCACATCTATCAGGTGTATTTATCAATGTATCTAAACTATCTCTTCGTAGGAGAAAATTCACAAACTGTATGAAAGGAAGCTGAAAGAAGGGACAGACATGAATCAGATTATCCAGAAGAAAAAGGAATTCCGAAACCCCAGGTAAGCACTGCAGCCCTGGGCAGATGTCTTGTCACTACTTATTATTGTTAGTGGACATACAGTAGTCTACTGGTACAGCCAAACATTGGGGTCTTCTGTGTTATTTATGGTGACTTATTTTTTTTCTTTTTCAGTATTTATGAAAAGCTCATCCAGTTTTGTTCCATTGATGAACTTGGCACAAATTATCCTAAGGTAAGTAAGAGATCTGGCAGCAAAGCCGCACACTGATCCTTTGTTGCCCCACTTCTCTTAGTGTTAGTTAAAGAGGACCTTTCATGAGTTTTTATATACCGCTGGAGAGCCGACTGCACGAAATTCAGCACACTGTTGGCTTTCACGATCTGTGCCCCAGGTGAAGAGCTATCGGTGCCGGTACCGTAGCTCTTGACAGTCAGAAGGGCGTTCCTGACAGTCAGTCAGGAACATCCTTCACAGCAGCGCCTATAGCGCTGTACCGTGAGACCGGGGACCATAGGCGAGTACTACCGTCCATAGACGAGTACCATCAGGAGGGGAGCTAGGTGTTCCTCCCCGCTCTCACAGTACAGCGCTATAGGCGCTGCTGTGAAGAAGGACGTTCCTGACTGACTGTCAGGAACGCCCTTCTGACTATGAAGTGCTACGGCACTGGTACCGGCTTTCCAGCGGTGTATAAAACCGCATGTGCCCCAACTCATGAAAGGTCCTTCTTAACAGCAGGGAGGAGGTACACAGCAGATCAGAATATGGAAAAGGGGGACGCCCCCAAGTCATCAGGGAGCGCAGATCACACAGGCAGTGCTATGTCATAGGGAGGAGGGCAAAAACACTGCATTATGTCAGGAAAAGTAATCTCACCAACTGTATATGAGTGTAGAAGAAGGTAGCAGGGGGCAGAGGGAACAGGGTCACACTCCTCAACCATGAAGAAGAAATCAGTCCAAGAATGAAGCTGTGCTGATACAGGAGAACTTGTGAAGGCACTGAACACTTTTGTCACTTATGTTAGCATTGGGCTGCTGTGGACACTCTTATAGCTTGTGTCATATGCTCCTGTATTGACTGCGTTGAATTTAACAGCTTTGTTTTTTCTGTTTATTACAGGATATGTTTGATCCACACGGATGGTCAGAAGATTCCTATTATGAGTCTCTTGGTAAGTGCGCATTATGTATCAAAGCATGTGACAAGGAAATGCTCCAAATACAAGTTTGTTATGCGTTTCAGCTACTTCACATACTTGCTGTATATTTAACCTGTACCAGTCTGGACACAAATCCTATAAATCCACGTGGCATTCCTGTACATGTAGATGGTAATTGACTCTTATCTGATGATCTTGTAAAGGAGCTGTTTTATTGCCAGTGTTTAAGACTAATATTTGCCACTTAGCCATACATTCTTTTTCTAAGCTTTGCATGATTTAGTACATTAATGAAACCCGAGCCCTTGCTTTAAACTATAAGGGCTAGTTCACATGGGGGTTGTGACTGCGTATTTTGGTCCTGATTTTGACGCGGGAAGCAACATCAGAATAGGACCAAAATGCGCCTGCAAAATGAATGTCCCTAGTCTGGAGGGTGCTGTCGTGAGGCGGACGCCACGACTGAATAGGCCGCGGAATCCGCCTTAAGAAAGGGCAGCTCGCTTCTTTTTTTCCGCTAGTGGGAACAAACCACTCATGGAAAAAAGGACGCTAGCGGTCTACATATACCTCTATTGTGAGGGGGCGGATTTTGAGGTGGATTTGGCGTCAAAATCCGCCCCCTCTTGCCCCATGTGATTGAGCCCTTAGAGCTACAAACTCTTAACCAAATGGTACCATGTTCTGTTTAAATTGCACAAGATTTTTCCATCTGCTTTCTCGAGCTCTGGCAGCACGGCACAGAGGAGGGGATGGACACTATTGCACGTTTTTTGGGAGTGTACTGGGCTGAGGGACTTTTGGGGTGGGGTGCAGCAAAAAATTTGTAAGGTCTATCAAGTATGGCCACCTTTTATAATATTAACTAAGACTCCATACACCATGGCATTGTATCTGAATAAATATGCCTGCAATCCATTATTTAGATTTTCATGTGCTTCAGTATTTTTATTTTTATTTTTGCAGCAAAAGCCCAAAAGATCGAAATGGACAAACTAGAAAAGGCAAAGAAGGAACGAACAAAGGTAAATATGTATATAGTTTATGGAGATAGGGCCAGTCTGGTTTAGCATCCATTTACAGGCCATCCTCAAATCGTGTATAGCCATGCTTGTATAATGGTCTGATATTGTGTCATAGTAATACATAACACTTAAATGTTGTCATCATAAAGTTAGAGACTTATCGGGTACATAACCTTAGGAAAGTTGCCAAAATCAGGTTGGAGTTTGACAACTGGAACTCCAGCAGTTGTGAGCAGCCGCCAGAACACCAAGCAGAGCCTTGGCACAGTTATGTAGTGGCTGTGCCAGACCAGGGCAGCTCAGCCCCCTAATATGTGAATAGAAGTTGTGCTGCAGTAACCCACCCTGACCATTACACAAGAACAAGCTGTCAATAAAGATGGCATTATAGATATTCTGTACCATGTTGCCGATGAATGGAGCTGAACTGCAATACTTTGATATGTTGGGATGGGGTAGGTGTAGGATTATATGGAGTGTAGCGCAAAAAGTACAGATAACGCATGGCAATATCTTGATTTGTGCCAAATATGAATTTCCTCTGTTACATAGGTCAGCTAGATTTATACTTTATGCCATCTCAGTCATTTAACTTTACCCTCAACCACTCCTTTCTTTCAGATTGAGTTTGTAACTGGAACTAAGAAAGGTACAACAACCAGCGCACCGACAGGAACAACAAGCACCACTACTACAGCTACAGCAGGTGAGAAACTACATGAGTATACTGTTAAAGGGATTACCCACTTTCTAATATTGATGGCTTATGCTACAGATCATCGGACATCAATAATAGATCTGCAAAGTCATCAGCTCGGGGTAAGCATGGCTCCTGGTAATATTTACAAGTTGGGAACTGTGCTACTGAACCTCAGGACAAATTTTAGTAGTGGCGGCTTTAGGTACGGCAGCTCTGTCCCACTTAAGTCTATGGGGCAGCTGTATAGTACCTAAAGCCACCGTCACAGTTTGTATGGCAAGTGAACAGCACAGCTCCCCGCATGTAGAATACTCCAGAAGCTTCGCTGTCCTCAAATTGCTGATGTGTTGGCGTCCCATGTGTTGCACCCTAGCATAATATTGATGGTCTAGCCTAAGGGTAGGCCATCAGGATTGGAAGGTGGATAACCCCTTTAAATGGGCTTTGCACTAATAACTCTGCTGTGAATTGGTGTCAGGTGTTTCATGGCTAAGAACACACCAGTGAGACAATTAGGAAGCCAATTCTTGTGATTGCTTAGTCCCCTGTTGAATGGAGCATTAGTGTGTGGGCATGACCACCTTTCCATTCACTCCTGTGGACTGACAGAAAATGGTACTTGACTATTTGTCCCATAGGAGTGACTGGTAGTCAAGCTGCACTGCTCCATTCTCTCTAGCAATTTGGGGACCTCTGTTTTTGTGATCGCTGGGGGTCCCAGTGGTCAGGTCCCCAAGCAATCAAACACAGGTGTAGGCCCCTGTAAGTGTAGGCACATAAAGTGAAGTCATACATGTTTATATCTCATTTACTTTTCATTATTCTGTACAGATGCACAAAAAAGGAAGAGCAAGTGGGACTCTGCGATACCAATGACCACCATTTCCCAGCCCACTATCCTCACCACCACTGCCACATTGCCTTCTGTTGTCACAGTAACCACCAGCGCCAGTGGCTCAAAAACGACGGTCATCTCTGCTGTAGGGACTATTGTCAAGAAGGCGAAGCAATGATATAACTTTTAATAGACTTGCACTGTCCTGACTCAGAACTGCTCAGTATTCCCAGAACAAGGTTTATGGCATGGAAGTCATTGTGCCAGCAACTCTACAAGATTTACAAGGGGACTCTGAATGGGAAGACTCTGCTGCCTACTCTTTAACCCCTCAGAAGCCAGCATCTCCACCTGAAATCACACTGTACAGTTTGGGAACGGAAACTCCTCAGATGTATAGACGTTTGTGTCTTTTCTTTGTATTTCAGTTCCCTATTAAATTCTTAGTGTTTTCATTTACAACTCGTACATGTGGATAGTGTCTTTCCACTTTGGATCCAGTTATGTCCTACAAGGGGCACATGAAAATCTACATTGTCCTAGTGCCATAGACTCAGAACGGTAGTGAAGAGGAATCCTATTTAGACACGTGATCTTTTCTTAAATATGCAGTAGTGTATGTGAATGTGCTCCACCTGTTCCCAATGAGAACTTCCAAGCCTAAACTTCATGTCTGTTCCCAATGATCCCTCCTACAAACAACACTTCTCTCCTATCATGATGGGGTATAAGAGTCAGATTTTTTTTTGGGGGGGGGGGACTCCACTGCTATTTAAAGCTGGGGGTCCCTTGTTCACATGGACCAATGGTTGCACATGCATACTGCATTCATCTCTATGGGACATCTGAGCCCTTTATGTTTTACTCATAGATGGGGTAGTGGCACACATTTACAATAGTCACCGCATTGAAATGGGGATAGACAGAACCGCCATTCTTGCAGTTGGTCGTCCCCCAGAAATCAGGTATTCTCTCTTTTTACATTAAACCTTTTTTTTTTTTTTTTTCTTACCTTCAACATTATATATATATATATATATATATATATATATATATTTAACCCTTAGGTTACTGTCTATTTTCATTTGGGCCACTGAGATTAATAATCGCAATTGTGTAGGGGTTTTCTTTCCAGCAGTCGCTTAAAGGGGTATTCCCACGTTGCATACTCACCAGTCTTCACTGCTGTAAAATCTTCTTTCTTCCTGGTTTCTTGCATCATTTGGTGCGCGGGGTTTCATGTGCAACCTGCCGTTTAGCTCCGCCCCCAAATTTGTGTGTAGCTCCGCCCACCCATATTGGACTATGAAATACAGGCAGCAGCAACTTAATTCTGTGTTACATACAGACACTGCCTGTCTCTGCCATAATGAACACAGCTGAATTAGCTAGCCTGATAACTGGGAGAACAGAAGAAATGAAAGCAGCTCCTCTCCCCTATCTGCTAGCAGGGAGGTACGTCACGTGGTGTAGACACAGGATTAGCTAGATACACAGGCTGGCTCCCTGCACTTAGCCCCTCCTCCTTCCCCCTGAGAGCAGTAGATACATCACTTGACTCATGAGCAGCTAAGTCAGGGCTGTGGCCACAAAGAATTGAATAAAATAAGATAGTGGACAAACAAAGCAGTTTAGCTGAAGCAATGTATTTAGGAAAAGTCTTACGTCCACATTAACAAGAGGTATACATAGGATCCTTGTGATGGGACAACCCCTTTAATTTATATCATAGATATAATTACAATAGAAGATAACACCTCTATAGAGAACATGGATGGCCTATCACTGTGTCCACTACTGACAATACATGATGTTCATAGAAAACTCTCCCATAGACGTCATGAGTCAGATCCAGTCTATTGCTGCCTAGGGCCATGTCCAGAAAATAGAACTCGATAAAATCTGCAATCTGAAAATTAAAAATGGATTAGAAAAAAAAGTGATATTTCACTCCCAGTAGAAAAAAGGTGATGAATTCCCTTTTAGATGTAAAGACTTCTTATTTATAGAAAAGAGCTTGAAATTGTTAGTCTTATGTAATAATGCTGCAGGGTTGGGGCCCTGCTACAGCATAGGTAATACATATACCCTATATATATGCATCGGTGTTATCTACTTGCAACAAATCTTCACTTGTCATGAGGGGACTTGTTGCTGCCAATATGGACGCCACTCAGGGTCAATCTATATTAGCATCAAGTGATGGACACCTTCAACTGGCGAGTGTAACAGCAGTGACCTGTCAGAGCATGGTTACCATTCTTTATATGTCAGTGTGTTCTAGCCAACACTTCATACACACTTGGCATTGTGCATAACCATTTTAGACTTGGTGTGACTGCTTGGCCATGGAAAACCAAATTATGCAATGCCCTATGAACAAAGGTTTCTGAGCTGTTTGGTTGCAACATTTACAACTGAGTTCCAAAACAGATTTTATGACCTCAAGCAACTTGGCAGCCGTACCGCAAGTTTGCGTAGCTGCTTTTCCTCCAAGATTCATAACTACACCTAATGTAATGTTAACTTCTTACAGACTTCCCATTTATTGCACACCATTAAAGGGTTTTCCCATAAATGAAGGTCCCAACAACATTCTCAAGAAGGAGGATCATGACCCCCGTGTCATGGCTGCAGTGAATGAAGAGTACACTGTGAATGCGCAGATCTCTCCATTCACTTCTGTGGGGACTTCCAGGAATATGCATAAGCATAAATGTCCCACAGTGGGAATATCCCTTTAACTGTCATTCCAAAACTTTCAGCCTATGTTTTGCTATTTTACTTATAGAAGTACTAGATGTAAATTGTATCTCCTTCTGTGAAATTATGTAACAAAAAAAAAAAAAAAAATTATGCAGCATTCTCCCACCGTTTTGTGACAAGAAAGGTCAGGGTGTACCCCGACTTTGCTTTAACTGACATGTTCTCTTGAGAAAGGTCTGTGCTTTTCCACTTTATCAAAAGCAGATCTACAAGATAATATATTACTAATCCGGCAAACCTTTCTGACTGGAATGAACTTGCGTATATTGACTTGTGCTTGAACACGGAGTCCCCTTTAATATTTCTAAGTCGAGACGATAATGCTATAGTGATATCCATGTAAATAAAACAAACCCTGCAAGCAGGAGAGCCCTAAGGTAGCACCATGTACAGTCAGATTGTCTTGACGCGTGTTAGAGCGCTCCTCCCTCATTCCTCAGAATCTGTCACCTCTGGCGGCTCAAGCCCAGGCTCATCCCTTATATTAACACTACGTACTGTACATCTCCAGAGCAGGAAGCCTCTGCGTAAACACTATGGCCACGGGAATCCTAGAACCATGCGATATAAAATTCTTATATAGACTGTTTGTACAGTCACACACCCATAGATACACAACTAGTGAATTGCAATGATCCTATAACTAGTGGTAGGCCTAGACCACTTACCTGGTGCTTCTACTTAAGTACCATTTGGTGCTAGTCATTGGCATATTGGCTCACACCTAAAACATGTGCCACACACAGCAGATATCATCTAGGACAATATTGGAGGGGTATACCCTTTTTTCATGGAATCTCGCTAGGATGTGTCACCACATTATGATCAGTGGGGATCCTGCCTCTGAGGTAAATTGCAAACTCAAGGGTACTGTGACTTCTAGTTCCAAAAGATTGAAAAGTGAAAGTTTTGTTTTTGTTTTTTTGGAGTTTTTTTTTTTTTGCATTTAGCAGTCAAATGTTGCAGTGTGATTCCACTCACTTACATTAGTCACAGGACAACAGTGGTCTTTGGTTGCACCACCAGAGTCACCTTGTAGCCCCAGCCTTAGTGTTACAGCAGTGATTCCTGCCGCACTGTCCCATTGGCATGTAACAACAGTCATTCTATGCCAATCTAGATTAGCGGAGAAAAAAGAGCCGCTCCTCAACAGGAATAGTTAATCTATGACTGCCCAATCCTGCTGACTGCTTTATAAAGGAGCAGTGCACCATTCCAACAGTGGTGCCACCTATCTTTGAGAGTTACAATGTACTTTGAAGCCAGTCTTCACTATGACTAATAGATGAGACTCCTGATCACTGTATTAAAATATAACCGATTCACTCTTCTGCCTCCCCGGAAAAGATCACAGTGCTGTTCATCCCATTATCCTTCCTGAAAATAATAAATACATGGGCCTTGTTACCATTCCTTTCATAAATACAATGTGCCTCTATATAGTCTGGCACCTGTAGCACTGAATAAAGTGTCGGACTTTGTAGGGTCACACTCTTCCAGGAGGAATAACAGAAGAACACATTGCGACATTTGATGATAAACTACTCTAGAAATGTACAGGGAATGCAGGTATTTACTTGAAGGGTTTGTGCTGATATGGTCACTTATCCCTTGTCCACGGGAATGGGTGATAATAATCTGATTGCTGCGAGCCTGAACAATGGGCACCCCAGTGATTCACTCTAATGGGGCTGTGGGCGCTGCAGAAGACCCCCATAGAAGTGAATGGAATGCAAGTGGTCTTGTGTGACCCGTGCTCCACTCACTTCTGTGGGGCTGCTGGGACTGTAATCTCCCGCAGTGCTCACTGTATTAGGTGTGAATGAAGTGGATTTCAGTCCCCCCATCCTACTGATCAATAGGGGGGCCCAGCAGTCAGGCCCCCTGCGATCACTTATCCCATGTCCTGTAGATAGGGGTTAAGTGTTGATAATAGCACAGCCCCTTTAAAATGCCATAGATATCATTCACCAGAGAAAACCAGGCTTAAACTAAATTCAGAAAGCGGAAAATGAAGAGGAATTTGAGGCAGACATCTGCCTGGGGCCTTTTTTTTAAGCAGGGCTTATTTTTTCAATCACTGCCTACCATTGAAAACAATAGGAGGCATCAGGGCTGAATCGACATCAGAACCAGATTCCATTGTGCGAATGGGTCCTTAGGCAGGTTTAATCTATATAATGTTCTGACATATAGATGGGCACTGGTAAGCAGGGCGCTCCCCTCCATAGGACACAATGGGCAATATTATAGTTACAGTCCCAGAATAGGAAGGGCTGAGACCAACTGGATTACTTTGGCAACTATAGCAATATGGACAGAAGTAATTTCCCTGAGACATCCCCTTTAAAGTCACAATTCACTGTAAGTGTATTTGGAAATAGGCATTCAAAGTAGACAGCCCCTTTAATGGCTGACTATGTAATGGTTATTATAGCCTGCGCTTACCCTTCAATGACTAAACTGCACTCGGAGAATTAGACATGGACTCCGATCGGTTGTCACAGACCACATTTCCTCTTATTTCATGAGGCCCAGTGTGTATGAGGTCTGATCCTGTGTGTACGCCGCTGCGGCCTCCTCCATTAAGTGCAGCCCAGAAGGATTTTTTATAAAGTAACAGGCCCAAGGACTCGAAATAAGTGAACTGGGACCAGATGACTCAGAAAAGTCTGAGAAATACAAATGTCTCCTCTTTCCCGCCTAAAAGACATATGAGGGAATTAACAATATATTGGTGTATCTGTGAGGAAAGGAAGAAAAGCGGCAGCGCCTCCCATTCCCACACACTTGTCCTGTGTCTGCTCAAAGGTCAGCGCCTGCTCGGCACAATAACTTCAAGGCGCTCAATTGTTATTCTAATAAGACTTGCTATGCCGTGGTGTGGGGTTAAACTCAGCAGCGGGCCCCTGCGCCCCTCCTCAGAGACTGTGGCCTGATCTATATCTATTATATAGAAAAGTTTTACCTAACGTGACTAAGTGTATGGATGGGAATGAAGATTTATAGCTGTTTTTTGTTTATTGTAGATACAAAAACATCAAATACGGTGCAAAATATAGAGACTGTATTTGTTAGTCTTCTATAAGGAGAATACAAACCCTGATCGAACAAGCAGCACATTGGAAATATGGATTAGGCTGTGTTCACATTTACATTTTGTATTCATGTTTTTTTGTTTGGTTGTAAGGATAGAAAACGTAATTTAGTTTGACGCCCAACGTTGCGAAAAATGCAGGTTTTTGTTGCAGATTTTGCTGCATTTTTTGAGCCATTGTCAGGAGTGGATTGAGCAGAAGGTAGAAGTATTAAAACTTACGATATATTTCCCATTCCTTTTGTAGCCATTCTTGGCTTTGACAAGGAGGAATTTACTGTGGATTTGAGGGCGCATTTCTCCCCCAAATCAGCTGCAAATTCCGCCCAGATTTTATATGCCATTGTTTTCAATGTGAAGCGGAGATCATAGCGGACACTGAAATAAGCGCCCTGCTCAATATTCCCACAGATTTCGCATCTGAAGACTCTGTCGTGGATATAACGCAGCTGGAAAATGGCGGCAGAAAATAAAGAGGAATTCCTCTTCATTTTCCACTATGTGAACCTACCCTTAATCTCCATGACGTCACCTGACGGACGCTATTGATTTCCAGCATGGCGTCTGTCATTTTACCAGAAATAATAACATGGCATGCTGTGTTATTTTGTTTCCAACATCTTTTATGGAATCTACAATGTTAGCTCAGGCACGCCCTGGTTTCCTAAGCACAGAAAGAACAGATATTTCAATTAATAGTTTACAAGTTCTACTAAATCTTATCCCATAATACTATATATCAATGTCTCAGCTACACTTGCTGTATAACATGCCACTTACAGATCAGACTGTGTGTTTAATATGACAGGTTCCCTTTAAACATGGTAAAAGTTAAAACACTATAGAATAAACCTGGCAAACCCGGCGTGGTTTTGGAAATCACAGCATGTCAATTATATTTACAGAAACGCTGGCGGTTTCCCCATACGTATAATTGAGACAGAAAGTCTGCGGAGGAAACGTTTGCGTAATTTCCTTTAAGAGCGCTGCAGGTAAAACTGTGATGTGATGCTGCTACAGTTTTTCCTGCAGCGCTTTTTTGCTGCGGAAAACGCCTTTTCTGACACGTTCAACAGGGGAACATGGCATAGTGCAAAGAGGGCATGGTTTACAATGTAGTACGCAAATTGGCATAAACTATTAGCTCTAATGTTAGACAAGATGATAAAACTGACACTGCATTTACTGTGTCTACAGATCAGACAGGATTACTTAATCTGGACCATTGTCTTCAGTACTTCTTGAAGATTGTATCTGTCTTCTCTGCTTTTTCACCCTATTTATTTTCCTACATACTGCCATAAATATTCTTATGGAAACACCAGGACATCCAATTTAGTAGGAAGGTGCACAGAAGTGTAACTTGAACCTCCTCTACACCAGTACAAAATCAGTAATAGGGCTCCTACCTACCTTGTGCCATGTACAATAGTGGAATATTTTGTTAGAGGGTCCTTTGGGGTCCCATTATTTTCCAGGGCATTATGGACATTATGCTTTGTTCACACTTACACCCGGTGTCCGACCGCTTGCAAACCATTTAAAATAAAAAAAAAAACGGTTTGGTACAAATAGCATTCCAAACGGTTACACAGTGGATACCAGAATCTGTCTTTTTTCAGTGGATAGTCAGTGGGTGTCCATTAAAAAGAACAGACCATTTGTGTCAGTTGTGTCCAATCCGTTTTTTTTCTTTTTCTTTCTTCATTCTGAGCATGCACAGAGAGAAAAACGGATTGCAAAACAGACACAAACATATGACTATTCGTTGTAATCCGTTTGTGTCCATCTTGCATAGACCTCAATGTTAAAAAAAAACAGTTTTGAGGCGGTCAGTTGTGTATAGCCCGGTTCACATCTGCGTTAATGAGTTTTTAACCAAACCGTTTCCAAACCGTTTTTCTGATCTTAAGGCAGATTCACGATGGACACATACCAGACGCAAGTGTGAACGAAGCATAACATAGCTCCTACATTACAGTGAACAAGCACATTATCCTTCTTCAGGTTTCACTACAGGTGCGCTGCACTTGCCATAACAAGCTGTGTACAGACAAAGTAATCCTGGGAGATTCCAGCTCTGGTGCCAGCAGAATTATAAACGCAGCTCTGGACAATAATACAGGCTGTAACTCAGGATCATCAGGAATAATAATACATAATATATTTTATTTGTAAAGTAATGGTTTTACAAAATTATTCAGCTAGATGTAATCTGTAAAATCTTATACTTTATGATATACAACCATTAGTCACTATCCTTGTGTTGAGGACTTGTTTGTGGGGCACAGTGGGCACGGGTCTGCAGCGGGTGGGCATGCAGTTGAACTTGCAGTATAAGCTATAACACATTGCCCAGCAGCATTCAGTGTCAAGATCAGCTCAGCACAGCCGTCCTGTTGATCCAGATACTGCATTCTGGGCAGGGGGAGGATGGTTTAATTCAGTGTTTTGCCTTTTGTTCTCTCCATGCCCCCCCTTCATGCCTCCACCTCCCCACTAACAATCATTTTTTTCTCTAACTGTGAACTGAAAGGACTGAGGACTCAGTGGCTGAAATCTTTCTCACTTCCAGCATTATCTTACACGGGTGTGTGGAGAAAGTGAGAGGGATCAGAAGAGGGGGAGTAGATGGTAAGGGGGAGGAAGGGCTGTTCCCGCATTGTACCTGCCCTCCAGGTGTGCTCACAAGTCTATGGAATGTCAGAGACAGCAGAGCAAGGTCTGAGTCACGCACAGGCGTCCATAAAACTCTTTTTTTTCCTCTCCCTCTCTTGCACTGTTTCCACAAAAGGGGAGGGAAGGACCTGTCTCTCCTGCAGAAGACTGAACTCCAAATTTTCTCTCTGGACCTTGTTTTGAGTAGGATACCATCAACCGTGAAGGATTACAAAAGGGCAGAGCTGAGAGTTGGCATACCTTTAGTTCCCTTCTGCGCAGGATCACAATCACTGGGATATCACATTAAACCTTTTGGGATTTGGTTCTCTACTGGATGAAACTTTCTTCTGGTAAGTCAAAGCAAACTTGTAAAAAAAATTTTTTGCAAGCATAGAATATAAACTAACATAGACAGACATTACCGGGTTGCACCATACAGATTGCAAACAACTGCACAGCCCATGGCAATGTGCAAAGAATAGAGGATATCTAACTACAAAGGTGTCAAGTTCAAAGAATACTGTCACTACCCAGTCCATACACCGTCCGCCTGAGCTGAATGATCAGGAAGAGTCTGTTTTCTCAGGTGTAAGGAAAATTAATCTTTGCCCCAAACGCCTTTAAGTCTTGTTTTTTTAGCATTTAGAAATTTGCTGGTTTTTTTACACTATTGTTTCATGTACTGTAGGTCACTGCTAAACTTAAGATAGGCTTTCTGGAACGGAAAAGGTTAACAATATCTTTGAATTACTTGTGTTCGTTACAGTGTAAAAGTTTACAGTTAGTTGTAAAGGCGGGTATACGCGTTAGGCGGTGTTCACATCTGTACTAGAGGCACTGTAAGGATCCTATGTCATAGACGATGCATAAGTTATTACAAAATAGCAAACACCATGACGGAAATCTAACAGACCCCATAGTCAATGGGCGCCATTAATATCGGTCATTGACGGGTCCAGCTCTACTGTTTTTATTGTTGTTCTGCTCTTAGAATGGAACAGAAGAGCAGGAATGAGTAGAGCAGATGTGAACAGAGCCGTAGTGTAAAGTTGATCAAAATGGACAATCGTTCATAATCCTTGTAGCCAACCCATGATAGACCACCATCATCTGGAAGAAGTTGGCCATGTTTTCGACTGATAGTAGGTAGTCCATGAGAAAACTTTCCATGGATGACTGTTCTGAGAAAGATCGCTTGTCCTTTGCTCGGTGTCTGATCAACTGTAATGGCTAATATGGAGTAACACGTGCATGACTGTATCGGCGGATCGATCCTTCACCAGATGATCATTCGTTCAACATGTGTTCAACCATCAGCCCACTTCTATCTAAAGTGTATGGCCATCTTTTAGTAATTCTTCCATTGACCATTGACTTGAATTTCCCCATGGTGGGACTATTAAAGGATTATCTTGTCTCTTATAATCTTCTCCATAGAGTAGGGGTAGCGTAGGTTCTTCTAAATTTCCCCCAATACAAGAGAGGGAGTAATACTTTCTACTGTAAAAGTGATAAGAAGTCTTCTACCTTCTGCAGGACCTTTTACCTTTCCGCCACATGCCGTAGATTTTCATGCCTAGGAAGGTTTTCCGTAAACAGAATCCTTGGGAACTTGGTGGAAACGTCTTGGTAGCTCTTATACAATTTAGTAAACATGGTGCTGTGTAGACAGATATGTGATGGGACTAGTAAGGTATACAACGCTGTTTTGTTAGATATCTGCCATTGTTGTTACTTGTGCTATCAGGGTGTGAT
This sequence comes from Leptodactylus fuscus, assembly GCF_031893055.1. Classification (NCBI taxonomy): domain Eukaryota; kingdom Metazoa; phylum Chordata; class Amphibia; order Anura; family Leptodactylidae; genus Leptodactylus; species Leptodactylus fuscus. The sequence continues at coordinate 133,410,992 of NC_134270.1, forward strand.
CAGGTACGTGTCAGCAGAAAACATACCTGGAGGGTTTGCTTTGGAAGGCGAGTCTGTACACTCTGGGTAGAAGTGTCTGCACGGTGCAGTGTTCTTTACAATGGAGAGCAGGTCCAGATGTTTACTTAGTTGTAGAGACAGTGACCACCATTAACAGTACTAATGGCGGCACTAAGTGCTTTTTTACAGCAGACATCATAAACTGATAGCCATGCCTGGCAACAGGACCATATAGTCTGGAGCAATGGGAATCACCACATGTACATATAGAAATCAGAGTCGTAGGTAATCGGGTGAATTCATATGTGGCAGATTTGTTGCAGAAATTTTGGCAACTAAAGATAAATTGGGTTGTTTAGGTGGAAAGCATATAGATTTTTCAGAGCTTGTTCTTAGATTCTGAATATCTTTTTCCCATACTAATAAGGTAATGTCCTTCCAACCTGTCACAGCAGTCCTAGGTGTAAATAGCATTTATGACTGCCAGTATTGTCTACTATATGGGGTGCCTTGTTCTAGCCCATGAGTAAACAATCCCAACTACATGTGCCATAGACCACAGATGACAATTGGTTCTTTGACCGCAGTATTGATCTGGGAGTGCTTACTCTGGGCAAATACAATCACCTGTATTGTACATAGTGGAGGTCACTCACCAATCCATAGGGTCAAGGGGTCAGATTTAGGAATATAAGGTGTGTAGAGAAGGCATACCATGATACGCTTGGGACTATCCACCTAAGACCCACCAAACTACTAGACAGGTACCATGCATAGACAGACATCAAATGCAGATGTTTAATGTATGCAGTATATCCTCCTATAAGGGATTGTTTGACAGGATAAAAAAATTAACCAGGCTTTGAATGGGTTAAAAAAAAATTGTTCAAAAAGGGTATTCTTCAAATTCCTGCCACACTGACATTTGCCAGATTCCACTCTGGTCTCTACTTCCTGTCTCATCTCAACACACAGGAAGTACCAGGAAATGTCCTTTCAGCCAATCACTGCTGAGTCTCTGCTTAACCAGTGATTGGCTGAGTCGTGACTTCCTGTGTGTCAAGAGGGACCAGGAAGTGGAGACCAGCAGTGATCTGTTATACAATCACAGTCTACACACAGAAGACGTTCATATAAACTTTTCATATAACCCCTTTAACTTCACCAGGTCTTGGCAGATACATGATTTTGTGAGTTTACCATTGACAACACTGGGCTTCTAGACAAGACTGATGGAAGTATAGATATAGATACAGACTGCCAACCAGGAAGACATCCCACATCCCTTTACAGATTGATCTGCTATAGTCCCTGGTCTGGTTGAGGTCTACAGAACAAAAAGTTTCAGTATGGCTTGGTTAATGGGACCAGCATTAGGAGTATGTCTGGTCACACCAAGGTGTGGATACAGATATATACTGGAGGTCAGTGTTTTAGTCAGTCAGCAGTCAGACGGGTCATCCAAGGTCGGCCTGGTAGTCAGCAGAAACACAAATGTATGGGCTGAAATGTGAGGCGAGAGAATGAACGGACAAGGAAAAAAAAGCAGGTCACACAGGTCAAGAGGCATACTAAAGTACAAGAATATGGCAAGCTAAGAAATTACATGCAAATAAATATTACAGTATCATACATAACATTTACTAGAATGGTCATTACAATTATCAGTCATATCCTGCAATAAAGGCAGCTTTACCTTTAGTATATATATATATATATATATATATATATATATATATATATATATGCTCTCAACATACTTCACTTTTATACATACCTTGCTTATTTGGACTGGGACATCTGCTTTCTATGACATGCAGATCTATATGGCCTAAAATATAGCCAAACACCTGATTCCCTCTAACCCCCCCCCCCCACACACACACACACATATAGATACACATACATGCTCAATGGCTCAATGGAGCCAGGCATGCATGCTTCTCCATAAGGAGAGGTGAGTGATCTGCTGCCAGACATCTCTAGTGGTGACTTATCATCACTGGTGACATAAGGATCAGGCATGTTTAAATCCAGCATGTCCAATCCTTCTTTTCCCCTGACATCTGCCATCAGGGGAAAGTCAAAACACAACCATACATATTAAACGGGTTTTCCACAACTTGTTAATTGTCGATCTATCCCTAGGATAGATCATCAATTGACGATCTGTGGGGGTGCAACAACCAGGGCCCCTGTGGATCAGCTGGTTGAAAGCTCCACATTCTTGCATGGCCTGATCACAGCTCAGTCCTATTCAAGTAAATGGGCTGCGCTGTGATAACAAGCACAGCCACTATATAAATGTATAAGAGGTTAAGGCTGCAATCTCTTTAAACAGTTGATCAGCTAAGGGTCTGGGTGTTGGACCCCTGCACATCTTTAATTGACCCCTTTAAGCAGGTATTACATAGTATGCATCCTGTAGAAATATTACTGACCTTCCTCCTGGCCTCAGCATTGTCTCTAGTCCTTACCTGCATTTTCCACACATAATATTATATTATATATAGCAATATACACTCACCGGCCACTTTATTAGGTACACCATGCTAGTAACGCGTTGGACCCCCTTTTGCCTTCAGAACTGCCTCAATTCTTCGTGGCATAGATTCAACAAGGTGCTGGAAGCATTCCTCAGAGATTTTGGTCCATATTGACATGATGGCATCACACAGTTGCCGCAGATTTGTCGGCTGCACATCCATGATGCGAATCTCCTGTTCCACCACATCCCAAAGATGCTCTATTGGATTGAGATCTGGTGACTGTGGAGGCCATTGGAGTACAGTGAACTCATTGTCATGTTCAAGAAACCAGTCTGAGATGATTCCAGCTTTATGACATGGCATTGCATTATCCTGCTGAAAGTAGCCATCAGATGTTGGGTACATTGTGGTCATAAAGGGATGGACATGGTCAGCAACAATACTCAGGTAGGCTTTGGCGTTGCAATGATGCTCAATTGGTACCAAGGGGCCCAAAGAGTGCCAAGAAAATATTCCCCACACCATGACACCACCACCACCAGCCTGAACCGTTGATACAAGGCAGGATGGATCCATGCTTTCATGTTGTTGACGCCAAATTCTGACCCTACCATCCGAATGTCGCAGCAGAAATCGAGACTCATCAGACCAGGCAACGTTTTTCCAATCTTCAATTGTCCAATTTCGATGAGCTTGTGCAAATTGTAGCCTCAGTTTCCTGTTCTTAGCTGAAAGGAGTGGCACCCGGTGTGGTCTTCTGCTGCTGTAGCCCATCTGCCTCAAAGTTCGACGTACTGTGTGGCGTTCAGAGATGCTCTTCTGGCTACCTTGGTTGTAACGGGTGGCTATTTGAGTCACTGTTGCCTTTCTATCAGCTCGAACCAGTCTGGCCATTCTCCTCTGACCTCTGGCATCAACAACGCATTTCCGCCCACAGAACTGCCGCTCACTGGATGTTTTTTCTTTTTCGGACCATTCTCTGTAAACCCTAGAGATGGTTGTGCGTGAAAATTCCAGTAGATCAGCAGTTTCTGAAATACTCAGACCAGCCCTTCTGGCACCAACAACCATGCCACGTTCAAAGGCACTCAAATCACCTTTCTTCCCCATACTGATGCTCGGTTTGAGCTGCAGGAGATTGTCTTGACCATGTCTACATGCCTAAATGCACTGAGTTGCCGCCATGTGATTGGCTGATTAGAAATTAAGTGTTAACGAGCAGTTGGACAGGTGTACCTAATAAAGTGGCCGGTGAGTGTATATTAACTTCGAAACAAAGCGTAGGCCAAGTTACAAGGAGTTACAAGGAGTCACACATACACAGATATTGTATCTCCTTCCTGCCCAAACATATTCAGCCTAGTGAATGTTTCCATTGTGTAACAGAGGTTTTCTGTCTTTACTCCTACACATCTTCATTTTGGGCAAAGCAATAACAGGGCATTAGGTAAGCTCAGTCTGCAACCAGTTACAGCAAGAGGTTAGGAAAGAAGACAAGGTCATTGCAGGAGCACAAGGGATGGATCTGAACGTCTTATGTTCAGGGGCAATAAGAAAGCAGGGTGACATTATCAGGGATCCAGTATCTAATCTGAAAGAGGAAAACTCACTCCAAGTCCTCGTATCATATAGCAAAGCTTCATCAATCACATGCTGTCAGATTCATCTACTACAGATGAATGTATGACATCACGATGACCTCACTGACTACATATATGGTTGGTCACAATTAGCCAGTATTTCAGTTGTCAATCACTTTGGTGCCTAAAACTGGCCATACACCTTCAATATCCATGGACCAGACAGTCATTTGGCCAACAGCTATTCCTTCCAACCCCCCACAGACATGCATGCTCGGTCCGGGCGAATGTGTGGACACTTAAAGATGCAACAATCACCACTGTAAGAGGCTGAATGATTCCTTATGTCAATGGCCATCATAAAGAGGACCCGTCGACTTTCCTGCCATGTCTGATCTAATTCTTAGTATTTTGTATTGTGCGATTGTTGAAATATTAACCCATTAAAAACAGAAATAATAAAACCCAGTTGTCAGATTATTCATGCATTTCTAAGAGGAACAGAAAAACACAACGTTATAAGAGAAAATGATCCCATATTGTTATTTTGTAGGCACAGAAGTATTTACTATATCCGACATGTCAAAAAGACTAAGTGGTCCTCTTTAAAGGGGTATCCCAGGTTTGGTGACCCCCATTGAAGCTGATATGGGGAGTGACCAGTACCAGAACTGTACAGTGGCCATAGCAGTAAGCAAGAGACTCTGTCCACTGTGTAGTTGACTTTCCTGATCAGTAAAACTTCAAGTGAATTGGAGGATCTAACATTTTATTTCACTTGCACTAAATTCCTAGTTTTGGTGGGTCTGAGCATAGGAGATGGTTGGCTAACATTATAACTTGGGCTATAAGAGGATCTGTCACTTCTCCTGATACGCCTGTTTAGTACATACAGGTTATCCCTATTAAATAACAATCCAGGAGCATCTTATTTTCTAACTCTGGGTTGTGTTGCTCCTCCGTTATTCCTCCTAGAAATTTCTGAATGAATTGCCATTCCTCTTGTCAGTGGGGTGTGTCCTTGGGTGTGTAATAGGACAATGTCAGACTGTGTAAGGGCAACCCCAACTAGTAACAAAGGCTGTCGTTATATTCACAAATTTCTAGGAGGAATAACAGAGGAATGGCACATTGTAGAGTTATAAGAAATTGATATATAATGGAAAATACAAGTATTTACTAAAACACACGTCAGGAGAACAGAAATATTGTACTAGCTCATCTCTTTAGCTAATACCTAGAGTTTTAGGCTGGTCTTACACGACCGTAATGTAAGTCCGTAAATGGTCCGCAATTGAGGGTTTTCAATTGCGGACCATTTGCGGACACATTATACTCAATGCGGCCTCTTACACCACCGGATAATTTATCTGTGTCGTGGCCAGGCCACAACCATGGTCTGCAATTTATACAACATGTCCGTAATGCCCGTGAATTGCGGCACTGCACGGACTTGCCCATAGTACTCTATGGGTGAGTGCGGCAGGACACGGACATCTGCGGAGTGTATGTTGCCGATCAGCAACTAGTGTTGCTGATCAGCAACATGCGGACTGTAGAATCATTACGGTTGTGTAAGACCAGCCTTAGGCAGACTCAAGGCCTGCGCCTGGTAAGTGACTATCCAGGGTGGTCATACTGCACCTTGGCGCCATCACTTTCAGCATATAGTATATAGGAGCTCACGCTCCACATCTCCTATAGATATGCTTGGCAGTGTGTTCAGTGTTTGAGCAGTAGTATCAGGTTCTCTGGAGGAGGTAGAAGTCTTAGAGGCAAAGCAAACATGCAGACCCTGAAATCCTCCCGCTATCTGCTTATCTATGATTACATTAAACAAGAAGAACAGGTAAAACCGCACAGAGATAGAGCCAAAGCCAGGGAACAGTCTTGGAACAGATTGTAGTTCACAACATTGCCAGAAATTGCTTAGAAGACTCTGAACGAAAGAAGAGGGATCAGTTGAGAGGAAGCACAAGATATCTGAGATGACATAGTAAATGGCACATAATCTAGAGGCGATTAGTAGAAGACATCCTGACATCACACAGGTTTATGGTTGAGTACTTGTGGCACGTTCGTGAGAAAGGAACCAGGTTTTTAGATTCTGTAAAGATCACCTGATGTGGTAATACTTCTCACTACATTAAAAATTTGTTGAAAATGCAGATTTTTGCCAAGTTGAGTCTTAGGGCATATTCACAAGGCGGAATCTGCTGCTGATTTTGCACGAGATTCCTCCCCAAAATCAGTGACAGATTGCGCCTCGGATTCTGCCCTCCATTGCTTCCAAGGGGAGGCAGAGATCCGCTGCTGGGCCAAATCAGCAGCGGAAAGACAGATTCTATGTCCGCCTCCAATTCCTCTTTGTTTTCCAACATCTAAATGGGCCCTGGGGTTTCTGAGACAATTTTGATACTGATGACCAATGATGACCATCTAAACCCCACACTGATCAGCAGATCTGGGCCTACTCTGGTGACAGAAACTAAAAAGGTGACTTGACAGAAGCAGAAGGCCCCATCATGTATAGCCGCCATGTCGGAGTACTGCAGCACCTCACCCTTTCAGGTGAATACGAGATACAGTACTACAACATGGCGGCTATACAGGGGACAGAGCCTTTTGCTTCGGCTTCATCCTCTGTATAAGTCCCAGTGCTGGAGGCTTCTAAGAACAGCTGATAAGTGTGCAGGGCCCAGGTGTCGGACACCCCCAGTCTCATACATAACCTATCCTGAGAATAGGTCATCAGTATCCAAATGAGCCCAGGGGCCAGAAAATCCCTTTAATAATGTGAAAGCTATGTTCATTCCTAAGGGTTGCATTGACCATGAAGCAACCTCTTGACCTCCATACTTCTTCATCATCCACATAGATCTCCATGTAGCTGCAGGCAGATCTGACAGCAGTCATTATTGTGGAATCTTAGAAACGAGTCATTTAGTAGGAGAAACGTTCAGGTGGATTAGTTCAGCATTGGAGACTTTGTTGAGGATTACAAAAACATGGCTGTGTTTTTTTTTTTTTCCAATAACAGCTCCATTGAAGTGAATGGGGCCAAGTTGACTTCTTATATTGCAGAGAGACTTTTGGGCCCCTTTATGCTTCAGGGCACGGTAGTGGTTGCTACCCCTAAATCCCTCGTAGCCATGCACCTATTACTAAGGAGGCAACCAACTCCTGAGGTTCTTCTGATTTGGTAGCAGGAATGCCCCCCCTTGGTTAATATTTAGAGGGAAGGTCTTCTTCTTGGCATTCTGGCCTCTGTGGGAGCATTGTTTCCTATACATACTGCCGACAAATCGTACAAACTCATTGATTTTGAAGGATCGGCCAACTATCTAATGTGTATGGGGTCTCTCAACTCTTTCCCAAGAGATGATGTTGGGGGAAAGATGAATTGGGTTTGCTAAATTTCTGTGCCCAGTCCTTAGAGATAAGTCACCATTAGAGGAATCTTACAGTGGCTTACTCCACACTCCCCATTGATGACACATGCACACTCAGCAGAACTGAACATGTAGGCGTGTAGGGGAGTTGGACAGTATAGCTGTCAACTGAATGAGAATTTGGTCGATAGTTGTTATAGGGCAAACCAAGAGACAATGCTATGAGGGGCGCTATGGAATGACACAATAGATAAGGTTGGCATTATGGATAAGATATTATAGTTATACATATATAATGTACAGATAACATATGATTGTGTAAATGACTATTACTGAAAAGGTAGAAATTTTTTGTAGAAATGTATCAATTCAGGAGTAGTGAGAAAACAGGTTATTTCCTGGAGCAAATATTTCTACAAGACCACCTGGAAACTGAGGTAGACTGTAGGTATGCGCTAAAAAATCACAGACGTAATGAAGAAGCTAGTCTAGACAAGTAAGAAAAGCTCCATCTATGCTAAAACAGATTCTGCCTTGACTTCATCACATTCATTGCCCTTCTCTCATTCCTGTTGCAGTGGCTATATACATTAGTACACCCCCCAACATTACAGGACATATAGGTTGACCATTCCATAGTAGCTTATTAGCATATTGTCAAAATCAAAAGATGTAAGTGGGACCAGAGCAGACTATCTAATGTGCAAGTGGTTGTCCCATCTACCGCCAATGGAAAATCAGGTTGTTGGATTTCAACATGTCCAACCTTTGGTTCTCAATTTGCCAATACAGTCAGAGCTGAGCTTGCATGTGCATGGAGGGTTTGACATTTCCCATCCTTCATGAGCAGCAAGAGCAGTGCTCCAGTGAGCTGAAGGCCCGCCCCCAGTGCACCAAATGCATCATTTGCATAAGACTTCAAAGTTGGTTTTCTCCAGATCCACAGAAGTGACATATAAGGTGCAATGTCTATCTCTCTGTAATGTGCTCTGTAACATAGTGGTGGCTGCTGAATATGCTTGGGGAGATAGATTCCCTTTAAGAACAAAAGGATTGGGCAAGTACAGCTGATCGATCTTTCTCTCCACCTCCATCTGATGTCTGGGGTGAACCAAAATGCCCTCATACACATTAGATGGTCAAAGGGGCCTTCTAAAATTGGAGATGCAATACTAGTCATCTGCACAGTTGTCTCCTTCACATTTAACCATAGAGTCAGTCATTAGACTTCCATAACCTACAATACTAGATTACCTACAATATTAGATTAGACAGATGGCTCATGTGATTCTGTGCACAATAGTCACATTCTTCTGTCCTCAAATCATCATAAACCAGTATCAGCTACGCCAGGAGGAAACACATACACCCATGCCCATAAAAACAGGAATAAAGCCAGCGGACAAGTTCTTCTAAGTCAAGTTAGTTAATGTTTCCCACAGAAAAATACTCGACTTCCAGAGAAAAAATACTGCAGAAAATATACATAGCAATTCCCAGGTACTGGAGTGGAGCATAGAAAACATCAAACTGGGCTCACATTATGGTACAAGGATCGGCCACCGAGAATAGAAGGCGTAGGTTTCCCCTCCATGCCCTTTTGAGAACCTATAGGACAATTCCTTATCACCCTTCTCTACATCCTTACAGATAAGATGCCCATACACCACAAATAGTGTCAAGTAGCCTTCACATAGAGGTTATACATTTACTTAGACCTTATGACAACTCCATTATATTCTATTTTATCATTAGGAGGGGATGTGATAGAACAATACATAGTTGTCAAATGATACCCTATAATATAAAACACGACATGGAAGACAGGCTATCCTAATACTACATCTGTATTTTCTATATGTAATCTATGTGATATATATATTAATATATATATATATATATATATATATATATATATATATATATATTATACAGTATGTAATGTATATTTAATCTATGTATAAGATATATATATATATATATATATATATATATATATATATATATATATATAGTATGTAACGATGCAAGGTATGTGATATATATATATATATATATATATATAAATATATAATAAACCATATATAATCTATGTATAAGATATAAAGTATACAGTATGTAATGTATGTTTAATGTCTATAGAATATATACAGTATGTAATGAATGTATAACGCATGCTTTGTGTTATTGTAATGTGGATATATAATGTGATTATTCTGTGTATCTGGCAGGTGGGGAGATGTTCCTCCCTCACATCTTGGGGGCTCTGCTGCTGCTTCTGACTGTCTCCAATGTTAATTGCGACAAACGTAAGTATTCCATGATATAAGACTATAAACGCACCTTTTCGTTGCAGATTTTGTTGCGGTTTTGTGAGCCAAACTCAGGAGTGGATTGAGCAGAGGGTAGAAGTATAAGAAGCTTGCTATATCTCCCATTCCTTTTGTAGCCATTCTTGGCTTTGGCTCAAAAAAACACACTAAAATCTGCAACAACAAAAAATGTGAGGCCTCAGCCTTAAAAAGTGTTTTGCAGGTAAGATTACACGTCACCTTATGATTTCTAGCTATTTATCCTATGGTATATCCTAGTGAATAATCTATGCTGTGTCTCAGACTCCCAGTCTTCAGTAGATTGAAATGTTTGGGTACAAGAGACCCCGCTGAATAGTTGATGGGACGGCGCAGAGTCTGGCCGAGTCCAGCGGCATTTAGCTCCTTTGTTGGTTGCCCCGAGTGACTGTCGCACATTGTAAAGCTATGTGTATACTCTATTGCTAGAGCGGTCTGATAGAAGGCAGAAACAAACTATTAGGGAGAAAAGAGTCCCTCCGCTTACAATTAGGATTGTGGACTCTCCGCAGCCTGGAAATGGCTAATACATGTGTATTATACAGGGTGATACAAGAAGAATGCAGCAAAGTGGTAGTCATAAGCGAGAGAACATAACAAAAGCTTATTAATATGAAAAGACATAATCTATCTAAGTTTTATCTATACACTACAAATGTCCATTGGTGACATGGCAGAATATATGCACACTCGGCTGAGCCAAGTGTGTGGGGAGTCAGGATGAATATTCTGCCATTCCCCTTCTCATTTGGGTAGTCACTCTTGCTTTCTACCTGGTTATACAGCATGGTTACAGCATACCCCTCTCTTTGTATTCACAGTTAATGCTTGTGTAGCCTCCAGAGCGAAAACCTGCACAGAATGTATCCGTGTGAATAAGGATTGCTCATACTGCACAGATGAGGTAAGATCTGACTTGGCGTCTCATATATATATATATATATATATATATATATATATATATATATATACATATACACTTCTATATTTCACACTATATTTATATATTTATATATTTCTCACTTGAATAAAAGTGAACAGCCTGTGAATATGGAAGAATGTGTTTTCTGTATTAGTATATCAGTACTATTTACTGACCATTATCAGTATTATTTTTATACTAATAGGGACTTTTAGCGACAGTCGAGGTGCTTACATGCCTAGACTGCGCCTCTCTCCATTATGGTCCTACAACCATAGAGGAGCTTGACTTATTTTGGCAAGGGGACTTACCTACCCACTTCTTTCCCCAAGTTAAATTTAGGAATAGTGTAGCAATGGATTATGATTGAATATCAATAAAAACACTGCCCCCTGCAGTCTGGTTAGGGTGTCACCCGAGGCACAATGTTTACCTTGCAGCTGCTAGATAACACTATAGGGAATAAATAATGTCAGGATACTAAGAAATAAAAAATGAATAATAATACCTTATTAATATATCATTAATAATTGATAAATCATCTCACCTCCTGTTTATTCTACTCAGAATTTTGGTAATATTCGCTGTGACCTGAGGGAAAATCTCGCTAGCTATGGATGCAGTTCTGCGGGGATTGTTTACATGAGAAGCGAGATCCGAACACTCATGGTAAGATACCTGTCCTACCATTTCTTCCTCATGCTTAAATATGGCCTCTCTGGTACAATGCTACTTTTCTAAGACTGTGTTCACACTACTGTCATGTCCTTCACTCTTATAGAGGACGTCTCTTGACGTGTCTGTCTTATTAAATTCTTTCATATACGTGTATGTCTTACAGAAAGAAGAGATCAACAAGAGAATAAGCAGGACACAAGTCTACCCTCAACAAATGTCCATGCGACTGCGCGCCGGAGAGGAACATACCTTTGAATATCAGGTGTTTGAGCCCTTGGATACCCCTGTAGATCTATACATCTTGATGGACTTCTCCTACTCAATGTCTGACGATTTGGAAAATCTGAAAAATATGGGAGATCATTTGGGTAAGGATTGGCGGCTAAAATGTTACTACTGGACAGACATCATCCAGTAATATAGGGGAAAGTCAAAATCCCAGGTTTTACATGCAGATTTTTTTTGCAAATTTTTGACACCTATTTCACCTTATGGATTGCAAAGAGTGTAATCCACATTGAAATTCTGTGACATAAATTGACACGCCAAGCCACAAGTTAAAATCTTATCCGCACCATATCAACTCCATATGAACATAGCCTTATGATAAAGGAATCAGAAGAGAAGACATGCAGACTAATGTTATTTAGTATTATTTCTCATGCTTTGTTTCCATGTTTCAGCTGATGTGGTCCGTACTCTCTCCACCGATTACACCATTGGCTTTGGGAAATTTGTGGATAAAGTGTCTGTTCCTCAGACAGACATGAGGCCAGAGAAGTGAGTATAATCTTAAATTCCCCAGTATAGACAGGAATGTTTTCTACGATATTCCGACACATTTCTGGGCTATTTCTGGAGCAGTTGCAGAAATGGTCAACCGTCCTGAATTTACCAGGATTGTCCACAATTTTCATCTACAATTCTGGCATGTCCTTGCACAAAAAAAGGACGGACTGTCTGTAGTAAATAATCACAGCACGGCTATCATTGTACTATATAGATAGCTTCATAAATCTTGCTATTGTTCTAACTTCTATATTGAAGTACATAGTACATACCAGTGTGAATGCCAATGCTCTGTGCAAAAATGACAGTTTTCATGCTGTGCTCTATTTCCAGACTGAAGCAGCCATGGCCCGATAGTACACCCCCTTTCTCCTTTAAGAACGTCATCCGTCTCACGAACAAGCTAGATCAGTTCCGTGAGGAGCTCAAGAAAGAGAGGATCTCTGGAAATTTAGATGCACCTGAGGGTGGGTTTGATGCCATTCTCCAGGCAGCTGTGTGTACGGTAAGGAGGTTTTAAAGGGAACCTGTCATATTGTACAATCTGATGCAGCATGTTATAGAGCTGGAGAAGCTGAACAGATTGATATATAGTTTTATCTGTAGATTCAGTATAACCTGTCATTCTTTATAGCTCTACTCATTTTGAGGGTAGGAGTCCAGTGGGCGGGTCTATTCAGTGATTGACAGCTCTCCTTGTATCAGAGTGCATAGAGATGTCAGTCACTCTATTGTAAGACCTTTGTATGTCTATGTAGTATTATCATCAATAAAATCTAATCATCTGTAATATTTCTGAGTCCGCCCATTAGAAAGAACCACAAGTGTCAAGTGATTGCTCAAAAGTCTTATTAGGTATCAGGGTTTGGGCCCACTAGAGGTTTCTACAGTGTACGCAGCCAGGGATGCCACAGCTGCCCATATGGCAGTTCTTATTTTCCAATCCCTCTGATGATATAGATATGAGATTTATGAGGTTTATGTTTGATTTGATTTGATTTTTTCACATAGAACCAAATTGGATGGAGACAAGGAAGCACTCACATTCTGGTGTTCTCCACCGAATCAGCATTTCACTATGAGGCGGATGGAATGAATGTACTAGATGGGATCCTGGCCAGAAACGACGAGCGTTGCCATCTGGATTCATCAGGGCTTTACACATATGACACCCTTCAGGACTATCCGTCCATTCCCACTCTTGTGCGACTTCTTGCTAAGAATAACATCATTCCAATCTTTGCTGTGACCAACTATTCTTATAGCTACTATGATGTAAGTCATACGTGAAAAATGGCGGTGGCTCTTGTTTTTGGGATTAGTGATGGGGGTGATGACATACTGTGTACCTTCTGTGGACCAAATTCTATTCTGGACGTCATAGACTTTCCATGGATCACATTTTGGTTCATCATAGAAACTTTCATGATGTATCCAAAGTAAGAAGTTTTGTCTACCAATAAGGACATTGGTACCAAATTGAACTAAAAAGGACATTGTATGTATTCAGTTTGGGCTTCAATGCTATTATTATATGGTTTAGTGATGTTTGTTCTGCAAGACCCAGCTTAGTCAATGTCAACCATATACATAAAGGGGAGGTCATAGACATATAGGCTGCAGGAATCCAAGTGTAGAGATAGGATCGTGTAGGGGTCAGAGACCACCTCATCTATTCTAGATGGACCTGATGTCAGGGAATCTCTAGTACAGCTTACGAGTAGAACTGTAAAAGAATTATCCTTTATAGAAGGCTTTGGGTTTATTATGTTGCAATGTCCCCGAATTTTATCCCATAAAATAATATCACTTCTATACACATATCAGAACACATATTATTTTCCTAATTTGTCTTCACAGAAATTGAGCAAGTACTTTAAGCTGTCTGAAATTGGAGAACTGAAGGAAGACTCATCGAACATTGTGCAGCTTCTGGCCGAGGCTTTTAAGGTATAAGAGTTAGTTTACTGTACTGGTCAGGCTATATCCTTATGGCAATATAGGGACAGAATATGATTACAGTATGAGGTTGTTCCACATCGCTGGTCTCGGTAGTCTTAGGTTGCATATGCTGGCATGACCGCTGAGGCCTATGCTTGGCTGTAGTGGTCATGTGGGTGTATGGCACCTCACCGATATATGACGGCACAATACACAAAGACAGTTTGTAAATTTTTTTATATTACAGTATTTTTTCCTGCCAGCTTAATTTCTTTAAATACCGGACAAACCCTTTAAGACATTTTAAGCTAAGACCTCCTTACTAGAGATGAGCGAGTACTGTTCGGATCAGCCGATCTGAACAGCACACTCCATAGAAATGAATGGATGCACCTGGTACTTCCGCTTTGACAGCGGCCGGCCGCTTAACCCCCCGCGTGCCGGCTACCTCCATTCATTTCTATGCGAGCGTGCTGTTCGGATCGGCTGATCCGAACAGTACTCGCTCATCTCTACTCCTTACCACTGCAAACCACTGCAGCATAAGACACCAAATAACTGGTGATTCCCTGTGGTTCACCTGCGGTTGCTTTATCTGCCATGTTTTCAGATCTCATCAGGTTAGCTGTCTGCAAGTTTGCAGCAGCTATCCTGCCACGATCACACACCAAGTGGCCCCAGCCTTGAAGATTTTTTTCTTCCAGCATTGTTGGACCAGTCAAGGTCCAAACTCCGGGACCTCCATCAATAAGCAGAATGAGCCTGCAGAAGGAATTTGAATGGTGTTAAGCTGCAGTACCATATACAGTCACATGTACAAAAGTGGCGCTGTGCCTAGATAAATATTGGAAAGGGTGCAATGCTTGATACATCACTGCTGCCCCTTGGGTCTGAATCATCCAGATCATCCTTTTCCCATCTAATGTAATATGATTTATATGTCAACTCCGGAAGAAAAATATTTGCGGATACGCCCTATTTCCACATGTGGCAAGGACTAGAGTTCTGACCAGAAAGTAAAGGGATCCTGATCATAAACCTGCTATGGCTTTATAAGTAACTCATTATACTTTACTTGTAGCAAATCCGCTCAAGGATGGATATCAGAGATGATAACACACCTCGCTCCATGAATATTTCAGTCTCATCAGAATCGGCCAAATTGACAGATGCCGGATCTTTCCAGGTGACCCGAGGTGAAGTGGTGAGTATCACGAGTAGTGGTATAATTCTGAACTTTTCATCTGTTTTTATGGTGAAAATGGATTTTGGAAACAATTATTCACTCCCATCTACGTATTGCCTTTTATAGGGGACGTTTAAGGTGACTGTGAAGGCTCTAGAGAAGGTCGGCAATCAAAAAGTTTGTGACTTGCCCCTTCAAGACCAGTCAGGCAATGTCCTCCTTAAACCATCTACCTTCACAAATGGACTTCAAATTGAAGCCTCAGTCCTGTGTGATGTGTGCCCTTGTGAGCAGGTAAGTGCAAGAGATTTAAAGGGAATGTCATGAGAAAATGATCTATTGTTTAAGGGTAAGGCCCACATTCACCTTTCACTATCCTTCACCTATAGCAAAAAGAAATGAATTCCCCAAAGTGCAATGGGAACGGTCACTTTGTCTGTGGACGTTGTGAATGCAAGGAACCTTGGTAAGTCCAAACTCTTCAGGTCTGGTGGGAACCATGCTACTCTATGAATGCAATGTGGTTATTTATTGGCTATTTTGCCTGTATATCATACTTTAGTAAATCGTTTTTGGGCCCATTAATGACCTTGAGATCTTTACTATGTAATTTTCTATTAATATTTTACAGGAGAGGGGATTTCTGTAACTGTTCATCTCTACAAGCTGTAGACAGCCAGTCCTGCATGGCTCCTAATAGCACCGAGATCTGCTCAGGAAGAGGAGAATGTCTTTGTGGAACTTGCCAATGTTATGGCGAGTCCCCAGACCACCAGTATCAAGGAGCCTTCTGCCAGTTCAACAACTTCCAGTGCCCACGTACTGGTGGCTTCATGTGCAATGGTATGAGGTTGGGTGTAGCGGTCAGTATTTGTTACCCAGAAGATAATTACATACATGGTGGAACATGACGCATTTCCTGTTTTCAGCAGCTCACTTTTCAGCTTTTCTGTTTATACAGGGGAAGGCTCTGCAGAGTCATGTCATGATGGTTAAAGGCTTTAATAAGAGATGACAGCTCTATTCAGAGCCATTATGGGTGCTTGTAGGAGATGGGGTGCTTGTCCAGTTTTGCAGTCTTGTCTCCAATAGGGCTGCCTCCATAGAAGAGATTAAAAGCAACAACTTTCAAGACGTCTTGACCAGACTTGTATCCACCTCTGTCCTCATATTCACTATGTTTTTTTTATATATTTGCAGACAGAGGCCATTGTTACATGGGAGGCTGTGTGTGTCAACCTGGATGGGAAGGGGCAGGATGTGAGTGCCCCAGCAGCAATCAAACCTGCCTAGATAGGAATGGGGTGAGTGCCAACCCTCTTCAGATTTGGTAGTAACTACTGTACATATGATGGTAGATTCTAGAACATTTATGTGTTTTTATTACAAAATGATATCATTATTACCTATGTCTACATGAAATCTGCCCGTCATGTTCATGCTATGTCTCTTTTTGTAGGGCTTGTGCAATAACCGAGGACAGTGTGTTTGTGGGCGCTGCCAATGCGACTCTGAGTTCCAGTTTACAGATGGTCTCTGTGAATTTAGCAGCTCCCTGGTGTGTATTTCTAAACCATATGATTATTTTTGCAATTTGGCTTTATGATAAATGTTCTGATCTTCTTTTGTTGTTTCTCTGAGTAGCGCTTGTTGGGAGCCTGTGAGGACGCCAGAACATGTGTACAATGCCAAGCATGGGGGACCGGAGAAAAGAAGGGCAAAAAATGTGAAGAATGTCAAATGAAGATCAAGATGGTGGATGAACTCACTAAAGGTAGGTCAACGTCTGAAATCAAAGCTAGACGTCTAATGGATTTTCTATAAAGATTGTTAAACTTGGCCATACACATTAGATTAATGTCACCTGAACATATGCACCCTCAGCCGAGCCCAGAGTGCATGTGTTGGGGGTGTTAGGTGGAATAGCTTTCAGCTATCAGCATTGTGCTATGGTCACCTTTACTGACTGACATGTCTCCATGCTAGCTGGTGACCTAACAGAGAAATGCTCATTCCGGGATGAAGAGGATGACTGCACCTACCATTACACCGTGGAAGGATTAAACTCATCAAACTATACGTTGATGGTACAGAAGAAGAAAGGTGAGATGTATACAAAAGCCCGTATCCACGTCTTACCATTCTCAGATCACCTGTTCCTACGTTCTTCTCTCATACTGAGAACATTTGTGATCCCTACACGATAACATCCATGCAGTTGCAGTTGAAGCTGACATAAGTATATCTTAAGTACAGCTTTATGGCAGCTGTCAGGGATTGAGATGCACTAGCTACACCAATATTACTCATACTATAGTGTTGTGTTTGTGAGAAATTGGTTGTGTTCTTTAGGTTTGGTGGTCCTTTACATTTTCCTACCATAGCAAGTTATAGCCTTTTCCTAGGCTATGCCATTGCTGTCTGATGGGTGTTGTATGACTCCACGGCTAGGATAACACTGCATCCCATTACATTTGGCAATCGTTGCCTATACATACCCTAGTAATATGTGATATCTCATATGTTACCTAACATACATTACTTATATTACCTACACTGTAAGTACTCCTTGATCTCTTGCTGTTTCCTCAAAAATCATGCTCTCTATTCATCTCCGCTGATTCCTTCTCTCTAGAGTGCCCTCCTGGTGCCTTTTTATGGCTCATTCCTCTACTCATCTTCCTGATGCTGCTCCTTGGTCTCTTATTACTACTCTGCTGGAAATACTGCGCCTGCTGCAAGGTAAGAAGAGGTGTATACAAGATAGCAGGGGCGTAACTTGGGAGGGGGGTGCTGAGGGTGCAGTCACACCAGGGCCCAGGAGCTTTAGGGGGGCCCATAAGCACTGGCATCAGCATTGAGATTGCAGCTTCCATTTGGCCCATAAACCAAGGAGACACACAGATTACCCTAACCACAATAAAGTGGATTAATCTCCTTAGCACCCATAACCATCACTATCAAGAATTCACTATAGGGATAAGGTAGGGGCCCCAAACAAAAGATTGCATCGGGGTTGACAAGACTTTAGTTACGCCACTGAAAGACAGTATAGTAGAGATTATAGCCCACTGTGAGTTCACCTAAGAGCTGATACATTGGCAGTATTATGGTCTGTACAAGCTCCTGGTCTATAAGGCCATATTATACCTTCAGATTCTGACAGTATGGCTTCTAGGCGAGAATACCTCTATTCCATATGGAGACATCATATTCAGCATACAGAGTGCCCACCGCTCTAGTATGGTGCCAATGCTGTGCATATGAGGTCTAAGGCAGATGGCTCAGGTATCAGGCCCATAGGAGGCCACCCCTAATTGATATCAATTTAATAAGATTTGCAACCATATCACATAGTCATTTATTCCTTCATTATCCCGGTACTTGATCTATGACTTCTGTTTCTCCCAGGCATGTCTGGCTCTGCTGCCCTGCTGTGGACGAGGTAAAGGACATCAATGATAACTAATAATGTAGCGTATTTTATGGCTCAGCATATACAGGAGCTACATCATTTTATTATACAACAATAGTTTAGTTACTATACTTTCTGTATTTTTACGATGTAGCTTTATGCTCTGTTACATTGCTCCTGCTCATAAAGTGTGTAAGCCTGGTAAAAGACATACTAGGTAATAAGGAAAAATATAGAAAAATATAGTGTGTAGATGTATGTGAAGAATGTACGGTATAAGATGTATACGCATCATATGAACAATATGATGCATTAGTTTAGGTTTATGAAACATAAGTATAGGAGTAGTATATAGTATGTAAGTTCATTATAAGAAAATGCAGCATAAACCTATAGCATGATATTTCCTACATACAGCAATACACTTTAAAAAAAAGATTTTGTTATATTGCATGACAGCAGAGCAAATCAGTTTTATGTTTTCTGCAGGTCGTTCTGTAGGATTTAAGGAAGATCACTACATGCTGCGGCAAAGCCTGATGTCATCTGACTACTTGAACACTCCTCTAGTACGAACCGGTAACCTCAAAGGTGGAGACACTGTAAGATGGAAGATTACAAATAACGTTCACCGTCCAGCTCCAGCACCCGGGGATCTAAATCCAAAGGAGTTAGGTATGGAAAAGAATCTGAATGCACCATAGTCAATATAATATACAGGTATACTGTATATATATATATATATATATATATATATATATATATTACTCAATCATATACCTCATCTTATTCTGTAGTCCCATATGGTGTCTCACTTCGGTTGGCTCGACTCTTCACTGAGAACCTGTCCAAGCCTCAGACTCGAGAATGTGATCAACTACGTAAAGATGTGGAGGACACAGTGAGTTGAACGTTTTATGTACACAGTAATTACACATAGACCGGCCCTTCTATAGCAATTATAAAGGTAAGGACACACATTTAGGATTTCTAATGTAGTTTTTGGAGCCAAAACAAAGGGCAACAACTTCTTCAATGCCTGTGCTTACCCTAATACTCACTCTCTTCTTTCTTAATATTATGGATGGGTAATAACCACATCTTCTCAGCCTCTACATACTACACACTGAGTACATTCATATTTATATCACTTGCTATATACCATGCATACCCAAGCGTTACATTTTTTTGGCCAAGACATTGGAGATCTCACTACTTGTTTTTATCACCACAGCTGAACGAGGTTTATAAGGTCATTCCAGGGACTCACAAGGTGAAACAGACAACATTCAGGTAAGACTGTCGCCTTCCATAATATTCTATGACATATATATATATATATATATATATATATATATATATATATTATATTTATAAAATATACAGTAGGACTTCTCCAAACGCTCAGCTCATTGAGAAGACCTCATCTGATCTAGACCAGAGGCCTTTCAGTTCCCTATTATTCTAAATGTTTCTATGTACCTTCAATAGATGTTGGCGGAATGCTTGTTCCATCAACCACTATTCCTTCTGATTTCTCCATACACATGAAAGCTTGGTTTGGCCTTCCTTCACCAACATCATCTGTTGGAGGAGAATCAGGAGGCCTCCATACAGTTGGCAAGCCCTGCCAAATTCTCTTATGTGTTTGGGGCCTTGAATAGTCACTAATTTTTCCTACCCCATTTAGTAAACTGACACGCTCAACGAATTTGCCCTCTCACTGTAGACAGACAACCAAAAGGTCACAGAGGTGTCATATATATTGAATCTTACAATAGAAGTCTATGGAGAGAGGAGAAAAGTAGTGAATGAGAAATAAAAAAAGAAACCCAAAGACAGAGAATTTTAGATTTAAATAAAATTTTCTATCTCAGTCCAAGTACTTTATTCACAACCATATAGGTCTTTAACTTATCTATAAATGTCCTATATGAGCCTGCTGATGCTTCCAAGTATAAGAGAGGAAGCGATGAAGGATTCTCCTCTACCTTCTGTGCGCTGTCTATGGCAGACATCATAGCAGCTACTCTCCATGGACTAGCTCAGAAAGAACTAACAGTAAGATAGAGCTTGTACAGGGGAAAACTGATAATATGCAGGTTACAAGCCACTTAAAAACTAGAAATAGTGCTAGTGCTATGTGAGGGTATTATGAATGTATGCATTTTGTCTTGAAAGGTTAGATACACTTTAAATATATTGGCTTCTTGTTTGATAGGACCGCCCCTTTAAGGATAATTGTAATTTTGGTTGGTGTTATAAGAGGTTGCAGTGCATTACATAATATTACTAAGACACAATATTACATTTATTCTTCTGTTTGTTTCCCCCTCCAGGCTGCAGTCCAATGCTGGCAAAAGGTACGAAATAGAAATTTACATTTTACCATGTTTTAATAAATAAATAATTAATATATAAATAAATGAGACTGAGCTGCAGCATGGCCATGTGACCAATGGATGTGGTGTCCCGTCTTGAGAAGTCAGCCATGTTTTCTAATCCTGCACAACCCCTTTAAGCTTAGTTTAAAATTTCAGTTTCTATTTGTATACAGTAAGATTCTTATTGCTATAAAAAGTATTACACTGAAGGTCTTATGGTTTAGTGGGTTTTAAGGGCGTTAGTTCATGTCCTGGGACCACCCGAGATCAGTAGAACACCTTAATTGTGCCACAGTGCCATACACGTTGGCGTGGCTATGCCAGGTACTGCAGCTCAGCTTATTCAGGTGAATGATACTGAGCTGCTAATTGTTGGGAGTCCCGAGGGTCAGACTGCCACTGATCATACTTTGATGGCCTATTCTAAGAATAGTCCTGGAGAACCCTTTTAACATTAATTCTGCTCAATTATTTTACCAATCAGGGTAAATTTTCTCTTTTTTATCACATTCTTCAGGCAGGACCATGCAATCGCAGACACCGTATTAATGGCTCCAAGAGAAGCAGAACCCGAAATTGTCAAAGTCACAGAGAAGCATGTCTCACAAGCAGCATTCCAGGACTTGAAGGTCACCCCAGGATACTACACAGTCACATCTGATAGAGGTGAGAACACTTGTAAGGTTCTCTAGATACTGGTTTTAGCTTTATACCTTCCTATTTTCTTATTTATGGCGTCCTCTATGTCTTTTGTAGATGCCCATGGCCTGGTGGAATTCCAAGAGGGGGTGGAAATGGTGGATGTACGAGTTCCTCTCTTCATTCGACCAGAAGATGATGATGAGAAACAGCTCCTGGTGGAAGC
The DNA here is from genome assembly GCF_031893055.1 of Leptodactylus fuscus. Taxonomy (NCBI): domain Eukaryota; kingdom Metazoa; phylum Chordata; class Amphibia; order Anura; family Leptodactylidae; genus Leptodactylus; species Leptodactylus fuscus. The sequence continues at coordinate 133,432,984 of NC_134270.1, forward strand.
TCTAGAAGTCCCCACAGGAATCGCCCATTTGGGACGCAAAAATGTCAACATCACAATCATCAAAGAGCAAGGTGTGATACGACTCACTAGATTACTGTACAGTAAGGCCATGTTCATACATGGCTGATTTCTTACAGGTTTTCAGGGGCATATTCTACTATGTATAGTTCATCAATATACAGCTTGTTCTACCAGAATGCAAGTCACCAGAGTTAGCTCTTCATAGACACTGAACAAGCAGGAGATGATGGGACGCTTGAGCTCAGCAGTATGGGATGTATCAGTAGTCATTATGTAGTCCTGAAATTCACTAATATCTTCACGTTCTCTTCTAGCTAAGAGTATTGTGACCTTTGTGAAGCCAGCATTCACCTATAGCCGCCAGGACCATGTTGCTCGTGTTCCAGTTTCACGTGAAATTCTACAGAGTGGTAAGACTCAGGTCACTTATCGCACCCAGGACCTGACAGCTCGGGAGGGCAAGGTAGGTACAGACTAAATGGAGTATGACGTGACTAGCCTGTATATAAGAATACCCAATACATTAGATATGCGGAGGAGGCCATGTAATTCATTGGCAATGAGAATTTAGTTAGTTTGGATGGGAGAAGGTTCATTTCAAATGTGCTAGTCACCTGTCTAAGAATATGTCCACATGGGACAAATATGCTGTCTTTTTTGGTAGCATATTATACAACTCTAAAACATTCAATGCAGATTTTGATGCCAAATTCCTAGTATAATGGCTACTGTTTAACTCTGATTTCATTTCATTTTTTCAGGATTACGAATTCTCAGAAGGAGAAGTCACGTTCCAAGGAGATGAAACTCAATCACAAATCTTGGTTCCTCTACTTGACCGTTCAGAGGTGGACACTTTGCTGGGAAATAGGCAGGTTAAACAATTATTGTTGGAACTGAGCAATCCAAAGTATGGTGCCAAGATTGGCAAGTACCCCCAATGTACCATCACCATTGATGACACTACAGGTGAGTTACTGACTGTACCTTCTAAGTGCTGGTAAATCTGGGTCTACTGAACTTTGGGATTGACCTACTCGCCCAATTCATTTAACAGATGTGGTACCAAAGGTAATGACACAACAGGCTCTCCAGTCTCCTCGCGGAAAGATAGGAGCTCCTGTTAATCTGAACGCTCAGGCTGTTAGTGCTAGAAAAATCCGACTCAACTGGGTTCCCCCACCTGGAGGAAAAGTTACTGGGTATAGGGTAAGTGACTTATTATCATGCTTTTCAGTCTTGTGATTACTAGACTTTTTTGCTTATACTGCTTGGGTCTCGGTACATTAGACCAAGTACAGTTTAGCATATATTTGTCACATTTGAACACCTAAGTTCACATGATGAAGTTTGCTGCTAATTCTGCCTCAAAATCATTTCCAAATTCCATCGAGAATCTGCTTTCCATTGTTTTCAATGGGAGGCAGCGAGAGATGTTTGGGGTTTTTTTTGGCAGGGCGCGTGTCCTGCGGATTCCGCGAGAATCTGCATCACGAGGCTCAGGCTGGTGTCAGGGCCGGAATTTGGGGAAGAGAATTAAGTAGTAGAGAGCTCATATGCAAAGAATCATATCACCCTTAAATGTAACCCATTACTATTTAGGTTCGGTATTGGATCCAAGGAGATTCAGAGTCTGATGCTACTGTAATTGAAACCAAGTCACCTTCTGCAGAGCTAGTCAACTTATATCCATACTGTGACTATGAAATGCGAGTGTGTGCCTATGACATGCAGGAAGAGGGTCCTTATACAGATGTTGTGACATGCCAGACCCTTGAAGATGGTGAGTATGTTAATACAGGCGATCTTGTAGACGGGTTTATTACAAACTAAAATCCAGCCCCTCTTAGACATTGTGCACTACCTTGTCCTTTTCTGTCTCTCATAGTCCCAAGTGAACCTGGCCGTCTCGCCTTTAATGTTATCTCAAGCACAGTCACCCAACTGAGCTGGGCAGAACCTGCTGAGACCAATGGCAACATCATTGCTTACGAAGTGAACTACGGCATGGTGAACGAGGACAACCGTAAGTAGTATACCAGCAATTCACCACGCTGCCTGGTCTTCCTCCACAATGTGACATAGTAGATGAGGATGGATGAAGACACAAATCCATCAAGCCCAACCTAAAAAAATGTAGCTTTGTATTGAGGTGATGCGAGCATTTCAGTAAGCCACAAATTCGTCTACCTAACAATTTCATTATTTCTTTCTATTTTCATGTCATTATCTATATTTCCCCAAAAAATATTGAAGTCTTATAGTTTTAACTATGACCACAGATCCTCATAACAGGCTGACAGTTCCTGTTCTCTAGAGATCACTTTTCAGCAGTCATATCATTTTCCTGAATAGCGGGTCATAGTTCACCCCTTAACTGCAAAGTTTCCTCTGCACAGGTCACAGGAGCATGCCCACAATACATTCTGATAAAAGTCATAGTTACACAGTTAAATCAATAAACATGTCCAAACTACTGGTTCCTATGGTATGTGTGGCTGTTGTAAACTATATATCTTCATAGAGCAAAGAGCAGCTCAGACAAGATGGCCGCACCCATAATTATGTACAGGGAATAGAAAAAAATCAAAAATAATATGTGCCCTTGTATGATTAGGTTTCAAGGAAATCTTTCAGTAGATTATGTAACACAAAACCAGCAACTTGTCCTTATGAACATGTCCCAAACCTGCCTGCCCACCCTGTGTAATATTTTCCACGATATTTGCTCATGACCCATGTGTATTGGTCTGTTGAGGCTGGGGCAGCACATCGGGCTTTACTATACATTTGCCAGGGCAGCACATCAGGCATAAACTACACAAATGCCAGGGCAGCACACCGGCTTTACTACACATGTCCCAGGGTAGCATACTGGTCTTTACTACACATGTCCCGTGGCAGCACACCTGATTTTACTACACATGTCCCGTGGCAGCACACCTGACTTTACTACACATGTGCCGGGGCAGCACACCGGAGCTTTACTACACATATGCTTGACGTCTAGTTTCATTAGAGAAATGCGCATGTACCAGGAGCAGCTATTATAAGAATATCGACTGAGTTATTATAAGAATATCGACTTATCTCTCAGTAAGTAGTGGGGAGGCTTTCTTGAACAACTCTGGTGCATACAAGCAGGTTTAGTGTCCAAAAACCTTCTGACATGATCCATTTAATGCGTGTAATCCTTTAACATGTAAACTTTATATTTTGTTTATGTTTATTGTTATTTTTTTGTCTTTTTTCCTGTAGAACCTATTGGACCTATGAAGAAGGTTCTCATCAATGATCCAAAGAAACGAATGGTTCTCATTGAGAACCTGAGGGAGTCTCAGCCATACCGGTATACTGTTAAAGCGCGTAATGGATGTGGCTGGGGCCCGGACAGAGATGCCACTATGAACTTGGCCACTCAACCTGCTCGCCCAATGTCCAGTAAGTGATATTATCTAAAGGGGTTTCTGATAATAGGCGATAACAAGGATAGATGATACGTGACTTTGAGAATGGTGGTCTCCTGTCTCCCTCTTTAAATGGCTCAGAGGTCAATTATGTGCACTGACATTCATTCAAAGGCTATAAGACTGTCAAAGATGGCCAAGTATAGGAGACTAGTTCTACTTCCAATTTGTTAGGTAGAGTTCACACTGGCATCAGAGGCTCCATCTGCAGATATGGCAGGAAAAATAGTACAGTATGCAGCCCTGTTATTCCCATAAAAAGGATTGACATTGTTATGTATTCCCGACAAAAGAATTCTTAGTGAATGGGTCTGTTGTACACTGTTGTGTGGCAGATCTAGCAGTGCCATTAGACAGAAAACCATGTTGGCAGTGTGAACAGAGCCTTAGTTATATTTTATAACCATCTTTTCATTGACTCTTATATTGCTTGCAGTACCGATTATCCCGGATGTACCCATTATTGATGCAGAGGGTGGAGAAGAATATGACAGCTATCTGATGTACAGTACAGATGTCCTTCGATCTCCAGTTGGAAGCAAAAGACCTAGTGTGTCCGATGAATCAGGTAAGGAAAGAGGTCTTCATATGTGATCTTCATTCATGATACCATTCATAGTGGGAAGGGGAGCTTCATAAAAGAGCATCTGATGATGGCTCAGCCAATTTCCAGGCCAGACAATGTGTTTTGACCCAATGGCATGTTCTATACGCTTAGTCTGTTGGCTGTTAGCACCAACCACACTGCCCCTTAAACTGCAAACCCCCATACCCCTTCCCCTTCTTCCTTAGTATGCACCCCCCCATCTAAGTCACCCCTGTCCCTTGAAGGCAAGCACTGGAAACATGTCCCACTCCTGGGGTCGGAGATGGATCTGCGCCATGTCACATGGAAACTCCCTGTAGAAGTCATCCCACGTCTGTCCGTCAGCAGTGCAATATCCACAGACACTGAGAGTCTTCAGGAACAGACGGACCATTCTCTGAAGAGGAAGGGGACCATGCGGGCAACTGCAGAAGGTGACAAGATGGTGGGGGGTCCACTACTGTATGTTTTCCTCCCTCCCTTCTACCCCCCCATCAGTGTACCGTGCTAACAGCCTTCAGTTGCATGAATTTCCTGTCTTCATTCTTATGTATGTTCAATTGGTGTGGTGGAGCAGTGGATAGAGGGACTATGCATTAATCCCTTGGTTATGGTCCTACACCTAGACATATGCTTTTTATTGGTCTGGATTGTATTGCATCAAAAAGGGTTAAAAAAGTTCAGGAAATTATGGGGTAGCCCTTCAGCCAACCTGACCACGAATAGAAGATAGAAAGCATTAAGAAATAGCAGGTCCATTCCTTTAGGAAAAACCTCTGCCTCATGATATATTGTAAGCTAAAAAATAAAGCTATAGTAGGGCCCCATAAAGATCACCAGCAAAAGGCTCCCCTTTAGAGATGAGCGAACACTGTTCGGATCAGCTGATCCGAACAGCACGCTCCCATAGAAATGAATGGAAGCCGGCTGCCGGCAAAGTGTACATGCCAGGTGCTTCCATTCATTTCTATGGGAGTGTACTGTTCGGATCGGCTGATCCGAACAGTGTTTGCTCATCTCTACTTCTAGCATATTGATCGCTTATTTCAGGAGAATAGGCATGTATTGCATTATGTATAAGGATCAGAAAGCATGAGGTCCCCTAATACTTACATTGTATTGAACTTGTTTTTAGAACAACTACTCAATGGCCGCATGGAATTCGCATTCCCTGGTTCATCGAATAGTCTGACTCGGTCAGTGACCGGCTACCAGCAGCTCAGCCCCAATGTTCATCAGGACTCCTACAGGTTTGGCAGCACCAGCTCCCAGCACACCACCACTGTAACTGGACATAGTAAGTATTGGGTTCTAAATTTAGAGATGAACGAACACTGTTCGGATCAGCCGTTCCGAACAGCACGCTCCCATAGAAATGAATGGAAGCACCTGGCACGTACACTTTGCCGGCGGCCGGTCGCCGTGCCAGGTGCTTCCATTCATTTCTATGGGAGCGTGCTGTTCGGAACGGCTGATCCGAACAGTGTTCGCTCATCTCTAGTTCTAATGTGTATAGGACGGACAGGCCTGACAGTATGTGGATAGGTGCCCATACACATTAGATGAATGTTGGGCCAACCGCCTCTTATGGCGGAGGTAAATGTCCATCGGATGTGCATGGGAATGGCCCAGCTCTGCCCTGATGGCAGTTGTTGGGGAAAGGAAGGTCAGGCATGTTAATGGTGGTCTTACATTGTCTGTCACCTCAGATTCCACTCATTTCCCTCCTGCCGTTCCCTCTCTCTGTTATCACCTGCATTTCTATGATTTTTGTGAATGTCTCTCTATCCCTTTCTCACAATCTCCTGCTGTCTCTTTTCCCTGGTGGAGGGTTCCTGCAACCCGTGTGGGAGTACCCCGAGAGACGCCTTGCGGGGGTAAAGGTGAAGGGTTACCATGGAAACTACGCCAGCCGGGACACAATAATAATGGCTGACAGTCCCAGAGGGATACACGCGGTGATAGGTACCATGGAAACATGTCACGCTCATGCTATTCGGTCATCGCTTTCCATGGATGCTTCATCCCATCAGATTCCAGACCAATGACATGCAAATGGCTGAAAATGATTGTGTTGTGTTATGGAGTAATCCTCAGTATCAACATGGCTAAAGGAAGTGGTGACGCGGGCGGAGGAGCGTAACAGTGACGTACCCTGAGGATTACTACACGTCACACAAGCTTTTTCAGCATTTAATGATTGCAATGCATGAATTGCTTTCCCACATCCCATATCAGACTGGCTTCAATTCACATTTCAACAACATTTGCCCCAATATGGATAAAAAATAGGTCTCAGAGTTGTCCTCTTCTGTCACGTTTTAGAAAAGCTAGGTGACTACCAATATGGCCTGGCTAGCAGCAGTGTCAGGATCTCGCTCTCTAGTGGCATTTTAGCTCAGAGCTGTGATCTGTGACTACTGTCTGGCTACAGCGCACACAGGGAGAGTGAGAGAGTCAGAGACACACCCCCTGTCTCATCATTGGTTTAGAGAAACTGTCTGAACCAATAAAGAGATGGGGGCGTGTCTCAGACACCAGCTAACCTCTAGTCACAGATCACAGCTTTGTCCTGATGTATCTGAGGTAATAGAGCAGCCATGGATTGAGACTTCAGGTAAATAAATAGAAGACAATCATTGAGAGTCATCTTAAGGACCTTGGGACACACTCGGAAAATGTCTTGATCGCTTGTCAGATTGAGGTTAGGGTAGATACGGGTTCACCAATGCAACTTTCCCACAAAAGCACACCAGTGATAGCCGAATTACAACACTCAGTTATCTCTGACTCTCCCATTGAAATAAATGGAGCAATGCGCACACTTTCTGACCTCCATTCAGAACGAGGGATGAAAGTGGGGGTCTGAGTGGTTGGACCCCACTGATCTGCAAGTTAGCCCCTATCCTCGCTTTTGTGGAAACCCCTTTAAGTATCACTGGATCATTACCTATTAGCCTAGGCCACAGAGAGAATTTGCTATGCAGGGCTTTCTGGAAATCTCTCTCAATCACACATCTTTCCCAGAATCAGATATAATTATTATAGGAATGGCTAGAATATTTAACAATTTAACAAAAGAGAACAACTCCTGGACTTATATTTACTTATGATGTATCCATTTAGGGGATGTATGCAATAAATAAAGTTTGGGTGCTTTCATATTGCTATGTGCAGTGTCAGATTTCTAGATGTTTAACCTCCAGCGGATGCTACTGTATAGGGACACTATGGCATCCACTGCATATAGGCTTCCAGGACGCTATTTTAGCTTCCATTGGGTGTTTGTGGTCTATGGATATGTTTTCCATATGCAAATGGACACTGCAAATCACAGTGTGAAAGCCGCCAGATTATGTTACTATCTACAACATACCGGTCTGGTTATGAATGGGTTAACCCGCCTGCTGGCACGTAATCGTCAACATATGCTCGGCTAATGCCCCTTACTTCATAGCCAGAGGCCAAAGTCATTGTTGAAGTCTCTGGGCTTGGAGGGGTTAACTTTACATTGCTGTAACCACCACTCTCAAACCTGGATCCTGCCATGCATGAGGATCTAGTGCCTGCTCTGCCTAAGATGTGTATGTTCGTGGTTTTCTGATGACTGGGTTCAGATCACCAACATCGATGCCTGGAGGACGTATTTGTCCATACAGACGGATGGGTATAAATTGGGTTTGGAAGGTGTCGAAAAGTTCTGAGCAAGTGTGTGCTGCTCTGCTTATTGCCCTTGCCCCCAGCATGTGGACAAGTGGGCATCTAGCTATATGTCTATGTGGATGTCCTACCATGGTATACCCATACCTAGTATTAATAACACTCTGACATCTGTAGGTACATTAGGACAGCCCAGACTGGGACTGCCCCCACTTATGATGGGCATCGGCAGAGGAAGAACTCATTCTGAAGATGTGCGTGATGCCCTCACCAGCTTAGATGTGGCCATACAAGGTGGGAGTTGAGTCGCAGTTATCAAATTATATCATGTTTATTGATTTTGTATTGCCATACTGATATGTGCTTCTTGTCCTAATAGAGTCACGCCTCTCACCTGGGATCCCTGACACTCCTACCCGCTTAGTTTTCTCAGCACTGGGACCTACATCCTTAAAGGTCAGCTGGCAGGAGCCACTATGTGAGCGAGAAGTGCTGGGATACAAGGTGCATTATCAACTTCTTAATGGAGGTATGTTATACTTAAAGGGGTTGTCTACATTAGAACCCCATATTCATTCTAGTTAGTAGAGGGGGAACCCTGTTCAGGATCCTCATCTCGACTACAATGGAGAGAGAAGTCACAAAGAGCATTTCTCATTCTGGAAGACCTGTTTTTTCCATTATTGCATGTACAAGTAATGATTTGAATGTACATTGTGTAATGCCTCCTTTCACCTGTGGAGGTGCTGCAGGGAAATTGGACAATAAATAGCGAAGCAAAGACTGCAAAGATTGTAGCAGATATATCACATTGACTTTTTTTCAGGTGATTCACGAACAATTGATATCCCAAATCCCCGGGACAACTCTGTAGTGGTGGAAGATTTACTCCCTAATCACTCATACATGTTCCGGGTTAAAGCTCAGAGTGAAGAGGGATGGGGACCAGAACGGGAAGGTGTTATCACTATAGAGTCACAAGTGGACCCACAGAGTCCTCTCAGCCCTGTACCAGGTACATTCTTTCTATCTATCTATCTATCTATCTATCTATCTATCTATCTATCTATCTATCTAATCTATCTGGTAATAATAATTTTCTAGTTTAAATTCAATCAATTCTAACGTTGGCCTAACTCCTATAGGCAGGTTATTTGCCCTCTTCTTAAGACAATCACAACTATAGAACTAGAGAACAGGCAATAAGAGGACCTGTCTGTTCTCCAGAGATGTCAGTTTTGGTGAATACTTGAATACTAATACAGCTATGAACCAACTTTTCTTAACTGAATTGTGCCATTCCTCTGTTATCCTTCCTGGTAATGCATGAATAAATTAGCAACGTTGTGCTACCATTTACAATAGAGTGTGTCCCTACACATTGGGGCAATGTCCACAGTGTAAGAGGCACATCAAATTGTCAAAGGTAAAGGTAACACTGATTTATAAATTTAGTCTTATATTTCCAGGAGGTGTAACAGAGGGACAGCACAACACAGAGTTCTAAGCAAAGTAAAATAGACCTGTCAGGAGGTTTAACAAATAATAAAAATGGTAGCCATGTGGATATATTCAGATTGAAAGTTTTTGTTAAATGTTATTAGCTCTGGATGGGACAAAGTCTGGTTTCCAGTTATGAGCTAGAGCAGAGATGGTCAATGAAAGTATATGGTGTACCACTGTTCTGGGAGGTGTAGGGACTTTGTGCATTCCCAAGCACATTACATAGGAATATTTTGTTATTTTAGATTGTCTACCATGGAGTTTATGGAGCACCATAGTGATTGGGTTAATGGACAGTCCCAAAATACATGTAGGGAGTAATAAGAAGGTGCGTAAAAGGTGCTATGATGCCTTGTAGGGTTTTAAGTTGATCGTGCAGGATGAGATACTTTTAACAGTCGGGTTACTAATAGTAGTCTATCCACCTGAGCCAAAAAGGAAAGATAGTGGAAATCCTATCAAGTCATATAACCATTTGTATCTTCTGTACAGGTTCTCCTTTCACTCTGAGCACCCCAAGTGCACCCGGACCCCTTGTTTTCACTGCTCTGACACCCGACTCTCTACAACTCAGCTGGGTGAGACCAAGAAAACCCAATGGGACCATCCTGGGATACATGGTGACCTGTGAAATGCTGCATGGTGGAGGTAAGAGAATGTCTGGGGTTCTTATTACTAGCACGTACATAGCTAGACTTAGAGTCCTATATTTATATAATCGTGTTCACCTCAGGAGAGCCAAGGAATATATACGTGGAAGGAGATATGCCCGAGACAACACTGACCGTGCCCTTCCTGAGTGAGAACCTTCCCTACAAGTTCAAGGTGCAGGCCAAAACCACACAAGGCTTTGGGCCAGAGAGAGAAGGAATCATTACCATAGAATCACAGGATGGAGGTAAGTGCAGGGGACTGTGGTATGGAGGGACAGATGGCACCACTGCCTTCTAATAGACATAGTGATAGTACCAATTACTTTATTTTAGGACATTTCCGTTTGTTACAGGGAGTTAGGGACTAAGAGATAAGTGAACAGTTAAAAGCTAAAGAGATATTCCAAGATTTTTAGATGGAGGTATTATTCCTAGGATAGGTCATCAATAGCAAATCATTGGGGGTCTACCTCCTGACACCTCCAATTATTGGCTGATCTTAGTGATTGACTTTATGTCCATCAGTGATATGGTCTTTCTGTAGCTCAGTACCATTTAAATGAATGGGTCTGAGCTGCAATACAAGGCACGGACACAACACTATGCATGGTATACAATGCAGCCCCTTCAATCTGCTGATCAGTGAGGGTGCTGGGGGGTGAGTCCTCAGCAGCCTAATATTAATGACCTATCCTAACAGTAGGTCATCTGTAAAAAGTTCTGGAATTCCCCTTTAAGTACTCAGTAGAGTTACTTGTCCTTGTCATATCCTTTATGTTGGACAATGTATTCAGGTGGCAGATCTGCTTTACTATAGCACATTAATGTGTAGTTACAGCATAGACTACTTGGTCATACTCCTTACATGGAGACATATCATGGCAGAAGCAGTAGTGTGCAACCCTGGGCATCCTGACATTGCTTTGTGAGGTTTGACCAGGGCTGTATCTTGAACCCAACTCACCACTTAAGCTTTGTGCTCCACCTATAGGCCTAGTATAGTGATACAGAGTACTCTCTAGCAGACAGCTATGCTAGTTTTGCAGATTATAGCTAATATATGTTATTGCACAGTTGAGAAGTTCATCAGAACCCCCTTTTAAGTCTAGATCACCAGCACTGCTATTCAGTGACATCACATGTACAATGCCGTTCATACATGATCTGTGTTACTTGTAGGAAACTTCTCTCAGTTTGGGACACAGCAGATGACACGTCGTGAAGTCTTTAATCTGCCAACAGAATACAGTCAGACCAATGTCACTCACTCTACGATGTCGGAGCCTTTCTTCCCAGGTAATAAAAGTATCCCAGTTCACATTACATATTAATGTTGTGTATAATGTTGTTAACTGATAGAAATAACCTATTAACAGAATAAAGAAAAATCTAAATCCCATCAATATTTGGTGTGACCTTTTACCTTCCATCAGTTCTTCTCGGTACACTTGCAGTTTTAGAAGGAACTCGGCATGGAGGTTGTTCCAGACATCTTGGAGAACTAAGCTCAGATCTTCTGTGGATGTAGGCTTGTTCCAATCCTTCTGTCTCTTCATGTAGTCCCAGACAGACTGGATGATGTTCTATGGAGGCCATACCATCATTTCCAGGACTCTTCTTCCAAAGGGCAGAGGTCACACCAAATATTGATGGGATTTAAATTTCCCTTTTCTTCACTCACTTCATTTTATTAATTTTGATGAAACATAAACTATTAACCCTTCTATTTCTGAAAGCAATACTTTACAGCATTTTTCCCACACCTGTTATTTTCTTCTGGATTTAGAAGGTTTTTTTAAATTTCTCCCTACATTTTTTTAAAGGGATCCTATCATACAAACGTGTTCTTTTTTTTTTTCTGAGTAACACGTCGGAATAGCCTTAAGAAAGGCTATTCTTCTCCTACCTTTTGTTGTACTGTGTAAGCGGCCATTTTCTTGTGGCCTGTGGGCATGCGCAGTCTGCTCTGCCCGAGACCTAGAAGTCTGAAACCTGCACCGGAAGAAGAGGCTGAAGAGGGCGTTGCTGACGAAGATGGAGGTGGCGCTGGAGAGAGTTCTCTCGCAGCATTGAGGACGCCCCCAGTGCTGCGAGAGAACTCATTTGCATACCATTAAAACCAGGATTCCTTCGGAACGGCGGTGCGGAGAAGACAACGAAAGGTAGAAGAAGAATAGCCTTTCTTAAGGCTATTCCGACGTGTTACTCAGAAAAAAAAAAGTGTTTGAAAGATAGGATCCCTTTAACGTTCTTATGGTATATTTCTCATGTATTATGGTCACACTTGACTCTTTCTGATGCCACATTCTTCTATTAACAGATGGTATGTCTGTAACTTCTCACCGGATGGAAAGCTCCGGCACAGTCACCCAGCAAATCACCAAAGAGTACGTAACACGAACAATGATGTCTGGAGGATCCCTCAGCAGGCAGGTGGATCGACAATTCTACGAGGCCTAAGAGATGTATGTCCACAACTACCCAGAACTATGTAACTGCCTAGGTGACACATTCCCATCCCTGGCACTTTATTCCTTTGTACTGCTGGAGTTCCCATTCTTCCCATGCTTCTTATAGTATCTTGCATACAAGACAGTACATCTAGGGATGGGGATATGACCGATACTGACGTAGGTGCTACACAAGGTACCAAATGGGATAACACTTCTGTCTGCATCAAGCTTTTCAATATAATGCTCAATAACTGCAATGCTTTGAGGGAAGAGACGGCGCTGACAGTACTATCCCAGCATCCTCCATTTCACTGCATGCTTTAAACCAAACTTTATTTAAACTTTTTATGCTTTGTAAATAACTTTTTTTAAAAAATATATGACAGAAAGGGAGAATTTATACACTTAAAGGGGTTGTCCCAGAATCACAGCTTATCACTTATGCACAGGATAGGTCTATGGTCACCAGGACCCCATCAATGGGGGAGCAGGGTCTCCTGAATGGAGCATTGGTCATGCATGCGAGCTACTGCTCTGCTTAGGCTCTATGGGACTGAGGGAAATAGCAGAGCACTGAGTGGCTATCTATGGTAGATCTGTGGACGTTGAACTGAGGGGCAGTCGGCATGCACAAACAGGAGACACGGGACCCTCACATAGACACGTATGGAGAAGGTATAAGTTGTGATTCTGGGATAATCCCCTTAAAGCCTATGTTAAAAATATTGCAAATGGTGAACTGTGTCCTAAGGGTTTTGTATTGGGGTCTGGTACTTGGTGTTGATATAGACAATAGGGTAGAAGTATGGTATAGGTAACACAATATACCACACTCCATATGTCCAGGTGCTGTTCTGGAACGATAGCGTCACTGAGAAGTCTCAATATTTCTGGTGACCACCATGAGAAGAATTGAAGGGACAGTGAAACCAAAGCAATAAGCACGATGGAGAATTCTAAAAATAGTGCAATGGAAAAGAAGAGCAGTCAGTTGGGTTGCTGTCTGGTTACTATTGGCAACTGCACAATTTTTTTCCTACATGTTTGTGTTAGATCTCATTCACTACAGTCTTAAATACCCCAAACCAATGCATTATGGGAAAAAGAGACATCTCAAACCCAACACATCAGCTATGAGAAAGAAACCTGGTTGCTTTATTTCGTAAAAAAACAGGCCATGGTTACAATGATAGGTTATTTTGGCAAGACCCCAGACCCTGCAGATGGCTTCGTGATGTAGAATGATGGAGACCCTCGGTATTTCTCCTACAGAAAAAAAAAACACAACGAGGAAAACGATTAATACATTTCTATGTGGTGTATATTTCTAGACATCTTTAATAAAACACTTGTCTCCTCTCCTGCCATGTCTTACATACTTTCATTCCACTTGCAAGAACAATTCATCTTTTCTACATTCTCTAAGTTTTGCCTGTCCTCTGTTATTCCTCCTAGAAATTTATGAATAAATTAACAGTTGGGTGTTATGGGCGTGTCCCTGCAGTCTGACACTGACCAATCAGTGATTAGTGTACTAGATAGTATAAGGTCACACCCCTTGATAGAGGATGTAATAAAACCCAGTTCTCAATTTCTAGGAGGAACAATAGAGGAACAGCAGTTTCAATGCTATCAGATAAAATTCTCCAGAAATTTTATTTAGACTTGTCTGGAGAGGTAACTGGTTCTGTTCATGTAAGACATAAGGAGGTTTTGCCATTACAGACTCTTATTCCCCTACCCACAGGGCTTATAGTCCTACTGCGCTTGCATTACTGGCACTGCATACACTACTATGGGGCTGCCGGAGATTGCAGTCCCAGGAGTCCCATAGTTGTGAATGGGGCACTTGGGCTCTTCATTTGCAAATGTAATTTATATGGACATCAAAAGAAATCACTTCCACAACACAATATTCCCCTCTGCAGATATCTGCAGATATGGTTGTAGTGGACATAGTATAGTTTACCTTGGTCTGTGTTCAGAGGAGCAGCCAAGGCCAATCCCCTTAAGCCCTTGGATGCTAGCCAGTGAAAATAATGGATTTAGGTCAAGGTTTGTTAATGTGGGCAGTATTTTAGTTGCTAAAGCGAACTACTATAATAATTGCAAACCTACAAGGACTAAGACAGTGAATGAAAGGTCACACAGGAACGCCTGTCTATTAGACTAGAGAGCAGGTGCTATAGTACGTTCTCCCAGAAACCTGTGTGCCTTACACGTAATACCAGAAAACCGACACTCGTACAATTCTTACTCACAATTGGACTATGCACTTTCCTTTTGACCACAGCGTATTATCTATGAGAAGGTAATGCAATTCTCCAGGTGTAGGGCCACTGGTGTATATATTATATATATGTTAAAACCGTTGTCCGAATGTTAGTGCGCTCTGCTTTGTTTACAGACTGTTGCCATCTATAAAGCTGGTTTAACTTTTGTAATAATAAAAGCATTTTCATACAAGTCTCCTATCATTATTGGGGTGCGACTATTTGCTGTTGATGCCTAAGATTTTAGAATATTACGGTGGCCATACAAGCTCAATAGCTATCAGTAAAATTCTTATTCAGCGGACTGCCCCATCTACACGGGCTGTATGACATTTCCAGACACCTCTGAAATGAAGACTGTTTCGGGACTTCCTTAGGCTAGGTTTTCAATATGTGAATGATGGGGGGGGGGACGTCTAACACCCAGGGACCCCTGCCAATCAGCAGCTTGATCAGGCCGCAGCAGTGAGTGCTGTGACCTCTTCACTGAATACCAAGCACAGCTCCATATATATCACAGAAGCTGTGCTTGGGATAGCAGCTCAGCCTCGTTCACCTGAAAGGGACTGAGCTGTGGCTGTACAAGGTGATCGATGAGTGACGTCATTCGCACAGGGAAGCGACCAGTACTACAAACTCATCAAACAGCTGACTGACAGAGGTCCCAGGTTTTGGACCCCCACTGCTCCCATACTGATGGCCTATCCTAAGGAATCCCAGAGGGTCCCTTTAAACTAAGGCCATGCATAGTGAAACCCAACTAAAAAAAAACACTACAGAACAGGCACGCCCAAAAATGCTTGTGTTTTCACTGCATGTTGCCTCCCCCATATAAAAGTAAAAAGTACCATGTTAAGTTTTCTGCAGCGTCTTCTGCAATGTATGAATGATATTAAGTGAAATCCCATTCACTTTGCTGGGACTGTAAAATGCTGGGGGGGGTTTCACTGTGTTTCTGCAAAGGCCAAAACCACTGCTTTACCGCAATGTGTGGCCTCAACCTCAAGTACATGTCAAACAAGGGTCAGTGGAATATCTACTACACATATAGATGGTGGGCTGGTTCTGCAGTTTATACAGTCTGAACTGTACAGCCATCTTTACCATGAATCAGTCACCTTAATCTGTTGTTTGGTCTTCTCGGCGACTGAAGCCTCCAGTAAAGTCACAGTACAACCTCCAAAGCCTCCTCCAGTCATCCGGCTGCCGTAAACACCTGGAATTTCCATTGCAATTGAAACCAACTCATCCAGCTCTGGACAGCTAACCTCATAATCGTCCCTGCAGAGGAAAAAGTTCTTAGTCACTTCCATAACTATAGGAGAACAGAAGACATCAGCCACATCATGGATAAGAACAAATTCATTACTGAAAAACCCCTGGGCAGACAGATGTGTACTGTGGACACCCCTCACAAAACGTGGCAGGGTTTAGGAGTCATGTCAAATTTCATGTATTTTAGTTCTGTACGAGTCAGGAGCCTGAGCACTGTATTATAGATAGTATCCCCCAAAGCATCCAGGGTTCTTCTGTTTCAATAATAAGTGTATGAGGCTGCCACAATGTCACGATAGGGGAGTGTTCACTTTATTGTGTCCTACCTCAATGAGTTGTGGCTCTCCACCATTAATTTACCGAACAATTGGTAATCGCCTTTCTCCAGAGCTTCTGCTGCTTTAGTAGTGCGCTCTATTTCTGAGATGACATGGCGGGCTCGCCTGTAGCACACCTCACTCAGACTCTCCTTTTTGGCTGAAATAACGTATTACAGGTTATAACCATTATCCGGGTGAGTAGCCTTTACTAGGGCTTACATCAAACCACTTACCCTCCAGATCCTCCATACTGGCGTCTCTCAGACTTTCTTTACCCAGAGCTTTTGCGGTCTCCTCGCACTGCCTCCTGCGTGTGGGGTACTCGCTGCCTGTTAGCTCATGGCGTACATTAGAATTAGTGATGAGAACAGACAATTTGGGATCTGTAAGGGGGAGTGGTTTTACCTCCAGGGACCTGGAACAACACAAGGACAGTAAGCGACAGGTTTCATGCCACATGTTTCCTTTCACAATATGCTTCAATGGTATTAGGGCCCCTTCACACGCAGGATACGCTGGCTGATTCTGAACGTGTAAACGTTCCGAATCAGCGGCGATTAAAACAGGTCCCATTGCTTCTATGGGAGCCGGCAGACGTGCGCTCCCCATAGAAATGAATGGGCTGCTTTTTTCCATTCATTTCTATGGGGAGCGCGCACGTATGCTGACTCCCATAGAAAACAATGGGATATGTTGCTGCTGCTGATCTGGAACGTTTACGCGTATACTCCGTGTGAAGGGGCCCTTTAAGGGTGTTACTGGCTTTGGTCTCACTAAGGTCCCCAAATAAAGTGATCAAAGGGAGTCATACTATTGAGACCACCTTCGATCAGCAGTCATTTGTAAAAGGAACTTAGCAGTATGTGCTTAATTTCCCTGCAGCGCCACCACAGGAGAAATGGAGAATTACACAATAACTATTCAAACCAATGCCCCCCAATAACGCAAAACACTCGCTTCTCACTTTCTAATCTGGATAAACATTTTTTTCTTGTTACATTTTTTTGAGCCAAAATCAATAATGGCTTCAATAGGAATGGGAAATATAAAGAAAGCCCTTATAATTCTCCCTTCTGCTAAATTCACTTTGGCTCAAAAACATCAGCATACCTGCAACAAAAAAATGTAACAAGGGTTAAGAACCTGGAAATTGAGGTTGCAGATTACCTCTTGTTAAAACCACACACCATCTACCCCAGATGCAGTTTTTCAATGCAATATTTGCCCCAATGGCTTCTAAAGGTGAATATTGTGTACGTTGTGTTGTGTGGTTAAGCCCTATACTGACCTGCAGTCAATGAGCAGAGCATGGCCCTCTTTTCCCATGACAGATATAAACTGGTCCATAATCCCACAGGGCACTCCAGCAAACGTATGTTCAGCTTTCTGACAGGTAAGGGCTTTCTGTACAAGATCGCCATCATCTGGTACAAAGCAAATATGACACAGATATGACAAACACATAGTGAGTTATAAATGCAAAAACACATAAAGATAGAAAGAACTATGAAAGGCATCTATGTATCGCCACCAGATTCTGAGGAATAAACCTGAGGATTAGGTCAAATCACATGATATGTTCACTGAGCATATAAAAAGTATACAATGCCCAAAAGCTGGCATTTTTCTTTTTAACCCCATCATATTTAGGTTCATATCTGTATGGATTCATTAATTAACATATCCTTATAGTGGTCAGAGCTTTGTTTTTATAATACAGATCTACAAATTCCCTGCAGAGACATGTCCTCCATAGCTAAAAGCATGTGGACCATGTTTGTCACATGTATATAAGCTTCTTGGACATCCCATTTTAAAACCAAGGGTGTTAATATAGTAGAACAGCCCCCTAATCTTCTACGCCCCTGGGGAGGGTCTGTAGGAATTGGTGTCTATTCAGCCAAAAGAATATTTGTGAGGTCAGATACAGATGACGGAGGAGAAAGTCTGGTTTGCCAATGATGTTCAAGTTCATTCTAATGGTGTTTGATGGATTTGAGGTTAGGGCTATATGCAGAGTTCCTTTACACCAGACTCCTCACCCTTCAGGAGCCTCACTTTAAAGGGGTTTCCAAGATATGAAGATAATTGATAATTATAAACCCTCACCCGAGAATCCATTGTTGGCATATTTTACATAATTTCAGACAATGCTTGGCATTGGGCATGGTGAAGTTAAGCACTTAATGGGCCACCCCTGTGACTTTTTGTGGTCTGGCACTTCCTGGCCGAGTTTTTACTCCACAACACCTGCACTTCACGTTACCAGCATTTATATCAGAAGATCACAAAATGATTTATGACAAAAGTTGCATCCTATGACAGCGACACGTATTTTTTATGCCATGCGTGCAAATCTCTTACACTGAGTATACTGAATACAGAACATGAGTATTCTAACCTCGGCACAGCTGCTGTAAGAAGGTATAGGTAGCAACTTCTAAAGATGCAGAACTGGACAGACCTCCGCCCAATGGCACACTGGTGGCAATCGCTGCATTAAACCCTGGAATGGGGCCAGCTGAGAAAGCACAAAGAAAAGTCATTGACAAGCTTGTATTATATGTTTTCCAATGTACAGGTAGTAAGAATTACAGAATGTCTGCAAACACGATATTATACAGTTTAAAGAGGAGCTTGCACCACCACAGTTGGGATTTTTTCTCTAGCTCCCACCATTCCCAAGCAATCAATGCTGATATGCTATTTAGGCTCTGTACTGGCAGGAGCTGACAAAGGGTGTGATTCTGATCTCTGACGCTGGCTGACTTTGACTGGTGCCTGACACCACCTACCTGATAGTACAGAGCCTAACTAACATATAAAGCACCAAAACTAACAGCACTTATTGCTCAGGAATGGTGGGGCTAGAGAAAAAAAATTACATCTACCCCAGAATCAGTGGAGGGGTGGCTATTACCAGGAGCTAAGTTAGTGATGAAAGGTCCTTTTTAAAAGAAATTCTCCAAGATCAGCTATTGATGGCCTGTTCTTAGGACATAGCAATTTCAGATAGGTAGGTATAACACCTGGCATTCTAACCAATCAGCAGTTTTCAGCACAGTGTATGAATCCAGGAGCAGATAGTTCTGTACTCCAACAGCTGATCAGTGTGGGTGCCAGGTGTTGGACCACCAATTTGATACTAATGGCCTATAGAGGATTTGTCATCACAAACAACTACCTCCATATAGGAGCTGATATGTTCATCAGCTGATCACTCGAGATCCAGCTCACAAGACCCCTGGCAAATTACTGATATTGCTGTACCCAGACAGATGCCAAAGAGAGAGGTAATAGATGGCAGCCGGTCAAACAAATAACCATCCATGTAGTCAATCTGCTTGTCAGCAGCTGTCTGCTCTGGCTCATAGGGGGTGGCGTGTAAAGTAGAAGACCCCTCCTTTCCGATGCCTTACCATTATCATTTCTACCTCTGTCGCTTACCTCTGTAATGCTGAATTACTCCTTTAACATAGTTAGCCCATTTTGGTGCTCCAGTTGTTAGAGGTCTGTCCACTCTTGGGGTCTCAAATTCCACTCTGTGTGGCTCATCGGCCCCCTCTGCTGTAGTGACGATGCAAATCTTTCCATCATCCCGGGGACTCCCTACTATAACCGTAATGAGAGGCAAGGCCTGTATAGAAAACACAGGAGAACATTTTCTATCATTGTAATGTCCTTCTAATCATTATCATCTATTGTCACTACTAAGGCCCTGTTCACATCTGTGCATGGGTTTCCATTTGGGGAGTCCGCTTGGGAACCCCCCGAACGGAAACCTAGTCTGCATAAAAAAGTGGTTACTTTAGGAAACCGATGGACCCCATAGACAAGTGCTTGCAGGCAGAGGCTGGTGAAAACATAAACCCTTAGGCTAAAGCCCTATGTTGTGGAAATACAGCAATTTTACCTGCTACGAAAATACAGGGCCAAAAAGAATGCTGCGTTTTATAGTACCAGCAAAGTGAATGAGATTTCATTTAAGCTCATCCACATATTGCAGGAAAACAAACCTGAATGTGATAGTATTGGCGCAGGTGGACATGTCGGATCTCCTTCAATCTCATACTGATGACCTATCGTAAACGACAGGTCATCAATATGTAACCCCAAGGGAAAAAAACGAAAAAAAAAAAAAATTTCGGGATCAGGATTTTGTTCCTTCAATTAGCAATTTTTCTCAGTTTTTCTTCAATTTTTACAAAACCCATATCCTTTCAATTCTTTTATTTTGCATAATTACCGTATATATGAGGGCTTGCTTTTTGCATAACAAGTTGTAATTCTTAATAGTGGAATTTTAAGCAACATATTGGAGCACAGTTATTAAAGAGGACCTTTCATGGTTTGGGGCACAGGCAGCTCTATATACTGCTGGAAAGTCAACAGTGCACTGAATTCAGCACACTGTCGGCTTTCCCGATCTGTGCCCCAGGTAAAGGGCTAGTGGTCCCGGTACCGTAGCTCTTCATCAGCAGAAGGGCATTTCTGACACTCTGTCAGGAACGTTCCTTCTGCACAGCAGCGCCTATCGCGCTGTACCGTGTGAGCGGGGAGGAACGCCCCCTCCCTCTGCTCACACAGCTCGTCCATAGACGAGTATTATCAGGAGGGAAGGGGGCGTTCCTCCCCGCTCACACAGTACAGTGTGGCGCTGCTGTGCAGAAGGACGTTCCTGACAAAGTGTCAGGAACTCCCTTCTGACTGTGAAGAGCTACAGTATGGCACTGATAGCTCTTCACCTGGGGTACAAATCAGGAAAGCCAACTGTCGGCTTTCCAGCGGTATATATCACTGCACGTGGCCAAATCCATGAAAGGTCCTCTTTAAGACTGGTGTATCGTATGCCAGTCTTATTAAAGGTTCAGAGAAATTTGGGAAGAGACTGTGGCCTGGTCATATATCAGTCTTGACGTCCCTGTATATCTCCACCAGTTAGGAAGCACAGATTTCCATTATAGGGGTGCATTCACACGGATGAAAATGGTGCTGAATTTGGTGTGGAATCTACGTCAGATTCAGTGCTGAAAAAAAAGCCTCCCATTGACTTTCCTTTTGAACCCATTGAAGTCAATGGGGGCTTTTTTTTTTAAGTGCTGAAATTCCACACCAAATTCCTCACCATTTTCCTCTGTGTGAATGGACCCTAACTCCTGCCAGCGTAATGATGTGTGTTATAATGAAACTGTCGGCTCCGCCAACATTCGCATAATATAACGAGCAAGGTGCGGATCAGGGCCTGTGGCGCATATTTGTCCTTGTACCGAATGTGCGCCACAATATCATCCTGCAATGCTAGCGCAGAGGGACAGAGGGATTGAGGAATTCCCCCCAATGCGTGAAATATTCTTATCATTTGCCGCAGTTGCCTTGACATTGTACAGTTCTGGCAGCCTGCAGGATGGCGTTACTCCTGCTTATAGCCATACAAATATGGAGGCAGTGACAGATGATAAAAGACTGATCCAATACACTGACTAGTACAGGAGAAAGCAGCTGACACTATACAGTATGCGCCCCCCTCTGATCACTCCTAGTCCTGCACAGCACTCCAGTCATGTGACCGCTCAGTGATCACGTGACCAGCGCTGCTTCCCTCAGTACGGACCCCTCACCATAGGCAGCACGAAGCCTCCGTTGTAGTCGGTGTGCTCGCCGATCAGATTCACCCTTCCGGGGGCAAACACTCCAATGACCGGCTCAATCCCTCCGAAGGTCTCCGAAAACACCCGCCGGGCTTCATCCTCAGGAGAAGACATCGCTGCACAGTACTAAGTGCACATCCGGGTGTCCACTGACCACGCCCCCGTGTATCACCTGACCAGCTCCGACGCTGTATGGCTGACAAGTTGGCGCTTATTCTTATGGAGTCTGCCTCAGCTTGTAGTGCTGGAGCGGAGCTGACAACCGGTCCTGAAAAGTCACTGGGTGCGGGGCGCTCCCTCTAGTGGCTGCAGAAGGTACCAGTGGAAAGGAATCAGAATGCATTGCGCTCCCCCTAGTGGTAGCAGAATTAAGTGTTCTCATTCAATTGGGCTTTGCCACAAATAAGACATAGGGCCACTCGGCAATCAGAGGCCCCATGTTGCCCTGCAACTCCTTCAATAATGTAAGTGAATGGAGTCGAAGTGTGACCCCTAAAGGTGCTAAGCCTGAGACCTATAGTCACAAAAAAAAACTAGTTGTAGGCGCAGCACCCTGAGGTCACACTGCACCTCCATTCCCTTCCGTTGTTGCAGTAGCACAGCGTGACACGATGATCTTTAGTCGCAGGAAAAGTCGCTGTGTATCTTAATCTAATCCACAGGATAGGGGGCATGTCTGATCCAGGGCGATAGTTTAATAACCTGCAAGGTGTTTGGGTGCCCTAGGCACATAAAGTAAATGCCCACTATTTTCCATCATATTTGATATCAGAATGGCAGTGACGGGGTCTCCGGTAGTGAAGCCATTTCTGTATCCAGTGGTTTAGTCTGCCCCTAGCAGTGGCCACAAGTAGGCTGGCAGGATATAAAATATAGTCAAGACATTGACAAGGTGAGAAATAATGATTTTTATTTGAAATAATAATTTTCTCCTTCAAACTTTGCTTTCGTCAAAGAATGCGCCTTTTGCAGCAATTCCAGCCTTGCAGACCTTTGGCATTCTAGTTGTTCATTCTCTGAGGTCATCTGGGGAAATTTCACCCCCTACAAGTTGAATTGGCTTGATTGGCACTTTTTGCGTACCATACGGTCAAGCTGCTCTCACAACAGCTTAATGGGGTTGAGATCTGGTGACTGCGCTGGCCACTCCATTACAGATAGATACCAGCTGCCGCTTCTTCCCTGAATAGTTCTTGCATCATTTGGAGGTGGCTTTGGCTCATTGTCCTGTTGTAGGATGAAATTGGCTCCAATCAAACGCTGTCCATAGGGTATGGCATGGCATTGCAAAATGGAGTGATAGCCTTCCTTATTCAAAATCCCTTTTACCTTGTACAAATCTCCCACTTTACCAGCACCAAAGCAACCCCAGACCATCACATTACCTCCACCATGCTTGACAGATGGCGTCAGGCCCTTCCAGCATCTTTTCAGTTGTTCTGCATCTCACAAACACCTGAAAATTCGATTCATCTGTCCATAACACTTTTATCCAATCTTCCTCTGTCCAATGTCTGAGTTCTTTTGCCCATATTAATCTTTTCCTTTTATTAGTCAGTCTCAGATATAGCTTTTTCTTTACCACTCTGCCCTGAAGGCTAGCATCCCGGAGTCACCTCTTCACTGTAGAGTTGAGGACCTGTGAGGCGTCGATTTCTCAGACTAGAGACTCTAATGTACTTGTCTTGTTGCTCAGTTGTGCAGCAGGGCCTCGCACTTCTCTTTCTACTCTAGTTAGAGCCTGTTTGTGCTGTCCTCTGAAGGGAGTAGTACACACCATTGTAGGAAATCTTCAGTTTCTTGGCAATTTCTTGCATGGAATAGCCTTCATTTCTAAGAACAAGAATAGACTGTCGAGTTTCACATGAAAGTTCTCTTTTTCTGGCCATTTTGAGAGTTTAATCAAACCAATAAATGTAATGCTTCAGATTCTCAACTAGCTCAAAGGAAGGTCAGTTTTATAACTTCTCTAACCAGAAAAATTGT
Organism: Leptodactylus fuscus; assembly: GCF_031893055.1. Classification (NCBI taxonomy): domain Eukaryota; kingdom Metazoa; phylum Chordata; class Amphibia; order Anura; family Leptodactylidae; genus Leptodactylus; species Leptodactylus fuscus. The sequence continues at coordinate 133,456,829 of NC_134270.1, forward strand.
TTTCAGCTGTGCTAACATATTTGCGCAAGGATTTTCTAAACATATATTGGCCCTCTTACACAGCTAGAATAGTCATTTACCACATTAACAATGTATAGAGTGTATTTCTGATTCATTTAATGTTATCTTCGTTGAAAAAACCTGTGCTTTTCTTTAAAAAATAAGGACATTTCTAAACTTTTGAACGGTAGTATATATATATATATATATATATATATATGCACGTGAGCACTCGCCCACATATACACTCACCGGCCACTTTATTAGGTACACCTGTCTAACTGCTCGTTAACACTTAATTTCTAATCAGCCAATCACATGGCGGCAACTCAGTGCATTTAGGCATGTAGACATGGTCAAGACAATCTCCTGCAGTTCAAACCGAGCATCAGTATGGGGAAGAAAGGTGATTTGAGTGCCTTTGAACGTGGCATGGTTGTTGGTGCCAGAAGGGCTGGTCTGAGTATTTCAGAAACTGCTGATCTACTGGGATTTTCACGCACAACCATCTCTAGGGTTTACAGAGAATGGTCCGAAAAAGAAAAAACATCCAGTGAGCGGCAGTTCTGTGGGCGGAAATGCGTTGTTGATGCCAGAGGTCAGAGGAGAATGGTCAGACCGGTTCGAGCTGATAGAAAGGCAACAGTGACTCAAATAGCCACCCGTTACAACCAAGGTAGCCAGAAGAGCATCTCTGAACGCACAGTACGTCGAACTTTGAGGCAGATGGGCTACAGCAGCAGAAGACCACACCGGGTGCCACTCCTTTCAGCTAAGAACAGGAAACTGAGGCTACAATTTGCACAAGCTCATCGAAATTGGACAATTGAAGATTGGAAAAACGTTGTCTGGTCTGATGAGTCTCGATTTCTGCTGCGACATTCGGATGGTAGGGTCAGAATTTGGCGTCAACAACATGAAAGCATGGATCCATCCTGCCTTGTATCAACGGTTCAGGCTGGTGGTGGAGGTGTCATGGTGTGGGGAATATTTTCTTGGCACTCTTTGGGCCCCTTGGTACCAATTGAGCATCGTTGCAACGCCAAAGCCTACCTGAGTATTGGAATCATCTCAGACTGGTTTCTTGAACATGACAATGAGTTCACTGTACTCCAATGGCCTCCACAGTCACCAGATCTCAATCCAATAGAGCATCTTTGGGATGTGGTGGAACGGGAGATTCGCATCATGGATGTGCAGCCGACAAATCTGCGGCAACTGTGTGATGCCATCATGTCAATATGGACCAAAATCTCTGAGGAATGCTTCCAGCACCTTGTTGAATCTATGCCACGAAGAATTGAGGCAGTTCTGAAGGCAAAAGGGGGTCCAACCCGTTACTAGCATGGTGTACCTAATAAAGTGGCCGGTGAGTGTATATGTGTGTATATATATATATATATATATATATATATATATATATATATATATATATATATACAGTGTTGGCCAAAAGTATTGGCACCCCTGCAATTCTGTCAGATAATACTTGTTGTCTTCCAGGAAATGATTGCAAGCACAAACTCTTTGGTATTAATATCTTCATTTATTTTGCTTGCAATGAAAAAACACAAAAGAGAATGAAAAAAAAAGTCAAATCATTTCTCATTTTACACAAAACTCCAAAAATGGCCCGGACAAAAGTATTGGCCCCCTCAGCCTAATACTTGGTAGCACAACCTTTAGACACAATAACTGCGAACAACCGCTTCCGGTAACCAGCAATGAGTTTCTTACAAGGCTCTGCTGGAATTTTAGACCATTCTTCTTTGGCAAACTGCTCCAGGTCCCCCCTGAGATGTGAAGGGGGCCTTCTCCAAACTGCCATCAAGAGATCTCTCCACAGGTGTTCTATGGGATTCAGGTCTGGACTCATTGCTGCCACTTTAGAAGTCTCCAGTGCTTTCTCTCACCACCATTTTCTAGTGCTGACCTGAAGTGTGTTTTGGGTCATTGTCCTGCTGGAAGACCCATGACCTCTGAGGGAGACCCAGCTTTCTCACATTGGGCCCTACATTATGCTGCACAATGTGTTGGTAGTCTTCAGACTTCATAATGCCATGCACACGGTCAAGCAGTCCAGTGCCAGAGGCAGCAAAGCAACCCCAAAACATCAGGGAACCTCCGCCATGTTTGACTGTAGGGACCGTGTTCTTTTCTTTGAAGGCCTCTTTTTTTCCTGTAAACTCTATGTTGATGCCTTTTCCTACTTTTGTCTCATCTGACCAGAGAACATTCTTCCAAAACGTTTTTGGCTTTCTCAGGTAAGTTTTGGCAAACTCCAGCCTGGCTTTTTTATGTTTCTGGGTAAGAAGTGGGGTCTTCCTGGGTCTCCTACCATACAGTCCCTTCTCATTCAGACGCTGACGGATAGTACGGGTTGACACTGTTTGTAACCTCGGACTGCAGGGCAGCTTGAACTTGTTTGGATGTTAGTCGAGGTTCTTTATCCACCATCCGCACAATCTTGCGTTGAAATCTATCGTCAATTTTTCTTTTCCGTCCACATCTAGGGAGGTTAGCCACAGTGCCATGGGCTTTACACTTCTTGATGACACTGCGCACGGTAGACACAGGAACATTCAGGTCTTTGGAGATGGACTTGTAGCCTTGAGATTGCTCATGCTTCCTCACAATTTTGCTTCTCAAGTCTTCAGACAGTTCTTTGGTCTTCTTTCTTTTCTCCATGCTCAATGTGGGACACACAAGGACATAGGACAGAGGTTGAGTCAACTTTAATCCATTTCAACTGGCTTCAAGTGTGATTTAGTTATTGCCACCACCTGTTAGGTGCCTCAGGTAAGTAACAGGTGCAGTTAATTAAACAAATTAGAGAAGCATCACATGATTTTTCAAACGGTGCCAATACTTTTGTCCACCCCCTTTTTTATGTTTGCTGTGGAATTATATCCAATTTGGCTTTTTGACAATTCTTTTTGTGGTTTTCCATTGAAGACAAATTAAATGAAGATATTAATACCAAAGAGTTTGTGATTGCAATCATTATCTGGAAGAAAATGAGTATTATCTGACAGAATTGCAGGGGTGCCAATACTTTTGGCCAACACTGTATATATATATATATATATATATATATATATATATATATATGCAGTATATATAAAACTTAACTTTTAATGATAGAAAAATATATTCAAAAAAGAATCTGGAGTGAAAAAAGGGAATAAAAACTTACAAAAACATGTCACAAGACAGACAAATGAGACGCCACATCATAACACACTGACGCGTTTCAGGGTGTATGCAGCGCCACACCTCCCATGAGGCGACCGCTTCAGGCGGCGCTATGCCAAGGCCGGGGGGGGGGGGCGGCATTTTTGCTTCTCGCAGCCCGGCACGGGAAGCGAGCAGTGAATTGGGGAGGCCCTGTGGACGCAGCGCTGCTCCACCAGCCTCCTCTGACGCTCAGGCAGAGGCTCAGGCTCCCCTGCCTGCTCTCTGCCTGCTAACGCCGCCCCGCCCCCCTTTGCTCCGCCCCCCTCCTCCAGGATGAGGGGGCGGCTTTCTGTCGTCTGCCTCGGGCGGCGAAAAAGGTAGTTTCACCCCTGGGTGTATGCCCCTTACTCATAGTGTTAAAGTGCAGGATAAATACCTCTGCTAGGCCACACGGTGGCTCAGTGGTTAGCACTGAAGCCTTGCAGCGCTGGAGTCCTTGGTTCGAATGGGTTTCCATCCCATACTCCAAAAACATACTGATAGGAAAAAAATGTACATTATGAGCCGTATGTGGGGCTCACAATCTACATTAAAAAAAATTAAATACCTCTGCTAATTTGTCTAAAACAACTAACATAATTGCCAACACCTGATAATGACATATACAAAATACACCTGCACAGGCACTAAGACAAATCAATATATCACATGAAAACAAACAATAAATATACAGTATATTGGAGCATCCTATCGTGCTGGATATTTGTCTACAAGTGTTACTATTCTACCTAGACCGGGAGGTCTGCTTCTGTGCACATAGAAGTTCCTTGGATCCATTTATGCTTATTGTAGGCTGTGGACTTTCTTTTTGGTTTTTTTCAAAAATAATAGTCTGGTACCTGATATACACCATGCACCAAATAACACCTGATCAGGTTGGCCGTACTTGCAGTATAAGTTAACCTTCAGTCTCAATCAGTGGCGTAACTAGGAATGGCGGGGCCCCGTGGCGAACTTTTGACATGCCCCCCCCCCCCCCCCGACCGACACAGATGCCGAAGACGTCGACCGACCTCCGCATTCCTGCGCGCTCTATTATGCCCCATAGTGGCCCCTGCACACAGTATTATGTTCCTTAGTGGCCCCTGTACACAGTATTATCCCCCATAGTGGCCCCTGCAAACAGTATTATGCCCCATAGTGGCCCCTGCACACAGTATTGTACCCCATAGTGGCCCCTGCACATAGTATTATCCCCCATAGTGGCCCCTGCACACAGTATTGTACCCCATAGTGGCCCCTGCACACAGTATTATGTCCCACTGTGGACACCCATAAACAATTATTATACTCTGGGGTCTTTTCAGACCCCACAGTATAATAATCGGAGACCCAGGGGGAGAAAAACATAAAAAAAACCTCTGTTACTCACCTATCTCCCGACTCCTACGCTGTCAGCCTCCGAAGTAGTCCATCTTCAATGACGTCATACGTCACATGGCCCAGGACGCAGGTCGGGAACATGAGACGTCACTCGACTAGGCCGAAGTCTGCCCGGATAGTGGAGAGGTAAGTAACAGTGTTTCTTACCTCTCCCGGGCTGCCGATCATTACACTCGAGGGTCCGAAAAGACTCCCAAGTATAGTGATAGCAGCAGTAGCAGCTGTCACCGGCCCCCTAATGTCCCGGGCCCTGTGGCAGCTGCCTCTGCTGCTATGGTGGTAGTTACACCACTGGTCTCAATCTCATCATGAACATCCCCTCACTGCTAGGCTGGCCTAACCTGTTTATTTCAGTGGGAATATGAAGATAAGCTTATGTTCTTCCCATGTAAATAAACTGTTTTATATACTGCCTCGCATGACATTTCTGGCCACATTGAAATTTTTATACTGATGACCAACCCACAGACCATCAATGTCTGATCTGTGATAGTCCAACACTCAAACTCCGTGTAAATCCTGTGACGTGGCTATCTCTGGGCACCAGAAGTTATAGTGTTCAAGCAATAGATGCAGAGCTGCACCATCGTCCACTGTATAGCGGTGGCTCCAGGAAACTGTATATTTGCTCCTATTACAGGAATATGAGCAGGGCTGCTTCTGTTCCCCGTCCACTGATCTGCAGTATCTGGTGCCCAGGGGCAATAGGGTCTGGGGATGGACCCCCACATATCAGACACTGGTGACCTTTCCTGTGTATGGATCATTAGTACAAAAGATACACTTAGGGCGAGAAATGTCATGTGGGATCTAAACAAAGTTTATTTGGTTTGTGATATATAAAGAATGCGTTTGTGGATACAAACTGAATGTAAAGGGTCAAATCTGCTGTAATTCTGCTGCAAATCCACATGAACATTAGCTGTGTCTGTAGAGCAAAATTAGACCATGTGTGAAGGGAATGTTATAGGGGCACTAGATAAGATTAGAATGAATCCTTTCCTATGCAGTATATTCTGAACACAGCGGTTACCTAATTCTTCATCACTGATAGAAGATATGATCTGTAATGTCATATGTGTAAGTACAGTCTGTGCTGCAAGGATTTTTTGGCAGGCCAGAGTGATTCATATTATCCACCATTTAGAAGTGTGTTACGTGAGTTGTTAAAGGTGAAAGTAGGTTGTTGTATGTTGCAAAATTTATTAATGACACAAATACGGCCAGAAAATCAAATATTGTCTGACAGTTTAGTTATGCTTTAAAATAGAAAATTCCTAAGTAAAGAAGATTTGGCTGAAAATCAAAGATAACTTTTATTACGGTAATTTCATTTAAAATAGAAAATCGCCAGGTAAAGAAGTCTTCCATTTTTTTTTTACATTGATCACAACAGCAAATGTCCATTATCCTGTGAGTCTTCTGCTATCACTGTGATATACTTCTGACCACTTCATACCTCCATTCAATGACATACCCAGGGCTGCCATTAGGGAAGGGGGAGAAAACTGGGCACATGCCCAGGGACCCGGCCTTCAAAGGTCTGCAGCACCAGACCTTTGGTCTGATGATCCAGTTCAAGGGAGCCCTAGTTACAAGTGGATTGGTGTGCTATGCACGTCAATATTATGGATATCTATGATAGAGCAAGTAGCTGGTGTCCCTGCTCTGACAAAGATCACTACATAGAAGTCTCCGGAGCAGGTCCTGTGCACAGGGCGCAGACCACCTCCCTTTCTCACTCCTTCTCCCTCACTTTCTCACTCACACCCCCCTCCCTGTTTCCCTAGCTAGCCTGCCCACTACTAGTCCTTCCTAACTAACTCAACCCACCCTATCATACTTATCTGTCCTCAAGAACCTTCTGGACACAGTAAGTCGCTTTTTCTGCACACCTTTTCTTCTTGACATCAGCCAGCCACCCACGCTTGCTCAATAGTGCCGGAGTGCCAGCATGCACAGTAGGAGTGTGTGTCACCCTGTACGTCCTATGCGTCATACTCTATTGCTCATGCCGACATTCCGCTCCGTTGTGTAGGCGTTGTTGGCTGGCAGACGTGAAGAAGAGGAGGTGCCCAGGAGAAGTAACGTCCTGTGACCAGAAGGTCCGGACTGGAAGGCAAATAAGTATGATGGGGTTTGCCCCTCCAGACACTATTATGCCCCATTGTGGCCCCTGCACACACTATTATGCCCTATAGTGCCCCTCCAGACACAATTATGCACCATAGTGGTCCCTTCACACACTATTATGCCCTATAGTGGCCCCTGCACACACTATTATTCCCCATTATGGACCACCCATAAATAATTATTATACTCTGGGGTCTTTTCAGCGCCCAGAGTATAATGATTGGAGACCTAGGGGATAATATGAACATAAAAAACAATGTTACTTACCTCTCCCTGGCTCCGGTGCACTCCCTGGTGCTTTTGGCCATCTTCAATGTTGGACCAGATGTCACATGAGCCAGGCCTACATAGCGACACATAAGGACGCCAGCGTGGCCTGCGTGACATCAGTGATGTCACCAAACAGGCCCAAAGCCTGCTAGAGCGCAGGAGAGGTAAGTAACAATGCTTTATATGTTCCCTCACCTCCCTTGGGTCTTCGATCATTATACTCTGGTGTCTGAATTTTGCCGGTCTCCTGAATTGTATCTGACTCCATCAAATTTATTGCCAGCTGTATTTTATTTATTTTTTTAAAATAAAGGAGTCTACCCCCAGCATATTCAATTGTGATGTATGTCATTTTGTAAATTTGGAGAAAAACAACTTGAAAATGAAGCATTTTGTGCCACTGAGTGGCTTTTCACATTCAGACCCCTGCTATCTCCTGCCTATTGAGAGTTGATCCTCACACTACTATTACACCACCCATCCTAGTTGAGTAGCAAGAGCTGCACTCCCTGCGTTGAAGGACCGCACCCAGTGCACCAACTGCCTTATTTGCATAAGACGTAAGTTGTTTTTTTCCAAATCTACAAAATTGACAGAGGTATGATGCTATTTATCACTATAATGTGCTCTGGTGGTAGCAGTTTGAATATACATGGAGTAGGTTGTAGGCTCCCTTTAAAATAGTTAAGGAGAATTACTGTATATACTCAAGTATAAGCCGAATCTTTCAGCACAGTTTTTGTGCTGAAAAAGCCCCCCTCGGCTTATACTCGAGTCAGCAAAAAAAAGAAAAACTTTTTTTTTTTTTTTTTTTTTTTTTGGGGGGGGGGGGTTTCTAAATCCCTCCTTTCCCTAGAATAGATACAAGAGTGGAGAATTTCTGTGAAATACATACACATTAGGTATCCCTGTGTCTGATAGTGCCCGGTCTACTGAATATAGGGGATCTGCAGTGCTCCTGTTCCGTGGGGAAAGGATTAATAGGAGCACTGCAGATACCCTATATTCAGCCAGACTGACTTCCAAGTGGGGGGGGGGAAAAGAAACAGTCCTCAAGCTCAGGGAAGGGGCAGACAGACAACCAAAACACCCCTTCCCTTTCCCAGCAACTACTGCACCCAAAAACTCCGACCATTTTAATTTTTGAAATTTTCCAGTAGCTGCTGCATCCCCCCCCCCCCCCCCCCCTCGGCTTATACTCGAGTCAATAAGCTTTCCCAGTTTTTTGTGGTAAAATTAGGGGCCTCGGCTTATATTCGGGTCGGCTTATACTCGAGTATATACGGTATGTGGGGGAGTTTTTATGTCACTAAAGTGTTTTTATTTGTATCTTTGTATTTTTCTAAATGTATTACTGCATTAGTAATGGAGCTGGCCGATAGACAGCATTCCATTATCAAGCCTGGGGCATAGTGTTAACTAAAGTTAAGAATTGCGAACCTTTACAAATTCCCGTGTTTGGACAAAGTGATACTCCACTTCAGTCCAAACTTCTTTGGATAGAACTGGAAGTGAAATGATAACATGGAGTCTATATAAGTGGAGGCCCAGGGGAAGTTACAAAAATAAAATATATACTCACTTTCCGTTATCTCTTTTGGGCCTCCTTGCGACGTCTTGTGCTCTTCTGCGCCTGGGGTATGACTCTGCTAGCAAGTGATTGTGGCCCCTGCAGTGCGATTGAGAAGACAGGCCCAGGGCAGAAGAATACTGGTTGGGATAATGTTCTAGATGTCATCTCAAACTCACAAAACAGATTTTCTAAAACACAATCCTAAGAAGGTCTGTCCTCTCATGGACTCTCTTTACAGCACACAACAGAAAACCCTCCAGTGGTGACTTGTGTAGAGCTTTACACGTTTCTTTGAACACCGAAGCGGAGCACAGTGCTTATTAAACAGCCGGTGGCAAGCAACCTTCTAACAATTATTATAGTCGTGTTATACAAACAGAAATGACATTCACGTGGCAAGTGTAAACTGTGCACATAATAGCAAGTGGTTTGTGAGAAACAATGAATTCACACATGGCAGATTGTGTTGCAGAAATCTTTACGCCTGAAAATCAGCTCCATTCATCACAATGGGTTACTTTACCAGCATGCACCGGGAATTCTGCAAACACCAAAAACTCAATATCCCCTCTTTTACCATTGTTCCAGAATCCACTCATCCACCAGGGCTCTCCGTCACTGATTTTGCATGGTGGAAGTGAACCAGACATAGAATGACTTTATATTTAATAAGCACCTTATTGGGGCAACACGGTGGCTCAGTGGTTAGCACTGCAGCACTGGAGTCCTTGGTTTGAATCCTGCTAAGGACAACATCTGCAAGGAGTTTGTATGTTCTCCCCGTGTCTCTGTGGATTCCCTCCCATACTCCACAGAGATACTGATAGGGGGAAAAAAGCATCTTATTACCAAGTCTCTTCATTGTACCTTTCCCACTACTAAGACATTTAGTATGCACAAGGTTTTCTATTTTCAGGCCCAATGAACTCTATTGAGGCCACCAATTTTGAGCAACTCTCTCTCTATAGGACCTCGGATCAGCGTTTCCTATCTTATATCTATGGCCTGTTGAACATCTTCCCCCGTCCAGCCCAATCTTAGACTTTAGGCTTGGCTGGGAATCTGAGTTAAATATATGCTTCACCCTAGAGCAATGGCAGGACAGCTGCACAGTGATCAGCAGGGGTAGCAGGCAGGTCACCTTAATAGAATTGTCCCTGAAGGTGTTGCCCCCCCCCCCCCCCCATAGTGGCCCCTGCACACAGTATTATGCCCCATAGTGGCCCCTGCACACAGTATTATCCCCCCTAGTAGCTCCTGCACACACAGTATTATGCCCCCTAGAGGCCCCTGCATTCAGCATTATGCCCCATAGTGGCCCCTGCACACAGTATTATGTCCCCCATAGTGGCCCCTACACACAGTATTATGTCCCATAGTGACCCTTGCACACAGTATTATCCCCCATAGTGGCCCCTACACACAGTATTATGCTCCATTGTGAACACCAATGAACAATTATTATACTCTGGGGTTGTTTCAGACCCCAGAGTATAATAATCGGAGACCCAGGGGGGATAAAAAGATTAAAAAAAACACTGTTGCTGCTAAGGGAAAAAGATTAATAACATAATGCATGTATATTCCCTTTAGTGTTATAGGGGATGTTCTGCTATTAGCGATATTCTTCACACCTAATGACTTGCCTACTGATATATCAATTCTAGACATCTCTTCACTGACTAACAAAGTGTTCTTGCTTCTTTCATCCTATTTTCAGCACACATTTTCCTCCTTGACTACAGACCACCAGAGATGAGGCATGTGGCATACAAATTGCTTCAATTTATTCTTATGTCAGCTTGTTTACATGTTGCAGCCAGATGGCGGACTTATGTCTATCGGAGGTTATACATCAGATGAATAGGATCATGTCCCTGCAGATACTTCTCCTCCCCAGAAGGTGGCGTACCTTCCACCAGTGTTCCCTTTCTAGTCTAAGTCACGTTTGTTTAGCTTTTGTATTGATCACAATGCTATGTGCCATGATCTATCTGACATATTATTTGTATTTCTATGTGCATTGTATCCCTATTATTATATGACTGCTAGACTGGATATGTCCATTTCACACTTATGTTATTCCTTTTATTATTTTTTTTCATCCAAAAAATACCTTTGAAATGAAAATTAACATGCTGCTTTTTTCTGCTATGTGTGAATAAGATTAAACAAAATCTCATTCACTATGCTAGTACTGCTTTTTGGAGCAGATTTTGCGGGTTTTCTTCAATTTGCGTTTTTTGAGACAAATCCAGGAGTGGCTTCAAAAGTAATGGGACATATAAAGGAAGCTCTTATACGTCTTCCATCTCTTGTATCCACCTATGGCTTTTGCTATAAAAAAAAAAATGCAGCAAAATCTGCAAAAGAACAAACAAAAACAGCTTTTCCACAATGTCAGGCCTCAGACTAATGGTGGTTATTATAACCTGCTTCTTATAAACCCGGCAGTTTTTTACAATCAGGCCATGGGTATGTACACACCTATAACACCACTCCCACAGCAAACATAACCCAGTAATACTCACTGACACAAAAGACAGATACCTAATTCTCTTACGTATACTTATCGACACTGTAGGATATGCCAAAAATGTAGGATCAGTGAGAGCTTACACACTGGGACCACCACTACAGGCAGAACTTGGGGGGCCATGTTGGGAGTCAGAATTCCTGGCCCCAGTGCAAAATCTGTAATAAGGCCCCTACCTACCTTGTGTCATTTAGAATAGTGGTATATTTATGAAACAGGAAGACCTTGGGGCTCCCACTGGATCCAGAGCCCAGTAGCGACCGCTACCTCTGCAACCCTTACACCCTTGGCTACAGGGCTCTTGCTGGGGTAGATGCAATCCATGGCCGAACTACTTCACATCAGAGACGTAACTTGAAGATCCTGGGCCCAATTCACATTCTGTAACAGGACCTCCACCTACCTTGTGTTATTTAGTGAATGGGTTTAAAAGCTGACCACTGGGTTTCTGTCTCCTGTCCAGTTTTGTGGGGCAGAAGATGGAACCCGACTGGATTGGCTAAACCGGAGACCAGGCGCAGATGTGAACCCACCCTTAAAGAGGACCTTTCACCACTTTTGGGCACATGCAGTGTTATATACTGCTGGAAAGCTGACAGTGCGCTGAATTCAGCGCACTGTCGGCTTTCCCGATCTGTGCCCGCTGTAAAGAGCTTACGGTGCCGGTACCGTAGCGCTTTACAGTCAGAAGGGCGTTTCTGACCATTAGCCAGGAACGTCCTTCTGCCTCGCGGCGCCTATCGCGCTGTGCTGTGGAGCGGGGAGGAACGCCCCCTCTATCTGCTCACACAGCTCGTCCATAGACGAGCATTATCAGGAGCGGGAGGGGGGCGTTCCTCCCGGCTCCACAGCACAGCATGATAGGCGCTGCTGGGCAGAAGGACGTTCCTGGCTAATGGTCAGAAACGCCCTTCTGACCATAGAGCACTACGGTACCGGCACCGTAAGCTCCTTACACCGGGCACAGATCGGGAAAGCCGACAGTGCGCTGAATTCAGCGCACTGTCAGCTTTCCAGCAGTATATAACACTGCATGTGCCCAAAAGTGGTGAAAGGTCCTCTTTAATAGTGCAGAATGATCACTACACAGTATCCAATACCATCTGCTTCCTGCTCATTACATCCTGCTTGTGAATAGCTAACCTGTGGGGATTTTGTCTTTTGGACCCTCACTGATCTGATAGATAGGATATAGGATATAGACATAGCTAGGATCCTTGTGATGGGACAACCCCTTTAAAGGGGTTGTCCCATCACAAGGATCCTATCTATACTGCTTGTTAATATGGGTGTAAGACTTTTCCTAAATACACTGCTTCAGCAAAACTGCTTTGTTTGTCCACTATCTTACTTTATTCAATTTTTTGTGGCCACAGCCCTGACCTAGCTGCTCCTGAGTCAAGTGATGTATCTGCTGCTCTCAGGGGGGGAGGGAGGAGGGGCTAAGTGCAGGGAGCCAGCCTGTGTATCTAGCTATTCCTGTGTCTAAACCACGTGACCTAGCTCCCTGCTATCAGATAGGGGAGAGGAGCTGCTTTCATTTCTTCTGTTCTCCCAGTTATCAGGCTAGCTAATTCAATTGTGTTCATTATGGCAGAGACAGGCAGTCTCTGTATGTAACACAGAATGGAGTTGCTGCTGCCTGTACTTCATAGTCCAATATGGGTGGGTGGAGCTACAAGCTAATTTGGGGGCGGAGCTAGACGGCATGTTGCATGTGAAACCCCGCCCACCAAATGATGCAAGAGACCAGGGAGAATGATGGGTTATGTAGATAACCTGTTTTCCCTAAGTCCCAACAGCGGCACAATATGGGGTATTTTCTGCCCCTGTGTGCTGGTAGGACAGGCGGAATTTTTAATTAGCCAGACTTAACACCTGGCTGGACCCTATATGAGGGCACCACACCCCTCCCCCTGCGTGTTAATATTAAGTAACCTATAATAGGCTCTGTACAATACAATATGTTTACAGCAAAGATATTGGTATTTCCCACATACATACAATCTTTACAAGTGCATACAAGCAACTTTTACATATTTTAGTCTGTTTTCCTTTACCAAATTATAGGGAGGGAGACTTGTGCCGCTGTTGGGACTTAGGGAAAACAGGTTATCTACATAACCCATCATTCCCTTGCGTCCCACCAGCGGCACAATATGGGGAGATAGCAAGCATAGTCCCTTTATTAGGGTGGGCGTTCTACAGAACTCAATACTGTACGGCCGAAAGCCGAAGCTTCCGCAGACTGGGTAGCCAGTCTATAATGCTTTACAAATGTGGAGTCTGAGCTCCACGACGCCGCCGCACAGATCTGGTCAAGCGGCAAGGCGCACCTTTCTGCCCATGAGGTAGAGACTGCCCTCGTGGAGTGCGCTGTTAAGAAGGCCGGAGGAGATAAGTCCTGTATCTCAAAAGCCATTTTAATAGTCTCCTTCACCCACCTAGAAATGGTGGGTTTCAAGGCCGCCAGGCCCTTTAACTTCCCGAAAAAGTTTACAAAGAGGTTTTCTGATCTTCTAAAAGAGCGCGTGCGCTCTAGATAAATCCTTAAACACCTTGACAAATCAAGAGAATGAAGTTTAACCTCCTCCGGAGTGGAGGGTGTTGGATAGAATACTGGAAGTGTGACCAGCTGGCATCTGTTGGTCACAGAGGGAACCTTGGGGGTAAATCCCGGTAGATATCTTAACTGGACTCTGTCCTCGTAGAAGCTGATGTACGGTTCTTCACAGGAGAACGCCTGTAATTCTCCTACCCTCTTGGCTGATGTTATTGCCAAGAGGAATGCTACCTTGTAGGAGAGGAACTTCAGTTCTACCGACTCCAGAGGTTCAAAGGGTTTACCACATAGCGCCGAAAGGACCGTGCTGAGATCCCACTTGTGGACTGGAGCAGATACTGCTGGTCTCAACCTCCCCGCCCCTTTAAGGAAGGAACTTACTAGGGGGTCTTGAGATAACCGCCTCCCCAGACAGGCGGACAGGGCGGCCATATGCACCTTCAAGGTGGCAACCAAGAGGCCCCTGTCAAGGCCGTCCTGAAGAAAGTCCAAGATCACACCTACTGGAGGATCCACGGAGTCCACTTCGTGCTCCTGGCACCAAGTTTTAAAGATGTTACCAATCCTCTGGTAACTTCTATTTGTAGCTTCTGAACGGGCACAGGAAATCGTCTTTAGGACGGCCTTTGAAAGTCCTCTATTCCTTAATAGGGACTGGTTAACTTCCAGGCTGTCAAGTTGAACCTCCTCAGATCCTGGCAGAGTAGCTCTCCTTGAGTTACCAGGTCTGGGAGGGGGGGGAGCCTCCAATAAATGCCTTGACTCATCCTCATGAGCTGGGCAAACCAAGTCCTTTTTGGCCAGAACGGGATTATGGCGATGCCCGAGACTTGGTCCTGTCTTATCTTCATCAATACCCTGGGTATGATGGGAACTGGAGGGAAGATGGAAATCAGCCTGAACCTCCATGGGATGGACAGGGCATCCACTGCCAAGGGGTTGTCCTCCTGATACAGGGAACAGAAGGTCTGTACCTTGGCGTTGAGTCGGGTTGCCATAAGATCGACCTCTGGGAGACCCCATCTTTGGACGATCTGCTGGAATATTCCTGGATGAAGCGACCATTCTCCGCATATGGAAATACCCCGACTCAACTGATCCGCTACTATGTTCAGGGAGCCTCTGATGTGAACAGCGGATAGATGGGACAGGTTCTTTTCTGCCCATGAGAAGATTAGATTCGTGGTTCTTTGAAGGGCCCGGGATCTGGTACCGCCTTGTTTGTTTATATAGATGACCGTCGTCATATTGTCCGACCGGACTTTGACTGCCTTCCCCTTGAGGAGGGGGGCGAAGTGACACAAGGCAAGGTACACTGCCTGAAGTTCCTTCAGGTTGGATGACCCCTGTTCCGGATGTGCCCAAACGCCGTGTATAGTTTTGTCGTCCAAGTGGGCTCCCCATCCCTGATGGGATGCATCCGTTGTCAGCAGGACCCACTGTGGAGGGACCGTAGACCTTCCGTCTTTCAGGTGTATCCACCATCTGAGGGAAAGACGGGTAGCGGGAGAAAGGCAGATCTTCTTTTGCAGTCCCCGTGGCGACCTGTTCCAGGCGCTCAGCACTTCCCTCTGAAGGGGACGCAAATGCCATAAGGCCCAAGGAACCGCCCTGACTGAAGAGGACATCAGGCCTAGAACTCTCATGGCGGTCCGGATGGTTATTCGCCGAGTTCCAAATAGAAAGCGGGCAGCTGCCTCTATCTTGAGTTTCCTTGGGCCGGAAAGGTAGATCTGCATCTTCTGGGAATCCAGAATAAATCCGAGAAACTTCCTCCGGGTGGATGGCACCGTCTCGGATTTCTCCCAGTTGATCACCCATCCTAGTTTCTGAAGGAGGGATACAGCGATCTGAAGATGTTGGCGGAGTAGAGAAGTAGACTGAGCTTTTATGAGCCAGTCGTCTAAATATGGAACCACGAAGAGCCCCTCTAATCTTAGAGCGGCGGCGATGGGGGCGACCGTCTTGGTGAAGACGTACGGGGCTGACGATATGCCAAAGGGGAGGGCGGTAAACTGAAAATGCTCTCTGCGGCCAGCTATTTGAATAGCTATTCTTAGATATTTCCTGTGTGGGCAAAAAATAGGGACATGCAGGTAGGCATCCCTGAGATCTAGGGTCACCATTACTTCGTCCTGCTGGAGGAAGGATGTTACAGAATCTACGGTTTCCATACGGAATGGTTTTCCCCTTAGAAACCGATTGAGATACCTTAAATCTACTATCATCCTCCAGTCCCCAGATGGTTTGGGGACGAGAAAAACTGGAGAGTAGATACCGAGGCCTTCTTCCCGAGGGGGGACCCTCTCCAGGGCCCCCTTTGTCCTGTATTCCAAGACAGCTGCCTCTAGGATAGACTGCTGGGCAGCAGGCAGGATACGAATGCTGGTAAAATGATCGCGGGGAGGCTGCTTGAATTCCAAGGCATAGCCCTGGGCCACCACCCGCAAAGCCCAAGGATCTCTGATGATCTGATCCCACACACCGGCAAAGTGAGCCAGGCGCCCACCTACCGCAAGATTGGCCGCAGAGAGCTGCGCACCCTCAAAAGGTAGGTTTACCTTTTGAATCATCCCTGGCGCGCCCCCTGCCCATACCTCTAGGTCGTATTCTGGACCTCCTCTGAGGTTGCCTGGATTGAGCTCCTCGCCCCCTACCTGGGGGAGGCCTTCTGCTTCTGGAGGCCTGCGGCAAGGTTCTGCCCTTGTCTTCGGCCAGACCCTCCATTAGATCGTCGAGGCTGCGCCCGAACACCTTGCCCGGCTGGAAGGGTAGTATTTGGATGGTAAGTCCGCCCTCCAGGGACGGAGCCACAGTGGTCTTCTTGCGGCTGTGGTCTGAGCCATGGTTTTTGCTGACAGACGTAACTGTTGTCTGGATGACTCTCCCAGGTAATCTGCTGCTAGCTGAATAGAGGACATAGACGATAAGATCTCGTCTCTATCGACGCCAGTATCTATGTCCCGCTCCAGTTGCGTCAGCCGGGCACGTAGAAAATCCGCCACTTCGGTGGAGGCAATGGCTACAGAGGTCTGAGCTGAAGCAGAAGAATACGCTTTTTTAAGTGTGGAGTCTATTCTTCTATCCAAGAGGTCCTGTAAGTTAGAGCCGTCTTCAAGAGGCACAATGGTACGTTTGGACATCCTGGCTACCGCCAGGTCTACTTTTGGGGGTGGCCCCCAGGAGGACAGCTGGACAGGATCCACCGGATACAGATTCTTAAATACCCTGGAGGCCACATGAGTCTTCTCAGGAAATTTCCACTCCTGCTCCATAATGGCTATTAATGCCGCATCTACCTGAGAGGCCCTCTGCCCTTCAGCGGTAGAAGCGGAGGCTTCCCCCAAGTCATCCAGGCCCCTTGACCGGATGGCCTTCAGCAAACTGGTTGTTTTGTCCCATGAAAATATGGGTTTGCTGGCCAGGCTCGACTGCACCACGGATGGGCAGGAGTCATCCTCCATCTGCAGTCTTTCCAGGGAGGGGGGAGAAGCAGAGCGCCCTTCTGTCCGCTGCTTCTTGGAGAGCTGGGTGATGGACACACGGATGTCCTTTAGCGACTCCTCCTACAAAAAAAGTTGAGGAGGAGTTTACCAGAAGTGGGGAAACCATCTTTCCTCTTGTTCTCTGCACTGTACTCACCATATACTCCTTCATCCATATCCAGCTGCGCACTCTGCTCCAGATTAGGCCCAATGAATGGGACTAGTCTGGAGGAGGGAGTTTCTTCAGGCCGAATGCAGAGGCGACTCGGCCTGAAGAATGAGCATCTCCATGTGAACTTACCCTTAGGGTGTGTTCACATCTGCACTGTTTAATCTGTTCCTCTGGTCCGTCATAGGTACAGAAGAATGTGTTAAACAATAAAATGTCTAATAACAGATAACAACAGATCCTGAAGCAACCCATTGACTATTTTCTCAGTGACATCACTGCATGCAAAAGTAGGGCTTGCAGGACTTTTTCATCTGCAATTTTAGGAGGACTCTGTACTGGATGGACACGAACGCAAATGTAAACGTAGCCAAAGGCTACGTTCCCACGTAGTAACGTGCCGCGCATTCAGACACGTATACACGTGTCAGAGAGTGACCGCTCTAAACAGATCCCATTCACTTCAATGTGTGCCGGCTTATGGGCGCTACACATTGAAATCAATGGGAGGCTTTTCAAACCATTGATTTAAATGTGTAGCGAGCGTGAGCCGGCACACATTGAAGTGAATGGGATCTGTTTTGAGCGCTCACACTTTGATACGTGTATACTGTACATGTCTGAATGTGCGGCAGGTTACTCTGTGGGAACGGAGCCTAAGTATGTAAATGCACTTAAAAAAAACTAAAACAACACAATCCAGGAGACCCAAGTGTGACCAATACACCATGTATAAACCCGCCCGTAGTGCTTTTTATTTCTTTTTTGCAAGGACACATTGGGGGTGTAGCAAAGAATTGGGCATAGCTTGGTAGACGCTATTCACTATCCTATTTCCATAAACTTGTATACCTTCCTGTGCAGTAAACATACATATGAGCTGGTGCAGCAGTATACAGTATTTTCTAACATTGTTCACATTATAATTCCTGTGACTATTAAAAGAAATATGTTGTCTGACCGGATCCTTCTCATTGTCTCACAAGAAAAAAAATCACCAACTGTAGGTCTGAGATTCTGTTGTGATGGTATCTTTACAGGTGGTATCTTTCTCTCCCGGACATATTGTGACATTGCAGTTAACTGGGGGGTGGGGGGGCACTGTAGCCCATACTTGGTGGAATGGCCAGCCCTGTCATCCCCGTAAATGGTTTATTCAGATTCTAGAAATTATCTGCAAATACATCCACAGCATTGCTAAATACTGACTGTTTCCTTGTGCGGCCTTATCTTGGCCTTCTTATAAGTTCCTTGTACCACTGTTTTTTACATGCAGTGAATCTGTGTACAAACTACATTTCCCACGATGCATCCATCTGAGGTCACATGATGCTGTGATGTTTTGTTTGGACACTCGATCCCCTATGTGAGCAGCAAATGGGGATCCAGGGCCTGGTATCAATTGCTGTAGCCCAGGTAGCAATCCCAAAGTCTAACCAACTTGCAGAATTAACTTGGCCAGCTTTGCCCTATCTTAAATGCACCCAAATATTATTGTGCTGCTAACTCAGGCTTTGGTCGCGTCGGCCCACATTTAGTAATATTTAGACAGTGTGAACATGAGCATGCAGTGGATGATACTGGATAATAAATATGAGTTATATTTACACTGTCTCGTCTAAGTTTCTACCACCTCTAAACTGGTTTACTTTTTGCCAGAATTTTACGACACAATCTTGGTGCATTTTTGGCACATCACAAAGCACCGAAGCTGTTGGGACTTCCATGGTAGAATCTGTCAAACATCACAGACTAAATGGCGTTTCAAAGTGGACTGAGCCCTATGTGACCTAAATGTTATGTAAAGAGAACTAAAAATGGGTTTTGGGGTCCATAACCATTTAGGTCCCATTCACATTATAATTTGGCACCACCGGGTCTCCTGAATACAGTAGTCAGACGTATCCTACTGAAGGGCCATTGATTTTAATACGGCAAACGGAGACCAAGAGTGGCAAATCTGGGGGGGGGGGGGGCTGCTGGACACAAATGGGGGTATACTGCGCTTCTGTGGGTGGCCAAATAAAAACCTACGCCACAGTAAAACAGCGAAGCGGAGACTGTTTTAGTTCCCTTTGGTTTGTTAAATGGACCCACAATGGAACAGGTGTGAATCAGTGGCGTAACTACCGCGGAGGCAGCTGCCACAGGGTCCGGGCCATTAGGGGGCCGCTTTTTTTTTTTAATAGGCTGTTACGGGCCCTATTTACTTGCCAATCCTGGCTGGGCCGGGATCAGTAACTGACACCGCGGGCCCCACAAATACTATCATTATACTCAGGGGTATTTGCAGACCCCCGAGTATAATGATCGGCAGACCGGGAGAGGTAAGGGAACGTAACAAACGCTATTACTTACCTCTCCATGATCCTGCCAGGCCTCATTCCTAGTTGTCTGACGTCTCATGAACCCGGACTGCTTCCCGGGTCATGTGATGTCCGATGTCATAGAAGAAGGACGGCAGCGGAGAAGACAGTGTAGGAGCCGGGGACAGGTAAGACACCGTAATTTTTTATGTTTTTATTCCCCCGGGTCTCCGATTATTATACTCTGGGGTCTGAAAAGACCCCAGAGTATAATAATTGTTTATGGGTGTGCACAGTGGAGCATAATACTGTGTGCAGGGGCAACTATGGGGGATACTACGGGGTGCAGGGGCCACTATGGGCATAATACTGTGTGCAGGGGCCACTAAGGGACATAATACGGTGTTCAGGAGCCACTATGGGCATAATACTGTGTGCAGGGGCCACTAAGAGACATAATACGGTGTTCAGGAGCCACTATGGGCATAATACTGTGTGCAGGGGCCACTAAGGGACATAATGCTGTGTGCAGGGGCCACTATGGGCATAATACTATGTGCAGGGGCCACTAAGGGACATAATACTGTGTGCAGGGGCCACTATGGGACACAATACTGTGTGCAGGGCCACTAAGGGACATAATACTGTGTGCAGGGCCACTAAGGGACATAATACTGTGTGCAGGGGTCACTAATACTGTGTGCAGGGCTTACTAAGGGACATAATACTGTGTGCAGGGGCCACTAAGGGACATAATACTGTGTGCAGGGGCCACTAAGGGACATAATACTGTGTGCAGGGGCCACTAAGGGACATAATACTGTGTGCAGGGCTTACTAAGGGACATAATAGAGTGCGGAGGAGGGGTCGGTCAAGATCTTTGGCGTCGGTTGGAGGGGCCCCATGTCAAAAGTTTGCCATGGGGCCCCACCATTCCTAGTTACGCCACTGGTGTGAATGTTATCTGTATCCCACACATGTCCAGCGGAATGCTATATCATAATGTGAATGGACCCTTAGCCTTCCGTACAGCGCACTCCGCGACTATTCCCTTCGTTTTTGCCTTATATATTTCTTTTGCATTTTGGATATGGCTTTTTCACTTGTACATATTCTTTGTACATTGTTAGGGAAAACTTCAAGGTATATGGAAGGAGTGGAGTGTTCCAGGTGGGGCATGATGTCACTGTCTGTACACATCAGGGTTAACATGACACCTGTACAGGAATGTGATAAAGCCCCAGTCAGGGCAGGGAAGGGCCAGCCGGCTACTGACAGGGCGCACAGCACACACCTCAAACCCCCCTCGCACTGCACATTTATAGCAGCGCCTTTCATTCCAGTCTACGGTTTTGGATCAGCTCATTTGAATAAGACGGGGGAGCACGCCCCACCTCCGGACTCGTGCTAGTGCTGGACCTTCGATGTTCTGCAGGCTGCTCGGTGCAGACTTCTTCCCGTTCATCCGCCCAGTGCTCCGGTAATCCTGGATCCTGCCTGTTGACGGAAGTGTCAGAGAGAGCATGGCAGGAAAGGAGCCTCTGCTGGGCACTCTGAAAGGTTGGTGGAGCTGAGAGTGACATGGAAATCGTTGTAGTGTGTGACACTACAAGTCCCAGCGTCTCTTGTTAGCTAGTGAAGCATGCAAGGGGCTCACTCACTGGACTGTAGGATAGCCTGCTGCTTATATCTGCTATTGCCCTCCCCAGGGTCACTGTAGGGGGTGCTATCACATTGCCCCCTCTAATGCACAGCTAAGGGCTTGGGGTACCAGTGACTTTTGCTAAATGCAGCTTTTTGATGACATCCTAGACTATAAGATTTTGTCAGCTTTTCCTGGTAGTGGTGGCAAAAAGTGCTATAAATGTCCTAAACTGCACCACATTACTTGTGTAACAACCCCCTAATCCCATAGAAGACAATGGGCATCACATAATAGTCTGTAGGGGGCGCAGTCCTAGAAGGCAGAAAGAGCACAAGTAATACTGCCACTTTTACTTTACAATGCCCTCATAACCTTGTGCCCACTTCAACACTGCCACAGTGTGCAGACCTGTAATCCGTGTACCCCATATTGAGTGCCGGCCAGGGGGGTAACTTGAGGGAGTGCAAAGGGTGCAGTTGCAATGGGGCCCAGGAGCCTTAAGGGGCCCATAAGCACTGGCATCAGTATTGAGATTGCAGCTTCCATCTGTCCCATAAACCAAGGAGACCCACAGATTACCCTAACCACACTAAGATTAAACTCCTTAGTACCCATAATCATCACTATAAAGAATGCACTGTAGGGATGAGGTAGGGGGCCCCGGACAAAAGATTGCATCGGGGCCCACAAGACTTTAGTTACGCCACTAGTGCCGGCTCAGGAAATTCTCACTATCCTATGGGGTTTTCATCTAGATGGCAGTCCCAGATAGTCACAGTGCCCATGATATAAGTCACTATACAGTTAGGGCTCGTTCATTTTGGCGCCTAATCCACCCCCTCACAATAGAGGTCTATGTAGACCGCTAGCTTACTTTTTTCTGTGAGTGGCATGTTACAGCTCACGGAAAAAAGAAGCTGCCCTTTCTTCAGGCGGATTCCACGGCTGATTCAGCCCCGGCGTCCACTTTGTGGCAGCACCCTCCGGATTAGACTCATTCATTTGGGCCTGCATCAGAGTGGGAAGCCATGACTGTCGAAAATCATAGCAGGCGCATTTTGGCCCTATTCTGACGCAGATTTCCGTGATACAATCAGGATCAAAATCCACCATTCTGTGCCCCGTGTGAACTAGCCCTTAGGGTCCATTCACATTGAGGAATTTGGTGTGGAATTGCAGCGCTGAAAAAGAAAAAAGCCTCCCATTGATTTCAATGGGTTCCTTCTAACAGAAAAAGGAACCCATTGAAGTCAAGGGGAGGATTTTTTTTTTTTTCAGCGCTAAAATTTCACACCAAACTCTTCACCATTTTTCTCTGTGTGACTGGACCCTTATAGTGCCCATAATACAACCACAGTGCCCCCAGATATACAGTAGTGAGGGCCACAGTGCCCCCAGGTACACTGTCAGCCATAGTGCCCCTGATATAGTGACAGCCATTGCCTCTGACATCCAGTAGTGAGAGCCGCAGTGCCCCGGTGAGCATTTCAGTACCCCTGATATAACCACAATACCCCCAGATGTAGTAAGAACCAAAATAGAACCATATTCTCCCAATAAATAGAGCGTGCACAACACTCCCAGACTGTGGCCGTCACAGTGTCCCCAGGTATAGTGATAGCCACAGTGACTTCCCCCAGTGCCACTAGATATGACAGCCCAAATGCGGTAATGCCCCCAGGTCAAATGTAGTGACAGCCAGAGTGTCCCCAGATATAGTGTCGGCCATTACAGCCCTTATTACCTCCTTGTTCCCTCTTAGATTAAGATGCGGAATCACTAATAATAGAGCAAAGGATATCTGCTGGTAATGCTGCCCCCTGCTGGCTGCACTTGCTATCTGCCTGCTTCCATACATGTATAGCTTAATCAATGTTATCGAAAAGACTTAAAATCTGTTGGCATAGGTGTGGGCAGGTGGACTAGATGAAACTCTACAGGAGAGCAAATGCTTCAGACCATCTGGACACGAAACATGAAAGCAGCCGCCCTGGAAAACCATTTTTTTGTGGCTTAAAATGCTGCTGTGTTTCTTATATTGCAATATGATTTAAATAGAAACCATACATGGAGTAATACCTTACACGTGACTATATTGACTGTACGTGTTGACATGAGGTGGGAACTTAAGCAACAGTAAAGCATGTCTAAGGATCTAATAAGGTGGGAATCCTTCTATTGACTGTCATTCACAGCTCAGTGACCCCTCTGCTACATGGTAGTGAGGTTTGACATTTTAGTTGTTGGCTTTGGCACCTTATCAAAGGTCACTGTTTTACAATACAACAATCTACACTAACGTCCATGTGATATATGTGAATACAGCTAACAATGGATAACAATGGAAATTCTTTTTCTTCCAGCTTGCGTCCTGGGATTGCAGACAGACAGTTTAGAGACCATCACAGATGACTCTCCTCATGTGACTCCACTATGCGATACTATAGAGATGATCCTGCGTAAAGGACTGAAAAGTAAGTACTACAAGCCAGTTTAGTAGTAAGCCTCTGGGTTGTAGGTAAATTAGGTAAGATATTGTGACAGTGGCTCCTTCCTATAGCTCAATAAGCCGGATCAGAGGTTTTCAGATTCTCATCAACTCTGGGGGACCAAGCCTACACATGTATTACATGGACTGAAATTCATTTGTGTCAGCTGCAGGGGAATGGGTTAATATCAGTTTCCCTGGCCTGTTTGGCTGAGTGTGATGACAAGAGAACCCCAGTTTATGTATTTTTCTTTGATATGTGTTTTTATATACAGCCTCACTAATCCTATTAGACCTATGTAATTTGTTTTGTTGATCAATCCTATTCAGTGGTGCTATGTGTATACAAGGGGATATTAAGGTATGTTCACACAGAGTTTTTTGCAGGCGGATTTTGACGCTAAATCCGCCTGCAAAAATGGCTCCCATTGACTTCAATGGGAGCCGCTCCCTTTTTTATCTACTAGATAGTAGCAGAAAAAAAGAAGCAACATGACCTATCTTGCTGCAGATTCCACAGCACTAGACACGCTCCTGTTTAGGTCCATTCATTTGGACCTAATAAGGAGCGGGTCACAGCTAGCTGTGCCAAAAAACCACACAGCGGAAAAAGTTTCCACCGGGTACCCCAGCAGGGGGTTGGGCTGCACACATTTATCCGCTCTATGAACACATTACCTTTTTGAGGTATGTTTGTGTCAGAATGTTGGGGACACACCTGTATATGTGCGTGAGGTTTCTGTTGAGTCAGTAGTGGTGGCGGTGTGTATTTGGGGTGCGTGGACTGGGTTGGGGTGCGACTTCTGCTCAACTTGCAGCCTTAGTGAAGGGTGAATGCAAGATTAAGTGAATGGAGGGAGTCGACCTCTGATAGCCGCACCTGTATCACGTGCAAGGATGGCCCGTAAGTGACACTGATCTTGGGGGATGAATAGTCTCAGTAAGTAAATCCACTGTATTTTCATGGATCCTCCTTCTTTTTAATTGATAGAGGGAATGCCGCTCACAGTGGAGGATGCTCTATTATTAATAAATGTGTGCCATTGTCTTCCAGGTGGTGTGCTGGGGTTGAGGAAAAGAGATTACTGGCATTGGATTGAGGAGCTACCACAATATGATACCTGTAGCAGGTGTGAACCAAACATATATAAATATATATAGTTTATAAAGGATCAGGAGCCTAGGAAAGCTGGGATTAAGGAGACAAATTATTCCATGTAGAGTGGATTTCTATAAATGCAGTAAAATTCTGATAATTTGGCATCTTCTGAACATCCAGTGTTATAATGGATCCAGAAACCCTTATAAGCAAAGTAGGGCATGAGGTCTATAGAGGACAATTGCTTTCAACCTACTAGTTCCCATAAATCAGGTAAAGTTGTTGTGACGTGCTGGATTACCAAAATATTAAGACCACTGGATGCCAGATGCTTTTAGGTTTTTTTTACACTCTTTCAGAGATGCATTTACTTAGCTGAGCTTATGTAAAACGGAACGATTCAGCTCCCCATACACCTAATAGTCGGGTGAACCTTTTGATTTCAATGGGTTCAGTTGATTATCTTGTGTCTATGGTGGTGTGAACTCTTTCCTGGAAGATGGTGTCAGCAGAAACAAGGGTCAAGTGTATTGAATTTCACCATATCCATTCTTTTTGCCATACAGTTCCGGCAGTAGCTTACCTGCTTCTCCTGTTTGAGAACACTTGTATGCTCGGGTAAACTGAGCTTGGGAGGAATAGCTGTTGGCTGACATCTGTTGAAAGTTTAAAGGGGGTCAGTCAACACAAAATCGCAGTACCTTGTAGGGCTGTCAGCACAGTTCTTATTGAGGACCGCTGCTTAAGTCTTGTAAAATTCGTCCTTTATCCCTATGCAAATGAACGGCAAAGGACTTTAGGGGAGTTTATTTTCCATCGATGAGCTACACTATCTGCTGCTGCTAAGTACTGCTCTGCTGCGCCCACTAGCTGTACTGTGTGTGTCTGATGATGACACATTGCACCCAGAGGTGAAGGAAGCCAGCTTCAGATGGGGGCAGTGTGTGATCATCCGACATGCACAGGACTGAGCTGAAGTTACCAGCAGGAGATGAAGTCCATTGATGTAAGCAATGTTTCTAAAGCCCGATTTTTACAAGAATGGTGCAGTGGCCCTGAGTAGGAAATTCATCATTGTAAACTGTGCTGACAGCCCTACAAAGTACTGTGATTAATTTATATTTCAATTTTGTGCTGACAAACTCCTTTTAAGCCTACCTTCAGTTATGGACTTTGTAATACATCTTATTTAAGAATTATGTTTCCATCTTCACTTTTCAGGCAGAGCTGCTTTTACATACTAGTCTATGAGGTTTACCCTGCACAGTAGTGCCTTTGGCACTCAGCTGTGTAGGGAACTGCAGTCAATCCCATTTACTTGACTGGGACCATGCTGTAGATCTGAATTAACTCTGCATCCCTTTTACTTTCAGAATAGGTGGAGATCCTAGAGGTTAGACCCCCCCCCCCCCTCCACTGTTCATAAATTGCTTATTTTATTGTATAGATCCAAGGATTAATTCTGATGTTTCATTGTCTCCTTGTATATCTTCTCATATATTTGTATCTTGTTTTCATAGGCTCGCTCATATTTCGGTCATGATCGAGAAGACTTTGGCCTGTCCCAAGGTATTAACCCCACAGGGACGAGGACGATATTTTGTACGCATGGCCCTTAGTAGAAAGACTTTAGCCGCCACAGTTCAACATTTGCAGCACACACAGAAATTACTTGAGGTGAGTCTGAAAACTTATGATCATACAGGTTTATCTCAAGTGTATGCATGGGAAAGCAGGAGACTAAGGAATGCTTGAGGAAGATGTCCTGGAGACTTTGGCATGCAGTCAGTAATACAGATGTAAGCTTTGCTTCCTCACTATTAGCTTGTTTGTGACCACACACATTTCAATGCAAATAACAAAGTTATTCCTTCTCTGTTTATCAAAGCCTGGGTCACATATGCAATGCACCAGCTCCTTTGTCTGACCACGAGTCTTATGATCGAGACGCGCCCCATCATACTGTATAAAGTATTTCACAGACTTCAAGCAAATCTGTCAGGTGAATTTGGGACACTAAATCACCCACAGGTCCTTGTGGACTGGGGGATTAGTGTCAAATAGCACTGTTGTAATACTGTCTGTGCCCGCATTAAAAAAAAACAAAAAAAAACCTTTGTATCTATTATAAATCAGTTTGATGAGTCTTATTGGACTCGTCTTTGGTGCTACCGGCGCATGCACAGCTCTTCAGTGAAGCCACGGACTGAAGACAAGATGTACTACTCAGGTTTCCCTGAAGCTCTGTGCCGGCACTGGGAGTACAGCCTCTAGGTAAGTATAAAGTTTTTATTTTTTTTATTTTTAATGCAGTAATGGTGTTACAACAGGGCTATTTGGGACACCAAACCACCCACAGATACCTTATGAACTGGGGCTTTAGTGTCCAAAATTGTCCTGACAGGTTCATATTAAGCTAAGTGAACTAGTATTCAGCCGAAAGCTATTTTTTCCTGACTCCTTAGGCACTTCTGGCCGGTCCAGTGAGAGCAAAAGGATCGGGCGTGATAAAATCCTCCTGCTTTTCCCCAAGGGATTGTCTTAAGACCCTCGTACATATTAGATGGTTGGCCTGCCCTGACATCTGTAAGAATAAATTGACAACTGGGTGTTATCATTCTTTGTCAAAAGACTGAGTCCATACACAGCCCACCACTGTCCAGTCGGTTCCGATGGCATTCCCTTTGAGAAGGGAAATGGTAACACAAAATTTTCTATTTTATTTCTTTATTAGAGATGAGCGAGTACTGTTCGGATCAGCCGATCCGAACAGCACGCTCCATAGAAATGAATTGATGCACCTGGTACTTCCGCTTTGACGGCGGCCGGCTGCTTAACCCAGCTGCGTGCCGGCTACGTCCATTCATTTCTATGCGAGTGTGCTGTTCGGATCGGCTGATCCGAACAGTACTCGCTCATCTCTATTCTTTATCTCCAAGCTGGTATAAAATCAGAGGCATAACTTGAGGTGGTGCAGTTGCCCCGGAGCCCAAAAGTACTGGCATCAGTATTGAGATTGCAGCTTCCATCTGGCCCATAAGCCAAGGAGACCCACTGATTACCTTAACCACACTAAGGTGGATTAAACTCCTTAGCATATGTAACCATCACTATCAAGAATTCTCTGTAGGGATGAGGTAGGGGGCCCTGGACAAAAGATTGCACCAAGCCCACAAGACTTTAGCTATGTCACTGTATAAAAGGGATATTGCAAAGCTATAGAATAAAGATAGATAGACACACACACACACTTAACCAATTTTACCTTGTCGAATTAATTCTGGAACTTGTGTCCTTTTATTGTAGTGGTACGATCCAGTATTCTCTGTTCTGGGAAATGAGGAACATATGGGTAATATATCCTTTTTTTTTTTCTCCCCCATTACCTACATACGAGTAATGGTTGTTTACAGTCTGGAATATAAGTCAATAAGTCAGGAGTAATAGTAATGGTTAAATTCACTGATTCTCCATACATCCGTCTTATAAATGTGTTTCCTCTACAGAGCCCTTCTTGTCTTTGCTGTTGGTAATCTCCCAAAGCACTTTCAATCTAGATCTGCAGGTAAGCCCAGTGCAGTATATTGAGATACAAGGACCTGCTTCTGCCCCATGTCCTCTGTAATTGTCCGTGCACAAGTTACATGTAGCCTACAATTATTTTAAAGGTGGCCATACACATTAGATAAGTGTTGTCCAAACCCACAGGCTTCATCTGGACTAACCTGCCGTCTAATGTGCATGGGGGTTGCCCAACTCTCCCTCAACAGCGATTGTTTGGGAGAAATAAGGATTAGGCACTTTAGATGCCAACATGCCTGATCCTTATGCTCTTAATGGAGATAGATCTCCACCAGAGGTGTCTGGCAGCAGTAACCCTACTCTGGAGATACATGCATGCTCAGTGCACATGTGTGGGGGCTGAGTGGTCAGGAGGCTAGCTGTTATCTATGATGTATAGCCACTTTATTGTACTGCTTTACATTGGTTGTAATAGATGACCTTTGTTCTTTACCAACAGAATTCCAGTTTCCTGGATGAGAGCTGGCTCCTACCTGTAAGAATGGATTCTTTTTATATATTTTGTAATAATGGTGTGATTGTTTTTCTCTCTAAATATTGCAGGGAATTTGGTGAAATGTGTATTCTGTTAGGGTCATCATGACCCGGGGCACTAGGTAGATCTTGCTGTCTCTTAAAGGGGTGGCCCAGGGAGACTTTAAACTTCATCAGGGGGTTTTAAAGTGCTGTATCCAAGGGATCCGACCCCAGGTCATATAATCTGAACCAGCACTTGGCCCTCAAGTTGTTCTACCTCTTCCCTCTTCTCATGTGTTCACAGGTAGTACTTGTGTTATGGTGGCTGGCTTTACCTTTGCTACAGGGGTTGATGCGCAGCCATCTATTTTTTTACGGTGGCAAGTGGCACTTTCCAGAAGTAGATGTAGAATTGATGGTGACCTTAGTATGCACCAAAAATTACAGGATTGTGATAATGTGTGGCTGCGTGTCATACATTCACACAACAGACGCAGGCTTGAAGGAAAACATAGGCCTTCATCCAAGAAGGGACTCCATTGTGTTCCTCCTTCAGCAATGGACTGGTGGTGATGATAATATGAAGCTCTCCTTAAAGAATACTGACCAGGTTTACTAGCTGAGCGGTAATGTCTATTTTTGGTTGTGTTGCCTTCTAGTATGATAGGGCCACTGTCTTGTGTAGTTAAACTAGGCTGTTGGCCAGGTATGGGGTCAAACTGGACCACAAGTGACAATGTTGAACACTGTACTCTGCTGTCAGTCCCATAGATCTTTAATGGATCAGCTTTAAAGTGAGGAGATCCGGGGGGCTCAGCTTTATCGTAAGGCTCCCAGGTGTGGGGTCCTCAGTGATCACTTTTCCTCTATCCTATGGATGGGGGTTAAATGGTAGTTGTGATGCAACATTTCATCAGTAAATGCCTATTGTGTAAGTAAATGAGAATATGCCGTACCTAATGAGGAGGATAACCACTAATGGTTTATTACCCTAGGTGTGTGTCACCTATCAGACGGTGCCATGTCGAGAGCTGGGGATGGTACTGCGGTAAGAACTTTGACAATATGGAAGCACAAATATCTTTACTTTCTTGTACAAAATGCATGATTACATGTCTTAGGTAGGGTTCACATTATCGTTAGTGTCTGCTCAGAAGTTGTCCGTTAAAAAAAACCAAAAAAAAACCGGACACCTAGTTGCTAAAGTCTTGTATGGACAATAGCCATGGACACTGCTGAGCAGACACCAGCGGTAGTGTGAACGCCCCCTTAGGTATTGTGTTGTTACCATTGGCAACAGATTTCAATACCAACTGTAGGTGTCATCCAGCAACTGCACTTTGACCTCACCCACACCCTGTCTGAGTACAGCCACTCCTACAAGACACCGAGGAACAGTACTAACTGGTTTAGCTAGTTGTGTCAGGGAAGAAACTCCTTTCCTTTCTGTCCTAGCATACCTTTACCTACTCAGGCTTCTTCCTCTTCAGTCTGATCAGTGACTGTTTACACTGCAGACTGTACAACACTTGGGATCATTGACCTACATGTAGGCACGAGCTGTAGAAACAAGTCGATTCCTCATATGACTAAGAACCAAATAAGACCTGTATATACAGTTAAGTGTCACACTAGCATTAATGGAGATTACGCATTGGAATGACCCCTGTCCTAGCGCTGGACAATCGAAAAATAGCCGAAACCCAACATCAACCCAGATGTAATAAGCAAACCAAAATAACCAACAAGTACAAAATCATGTTCGTTATTTCAGTTCTGTTATTAAAACATTCATGAGGTTCCACCTCCAGTTTTGTTTGGACCTATTATTATATTCTGGGTTCTCTTCATAGCCCAAATTATCACTACTGATAGCCCAAAGGAGATGATCAAACATAAAGTGTTATTCGCCACTCCTGGGCTGTGGTGCAACAGCCTGTTCTCTTCTGGTCTTCATACCGACACCTGGACTGCTGAAGCCTAATTTGGCCTCAAGAATCACGTAATGTCTTGACGCACAGATGCAAGCGTTACAAAACCGTGCGACCACTGAGGTCCGATCATAGGCTTCAGAAGTTCCTGATGTTTGGAAGAAGACCAGAAGAGAACAGGGAGTTGTGCCAGAGCCCAGGAGAGGTGAGTAACACTGTGTATTATGTTTAATTAGGGCATTATGGCCCTAATATTACATATTTATCTAGGCCTTAACCCTTCAGGCGTGTGTATTTTGCCCAATATACATATTTTCTTATATCTCCTGTCTTACTATTGGTATCAATGTTTTTATGAATTATGTACTAAGACTTAGTATTTTATCCCCTGAGCATTGTTTGGTTTGTTGTTAATATGCACTGCTTTTGGGATTTAGTATGTTGGATTATTAGCCTTTACTATGGGTTTATGCTGATTCTTTTGGTTCCAGGCAAGTCCATCTTTTTCAGGTACACTGTATATATTTTTGTGGACTCCTGAAAAAGCTCCTATCGGCAGCAAAGGAAGTGACTTGCAACTTCCAGTAGCTCTCTGACTGTTATGTATAAGGATTTGTTATTCTCATCTCACTGTTCAATAATATATATATGTGTATATTATATTGTATTATATTATATTATGGCTTCTTTGGAACCAGTTATTAAACAATAAATTGTATTATAAAGTAAATGCATAATGACTAGAGATGAGCGAGTAGTGAAATATTCAAGATTCAATATTCGTTTCGAGTAGAGACTCAATATTAGACTACTTGATCAAATATCGAATCCCATTATAGTCTATGGGAAAAAATACTCGTTTCAGAGGAAACCACTATTCGACTAAAGGAGAGTTAACAAGTCCACGAGTAGCAGGAGGAGAGTGTTTAGGAGGAGCGCTGTGCAGTTAAAGCGCACAGACCCCATAGACTATAATGGGTCCTTGTGCTTGCAGCGCGCTGCCCATGGCAAGTACACGTACCCCATTATGGTCTATAGGGTCCATGTGCTTTAACTGCACAGCGCTTGCAGCTGCACTGATATTCCGTTCGG
The DNA here is from genome assembly GCF_031893055.1 of Leptodactylus fuscus. Taxonomy (NCBI): domain Eukaryota; kingdom Metazoa; phylum Chordata; class Amphibia; order Anura; family Leptodactylidae; genus Leptodactylus; species Leptodactylus fuscus. Next base: position 133,488,777 of record NC_134270.1, read on the forward strand.
GGGGATCCTCCTGCGGACTCCTTCCGGACGGGAGACAAGCACTAATGTGAACCGGCCCTTACTCGTCCTGCAGAACCAGCATTGATTGGCTGAATGCTATACACTGTATAGCATTCGGCAAATCAACGCTGGTTCTGCAGCAGGCTCGTTCTTGCTAGTCAGGAGAGCTGGCAGCTTGCGTTATGCAGGAGCTGACTTTTTCTCATAGGAATGCATTGACCAGCGTTCATTGGCCAGTGTACAGCATTTGGCCAATCAACGCTGGTTCTGCTGGAGGCTCGTCTGTGACGAGGCGGAGTCTAAGATCGGACCACAATGGAGACTGCTGTGGTCCGATCTTAGACTCCGCCTCCTCACAGACGATCCTCCGGCAGAACTGGCGTTGATTAACCAAATGCTGTACACTGTATAGCATTCGGCCAATCAACGCTGGTCAGTGCATATCTATGAGAAAAAGTCAGCTCCTGCATAACGCAAGCTGCCAGCTCTCGCGACTAGCAAAGATGAGCCTGCTGCAGAACCAGCGTTGATTGGCCGAATACTATACACTGTATAGCTTTCGGCCAATCAAGGCTGGTTCTGCAGGACGAGTAAGGGCCAGTTCACATTAACGCTTGCCTCCCGTCCGGTTCTGAATCGAATCTTTACTGCGAGTAGTATTTGACTCGATCGAATAATACTCGCTCATCTCTAATAATGACCTCACAAATAAAACCTGGTGCCCTCCATGTTAATCCTTCTGACGTGTTTCCTGCGATTCCCAGTCCCCCTTTCCCTTCCCAAACATATGTAAAATAGCCGCCAAGTTCTCAGACTACTCTATGCACACTGTGCTTTATTACTCAGACATATCTTTCCCAGCCAGGAGCAAGGGAAAATGTCTCAGACTACTAAATCACAGTGAGCGTAGGGTAGTCTGAGAAGTCGGCAGTCATCTTACAGCGATGGAGAAGAAACTGGAATTTTTAGGATCCACACCTGGAAGATGAAAATGGACGGCCAAAGTTTTTGTAACTTAGCATCACTTTAAGGTGTTGACTAAAGCACTTGCTGGACTTGAGAATTCAATGGGACAAAAATCCAGTCTTTTAGTGTGATAATAACTAGAGATGAGCGAGTACTATTCGAAACGGCCGTTTCGAATAGCACGCACCCATAGGAATGAATGGAAGCAGCCGACACACAGACTTTGCCGGCCGCTTAACCCCTGCATGCCAGCTGCGTCCATTCATTCCTATGGGTGCTATTTGAAATGGCCGTTTCGATTAGTACTCGCTCATCTCTAATAATAACACAAGTGTGTCACTATCTCAATCCTGTACTTTGGTCTGTTATTTTTTCTTTCCCCAGATATCATGAAGGACGCGTGTTTGTAGTACAGGTGCTACCGGATAGCCAAACAGAAGTAGATGAGGTGGTTCTGGCAGGAGATCTCATTGATGAAATAAATGGTGTCTCGCTCAGAAATGCATATAATGGACAGGTAAGCAGGGAGTGTCTGGGATGACCCACTGGATGGGACTTCCACTGCTGAAATGGGGTCCTGTGTTCCCAGTGTCAGTGTAGTGGTAGCCATTCATTCACGCTGCCGCTCCATTTATTTTATATGGGAGTGCCAAAGATAACAGCACTGTACTCTGGTGTCCCATAGAGAATGAATTGAGTGGCAGTGCACAGTTGTTGCACCATTCAGTCGAGGGATGTGTACACAGTTTTTTGTAATTAAAAAAAACAAACTTGATACTTGAGCGTCGCATGTACTGGAAAACTATTCCATTCCCCCCAAAAACTGAAACAAATCAATAACCCTATTAAGGCAGGCACAGTACTAAATAAACTGAAGGGAGAGCCATTAATATTCCAAATGATCCGGTGGCGGTGGAAAGATGGCGAATTGTTCCGACCACTCATACCGTATCTCAAAGGAGTCAAAGAACGGGTTCCTAACTTCCAACTACAGCAGCAACCCAGAAATCTAGAATCGAGTCAAGAGCGTCCACAACAGGAGGGAAGGTAAGGTCTTAGAGTTTGGGATATTGGGGGAGCTGTTCATTCTGACAGCTAATGTCCATATTACATTTATTCCTTAGGCTCCTGTATTCTGTGAAGTATGTAGGACAAGCAGATGTTGGAATGGTAAATGGCATATACAATTATATAACATACTGGATTTCATACAGTGCAGCATCTGTCAGTGTCTTTTACATCACCATTGACTTATACTGCAGTTTTTTAACTTCCTAAATGTGTGTCTATTGGTATTATTAATAATGCAAAATAAGTATTACCTACTAGTCATGGAGGTGGAGCCACGTGGGGGAATAGTCATGGTGTCCATACCCTAAGGATACTTCAAGCTGACCCCTGGTTCACATTAGTGTTTGGATTCCGTCCGGGGGAGTCCACATAAGGACCCCCCTACCCGAACGGAATACCAACCCAACTGCAATTGCTGTGCAGTTAAAGCACACGGACCCCATAAACTATAATGGGGTCCATGTGCTTGCCGTGCACGAATTAGGCATATTGAAGTGAGGTGTACTAGCCTTATTTTTACCTAGGTGTTTTTTAGGGTATGAGTGCGGGAGTATTCATCCATGTGGCTCCATCTCGGAGTCCTCAGGTCAAACACCCCCATAGATGTACCATCTGCCCTGCATTTTATAAAATTTTTGAATAGCCTTATGAAATAATATTTAGCTTGAATAAGAAACACTTTTTTTTTTTTTTTTAATTCTAGTTTGGGGGCAAGGAAATACTAGATGTTGGTATCACTAAGGTGCGAAAGCAGAACTGTCCTCCAAAGGTGAGGTGTTTTGTTTTTTCCATGTTATTTCTGTGTATGCACAGGAGAGCTTTATCAATGCTCAGCATGAACTTTCTCTTCCCCAGAATGTATTGCTTGATATCAAAGAGACAGAAGTCGCAGTAAATGACAAAGAATCCTCTGAGGTAAATGATGGCACGTTGTTTGCACTTAATGACTTGTGGGACCTTTACCATGAGAAGTCATACTGCCCTGACGCTGTGTGTTTCTGCAGGTCCTGTTTCACTACTCATACCCAGAGATTTCCAGTGTAGGACGAAGGATGGATAACAAGAGCGTCTTTGCATTATGTGCTGTGTGAGTATGACTGGAGTGGTGGTGCAGACAATGGGAAAGTTATACATATCCTATTATTCATGTGCATGCCTATCAGAGAAGATATATAGCCAGGACTTGGCCTGTAGTGCATCTGTGTGCCATGTGGTAGGTGCTCTTCTAGGAGCAGAGAAGCTTGTATGAAATCGGAGGCATCTGGAGGTAAATTAAAATGGCGATGTGCTGGAGCGCTTAAAGATGTCTTCCAGAAACGACATCACAGCTCTCCACAAGTGTGGATATATTTTCTCTGATTCTTGCAGTTTAGTTGAGCTGTAATACCAGGCACCACCCATAGACAGGTGTGGTGCTATTTCTTTACAAAAGCATCTGTGTGTTTCTAATGTAGGATTCTTCCTCCCCTCCTGAAATACTTGTATTTTCCATATGATATGTGGAGCATTTCTTCTATGTTATGCTGTTCCTCTGTTATTCCTACTAGACGTTTTATTAACAAACTGGCTGTTGCTTGTTAGGGTGTGTAACTGCACTTTTACGTTGTTCAGTCAGACAGACTGTATGGATACACCCCTATGTCAAGGTAAATGGCAACACCCAGTTGTCAATTTATTCAAATTAGGAGAAGTAACATTGCTCCTAAACCCTTACTTTAGGAGAAATAAGTATTTCCTGAAATGTGTCAGGAGAGCAGACAGGTTCTCTTAATGATGTTGTATCCACCAGTGTATAGTATTGACAATCTACTATTCCTGCCTTAGAGAGAAAGACACAGACCAGGATATGCCTTCATTCAGATGCTTTGTATTTGAAGCCACCAGCAATAAGGAGTGTGAGGAGCTGATAAAGCGCATTGGTGAGTGGTATGCAAGTTAGTTAAAACAGCTTTTCATTGACCACAGCAAATATAATATGATCCATTTAACTCTTCTATTCAGCCCAAACACACAGCAGCGTGGATGGAACCAGGTACATGAGGCCTAGGAAGGGTTGTTTGGTTTAAAGGCATCCTATCATTCAATCACTTTTTTTCTCATCAACACGTCAGAATAGCTTTAAGACTATTCTTCTCCATGCTGCCATTCACCTGAAATTCCAGTTTTTGTTGGTATGTAAAGGAGTTCTCTTGCAGCACTGGAGATGGGTCCCAGCACTCAAGCCGCACTGCTGCCAGAAAACTCTCCAGCTCTTGCCTCAATCTTCTTATGGAACAAGGGCTTCACAGTGTCTAACTTCTAGAGCTTGGGCAAAGCCAACTGCACACACCCAAAACAAAAAACAAACGCTACTTCCACAGTATCGTAAGTGGCCAGTTTCTCATGGCCGGCAGGCATGCGCAGTCGGCTTTGCCCTAGAAATTAGACTCTGCCAGAAGAAGACACAGTGAAGACCTTATTCCAGAAGATGAAGGCCGAGCTGGAGAGTTCTCTGGCAGCATTGGGAACGCCCCCAGTGCTGTGAGAGAACTCATTTACATACTGATAAAACCCAGAATATCAAGCAAACGGCATATACAACAAAAGGTAGAAGAATAGTCTTTAAGAATATTCCGTTGTGTTAGTGAGAAAGTGATTGATAGTGTACCTTTAATACCAGTATGCATCAATGATAATGTGAATATAGTTTGTTAAAGACTCACTGCAATGTCCATATGAAATAGAAAAATAGAAGTCCTGTGCGCATGACTTGATTTTAAAATAACGCACACCATTACAATAGTGGTTATACCTGCCAGGCTGCATCTGTAATGGTCAATTTAGCTGTTTGACAATTGCTTTGGTTCTCCAATGTACATGTAATGTTAGTGTGAACCTAGTGCAAGTTTTAATACATGCATTGTGTATAATACAAAAAAACCTGCCATCATTTACATTATGTTCAAAAAAAAAAAAAAAAAAGGTTCAGTACACAAACCTAATATACCATGTCCTAGTCAGTCCCAAAAAGTAAGTTTAGACCGATACAGGGTATTGTTTACAAGTTGATGACCATGTGTTAAAACTAGATCTATAAAAAAAACAAAAAAAAAAAAACCAAACACTGCTACAGTTAGTGTCCATTTCAGTAATCCCATGAAAGCAACATAGCCTGTTAGAGAGCACAAGCTGTAACTTTAAAGTGAATTAAACTGTTACATTCATCTGGGAATTGTGAAGCTGGCGATAGTCAACATGCAGTTTTACTTCTTTTGCAGCGGCGGGCTTCAAGCATACAGAGTGGTTTGTGTGACCCCTGAAATGAACAATTTCAACAATGTTCTTCCAGCTAGAGAATTTTCCCTCCTTCCCTAGAAGTCTTTGTACTAAATAAGTCTATAATAAAGATTTTATTTTTGTACTTGTGGTATAAATAAGCAGACAGAATGGGGTTGAATGATAAAACATTTAATTTAAAATACTGACACTACAATATATAAAATAGCTCTCATAAATGCACATTGTGTCTGTAGCTGCCTTGTTAACACATCAGTCTGCACTGTACAAAGCACCAAGTCACCTCATGTTGGGCGAGCTGCAGCAACCACCCAATTCTGAGTTACAATGAGTGGAAAGGGAAACAAACAATGGCTAACAGTCTCACCAATACTCTAGGCGGGAACACTTACAGAACTGACCCTGTTTACTAGTCTCATACATAGATACAAGGTGAGAGGCTTCAAGCCTAGCTCAGCATGAAGAAGTCTTAGCATCAGAGCACTCTGGCTGGAGAATCCCTTACTGACAGGTTATTGCATTGGCTGCAGAGCATAGTGGAACAGGGCCAAGGTCATGCAAAAGCATAAGCACCCGCTGCCCAATGTCAGGAACAGGGACAGCTAGAATCAGAAGCATTCACCCTGAGTGGCAGATGGAATGGTTTGTAAATTACAAAAAGGAGACGATCCATACAAAATAAAAACACAAGTTAAAACCAAAGTATTATACACATTCTTGCTATAAAAACGCCGCAAGTGACACTATGCTCTTTCTCCTCGTATCCTGCGAGCAAGCTGGATGTCCTTGGGCATGATGGTCACTCGTTTTGCATGAATGGCACAGAGGTTAGTGTCTTCAAACAGGCCAACGAGATAAGCTTCACTGGCCTCCTGCAAGGCAAGAATTACAATTATAAGCAAATGTACACATCTCTACTTCTGTCATTAGCCATAACCAGTCTGTACGGGAGAGTTACGTTGGGCTCACACCAGCGCCCAGACTCCGTTCTGAGCTTTCAGTCTTTTGCTTTTTTTTTTTTTTAAACCAGACACAGTACTGCATGTCAGACTGTCCAGTTTTTTTTTTTTTTAATAAAGTTTTGCGGCAGAGAGCATGAAACGCTCACGGCCGTACACCTTTCAAACCCATTCAAATGAATGGGTTTGAAAGAGTCCTGCAGCTTTCCATCTCCTGCTCTTTTGTGCAGGAAACGGAAACCTATAGGAAGGGAGACCGGGCGCTGATGTAAACGAGCCCTTACATGTTCACTTTCTCCACTATAAAGCCACCATCAAATGCTAGACCAACCAGGGCCAGACTACACTGCTACAGAGGTACACAAGTAGTTGTGTTAGCCCTACAATATCAAGAATCTTAAGATAACTTCCACTGCTTTGGAGCCCAACTGTTCTTTCCTGAAAATCTCCATCAATCCTGCCAAGACTTACAACCCACAGCCTGTAGGTGGCATGAACAATTTACAATAGCCATCCTTGTGAATGGCCTCCAATAGGCTGTGTTTAGCTTTGTAGTGAAATTTACATAAGGCATTGCTGTGTAGCGCAAAGTCTCTAGACAATAATGCTTTCCATATAAACTACAAGTAGTATACAGACTGAACTAGCCATCTGATCCCTGCTATGCACCCAGACTACCAACACGCCTTTTCAATTGGGAAAGTGATAAGGACAAGCCTTTACATGATCAGTAGAAATCAGATATTCTCACCTCCCAAACAGGTCATCAATTCTGTTGATTGTTACAAGGTTTTTCCGAAGACTATACAGTCAAGACACCCCAGCTACACAGCATCAGCAAGTCATTTGTTTGCAGTTATACCACATCTTCCAAACATTAACATACCTGCAATGCACCAATTGCAGCACTCTGGAAACGCAGATCAGTCTTGAAGTCCTGGGCGATTTCTCTCACCAGTCTCTGGAAAGGGAGCTTGCGGATCAGAAGCTCAGTGGACTTCTGGTAACGACGGATCTCACGCAGGGCAACAGTGCCAGGCCTGCAGAAAGTCAGAGAAAGATCAATTCCTTCCCAAGTTAAGTTTAATCACTTCATGGGCTGCAGAGTGCCCCAACTCACCAAGTGTGGAAGTCTGTGTATAGAGGAAGCTCTTGCCATGTAACTGAAGTAAAGATGGCACTTGGCTGACTGTTTTTGGATGACATGGCTGACCTTATGAGTCATTTGCCAGCTAATGAGGAGATTACTACCAGTGTAACACAAGCCTGGTATAAGGAGGGAATGGAAATTCCCATAATCCTTCATTAGAACAACCCACCAATACTACTACATAGAAATTCCCACTAGCCCTTGATAACCAAGTGCAGTGATGAAAATGCCCATTTAATCATGTGACCACCAGAGTGAGTCACTCACCTCTGGCTACACAGTAGTGAGTGGGATGAGGCATTGAGTAGCAAGTAAATAAGGATCAGCAGGGAGCGCTAGCACAGCAAGTGTATTAAACAGCACTACTAGAACTGAAGATGTGGGTGGTAAACTGGGTTACAGTCCTGGTGACTATGCTATTAGACCTTACGCATCCAAGTCCGTTTCACTGAAGACAACACCTACCTGTAACGATGGGGCTTCTTCACGCCACCTGTAGAGGGCGCACTTTTCCTGGCAGCTTTTGTGGCCAGCTGTTTACGGGGAGCCTTTCCACCAGTGGACTTACGAGCGGTCTGCTTTGTACGTGCCATCTCTTACCCTAATAAGAAGAAACATCATTATACTTCATATACAAGACACAATTATAGAACGTGGGCTTCAGTTGATAGCAAGGGGGGAGGGGGAAATAAGCAACAATCCTATAGATTACATACTAGACTAACACCAGGCTCACTGTAGTGTGGTCCTAGCCATTGTTCTGCTATAACAGTCCCATATGGAGCCAGTCAGCCTGTTTTAATGCTAGCCATCAGAGGTCCATTCTTTACACAGAAGCCGCTACTTGCACAAGGTTCACATTTCTGTTCTTTGGGTCAGCTTATGTACCCAAAAAGCGTAAACTATCGGCTTAAAAACCAGTCACTGAACACTAGTGCGACTGCAGCCTATAGGACGGGATTGTGGACACACTGCAATTAATCTCCAGATGCCAATGCAGCCTTATATTTGTGAAAGCCATCGCTCCATTCATATGGGCAAGAGCTCCAGCGCTCAAGACCAGTGGGGGGTGGGAACCGGTCACACCACATCAGGTATCCTTCATTAAGAGGAAGAGTACCCTCAAAAAAACTAAAATTATAATATAAATGGTTACTAAAGACTTAATCACCGTTCAGAAAGCAAAGCTGGTTGCCAACAGGGAATAATATCTGTAGTACAAGGGCTTCAGCCTGCTCTGCTCCACAACAGGAAAGGGTTAATCGCCATGATCGTTGTTTCCCGAATGACGTCACAACAGAAAAGGCGGTAAGACGCGTTCAAACAGTCACGTGGAATCGACCAGCCAATCATTGGCCTGGCTTAGCCCGAGAGCCAAACAACATGACAGCGGAAAGCCCCGACCTCCCGCCTGAGCCAGCTCACCGTCAAACCGCAACCCGGTCACTCTGAGCAGTAAATGCGCTCATACAACGGCTCCCATAGCGAATCCAGGAGCCTACTAGTATAGATTATATTAGCCACTCACACACAGCGGTCACCGCTAAGAGCGGCCACCAAAAAGAACGCCGCTCCCGCCCGCTGCGCCTCACACGTTTCGCTAAAAGCATAGCAATGATCTTGTAGTCACTTACTTGATCGCGCGGCCTGAGCTTCACAAATGTGTCTTCTCTCTAATGAACACAAGAGTCGTCTATGCGTAAGACGGCGGAGTACGCGCTTTATATAGCAGGCCGAGCTCGTGCGTCTTACGTCACAACTTCTCCACGTATCGTCACCACAGCTTGAACACAAAGAGCCCTTCCGATTGGTTGCTACTATAAGTGAAACCATACGTCAATTTTACAAGCTCCACCCCACAACCCTTCTATGCTGATTGGTTAGAATATCGCACTGTGATTGGTTCTTAACGTAAAGCTATGATTGGCTAGCTAGGAAATGGAATAAACCAATCAGAATTGATAGTTTTTCCTGAGTTTTGATTGGCTGAATCGGGGACGTTTCTATCCTGCTCTTGTTTCGAAGCTCTAGCATGGAGAGGACGGGATAGTGAGTGGAGTACATGGCCGATGCCTGGTGCACGGAGGCCGGGGACAGAGCTGGGCGAGGGCGGACATGGATGGGTGTCATTACCCCGGGAGTCACAGAGGACTCAGCAAGTCCTGGAGCTGAGAAAGGCTGACAACTGCCGAATAAGAATAAGCTTTACTGATTTATCATCAACTTTATACACAGAGATGGAAAAAGTTACCACGGGGGCCCATACTGAAACCTGGATGGGGGGCCTCTGTATTGTAATGCCGTTACACACAGTGATGTCACAGTACAGGGATAATACAGTGATGTCACAGTACAGGGATAATACAGTGATGTCACAGTACAGGGATAATACACACAGTGATGTCAGTGCAGAGATAATACACACAGTGATGTTACAGAGCAGGCATAATATACACAGTGATGTCACAGTACAGGAATAATATACACAGTGATGTCACAGAGCAGGGATAATACACACAGTGATGTCACAGTACAGGGATAATAACCACAGTGATGTCACAGTACAGGGATAATATACACAGTGATGTCACAGAGCAGGGATAATACACACAGTGATGTCACAGTACAGGGATAATAACCACAGTGATGTCACAGTACAGGAATAATATACACAGTGATGTCACAGTACAGGAATAATATACACAGTGATGTCACAGAGCAGGGATAATACACACAGTGATGTCACAGTACAGGGATAATAACCACAGTGATGTCACAGTACAGGGATAATACACACAGTGATGTCACAGTACAGGGATAATAACCACAGTGATGTCACAGTACAGGGATAATATGCACAGTGATGTCACAGTACAGAGATAATAACCACAGTGATGTCACAGTACAGAGATAATAACCACAGTGATGTCACAGTACAGGAATAATATATACAGTGATGTCATAGTACAGGGATAATACACACAATGATGCCAGAGTTTAGAGATAATGCTATGTGCAGTGATCTCACAGTACAGGGACAATAGCTGTGGTGATGTCACAGAACTAATAAAAATGGCGTCCATCCAAGAGACCCCATGGGATAGTACCGAAGTTTGCTTTTCTGGCTAATAAAGGTTGTAGACCAGGGAACCCACACCCTTCCTAACTTCCTTCTTCATGACATCCTTGTGCCCTAATGGGGCATCTAGACAGGTTTGTATTTTTAAGAAACCATTTGAGGATGGGGGCCCCACGTGGCGTAAACATAAACCGCAGCGTTTTACAGTCACAGCAAAGCTATTCCCATCCCCAATTTGCGTTAAAATACGAGCCATGTAAATGTGGTGACTGTGACATCAGTTTTGGAAATTGCAGCATGTCAATTATATCTATGGAAATACATTTTCCCTATAGGAATAATGGAAGCAGAAAGTCTGCAGAGGAAAACTGCAAACATTCTGTCAAAAGCGCTGGGGGAAGAGGCCACGGGCATCCACGTGGGGACTTAGCTTTAAGGTCGACCTAGCATTTTATAAAGTGACATGAAGTTTTGATGGGTGGGCTGTGGGTGCTAAATCCCATGCTGATCACTGAAAGGAGGGGGCAGACAGGCACAGCAGGATGTTTACTGGCCCAGGTGTTCTGCCTGGTGCTCATTAGGGTGCTGGGGGGAGGCTTGGGGGTCTCCGGTTTGTTCACACATTTAGCTGATATGTTTGATGTATTTGTCTAAATCCCAACATGTAGTGTAAGGTTTCTGTACATTTCCATGAGACTATGGGATTCTGTAATGAGATTAGGCTGTAATCTCCCCCTCCTGTATAGGGCACAATACTCAGCAGGTATTCTTATGATAATATGTCCTGATAGTGTAAGGTGAGTCACATGTCTGCACATGGGGGGGGGGGGTATATATGTATACTATAGTGATATGGTAACAGGCTGAGGGCAGAGGAGGCTGTGACCCCCATCTTCAATTTTTATATTATTATGTAAATGTCCTTATCAAATTGACTTACATATATGTCTGTCTGTGTACGTGTCTGCATCCGAACTACAATTCATTCTATTGTCTTCAATAGCCCCCTACTTGGATGGAACAAAACTGTAATATCCTGCTCTGCCCCTACTATACATATGAGCAAGGGGAAGGCCACAGCGTCCGCTCAAGCACTGACCCCAAACAGCTGATCAGTGGGGGATGCCAGAAGTCGCAATCCCACCCCTTCTGGAAGGCTCCATTGCCACGGAGGCGCTTCAAAACAGATCCCATTTACTTCAATGAGTGCCGGCTTACACGCACTACCCATTGAACTCAATGGGAGGCTTTTTTACCTATTGCTTTCAATGTGATACGCGCGTAATACATCGAAAGCAATAGGTAAAATAGTCTCCCATTGAGTTCAATGGGTAGCGCGTGTAAGACCAAACCCATTGAAGTCAATGGGATTCTGTTTTACTGTGCTCACTCTGACACGTGTTTACGTGTCAGAATGAGCGGCGCGTTACTCCGTGTGAACGGAGCCGAACTGATAATTGTTCCTACAGACGGGCCATTAAAATCTGTGTCATGTCAATTTATCTCAGTTATCTGGTGCGGATTTAACAGGAATGGCTTCAAAGTCCTCACTGAAATCTGCACGTACATGTATGAAAGTCACGTGTAAGTCTTGATCGTGTGTGTATGTAACCTTATGGGTAAAGACATGTTGTCCGTGTCAGGAAGAGGGTTTTTATTTTTTTACAAAGAGAGAATCAATAACTATCATTTATATATTCTCTCCATTTATGATTCACATGAACGCTGAAAAAAAAAAACAGTTACGGCAAAGAGATGAAAGGTTTATTATTTTTTTTACGGTTGTTTTTCATCCATGGGGCATCTGTTTCCTCAAGTCTATAAAGAATCTGTACAAGTATAAAATGGACAAAAATAAGGCATGTCCTATTTTAAGACCATGTGAATAGACACGGAAATTAATGTGATGTCACACAGTTGCTTTTGATGTTCATGTGAATAAGGCTTAAGACACGTTGAGTTTCTGTTGCTTTTTTGTGCAGATTTTGATCTAAAAAGAATCAGATATATACAGATATATAGTTAGCTCTTAGGCCTAGTTCACACAGAGTTTTTTGGATCAGAACCTGAGGCGGAGGCTGCCTCAGGTTCCGATCCATAAAACGTGTTGCGGAACTGAAAGCCGGTGCACGGCACCGGCTTCCAGCTGCGCACCCGCCTCCGGATCAGGCTCAATGAACGGGCCGAGTCCGGAAGAGGGTGTGTCTTCAGGCTGACTCGCGAGGCGACTCGGCCGAAGAATGAGCACCTCGCTTCTTTTTTCCGGGAGGCGGAAGAAACGGCTCCCGGAAAAAGCTCCTGCGCAGCTCCCATTGATTTCAATGGGAGCCGTCTTTTTGGTCCGGGTTTTGAGGCGTTTACGACCTCAAAACCCTGACCAAAAAACTCCGTGTGAACTAGGCCTTATACTCCTTCCTGCTAAATCCACTCATTGCTTTGGCTCACAATAGTCCAGTAAAATTTGTACCATAAAGTGAACACGTGTGAGGTCTCACCTTGCCCAAAAGCTGCATTTTTGCTGCTTTTTTTTTTTTTTTTTTTTGAGCCAAAGCCAGGAGTGGATTTTGCAGAATTTCTACAACTGATTCTTTTCATTTCCCATTCCTTTTCAAGCCACTCTTGACTTTGGCTCCAAAACCTGCCACAAAATCTGAAACCAAAAAGCAGCGTTTCTGCAATGTGGGGCTTCAGCCTTCGTAGCGAAAAAAAAGATAGCAGTAAAAACACATCACTTTTTTTCTACAGTGTTTTTCATTGCATTTTTGCAGAGTTTTTCTCCACGGACTTTCTGCTCCTATTATACCTATACAGTAAACATCAGCGTTTCCGCATGTATTTCACATTCTGTGATTATCAAAAACACGGCCTTTTTAGAAAATGTAGCTTTTCTGCTGCACATATTTTTTTTGCAATGTGTGGATGGGATTAGCCAGAATCCCATCCTCTTTGCAGGTAATGTAAAACACAGGCTGTTTTTTTTGACATGGCAGCAGCAAAAGTTGAAGGTTTTGTTGCAGTTTATTTGGAGCCAAACCCAGGAATAACTACAAGAGGAATTTTTCTGCTAGCAGAAAAAGGAACCCATTGTAGTTAATGGGAGGCTTTTTTTTCAACGCTGAAATTCCATACCATTTAGGCCTAGTTCACACGGGGGACGGATTTTGGCACCGAGAATGACGCGGGGAACTGCATCACTCTCGGGTCAAATCCCGCCTGCCACGACAGTCGCAGTTTCCCCCTCCGGAATCAGCTCAAATGAATGGGCTGACCCCGGAGGTTGATGCCACCAGGCATCTGACTGAATAAAGTGCAGCTCACTTCTTTTTTCGCTAGCAGAAAAAAGACCGCTAGCGGCCTCCATAGACCACCATTGAGAGGGGGCGACATGGATTACACACCATAATCCGCTCCCCTCTGTGCCCGTGTGAACAGGCCCTTACTTCACCATTTTCCTCCATGTGCACGGACCCTTATATTTCTCCCTTTTGCTCAATTTACTCCTGGCTTTGGCTCAAAAACCTGCAGAAAAACAGCCACATTTCTGCAACGTGGGGCCTTAGCCTAAGGCCCCACAGGACAGAAGCACCACAGAAAAAATTGTGGCATTTTACAGTAAGGGCAAAGTGGATGGGATTCTAGCAAATCCCATGCCCACTTTATGGTAAAAACCGCAGTGCAGACACGCTACGACTTCCAAAACATTTGCAGTTTTGGAAATCACAGCATGTCAATTATACCAATGGAATCTCCAGCTGTTTCCCCATAGGTATAACTGTAAAAGGAAACTCCGCAAAATTTCTGTTTAAAGTTCTGCGGGAAGAACCGCAATGCGTTGCCGCCACGGTTTTTCCCACAGTGCTTTTTTACTGCGGGAAATCCTGTGGGGCCTTAACCTAAGAGTATTTGCCTTTCAAGACAAAGAAATCAACTTGGCAGTATATATAATTGCATTTTTTAAACTATTGTACCTCTGTGTCAGTCTTTAGTTGTGGCATTGTATTCATGCTATGGGCTATTTACATTATGTTTTAAACTTCTATTCTATGTATACACTGGGAAAAGCTTCTGATGTATATACTCCTGAAGGTCTAGATCACTGTACAGGCATCCAATAGGAAATGTGATGTGAACAGGCCCTAACAAGAGTTCAGGATAGAGCTAAAATTTGACTGAGTTGTGAAAGGACAAATAAAACAACAACTGGGGTGTATTCACACTTATTACACAACAAATAGAAAGATGAATATATCCACATAGGCTGCCATTTGTATCCATTGTTTGACGAATCCAGCAATGGGTCTATGTTTTTCCATTATAAACAGAAGCAATGATACAGGTTCAAACAAAACCTTCTATACCAGGGGTCTCAAACTCAATTTACCCGGGGGCCGCTGGAGGTAGAGTCTGGGTGAGGCTGGGCCGCATCAGATTTTCCCCATTTTTTTTTTTTTTAAAGTCGCCATATTCTGACAGCCGTAACTTTTTTATACTTCTGTGTACAGGGATGCATAGGGAGTCTTTTTTTTGAGGGGCGGGGTGTACTTTGTAGTTCTACCATTTTGGAGAATTGCTTTTGCTTTGATCATTTTTTATTCAAATTTTAATCAGAGGCAAAACAGTGAAAAAATGGCTGTTTGGCACTTTTGACTTTTTTTCCCACTACGGTGCTTACCGTACAGGAAAAATATTTTTTATAGATTTGTAAGGCGGGCTTTTTCGGACACGGTGATACCTAACATGTTTGTCTTTCACAGTATTCAACTACTTTTATATGTGTTCTAGGGAAAGGGGGGTGATTTGAATTTTTAAAACCTTTTAATTTTTAACTTTTTTACATTTCTTTTTGCATTTATTAGACCCCCTATGGGTCTTGAAACCCAGGGGGTCTGATCACTAATGCAAGGCATTACAATGCTAATGCACTGCAAAAAAAAATGTCATTTCTTATGCAGCCTGCAAAAGAAAATCACTGCAGACCGGCCAGGGAACCTTTACAAGGCTGTCATGCCAACGTGATGTCGGCCCTGGAGCATGCTCCAGGCGCCGGCGATCACCGGCAAAATGGCCTAGGCACCTGAGGGGTTAATGCCTCCGATCAGTGCGGGCACTGACCGGAGGCATTAGCGCTGGGTGTCTACTGTGACAGTAGACACCTGGCAGCTATGGCGGCCACCTGACTCCCGGGTGGCCACCATAGTTAAACACCCGTCACCCGCAAACTATCCTCCCGAGGACCACAGTTGGCACGCGGGCCGCGAGTTTGAGACCCCTGTTCTATACCCATGATGGCAAACCTATGGCACGAGGTGTCAGAGCCCTTTATGTGAGCACCCATCTGTGGAGCAGATTATACTTTGTGGGGGCCATTGTGGAGCAGATTATACTGTGCAGGGGCCATTGTGAAGCAGATTATACTGTGTGGGGGCCATTGTGAAGCAGATTATACTGTGTGGGGGCCATTGTGGAGCAGATTATACTGTGTGGGGGCCATTGTGGAGCAGATTATACTGTGTGGGGCCATTGTGGAGCAGATTATACTGTGTGGGGGCCATTGTGGAGCAGATTATACTGTGTAGGGGCCATTGTGAAGCAGATTATACTGTTTGGGGGCCATTGTGAAGCAGATTATACTGTGTGGGGGCCATTGTGAAGCAGATTATACTGTGTGGGGGCCATTGTGGAGCAGATTATACTGTGTGGGGGCCATTGTGGAGCAGATTATACTGTGTGGGGGCCATTGTGGAGCAGATTATACTGTGTGGGGGCCATTGTGGAGCAGATTATACTGTGTGGGGGCCATTGTGGAGCAGATTATACTGTGTGGGGGCCATTGTGGAGCAGATTATACTGTGTGGGGGCCATTGTGGAGCAGATTATACTGTGTGGGGGCCATTGTGGAGCAGTTTATACTGTGTGGGGGCCATTGTGGAGCAGTTTATACTGTGTGGGGGCCATTGTGGAGCAGATTATACTGTGTGGGGGCCATTGTGGAGCAGATTATACTGTGTGGGGGCCATTGTGGAGCAGTTTATACTGTGTGGGGGCCATTGTGGAGCAGTTTATACTGTGTGGGGGCCATTGTGGAGCAGATTATACTGTGTGGGGGCCATTGTGGAGCAGATTATACTGTGTGGGGGCCATTGTGGAGCAGATTATACTGTGTGGGGGACATTGTGGAGCAGATTACACTCACCGGCCACTTTATTAGGTACACCTGTCCAACTGCTCGTTAACACTTAATTTCTAATCAGCCAATCACATGGCAGCAACTCAGTGCATTTAGGCATGTAGACATGGTCAAGACAATCTCCTGCAGTTCAAACCGAGCATCAGTATGGGGAAGAAAGGTGATTTGAGTGCCTTTGAACGTGGCATGGTTGTTGGTGCCAGAAGGGCTGGTCTGAGTATTTCAGAAACTGCTGATCTACTGGGATTTTCACGCACAACCATCTCTAGGGTTTACAGAGAATGGTCCGAAAAAGAAAAAACATCCAGTGAGCGGCAGTTCTGTGGGCGGAAATGCGTTGTTGATGCCAGAGGTCAGAGGAGAATGGCCAGACTGGTTCGAGCTGATAGAAAGGCAACAGTGTCTCAAATAGCCACCCGTTACAACCAAGGTAGCCAGAAGAGCATCTCTGAACGCACAGTACGTCCAACTTTGAGGCAGATGGGCTACAGCAGCAGAAGACCACACCGGGTGCCACTCCTTTCAGCTAAGAACAGGAAACTGAGGCTACAATTTGCACAAGCTTATCGAAATTGGACAATTGAAGATCGGAAAAACGTTGCCTGGTCTGATGAGTCTCGATTTCTGCTGCGACATTCGGATGGTAGGGTCAGAATTTGGCATCAACAACATGAAAGCATGGATCCATCCTGCCTTGTATCAACGGTTCAGGCTGGTGGTGGTGGTGTCATGGTGTGGGGAATATTTTCTTGGCACTCTTTGGGCCGCTTGGTACCAATTGAGCATCGTTGCAACGCCAAAGCCTACCTGAGTATTGTTGCTGACCATGTCCATCCCTTTATGACCACAATGTACCCAACATCTGATGGCTACTTTCAGCAGGATAATGCAATGCCATGTCATAAAGCTGGAATCATCTCAGACTGGTTTCTTGAACATGACAATGAGTTCACTGTACTCCAATGGCCTCCACAGTCACCAGATCTCAATCCAATAGAGCATCTTTGGGATGTGGTGGAACGGGAGATTCGCATCATGGATGTGCAGCCGACAAATCTGCGGCAACTGTGTGATGCCATCATGTCAATATGGACCAAAATCTCTGAGGAATGCTTCCAGCACCTTGTTGAATCTATGCCACGAAGAATTGAGGCAGTTCTGAAGGCAAAAGGGGGTCCAACCCGTTACTAGCTTGGTGTACCTAATAAAGTGGCCGGTGAGTGTATACTGTGTGGGGGCCATTGTGGAGCAGATTATACTATGTGGGGGCCATTGTGAAGCAGATTATACTGTGTGGGGGCCATTGTGGAGCAGTTTATACTGTGTGGGGGCCATTGTGGAGCAGATTATACTGTGTGGGGGACATTGTGGAGCAGATTATACTGTGTGGGGGCCATTGTGAAGCAGATTATACTGTGTGGGGGCCATTGTGGAGCAGTTTATACTGTGTGGGGGCCATTGTGGAGCAGATTATACTGTGTGGGGGCCATTGTGGAGCAGATTATACTGTGTGGGGACATTGTGGAGCAGTTTATACTGTGTGGGGGCCATTGTGGAGCAGATTATACTGTGTGGGGGCCATTGTGGAGCAGATTATACTGTGTGGGGGCCATTGTGGAGCAGTTTATACTGTGTGGGGGCCATTGTGGAGCAGATTATATTGTGTGGGGGTCCTTCACTATTTATATCACACAGCATCTGTTTTATAGCCGACACATGATATTACTACAGGTTATGATAACATTGTATGGTGACTATAAAACTAGTCTTGTTCTCTGCGCGCAGAAGTTATCCTATACTAAGGTGGCATCTGTCAGAGGATCAGAAAAGTGAAAAACAACCCAAGTGCTCATTAAAAACAAATTAATTTCAATTAGGGCAAGCGAGATTAATGAGATTCATTTGCCCTGAAGGTTTCTGACAATCCTGGTGATACAGGATATAGTAGCACTGCCACATTGTACCATTCTAAATCAAGAAAATCAAAATAATAATCTGACCATAGACTGTTGGTCACTATATACAGCGCCCTTATGACATGTATAATGATAGACCCCTCCAGCAACATAACTAGTGATGCTCCATAGTAATCTATACGGCTGACACTCACATATAACACTCCCCTCAGTTTTCCCGCCCAGTCCAACTTTACACAAGTTTCTCTACATCTCCAAGTCTATCTCCGAGACAGAGACTACAACTTCCATGATGCAGTGCGGCACACGCCTCCCATGTTTCAAATTGTTTATATTTTGCGTATAAAAAGCTGTGCGCCATCTAGCGTCCAATTAGCCGCACTGCGCAATATTTCCTCATTGCCTCGGAAGCACTTCTCATTTCCTTTCATGGCGTCCGCGCAAGCGCATTTGGCCTCCACCGCGGCGTTCCGCGTAGACCCAGCGATAAAAGCAACGGAGGAGGGAGGCCAAAGGATGTCTAAGGGCCCTGTCCCAAGCTCCCCGTCCGCCTCGTCCAGCTCCCCGGCAGCAGCGGCAGGCGGGGCGCTCCAGGCGCAGCCCGAGAAGCCTCAGCACTACACGTACGTAAGAAAAAAAAAAAAAAAACACAACTCGAGACGGCTGACGTCAGCGGGAGGCGTGAGTCACGCGCAGTGCCCCGCGCCCAGGCCGGCGGGAACCGGTCAAAGCTGGCTAGTGCAGGGGGGCGGAGCCGGGGCCGCTGGGGCGATGCCTGCGGTATGCTGCCACTTGTGTAGTGTGCACTAGGCTGTAATACACACTGAGGTCATAATTGTGTCTGCACACGTCTGCACTAGTGTCTATAAACCCCATAGAGGTGCGCCTATAACTGTAGTGCTATGTGTCTCCATGGTTACAGACTAAAACTGTACAGTCTGACTACACACTCAGTATATCTGCCATGCTCTGTACCCCCAGGATGTGACAGCTTGGGCTGATGGCTTCCCAGATGGAGACCTAATGCACACCCCAGGTCTGCCATTAGGCCCCTGCCCCTCTTATATTGGCAGACATAATATACTGAAGTATTGCAGTGTATTATATCGGTGTGGGTATATGTATGCATTCACTACTGGGACAAAAATGTAAAAAAAAAAAAACACCCTGAAACTATTTTTTATATCTGAAAATTGGTCTGGCCGTATATATATTGATCTATGTTATAAAACAAACACAATCGGGCAGAAATTAAATGTATGAAGACCGCATTTTGTCAGTCCATCATCCTATATCATACACTGGCAGAGGCTGCACCTGATTTGTGAGAAGCCATAGGCCTATTCATGTATTAGGTGCACCCTCTGCCGGGGCTGCAGTCTGCACCTGCCCATAGCTGACACAGATATTGGGTATAATGAGGGTTTATTAGTCATCTGCCCCTTTCTTGAGCATGTTTTTTCTGATCAGTTTTACTACAGTGCTTATTTATGATGTCGGCGAATCTCCTTGTTACATTTTAGTTAGTTTAGATTCATCTTTCTAAGCCATGTGCCCTTTCCCCCCTTTTTTTGCTAAAAAAAATAATAATTTGCACAATTGCCCCTTTTTCAGTGCATTCTGACCTGACAGGCTCTTTTACACTGCCCATGTACTGCAGCGCATTTGCACATTTTTTTTTTTTTGCCTCTTTTTAAAAAGGCCCAAGTCATAAATACAAAAGTGTCTCCGTTTAGGCCACGCCCTCTTTCTTAACGAAAAGCAAAAGTGGCGAAGTGGCTTCTAGAAATGAAAAAGGCGCAAATGAGGTGCAGCGTAGAATAAGACTAGAAAAAGGCGCAAGTAGCTTAATAAATGTGCCCCAATCAATCTGATGTGGGTGTTGGCCCACTCACATCGTGTCCCCTCACCAGAAGAATAGCAAAGACGAAGTAAAAAGAGACGTTGCAGATGTTTTTTTGATTTGTTTTTTACTCCCTGCCTTCCAAAAGCCACAACTTTTTTTTTTTTTTTTTTTTTTTTTTTCATTCATAGAGCTGTATGAAGGTTTACGTTTTTGTGGGTCAGATTATTTCATAATGGTGCCATTTTTTTCCTATACAATGTACTGAGAAGCTGCGGAATTTAAAAATGGGATTTATTTAAAAAAACCTGCATTTCTGCTACTTCCTTATGGGTTTTGTATTTAAAGTATTCCCTGTGTAGCCAAAATGACAAGTTACCGGGATTCTACAGGTCGTTAAAATTGCGACCATACCAAATTTATACAATTTTTGTTATGATTCAGTTCCTTTAGAAAAATCCAAAACTTTGGAAAATTAAAAAAAAATTAAAAATAAAATTGTGGCTCCATATTCTGGCACCCTTAAGTTGTTTATAATTCCAT
The DNA here is from genome assembly GCF_031893055.1 of Leptodactylus fuscus. Classification (NCBI taxonomy): domain Eukaryota; kingdom Metazoa; phylum Chordata; class Amphibia; order Anura; family Leptodactylidae; genus Leptodactylus; species Leptodactylus fuscus. The sequence continues at coordinate 133,509,767 of NC_134270.1, forward strand.
ATATTTCCGTGTAAGGCCTCCTACACGTGACCATACTGTTTTTTAGTGTCCGCAAACACAGATCCGCAATCTGTTAAAAAATAATTGAATAAAAAAAAGTCTTCCTGTCATCCGCCATTACTGAACCGTAAAAAAAAGTCTTGTATGATTCCCCTACATATATTTGTGTGTGGGCAAAAACGGGACATGCTTTGTAATTTGTAGAGACACAGCAACAAGAAATGTGGTTGTGTGTTTGGGCCCATAGAAATGCATTTACAGGAAGGAGGCCCGGCTAGTTCACACATAAAAACCTCCTGGCTTATTTTGGTCCTGAAAAAAAAACCGCTTCCTAATTAGGAAGCGGTTTTTTGACCTTGAGGCATTCTTTTGGAGCTTCTGGAGCAGTTTTTGGTAAAAACTGCTTCAGAAAACACCAGGCAGTTTTCCCCTCCCCTAAAGTGAAAGGACTGTAAAAACGCTAGGCTTTTTTTTTTTTGCAAAAAAATGCTAGGCGTTTTTCGCCTCCCATTCGCTTCTATTGCTTTCCTCAGGCGGGATCCGCCTATAGAAAGGTCATGTCGCTTCTTTTTTCTGCTAGCAGAAAAAAAAAGTTTGCAGTCTCCATAGACCACCATTGTATGGAGGCAGATTTTGAGGTGAAATCCGCTGTCAAAATCTGCCTCATTGCCCCCGTGTGAACTAGCCCTAAGGTGTCTTTTAGAAAGGGACTGTTGTACTTATTTTATTTATACTATTTTGGGGAATGTCTGGTGCTTTGATCACTTTTAATACCCGGTTTACATAGCGTTTGCTCATCTCCGTCCAGGATTCTGCTTAAATTGATGGAGGGAAAAGTCTTGCAAGCAGAACTTTTCTCTCTGGCAGTTTATCTGTTGGGTCCTTATTCGGGTGCAAAGGACGGAAACCTGACACTAGTGTAAAGCTAGCCCCTAACACACTGAACTGATACCTCTGTCATATTTGAGGGTAAATGCCCAAAGAACTCACAGGGGAGACCTGGGGCGATGGTGCCCACTTAGTAATAGTCTGGTGGATATTGGTTGTAGTGTGCTAAAAAAAAAAATGGTACCAGTTAAAACTCTACACATTGTCCAGCAAAAAAAGTCCAGACACAGATCCATCAACAGAAGAAAATGCTTAGAGAAAAGTCCTGCAAGCATCTTTCTGCATCTTTCAGGCAGAAACTTGGTGGATCCCATTATAGTCTTTGGAGTACATAGGTAACCGCTTTTTTTTTTTTAAGTGGGTTAGGCTTCCATTTAAGGGGTCCCAAAATGGACCCCATGAGTGGAAATGCAAACGCAGGTGTGAACCTAACGTAACGCCTCTTGCTCATCACTGAAGTAGATTTACGGTCCACAGTGCATCAGTAGCCATCCACCATCACATACACGTGATTCCCTACACTAGTCTGTTCCACAAATGTAGACAAATAGGACTTGCTTTATAATTTGCAGACCCCTTCTACAATGGAAATGTATATGAATCTGCAATTGTGAATAAAATTACAGTCCTGTTCAATGGGCCTTATGGATCTTAGAATGTGGTGACAAAAAAGCAGTGTATTTATTGTGCAAAAGTAGTAAAACATTCAAGAAACTAATATATTTGGAAGGCCAAAAAGCAATGGTGGAATTTTTTTTATTTTTGCCCCCCCAACACAAAACAAAGTATACCTTTTTTCAATACAAGTATGAATCTTAGAATGGTACCTTAGAAATACAACTTGTACCTCCAAAAAAACAAGCCCTTTTACAATGGGAAAAAATATAAAGCACTGTCTACTATTGATGGCCTAACCTTAGGGTATCTTGGGTACCTCGCAGCTCTGCTTGCCATATAAACTGTAGTGGCGATTGTGGGTACTGCAGCGCTGTACCATAGACAGCTGCCTTGGTACTGGTGATCTGTGGGCGTCCAAGCAAATCTTTGATAATAATATTGAGTAGGCCATCCCTTTAATAAGGTATAGATGTAGGGATGCAGTAAAGCAAAAATGACTGGGTCCTGAAGGCTCACAGGGGTTTTCTGACTGTGCCCCTCATTCAGTAGGCTCTCAGTACCAGACGCCAGTTGTTTTGCTATTTCCTGGAAATTTTGAAGACTGGACCCCGCTATTCACATGTATGTACATTCCAGGGAAGGCCCTTTAATCAATAGATTCTATCACCCCCCCCTTCTTTTTTACCCTTCCATTGCAGATATAGATGATGATCCTACCACATGCAGTAGTTGCATATAATGGGAAGTTCTTCAGCTGTTTTACTTCCTGTTTGTTGTCATTGAATGTAAACATTTTTTGGTTGGATTCACATCTACATCCCCAGAGTCTGCCAAAAATGATGAAGTCCTGCACGGAGGACTTTTATCTCCACTTATATCACTATAAGAACTTCTGCAGGTAACTACTGTTTTGGCGGACAGGCTCTCCATCGTTCTGGTTCCCAGCAGACCAAAGCGAAGGAGAACCCAACGCAGCTCAGTTGGGGGTTTGTTACGTTGCATCAGCCTAGAATTTATTCTGTAAATTTAGGACACCCGCAAAAATCACTTATCTGAAATTTTGGGCTGATATCTTTGACTTGCACTGTTACACGGTAACAAATCAAAGCTTTGCAAGCTGACTATAATGCTTCAGTTTAAGTAAAGCCGAGATCTTATTAGCGCTGAGGAACTGAAACCCCAAATGTATGAAATAATAAGACTGGAAATTCCCCTTCGTTCCATTGTCTCATGACTATGGAGGTGTGTTTTGCAATAGATTATACCGTTGCCTCTTTTCACAGCAGCCTGAAGAAAGACAGTTCCTTGTTCCAGTGCGTGTCGACTCACCTTTCCTTTTATTATCGTACAATAAAAAAAACACTAAAATTTTAGATATATATAAAAACCATATCTGCTTCTATGTCAGATGGAATTCTATTTATTATTAGAGATGAGCGAGTAGTATTCAATTGAGTAGGTATTCGATAGAATATTACGGTATTTGAAATACTCACACTCGTTCGAATGCTATCACTATTCGCAGTAAAGCATTTATTCAGAACCAGCGTTGATTGGCCGAATGCTCTACAGTGTACAGCATTCGGCCAATCAACGCTGGTTCTGCCGGAGGCTTGTCTGTGAGGAGGCAGAGTCTAAGATCGGACCACAGCAGTCTCCATTGTGGTCCGATCTTAGACTCCGCCTCATCACAGACAAGCCTCTGGCAGAACCAGCATTGATTGGCCGAATGCTGTACACTTTATAGCATTCAGCGTATAGCATTCGACCAATCAATGCTGGTTCTGCAGGACGAGTAAGGGCTGGTTAACATTAGTGCTTGCCTCCCGTCCGGAAGGAGTCCGCAGGAGGGTCCGTGTGCTTGCCACGCACTGCCCGCACGAATCATTCAAGCACACGGACCCGTTATAGTCTATGGGGTCCGTGCGCTTTAACTGCACAGCACTCCTCCTAAACACTCTCCTCCTGCTACTCGTGGACTTGGTGACTCTCCATTAGTCGAATAGTGGTTTCCCCTGAAACGAGCATTTTTTTCCCATAGACTATAATGGGGTTCGATATTCGATCGAGTAGTTGAATATTGAGGCTCTACTCGAAACGAATATCGAATCTTGAATATTTCACTACTCACTCATCTCTATTTCTTACCTAATAGATATTATGGTATATTTTAAAGGGTAGGGGGCGGTGCACACTGAATTTTTTAGCGCTGATTTTGACGCTGAATCCGCCTCAAAATCGGCACCAAATAACTCAGCGTGCACTGACCCTACCTGAGTTTTCATCAGAAGATGAAATATGTGTAGGGTCTTGCTGGGTATTCCATTCTCATATATTGCGTCCTATCAGGGTTTTTTTTTTTTTTCTGCAAATGGCCCCATTACATGTACAATACAGAGCAGACTGTCCCTCCACATCCTGTCCATTATTAGTACTACTAGTTTCTTTACATGTATTTCTGCCAGGAGTAGCCATAAAGTAAGGCTGGGTTCACAGCAGCACTTCCCTGAACCCGCTTAAAAAATGCACGGCAAGCAGCACTTTTCTCATCAGATTTTTCAACCTTTTCGGGGAACCGCTTTAAAGTAGATTAGGTTTCTGTTCAGGGGGTCCCCAAGTGGCCCACCCGAGCAAAAACCCGAACACAGGTGTGAACCTAGCGCAAGATGTAAAATAGCAAACAAATAGCTAAGCAATCCTAAGAACACAATATAGGAAATCCAGGATCACTGGACTGTAAGTATGGCACATGAGACACCCGAAAACCTCCCTCACACAGGAAACCTGAGCACGTTTAGTAAAGCTCCTTGCTGTCTGTAACTGACACTACTTAAAGTGGTTTTCCGCGAAAACATTTTTATTTTTATTTTTTTAAAAAGGTCTCTTAGTTCTATCAATGGGTTAATAAGTCCACCCAAATACCTTTAGCAGTGTTTTGAGTGATTTTTGGCTTTCTTTGGGAGTTTTGGTTTTAAAGGTGGAACTTCCCTAGTAACAAGGAGTGAACAGCAAATTTAGAAGAAGGGAGACATCTAGTGGCAGGAACTTGAGAAGGTTTTTGGGCAAAAAACATTTTTCAGTAAAGTGCATTACATTATGGTCCAGAATCACATGCTCTACTAAATGAGACTACCCTGACAGAAAAGTTAGCGACCATTTAAAGAACAATGTGCATCTGCCATACCATTACGGCAGTTGTCTGGTATTTAACCCCTTCCTGACATCCATCATAATAGTACAGTGATTAACAGGTATTTAAAGGGGTATTCCCATAACTCTTGTTCTGCAGCCTGAAGGCTCTGTACTCTTCACTTCCTGGATTTCTCGCACATTGGTGGGCGGGGTTTCACTTGCTCTGTTATCTGCTATGATCCACAGTATGACGCTGATGTGGAAACTGATGTAGCAGAGCTGGATTTGAGTCAGTTTGCATTACATACAGAGGTAACGGACTCCTTATCTCAGCCCTTATCAGCCAAATTCAATTAAACCGTCTGATAAATGGAAAAGCTGAAGATAGACAGCACAGCAATCCCGGAGCTCTCACCTCCCCCTCCCCTATATGAGGAGCTCCGTTGCTTGTCAGCCCCCCCCCCTGAGAGCAGGCAGCTACTTCATTTGACAAATGAGCAGATAATCCCAAGGGCCAGTGTCAACAATGAAGTGAATAAATTAAGATAGCGGCCAAACAAAGCAGTTTTGATAAAGCAATATATTTAGGAAAAGTCTTTTATCCACATAAACTAGCAGTATAGATAGGATCCTTGTTATGGGACAGCCCCTTTAAATATGGTGGCTGCCGGGTCTCTGCTGTATTACACACCAGAGACCTGGCGCTAATGCTGATTAGTGTCTACCAAGGTGAACAAGACATTTGGGTAGGATCGTAGGCACCCAGAATGGAGGTCGGCAATCCATTGCCATGACAGCCTGGAGCCTTTTGAATGCTTCCAGGCTTGCCTGCAATCATTTGTATGACAGGATGCTTTTAGCATTGTAATGCTTTGCATTAAAGGGATTCTATCATTAAAATGAATGGGTTTGAAAGATTCCTGCAGGTTTCCGTCTCCTGCCTCGGTTTTGTGCAGGAAACGGAAACCTGCAGAACGGAGACCGGGCGCAGATGTGAATGAGCCCTGAAATGTAATTTTGGCCTCACAGTGATCGCTGTAAAAAAAACAAAGCCGTTCCATCTCTCTGAATTTTTTTTTCCAGTTTTCCAGTACATTGTACAGAACAATAAATAGTACCATTGTGAAGAACAATTTGTCCCGTGAACATTAAGCCCGCATGTGGCTCTGTGAACGGAAAAATTAAAAAAAAAAGTTATAAGTAGAGATGAGCGAGTACTGTTCGGACGGCCGACGTGAAAGCGGAAGTACCAGGTGCATCCATTCTTTTCTATGGAGCGTGCTGTTCGGATCGGCTGTTCAGATCGGCTGATCCCAACAGTACTCGCTCATCTCTAGTTATAAGGTTTGTAAGTCAAAAATAAAAAAAATTGAAAAGTGCAGAGACCTGGTGGCAATGCCTGCACTTATTGCAAGTGAAAGCTCACTGAGGTGTCATTTTGGGTTGGATCACTGGCCTGAGGAGTGATATTTGGGGCTGGTGATCCATTGCCATTACAGATGGGATTCCACTGAATGCTCACAGGCTTGTCATTATATACCCTCCATTAGCATTGCATTGTATTAGTGATCAAACCCCCTGACGTTCAAAACCCCTAGGGGATACAGAAAAAAAAAAATATATATATATATATATATATATATATATATATATATATTTTTATTTTTTTTTTATTTTTTTTATTACAAATTCAAATCGCCCTCCTTTCCCTAGAACTCCTATAAAAGTATAATACAAACATAGTTATTCTCAAATTCCACCCATTCTGATTTATTTTATTTTTTCCACCTTATACAGATCTGTGAATGGAAAAATAAAAAAAGTTCTGGCTTATGAAAGGCAGAAAGACCAAAAGCAAAAATGAAAATATGTCTGGGCTAGAAGTGGTTAAAAGTGTTGCCCAGTATTCATTTATTGCCAATTTTTTTTTTTTTTTTTGGAAGGCTAGGTGACATAAAATACAAATAGGATCTCTCCCCCCCCCCCCCCTTGCTCCTCTTCCAATGCTTTCTATCAGGTAAGAGTCAGAACACAACACGATGGAACATCCAGTAAGATCTCAGTACAGTACACCAGACACACACACATTGATGCCTTGTGCCCTTCAGGGTCACTGGCAGAGTCACCATCTTTCTTGAACACTAATAACACTTATCTGCCACAAAGTTAACCAGATACAAACTGACTACGTACGTCTGGGCGGCTGGCATCGACATCATGCAACTGCAGAACTTGGGAGTCGGGTGTTACTACAGGCACTCCTCCCTTTGAGAAAGCAGGGGCTCCTTTTTTTTTTTTTTTTTTTTTTTTTTAATTTATTTCTAACAATCTCTGCCTTCCTGATCTCTGTATTCGCAGCACACAATGAGTCACCTACATAAAAATTGCAATGAAGAGGGAAAAGAATTAAAAGAATTTTTAGTGCTATAAAAAGTCCACTCCACAATACATACTTGGGGCCTCATTGTAATACCTGTAATGGGGGCACCTATTTACCTTATGGTATATTTTATGTGGTCAGTGGGTCTCGGCTACCACCTGCAGCTACGCCTTAAAATATACAGCAGGGACAAAGAGGAGAACAACCAGTATATTTCATGTTCACGTCACAAAAGAGTGTGACCTAGAACAAAATCAGGTGTGTCAGCCCCAAAGGGACTTGGCTTTACTAAAAGGAGCGTAAGCAAATGAAAATCTTCACTCTCAGAAGTCAGTCTGTAAAAGTTGGCGAGTATGTTATCAAGTGTTGGCATATCTTGGGTCAAAGAAATCACTTTATGATCTGTTTGGGGTTGAATCTCTGGAACCCTTGCCAGAAAGAATTTAGGGAATTGTAGTGCTGAACCCTTCTCACAGTCTGTTCGTGCACGCCGGTGCTCCTGATCACCCGCTGTATAGCCATTCTCTTTCATATGAATAAAGCTGTGCTGCAATTCCCCCACACTGTGGTTGGTCAGGGTCGCTGCAATGCAGGGAATGACTGAAGGGGGATATAGATCTGAATCTGTGCTGCGGTCCCTTGATTCTCACTAGAGGTCTGACACCCAGCGATTTATAAATTTATGTCACCTCCTAGCAATCTAATATAAAAAAAATATGAAAAAATGTTTATGGCTAAGGCCCCATGGGATGTCTCGCAGCACTTTAAACAGAAAGTTTGCAGAGTTTTCCTTTGTGGATTTTCTGTTACAATTATACCTATGGGGAAGCTGCCAATGTTTCCATAGGTATAATTGACATGCTGCGATTTTTAAACCTGCGCCGGTTTTGGAAATCACGGCATGTCCGCAAAGTGGTTATAACCGCAGAGTGGGCATGGGATTTGCTAGAATACCATCAACTTTGCCTGGACTATGAAACGCCGAGGGCAAATCGTGGCGTTCCCGTCCCGTGGGGCCCTGGCTTTAAGGAGTTTCCCATGAACGTAAACATGCAGAAATTTGTAGGCAGGATAATTTCAGTGTTTGAGTGATAGATTTTCTCTAGCTGTCTTAGTGGCGACAGTCTTCTGCGTTGATTGATTGCCGATGGATACGACCATGAATGCAGGAACTTTCTATGGTCTGGCACTTCCAGCCATGACTTCCTTATTGTGTCCAGGATATCTTCTCATACATGTAGTGTCCCTGCCTGATAACCCGTCCACAATAAGGAAATTATGGCTGGTTTTCTGACCATAGAAAGTTCCTGCATTCATGGTTGTATCCATCGGCAACCGATCAACGCAAAAGACCATCGCCACTCAGATGAACTGAGAAAATATTGAAAAATCAGCAAAATTTTTACTTATATTTTCAAGAATATTTAACTTTCAATTGTCTATAAATAAATATGGTTATAAGGTAACACGTGACAAAGCAAGGTTAAAGATGGGGGAGGTACTGCTGTCAAACAAAGTGTACTAAATATAATCCGCCTGCCACATGTTATGTAAAAGGTCACAAAGTCACATTCAAGGGAGGTATTTTTAGAGATGTAACATTACCCTATAATGTAGCTATCATCTCATAGGACCTCTGGCATGTCATAGTGATGTATATTCACAGCACTGACCTAAAGGGGTCTGTAGGACTGTAAAAAAATTGGGCTAAAGTGAGAAAATTATTTGTAAGGATCTGAGCGCCCAATTCCCCTCTTCCCGACTATATGATATTGATAGTTTTATATGAAGTTATGATAAGAAGAGCTTCATCCAAAATGGTACTAAGAAAAATTGGAGCAGATGCTCATGGGAAGCGGCCCGATCACAAAGCCAAGAAAACGTGAGCTGTAATCTATTCACTATGGCCGCCAACTCCTCTTTACCTTGCACCAATTTTGATAAATTGGCCCCCTGAAACCTTTTACCTAAAGAACAATATGTACATAACCAAGTGCTCACTGCCTACTCTGCTTATGTCCTCAGGTACCTGAAGGAGTTCCGAACTGAGCAGTGCCCGCTCTTTGTACAACACAAGTGCACCCAGCATCGACCCTACACCTGTTTCCATTGGCACTTTGTTAACCAGCGAAGGCGGAGATCTGTGAGACGTCGGGACGGGACATTTAACTACAGCCCTGATATTTACTGCACAAAATATGATGAAACGTCAGGCCTGTGTCCCGAAGGAGATGAGTAAGTTCTTCTTTAGTGCTTGATTTAGCTTGGCATGTGCAAATGAATAGCCATCCATTCACACTATAACTGGACGGAACAGAGCTGCAATAAATATACTACTAGCACAACTTTTCAGGATTGGAAGGAAGACTGGTTCCAGTAGGTTATGGTTTCTAGCCTTGGCACCATTATCACAGGGCCTATGGTCCTTAGGGCTGTCTTGCATACCTGTTATGTACCCTGAACAGTACCTGGGCATATTCCACCATACACCGAGCAGCATAGCATTAAAAGGGTTATCCAGTTCCTAAGATTGATGGCTTCTTCAGTGGGACAGCGCTGCAATACCTTCACTCTCTGCTATAATTTGTATGGTGAGCAGCACGGCTCGAAGTACTGTATGTGAACATTACACAGAGCTGTGTTGTCTAGGTACAGGTGATCTGCAGGGTCCTGAGTGTCGGACCCCACAGATCTAATATTGTTGACCTGTCCTAAACCTAGGCATCAATATTTAGAAACTGGAAAACCCCTTTAAAACCACTCATGGGCAAAGTGAATGACATTGATCTTGTGGCAATGGTCAGTTATGTCAGTCCATTCTTGAAGTTGATGTGTTGGCAACAGGAAAAATGAGCAAGCGGAAGGATATGAGCAATTTTTAGCGGGGCCATATTGTGATAGCTAGAGGACTGGGTCAGTGCATCTTCAAAATGGCAGGTCTTGTAGCATGTTAAGCTGTGGTTAGTACCCACCAAAAGTGAGCCAGGGACATGATCATGGGAAGCAAAGGCAGATATAAATATATATTAATGGAAAGGTTCTTTGTGTGTGCGATTTTATTTTTATTTCTTGGGTTGTTTTTTTTTTCCATTTTGAACATTTAATTTTGGTTCTAGTTTCTTAGTACATTTCTAGGAACTTCTGTATTTCAGATCTCTAATTTCATTTCAATCCTTTATATGTGCCCAGTTGCCCATTCCTTCATAGAACAACAGGGGACACAGAAAGAAGATATCACCTGCGATATTACAAAACGGGCATCTGCATCCATGAGACAGACTCCAAGGGACATTGCACCAAGAATGGTCAGCACTGCGCCTTTGCTCACGGCCCCCATGATCTTCGCTCCCCAGTTTATGACATTAGGTAGCAGTCACTTACAATCCGTTCACTTATTGGCTTCACCTGTATCAGATGCTATTATGTACCGGACAGCGCTGTATTTCTGATCATGTTCTTCTTTTTGGCAGAGAGCTTCAAGCTATGGAGGCCTTGCAGAATGGACAGCCAACCCTGGATGGAAGCCTAGAAGGACAAACTGCAGTGGCTGCAAGTCATGCCATGATCGAGAAGATTTTGGGAGAGGAACCACGCTGGCAGGGTAAGAGCTTTAGTACAATATGTACATTTTTTTCTGTGCTTTTTAGTTGTTCTTATTGATGACTTGATCCATTGCCATATATTCCCAACTGCTAAGATGTTGAAGAAACCAAGGATAATTGGACATCACAACACACAGAATCTATTCCCCATCATGTAAATTCTGTAATTCCTATCCTATGGTATGTGTTCCTCAGCTGCCTATTGATATCTCTCCAGATTAGTCACTTTGCGTTTAACATGTAATAATTAAAACCATGGACAGCACTTGTCTACCTTGTAAATGTCACTTTATAGATATATTTAGTAATTCTCATGCCCTTTACCATGTTTACTTGTCTGCAGACACTACCTATGTGCTTGGGCACTACAAAACAGAACAGTGCAAAAAGCCTCCCCGACTCTGCCGTCAAGGATATGCGTGCCCCTATTATCACAACAGTAAGGACCGTAGGAGGAGTCCACGCCAAAATAAATACAGGTATGTCTAAGGGACTAAAGTATGTGCTAGGACTGGACAACTAATCAATATCGACAGCTCAAATAATCAATGTGAACTTACATCAATTATTTCAGTGATTTTTATTTATTTATTTATTTATTTATTTATTTTTCCCCCTCCTGCCTTCCATACCATCCCATTTCATTCTGTTATTGACTAAAGGATATGTCGCTAACTGTGCACTTTCCAACCAAAATTACTGATATGTAAATAACCGAAACCAATATTCAATGACATATAAATAGAGGAGTGGTATTTCAAAAGTGGAGTGTCCTAATATAATCATTTATTAATCATAATTGAATTTAAGCATCCAATTAATCATGATTTTAATTCAGGGCATAATCACCCAGCCCCGGTATGTGCAATGATTTGGGGTCTTAAATGCATTATTGTAAGATCTAATCTCACCCTAATCTCATAGATTGTAAGCTCTTGCGAGCAGGGCCCTCAGTCCCATTGTGTGAAATGACTTTCTTTTTTATGTATCTGTATTTGAACCCTACAAATTGTTCAGCGCTGCGGAATATGTTGGCGCTATATAAATCAAATTTATTCTTCTTATTATTATTATCATTATTATTATTATGATCTTGTAACATGCTAAGTATGAGGGTGAGGGGATATTTGCTTCAGCCCTGATCATAGCCACATCTTTGTACTGGTATATATCAAACTATGTCTCTCAGATGATTTGCCCTTCCAACATGTCTGCATCTATCTTCCTTGAGGAGAAAATGTTGATTATTATTATTATTAATGTTGATTATTATTATTATTATTATTATTATTATTATTTATTATTGCTACTAATCAGTTTGGTAGTGGTGGTCCCACTGACAACTGCTCAGAGTCTCGCTTGCAGCTTCTGCCTAAACCCCCAATGTTGCTATCCTCATCGATTTCGCTTACACTACTGTCCTTATTGCAATATCTGGATCTATGATGGCCTTAGTGCAGTGGAGCTTTGTGTGTTTGACAGCACCAGCTTTTCCATCGGGATGCAGGGGGAGGTATTAGGCAGGGCCTGCAAGTGGTACCTGTAGCACTTGTCAGGAATGGGACCATCCTTTTGGCACGTCCAGCCTAATTTTGCATAATGCTTAAAAGTTGATTTGGATGGCGATACTGTGAATATCATTCTTTATTGTGACTTTTTGTTGTAGGTCTTCCCCTTGTCCAAGTGTGAAACATGGAGATGAATGGGGAGACCCCAGTAAGTGCGAAAGTGGGGACTCCTGTCAATATTGCCACACAAGAACAGAGCAGCAATTTCATCCAGAGGTAATAGACATTGATGCTTTGGCTATTTTGTCGAGCTGATTCTAGATAGCGTGGTTGGTAATCTCCTACCATCCTTTACAGATCTACAAGTCAACCAAATGCAATGACATGCAGCAGTCTGGAAGCTGTCCACGTGGGCCATTCTGTGCCTTTGCACACGTTGAACGTATGTTGTTCTATCTATAGTCTGTACACTGTGGTACAAGTAGGAATTTGTAGGTAATATTTAACATTTGTTGCTGCCATCTAATAATGTGCCAATCTTCTTCCAGAATCTCTTCTTTGTGACGATCTTCAGTCTACTTCATCTGTGTCAAGCCCCACACAACCCGGACCTATCATGTATATGCCATCTGCAGCAGGAGACTCTGTCCCTGTCAGCCCGTCTAGTCCACATGCACCAGACTTTAGCAGTGTAAGTCTTTTTCACTCGGCGTGCCGTTTTGTGTGCAGAGCACAGCGTCGCCCAGACAGCTATTTTAACTAAACCTGTCCCGTTCTGGATTTTATGTGTTTGTCTATAGTTTCTTTCTGAACGATGCATGCTAGTCGCTTTACATTCTATAGTGCTGAGACTAAAGGTCCTTATTGTGCTCACTTTTATAGGTATGGGGCAAAATGAGCCACCTCCCTACTAGTCCGACGTCAACAAATGTAAGTACTTTTTACAGAATTGGGTCATGTAACATACCAGGTCTCGGGTTATTTTATTCGGGGTCCTCTGCATGACATTTGCTACTGTATTGTATAGGATGTTGGACTTCAGGGTCAGACTACAGAGTTTTCTTTGTAGTCTGTTACTATGGATGCACATAGTTCTTCTTTAGGAGCTACAGACACAGAACTGCAGTAAATTTTACATAAGACTATTTGTTTAATTTTTATTTCCTTTTTAGATGCAATGGAGCTTTGGGTATAACTATGGATCTAACATTTAAGTCGATAGTTACTTGTTTTAAATGAGAAATAAAAAATATGCATTGTATAGAAATGTTCTGTGTTAATACAAGCTTTGTCTGTTTCTTCCTTAGATGCTATGTGCCAGTTTAGGAAGTCCTACAAACCCATGCGGATCTCCTCCTGGATCCCTTGGGAAACCCCACAGTTTAGATAACCTTGGTTTTCATAGTGAACTACCAGGTAGCTATAAAAAAGCTCCTGGGTGTGAGCGAGAAGACTCCGTAGGAACAGATTATCTTAAAAGCTTTAAAAGCCAGGTTGGTAGTCCGGTCATTTTTAGCTTCACTATGGTGTGTCTTCTGTGTGCAGGCTGCTGCTTTGTGTGCACTGGCTGAGTGATGTGTGCTTTTATGTACATGGCTGTTTTCAGAACAGAGTGGATCAACAGCTATGAATAGGGGCGCTCACGGCTTACAGTATCCCTCTATCTGTTGTTTTCTAAAGGCAAAGTTAAAACCGCACTCAATGGAGCACAGAAGCCAAGAACAACCTCTTTTACAGTCAAAACAGGTGAGGCAGACATAGATATACCTATTGTTGTGTTTCTATTACCATATGTTCAAGTAATATCTTACTATTGACGGTTTTCACTTGCACTGAGGGTCCTATGTTCATATGGAAGGCTCAAGAACAGAGTCTGAACAATATGCAAGTGTCTGTCATTTGTGTAATACAGGAGTCACAGCCCCTGAAGACGCCCCACAGCTATATTTCAGATGTCAATGGTTTTAGGGACTAAATAAAAGTTCTGTTTTAGTTGTACTAGAATTTAGTAATATGGGTAAATAATTTGCTTAGGCAAACGGGTTGAAGCTTTGGGACATTACCCTCCATCTTTATGATGTAAGGGTTTAGTAGCAGGAGACTGCATAGGGGATAGCTCTAAATCCTTTGACTTGGATCATGTGGTAAGGTGAACTTTTTGAGATCTGTTCACATGGTGCATTGCAGTATGGTGGCTGCCATTGCTGTGCCTTTGGGGTGGTTTGGCCCAGAACAGGAGGGTGTAAGGGCAGAAGGGTGCTGTGCGGGTGCTGGATCCCTCCCCCTGTTGGGGGCTGCAGTCGAGACAGTCGCCATTCAGCACTGCACCCACTATATAGGGGTTGCTGTGAAATGGCTAACTGTTATATAACACCTTGATTAAAATGAATATTAAGAACCTTATGTTCATTTTTGTAGATTTCGCTGAGAAGCTCAAGTCAGTGTATAATACTGCGATGTGCGGCCCATGTCTGTTTTTCGAAAATGTTCATAAAAAGTATTCATCCTGTACAGTAAACATATAGCAGAAAAGTAAATCATGTACATTATCACAATTTGCTGATTTTTGGTCACCCTCCTTCCCCACACCACAAACAATTTTAATAAAAAGTGGTCAAAGTTTCTCCTTATTCGGAGGATGCAAGCCCTGGTTGTGGAGGATTCCCCCAACCCCTCCAGGTTTGAGCGCCTCTGGTGGTCTTGGGTGCTGTTCCAGGAGTCTTCCGACTTCTCTGCTTCCTTCTCCTAATCTATGGCGCAAAGGCCCCTAGTCTCTCCCTCTTTTCTCCCCACCCCTTCCTTTTGGCCTTTCCTCATTGTCTCTTGTCCTGTCTCTTCTTTTATGTTTGCTCCTATTGTTTGGTCTTCGTGTTTGTCATCTGCATTTCTGTCTGTTATCCCCTTTCCTCCCCTTCCATAACAGTAGCTTGGGGTCGGCTTTCCCCGACCTAGTTTTCTTTTCACTTTGCCTAGACGATGTGCATATGCTGTATTGCTATACCGGCTAGGGGTTTTCCCCTTGACAGTCTCCATTGTTTGTGGCCGTGGGCCTTGTTCATTGATTCTTTTGCTTATTTATATTTCACGTTCTTGAAAAACCTTTAATAAAAACTGATTATACATAAAAAGTGGTCAAAAAGTCAGATGTACCTTTATAAAATACCACTAAATACGGCAACTCTAAAGACGCCAGCTCTTTCGATGGAAGTTTTAGAAAGTTATCGGTGTCAGAGTATGGTGATGTAAAGTAAGTTTTAGTTTGTCGTTTTTTTGCCATTCCACCCCACAAATATTTTTTTTTATCATGTAATACACGGCATGGACAATTTGGTGCAATTAAAAAAAACAAAAAACCGTAAAAAAAATAAGCCCTCTTATGGCTATGTTCACCAAAAAAGTTATTGATCTTGGAAGGCTCAGAAGAAAAAAATGAAATTGAATAATGGAAAATAGTTGTGTTCTTAAGAAGTTGACTCCTTGGAGCTTCCAATAAGAATGTGCTTTGCTAAAGTATCAGCCAAGACAATAGTTAAGAAATTACTTTACCTTCTACTTGAGTAGTTCACCTCAGCAATGGTTGAGATGTGTGCCACCACTCCATTCCTTGGCTTTGGAGTCGATGGAAGCAGCCATGTTATGACCATCAGTTCCATACACGACCACCAATCCACTGAAACTCCTACTCACTAGAGTCGTGCAGTGGGGGCAACAGAGGGTCACAGTGATATGAGTGACCTATGTGACTTTAGCCAAGTTGATGAATTTCTTAATTAATCTTGAAGCAAAAATGACCAACATAATTTGTCTATGGATTTTAACCCTTTGATGTTTGAGCCTTTTCTTTGTTCTCTCTCTAGGATGCCCTAGGAATCCTGCCCATGGGAAGCCCATTAACCTCAAGCATTTCCTCTAGCATCACTTCTAGCCTGGCTGCTACACCTCCCAGTCCAGCAGCTATAGGTGGTACCCCCGGTATGAATGCCAATGCCCTTCCCTTCTACCCAACCAGCGACACTGTAGAATCGGTCATAGGTGAGCATTGATTTGCCTTTGCTGCATCTCATGTGAAGAATGTTGAAAATGTTTGCATTTCTATACCAAAAAGCTGTCTGCCAGTCTGTGAATATAGCCTGATGTTGTATGTAGCCTTCCATGCAGGGAAATATGGCCCACACCACTGGACAAAGCAAAGTTGTATTACTATTGTTCACCACTATTTGTCTCCATAGAAAGGCCATGTCCTCTTTTTACTGACAAAAATGAAAATAATATCATTACATGTGTCAGTGAAAATGGAGGTGGATCTTCATAAAGATGAGGATTGCTATGAGTGGCATCCTTACACTGATAAAAGTTTGGCTGCCTGCCATCACCACTAGGTGGCGCTCACTACACATAAATTTATAAAGCACCAACTGAATTGATTTGAAAGTATTTGTCTACCTTTATACATAATTGTACATGTAGCATCAGAAGACTAAAATATTTGTCTGGCTTTGTATATACATTGAATTATTTTTACAAGTTCACACGTGAAAAAAGCCTAGCTGATTTTGTCACAGATTTTTCAGCGTTGCTTTTTTTGGACACTGTTTTTTGCATTGGACGCTGTTTTTGACACTTTTTCAGTCACTGTTTTTTTGAAGCTTTTTTTTTTTTTTTTTTTTTTTTTTTTTTTTTTTGCATTACAAAAAAGTACATGATAAAAAAACCGCTAGCGGTTTCAGTAGCTGTTTTTGCCAAAACAGCTGCAAAAATAAGCGACCAAAAACCGCTAGCGGTTTTTTCAGTGCCCCATAGACTCCTATTCATTTTTTCAGGCGTTAAATGCTGAAGAAAGGTCATGTCGCTTCTTTTTCTGCTAGCAAAAAAAAGCTAGCAATAAAAAAAGCTAGCAGAAAAAAAAAAGCTAGCAATTCACATAGGGCTACATTTTATGGAGGCTGATTTGGCCGCGAAATCAGCTGTCAAAATCAGCGTCCATGTCCCCGTGTGAACTAGCAGGCTATTCCGACATGTTGGGGAGAAAAAAAATGAGGTTAAAAGATAGGATCCCTTTAAGCATTTTATTTTATATTGGTTTTCTGGCCCCAAATAGTCTTCCTTCAGACAGATCTTAAGCATGTGATCTGTGGGGGTCACACTAAGCTGCGAAGAACGCATCACAGGGCTATGGACGAGTACTGTCAGTACTGTTACCTCACAGCCCAGCTAGATGCCCTTCTGACAGTGGGCAGACATCGGTAACAGCACAGATATCTCCAGCTTGGGGGCACATAATAGGATGGCCGACTGTGCACTGAATTCAGCGCACTGTCCGCTTTCAAGCGGTATATAAAAGCACGTGTGTCCAAGGACATGAAATGTCCTCTTTAAATGCATTTTCTCTTTTTACGTATATTTGTATAACATTTTCTATTTCCATTTTGCTGCTTCTCAGAATCTGCTCTAGATGACCTGGACCTAAATGACTTTGGGGTCGCTGCATTAGAGAAATCCTTTGATAATAGCACGGTCGCGGCTACTGGAGGAATCATGATAGGTAATGAATGTATTAGAGCCGCTCATGTTCTGCTCTCTTGTATAAAGACATGAATCTAATTCTCCTCCTTCTCTTTGTGCAGGTGGAAGTCTAATGCAGAGCTCAGCTCCTGTAAATATCCCTGGCTCCTTAGGTAGCTCCGCATCCTTTCACTCCACCTCGCCATCGCCCCCTGTCAGCATTTCTTCACATTTCCTTCATCAAACAACTGGGCCTCACAGCCAATCAGAAAATACCTTTCTTAGTACGTCAGCTTCGCATGGTTCATTGGGTGAGTGCCTTATGTTTTTGCATTATTAAAATGACTGCCTTCTAGTAGCATCACTGCAGGCAGAAAGAGCGCGCGCTAGCTAAGGATATGTTCACACCATTTTTTTAATTATAGATTTTATTGCATTTTGAGCAATGAAAACCTTGTCAAAAAGTACTAACCCTTTTAGGACATTTTACGTAGTTGTTTTTTTTTGTTTGTTCTTGTTTTTTTATTTTATGGGTTTTTTTGTATTTGAAAATAACATGGCATTTTTTCCAGCAGGTTACAATTGCCGTGATCTCATATTTATATTTGGTTTTATTGCTTTTTACCACTTTTATGGAATGAAACACCATTTTGTGAATTAAAAAAAAAAAAAAATCTCAGGGGTTAATCTGTTTAATCTGAGTACTTCCCCCAACTCCTGCGGCTAGTCCTAGGTCCTCTCTGTATTATACAGCTGGAACCTGGAAGCGATTTAGCAGGCACCGGCTGGGCTCTCACCTGCGCCCGCTCTCTGTTTGTGGTTTCTGTTCCCGAATTCACTTAAAAATAATGTGGAGAAAAATGTCCTGCAAGCAGACCTTTTCTCTCTGCATTTTTCTGCCTTCAGGCGGAAAACAGGCAGACTCCATTATAGTCTATGGGGTCTACGGGTAACCGCTGTTTTATTTAAGTGGATTAGGTTCCCCAAGTGGATCCAACAAATGGAAACCTGAATGCAAGTGTGAACCTAGCGACAGCTCCTGTTCCTGCTACATCGATGGAGGGTTGGGGAGGCAGAGGGTCTTCCAGTTAGTTTTATCATGCCAGTGATTCATCTGAATGACAATCTTTTGTTCTTGGTATTCTGTTAATAACTATGGCTTGTCCATCTTACTGTCTATACAGGCCTGAATGGGATGAATAATAGCATATGGGAACACTTTGTATCTGGCAGCTATTCCCCAGGAACATCCCCAGCATTTCCATCAGGTCCAGGAGGAGCTGAATTAGTAAGACTTAGACAGGAACTGGAGGAGGCCAGTAATACCATCAAGCAATGGGAAGACTCTTGGAAGCAAGCGAAACAGGTACACTATGGGTCAAGTTACCATCAGGGCTATGGAGTTGGCCAAACCACTGACTCAGACTCCTTCATATATATATACTAGCATGTGCCCGCAACTTCGTCTGCAGGTTGATGTTGGCGCTGAGCCGCTTATATTTAGCCAATTGTTGTGGATGATCCGCCTGCTCCCGCGTCTCGACTCTGTTACATCGCTGCATATGCGCAGCATACTCAGTTGTATGTACATTTCTGCATATGGAGAGTCTACTCAGCTGTGCTACAGCGCTGCCTAAGCTCTGCTACATCTGGCCATTTGGATTACAGGGG
Organism: Leptodactylus fuscus; assembly: GCF_031893055.1. Classification (NCBI taxonomy): domain Eukaryota; kingdom Metazoa; phylum Chordata; class Amphibia; order Anura; family Leptodactylidae; genus Leptodactylus; species Leptodactylus fuscus. The sequence continues at coordinate 133,529,068 of NC_134270.1, forward strand.
TGTTCTTATGTCAGTGTCTGAGCAGCTTCTGTGTTGGAATCGGCTGAACGGATGTTGCAGAAATTTGCCACAGTTTGATCAGCCTGCTCCCGCGTCTCGGCTCTGCTACATCGATGCATATGCATAGGATACCTATCTTTATGTACATGTTTGCATATGGAGAGCCTACAGAGGTGTGCTACAACACTGCCTAAACTCTGCTACATCAGGCAATTGTGGTTATATGGGTTTTGTTATGTGACTGTGTGAGAAGCTTCTGTGTTACAAAGGGCTGAACGGATGTTGCTGAAATGTGCCAAAGTTCTCCCCCCTCCCCCATCAGAGGCAGAACAACACATTCCCTGTAGTACTCATTGAAACTCTACACCCGATATAGTCCTTTCCTTCACACAGCCTGCATGTACTGTAGTCTCCTGATCTTCTATGAGACTCCATTTTCTTCAGCTTTCACACTGTCCAGCTTCATTCTATATAGCTCTGCCCACAAAATAGTGTGTAGCTTCGTCCACTGCCTAGCATGATCCTACCTGAGAATGGCTCAAGGACCTGTGATGACGTCATCACAGGACCTTTAGAGTAGTGTGAACCTAAATTCCTTCACTACAGTCATGTAGTGACGTCATTTACCGGGATAAAAAGTAGCCTATGTTTTAATCGGGGTTCCTATCTATGTATGTGGCAAATTTCATGCAAATCCGTTAAGCGGTTTTTGCGTAATTGAGGAACAAACATCCAAACACACAAACTTTTAGGATAGGATTAGTGTCTGTCTCACATAAAAGTGAATAGAAAGTGGAATTCACTACTGTAGGGCTGCCACAACTGTAATCTCTAGCAGTGCCCATAGAAGTGAATGGAGCGCTGGTCACACAATTGCACAAGTGCTTCATTCACAAGGAGGCTTTAGATAAGATAATCCTTTTAATAGTCCCACAGTGGGGAAATTTCAGTATGTTACAGCAGCATAGTAATACAGGTACAGGATAATACACAGTGATATATTACAGACGTAGACACACATATGCTGAGAAGAGAAGAAATACTAGGAGTCCATAGCAGCAAAGTAAGAGATGAAAGAAGGAAGACTTCAGAGTCACCTAGTTCTCTGTGTGGAGTGATCTTCGCTTGGTCTGATGTAGATTATACAGCCTGACCGCGGTTGTGAGGAAGGACCTACGATAGCGCTGCTTCTCACACTAGGCGTGGAGCAGTCAGTCACTTACAGTGCTGCCAAGTGCCATCAAGGTCTTCTGCCGTCCTGGAGGTCAGGCATTTATTCCATGTTCTGTGAATAGGTGAGAGATGTCCATTACTGAACCCCCCCTGTTATTGTAGCATGTCTCTCATTCACTGTATTGAGAGCTACCACAATACATGGTTAGCAATAGTATCTGTGATCCTCAATCGTGGTTTATGGAAACATGTCTAAGCTAAATTGTTCTCTTCCATTTTCTCACCAGGCCTGCGATGCCTGGAAGAAAGAAGCTGAGGAGGCCAATGAGAGAGCCACGGCCGCCAGTATGGAATGTGAATTAGCTCGGGAGCAGAGAGATGCTCTGGAACAACAACTGAAGAAACTACAAGAAGAGCTGGAGAGAATTCCTGGAGCATCGGACTCCAAACTACATGGCTCCATTAATGAACTTGAGGGTCTCCCTCTCTCCACCCTGTTTAGCATTCAGAAGCAGCTTCATGCCAACCTTGAAAGGGTTGACAAGGTTAGCCTGAGAGATGGGGTAACGAAAGCTACACTATGATCACAAGTGTTTGTTGTCACATTATGCTTGACTTCCTTTAGTTTTTTTTTTATCTTTTTGTACTCCAGTTTAGCACTTTTTATTCCAAATTATCAAAGTGGCCAGTCTGGTCTTAAAGAGTTTGTCAGAGAGTTAAAAGAACAAACAAAACAGAACTGTAAAGAGGTAGCGAACCCACACAGGTCTTTTTTTTTTTTAGAAGCTTTCAGTGATGACTTGCCATACTGGCAGTGGGATAACTTGAGGAGGTGCAAAGTGTGGAGTCGCAGGGGGCACCATAAGCACTGGCTTTAACTATAGAGGTCACAGCTGCCAGAAGGCCGATAAGCCAGGGGGGCCCCCGTAGGTCACTATCATTAAACTTTTTTTGCTCTACTTTCTGATTTCCTTTTATGGCTGCCAGTCCATGCATGGTAAATTTATCGTCTTCTCCCCCACCCTCTGGTACATTGGATTGAGACAGTTGAAGATCATTTATGACACACTGCCTTCCACTGTCAGAAAGGAGAAATTACCGTTTTAATGGCAAGAATACCAGTTGGTCAACATACTCCGGTTGGTAGGCTGTAGCACAAAATGACACACTATTTTACTGTGTGGGGGGGTAGGAGTGAGAGAGGATGGGAATTATTGGAAGCTTCTGTGTACAGACATGTTTTAACAAGTCTTCATGGTGGTCTGGGCCCAGAGAAAGAAAGGGAAATGTAAATGCTGCTAAACTGTACAGATGGTAACAGCTGACGGTCATGACAAGTTGTGCGGGGGGACAAGATTACTAAGGTCGGTTACATCAGCGTGTCTTCTGACACGCCATCTGCTTAGTAATGGAGGTAAAGGGTATTGCAGGTTTGTCTACTCACTAACAAAGGGCAATGTTCACCCCATTCACTAGAATGGGACAAAGCTGCAATACTCTGCATTGCCACAACTACCCTGTTTCCCCGAAAATAAGTCCTCCCCCAAAAGTAAGACATAGCAGAGGTTTTGTTGAATTGCCTAATATAAGGCACCCCCCGAAAGTAAGACATCCCCCAATAATACGGTAATCTTTCTGCGCAAAGATTGTATGAAGAAAAACATTGCAGCCAGCTGAACACTGTGCACAATGTTCTGTGTCCACAGATATGCCGGCTGCCGACACCGCTGCAATACGTTGTATCTACTGTTAGAGCACCGCACACAGCGTTCAGCCGGCTGCAATGTTTTTCTTTCTGCAATCTTTGCGCAATCTTAGCACATAAGACATCCCCTGAAAATATGACATAGCATGTCTTTAGGACCAAAATTTAATATAAGACACGGTCTTATTTTCGGGGAAACAGGGTAAGAAGATGAACCACATAAATGATGCAGAGGCCGCATCATGGATTACCTTCAGATAGCAGGTTGTCGGGGACCCCCGCACACTGTATAGCCTAATGATGGGTCATCAATCTCGTGATCTCAGAGAACCTCTTTACCTGCTGCTGTGTACAAGGTCACATTGTATATTTGTATATGTCATGAGCTGTGGGTATAAAGCCAAACTCTCTGTTATATTGCAGGCAGTTTTTCAGCTCCAGACAATGAAATGTCGCAAGTGTCAGGACCAGAACAGAGCAATGTTACAGTGCCAACATGGCGTGCTATGCGAAGTATGTGCAGCGGAGGAAGGAGAGTGCCCTAGCTGTCAGCTTACTATACCACCGGTTCTGCAGCCATGACCCTTGTAAGCCTGGACCCAGGCTTCTCTGAACTCATCTGTTGTTTTTTTTTTTATATACTTCTATAAATATATATAAATATATTCATACAATGGAGTCTAGCAAAGCTGAGCACTTTTAAACAAAAGTTTTTCATTCCTTTGGATTTTGCCACAAAGCCTCTGAGTTTTTTCCTCTCTGCGTTAAATCATTTCAGAATCCTCCATGTTGGGGGTGACTGTCCAGGCAAAGATTGGCAGCTTATATGCAAAAAAAAAAAAAATTATGCTACATTGATCTATATTAATGGGACCAATATTTTCCCCCTCTACAAACCACATACTGAGAAGCTCTCCAGACATCTTACAAGGCCTTCAGCGGAGCTGGATGACATTGTGGAGAACTTCATTGGGCTTCCCTGTGGCAAGAGACCAGATTGGTCATGGATTCAGACATCTTACATTAGCAGGAATTTCTGCCTTTTTCCTCCCTCACTAGTATTTTATAGGACTACAGACACCCTAGAAGTGTTGGGTTTATGGTCAGTGTCATTTTTTCCAAGATTGACAGTTTCTGTGAAGTCAAGCAGATCTGTATCCGTATAAGTGATTGTTTCAGTATTGTGTGTCCCAAGAGGATTTTTACTTTTTTTTTTTTTTTTTTTTTTAGACTCTAAAGCTTAATCTCATACAATAAGAAGCATAAAGACAGCCATGATGATGTATGTTATAGAATTACCTTCTCGTAAAGGGGTGTCTGCTTGTCGGCTCAGTACAACGTCCTTCTACTGGGCATCCCAGTGATCATCTTTAATCCATAATGAATCGGGCATCAAATGTCCATTTTCCCTGCAGCACCACCACAGGGGAAATGGAAGTATTACACTGTTTCTATCTAAAGGAATGGGCTGTGTAATGCATGGATATGGCAAGTCCTCCAGAGTGAGAGGTGCTCGGTGTAGCGGTTCTGGATTACAGATGAGGGTCTTACATCAGATTACCCAAAAAGGGTTTTAGAAATTGGGTCTAGACCCCTTTAAAGAGTTTTTCCCATAAACGGCACTTACCCCTTATACAATGGATAAATGTCTACTTGCTTATTACCCCCCTTCCCCCTTGTTCTCACTTAGTCCCCTGTGTGAATAGAATGGCAATGTACACGTGTGACCGCTGCTGTATTCATTCCTATAGGACTGACACAGAGCTGTACTTTGCAATCTGGCAGTTCTGAAAACATGAATGGGTTGGACATGCGCACTACGACTTCATTCACACAGTGGCACCAAAGACTCCCATTATTATGAATTTGCACTAGGGACCCCCAGCAATTATGAGAACAAGGGTCCCTGGTCCCCTATGTGTATTAAGTGCCACTCCTCCATTCACATGTATGAGAATGACTATCAGTCCCATTGGTGGCTGGGCATGTGCATTACTGCACACAAAGGGCTTGGGGACCCCATTTTTGTATTCCCTTGCAATTGTATCCCTTATCCTATGGACGGTGGTGTTCATGGGGAAAACCCTTTAACCAGCCTAAAAATGAATTACGTATGACTGGTCTTACCAAAATAACTAACTAAAGTATTGTAGCCTCTTTAGTGAGGCCTATGTATTAACTAAGGATTCTGGGAAACAATACATGTATATTTGTAGCTATTTATAATGGGGGCTTTGTACATGTAAGTATACAGAAAATAGATCATTGTAGTCCCAGTAGTCATAGGAAATACCTTTCCACGAGAACCATGATACCCAAACCTCTCGACAAATTCGCTTTTTTATTTTTTTTGTTTTGTTTTTTCCTCTTTACTTTGCATATGTTAGATACTAGTGAGAGAGTCAACCACACGGAGATGTTAGTAGTCCCTAGGGGGCGGTATGCATGACTGGAAGCCGTAAGAGTGCATGGAAGACATTTGCTTGTGTATTTATATATGTTTGAGGCAAAATAAGGCCTTCCCCCTTTCATTCTAGTTTAGGGGATTGTCTTTCAAACCACAAATCCAGGACTATAAAATGTGACATTTGTTACCGTGTCCGCCATGTTGGGGGACATAGGTCGCTAATAATCATTAGACTACAGAGTACTGAGCAGTGGACTTTTTGTGGAAATTCTTCTATAATGTCTCATCGCGCAAAGGTTGATTTGTCAGAAGTTATTGTAAGTTGCCAACTATGATCCTATTGAGAAGTTCCCGTCTAGTTTTCTTTGTATTGTTCTTTGATACTACCGTACATTCCATCACCCCAAAGACCCTTTCTAGCAATGTTCCCAGTTGTTTTGGCCAACAATGGTGAATTTAAGGCCTCCCTTTCTCCTAGAACTTTTTTTTATTTTGTACGCTGAGATTGCTTGTCCGGCATGATCAGAAAAGGTTTGTATCAAAATCTAAACATGTGAATTTTCCTTTTTTTATAAATGAAATAAATCTATGTGAAAAATCTTTTTCTTGATTAGTAAAAAATAAAAACATTTCTTCTGAATAAGGATCGCTTCTTTTTACGGTTTAGACAGTTCACTTACATTATGAAAATGATCATGGAGGCAGATCAGATTGTTCCATGGTATTATCATTCGTATGACCAATCCCACCAACCAAAATGGCTCATTTGGGGCACAGTTTGGGGGGAAAAAAATTGGCGGTACACAAAAATTGCATTTTTATTTGGCATTTCTTAAAGGGGCTCTATCGTTGGGAAAAGTCATTTTTAACTAAACATATACTTGCATAGCCTTTAGAAAGGCTATTCCACACATAGCTCTTGTATGTTAATCGCCTCAGTAGTTTTTGAATGAGACCATTTTTATTCATATGCTAATTAGCCTCCAGCGAGCATCGGAAGTCTCAGCAGGCGGACTCTGCTATGTGTACAACCCAGGCTGCTGCTGACTCCTCTCCCTGCGCTCACCCAGACATAGCAGACGGTGCACGATGAGACTTCCGGGTGCTCGCTGGAGGCTAATTAGCATATGAATAAAAATGGTCTCATTCAAAAACTACTGAGACGATTAACATACAAAGACTGTGTGTGGGATAGCCTTCCTAAAGCCTATCCAAGTGTGTGCTTAGTTAAAAATGACTTTTTCCCAATGATAGAGCCCCTTCAAAACAATAATCAGTCAAAATGGCCTAAAACAATAATCAGTCAAAATGGCCAAAATCCGCTGTCTGAAGTCTAATGTGTATGGCCAGCCTATAGTCTACTCCTGTACAGGAATGCTCTGAGTCAACTGGAAACTGCAACTGGCAATATTCAGTGCTGCTGCCCCTTAATGTTCAGGATTGGTGGAGGTCTGGGGTCAATCCTAAAATGATTCCATATCTTTAGAACATTAGGTGGGAATACACAATTTATTTTGGTACTCCATCCCTGGGGACATCATGTGTGATTTGGGACCCCCACTACCCATAAAAATAAGTTTGCATTAACTGCGGCTCTTCGTTCTGGTCCATCAGAGGCTGCCAATGCAAATGTGAATGTAGCCTTACTTATCATAACATAGTTTGTGCACACCGAATTTGCCTTAAATTGGTTGAGCAATGCCAAGTTATATGACTATTTGATGACATCAATGTATTTGGTCAATTGACATTTGCTTAGCGCACACTATTAATGTTTTATCTGACCTTAAACACAATGTTTTTGTAAAAACTCCACCATAATATGCATTTTTGTGAAGCTGGGATTGACTCATAGTATAAATCCTTCCTTTATATTCCCCGTTCGGAATCCACTTCTGCAATGTTTTCCTCTGTAGCAACCTTCCTGCCGATGCTGCTGGATCCCCGACTTGTGGAACACTTAGTTCAGATGTATTATCACATATAACCGCCAGTGTGTGCTGATAAGGAAGTTGTTTATGTCCCCCAGGTACTATGTTTTCTCAGCTGTATCTGACTTTCCGGCAGATAGTGGAAACAATCTCGGCATAACTCACTGGGCCGATGAGCAATGGCCCAATCATTTCCTACAGAGTCTGAAGAATTCCTCGCCTTGTTTTATGACTTGGTCCACAGCCACCAGTCATTGTGACTTGGATAGCACTGTGCAAGTAGAACCATAACAATGAAAGACTGAACACAACATGTGACTGCCGCTCAAACATGTTAGAACTACAACACCCAGCATGCAGTCAGGCAACTTTGCAACAGCAGAGAAGTGTTGATTATGTTTTTAATCTGATTTTCATTAGGCCTCCTGCACACGACCATAGTGGTTTTTACGGTCTGCAAATACTGATCCGTAGTAAACATGTCCGCGTGTTATCCGCAATCACGGATCTGCAAAAAGACTCGTATGACTCCGGGGCCGGCGTCCTGCCGCTTAACCCCCTGCGCGCTGGCCGCTCCATTCTTTCTTATCCTCAAAGAGGTGTGGTATGATATACCGATAGAAAGCTGACAGTACACTGTCGACTTTCCCAATATGCAGCCAGGTGCCAAAGATATCAATGCCGTTAGTTTTGACACCGATATCTCTCCACTGTCTGAAAGGTTGGCCTTATAGTCTAGCATCATCACAGGGCAGCGAGGAATGCCCCCTCCTACACCCCAACAATATACTTCCATAGTATTGTACTGTCATGAAGGCATTCCTCACAGCCCAGTGATGACGCTGAGCTGTAAGGTCCACCTTTCTGACAGTGGAGGGACATCGGAGCTGAAACTAACAGCGCCATTATCTCCGGCACCTGTGTGCCTACTGTCAGCTGTCTAGTGATATAAAATACCGGCCATCTGCAAGGACATGGAAATCTAAGCGATGACTTGGTCTCCAGATCTCAATTTGATGAAGCCTGTATGGGATCTGCTGGACAAGTCTGATTCATGGAGGACTCACCTCACAATTTAGTGGAATGAAAGAATCTGCCGCTACCGTCTTCATACCAGATACTACAGGACATCTCTAGGTCTCATGGAGTCCATAACTGTTTTGGCAGCACTAGGGCAACCTACACAATGTTATGAGCGTATTCACACAAGTGATTTTTATTGTGGTTATTGTAACTTTTTGTAAGCATTCTACTCAAACATTTTCCGTTTTTGCAAAAGTACAAAATGGCCCAGTTTTGTATCAATTCTGCAGTACAAAAAAATTCACAATTTGACCTTGTTATGGGAACTCACCTTTGTACACATATTCATAAGAGGTTTCCAAGATGGATTCACCCTTCCTCTCAACATCCGAATCCTTTCTGGAATAGAAGGAACAGATGTGGTCGCATGGTGTAAGTACGGGGGAGGGGGCATACATAAAGTGATATACAGTGATGACAATTTGGGAACACAATTGTGAAAAATATTTTGTCCCCACAAGTTAATGAAAACTTTATACATATTCAGACAAAGTGACAAACACGTCACCAGCAGGTTTATCACGTGGAAGGTTTATACATGGTTTCTCTATCCATATCTTTGCAGCTTAACAGTATACCGGAGGACAGCGTAAACAAAAAAGCTATATCCTGCCATTGTCCTGGGACTTCCGACCCCCTCAGTGCTGCGTCTTCACTTCTAGTAACATGGCCACTGTCGCGTTTCTCTGCTCTGAATATCTCTATTGCCCTGTCTGCCTGGACCTGTTTCGAGATCCTGTCACCATCCCGTGTGGGCACACCTTCTGCCTGACATGCATTACCCAATGTTGGTCTCTGCAGGGCATGCCTAGCTCCTGCCCACAGTGTAGGTCCTCATTTCGACCAGAATCCTCACCAAGACTCTGCAAGAACAATATTCTTGCCCAAATGGTGGACGATTTCTCCCATCTTCAAGGGTCTAATGATTTCAATGCCTTCAGCAGTCCTGCCAGGAGCTTTGGCACATCATTGAGAAATCCGTTCCAGGAAGAAATGCCGGACGGTAGTCTTGAAACCGAAAACAGCAGCAACTTTGAGCTGCCCATTATCGGCGAAGACCATGAAGCCTCCGGTACTCAGGTATGTAATATAATAGCAATTTTATTTAGAGTTTCTTTTTTTCTGTTGGATTCAGTACAAATCTATCAAGATGGGAGAACCCCATTAAGTTTAGATTTTTGTAGAAAACTTAGCGTCAAACATTCTATTATGGAATTCAGAATTAAGAGGGGTCTTATTGGTCCTCATCTATTATCCAAATTATCTCTTGAGGTAGTGGATTCAGCATATCCATGCATTACATAGACAGTTTGTTGAGGTCAGTATGGACTGTTATACTGCCGAAAAGTGCTACAAGGGAACTGAACACATTCATAGTGACAGCCGGTTGTTGGAGTCCCAGCAGCAGGACAACCTGTGATTTTTAGAGGATCCAAGATTTGCATATTGATGACTGATCAATGACTGATGATGACTGAAATTTCATGATCGCTATCGGAATTCCGATCCCGATCTTTTCCGGCGGGATCGAGGTCGGAGCTTATTTCCCACAATGCTTGGCTACTGGCCAATCATTGTGGGAAAAACTATAGTATCAGATGAGCGAGTACTATTCGAAACTCCTGTTTCAAATATCACGCACCCATAGAAATGAATGGAAGCGGCCGGCCGCTTGACCCCCTGCGTGCCGGCTGCATCCATTCATTCCTATGGGAACGTACTACTCTTCTGTTTCCTCCCTGCTGTGCCGTATACTCAGCTCTGCTACATCTGAGATGTAACAGAGCTGAATATACAGTAAAGCAGGGACAAAGCAGAAGAGTAGATAGACAAGTCAATGTACAGTTATGGAGATGTAGCAGAGTCCAGCATATGGCACAGCAGGGAGGAAACAGAAGAGTAGATAGTATCCATCTACAGTACTCGCAAACTTCACTCAACTTACCTGCACAGAAGTGCTGCCGCTGCCGCTCCCCGTTCTTCTCGCTCCTCTTCATTCTCATTGACATGCCTTCAGAGTGCCCTGCGGCCCCCGCCTCCCTAAACTAGTGTTATAGATGCTGGCGGGGCTTGTGGCTTAGGAGAGTGTGGGTGGGTACTGGGAGGGAAAACGTGAGTGATGCATTCTCTCCCCGCCCACACTCTCCTAAGCCACAACAAGCCCCGCCTACTCCCATAACCTCTACCACTAGCCTAGGGAGGTGGGGGCGCGCACGGCGCTCTGAAGGCATGTCAATGAGAGAGGACCGGACTGAGAAGAACGGGGAGCGGCAGCGGCAGTGGATCTGTGCAGGTAAGCAGACACCAGGGGGACTAAGTAGCCCGGGATTTTTTTTTAGTCACTACACAGCGTGAAGTCCAAAAATTGAAACAATTTTTGGACTCCATGCTGTGTAGTGAATAGGATCATTTTTAAAATCCGATCTTCAATTATTAAAAAAAATCCCATTGACTTGCATTGGGATTGGGATCGGGTTCGAATGGAAAATGATCGGAAATCGGATTTGATAAAAGATCCTGACATTCCAAGATCGGCTCAACCCCACTGATCTCCTTATCTGTGGAGGTGACATCCAATGCCCTCCAGGTCTTTCAATACTTCCACCAGAAATACACAGATGTATCTCCAACATCTGTGTATGGATGAACATAATAGGCAGGAATGTTAAAATCCAACACGTTGATCCCACCCACCAAGAACCACCAAATTTATTGCCCGGTGACATTGACTATCCTTAATGCAGCCCTGCTAACCATAAACTGTAGATGAAAATGTTGGCCAAATGGTGGGACCAGCCTACAACCAAAGACAACAGGGACACATTGATTTCAACATGACCAATCCATTGGTGACAGTGAAATAAATGCAGATGTCCCTTGGCTGCATATGAATTTTTGGTTATTTTGTCATGAAATGTCTATTCGATATGTGTCTGTGGTAGTCTTCAGAATATCATGTTGTGATATTGTATTGAATTGGGTTCATGAGAGAAGTCTTTAAAGGAGTTTGGGGGTTAGTTGATATTGGTGTCCTATCTGTAGCATAGGTCATTGATATCAGATGGGTGAAGGTATGACACCTAGCCTCTCTCCCACTAGACCCTGGAAACCCCCTTTATCTAAATATAAGTTAAGGTAAGGGTTACAGATGGGCAAACCAATTCAACCTGAATATTCCAAATTGGTTGGCGATTAGTTGATTATTGGCGATTCGCTTCGGATGAACAAAATTGGCCGCCACATTATCTCTTTAGATCTCAGCATTTAATAGATTTAGGCCCAGGTGCAGTGACAAAAATAAAAAACTCACCTTCCATTACTTAATTTGGGCCTTCTTTGTGGCGTCTGGTGTTCTCCTGTGATGTCATGTGCCTGGGGTCACTTCTGAGGCCTGTGATTGGGCATCACATGAGAGTGCCAGGTGTCACCAAGCAAGGGGAGAGAGCACCAAATACTGCAAGGAGGCCCAAAGGAGGAAAAGGAAAGTATGAATGTTTTTTTTTTATTTTTTACACCTGTCCTGGGCCACCACCCGTTATACTCTGGGGTCTGAAGAGTATAACAGGTATAACACCTGTACTGGGCTCTCTGTCGTTTGGGTCCGCCAGGGGACCAGAACAAGAGTGAGCCGGACCGCTAAAACAGCAGTCACCTGAGGACCTCAGAGATTATTGGGACTTTTCTCTCTGCCAATTTTTGCCGTGGAGTCAACTTCGATGCAGATGTGAACCCAGCCTCAGAGAGCTTGACGTTAGATAGATAGGTTCCTCAGAGCCCTGAGAGCACTTTGTTTTAGGCCAATTTAAGGTGTGGCTCATGCTAAACATGTTCGACCCAAGACGAACCCGAAAGGAATCTTGAAAGGTCTTCCTATCTGTACGGTAAACACGTCTGTATCCCCCACTGAAGTAAACGTGCACACTTGGCCAATTCTCATTAAGAGAATAATTTGGGTAATTTTGTTATGTTAGGAAAATTGCTTAATCTATCACATTGGGTCTGAGAAGTATCCTCATACCTACTGTACAAGCTGGTGTCTTGCCTTAGTACAGTATCTACTGTACTTACAGTAAGATGTCTTCCGGGATTATATAAAGATGTCCATGGCCTTAAACCATTTCCTCAGGATGAACATAAATAGGAGAATATTTACGTCAAGAAAAGACAATTCCACTTTAAGACCTTCCCACGGCTTTAGGTGTAAACACTGATGTTAGATCAGATCCAGGATGTGGGGTGGGGGGAGGGGGAAGGTATTTTCAGGCACTTGAATGTGTCACTTTTTGTGTTGTTCTATGTTTTTTTTGTTTCCTGTAAAAATTTTGCCTATGAAGATTTATTGATACAAAGTGATTATTGTAAGAGCGAAAAGATCAGATAATAACTAAATATTATATCCGCTGCAAGGAAATAAGTTGTTGTGTCCACTCAAGCCTTAATGGGGTTGTCTCTATGAGTCACTTGCAAAAGGACCTACTTCTGTTGTGGTTCCGGCCATTTCTTGACATGGTCAGCCCTATATTATGATGGCCTTAGCAGATTGGTTTTCTGTTTCTCTAGATCACATGCTTCCATTCACACAGCCAGAGAATTAAAGGGAGTCTGACACTTTGTGGGACATCTGTGGCAGGGGTTTGGGAAACAACTATGTGGAAGATATGTTGGGGACAATTCAGCAGCAAGCGCTCTTTGTGACTGATACATTAGCATCTGCGGCAGTCAATCTGGAGGCATTTGAGACTTACAGTCCTATGAAAAAGTTTGGGCACCCCTATTAATCTTAATCATTTTTAGTTCTAAATATTTTGGTGTTTGCAGCAGCCATTTCAGTTTGATATATCTAATAACTGATGGACACAGTAATATTTCAGGATTGAAATGAGGTTTATTGTACTAACAGAAAATGTGCAATATGCATTAAACCAAAATTTGACCGGTGCAAAAGTATGGGCACCTCAACAGAAAAGTGACATTAATATTTAGTAGATCTTCCTTTTGCAAAGATAACAGCCTCTAGTCGCTTCCTGTAGCTTTTAATCAGTTCCTGGATCCTGGATGAAGGGATTTTGGACCATTCCTCTTTGCAAAACAATTCAAGTTCAGTTCAGTTTGATGGTCGCCGAACATGGACAGCCCGCTCTCAAATGATCTGAAAACAAAGATTGTTCAACATAGTTGTTCAGGGGAAAGATACAAAAAGTTGTCTCAGAGATTTAACCTGTCAGTTTCCACTGTGAGGAACATAGTAAGGAAATGGAAGACCACAGGGACAGTTCTTGTTAAGCCCAGAAGTGGCAGGCCAAGAAAAATATCAGAAAGGCAGAGAAGAAGAATGGTGAGAACAGTCAAGGACAATCCACAGACCACCTCCAAAGAGCTGCAGCATCATCTTGCTGCAGATGGTGTCACTGTGCATCGGTCAACTATACAGCACACTTTGCACAAATAGAAGCTGTATGGGAGAGTGATGAGAAAGAATCCGTTTCTCCAAGCACGCCACAAACAGAGTCGCCTGAGGTATGCAAAAGCACATTTGGACAAGCCAGCTTCATTTTGGAAGAAGGTCCTGTGGACTGATGAAACAAAGTTTGAGTTGTTTGGTCATACAAAAAGGCGTTATGCATGGCGTCCAAAAAAAACAGCATTCGAAGAAAAACACTTGCTACCCACTGTAAAATTTGGTGGTGGTTCCATCATGCTTTGGGGCTGTGTGGCCCATGCCGGCACCGGGAATCTTGTTAAAGTTGAGGGTCGCATGGATTCCACTCAGTATCAGCAGATTCCTGAGAATAATGTTCAAGAATCAGTGATGAAATTGAAGTTACGCCGGGGATGGATATTTCAGCAAGACAATGCTCCAAAACACCGCTCCAAATCCTCAGGCATTCATGCAGAGGAACAATTACAATGTTCTGGAATGGCCATCCCAGTCCCCAGACCTGGATATCATTGAACATCTGTGGGATGATTTGAAGCGGGCTGCCCATGCTCGGCGACCATCAAACTTAACTGAACGCAAATTGTTTTGTAAAGAGGAATGGTCCAAAATACCTTCATCCAGGATCCAGGAACTGATTAAAAGCTACAGGAAGCGACTAGAGGCTGTTATCTTTGGAAAAGGAGGATCTACTAAATATTAATGTCACTTTTATGTTGAGGTGCCAATACTTTTGCACTGGTCAAATTTTGGTTTAATGCATATTACACATTTTCTGTTAGTACAATAAACCTCATTTCAATCCTGAAATATTACTGTGTCCATCAGTTATTAGATATATCAAACTGAAATGGCTGCTGCAAACACCAAAATATTTAGAACTAAAAATGATTAAGATTAATAGGGGTGCCCAAACTTTTTCATAGGACTGTAGATTTTCACTCCAGGTTAGGCATCAGAGGTAACTAGTTTGGTAAACATCTGCCTGGGCATCTGTGGTAGGACCTTTTAGCTTCTCCTTTTAGGCACCCTCATTATTTTAAACCAGGAGCATAGCTATAAGGGGTGCAGGGGTAGCTAATGGGCCCTGAACGCAGAGGGAACCCCAAAGTTCCCTCTGTTACATAAAATATACCACTATTGTCAATGGCACTAGGTAGGGGTCCTATTACAGACTTTGCATTGGGGCCCAGAAGCTTCAAGTACATCTCTGGTTTAAACTAAAGAATGCTTGGCTACAAAAGGCAAAAATGAACCCTGTAGAATATAAAAAACAAAAAACTTGCAAGTCTTCAGTAGGTGATACCACCTACTGAAGACTTGCAATTTTTTAGTTTTTTATATTTCATAACCACTGGCTAACACGGTACAAAAACAAACATTTTCCTTATACCCTGTAGAATAGTCTTCTACTCTGATTGTTTTGCTGTGGTGCCCATCTCCTGATGTATAACCATATATCATCCCCCTAGGTTTCATCCAGCAGACATCGCAGGGTGGTCAGCCAAGGCTTCTCCGACATGATACGAATCCTTCAGGCCTCAGGATTTCGTCTTCTGCAGATGATGGAGCAAGCAGAGAATCGGATGCTGAAGAATACAAGCAGTGAAGACCTGGATGAAGGACTTACAATGCAATGTGCCCAGGTGGTTCCAGATCAGCAGCAGGATCAGCTTGTGACTGTGGTACGTACTCGCCATACTTTATGCAGATTCTTGTGTCATTGACATGGGCATCAGGGGTGGCACACACATTAAAGGCATAATAACTCTATATAATACATTTGTGCAGGAGGAGGAACAATCCACGTTTCAGGAATTACAATGGACTGGGCTTGAAGCCGCGGTCTCTAGCTTTAAACAGAGCTTACGAGAATTGTGCGCAGATCACATGGGCAGACTGGTGCAGCAAGGTGAGTGGGAGATTGGAAAATGGGAATTCATAGGACTGGGTCCTGTTATGGAATTGATGAATGAAGAAGGCGTACATAGGTATAGGTGTACAATGGCATCTATCGATCATAAGAGACTATGTAAAAAAAAAATGTAACAAAATTAGTACAGTATATGATTTTTCTACTGTATGCCTCTGTATGAAAAAGTATGGAAGTACAGCAGACTGCACTATTCAGTACAGAGGAAAAAAGTTATACCAAATCATACCAGCACAATGATACCAAAAGGACACTTTAATGGGGGGTCTACAAAGCGCAGTGTGAATGTAACCTTAGGCACATGGCACAGCTATGGGGATGGAGCCTGTACAGCAGCACAAGGGGATATCCAAGGACTAAATCTGACCTATTTCTGGTTCGGGTTTTGTCAGTGCTGCCTATTAGGTTTCCAGGCTGGTTCCTGTGGTCACATTGAACCAGCAACCAAATTGATCCCCTCCTTCCGTCCACTCCTGTGTACTATTGTGGGCTGGCAGACTAGATCATTGGAATTGTAAATCCATCCCCATAATACAGGTAAATGCCCGCTGTGAACACAAGGAGGCAGAATGACTCTCAAGTGAAACTAGTCAGAAAACCAAAGTGCAGCACTGACAGACTTTAGCCCAGAAGCCAGCCCGGATAGCCCCTACAAGTGAATGCACCATAGTGGTACTGAGTCACCATTAGAGATGAGCGAGTACTGTTCGGATCAGCCGATCCGAACAGCACGCTCGCATAGAAATGAATGGACGTAGCCGGCACGCGGGGGGGTTAAGCGGCCGGCCGCCGTCAAAGCGGAAGTACCAGGTGCATCCATTCATTTCTACGGAGCGTGCTGTTCGGATCGGCTGATCCCAACAGTACTCGCTCATCTCTAGTCACCATGTGATACCCGTATGAGGCACCATATTTTCCCATCCAGCATGGGAGGGAAATGCCAAAACTTTAGCCTTTCACAGATTGCATATGAATGTTAGAAAAATCTTCATGTACCCCAATATAGAAATGGAAGATCACAGAGGTAAAGGATAGGCTTAGTGGGTACACTATTACCAAAATGTGATATGCACATCTGTAATATGTGTGTGCGGGAAATCTTGGTAGAATGATGTAAGGAAATTGGTGTAAGGACTATTGCAGTATTTATAAGATCTAAGAAAATGATCTGAACGAAATAGGGTGATGACTTATATACTAGTTATACAAGGTGCAGAAATAGCATTTCTACCTGAGCCCCAGTGCCATACATAAAAGAAATCAGTATTAAAGGGGTCTTCTACCTCCTCCCAGCTTATTCAGCTGTCGCCACTGTATTACAGACCACATTACAGTGATAAACAACATGTCTATGGTATATAAGTCACTTTTGTACATATGGAGACAGCACCTTTAAAGTCTTATGCAAATTAGTCAGTCGGTGCACTAGAGGCGGTCCTTCTGCTACCTGGAGCACTGCTCTTACCACTGAGACCCCCATCCTCTCCTGCCTGGACTATGCTGTGCAGTGAGAGTTGATCTTTCCACTGCTATGACTTCCACTACACTACTTGAGCAGCAAGAGCAGCGCTCCCAGGGCTGAAGCCCCGCCCCCAGTGCACTGACTAATTTGCATAACACTTCAAAGTTGTCTTTCTCCACATATACAGTGACATGTATAACAGAGACATGTTGTCTATCACTGTAATGTGCTCTGGAATGAGAATTGTTGGAGAAGGTAATAGACCTTCTTTAAGACGCATGATTGTATATTGCTGTTATTTTCCCTGTTTCTCATTTGATTTTAACTTGTGCAACAGTGTGGACCACACGCACCAGCTATCCCATATTACCAACTAAGCTCTGGGGAAGTCCATTACTGCCATTGGTGCCACGGGTACGGTCAGAGTTCCTCCAGTGTAAGATATTTTACTTCTTCCTCTTCTCGCCTCACATGTCTGTGGATCTCACGCAAGGCACAAACTAAATATATTACTCTATCATTTGCAGATTCTCGGGATATCAGCCTGGATCCAAACACTGCCCATAATAACTTGTGTCTCATGCAAGGAAACCGCAGAGTCCTGTGCAAACTGCAGCCCCAGGCTTATCCAGAAAACACAGAACGCTTTGACCATTATACCCAAGTACTGGGCAAAGAGCCAATGGCCCAAGGGCGCCACTATTGGGAGGTTCATCTCTCCGGAAATCGTGTAAGCTTGGGCGTCACTTATCATGGTATCTCTCGTAAGGGACATCAAAGCTCATGTCTGGTGGGGAGGAATTCACAGTCTTGGTGCCTAGAATGGAGCAATACCCGTTGCTATGCCTGGCATGATGGTGAGAGACTGTTGGTAGCCACAGGACAGCAGGAGAAACTGGGTATCTTTTTGGACCGGGATGAGGGGACGCTGTCCTTCCATGAGGCATCAGATGATATGCCGCTTCTTTACCGCTTTCACGCTTCCTTCTCCCAGCCTCTGTACCCCATATTTTTCATCAGCTGGAATTCTATTGTGTCCATTGGAGAAGAAAGAGGAATACAGAGCAGTTCACACTACAAGCGCTTCCAGAGGCAGTTTTCAGCAGATTTCTAATAGTAACCACCGACTAAGGGATTGACCTATCTCAAGTGAATTGTATTCTGAATAGGTTTCCTAATTCAGCTCATTGGCACTGCTTAAAGGACAGTACCTGGTGTTGATGTCTGAGGCTTTCCAAGAGCCTTGGGGCGGACAGTACCTTCAAGTTATACCTTAGGGTGGCCATATAAGTTACCTTCAGTAAGTATTGGCCAACTGTTTCACCAACATACACATGCACGCTCAACTCGCGCCAAGCTTACAAATGAGCGATGGTCAACACCTCTATCTTCCCTGAGAACAAAACCATCAGCATCCTCCGGTTTCCATGTTTTTTGCGTGACACAAAACTTTTTATTTGCATAGCTTTCTAACATACGAGGACCGGTTACCGACCTCAGTGTCACACTCCATGTATGTGATATCTGCAACATTTATTTTAAAGACATATGTAAAATACTATATAAAATTAAGAGTCAATGAATATTTGCATCTCCATTCAATAAAATTCTTCCATGGTGACCGGTTCTAAACCCCTGGTTGTTATATACATCCTGCACCAATGTCACCGCTCACTCTCCTTAGACTGGCGAGCCCTCTGTTTACGTAGCTTGACAAACACGGCGGCTTCCTTTTCAGAACGACGACACTCCAGGAGTTGTAAGATGCGATCCCCTGAGGAGACGAGACATTGTTTTAGTACAAGAGTCTGAAAACAGGTAGAGATGTGTGATGTCAGTGTGATGTCAGCTGCGATTCTGATGGGTTATCTCACCACATCCCTCAGCATTATGGGAGGCTTTTAGATTTGTTTGCCTTAGTCCTGTGTCTACGACCAATGTTCCCAGTCTATTTATAAACATGTCTGTGCTCAGAGAGAAAACTGGGACCACACTGGATTTACTGAACATTGAAGGGTCAGAATCTGCTTCTTTTTATTAAAGGGGAGGACAATACCTTATTGTTTAAAGAGATAGATCAAAGGGTGTCCTTCTGATGGGACTCCATGGTTCAGCCTCAATCTGCACCACCACAGGGAAAAGATAGCATCATATTATTTGTAGTATTTTTCTTTATCACATGGTGTAATACATGGATGTGCCAGTTTCTCTAGAAATAGAGACATTTGTAGTTGTGCTTAGGCAGGGCCGGCTCCGGGGTTTTATGGGCCCTTGGGCGACAGAGCCTCAGTGGGCCCCCTTGTGGAGGAGGTGGGAGTTGGGACACTGTGCGCCGCTGCGGGCAGACGAAGTGAGTGACGTCTCGCAGGAGCGCGGCGTCACCTACGTCATACCTCCCAACTTTTGCAGAGTAGAAAGAGGGACAAAAGGTGCAGCGTGCTTATAGTATTACATATATGTATACTCACCTTCCCTCATCTCTCCTGAGCCTTCTAATCATGTGTCCTCTTTCATCCTCTGGGTAACATCATGCACCCTGGGGCCACCCATTAGGCCCAATGATAAACCTCATGGGTGACCCGGGTGTTGAGGATGCCCAGAAGATGTGAGGGAAGGTCAGCATAACATATATGTGAACATGGCTTTTTTTTCCTGTACCATACCCATAGATCCCAGATTTTCCATTTTTCCTGTAAAATCCTTTAAGGAGTTGTCCGACGCTATGAAACATTTTACAAACAACCTAAAATAGTGTTAAATAATGAAAGCAGTGATACTTATCTTACCGTGTTAAAACCCAAATACATAAGTGTTGCAGTGCTCCCTTTTAGGGTTATATTTTACACCTCCCCTGGGCTTTCATCTATTAGACTCTGGGGTCTCTTCAGATAGAATAATTTCACTTCTGATTTATAGTAAAGTTATTCGACTGAATATTTGGGCTGAACCGTCTGAACTCGAAATGAAACAAATCTTCAAGGGGTTGCCCATCTCTACGTAGTGCATGCTGAACTTCAATATACCTGATACTATGTTCTCAATGAAGATAAGCGGCGCCACAAGTTTTTTGCAGCCGGTTATTCCTCTCTTTCTATTCAAAACACGTGCACATGGGTCTGATCTGAGCGTGCTTGTGTCCTTGGGGATGGGGAGGAATACCTGTTCGGCGACAGCTATTGAATGTGTATATACAGTATTACAGTTACATTTATTCACTATGTTTTCTACACTCTCCAGCATGCTGACTGACTGACTGAGTTGTGTCAGGGTCTGGGGTTGCTAGGTGGGGTGGCATAGACACAAAAGTCCAGTTTCTTTAGTCCAAAACAAAGGTAGAGTTTTATTCTCACTCAAAAATATAGTGCAGCAACAAAAGGAAACAATACACAAATAAATCCCTGCCCGGCTAGGCTCTAACTAAACATAGAATAGGTTACCTCACCTAGAATAACAAAAATCCAAAAGCCAGTAGAATCACTCAGGACACAGCTCCAAAAAATATGACCTCTCTGTCAGCTCTCCAGCCAAGCTCTGCCCGCAGTCTGCTGTTGGAGCTGGCTTCTTAAGCCCCCTTAACGAGGAGACTCTCAGCAGCTGAGTCACTGCCGGATCATCCCCAAAGTGTGGACTGGAGGGGGGTGGAATGACAGGTCCCACTACCAACCTACCTGCCATTCCTAAAAATTCAGCCCAGTAAACAGAACTTTGAAATAACACTCAGCAGAAAGAATTATCTGCTGAGAAACATTCTTTCTGGAGTTTCTCATCTCACCCACCCAAGTAGTGTGGGTGAGATGTGCACCCCCTCCATTACCTGACCAGCCATCGGCTTACAGTTGCATATGAGAGTATTCAGGGATATTTACTATAGTGTGCAAATAAACAGTGATCATATGAATTGCCTTAAGGTGTTATTGCTTGCATGTATGTAAATATGTATATATGAAGCTGCAGCTTTGTTAGAATTACACTAACCGTGCGTCCTTGGAGTTCACATGGCCTCTTTCATGTAGCAGATTTAATTGATTGTTTTGTATGTTTTTTATGTTATACCTCCAGGGTTTTTTTTATTTGTTTACTCTATTTGAAAAAATGTTCAATAAAAATTACAATTTAAAAAAAAAGAATTTCACTAACCATTGATTTTTGGATGGGTGAGGGCTAGTCGTGTTTGAGGGATATTAGCCACGGCATTATTTGTCTCCTCTTTTAACCCCGGAACTTCTGCAAGAGATAAGAACGCCTCTCCCTCCAGCTCATTAGAAAGAATAGCATCGTAGTCAAACACGGTCAGCATGAGACAAGCTCCAGGAACTTCACACTGCTCCGGGGTCACCAGGCTGATGGAACAGAGAGAATATTGTCATCAGAGAAGTCTCTAATGTCAGGGAAGGCTTATGATCTAAGGTGTCCTGTGTGGTGCACTGTATTGGTGCTCTACATATGTTATACAGTGTACAAGTGACCATAGCACTGGTTAGATAACACTTACATATACAGTGTCACTCTCACCATATATAATATATAACCAATTAATATTTTGCTTTTCTCTCTATATATAATTTAATTAAAGGAGTAATTTTGCTTACTTTCCTTGGGGATTTTTTCAAGCTGGACCTGGGGGTTCTGTGCTGGTTTCTACCCTGGGTCACTTGATCGAAACCAGCACCTGGTCCCCTCAGTCCCTCTGCCCCCACCTCCTATCGCCCAACTATAGTAAAGTCAGCCCCTATAGCACAGAGAGGAGGGAGGAGGCAGAGCAACCCAAGGGCCAAGTGCTGGTTCTGATAGAGATGACCCAGGTTGGAATCAGCCTGGAACCCCCCAGGTGATGTCATCAGAACTCAGATATGTCATCACCTGTGGTGCCCTCTTCAGGGGGGTTAGCAGATGCTCTTTGTGTAAGGATACTCTTTCATTCACCCCTATGGTCACCCTGTCTACTATCTAACAGTGCCATAGTAGGAGTAAACTCAAGCAATGTCTAGAAGAAGATGTCTTATTGACTTTTAGTATGAATTCCACATATGAATACATTCAACTGCACATATAGATAATGTAGGCTTTAGGTTATATGTCCTTGTTGAAGCATTTCTGAATAAAGATGCTGCATACTCACAAGTCAAAGGTCTCATCATAAAGAGGATTCAGTTCAGCTTTCTTGATTTCTGTAGAGCGGGGCTCCACTGCTGGAAATATGTGTTTAGGTTCCAGAGTCACCTGAACAAAAGGGTCACTATTGCCTGAGCACAGGAACAGAAAAAAGTACCGTCAATAGGATTATTTTTATTATATCAGGGTTTGGATTGTCAAGATTAGACAATATTACTACACATATTTATCAGACTTTGTGTGTCCCTTCTTGTACAGGGTAGAACATACAGTACAACGCAAAAGTTTTAGATAGGTGTGGAAAAATGCTGTAAAGTAAGAATGCTTTCAGAAATAGAAATGTTAATGGTTTATTTTATTTATGAAGAAAAGAGAAATGTAAATCATATCAATATTTGGTGTGACCTTTGCCCTTTGGAGGAGTCCTGGAAGTGACCATATGGCCTCCACAGAGCCCTGGTCTCAACATTATCCAGTCTGTCTGGGATTATGTGAAGAGACAGAAGGATTGGAGCAAGCCTACATCCACAGAAGATCTGGGCTTAGTTCTCCAAGATGTCTGGAACAACCTCCATGCCGAGTTCCTTCAAAAGCTGTCTGCAAGTACCATGAAGACTTGACGGAAGGCAAAGGTCAAAGGTGACACCAAATACTGATAGGATTTAGGCTTCAATTTTCTTAATTTTGTTAATTGACAGAGATAATCAATTAACATTTCTATTTCTGAAAGTATTCTTATTTACAGTATTTTTTTCTGAAAAATCTTTTGCGCTGTACTGTATGTATACAGCGTGTACATATAGTGTATATGTGTGCTTTACTTACCATTGGAATCCAGAGGAAGAAGATTTACTGCATTGAGGATCTCGACATGCAGCTTCTGCTCGGATTGGCGGTAGCTGACTTTTACTGTAACAGCTCCATACTTTTCTGCACTGGAACCTTGCTATGTGTTAAGATATACAAAGATGAAATATTATAATATTAGATGGATAAATATTCATCAGCACACATGTAAAATTATATTTTAGACATGTAGTAATTCTCTCTACATATATCTTCTTCTCCATGCCTTGGAATACATGGATTTTCAGGAGCTAAGTCCTGAATATACACGTTAGATAGCTGTCGATCACGCTCTCATTCGCCCATCAGTGATTCCTCCCAACCCTGCCATACATATGCACATTCGGCTTGGCGCTTGTGTAAAGAATGGCGAGAGCGTAGTCAAGAATACAATGAAGACTTACATGAAAACAGGGCTCCAAAGATGAATAATGGAGACATATCTGGAAGCTGTGGAATCACCTCCATAACACTGGGATTAGGTTCAGAACCAATTTACTGCTGATAGATTCCCTTTAACTATGAAAGAAAATGGCTCTGTATGTAGACACTTGGAGAATCTGAGTGTCTTGTATTCGGTCCCTTACCTGCTGCTGGATCTTCTGCTGATAGTACCGCTCTATTAGTTTCCGAGTGCTAGAGGAACAAATCACAAGATCCTGTTCTAGGGTCTGCGGGAAGAGCAAAGATGGTCCAACGAATTATGTGCAAATGGATTGGAGAGGTTTTCTAGTTTTCTAAGACCGCATTCACACATCTATAATTTACCTATTTTTGTGCAGATAATATTAAATAAGTGAGGGAGTATATAATGGAGTGTATGGTAATGTTGCTGCCCAGAACTCCATATAAACTTGGAAACTTAAACATTCTTAAAATTGGTGGGGGTCTCAGAGGTCAGACCTCCACCAATCATAAAACATTATCTGGAAAAGAAGGGGTGACCATCTGAGTGAAAAGTGGGCATATCTCCCGGACGGGGTGGAATGCTCTTGCATCCTCCAGGGTCATGGTCATATATGTGGCATGGGTACTTTATATGGCAATCACAAAAAAAAGGGGTGAAACTCTCACATTTTGTGCCCACATCATAAAAGGGTCACAACTTTCGTAAAACGGTCGTGGTCATGCTAAAATTTTCATGGCGCATTGCATGCCCCAGGATTCCCAGATCTCGTCCAGCATAAGCTGGCAATTATGTCACAAAATGATGCAAATCCATGAGATGGAAATACCCCTTCTACTCAATAATAACACAGTATACAGCAAGCTCCCTCTAGTGGTGACTATAAGCAGCCAGTATGTTATATTTTAAACCTGTATTTGTACAGAGGATTAGATCCGTCTCAGAAAAATAAAGCCCACTATGAAGATATATTAAATCAGCACAGAACTACAGACCTAAAATTACATGACGCAACAGTGCTGCCTTTAATACTGTCCTTGTTGTTCCTCTGCCTGATCTAGTTGCTATGAGGCCCACATTGTAACCACATATTCCATGCGGGCCATACAACATCCATCAACATTTCTTCTACTTACAATGAATGTGGCAGTGTGGAGGATTTCTAGTGACAGTCCGCAACCCTCTGCATGGAAACAAGACTCCAAGTTCTAGATGGACAGAAGATTCTCTGATCAAATATGTAAAATTATATAGAAGGTTTATAATATCCTACAATGATAGTTTCATTGCCATGGGTATGCATTTGTCCAAAGGGGGTTAAACCTCTCACCTTCGCATCACTAGGTGTCTGGGTTTGCACTCAAGATTGCAATTTCTTAAAACATGACACCGACCAGTGGGCACCCTGGTACCCTGACCACCATAAGTATGACATTATTGGTTCAGTGACAGATACTAGGGAAAGGTGACATGAGAAGAGGAATACCTTGAGTGATGTATTTATTACCTTGAGCGCTGCGAGTAGTCTCTGGTAGTATCGGACAGAAGGGGTGACCTGGCTGGACAGGTTGGAGATGACTGTGAGGATGTGAGACCAAAGCAGAGACAGGAGGCTGTAAAATAAATAAAATAAGAAGTGACAATAGATGTCCCCTGAGAAATATGGAGCTGAACGTACTGGAGAATAGGTTAAACAGAGCTGTCAGCGCTTTATCATTGTAAGGGACCCCTATGTATGAACTGATAACACAGTGCCCTGCTTCTGAGACCCCAATGATCAGCTTTAATCTGTGGGCAGGGCCGGTTTTAGACAAAGTGGGGCCCTGGGCAAAATTAAAAGCGGGGCCTCCATATCCTGACATACCAGCACCATGATATTCAGTCATTTCAGAAGTCAGGGCTGCATTTCCAGCAGCATTGTAAAAATTGTAAATGTATATATAGTTGTGAAATGTCTATGTATGAATCGCTATACTGGGGAGAATTATTACTGCTATACAGACAATTACCAAACAAAATGCATCATGTATAGACCAACACCATCTATATACAGATAGTACCCGACCTCCACATTGTGACTACCTCCATTACATTACATAGTAAATCAAAGACAATAGCCGAGCACTACACAGACTTCTAACCTAATTAACATCACATCAACTAAAGGGATTTCTGGCCCCAAATTGATTTTTATACTGATAACCTGTACAGGACAACTCATCAGTATGTCAGTATATCTTTCAGGGATCAACAGCCAAACCCCACACAGATCAGCTGTACTAGCAACTTCCAGGTACCAGACGCTGCTTGTGGACAGGATGCCGCACTGCTACTATTCAAGAAATAGGATCGGCGCTGCAATTACCCAGAACCACCACTATACAGAGGATGGCGCCGCTGTGCCAGTCCTATTACTTGAATAGTTGCGTTGCTGCATCAAGTCAAGGTTAATTTATTTTCCTGTCTTTCTAAATAAACCATGGTAAATAAAAAATAAAGGTAAATAAAGGTCTGGCGCTGTGGATCCCAGGGTACCTTTGGAGCCGGGGCCCTGGGCATTTGCTCAATTTGACCTCTCCCCCTTAACACTGACAGATCACATACTGATGAGCTGTCCTGTGAATATGTTATGAGAATAGCAAAAAATCAATTTGGGGCCAGAAAACTCTTTAATTGATGTGATGTTTATTAGGTTAGAAGTCTGTGTAGTGCCCGGCTATGGACTTTGATTCACTATGTAATGTAATGGAGGTAGTCACAGTGCGGAGGTCGTGTACTGTCTGTATAGAGGTTCTGTTGGTCTATACATATACATATGATGTGTTTTGTTTGGTAATTGTCTGTATAGTAGTAATAATTCTCCCCAGTATAGCGGTACATAAATAGCAGTTTCATAGCTATAGACATCTTTACAAATTTTTTTGTATTCCTGATTTTTTGAGACTATATCACTGCCACTGGAAGTGCAGCTCTGACTTCTGAAATGACTGAATATGATGGTGTTGGTATGTCAGGATATGGGGGCCCTGCTTTTGGTTTTACCCAGGGCCCCACTTTGTCTAAAACCTGCGCTGGGTATTGTGGAACACGTTATTTCATATAAAGCCAAGACAACCTTGTTAGATAATGCACAAAGGGGCAAATTTATACTGATATAGTATATCAGTCTTAATAAACAGCTTGACAAGCGAAGTGAATGTGAGTTTTATGAAGAGGCTGTGGCGTCCTGGCACCTGAATGGAAGTCTATGTTAGGTAGGACCTGGCATAGATTTGCATTCTAAGTCTTGCCAGAAAACTGGCACAAAGGGCCTTGCACGAAATGTATGCTTCAGTATCATCCCTCTGTGCCAGAAAACTGGTATATAGGGAATGATGAATCCCTCCCAAAGTGTCTAAAACAGCTCATCAGTTCATGACCCCAAACACATTCTTATATATCACATCTAAGTAAACTTTGTTTAGATCCCACATGACATTTCTCGCCCTAAGTGTATCTTTTGTACTAATGACCCATACAGGGCCGGCGTCAGCGCACGGCATAGTCGGGCAAGTGCCGGGGCCCACAGAGCCTCTGGGGGCCCCCCGGCACTTGCCTGTCACAATTTCAGCTCATCGGCGTCCGTCCGCCGATGAGCTGAAATACATACGCGATGCAGGAGCTGTGAGATCAGCTCCTGCTTTAAAGCTCCGGCCCCGGCTTGTGTGTGTAGGCGCGATGACGTCATCGCATCACGCCTACACACGCAAGCCGGTCCGGAGCTAAGCAGGAGCTGATCTCACAGCTCCTGCATCGCGTATGTGATTGGAGGGAGAGCGGAGAGAGGAGCGTCGGGGGAACGAGGGAAGGTGAGTGATGTAAGTGTTTGTTTTGTATTACATATTAAGGTGAAACATAATGAAGGGGGCCCATGAAACTGGGGGGCAAATGAAGGGGAGGGGGGGAACGGCATGACACTGGAGAAGATGAAGGGGGTGGGGAGAGAACGGCATGAAACTGGGGACAGAGATGGAGGGGGCCCAAAGAAACTGGGGGGGGGCAAATGAAGGGGAGGGGGGAACAGCATGACACTGGGGCAGATGGAGGGGGGGAGAACAGCATGACACTGGGGACAGAGATGGAGGGGGCCCAATGAAACTTAGGGGGCAAATGATGGGGGGGGGGGACGGCATGACACTGGGGAAGGGGGTGGGGAGAGAACGGCATGAAACTGGGGACAGAGATGGAGGGGGCCCAATGAAACTGAAGGGGCAAATGAAGGGGAGGGGGGGAACGGCATGACACTGGGGCAGATGGGGGGGACATTAAACTGTGGGCAGATGAAGGGGGAGAACGTGATGAAACTAGGGACAGAGATGGAAGGGAGACATGAAACTGGGGGCAGAGGAAGGGTGTATATGAAACTGGAGGAGAGATGGAGGGGGGCATATAATTTACGGGTGACTGTAGGAGGATTATACTGTGTGGGAGCACATAATAAATGAATGAGAATGGGTGGAATCAACATAAAAGAGGGCGGAGCTAAATTTGCCGCGGCGCGCAGAGCGCGCCGCACATTTTGCCCCTCTTTCTACTCTTTAAAAGATTGGGAGGTATGGCGTTGGTGACGCCACACTCCTGCATGACGTCACTCGCTTCATCTGCAACGCACAGTGTCTCGACTCCCCCACCTCCTTTACAAGGGGGCCCACTGAGGCTCTGTCGCCCAAGGGCCCATAAAAACCTGGAGCCGGCCCTGGACCCATACACAGGAAAGGTCACCAGTGTCTGATATGTGGGGGTCCAACCCCAGACCCTATTGCCCCCAGGCACCAGATACGACAGAGCAGTGGTCGCGGAACAGAAGCAGCCCTGTTCGTATTCCAGTAATAGGAGCAGATATACAGGTACCAGACAAGTATTATTATTCACAGGCAATCTGTCCTCATTGTAATGGAAATCAGGTCTCCCCTCGGCTTATATGTCATTATAAGTGAGCAGACAGTGTAAGACTGAGGTATCTTGGGCCCGCCAGCTAAAATGGCCTACCCTCCAACAACCCCTAGGAAATAAACTATAGTACACCAAATTTCAGAATATAATTCTTCCTCAAACATAGTCAACCAATAGGTGCAATGTAGAATAGAAAATCATTCAGCATCAGCCTGGGATATGTCATCAATATAAAATCAGTGGGGATCCAACACCCGGGACCCATGCTGATCATCTGCTTGTAGGGACTGTGGCACTCACAACGCTGAGGATAGGTCACAAATACAAATCTACTGGAATACCCCTTTAAAGCAGTGACCCACTTTTTAAAACTTGATGGCCTAACATTAATATTTTAGATCAGTGGAGACCAAACTATTAGGACCCCCACAAATCACAATGTTTACATGCTGGGCACTGGCTACTCACTCCCTGTATTCTTGATAATACTGGTTGTGGGTACTATACCTGTATCCCTTTCAAGTCTATTGGATGCCGCTGCAGCCCCCATAACTGCTGCTATCAAGAATATGTCTTAGGGATGGCGTGGGGGGCCACAGTCACAGATTGCACTGGGGCCCACAACACTTTAGCTACGCCACTGGACTGAAACATTTTACAGCTAGAACCACTCCTATAATTTCTAGATGACCCTTCCTAACATCTCACACCTAACAGGTATAGTTTATGGTTTATTCCTTCACCTGGATCATTGAATGTCTACACAACTGTACTTATTCTACAATAACAGCTGAGATTTTGGTGAACTATGGACACCACCACAAACCTAGCCCTAGAGTCACATCTCCTGCCCATCTACAGATGATAGAGCACTAGGAGAACCAGCCATGACCTCCTCCATTCCTCTGGACATTAGACTATCAGTCATGATGCCCACATCACATATGGCAGAGCTGGTACATGTAGTACTGGCAGGCAGGTGACACCTGAGGATTCTGTGACCTCTGACATCATGTCACCTGCACACGGCCAACTGTCATTTAGTATTCACTGAAGATGGCGGCGACGAGACTGTTCCACTGGATATCAGCGATACTGCAGAGAGTGACTTTTATTGGACATAGAGGAAGAGGAGAGGAGAGGAAGGAAAATGAGAAGAGGAAAAGAGAAGAGGATGGAGAGATGAAGAAGAGGATGAAGAAGATGAGAGGAGGAGGAGGAGATGAGAAGAGAGAAGATGAAAAGAAGGAGAGAGAAGAGGATGGAGAGAGCGGATCTATGAGGATGAAGAAGATGAGAGGAGATGAGAAGAGGAAAGATGAAAAGAGGAAGAGAGAAGAAGATGGAGAGAGCGGATGTATGAAGAAGAAGAAGAGAGGAGGGGAGGCCAGTATATTGGAGGATGACAGCTCAAGACCAGGCAGCAGCCAGGACCCCGGAACATCCAGCCCCTACCCTGACTTTTACATCAACCACTTCCTCATCCATCAGGAGTTGGGTAGGGGCGCCTTCGGCCAAGTAAGTTTTTTTTTTTTAAACTGTAATTTTTATTGAAAGGATTTTTGTAAAATACA
Source organism: Leptodactylus fuscus (assembly GCF_031893055.1). Classification (NCBI taxonomy): domain Eukaryota; kingdom Metazoa; phylum Chordata; class Amphibia; order Anura; family Leptodactylidae; genus Leptodactylus; species Leptodactylus fuscus. The sequence goes on from NC_134270.1 coordinate 133,559,069, forward strand.
ATACAACATAAGAGTTGAATACCTAAAAAAACATGTACGTGAAGCAATGCATATAACCTCAAATAGACTCAAAACGTATACACATCACAAAAACCTGAGAGTAGAAATGAGGGGGTGGGGGAGGAAGGGAAGGGGAAGGAGTCAGAGACCATTCAAAATGCAGTATGTGTCCCAAGATGACCATATAGCCTGGAACGCCTCAACAGTATGGCTAAGTGTGGCTGTCAAGTTCTCCATGCTACGGACATCCTTAACTCGGGCTACAAGATCAGAGCCAGAGGGAGGAGAGGCACTCTTCCATCGGAGAGTTTTGGCTGCGGTATAGAGATAAAGAAACAATTTAGAGGTGTGCTTACCCAGATGAGCAGGGGGGAGATGGAGGAGATAGATGAGGGGGTCTAAAGGGACACCTTCTATAAATACAGCGTCTTTAAGGGACTTGACCTCCAGCCAGAATGGACAGATCCCTGGACAGTCCCAAAAAATATGATACAGGGTACCCACTCCTGCCCGGCAACGCCAACACTGGGAAGAGATGTTAGGATTAAGGGAGTGGAGCAAGGCTGAGGTATGGTACCAGTGCATAAGTAGCTTGTACTGAGTCTCCCGGAACGTAACACAGGTGGAGGATTTAGCTGCACGGGACCAGATAATTTGCCATTGGTTTGGGGAGATCTGCCTGTTCAAGGCCCCAGACCACCTCTCCATATATTTATGCGATATGGGGCCCTGCCGTCCAGAGGAGGAGAGGATACCATAAATACCAGAGATAAGGCCTGCAGTAGAGGTGCCCGCACAACATAGTTTTTCAAAGACAGTCGGTGGGGACACCTTCAGAGAGCCGAACTGGGTAAAAACAAGATGGACAATATGCTGGTAATGCAACCATTCAGTGGCGGGTAGATGCAGTTCTGACACAAAATACTCAAAGGGCCTAAGCACCAACGTCAGCGGGGTCTATTAAGTCAGCGACACGGAAAAGGCCAAGCTTACTCCATGGTCGCACCAAAGCCGACGTAAGTCCATCCGGTAGGAGGGGGTTGTACAAAAAGGAAATCATGGACGAACACTGGGAGGCCAGGGGAAAGATTTTAGAGCAAGTAATCCAAATGGCCCTTGTGAAGCGTATAGGATCCAAAAGGGGAGTGGACGGAAGGGGAGAGGAACAGGACCACAGAAACGCATTGGGATGCATCGGAGCCATCCAGAGTTTCTCTATCTCAACCCATTTGGTAAAGGCCTTTGGGGCTGACCAAAATGGTAGGCAGCACAAGTGAGTAGCCCAATAATAATGCAATATGTGTGGTGCCGCAAATCCCCCCTCCTCCCTACCAGACAGCATCACCGAACGGGGTATGCGGTGACGCTTGCCATTCCAAATAAACTTAAAGATGGATTTTTGAAGGGAGCGCAATTCAGAGTGAGGGACTGCGACCGGAAGAGTTTCAAAATAGTAGAGGAGCTTCGGGAGGAGGGACATTTTGACCGCATTAATACGACCTATAAGCGAAATATGGAGAGGACACCATTTATCCAAGAGGGCTCTCAGTTCATTAAAGAGGCTAGGGTAGGTAACTGAATAGAGGGTGGAGTAGGAAGGGGAGAGCTGGATCCCAAGATATCGGAGAGAGCGTTCCTGCCATTGAAAGTCAAAGTTGGAACGAAACAGTTGTAAATCAGCAGTAGGAATATTAAGGGGGAGGGCTTCAGTCTTGGTGGGGTTAACTTTATAACCGGAGAAATCTTCATAAATCTTAAGGACCTGGAGAAGGTTGGGGAGAGAGATATGGGGATTTGTAAGGGTCAGGAGGACATCATCGGCAAACAAACTAATTTTAACCCCTTCCCGACATGCGCCGTAATAGTACGGCGCTGCCGGGAAGGGCTTCCCGCAAACCGCCGTACTAGTACGGCGGCTGCATGGTGCGCACACAGAACCTGTGTGTGCATCATGCGCTGCGGGTGACAGCCGTATGTTACGGCTGACAATGCCCCGTAACACCCGTGGTCGGAACCGGGTCCGATCGCGGGTGTTAACCCCTGATATGCCGGCGGTCAACATGACCGCCGGCATCTCCGGGGTTTCACTATGATATGGTGCCAATCGGCACCCCCCGCGTCTGATCAGTGACCCCGGGTCTGCCCCATCACTTACCCCCTTCACGCACCTGGTTGATCCTGCCGTAAAGGAAGCTGTCAGCCTGTGCGTCCACACAGGCTGACAGCTTCCTATACACTGCAATACACGTGTAACACGTGTATTGCAGCGTATATGTAGTGAAGCAGTGATCAGCCGATCACTGCTTCAATCTCCCATAGGGACAGAAAAAAAAAGTTAGAAAAAAGTAAAAATAAAAAAGTTTAAATAAGTTTAAAATAAATTAAAAATAAATAAAGCCCCAAAAATCCCTTTTTCCCCATATAAAATGTTTTATTATGTAAAATAAAGAAAAATAGAAAAAAACATTACATATTTGGTATCGCCGCGTCCGAAATAACCTGAACAATAAAATTAAAACATTATTTAACCCGAACGGTGAACGGCGTAAAAAAAAAACGTAGAAAACCGCACAAAATAATGATTATTCACCACCTTTTCCTTACAAAATGTTCAATAAAAAGTAATCAAATGGTCAGATGAAAACCAAAATGGTACCAATAAAAAGCAGAGGTCATCCCGCAAAAAATAAGCTCTCAACCAGCTCTGTCTAGCAAAAAATAAAAATGTTATGCCTTTCAGAAGATGGTGATGCAAAAATAATTGTTTTTTTCCCTAAATTCAATTTTATTCTGCACAAATATCAACGCATTAAAAAATAATATAAATGAGGTATCGCCGTAACAGTACTGATGAAAACCAAAATGGTACCAATAAAAAGCAGAGGTCATCCCGCAAAAAATAAGCTCTCAACCAGCTCTGTCTAGCAAAAAATAAAAATGTTATGCCTTTCAGAAGATGGTGATGCAAAAATAATTGTTTTTTTCCCTAAATTCAATTTTATTCTGCACAAATATCAACGCATTAAAAAATAATATAAATGAGGTATCGCCGTAACAGCACTGACCCGCAGAATAAAGGTAACATGTTACTTATAGTGTACGCTGCACAGGGAAAAAAAATAAATGCTAAAAGCAATGCCAGAATTGATGTTTTCCTTTTACATCCCACCCAGAAAGAGTTAATAAAATGTAGTCAATAAGTTACAGGCACCCCAAAATGGTGGCATTGAAAAGCACATCTAATACCGCAAACAACAAGCCCTCATATGGCCACATTGCCAGAAGATAAAAATAAAAATCTAGCTTGTACAATGTGAAGACAAAAACCCTAAAAGTCGCCAAATCATTAGGACATAAGTGGCTGCGACTAGAAGGAAATGTATAAGCTGTGCGAGCGTTTTCAGGGGACACCCCATATTTAGAGCTTATGAGAAATAATACACCAGCGCTGATCCCCCAGAATGCCCCTCTTCCCCGTCCGTGTCATAGGAGCTAGTGGGAAAATAGAATGGGATTTGGTGTACCCAATTTACTCCGCACAGCTTACATATTCACTTCGGGGTTACTAATGCTCACTACATCACTTGATAAATTCTTTGAGGGGTGCGGTTTTCAAAACGGGGGGGGGGGGGTCACTTTCTACAGGTTTCCACTGTTTCGACACTTCAAGGGCTTTGTAAATGCGACATGGTTCCTGAAACTGATCGCAGCCAGATCTGCCCTCTAAAAGCTCCTTGGCGCGCCTTCCCTTCTGCGTCTCGCTGTGCGTCCATATATTCGTTTACACCCACAAGTGGGGTACTATGGTAGTCGGGAGAACTTGCCTAACAAATTGTGGGATGCGTTTTCTCCTTTAACCCCTTGTGAATGTACAAATTCCAGAGCTAAACGAAAATATTAGTAAAATAAAATCAAATGTGTAAATTTCACCTCCATTTTGTCTTAATGCCTGTTAAGCACTTATAGGGTTAAATTACTAGGTATATGTTGTTTTGGCTTATTTAAGGGGAGCAGTTTTGAAGATGGGGTGATTTATGGGGGGCTTTAATAAAAGGGTCTTTCAAAACCCCTTCATAACTGGATTAGTCCTTTTAAAAAATGGGTTTTGGAAATTTCTTGAAAATTTTGAATATTGTTGTTTCACTTGTAAACCTTCTAATGTCCGTAAAAATTGAAAGGGCGACTAAAGTTTGATGCCGACATAAAGCAGAGATCTGGGACATGAGATTTAGGATATAATTTTGGCGGTCTATACTATCTGTATGCAATGCACGTCATTTCAAACTTTATAAAATGCATATTTTTCAAAATTTCCACCAAATTTCCTATTTTTTCATAATTAAACACAAAACATATCAACCAAAATTTACTAGTAACATGAAATACAATGTGTTACAAAAAAACAATCTTAAAATCACTTTGGTAAGTTAAAGCGTTCCAAAGTTATTGCCACATAAAGTGACACATGTCAGTTTTGAAAAATCGAGCTTGGTCAGGAAGTCAAAAAGTGCCATCGGCGGGAAGGGGTTAAAGGATTTATCTCAAACCAAAACACCCGAAATAGGCCAAGTAAGTTTTAAAACTTTTTACTTTTTGTTAATAGGACAGTGAACCAAATTCTTTCTTATTTCCCTTTGGAAAGCTATTGTTCCCTGTTATCAGCCACTTAGGTAATCTGCATTTTCCATTAATGAAGTAAATGACATGATATCCAGAAAGTTCCCATCCTCCATGATAAGTCCTTTATATCTCCAGTGCTGAGGACCTCCAATAACTTTCTATATATATGTGTGACTCCTTCTATAGAGCTGCAGTGTAATAAGCCTCCACATAGTCTATTCTCATAGAAAGGGATATCCCGTGTGATGGGGTGCCGGTCTCAGGGACTGAAGAGATTGGGAAATGTGCATTGTTATTTACCTGCCCTGGTCTGTGTAGGCTGCAGTAAGAACACAATGTATATACTGACGTCTGTACACATATTACAACCAATGTCCACTAGATCTGTAAATATACTTGACCATTATTTCACTGTTCCTATCTACAGTTTCCTCTAGTTATGCCTATGTATATGGGACATTATATTCTTCTGATCTGTAGGGTCTGGATCCAGCTGACTGACCGACCACTCGGTCCACCCCTCTGTCACAGGCGGCAGAATAGCCAGAGACCCCTGCAGATAAAATCCCCCATGTAATAAATATGTAAGAATTTCCCCTGTGGCCACTTTCAATGACTTTTCCATCTTTTTCTTCAGGTGGTCCTGGCATCAGTCCCCGGCCAAAACATCTTCATGGCTGTCAAGATTGTCAACAAAACAAGGGACAACGCAGCAATTATAAAGAGAGAGCAGCGGATACTCCTCAAGGTCCGAGACTGCCCATTCCTCTGCCATCTAAATGCCGCACATCAGTCTCAGGACAGAGCCTACTACATCATGGAGTATCTGTCCGGTGGCAGCCTGGAGGATTTACTCAGAAAGTGCGGCAGTCTGAACATCGAAACTACAAGGTACGTGAATGACGTGCGAAACGAGTGACAGTGGACTGATTGGTGGAAAATATATGGTGACATGTCAGGTCAGATATAGAAGAGACTGGAGGGAATACAGACGACCATACACAGCGCCTCCTGCTGCTGGGGACGCTTAGATAATAGCAGGATATTAGGGGATTACTAGAGAATGATTTCATGTCATTGATACTACACTGTCCTCTCTCTCAGATTCTACACAGCAGAGATGGTATGCGGCCTCCAGTTCCTCCATGGACAGAACATCATCCACAGGTAAGCAGATGTCATTTGTAATGGTGGAATCATGTACCCAGTTTTCCCAGAGTCCTGAATGATGCTTGGGTTTGCTGAGGTACAGTCCTATGAAAAAGTTTGGGCACCCCTATTAATCTTAATCATTTTTAGTTCTAAATATTTTGGTGTTTATAACAGCCATTTCAGTTTGATATATCTAATAACTGATGGACACAGTAATATTTCAGGATTGAAATGAGGTTTATTGTACTAACAGAAAATGTGCAATATGCATTAAACCAAAATTTGACCGGTGCAAAAGTATGGGCACCTCAACAGAAAAGTGACATTAATATTTAGTAGATCCTCCTTTTGCAAAGATAACAGCCTCTAGTCGCTTCCTGTAGCTTTTAATCAGTTCCTGGATCCTGGATGAAGGTATTGTGGACCATTTCTTTCTACAAAACAATTCAAGTTCAGTTAAGTTAGATGGTCGCTGAGCATGGACAGCCCGCTTCAAATCATCCCACAGATGTTCAATGATATTCAGGTCTGGGGACTGGGATGGCCATTCCAGAACATTGTAATTGTTCCTCTGCATGAATGCCTGAGGATTTGGAGCGGTGTTTTGGATCATTGTCTTGCTGAAATATCCATCCCCGGCGTAACTTCAACTTCGTCACTGATTCTTGAACATTATTCTCAAGAATCTGCTGATACTGAGTGGAATCCATGCGACTCTCAACTTTAACAAGATTCCCGATGCCGGCATTGGCCACACAGCCCCAAAGCATGATGGAACCTCCACCAAATTTTACAGTGGGTAGCATGTGTTTTTCTTGGAATGCTGTTTCTTTTTGGACGCCATGCATAACGCCTTTTTTTATAACCAAACAACTCAATTTTTGTTTCCAAAATGAAGCTGCCTTGTCCAAATGTGCTTTTTCATACCTCAGGCAACTCTATTTGTGGCGTACGTGCAGAAACGGCTTCTTTCTCATCACTCTCCCATACAGCTTCTATTTGTGCAAAGTGCGCTGTATAGTTGACCGATGCACAGTGACACCATCTGCAGCAAGATGATGCTGCAGCTCTTTGGAGGTGGTCTGTGGATTGTCCTTGACTGTTCTCACCATTCTTCTTCTCTGCCTTTCTGATATTTTTCTTGGCCTGCCACTTCTGGGCTTAACAAGAACTGTCCCTGTGGTCTTCCATTTCCTTACTATGTTCCTCACAGTGGAAACTGACAGGTTAAATCTCTGAGACAACTTTTTGTATCCTTCCCCTGAACAACTATGTTGAACAATCTTTGTTTTCAGATCATTTGAGAGTTGTTTTGAGTAGCCCATGATGCCACTCTTCAGAGGAGATTCAAATAGGAGATCAACTTGCAATTGGCCACCTTAAATACCTTTTCTTATGATTGGATACATCTGGCTATGAAGTTCAAAGCTCACTGAGGTTACAAAACCAATTTTGTGCTTCAGTAAGTCAGTAAAAAGTAGTTAGGGGAATTCAAATCAATAAAATGATAAGGGTGCCCATACTTTTGCACCGGTCAAATTTTGGTTTAATGCATATTGCACATTTTCTGTTAGTACAATAAACCTCATTTCAATCCTGAAATATTACTGTGTCCATCAGTTATTAGATATATCAAACTGAAATGGCTGTTGCAAACACCAAAATATTTAGAACAAAAAATGATTAAGATTAATAGGGGTGCCCAAACTTTTTCATAGGACTGTAGATAGATAGATAGATAGATAGATAGATAGATAGATAGATAGATAGATGTTAGATTTAGATATCGGCTTTGATCCTGGGACATGATCCGATCGCCATATTTGGGGTCAGGAAGGAATTTTTCCCTTTGAGGACAATTGGCTCACTCCTCAAAAAGGTTTTTTGCCTTCCTCTTGATCAACTCAGCCTTAAATAGGTTTAGTGTAATAGATCCTAAGGTAATAAGTAATAATTCATATAACAGAATAGAAAAATAGAAAAAAAGAAAAATTAGTTTTAGTTTCATATAATGTAAAGCTTATATACTAATAATAAACTTTTCTCACACCAGACTGGCTTTTGATCCTGGGACTTGTTCTGATCGCCATATTTGGGGTCAGGAAGGAATTTCCCCCCTTATATGAGGACAATTGGCTCTATCCTCAAGGGGGTTTTTCGCCTTCCTCTGGATCAACACAGTCTTTAGATAGGTTTAGTTTAACATATTATATATTATACAGACAAATATCATAAATATTATAGAGATTATAGTATTATAAAATAGATCTATTTATTAAAAAAATCTTATTTTTTCTCATTAGGAAGGTTAGATACTGGCTTTTGATCCTGGGACTTGCTCTGATTGCCATATTTGGGGTCAGGAAGGAATTTCCCCCCTTATATGAGGACAATTGGCTCTTTCCTCAAGGGGGGTTTTCGCCTTCCTCTGGATCAACACAGTCTATAAATAGGTTTAGTTTGACACAATTTATATTATACACATACACACAGTAATATAGTATATATTTGTAAAAGAAAAAAATATAAAAACTATTATTTATAAAGAAAATAAAAAAATACATAGATTAGATACTGATTTTTGCTAGGGACACCCGTAAATAATATAAATACATTAAAAAATAGGTTTAGATTGGCACATTTTATACTGTGCACATAAATATAGTAATTTAGTATATATTTATAAAAGAAAAAGAAATGTAAAACTAATATTTAAAAAAAATATACCAGCTAGATTAGATACTGGCATTAGCCATGTATTTACATATATAGAAATGTTATATACTTCTAATATAATAGTAATACATTGTAAAAAAATAGGTTTAGAGTAATAAAATAAAGTCTATAGATTAGAAACAGATCTATAAATATAGTATTAGAGCAGATTTATAGTAATATAGAATGATAAAATCACCAGGTACATTAGGTAAATTCCCTGTATGCCCCACTATTAGCTAGAAATAAAATGTTAATTTCCCCCTTATATTTTTTTTTTGGTAGAGTTGGAAGGGACCTCAAGGGCCATCGGGTCCAACCCCCTGCGAGTGCAGGTTTTCCTAAATCATCCCAGCTATATGTTTATCCAGATTCCGCTTGAAGATTTCCATTGATGGAGCGCCCACCACCTCTCGTGGCAGCCTATTCCACTCTCTCACTACCCTCACTGTCAGAAAGTTTTTCCTAATGTCTAATCTGTATCTCTTTCCCTTTAGTTTCATCCCATTGCTTCTTGTACTTCCTTGTGCTAATGAGAATAGGGTAGATCCCTCTGCACTGTGACTACCTTTCAGATATTTGTAGACTGCTATTAAATCTCCCCTCAGCCTTCTCTTCTGCAAACTAAACAATCCCAGTTCTTTTAGCCGCTCCTCATAGGACATGGTTTGCAGACCTTCCACCATTTTGGTTGCTCTTCTCTGGACTTGCTCCAATATATCGATGTCTTTCTTGAATTGAGGTGCCCAGAACTGTACACAGTATTCCAGGTGTGGTCTGACCAGGGAAGAGTACAGCGGAATAATGACCTCTCTTGATCTAGATTCAATGCTTGTCTTAATACATCCCAGAATTTTATTAGCCTTTTTTGCAGCAGCACCGCACTGTTGGCTCATGTTGAATTTGTGATCTACTATTATGCCCAAGTCCTTTTCCCCTATGCTATCACTTAGTTCTATTCCTCCCATACTATATATGTTTTTTACATTTCTGTTACCCAGATGTAGAACTTTGCATTTGTCCCTGTTAAATACCATTTTGTTCGCCTCAGCCCATTGTTCCAGTGTGTCTAAGTCCTTTTGAATACACTCTCTCTCCTCTCTAGTGTTGGCTATTCCTCCTATCTTTGTATCATCTGCAAATTTTATGAGTTCCCCAATAATTCCATCGTCCAGATCATTTATAAAGATATTAAAAAGTACTGGGCCCAGAACAGAGCCCTGCGGCACCCCGCTTTTGACTTTCTTCCAGTTCGATGTGTAGCCATTTAGTATTACTCGTTGTGCCCGATCATTAAGCCAGTTGTGAATCCACCTAACTGATTTTTTGTCAAAGCCATACTTAATCATTTTTTCAATAAGAAGGTTATGTGATACTTTATCAAATGCCTTACTGAAGTCAAGATATACTATGTCCACGGCATTCCCTTGGTCCAACCATTCAGTGATTTTGTTGTAGAAGGAAATCAGGTTAGTCTGACAAGATTTATTGGTCATAAAGCCGTGCTGGCTCTGGTTAATTAATGCCTTCCCATCCAGGTACCGAAGTAAATGTTCCTTGACAATTTGCTCAAAGATTTTTCCTGCTATCGAGGTCAGACTTACCGGCCTGTAATTTCCTGGATCGTCCCTTTTCCCCTTTTTGTAGATGGGGACAACATTTGCCCTTTTCCAATCTAAAGGGACCACTCCTGTTTCCCATGACTTACCGAAGATTATAGCAAGGGGTTCTGTTATTTCCTCTGCTATCTCTTTCAGGACTCTAGGGTGTAAATCATCTGGTCCTGGGGACTTGTTTTCCTGTAACTTGGCTAAGTGCTCTCTTACCAGACCTTCGCTTATAGTCAGCTTGGAGTCCTCCTTCCCCTCATCTCCATCACCATTAATGTCGATATTTCCATTAGTTTCTTGGGAGAAGACGGATACAAAATATGAATTTAGTAGCTCCACCTGCTGTTCCACCATGTTAACTGTTTCTCCTTTGTCATTCTTCAGGACTCCAATGGTCTCCTTCACTTTTCTTTTGCTTTTAACATATCCCCAAAATCCTTTTACCTTACTCTTTGCCTCTTTTGCAAGCTTCAATTCGTGTTCAGCCTTAGCTCCTTTGATGCTTGTCTTGCAGAGTCTGCAGACTGCTGTGTACTCTTCCTTAGGTATAGTTCCCATCTTCCACTTTTTGTATGTTTCCTTTTTAGCAGGTTATGTAATTTTTTGGTCATCCATCCTGATATTTTTAGGTGCTTCCCATTTTTCTTCCTTCTAGGTATTGTTAGTTCCTGTGCTTTAATGATTTCCCTACGGAAGATTTTCCACCCTTCATGTGCATTTTTGTGCTTAAGAATTTTGCACCATGGAATTCTGCTAACCCTTGCCTTCAGGCTCTTGAAGTCTGCCCTGCTAAAGTCGAGCCTTGAAGTCTGTGTCTTCTCAGGTCTTCTTCTTCTTGCAACCCCAAACTCAAGTATAGCATGATCGCTGAATCCCAGTGTCCCTGCTACCCGTAGTCCCTCAACCATGTGCTCTTTGTTGGTTAGGACTAGGTCCAAAATGGATGTTCCTCTCGTGTTTTCTTCTACTAGCTGGGCAATGAAGTTGTCTGCTAGAGAGGATAAAAATTTGATGGAGCCTTTACTCTTGGCTGTGTGGGTTTCCCAAGGAATGTCAGGGTAATTGAAGTCTCCCATGATCACTATTTCATGTTTCTTTGAGAGCGTGGTCACTTGCTGTGAAAAAATCTCATCCATGTCTTCTGTCTGTCCTGGTGGTCTGTAATAAACGCCTAGTATGATGTCCTTATCATTGTTTTTCCCTTGAATTACTACCCAAATAATTTCCAGTAGATTATCATTCTGTAAAACTGTAATTTCTGTGGAGATGTGTTCTTTTTTAACATACAATGCATCTCCACCCCCTCTTTTATTAGTTCTATTCTTTTTGAATAAGTTGTATCCTTCCATCTGTATGTTCCAATCATGCATGTCGTTCCACCAGGTTTCTGTGATACCGATGACGTCATAGTTTTCCTTGTGTATCATCAGCTCTAGTTCTCCTTGTTTGTTTCCCATGCTTTGTGCATTTGTGTAAAAACATTTCAGATTGTGCTCTGTTGCATCCTTTTTCGTAATTTCCTTCTGAGTATCCTGTCTTGGGTCCTCTTTACCACATCTAGTAACCTTGTTTAGTATGTCTTTTAGCTGCATGTTCTTGTCTTTCTTTTTTCTTCCCATCCCCTCTTCTTCTAGTTTAAAGCCCTTCTGATGAGTGTGGCAAGTCTTCTGGCAAATATGTTTTTCCCAGGTTTTGTGAGATGTATCCCGTCTCTAGCAAGGAGTCCATCGTAGAGGTAATTCACGCCATGGTCCAAAAATCCAAATCCTTGCTCTCGGCACCACCGTCGAAGCCAGGTGTTTACCTGTAGTATTCTATTCCATCTCCTGATGCCATGACCAACAACTGGGAGGATTGATGAGAATACTACCTGCGCATCCAGTTCCTTCACTGTCTTCCCCAAATTTTCAAAGTCTTTATAGATAGTTGGTAAATCATTTTTTGCCGTGTTGTTTGTACCCACATGTATCAGTAGGAATGGGTAGTCGTCCTTGGAGCTGAGGAGGCTTGGTATCCTATCGGCCACATCCTTGATTTTTGCTCCTGGGAGGCAGCATACTTCTCGTGCGGTTAAGTCTGGCCTGCAGACAGCTGCCTCTGTGCCTCTTAGCAGTGAGTCACCCATAACCACTATTCTTCTTTTCTTCCTTGCAACACCATTTCTTGTTGCTCCTGATTGTCTCTGGGTGACTTTTGTTTCTTCTTTTGCTGATAGGTTATTTTTGTCATTTTCATCCGCCTGCATGAGAGTTTCATATCGGTTACTTAGCTGTGTGAGTGGTGATGGCCTTGTGATCCATTTGCATCTCTTGGTCACATGTGTCCAGTTTTCTGCCTCTGTAGGTTCTCTCAAGTATTCTTCCCTTAATGTATTCGGGGGACTTGCATCAGTCTCTGCAACTGTAGGCTCTCTAGCACTTTCATCCCCTACTGTGTTCTGGAGGCTTGCTTCAGCTTCATCAATGAAGACCTCACTTTCTTTGATGCTTCTATTCCACTTCCACTTGATGCTTCCACTATTCTTTCTTCCAACCTCTGCACTTTTTCTTCTAAAAGGGCCACTAGTTTACATTTCATACAGGTGAAGTTGGCTTTATGGTCCGGCAGATCTGTAAACATATAGCAAGTGTTGCAGCTCACCATGTGGGTTTTCTCCTCTTCCATGTTGCTCATTAAATTTGGATGAATGATCTTGTATATGTTTTTTTTTTTTTTTTCCTCGTCTGACGCCGTCTACGAAGTGTAGAAACTAACGGCGCGCGGTTTTGCGATGTCCTCTAACCAGCAAGACCCAGCAATTCCCAGCAATCGATAAGATTAAGGCGACTCTTCTCCTCTTCCCAGAATGCACCATGTCTTTATTGCTATGGGATGTCCATGTGGTGGTCTAATAAATGAGTACATTTCCTCAATGTGGTCTGAAATCCAGAGGAAAGTGACTGTGATGGTGACACCACCTGCAGGACTGATCACTACACACATTAATAAGGGGATGTTCACACTACTGTTGTGAATGTTCATTACTGACATTCGTCATAGGATGAAAGTAACAGACTCTACCAGCCATATTGTGACGGACTCAGGTGGAGCCCCTTCCTTGTGGGCCTCTTCTCATTGACTATAATGGAAACAACACGGCAGACACTTTCTTCTGTCATGTGTGTTACTTTTGCATGCATTCTTCCATCAGAAAAGTAAAAAATCCAGATGGAAGGGCTAATAATGGGAGGGCTAGCTAGGGAGACGGGGAGGGGGTGTGAGGGAGGGAGGGAGAGAGGGAGGGGTAGGGAGCAAAGCATTATGTAAACAAATACAGAAGATGCCAGGAGCTCCCAGAGAAACACAGAAATCACTCAAAATAATCCTACAGGTATTTGGCTGCACTTATTAACCCAATAATAGCACTGAGAGACCTTTAAAAAAAATTGTCTGGAAAACCCTGAGAGATGGTTTTAGATGAAGTGTGGCCCTGGGCAAAATTAAAAAGTGGGACCCCAAATGCTAACATTTTGCACCTACAACATTGTCACATTCTGTCAATTCAGTGGGTTGTACTGCTGATCTTTGGCGCTTTCAGGGGTATTCCTTGGGTCTTTAAGATCATTGGCACAAGCAACAAGGCAAATGTCGTTCACAGCACAAAAATTATTTTTACACATATAGAGTTATTAAATATCAGGGCCCAATAGTGCCATGACAATCCTTTACTATGAAACAGAATTCCCCATACCCACATGGTATAATCCACATGAAGCTCCTTTTATTGTACAATGTGCCCCTCATAATGCCCCCCACTCCACTAGTGTCAAAGTTACCCCCATGCCTCTATATGAGGAACACAAATAATCCCCTTTTGTCTCTAATCTCCTTACTGCCAATTAGCATATTAAAGTGGTTGTCCTAGAATAGCTGCGCCCGACACGGGTCATCTGTTCATGGCCACTTCCAATACCCCTACTATATACTCCCGGGAGCCAGAAGCCGATGTGTCTGTGCCCTGTATAATTGAAAAGCGCTGGTACTGCAGCTCAGTTCCCATTGAAGTGAATTGTTAATAGATCTGCAGTAAAGCTGCAGGGTCACTATACAAGGAACAGATCCCTCTGCTTCTGGTTCTGTACAGTGCATAGTACAGGTGTCTGAAGTGGCCCCGAAAACATGATCAATTTCTGCATGGAGGAATGGGCCAACATACCAACAACAGTGTGTGCCAACCTTGTGAAGACTTACAGAAAACGTTTGACCTCTGTCATTGCCAACAAAGAATATATAACAAAGTATTGAGATGAAATTTTGTTACTGACCAAATACTTATTTTCCACCATAATTTGCAAATAAATTCTTACAAAATCAGACAATGTGATTTTCTGGATTTGTTTTCTCATTTTGTCTCTCATAGTTGAGGTCTACCTATGATGTAAATTACAGACGCCTCTCATCTTTTTAAGTGGTGGAACTTGCACTATTGGTGACTGACTAAATACTTTTTTGCCCCACTGTATATACTGTATAGAGTACAGTGATGGTATGGCCATAGGAGCTATATACTATATAGAGTACAGTGATGGTATGGCCATAGGAGCTATATACTATATAGAGTACAGTGATGGTATGGCCATAGGAGCTATATACTATATAGAGTACAGTGATGGTATGGCCATAGGAGCTATATACTATAAAGAGTACAGTGATGGTATGGCCATAGGAGCTATATACTATATAGAGTACAGTGATGGTATGGCTATAGGAGCTATATACTATATAGACTAGTGATGGTATGGCCATAGGAGCTATATACTATATAGAGTACAGTGATGGTATGGCCATAGGAGCTATATACTATATAGAGTACAGTGATGGTATGGCTATAGGAGCTATATACTATATAGACTAGTGATGGTATGGCCATAGGAGCTATATACTGTATAGCGTTCAGTGATGGTATGGCCATAGGAGCTATATACTATATAGAGTACAGTGATGGTATGGCCATAGGAGCTATATACTATCTAGAGTACAGTGATGGTATGGCCATAGGAGCTATATACTATATAGAGTACAGTGATGGTATGGCCATAGGAGCTATTTACTATATAGGGTACAGAGATGGTATGGCCATAGGAGCTACAGTATATACTATATAGAGTACAGTGATGGTATGGCCATAAGAGCTATATACTACATAGCGTTCAGTGATGGTATGGCCATAGGAGCTATATACTATATAGAGTACAGTGATGGTATGGCCATAGGAGCTATATACTATATAGAGTACAGTGATGGTAAGGCTATAGGAGCTATATACTACATAGCGTTCAGTGATGGTATGGCCATAGGAGCTATATACTATATAGAGTACAGTGATGGTATGGCCATAGGAGCTATATACTATATAGAGTACAGTGATGGTAAGGCTATAGGAGCTATATACTATATAGACTAGTGATGGTATGGCCATAGGAGCTATATACTATATAGAGTACAGTGATGGTGTGGCCATTGGAGCTATATACTATATAGAGTACAGTGATGGTATGGCCATAGGAGCTATATACTATCTAGAGTACAGTGATGGTATGGCCATAGGAGCTATATACTATATAGAGTACAGTGATGGTATGGCCATAGGAGCTATTTACTATATAGGGTACAGAGATGGTATGGCCATAGGAGCTACAGTATATACTATATAGAGTACAGTGATGGTATGGCCATAAGAGCTATATACTACATAGCGTTCAGTGATGGTATGGCCATAGGAGCTATATACTATATAGAGTACAGTGATGGTATGGCCATAGGAGCTATATACTATATAGAGTACAGTGATGGTAAGGCTATAGGAGCTATATACTACATAGCGTTCAGTGATGGTATGGCCATAGGAGCTATATACTATATAGAGTACAGTGATGGTGTGGCCATTGGAGCTATATACTATATAGAGTACAGTGATGGTATGGCCATAGGAGCTATATACTATATAGAGTACAGTGATGGTATGGTCATAGGAGCTATATACTATATAGACTAGTGATGGTATGGCCATAGGAGCTATATACTATATAGAGTACAGTGATGGTATGGCCATAGGAGCTATATACTATATAGAGTACAGTGATGGTATGGCTATAGGAGCTATATACTATATAGACTAGTGATGGTATGGCCATAGGAGCTATATACTATATAGAGTACAGTGATGGTATGGCCATAGGAGCTATATACTATATAGAGTACAGTGATGGTGTGGCCATAGGAGCTATATACTATATAGAGTACAGTGATGGTATGGCCATAGGAGCTATATACTATATAGAGTACAGTGATGGTATGGCCATAGGAGCTATATACTACTGTATATAGAGTACAGTGATGGTGTGGCCATTGGAGCTATATACTGCACGAATCCGTTGCGTGTACGTTTTTATACACCGAAGGGGTTTTCCTATAATCCCAGTTTATTACATGTCCACAGAATAGGGCTTGTGCTGTCCCATTTGTATGACAGATGAGCATGAACATGGTTATAGGACCAACCAAGGTAGCTGAACGCTGAACATACTGAACCGCCAAACCATTCATATGGAAGAGCAAAGAACACCGGTCTGATGTCCTAGAGGTCAGAAACTTATCACCTAAGGTGCTCTTAGGAGAACTCATTTAACCACTTCAATATATTGCAATAAAATATATAGAAGACCGGCTCACCCACTTGTCATATGAATTTCATAGTCCGGAATGCACGGACACCGATGGACCCACCATTTTCCCCCTCTGTAGCTAACCTTACGTTATCATGGTGGGAGGAACAGTTTGTATTTACCCCTGATAACCCTTTTTCTGGTTATATATTCTGGTACGCACCAGAATGGATCAAGTATGTTAATGCTAACCCTATTGGCCTGTCCTTTATATTTGAGCAACAAAGTTCGTGCATTTCTTTTTTAGATGTTAGATTAACAGGCAATGAAGATACGGGAAATGTGGAGACATGTATATACAGGAAGAACGTAAGTGGTAACACGTTGCTGCGAGCTGACAGTCATCATCCCAGCCACACTTTAAAATCTATACCGGTGGGGGAGTTGATGCGTACCCGTCGCAATTGTTCAACACAAAGGAGTTACCAGGTTGAAAAGGAAGTAACTTTACAGAGATTACGGGACAGGGGTTACCCAGAGTGGTCCCTGAGGAGAGTGGTGAATATAGTAGATCCTATGACTTGAAAAATTTTACTCAAGGATAATATCAAAAACAAAAAATATCTTGATAAAAATAAGAACGAGGATAACAAAATAGTTTTTTCTACTCTCTTCAGCAACCAGTTTAAATTTATTAAAAACATCATATACCGTAATCTATCTATTTTAAATCAACATGTAGTTACTAGAAAAATTCTACACAAAGGTGTTCAAGTGGTGGCCCGGCGAGGGTACACTATAGGCAATAGATTATCCCCAAGCCTGTATCAAAGAACGAGATCTAATACTGACACATGGTTAGCCATTAAAGGGTGTTATAATTGTGGTCTATCACGTTGTAATGCATGTCAATTTATTAAAAAAACTAAAGAATTTTACAACTCAGAACATAATGAGATTTATAATATAGAAACTAATTTGAATTGTAATAGCCAGTATGTGGTGTACATAGGCGAATGTATGACATGTAAATTACTATATGTTGGTTGTACCATTCGGAAATTTAAAAATCGCATCGCAGAACATGTGGCAGACAGTGGTAAAAAGGTGGATCACATGTCCAATCTATCTCGTCATTTTTCTGTCACTCATGCAGGAAAGGTAGATGTGTTAAAATTCTATGCCATAGAACACGTTAGTTGTCCAAATAGAGGAGGAGATAGATGTAGGAAATTGTTACGTAGAGAAGCCTTCTGGATCATGAAACTTAATACTCGTTTTCCAGAGGGTCTCAATGTAAGGTCAGACTTGGCTTATATCTATTAGCTAATAACTTTTATGTTAGTAGTGTAATTGTGGTCCTTCTAAAACAGTTCTATATATCATTCAACAATATAGACTAACTACTATAGTTAGAAGTGAGGCTCTATTATACTTTTTGTATGTTGGAGGTTATATAGATATATTTGATGAGAAGTAGTTGACATAACAACAGTAATTATAATGTTCCTACTTATCTGTAGATGAAATGTATCTGTAGATGTATAAAGTGGATGTATATGTATTTATTAATATGAATAAGAGTATATTGTGGAGCACAGAAGATTTGGCGATATCACAGGTGTTGTTTTAATAATCATTTGGGGTTAATTGGGTGGAGGCCCCACCCTTTGGGAAAGGTTTTTAACGGCAGGTTCAGTTGAGAAAGTTATGCCATGATGAAGGATCTTATCCGAAACGCGTAGGATTTTTTTCATCTATGATACACCAAGTCATCTGTTGCGGTCACTTCATGCATACAGACTGAAGTTTTAATATGACACAATAAAGTTGGAGTTTTTTACTACATCCGGAGATTGCTGGAGTTTCTTCACATATTTACTTCAATATATGGTTTATACACTTACACACATATATATATATATATATATATATATATATATATATATATATATATATATATATATATATATATACACACACACACACACACACAGTAAACAAATTTACATATTACACACATATACATATTAAATATACATGTTTTATACACAATAGACACATATTGTACATTGTGTCTGAATTGCTGAGTTCAGAGTAGTAGAATAAGTAACTTTCTTACTGCAGGACTGATAACTGTGCCGTCCCTGCGCACATCATCCTCCTCCTCCTCCTCCTCCTCCACACTTAGTCTGAATAGCCAGTTAGTTCTGTGTGTGAGGAGGAGGAGAGCGGGGATGTTCTTAAAGCTGCGCATGGGCTGTCTTATGAAGCTGAAGCTAGCTATGTGTGGGGACTGTTTACGATTGTCATATGCTGCAGCTGCTGCTCGTGTCCCATCCTCCCGATATACTGTATACACAGTAGGAGTAGGATCCCACTGTAGGGCGCCCCAATAGTGGCGGGGCACTGGGCAGTTGCCCAGTTTGCCCCCTTCCCTGTCTGTGGGAGAACATGGCAGCAAGTGTCTCATTTTCCTGTAGTGCCACCACCGGAGAAATGAAGCATTACATGGTGTCCGTTGAAACCAATGAACTGTTTGTGTGTTGCATGGAGAGAAGAAGCCCTTCAGAGAGTCAAATATAGTAGCCGATCTGAGGTCAGGTCCAAAGTAAAGGACTCGCTAATAGTGTGTTTGACTTTTATTTGTAACCAGACAACCCCTTTAAGAAAGTAGCACAATTTACTTAAGTAATTGAATGTATTTCACTCACCAGTTAAAGTTTTCTTGCACTAGGTTCTGGTTCATATATTGTAACTCAGATTCCAAGAACTTCATCATTGGTACAATACTCTGTATGACAGAAAACAGATATTTGGGGGAATTTATTAAGCTTGCCATGCCAGTTTTCAGGTATATTAGTTGTGCATTTTTAGTGCATAGCAAGTTGTGCCAGAAATGTGCCCCTGTCTCTATTTTCCGACCTGCTTGCCACTTGTGTGGGGCAGAGCAGAAAAGAAATGGTTGACAATATTAGGACCAGTGTACGACGTGCCATTGTAATAAATTCCACTAGATACAAGCTAAAGTATACTCTGGTAAAATAAGGACATGACGCTCAGCTACATTAATAAGGCTAGGTTCACAAAGAGCAGACACAACCCAAGAAATCCCATTGACAATAATCTGTCAGGTGTCCGTTAGTTTTACAGTAACTGGAATCACTGGACAAAATGTCAGGCTTGTGGGCGATTCCTGACGGATTTGTGGTGGAAAGACACACAGTGCAAATGTGAACCCAGCATAAGATCTAGCTAGAAGAGAGACTCACATCATTGGGATCCCGGGAATCACTTGCGTTCGCTATGGAATGAAGGTGTTTGGCAATTCCGGAGTCCAGCTATAATGAAGTAAAAGTATAAATAAAAAAAATTGTAGAAGACAAGGAATAAAATTGGCCAATACAAGCTGGAACTTACTTTTTGAGCAAGAGCCTGCACTACACCTCGAATTTCCCGATCCAGGCACGCCACAGCACTCTTCAGCTGGTCATAGAGCGTGTGCTGAAACTGTTCCTCGCTTATGATCTTATGTGTTTGCTCCTCCAGAGCTGCCCAATTCAATTTCTGGGGTAGAGAACGCACCACCAGCCGCAGCTGCTCAATGTTATTCACCACTAAACACAGCTGAGAGAAAGTGGAAGACGTCTTAAGTAAGAGAGTAATGGGGTGCAGAGGAAGTGGAGAAGTGTAAAGGATTAGACTGGTCTCCATTTTCACTCACTCATGCCAGAAGTGGTGTCCTTTACTGGGAACAGTTGTTTGTGGGCGGCCAAAAATTTCAAGGCCAACTTCTTCAAGACAAGGCTAAACTGTGATTGAATTCATCCATTCTCCTCAAGCTTAGTCTAAGTGTACAGGCATGTTAATATACTCTATGCTTCTTATTATTTTAGATATTCTTCTATCCCTTATAACTCCAAGGCATCTGTTTTATGAACTAGTGCCAAAACATAACTGTATATATCACATGAGGGAACACTAATGCTTTGTAAAGTGGTCACATACTAGATGTCTGTGACTATGACCATAGTGGACCTTCATAGTAAGTTGGAGCAATAATCACGGGCCAGAGGAAAATACTTGTGGACTTTTGTATAGGACATCTACCATTAGATAGTTGGCTAGTCTTACAGAAATTGGTGGGTCTGAGCACTATTTACCTAATGTGATGTAATATTACCCAAAATGGAATATAATGGAACTTGTATAATTAGGAATATGGCTCATGTAATATATGATATGTGGTGCACTAATACATACCCAGCAGGAACATAAACCCACAAACATACAATGCCACAATATGGTGGATAGTTAACATTGTATGTTTATCGTGACTATACAATGTCTTCACCATTTACCATGTTTGCGGCCTTGCCGGCGTCTCTGGTATCGGATAACTCGTCTGCTCTGTGTTTAATCATTGTGCAGTACATAACAGCGATACGGCACATGTCCTGCGAGATAGCGAGGAAATATTATTAAGAATAGTTGTATGCAACATTCAGGACAATATAAATTTACTTGATAAGAATATATTATCATCAAAATTGAAAGCATTTTGGCATATAGGATTCAAAGTGGACTATAGACCCTAGTGGCCATGATACTACCCAGTGGCTGATCCTATTCATATTAGATAATAGTGCTATACAAATCAAGTTGCCTTATATACTACATGAGATCTTTCATATATACAGATTTGCCATAATGGACATTTATAACCCATCCACAGAATAGATGATCAATGCCTGATCATTGGGACGCCATGTAAGATAAAGTTTGAATTATAGCTGTGGTCGTGTATGCTCAATGCTGCTCCATTCAGAAGTCTATATGACTGATGAAGACAGCAGAGTATAGCGCACATGCATGACTCCATTCAGACTCATCCTTACTGCAGGTAAGGACGGTCCCTGTTCTAGTGATCGGTGGTGGTCCATAGGAATGGGTGGACCTGTGATCACCTGTGATTGTAGGTGATAAAGGTCTGACT
Organism: Leptodactylus fuscus; assembly: GCF_031893055.1. Taxonomy (NCBI): domain Eukaryota; kingdom Metazoa; phylum Chordata; class Amphibia; order Anura; family Leptodactylidae; genus Leptodactylus; species Leptodactylus fuscus. The sequence goes on from NC_134270.1 coordinate 133,580,806, forward strand.
GTAGGAACACCCCTTTCAGGTCTGGGCATCAACAGCATTTTACTATACCCATCCTGTTGCAGGACACCACCCACTGTAAAATCAGTAGGATCCACCAATATTTCTAGACCAAAACATTAATTGGGATTGCTTTTATCATGAGGTATTGTAATTTTATGAAACTAATACAAAAGACCACCTCTTGATAAGACCACCCCCTTATCCAGACCATATATGGTAGAAGACCACTTTTCAATACCATTTTGGGTGGTTCTCTTGTATGTGATGATTGGATCTTTATTTTCTCCTCCCCTTCTATTATTTCATTACATCCACACTCCTCACCTCAGTAAACTTCACCATAATCATAAATGCCTCCTCGGGGTCAGGCCAGGCCAGCTGCTGCCATGTCCGTCCAATCTGCGTATAGCACGTGGACAGATCGACTGTGGAAGCACTGTGCTTCTGTAACTCTGACAATGGAACCAGCTGTAGGAAGAAACACAGTTACCAGAAGACCAGATATCATTACTTCTGTATTATGAGAATGGCAGAGAGGTTGGCTTTTGGGAGAAGTGGTTACATTGATCCCAAAACAATATAGCTGTTTATGTATCTACCAGGTCAGCTATTTCAGTGCTGAGGGGGGGAAGGACACTGAAGGACACCGCTGTCAGCTGACTAGTAGGAACAAAGTATAGGGCACATGGGGATCCAACCTGGCTGATGCTTCTTTCCACTGACAACTGCCATACACATTAGATCTACCGTAAGTAGTTGGCAGAGTTTATCCATTGTGGGTGGTCAGACACATTGATAGAACAATATTTAGCTCTGAAGATGTTTGATTAGCCAGACTATCAAGATATTTAGGGAAGCTAGGTGAAACCCCCCATAGGAGTCTTATTGGCTGCCATATTGGATGTCATCAATGTTTCCCAAAACAGATATAATAGCTAAATCTGATAGATTTTTTTGAAACGCCTCACCAGATCTATTCGCACGGCTCTTTGGACTCTCTCCAGAGCAGTTGAATACGCCTTCTGCAGCCAACTTGGTAAACAGTCTGCAAATTTGCGATGGAAATCATCCAATGGACGAGAGTTGTCCCTAAGAGAAGAAGAATTATCCAATATAAGGTATGGAGACCCAGGTTGGTTACAATAGGTCAAGCTGTCCTTGGTCCCTCAGGGGGCCCAGAGATTACAGAACACAATGGTATAATGGTATAAAATCTGTTTCACTCGCTCCACTCCTGAGGAATGGTTCCTAGTTCACTGGTGTCCTGAAAATATCTATTCAATGTGCTTGACCTCAGCTTGTTTCCTGACCTTCTCTCTGTCTGTTGTCCATATTCTTTTGACCTACTGGTACTGACCCTGGCCTGTTCCTGACCACTCAATCTGTGCTGCCAGCCCAGGCCTTGACTTGTATTCACATCTTGCTTTTGCCTTGGTCCTCTGCACTGTACTCTATGGTCTGTTGGAGAGCTGTCACCAACACTGGAACCATCAAAGAGGTCGAAAACCTGGTGGCTTCCCTGCAGAGAAGTCCAGATTTAAGAATGAGGTTAAAGGCTGAAGACTTATGGGAGCGACTTAGACATTGCCATTAGGAATGGCCTTAAGCCAAACCAGTTTGGTAACATAGTGGGTTCGGAACAAACTGGCAATTACAGAGGTCTAGGTAGAAATTTTGTTGAGGACCCAGCAAACTCAATCTGCAATGTCTGCAACATAAGATTCTTCTCTTAGCAGCATTAGAGATTGCCCAAAAGCTCAATGGGGACAAAAAGGAAACCAGAGCTATAATATAATTGATGAATTCATAGCTGGGGGAACCTGTAGTACATTTTGTAAGAAGGTTGGGGAGCTGAAGTTACATCTCTGAGTAATAGGAATATTGTAAGGTTACATTCATATATCATATTAAAATCCAATGAGCATTTTCATGAGCCCGTAGCCGCAGAGTTGCTGTGGATGTGTTACAAGTTTGCAGCAAATCCACAGCAGATTTGCACAAGCGACTAATCCACTTTGACATGATGGTAGTAATATTGGGTGGTTACCTTGTTGGAAGGTAGTCATGGAGTCTGTGAAGTTCTCGTAGAGTGAGATAGAGTTGGTATAAGAGCTCAGAGAGTTGCTGGCGAGAGCTATGGTTAGGGGGTGGAAGCTGACAGACCAGCTGCTCCGAGACCTAAAAGGGAGATAATATATTCCAGTGATATGAAAGAAAAGTATGTAATGGAAGAAAACAACATACCGCAGAGTTACGGACTATTCTAATGTACATACCAGCTCCTCCAATTCCTCAAAGGTCAGGCTGAAAACATCCACCTTAATAGTACTGAAATAAAGGGGACACAAAGTAAACAAGAAAAATCTAGATTATTCTGATATAAAAAGCACATAACAGAAAATGATTATTCCATTACTCCCAGAGCACCGATTCTGCGTCACAGACCATGTGACGTCACGTTCATCAGTAACATGATCGCAGTAAATGTGCCGAACTGCGATACCAAATGTACGGCACTGTGCTTGCTCAATATTTTAGATATAACATTTAAGCCTCTATTCACACAGACAATGATAACGGCCATGTGACTGCTGTTTTTTATAGGCCACCACAAGGCAACTGTAAAATCAATTCAATTGAATGACTGATTTTTTTTAATGGGCCCTCATAAAAAAAGATATGTCCTATTTTTGCCCATTTTCATGGATCTCTCAATAGATTCAAGTGGATGCAAAACAGCCTTGAAAATCTCAATTTTTCACAGCCAATTTGCATCATGGTTGTCTGAACAGAGTCTTAGATCACAACTGTTATTCCGATAAAGGACCAGAAATCCCCCCCCTCATGCAACATGAAATACAACCTGTAGTGTTTTTTCTTTCCTTACTTGTTAAAACACTTGTTCAACGTCTTGTGACAACTCTTAAGGTCAAGAGTGACATCGGCCACCAGGCTGATCAAAGACTTCAAATTTTCCTCGTAGCCCTAATGGAGTTAAGAATATGGTAAGACTTGCAAAAATAAGAAGTAAAAGGAGACAAATAAGAATCTAGGAGAATATATTTAGGGAATTACTAAAGTAGCATTTCCCTAATGTAATATTATCAGAACTGGTTATCACTGTGAGTACTGATCACTGGGGGCCAATCACCGGTATACCCCAGTGATCAGGAGAATGGGGAACCAAAAGTCCCCCTAAGGCCTCCTTGTGAATGAAGCACCAGCCCCATAGAAGTGCTCCATTCACTTCTATGGGGCTACCGGCACTATAATCTCTGGCAGCACCTGCAGCCCCCTCCCACAGTGCACCATTCACAAGGAGACCTTAGAAGGACTTTCTGTCCCCCGCTCTCCTGTTGACCAGAGGACACGGTGACTCAGCCCTCAGCAATCAGACACTTCCACTGTCCTGTGGATAGGAAATAAGTCTCCATAACGGGACATCCCCATCCCCAAAGTTATGAGCTTGCCATCCAGGAAGCATGGTGCATGAAGTGCGCTGTGAATTTTTTTTAACATGGCCACACTCCATTTTTAATGTCATGCCTCTTTTGGGGACATGCACACCCCTTTTTTGGGTATAACATGCCCCCTTTTGTGAAGCAGGCACAAAACATGCCACTTTAAGTTGGCCACACACAAGGCACAAGAATATTATAGCAAACAGCCATACTGGCAGGATCTACCTATGTATTTCATTCTTATGCCTAATGTATATCTTTATTACCTGTATCATTGGTTGCAGATGTTGTCTCTTCAGATCAAACCACTCTCGGGTGCCAATCTGTATAAACGAACAAGAAGACAAATAACATGAATTAACGCATTATTAACCACGTTATATCCAGGCCACTATACCTGGCATGACCGGACAAATTTTAAGTAACGGAAATCACTCAAAGAAAAAGGGGAGGTAGTCCCATAGGGCCAGGGGAGCCTAGTAAATTAATATTCCATATGATGAACTGGGAATCTGGAAAAAAAATCAGACTTTCCTATGGCCTGTGTTTTTACTGCATTCACTGCGCAGACAAAATGACGTCACCTATATTTTATGGGTAGTGCAATTCCAGGGATACCAAAATTTATTTATTTTTTTTTTTTCACGTTTTACTCTTCGTTCACAACTGCATTCGGTATTCCATTCAAGAAATCCGCATCGAGACCCCCCGAATGGACTACCGAACACAACTGCAAGCGGTGTGCAGTAAAAGCGCACGGACCCCATAGACTATATACAGTAGGTGACATATGATCCCTGCATAGATCTGGCGGCAAGAACACGGACCCCATTATAGTCTATGGGGTCCGTGCGCTTTTACTGTACACCGCTTGCAGTTGCGTTCGGTATTCCGTTCAGGGGGATCCTCATGCGGACTCCCCCAGAAGGAATACGAATGCTGATGTGAACGAAGCCTTAATTACGTTAAAAAATTTCAAAACTTTTGCAAAAAAACCTTAGGTGTCACCATATTCTGACACCTGTAAGTTTTTTTTATTTCTCTGTATAAGGATGCCTAAGGTGTCTTTTTTTTGTGGGGCCAGATATCATTTTTTATTAAGCCTAGTGTTTTGATCACTATGTATCCAAATTTTTATAATTATTAGACCCCCTCGTGGTCTTGAACCCCAGGGAATATGATTACTAATTCAATGCATTGCAATTCATTGCAAAATTATGTCACTTCTATTACAGACTGGATAGAATGTCAGTAATAAATCAACCTTGCCTTTCTGGGGAATTTGGTTGTTCCTAAAAACCTGGATCCTAAAGCTATACAATCTACTGCAGGGACTCATTTTCCAGGGATGTATACTGTAGGTACTTTCTTGTAGAATTAAACATCCACCATCAAGACATATGTAGTCAACGGGCAGTCAGCAAGAGGTTAAAGGGATGTTCGCACATCATTACAAATAATCCCTTTGAATATGAGAGCTGTCCTCTGCTCAGTTCCTCTGCAGAAGCCTTAACAAAAAAAAATGTAATATTTCATGCAATTTATCAAAAAAATCTCAGTCCATGCAAATTATCTCTCCAAGAAAACTATCTCTCTAGTACCAACCTATATGTAGCTGCCCTGTAAGTCAATGCCTGACCATTAAAGAGTATAAAACATGACTAGGGGTATTAGCCAAACCAGGGTCACCCATTTGTAGACATCCCTACTGATCACTACAGAGTCGGGTTCTGGTTGGCCGGTACAATCAAGAAGAGATCGGAGAAAGGTTATGCAATGCCGATTTTGTATGTGATGCCGTCAGATCTTTGTGTCATTTTCCCAACAAAATTTCCAATGTAGTCTCCTTTCCAAAAATCTGGTACTTGTTACAAAAGGATTTTACCTTCATGGCCTCGATCACTCTGTCTGGTAGACTGGGAGTAGAGGAGCACAGCTCTCTGAACGCCTTGGTCTTATACATCTGTATCAGCACTCTGTATTTGGAAGAATTAGCACCATGGTGAGAATAACATACAGTATGCCTATGGGTGACAGATATGTCCATTATAGGTCATTGTATAATGGATGTGTCATAAGTTTCTCATGACATGTTAAATATATGTCATACAGTATATCATTAAAGCCAAAGAGTGATGAATGTAATCATTGGATATAGTGGCCTCTACAGTATCACTCAAAGGTTATAATGTCATCCAGTCAATGGCTAGTTTACATATAATCTTCCAGGGGTGGTAACTTTTAAACAGGTGGACGGATTTTAAACACGAAAAGACCAAACTGACCAGGGGCGCAGTGAGAATCAGATGACATACACATTTAGTATTTTGTACTTGGTGATAGATTCTCTTTAGGCTTTTGCTGCAGCACAAAACACTACAGAAAAGACGACAGTACCTATATAAATAATGCCAGCATTTCCGTAGGTATATTGACATTGACATGCTGCAATTTTCAGAATATGTTTTTGAAAACACAACTTTTCAGGTGAGGATTTTTTTCTGCAATGTGTAGATGGGTTTAGTCAGTATTCCTCAGCCTTTTTGCAATGTGGGGCCCCGGCCTTAAAGGGAGTGTGTCACCAGAACTCACCATATCAACTCAGCCCTGCAGATAGATAGGTTAGGGTCACCTGCAGGGCCGGATTTAGATGAAAAGAAGCCCTAGGCTCTGCCACTTATGAGGCACTTTCACTTCCCATTTTTAAGTTTGTAAATTACATGAGAGATAATAAAATACATCATTAGGGCCCCTTCACACGGCGTAAGTGCTCGGCTCATTCCGAGCCGTACACGCAAGCGCTTCTAAACACTTCCCATTCACTTCAATGCGAGCGCTCGTAAAGCCGACTTTACGCGCGCTCCCATTGAAGTGAATGGGAAGTGTTTAGAAGCGCTCGCATGTACGGCTTGGAATGAGCCGAGCGCTTACACCGTGTGAAGGGGCCCTTTCTGTGATATATATCAGGGGACACTGACTGAATGGACACAAGGACTTTATATAGCGTCAGTCAGTAATAGAGGACTTGCCGCAGGTGCAATCACCATTTTTTCATTTCTATAGTTGTATTGCCAATGCCAGAAAGCATCCAAATAAAATGGCCAACAAAAATGCTACTGAGCATGCCCGGACCATTCTATCACTAGAGATCTTTACTACTACAAAAACATGGCCAACGTTGTAGTCTATTGTGCATGTTCTAATGCAAAACCATTAAAACTTTATTAAAAGAACGATCAACAAGATAAATAGTAATAACAGATCCACCGACAGAAATTACATGGGTAAAGATGGATAAAACCTGTATATCGATTGTACTAGTGGGAATAACAAAGTGTACTAATCATAAGACGCAAATAAGATCATGTAATAATAAAGTGTAAAAATGTAGATAATTCCTTATATAGTGTGTATGAAGGATCAATACAAATCAAGCCTAATATAAAAATATATATACACTAAATCAATTATATAGATAAATAAATTAAATAGTGCAAAAAAGTGCAAATGTGCCCGAGTGCGCAGTCAGTGGCGTAACTACTGCGGAGGCAGCTGCCACAGGGCCCGGGACATTAGGGAGCCCGGTGACAGCCACTACCGCTGCGTTTTTTTCTTTTTTCTTAATAGGCCGTTACCGGCTGGAGTCCAGCCGGTAACGGGCCCTATTTACTTACCGATCCTGGCTGGGCTGGGATCGATAAGTGACACCGTGTGCCTCACAAAGACTACTATTATACTCAGGGGTCTTTGTAGACCCCCAAGTATAATGATCAGAGGCCCGGGAAAGGTAAGAAACATAAAAAACTGTGTTACTTACCTCTCCAGGCTGCGGGCAGGCTTCGGCCTAGTTGTCTGACGTCCCATGACCCCGGCCTGCATCCCGGGTCATGTGACGTCCGACGTCATTGAAGAATGCCGATGGCAGAGGCTGACGGCGTAGGAGCCGGGGGACAGGTAAATAACAGCAGTTTTTTATGTTTTTATTCCCCCAGGTCTCTGATTATTATACTCTGGGGTCCAAAAAGACCCCAGAGTATAATAATTGTTATGGGTGTTCACAGTGGAGCATAATGCTGAGTGCAGGGGCCACTAAGGGACATAATACCGTGTGCAGGGGCCACTAAGGGACATAATACTGTGTGCAGGGGCCACTAAGGGACATCATACTGTGTGCAGGGGCCACTAAGGGACATAATACTGTTTGCAGGGGCCACTAAGGGACATAATACTGTGTGCAGGGGACACTCCTTATTTTCGGCTGTGTTTTGGTGTTCACTGTTTTTAGAATAGTGTAATTTTAATTTTGCTAACAATTTGAATGTAGGCCCCTCTTGATCTTGAGGCCCTAGGCTGAAGCCTAGTTAGCCTAATGGTAAATCCGGCCCTGGTCACCTGGATGGAACAGTGTTTTCCCCTTGTGAATTGCTGTCTCTATTACTGCGGATTTTGTGAATATGTAAATGAGATCTTTGGAGAAATGAGTCCAAAAAGCACAAGTGAAGGGTATTGTCATTGAGGACGGCATTCAGGTGACCCTAGCCTATCTTTGAGGCTGAGTTGATATGCTGAGTTCTGCTGACAGACTCCTTTTAGCACTAACAGATGCCACTGGTGTTTGCAAGAGCCATAGTTTAATATACACTCCTGAAACTTTTACCAGAATATGCATTGAATACAGACAAAAAACATGATGTGAACAGAGCCTTACATACTTGTTTTTAGGTACTAAACGTTCTTTTTATCTATTGTGTAAATTAATTTTGGCTGCTCGCACTATAGCTGAACACTCTGCCACCTGTGTATAAGGGCATCCAGATAGTGGACCTAAGCTACTGAGCATGTGCGACTGCTAACACTAGACATAGGGCTTGTATGGGTTAATTAATAGGTATTCCTGGCCCACTATTACAATGGTCATGATGGAATTAAAAGTGGTTTAAAAAAGGGGAACTGCAGGCCATTGGTCAGGGGCTTTGGTGCCTTCCCCCACTTTAGATTAAACCCCTCATTTTTGCAGTAGGTGGCCCTCTTTTTCTGATTCATTATATAAAGGGTAACCCTAGACTTTAGGCTGAATCACTAACCTTAGCAGACCCTGCAGACGATCTGTGGACCGAGAATCTGTCAGTGGGAAGACAACGCGATACCTCTGTAGAATGGACACTCCATATTGCAGTAAAGAGTCAAATGATTCTGCCAGCTCATTTTTCTGCAAGTTAGAAACCCAAAAGATGAGACAGATGAAATAGTGTGAACATATTATAGCGTGCACTAGTCTACCACGCTGTGTGCAATAGTATTTCATTGAAGCCACTAGTGGACTTATCATGTGCACCTTCACCAGTGGCCATATTAAGAACTGAAGCACGCAGATCTGAGTTGAACACATACGCGGCTGAAGCAAGGAGCTGGCACAGGTCAGCTCCTTGCTTCGCCGCTGAACGCCGCTTACTGGCTTGTAGACGCGATGTGATGACGTCACATCGCGTCTACAACTGTGCGCCAGTGAGAGAGAGAGGCGTGCAGAGTGCAGCTGGGGAACGAGGAGAAGGTAAGTGTAATGTGAAGGTGGAACGTGAAACTGGGGGCAGATGAAGGAGAGGACGGCATGACACTGTTATATGTTCAGTATGAAATCAGCAAAAACCGGATAGAAACCTGGTGGACTCCATTATAGTCTTTGGGGTCCGTGGGTTTCAATAGGTAATCAAAGGATGAAAACTGAGCACTAGTGTGAATCTAGACTTAGATAAAATAAAATTCCTAAAAGATCACTTCCCACTGAATGTCCGTGTCGTCTTGTGCAGTCACTTGCAATACTTCGAAAGCTGTTCATGCGAAACAACAGATGTGTGCCACAGGGCATACACAAAGATGTGGCAAGATGGTTCTACAAACAGCTTCTTCATCTCCACATTAGATGCCCAGTCCATGTCTTAAGACAAACACCCTTCCCCCAACAATACCTGCTCATCTTGTAGCCGTCCTTGCACCCAAAGGTATTCAATACTTGTTATATGATGAAGCAAGCAGCTACTGCTGAACTCCAGGCTCTGATATAACTTACTATATGCTAGCCACTGTCTGAAATGACATGAATACATAATAGTTAATATGTGATAAGACGCAGAAACGGACAAAAGGATCAAAGCAAGAGAAGCACACAGAAAATGTTAGATAATTGATAATGATTAGAGATGAGCGAACACTAAAATGTTCGAGGTTCGAAATTCGATTCGAACAGCCGCTCAATGTTCGTGTGTTCGAACGGGTTTCGAACCCCATTATAGTCTATGGGGAACAGATACTCGTTAAGGGGGAAACCCAAATCCGTGTCTGGAGGGTCACCAAGTCCACTATGACACCCCAGGAAATGATGCCAACACCTCTGGAATGACACTGGGACAGCAGGGGAAGCATGTCTGGGGGCATCTAACACACCAAAGACCCTCTATTACCCCAACATCACAGCCTAACAACTACACACTTTACACACTCAATACCACCTCTCTGACAGTAGGAAAACACCTTGAAACATGTGTATTTGGCACTTGCAGTGAGGAGAGCTTGTCACCAGCAGTGAATTTGGCCCTTGTAGTAAGTTGAGGTTGGCACCAACATTTGTTTTGAAAATCAGGGTGGATTGAGCCTCTAACCAGCAGAGTTTGGGCAAATTCATGGTGGAGGGAGCCTCTAAAAACCCCAGTTTGGACCAATTCATGGTGGAGGGAGACTCTAAAAACCCCAGTTTGGACCAATTCATGGTGGAGGGAGACTCTAAAAACCCCAGTTTGGACCAATTCATGGTGGAGGGAGCCTCTAAAAACCCCAGTTTGGACCAATTCATGGTGGAGGGAGCCTCTAACCAGCCCAGTTTGGACCAATTAATGGTGGAGGGAGCCTCTAAACAGCCAAGTTTTGGGAAATTCATGGTGGAGGGAGCCTCTAACCAGCCCAGTTTGGACCAATTCATGGTGGAGGGAGCCTCTAAACAGCCCAGTTTGGGCAAATTCATGGTGGAGGGAGCCTCTAACCAGCCCAGTTTGGACCAATTAATGGTGGAGGGAGCCTCTAAACAGCCCAGTTTGGACCAATTAATGGTGGAGGGAGCCTCTAACCAGCCCAGTTTGGACCAATTAATGGTGGAGGGAGCCTCTAACCAGCCCAGTTTGGACCAATTAATGGTGGAGGGAGCCTCTAACCAGCCCAGTTTGGACCAATTAATGGTGGAGGGAGCCTCTAAACAGCCAAGTTTTGGGAAATTCATGGTGGAGGGAGCCTCTAACCAGCCCAGTTTGGACCAATTCATGGTGGAGGGAGCCTCTAAACAGCCCAGTTTGGGCAAATTCATGGTGGAGGGAGCCTCTAAAAAACCCAGTTTGGACCAATTCATGGTGGAGGGAGCCTCTAATTAGCCCAGTTTGGACCAATTAATTGTGGAGGGAGCCTCTAACCAGCCCAGTTTGGACCAATTAATGGTGGAGGGAGCCTCTAACCACCCCAGTTTGGGCAAATTCATGGTGGAGGGAGCCTCTAACCAGCCCAGTTTGGACCAATTAATTGTGGAGGGAGCCTCTAACCAGCCCAGTTTGGACCAATTAATGGTGGAGGGAGCCTCTAACCAGCCCAGTTTGGACCAATTAATGGTGGAGGGAGCCTCTAACCACCCCAGTTTGGACCAATTCATGGTGGAGGGAGCCTCTAACCAGCCCAGTTTGGACCAATTCATGGTGGAGGGAGCCTCTAAACAGCCAAGTTTTGGGAAATTCATGGTGGAGGGAGCCTCTAACCAGCCCAGTTTGGACCAATTCATGGTGGAGGGAGCCTCTAAACAGCCAAGTTTTGGGAAATTCATGGTGGAGGGAGCCTCTAACCAGCCCAGTTTGGACCAATTCATGGTGGAGGGAGCCTCTAAACAGCCCAGTTTGGGCAAATTCATGGTGGAGGGAGCCTCTAACCAGCCCAGTTTGGACCAATTAATGGTGGAGGGAGCCTCTAAACAGCCAAGTTTTGGGAAATTCATGGTGGAGGGAGCCTCTAACCAGCCCAGTTTGGACCAATTCATGGTGGAGGGAGCCTCTAAACAGCCAAGTTTTGGGAAATTCATGGTGGAGGGAGCCTCTAAAAAACCCAGTTTGGACCAATTCATGGTGGAGGGAGCCTCTAATTAGCCCAGTTTGGACCAATTAATTGTGGAGGGAGCCTCTAACCAGCCCAGTTTGGACCAATTAATGGTGGAGGGAGCCTCTAACCACCCCAGTTTGGGCAAATTCATGGTGGAGGGAGCCTCTAACCAGCCCAGTTTGGACCAATTAATGGTGGAGGGAGCCTCTAAACAGCCAAGTTTTGGGAAATTCATGGTGGAGGGAGCCTCTAAAAAACCCAGTTTGGACCAATTCATGGTGGAGGGAGCCTCTAATTAGCCCAGTTTGGACCAATTAATTGTGGAGGGAGCCTCTAACCAGCCCAGTTTGGACCAATTAATGGTGGAGGGAGCCTCTAAAAAACCCAGTTTGGACCAATTCATGGTGGAGGGAGCCTCTAATTAGCCCAGTTTGGACCAATTAATTGTGGAGGGAGCCTCTAACCAGCCCAGTTTGGACCAATTAATGGTGGAGGGAGCCTCTAACCACCCCAGTTTGGACCAATTCATGGTGGAGGGAGCCTCTAACCACCCCAGTTTGGACCAATTCATGGTGGAGGGAGCCTCTAAACAGCCCAGTTTGGGCAAATTCATGGTGGAGGGAGCCTCTAACCAGCAGAGTTGGGGGAAATCAGGGTGGAGGGAGCCTAGTATTAGCAGAATTGTGCAACGCTTATGGTGGATGAGTATGAGGATGCGGAGGAATTGGAGAGGTTGAGTACAGACATGGAGTTTCATGTTGGGGTGCTTTACACAGGTGGGCACAAAAATGACGGCTCTACCCAGTGGTGGTTCATTTTTATCAAAGTGAGCCGGTCGGCACTCTCAGCTGACAGACGGGTGCGCTTGTCAGTGATGATGCCACCGGCTGCACTGAACACCCTCTCAGATAGGACGCTGGCGGCAGGACAGGACAGCACCTCCAAGGCATATAGGGCAAGTTCAAGCCACAGGTCCAACTTCGACACCCAATACGTGTAGGGCGCAGAGGGGTCGGAGAGGACAGGGCTGTGGTCGGAAAGGTATTCCCGCAACATGCGCCTATACTTCTCACGCCTGGTGACACTAGGACCCTCCGTGGCGGCACTTTGGCGAGGGGGTGCCATCAAGGTGTCCCAGACCTTAGACAGTGTGCCCCTCGTTTGTGTGGACCGGTGAGAACTTGGTTGCCTACTGGAGGAACTGCCCTCCCTGCCGCCAACGTCACATGCTGGAAACATCTCCATCATATTCTGCACCAATTGCCTGTGGCAAGCATTGATGCGATTGGCCCTCCCCTCTACCGGAATAAAAGACGAGATGTTGTTTTTATACCGGGGGTCAAGGATAGCAAAGATCCAGTACTGGTTGTCCTCCATGATTTTGACAATACGCTTGTCGGTTGTAAAGCACCCCAACATGAACTCAGCCATGTCTGCCACAGTGTTAGTTGGCATGACTCCTCTGGCCCCACCGGAAAGTTCAATCTCCATTTCCTCCTCATCCTCCATGTCTACCCATCCGCGCTGCAACAATGGGACGATTCGAAGTTGCCCGGAAGCCTCCTGTATCACCATCACATCATCGGACAACTCTTCTTCCTCCTCCTCCTCCTCCTCCTCCTCCATTAAACGCAGTGAAGCGGACAGATGTGTGGACCTACTCTCCAGCTGTGACGGATCGGATGCTATCCCTAACTCCTCTGTGTGATCTGAGTTATCCCTGATGTCAATCAGGGATTCTCTCAGAACACACAAGAGCGGGATTGTAAGGCTCACCATCGCATCCTCAGAGCTCACCCTCCTTGTGGACTCCTCAAAGACCCGTAGGATGTCACAAAGGTCTCTCATCCATGGCCACTCATGGATGTGAAACTGAGGCAGCTGACTTTGTGGCACCCTAGGGTTTTGTAGCTGGTATTCCATCAAAGGTCTCTGCTGCTCAACCACTCTATTCAACATCTGAAACGTTGAGTTCCAGCGTGTGGGGACGTCGCACAAAAGCCGGTGTTGTGGCACATGCAGGCGTTGCTGGAGAGATTTTAAGCTAGCAGCGGCTACTGTCGACTTGCGAAAGTGGGCGCACATGCGCCGCACTTTCACCAGTAGCTCTGGAACATTGGGGTAGCTCTTTAGGAAACGTTGCACCACTAGGTTGAAGACGTGGGCCAGGCATGGAACATGTTGGAGTCCGGCAAGCTCCAGAGCTGCTACCAGGTTCCGGCCGTTATCACAAACGACCATGCCTGGGCCCAGGTGCAGCGGCTCAAACCATATTGCCGTCTCATCGAGGAGGGCATCCCTCACCTCGGAGGCAGTGTGCTGTCTGTCCCCCAAGCTGATCAGCTTCAGCACAGCCTGCTGACGTCTACCAACGCCAGTGCTGCAACGTTTCCAACTCGTAGCTGGGGTCAATCTAACAGCGGAGGAGGAGGCGGTGGCGGAGGAGGAGGCGGTGGCGGAGGAGGAGGCGGTAGAAGAGGAGGAGGAGGGGGGTGTTCTTCTCGTGTCCCTGCCAGGAATGTTAGGCGGGGAGACGAGGTACACCGGGCCAGTTTGGGAAGCAGTCCCAGCCTCAACTACATTCACCCAGTGTGCCGTCAGTGAAATGTAGCGTCCCTGTCCGCATGCACTTGTCCACGCGTCGGTGGTCAAGTGGACCTTTGTGCAAAGCGCGGAACTAAGGGCCCGCCTGATGTTGAGTGACACGTGCTGGTGCAAGGCGGGGACGGCACACCGGGAGAAGTAGTGACGGCTAGGGACGGCATAGCGAGGTGCCGCAGTTGCCATCAGGTCCAGGAAGGCGGGAGTTTCAACAAGCCGGAACGCCAACATCTCCTGGGCCAGCAGTTTAGCGATGTTGGCGTTCAAGGCTTGCGCGTGTGGGTGGTTAGCAGTGTATTTCTGCCGCCGCTCCAATGTCTGAGAGATGGTGGGTTGTTGTAAAGAAACGCCTGATGGTGCCTTTGATGGTGCAGGAGAAGGAGATAAGACAGGACCAGGGGAGGATGAGGTAGAAGTCAACAAAGTGGCGGAGGCAGATGAAGTGGTGTCCTGGCTCGTCCTCTGGAGTGCATCGCCAGCACAGTCAGCAGTGGCAGTGGCAGAGGCAGAGGCAGAGGCAGTGGCAGTGGCGTGAACGGCAGTCGGCCTTTGTCCTGCCGTTGCTGCCTGCCACTGATTCCAGTGCTTGGATTCCAAATGACGGCGCATTGAAGTGGTGGACAGGTTGCTCTTCTCAGAGCCCCTAATCAATTTCGAGAGGCAAATTGTGCAGACAACACTATATCTGTCCTCGGCGCATTCCTTGAAAAAACTCCACACCTTCGAGAAACGTGCCCTCGAGGTGGGAGTTTTTCGGGGCTGGGTACGAACTGGAACATCTTGGGAGATTCCGGGTGTGGCCTGGCTTCGCCTAAGCTGCTGACCTCTGCCTCTGCCTCTAGCTACCCTTTTTGGTGCTGCACCTGCCTCAACATCCACACTACTTTCCCCGCTTGACATCCCCCCTGTCCAGGTCGGGTCAGTGTCCTCATCATCCACCACTTCCTCTTCCAACTCCTGTCTCATCTCCTCCTCCCGCACAATGCGCCGGTCAACTGGATGCCCTGACGGCAACTGCGTCACATCATCGTCGATGAGGGTGGGTTGCTGGTCATCCACCACCAAATCGAACGGAGATGGAGGAGACTCTAGTGTTTGAGCATCTGGATACAGATGCTCCTCTGTTAGGTTCGTGGAATCGTGACGTGGAGAGGCAGGTTGAGGGACAATGAAAGGAGCGGAGAACAGCTCTGGGGAGCAGGGACAGTTTGGGTTATTGTTCTGTAAAGCTTCGGAATTTTGGGAGGAAGGAAGACAAGACTGTTGGGTAATAGGAGGAGAGGAGGCAGAGTCTGACTGGCTGCTGGACAATGTGCTGTAAGCGTTCTCTGACAGCCATTGCAAGACCTGTTCCTGGTTCTCGGGCCTACTAAGGTTTGTACCCTGCAGTTTAGTTAATGTGGCAAGCAACCCTGGCACTGTGGAGTGGCGCAATGCTTGCTGCCCCACAGGAGTAGGCACGGGACGCCCTGTGGCTTCACTGCTACCTTGCTCCCCAGAACCATTCCCCCGACCTCGCCCACGGCCTCGTCCACGTCCCTTTCCGGGAGCCTTGCGCATTTTGAATTCCTAGTTAGAAATTGGCACTGTATACCAGTAGTAAAAATTGTGGGTGCACGTAACCCCAATATATTCTTTGAATTCCCAGTCAGAAACTGGCACTATATGGCAGTAGCAAGAAATGAGGGTATTTGTATTCCCAATATACTCTTTGAATTCCCAGTCAGACAATGGCACTGTATACCAGTAGTAAAAATTGTGGGTGCACGTAACCCCAATATATTCTTTGAATTACCAGTCAGAAACTGGCACTATATGGCAGTAGCAAGAAATGAGGGTATTTATAACCCCAATATATTCTTTGAATTCCCAGTCAGACAATGGCACTGTATACCAGTAGTAAAAATTGTGGGTGCACGTAACCCCAATATATTCTTTGAATTCCCAGTCAGAAACTGGCACTATATGGCAGTAGCAAGAAATGAGGGTATTTGTATTCCCAATATACTCTTTGAATTCCCAGTCAGACAATGGCACTGTATACCAGTAGTAAAAATTGTGGGTGCACGTAACCCCAATATATTCTTTGAATTCCCAGTCAGACACTGGCACTATATGGCAGTAGCAAGAAATGAGGGTATTTGTATTCCCAATATATTCTTTGAATTCCCAGTCAGACAATGGCACTGTATACCAGTAGTAAAAATTGTGGGTGCACGTAACCCCAATATATTCTTTGAATTACCAGTCAGAAACTGGCACTATATGGCAGTAGCAAGAAATGAGGGTATTTATAACCCCAATATATTCTTTGAATTCCCAGTCAGACAATGGCACTGTATACCAGTAGTAAAAATTGTGGGTGCACGTAACCCCAATATATTCTTTGAATTCCCAGTCAGAAACTGGCACTATATGGCAGTAGCAAGAAATGAGGGTATTTATAACCCCAATATATTCTTTGAATTCCCAGTCAGACAATGGCACTGTATACCAGTAGTAAAAATTGTGGGTGCACGTAACCCCAATATATTCTTTGAATTCCCAGTCAGAAACTGGCACTATATGGCAGTAGCAAGAAATGAGGGTATTTGTATTCCCAATATACTCTTTGAATTCCCAGTCAGACAATGGCACTGTATACCAGTAGTAAAAATTGTGGGTGCACGTAACCCCAATATATTCTTTGAATTCCCAGTCAGAAACTGGCACTATATGGCAGTAGCAAGAAATGAGGGTATTTGTATTCCCAATATACTCTTTGAATTCCCAGTCAGACAATGGCACTGTATACCAGTAGTAAAAATTGTGGGTGCACGTAACCCCAATATATTCTTTGAATTCCCAGTCAGACACTGGCACTATATGGCAGTAGCAAGAAATGAGGGTATTTGTATTCCCAATATACTCTTTGAATTCCCAGTCAGACAATGGCACTGTATACCAGTAGTAAAAATTGTGGGTGCACGTAACCCCAATATATTCTTTGAATTACCAGTCAGAAACTGGCACTATATGGCAGTAGCAAGAAATGAGGGTATTTATAACCCCAATATATTCTTTGAATTCCCAGTCAGACAATGGCACTGTATACCAGTAGTAAAAATTGTGGGTGCACGTAACCCCAATATATTCTTTGAATTCCCAGTCAGAAACTGGCACTATATGGCAGTAGCAAGAAATGAGGGTATTTGTATTCCCAATATACTCTTTGAATTCCCAGTCAGACAATGGCACTGTATACCAGTAGTAAAAATTGTGGGTGCACGTAACCCCAATATATTCTTTGAATTCCCAGTCAGACACTGGCACTATATGGCAGTAGCAAGAAATGAGGGTATTTGTATTCCCAATATATTCTTTGAATTCCCAGTCAGACAATGGCACTGTATACCAGTAGTAAAAATTGTGGGTGCACGTAACCCCAATATATTCTTTGAATTACCAGTCAGAAACTGGCACTATATGGCAGTAGCAAGAAATGAGGGTATTTATAACCCCAATATATTCTTTGAATTCCCAGTCAGACAATGGCACTGTATACCAGTAGTAAAAATTGTGGGTGCACGTAACCCCAATATATTCTTTGAATTCCCAGTCAGAAACTGGCACTATATGGCAGTAGCAAGAAATGAGGGTATTTATAACCCCAATATATTCTTTGAATTCCCAGTCAGACAATGGCACTGTATACCAGTAGTAAAAATTGTGGGTGCACGTAACCCCAATATATTCTTTGAATTCCCAGTCAGAAACTGGCACTATATGGCAGTAGCAAGAAATGAGGGTATTTGTATTCCCAATATACTCTTTGAATTCCCAGTCAGACAATGGCACTGTATACCAGTAGTAAAAATTGTGGGTGCACGTAACCCCAATATATTCTTTGAATTCCCAGTCAGAAACTGGCACTATATGGCAGTAGCAAGAAATGAGGGTATTTGTATTCCCAATATACTCTTTGAATTCCCAGTCAGACAATGGCACTGTATACCAGTAGTAAAAATTGTGGGTGCACGTAACCCCAATATATTCTTTGAATTCCCAGTCAGACACTGGCACTATATGGCAGTAGCAAGAAATGAGGGTATTTGTATTCCCAATATACTCTTTGAATTCCCAGTCAGACAATGGCACTGTATACCAGTAGTAAAAATTGTGGGTGCACGTAACCCCAATATATTCTTTGAATTACCAGTCAGAAACTGGCACTATATGGCAGTAGCAAGAAATGAGGGTATTTATAACCCCAATATATTCTTTGAATTCCCAGTCAGACAATGGCACTGTATACCAGTAGTAAAAATTGTGGGTGCACGTAACCCCAATATATTCTTTGAATTCCCAGTCAGAAACTGGCACTATATGGCAGTAGCAAGAAATGAGGGTATTTGTATTCCCAATATACTCTTTGAATTCCCAGTCAGACAATGGCACTGTATACCAGTAGTAAAAATTGTGGGTGCACGTAACCCCAATATATTCTTTGAATTCCCAGTCAGACACTGGCACTATATGGCAGTAGCAAGAAATGAGGGTATTTGTATTCCCAATATATTCTTTGAATTCCCAGTCAGACAATGGCACTGTATACCAGTAGTAAAAATTGTGGGTGCACGTAACCCCAATATATTCTTTGAATTACCAGTCAGAAACTGGCACTATATGGCAGTAGCAAGAAATGAGGGTATTTGTATTCCCAATATATTCTTTGAATTCCCAGTCAGACAATGGCACTGTATACCAGTAGTAAAAATTGTGGGTGCACGTAACCCCAATATATTCTTTGAATTACCAGTCAGAAACTGGCACTATATGGCAGTAGCAAGAAATGAGGGTATTTATAACCCCAATATATTCTTTGAATTCCCAGTCAGACAATGGCACTGTATACCAGTAGTAAAAATTGTGGGTGCACGTAACCCCAATATATTCTTTGAATTCCCAGTCAGAAACTGGCACTATATGGCAGTAGCAAGAAATGAGGGTATTTATAACCCCAATATATTCTTTGAATTCCCAGTCAGACAATGGCACTGTATACCAGTAGTAAAAATTGTGGGTGCACGTAACCCCAATATATTCTTTGAATTCCCAGTCAGAAACTGGCACTATATGGCAGTAGCAAGAAATGAGGGTATTTGTATTCCCAATATACTCTTTGAATTCCCAGTCAGACAATGGCACTGTATACCAGTAGTAAAAATTGTGGGTGCACGTAACCCCAATATATTCTTTGAATTCCCAGTCAGAAACTGGCACTATATGGCAGTAGCAAGAAATGAGGGTATTTGTATTCCCAATATACTCTTTGAATTCCCAGTCAGACAATGGCACTGTATACCAGTAGTAAAAATTGTGGGTGCACGTAACCCCAATATATTCTTTGAATTCCCAGTCAGACACTGGCACTATATGGCAGTAGCAAGAAATGAGGGTATTTGTATTCCCAATATACTCTTTGAATTCCCAGTCAGACAATGGCACTGTATACCAGTAGTAAAAATTGTGGGTGCACGTAACCCCAATATATTCTTTGAATTACCAGTCAGAAACTGGCACTATATGGCAGTAGCAAGAAATGAGGGTATTTATAACCCCAATATATTCTTTGAATTCCCAGTCAGACAATGGCACTGTATACCAGTAGTAAAAATTGTGGGTGCACGTAACCCCAATATATTCTTTGAATTCCCAGTCAGAAACTGGCACTATATGGCAGTAGCAAGAAATGAGGGTATTTGTATTCCCAATATACTCTTTGAATTCCCAGTCAGACAATGGCACTGTATACCAGTAGTAAAAATTGTGGGTGCACGTAACCCCAATATATTCTTTGAATTCCCAGTCAGACACTGGCACTATATGGCAGTAGCAAGAAATGAGGGTATTTGTATTCCCAATATATTCTTTGAATTCCCAGTCAGACAATGGCACTGTATACCAGTAGTAAAAATTGTGGGTGCACGTAACCCCAATATATTCTTTGAATTACCAGTCAGAAACTGGCACTATATGGCAGTAGCAAGAAATGAGGGTATTTGTATTCCCAATATATTCTTTGAATTCCCAGTCAGACAATGGCACTGTATACCAGTAGTAAAAATTGTGGGTGTATATAGCCCCAATTCTATTGCTAGGGGACTTGCAGGGTATTTCTGGGGTGAAGGTGGGGGGGCACACCGTTGGAACGGGTATCGGGGTATATATCGGGTATACGGGAATACACTGACAGTGTATTCCATTCAGGATCCTGGGAAAGCTGGGTTGCGGCGATTGAGCCCGTCAGTGCCACGTTACACTGACAAGCTTCTCCCTGGAATTTAGCTCTTACAAGAGCTGTTGGTTGTCTTCTCCTTCCTATCCTAGCCTGTCCCTGCCTACCCAGAATCTAAGCCCTAGCTAGCTGGACGGAAACCTCCGTCCTCGGTGAATTGCAAGCTCAGAATGACGCGAAGCTGGGCGTCGCTGTTCTTTTAAATTAGAGGTCACATGTTTTCGGCAGCCAATGGGTTTTGCCTACTTTTTTCAACGTCACCGGTGTCGTAGTTCCTGTCCCACCTACCCAGCGCTGTTATTGGAGCAAAAAAGGCGCCAGGGAAGGTGGGAGGGGAATCGAGTAATGGCGCACTTTACCACGCGGTGTTCGATTCGATTCGAACATGCCGAACAGCCTAATATCCGATCGAACATGAGTTCGATAGAACACTGTTCGCTCATCTCTAATAATGATGCCTCATACACATATTATTGTAGATAAAGCTCAGTACAAATAGTAGAGCAGGAAGCCGTCAGTTCTCTGCTCTACCATTCACACTGCAGTTGCTACTGTCTGTGACTTAGTATCATTGTGCCTGGCAATCCAAGCCAGGGACAGCACAGACCAGTGGGACTTTCTCCATGGCGAGTGCTTGGCAAATAACAGTTTAATTATTTTTTATGTCAAAATTTCTGTTTAGGAGGCACTAGTGGGGCATTTTACTGTGGAGGGGATATAATATGTAAGGTTAGGGTGTACAGTCCTATGAAAAAGTTTGGGCACCCCTATTAATCTTAATCATTTTTAGTTCTAAATATTTTGGTGTTTGCAGCAGCCATTTCAGTTTGATATATCTAATAACTGATGGACACAGTAATATTTCAGGATTGAAATGAGGTTTATTGTACTAACAGAAAATGTGCAATATGCATTAAACCAAAATTTGACCGGTGCAAAAGTATGGGCACCTCAACAGAAAAGTGACATTAATATTTAGTAGATCCTCCTTTTGCAAAGATAACAGCCTCTAGTCGCTTCCTGTAGCTTTTAATCAGTTCCTGGATCCTGGATAAAGGTATTTTGGACAAACAATTCAAGTTCAGTTAAGTTAGATGGTCGCCGAGCATGGACAGCCCGCTTCAAATCATCCCACAGATGTTCAATGATATTCAGGTCTGGGGACTGGGATGGCCATTCCAGAACATTGTAATTGTTCCTCTGCATGAATGCCTGAGGATTTGGAGCGGTGTTTTGGATCATTGTCTTGCTGAAATATCCATCCCCGGCGTAACTTCAACTTCGTCACTGATTCTTGAACATTATTCTCAAGAATCTGCTGATACTGAGTGGAATCCATGCGACTCTCAACTTTAACAAGGTTCCCGATGCCGGCATTGGCCACACAGCCCCAAAGCATGATGGAACCTCCACCAAATTTTACAGTGGGTAGCATGTGTTTTTCTTGGAATGCTGTTTCTTTTTGGACGCCATGCATAACGCCTTTTTTTTATAACCAAACAACTCAATTTTTGTTTCCAAAATGAAGCTGCCTTGTCCAAATGTGCTTTTTCATACCTCAGGCAACTCTATTTGTGGCGTACGTGCAGAAACGGCTTCTTTCTCATCACTCTCCCATACAGCTTCTATTTGTGCAAAGTGCGCTGTATAGTTGACCGATGCACAGTGACACCATCTGCAGCAAGATGATGCTGCAGCTCTTTGGAGGTGGTCTGTGGATTGTCCTTGACTGTTCTCACCATTCTTCTTCTCTGCCTTTCTGATATTTTTCTTGGTCTGCCACTTCTGGGCTTAACAAGAACTGTCCCTGTGGTCTTCCATTTCCTTACTATGTTCCTCACAGTGGAAACTGACAGGTTAAATCTCTGAGACAACTTTTTGTATCCTTCCCCTGAACAACTATGTTGAACAATCTTTGTTTTCAGATCATTTGAGAGTTGTTTTGAGTAGCCCATGATGCCACTCTTCAGAGGAGATTCAAATAGGAGATCAACTTGCAATTGGCCACCTTAAATACCTTTTCTTATGATTGGATACATCTGGCTATGAAGTTCAAAGCTCACTGAGGTTACAAAACCAATTTTGTGCTTCAGTAAGTCAGTAAAAAGTAGTTAGGGGAATTCAAATCAATAAAATGATAAGGGTGCCCATACTTTTGCACCGGTCAAATTTTGGTTTAATGCATATTGCACATTTTCTGTTAGTACAATAAACCTCATTTCAATCCTGAAATATTACTGTGTCCATCAGTTATTAGATATATCAAACTGAAATGGCTGTTGCAAACACCAAAATATTTAGAACAAAAAATGATTAAGATTAATAGTAGTGCCCAAACTTTTTCATAGGACTGTATTTACATGTTCAGTTCTTTCCATAGAACCACATATAACTATACATTTAAGCTGTGAGCAAACCTCTGGTTTACAGTTTAATAGCCACAAAACTCAGTCCGTGTGATGGCCAGATTTACCGGCCGAACAGTATGCTAATATAGGGACTACTAGCATTGTAGTTATATATGCCTTCCAGTGATATATTGTCGTATACAGATTATGGTACTAGTGGTCAACCTGACAAATGCAGCCTTTCAGTTCACTAAGAGGATACATATCACTATGAGACACAGCTGGGTCTAGACACATATCTCTAAAATGTCCTATTTGGGCAGTAACATCTTTACGTTTCTTTTACCATAGTTTACACAATTTTGGCTGCATCTTGGCTTCATCTGATAACCTAGCCTAATAGTGAACAATGCTAAGATTGACATTCCCATGACCTTGATAGATGGAACTACAGATGTCCTATAAAAGATTATACACAAAATATTATGTTACTGGAGAAAAGGTGAAAACATCTGAACAACTTACGCAAGGCCTTGATGGAAATCTGACAAGTCTTTCTGAGAAGCATGTAAGTACAGGATGGTCGTACCATGTGGACTTATCTCCCCATCCCATATAGTTCCTGTGGCCTGGGGTAAGAATAAGAAGATTATACTGTATACATCATTAGACAAGACTGCAAACCCAAGTGGACATCTTGGTTTACTTTACAACTATGGCTTCCTAGGGCTAAAAATCACAGACACAACTAGTGGTGGTATGATATCTAGTAAATGTATTAATAAAAGAGATAGCCCAAAAATATTACATTACATTCATACAATCTGAATGTGGGCCAGTTGCTTTAAACCCTCTGGCTTATGCAATCACAATTTGTTAAAATAATGGTAAAATAAGCAGGTTAGTTCTGCTGACAATAGTATATAGTATATACCTGGTGACAGGTGATCTCATGTCGAACAAACTGCTGAAGGAGCTGTCGGTGGACGACGTAACTGGGGTTTCTGCTCAGCATAGTTGCTCTCTAGGAATACATATATTTGAGGATTAAAGATATAATGTCATTGTACTGAAGAGTAACATTCCAAAAACCAAGGACTGGTACAAGGTGAATGCACAATGTAGTAAAGCTTACAGGACCTATTTTACCTCCTGTGAAAACAAAGCACTGGGCATGTTGAAATTTAACATGTCTGATCCTTTCCAATGACTCAAATCTATTTTACCCTTCCTTGTTTTTTGACATTTCCACATTCCCGTCACTGTTCTCATAACCTACATGTAATTGAGCAATGGGTAAAGGCAAGGAATATCGAGCATAGTGGACTGTATGGAGATTTTGGATATTCCAAGAAATTCATGATACTAATATCTTAAGGTCAGGAAGGGATGATTTTCCTGTGGATCACAACACTTTATATTGCACACCTGGTTCTAGCTTTCAATGAGTCCTTAGGATATGGTCACACACTTCTGCAGCCACGTGTGACTTAATATCCATTTGTCAACGGTGACCACTATCAACATGAGTTGAAGGTAATACCCCCGATGTCATATTCCTTCAGTCACTGTCCACTGCAAACAACCAAGGAATCAGATGCAATTGCTAGACAGTGTGACAATACCCATATGGTAGATTTACACTACCGATATTTAATGTACGTTACGCTCATCCATCACAGGATGACAGCAATGCACATTAATAATTGTAATATGAATATACACTTGTCTCCAATGCTCCGGTGTCTCCCAGCGCAGGCCATTGATTGACCTCAGTGGTCACGTGCGGCAGGGACTTCCGCAGGACTGGACTGCGCTGGAAAACATCAGAGCATGGAGGATAGGTGAGGCCTCATATTAAGAAAGTGGTTATCCCAGACAACCCCTTTAATTTTAAGTGGCACTCAGACATTAATGATTTAAGGGGGCACACAGGGCATTATTAATTAGAGTAATTATTTATTGAGGGGCACTATTATGTAAAGAGGGCACTTGGCGGTATTATTAATATCTTGGGAATTTTTATAATACAAATCTTATAACTGGGGTAGCAGCAAAATAGGGATGTTGTGTACGTGAGGACAATATGGGTTGGGTGCCTAGAAAATGGAGGCACCAAAGATGTCTGTGCTACAAACTTTACAGAGACAAGTCACAGCTGGAAGAAGTGTACCTGGCGTTTCAGATGGGAGAGACAAGAAATGTGAACAATCACAGGGAGTAACGTCACCTATAAGCAACTACATTGTTCTTGTACTTTATTTACCTAAAAGGTCTTTACAGATCTGTATAGAGCCGGTATACAACACTATATGGTCATCGTATAATGATGATATCAGTATGGCATGTTCTTACCTTCTTGTGTGTGAGAAGGAATTGCAGGTGGCACTGCCCTCTGTCTGGATACGTCTCTGTCCGTGGTTCCAGATGATACCAGCGATCCTCCTTACACTTCAGGTCCTAAACACAATGAAATCACAGTTTTATGTTCATTCTTCTACAATAAAAATGTATGTAGTAATATCCTGATGCCAGTCTTACCCGCAGTCGTAGAACGATATTGCCTAGAAAGTCATCTTGACCTTTGTCCTTACGAGCTTCCTTAAATATCCTAAATTTCAATGTGCAGGTGTTAGATATAGAAGAAGAACATCTACATCTAGCCTTTATCGTCTGTCCCTTTATTTAAGCCATTGAAAGCCCAAGCAGAAGAAGTGAATGGTCTATAGGAGTAACATAGCTTGAAGCTCCTTGAAGATAATAAAGGCAGCATGTCCTTCACTAAGGAGAAGATACAACACCAATAAAAGTTAGCTTCTCACCTCTTCAATCCATGCAAGTCTGTCAACTCTCCGAGCTTGGACCTGACAGATTCCACATCATCTGAATCCCTTTGACAACAGATAAAACAATGTGATTAAGGTATGGAAGATGGAGACATTACCGTGTGTATAATAATGTAGAACAGAGCCTCGCGACATCCGCCTGAAGACACTCCCGACATTTTGGCAGAATACATGTGTAAAGAATACACGTGTAAAAATAAAGCGTCAAAAAATGCATCACATTTTTTGGCGCGTATATTACACGTGTAAAAAATGTCATTGAAGTCAATGGGAGTCTTATTTTTACAAGTCTATTCTTTACATGTGTATTCTGCCAAAATGAGCGCGCGTTTACTCCGTGTGAATGGACCCTTAAAGTGACCCAGAATTCACGATGCCCTCTGCAGGCTATTTTGCCTGTGAATGCAAATTATTACTTACCACATATCCATCTGAAAGCGTGCATGTCCTATGTCATCCACTTCCCTGAAAAAAGCAGTAAATTGGATTAAAGCCTTTTTATTATCTTTTTCAGGATAAGCTGCCATGTGAGTTTACATGTGGAGTAACTATTTTTGACCATTACATTTATAAGGCCCCTTCACACGGCGTAAGCATGCCGCTCATTTAGACCTGTATACGCGAGAGCTTCAAAACACATCTAATTCACTTCAATGGGAGTGCGCGTGAAGCCGGCTTTACGCGCGCTCTCATTGAAGTGAATGGGATGTGTTTTGAAGTGCTCGCGTGTACGGGTCTAAATGAGCGGCATGCTTACGCGGTTTGAAGGGGCCCTTAATTCTGCATTTTTAAGCAGTTATCCCCACTGCAGGCTCTTAATCTCGGTTCTTCAAGAGCTGGTGGGTAGAAGATAGTTGCTATGATTCTGTTCCCTATCTAGAACCATTCAGGTCAATATAGAGAAATGCTGAACAATACTGATGTAAATAAAGCACTTGGGGTGATATAGAACACTTATTATTAGCTTACTATTGCATGGACTAATATATGATATGCTACTGTATGTGCATAGGAAGAACATTCCCTGGTGGTATAAAGTGGCAGTGCACCTTGTTAATATTTAGCTCACACATGCTAATAGTGAAGGAAAGGTATAGAATAGATTATGGAAAAACAGAAGGATAGAAATACAATACACATGTATCTATCAAATGCATCATTCCATGTGGAACAGTTCAGATTACATCCAAGCGCTAGATACATTATTTACAGTAATAAAAAAAATCAGGTACTTACATTATAAAGGTTTCATTCCATACAGGATTTAAGGTCTGAACCTTGACCTGTGTCTTGTGTGTCTGATCTTCAGGTAGGGTATTCCGGACCACCGCTTTCTGCTTCTGCTTCCGGTCAGGATTGGGGCTACTGTCCCTGGACTGAGCGTCAGCTCGGGTCTCGATGCCCAGCATGCAGTAGGGATCACTGAAACCTTGACATACAAGCAAGCAACACAGTTAAAAGGCCAAATAAGAAATGGAGACTACAAATATAATACATGTATGTTCTCTTACCACTAACATCCTTTCCAAGAATTCCCTTAGCTTGTTTCACCGTAACTTTCACACAGATAATCGGGGGCTATAAGAGAAGACAAATACTCTAGTTTATTCCAAATGTCCCCAACATTTTTATCTAGGCCCGAGAGGAAAAATACATTTGTAAATAATGTTTATGCGTAGTATTCCTTCCTTTCTCTGCTTCATTTTCTGTAATTGAGGTATCATGCAATGTCAAGTCTTATTATTAAAGGGGCTCTATCAGCAAAATCATGCTGATAGAGCCCCACATATGCGTGAATAGCCTTTAAAACGGCTATTCAGGCACCGTAAATGTTATATTAAACTACCCCCCAGTTTTAAAATAAAACCCTAAAAAAGAATGTTATCTACTTACACATCGTGCACGCTGGGCATTCAGGGAGTGTCTTCTTCTTCATCCATGCCTCTTCTTCCTCCGATGTCCTCCGGTCCCATCCTCCTCCGGCGCTCGCGAACTGACACGGATATAAAAAAATGGCCTGGGCGCATGCGGCTTCTACTACGGCTACTGCGCATGCGCCCAGGCCATTTTTTTTTATCCGTGTCAGTTTGCGAGCACGGATAACGGATAACGAGGAGGACGGGACCCGAGGACATCGGAGGAAGAAGAGGCGTGAATGAAGAAGACGGCGCACCCTGAATGCCCGCCCAGCGTGCACGATGTGTAAGTAGATCACATTCCTTTTTAGGGTTTTATTTTAAAACTGGGGCGGTAGTTTAATATAACTTTACCAGTGCCTGAATAGCCTTTTTTTTTTAAAGGCTATTCACGCATATGTGGGGCTCTATCAGCATGATTTTGCTGATAGAGCCCCTTTAATAAAAAATGGTGTTTCTATTTTTAAAAACATTACTCATGTTTACATGCAAATATCTGATCAAATTGGTTTTATGTAAAATTCACTTTTTTTTCCAATGGAAGTATCAGACATATTTGAGCACAAGACATAGATTCATGACAAAAAGATATAAACCATAAACCATGGAGATATTTTAGTATTTCACTTCTCCTGGACCAAGTTGCATAGATAAAGGCGTTGCAGAGGTAGCATCCAGGTCATGGTGCCTAAGGGTGAACTGGGACCCAAGAACGTAAAGTTGCACCTTTACCACAAAGTTACCCAACATAAGTAAATCATTCCATGTATGGCCAACTTATTAGCTACGTGATTCCCAACAGCTTGTACTTAGTCATACACCATTATATATGTACACATCATTAGTTATATGACCTTTCTACAAAACCTACACGTCTCCATGCATTATATGAAGTCACCAGCATGGCAAAGATTCTGCAGATTTACCTCCAGACTTTTTACACTTTCAAGTATGGCATTGTGCTCTGCAGGATCCATGTTGAAGGCCTGAAAGAGATACAGATGAGATTTTTTTTTTCATTTAGGAAAGCTAGGGTATATTTTACACATGGCTGATATATACAGGCTCAATTTTTTGGGTGGAAGATGTAGTAGAATGAATTACAGCAGCAGCAAAGTAGATGAGATTTAAAGCGCACCTCCAGTTAGATACAACTTTACATCAATGAATACCGTAATGCAGGTGAATATACAAAGCTTTGTGATATATCTTATTAAGGAGATCTATTGCTTTCTCTATTTTTCATGCTGAGTTACTTTTTCATGCAAGTCTATAGAGAAGGGAGGGGGGAGAAGAAGTTGCGGATCACAGATCAAAGGTCACACAGGAAAGTTATGTTCACTATTTCCCTAACTAGCTGTACAACTCTATATAAGTGGCTAGTGTCTAGTGGTATTGGTGGTGGTAGACTCCCTTCTAGAACT
This sequence comes from Leptodactylus fuscus, assembly GCF_031893055.1. NCBI lineage: Eukaryota > Metazoa > Chordata > Amphibia > Anura > Leptodactylidae > Leptodactylus > Leptodactylus fuscus. The sequence goes on from NC_134270.1 coordinate 133,609,803, forward strand.
ACTACATAATTTTAACAATTCGGGTTCAGACCCGAATATTATTATACGTGACATTCTTTATTGCACTTCAGGAATTATCTACCACTTGTACAGTTTATAGTTATTATCGGCATCCCTACTTGCTATCCAGTTAAAGAGGCCCTCCAGAGCTCTGATACTAATGATCTAGCCTTAGACCAGCAGCATAGGTTCCATGCAATACTTTATATAAATATATATATATATATATATATATATATATATATATATATATATAAATATTCATTGCCTGGTTCTACTACAAACTACGGCTGATTGTTGGGGGTCTCATCTGCAGAGTGGCCAGACTACGTACAAACCTTTTCAAATATACTGTACATACAGATGTAGCATTTGTTAATATGACCAGCAGATTGCGGTTGTGTGACCTGGCTGCAAAGTTGTGCTCCAACAAATTCATTTGAATTGCCAGGCAGCGGTTCTTCCTCCTGCTTTGATGCTAAATTCAAAGAGTCCAAATGTAAAGCACCATGGAATTAATGGTGCTATATAAATAAATAATAATAATAATAATAATAATAAAGAGTCTATTCACAGGAGGGGCATCACCAGCAATAATGTCAGCCGCTCTACTAAGAATTTTTTTTTATTAATCATTGCCACCAATGTTTTTAATGCTATCCCTGTATTGTGACATTATAGTGTCACGTCACAGGTATAGATAATAGCTATGATGTTATGCTACTCACATTGATGCCAACATTTTTTTAAGCTGTAGACAATAGGAAGTGGGTGGGAGTAAGATACTGCCTGTCAATTCATTTGAATTGCTAGGCAGTTCCTAGTAAGGCTTTTAACACGGCAGGGCAGCAAGGCGATAAAAGTTATGTTAACGAATGACATATCTGTATACAGTCTAGTGTCCCTTGCTATTGCCCATTACAAGATTTTAGCAGCAGACACTAGCTAAACCGTCACAAATCTGTTAAAATTTCCATTGATTTCAATGGGATTTTATCTTGTGTCCAATAGTGTTTGTTATATACCCAATCCATCACATATCCGTTTTTGTTTTGTTTTTTTTGCAGAGAAAATATTCTACATGCAGTTATATTGTGTCCATTAAAAAAAGAATTCATGATGGATGTCAGGCATCTGTTATTTTTTAACATTGAAGTTTATGGGTAACAGATTTGTAATGGACAGTAACTGATATGATTCTCTTTTAACGCTCCCCTTCTTCCCGTATTTCCCCTACAATGATATGGCCTCTTACCACTTGCAGGTATTCATATAGCTGCTCATTATCAGATATGTGGTCTGGTTCTGAAGTCCCGATTCTGTGTATGATGGTATACAGAGCTTCTCCATATAATAGATTGCGCTGTATGAACAGTTAATCATTTGTTAGAACGATGACAAACCGGGGATACAGATCATTATATAACTTCATGCATATTTTTGTTAGATCAACTAAACTGAAAAACTGGGTGTAAAAACATAGTAACGCTAGGTTCCCACTAGTGTTGCATTGTCATTGTTCAGGTCCGTTGAAGCAGGGGACCGCTAAAACATCTATTACAGGTGGAGCCTGACAGATTCCATTGACTATAATGGGGTCCATTGGGTGTCTGTCATTTTTAACCATAAAGCAGTAGAGGACTCTGGCGCAGATGCAGTGGCGTAACTAGCAATGGTAGGGCCCCTTAGCGAACTTTTGATATGTGGCCCCTATGGGGCCTTGATCTGTAGTCTGTTCACGTCACATGTGCCACAATTACTAAAGGGTAAAGGCTTCTTAATAATTGTGAAGTACATCAGGTAATCTGTACATCAAATACTGAAATCTACTCCAGCAAGGAGATACAGTTGATTTCAGATGTTGCTTATCCCAGTTTTGTGGTGTAAGTAATATTATATGTGCCAAGCCATGAAAGCCCTGCCTTATCCCTGTCCATGCCCCACCAGTTTTTGAGAAAATGGTATGAGGGGCAAATTAGAATTTTAAAAAACGCTCAATTTGTCTTCCAAAACTGGCACTTTTGTTGGCATTTTCTTAATCGTAAAAAAATGTCATACCTATAGCATAATGTAGTTCGCAAAAGTACAAAACACAATACAAAAAAATCACTAAATAAAGTTTTGTAGACTTGAGTCTATTGACGGATTCTGGATCCATGAAAATGGAAAAATATTTTTGACGGTCTATCAAAATGGACTGTGAAACAAACGGACATATGAATAGACACATTGACATCAATCTGTTCTAAAATGGCCATCTGACGATCATTACAAAAAGGGCCATTACGGGGCTGTTTTTGGTGTCAGTGTGAGTGAGGCTTGGTTCACATCTGCAATCCGGGGGTCCTCTTGCTATCTCCCCAAACGGAAACCTAACTCGCTTTAAAAAACGGTTACTCACGGAAATCCGTGAACCCCATAGACTATAATAGGGTCTGTGTGGTTTCTACTAAGTTTCCTCCTGAAAAAGGCGAAAAATGCAGAGAGAAAAGCATTGCTTGCTTTTCTCTCCGCAATTTTCATACGGAGAGGGGAACAGAATCCCCGAACACAGTACAAGGGCTGGTGTGAACCCAGCCTAAGGCCTAAATCTAGTTTACAGTTGACAATTTAATCTCAAAAATCAAATGAAAGTATCTTCAGACACCAACGTCAGTAATGATATTTATGGCTGAGGGTGAAAGAAGACTTTAACCACTTCAGTACCGGGCCAATTTGTGGTCCAGGACCAGACACATTTTATGTTTATTATGTATGTGCGGTTTTGAGGTCTGTAAAATTTTTCTCGTATGTCTTAGTCAACTAATTTTTGCGTCTTTTTTCGGGGACACATAGGGCTTTATTTTTATGTTATTTTTATTTTCAAATCTGTTTTAATTTTTTTTATATCCGGGAAAATATAAACAAAATAGGAGGGAAATTGTGTCTGGTTTTCAATTTATAATTTTTTTTTTATTTAATAACACAAAGTGTCACTGAAAAACTTTATAATATAGTTTTTCCTCTCCGTTACGGTAATTTTTATTTTGTATGGTGTCGTCGGGGGTGGGGCTATAACCTTTAATAACGGCGTTTTATTAGCGTATTATTTATTTATTTTTTTATTATTATTTTATTTACATTTTCTTAAAACTTTTTTGTTATATTTTTTTTTTTTTTTCCCAGATTGTGTCCCCATAAGGTGATAAGAGACCTTTGGGGACATCTGATCACTTTTTTTTTTTTGTACTTGAGGCTGATTTCTCCTATAACTGAGGCTGCTACATTTAATCTCAGTTACAGGAGGAATACAACCTCTTGCACACTGCTACATGGTATACAGAGCTGATCTGAGTCCTGTAGGACCCAGAAGCTCTGGCAGGACACAGCGATCGAGATAGCAGAGCAGGTAATAAATCTGCCCTGCTATCTCTCTGGGAGCTCCGGCTGAAGTTACAGCCGGCTCCTAGTGAAAGCAGCTGAACGATCTTGTGCAGCTGCTGTGTTCTGGCTTGGACGTACAGGTACGTCCTGGCAGAACTAGACAACCACTATCCGGACGTATATAGTCTATGGGCGGTCCGGAAGTGGTTAAAGAATGCGGACAGTTCCCTCAAATAGCAGAGAAGGTCAAAATATTTGACTGTGAAGTGTTTCATATGTCTCTAACCTGTACAGATGGAGAAACTGGTTTGTTTTCGGCCTCCTTTGTTGATTTTTTCTCCGAAGGACGTTGTGAGCCCCGTTTTCCATATCTGGCCTATGTCAAAACAGTCCACAGATAAAAAATAATGTAAAACAACAAGTAATAGAGTATATACAAGTAAACGACTAGGCCTTCATTCTGGTCACATGAAATTTGCAGTAATATTATTGCTGTTGCGTCACCTCAATATCTCCCTTTGGAGGAAAAAATTGCAGAGGACACAAACTCAGGGCTCGTTCACATCTGCGCCCCGGTCTCCGTTCTGCAGGTTTCCGTTTCCTGCACAAAACAGAGCAGGAGACGGAAACCTGCAGGAGTCTCTCACCCATTCATTTGAATGGGTGAGAAAGCTGTCTGGCCGTGAGCGGCGGTGAGTGTCTTATGCTCTCTGCCGTGAAACCGGTTTTTTTTAATACGGACACAGAGTCGGACATGCAGTACTCTGTGTCCGGATTTTAAAAAACGGTTTCGCGGTGGAGAGCATAGAACGCTCACCACCGCTCACAGCTGGACCCGGTGTGTGGTTTCCATCTTCTCGCATGCAGAAGACGGAAACCACAGAACGGAGTGCCGAATGCAGGTGTGAACCTAGCGTTAGAGACCATTGGAGACAATTGCACAGAGCCTTTCAATCCGTTTCCTCTGCGGAAATACTGACTGACGCTAGGTTCACGCCTGCGTTCAGCACTCCGTTCTGTGGTTTCCGTTTTCTGCATGCAAGAAGACGGAAACCACAGACCGGGTCCGGCCGTGAGCGGCGGTGAGCGTTTTATGCTCTCCGCCGCGAAACCGTTTTTTTAAATCAGGACACAGAGTACTGCATGTTCGACTCTGTGTCCGGATTAAAAAATCCGGTTTCACGGCGGAGACCATAAAACACTCACCGCCGCTCACGGCCGGACAGCTTTCTCACCCATTCAAATGAATGGGTGAGAAAGAGTCTTGCAGGTTTCCATCTCCTGCCTCTGTTTTGTGCAGGAAACGCAGATGTGAACGAGCCCTTAATGCACATATGAAAACTTTTTGATTGTTGCAACAGCAACTCAGACTATTTTTCTAATATCTCTGGTCTATGAAGATACAATATTACTGCTACCTACCTCTCTCCGTGTAAATCGGTGAGGACCAGAGGAAGAGTCCATCTGTAAGAGAAAAACATACATAATGCACACTAAGTAAAAAAACGCAAAAAAAGCCAAATGCCAATTATAATGCACCCTCATTTGGCCAACAGGTATTCCCCCAATTCAACATGCTAAGCTTGGCCAAGAAAGCCAGTTTTGTCAATGGGAAATAGGAATAAGTCTCTGCCATGTACTTCTCCCAAAGGAACAAACGATCAGGCATGTTGAAATCCAACATGTGTAATCCTTCTTTTCTCCTATATCTGTTGTCAGGTCAAATGTGGGGACACCCCAAAGTATATGATTGGCCAAAATCAGTGGGTTTGGCTGATGTTAGTCTCAAGTGTATGGGCATCTTAAAGGGGTTGGAAAAAGTTGACAATTCATCGCCTATAATTATAAGTTGCTGATCAATAAGAGTCTTACCATTGGGACCACCAGTCAAGAATGGAGCAGCAAACCCATTGATCCCTATTGGGACTTCCAGATTAGCCAAGTATTGTAAGGGCTATCTCCTGCCATCTAATAGGGATGCATGAAGCAGCAATGCGACTATACAACCCTCATTTTCATGATCAGTCAGGGCCCAGTGATCAAACCTTCACTAGTCAGGATCTCATAAGATTTCCTTTGAATAACTGGTTATCGTGATCCAACTACTGTAATTCCTAAGCACATGAACACACTTCTATAGGATAGGAAAAAAGTGTCTGCCAGCGGAGAACATCAGGACACACGCAAAGATCCTTGGAATAGAGCACTGATGAGTAGGCCCAGACAGGGCTCCATTCACTTTCATGGGACTTCTTCAATAGAAATCTCCAGCACTACCATAGAAAAGGACCATGTGGACCACCACTGCTGCAATCACGTGGGGCCCGATTCACATGATCACTGGAGATCCCAGCAGTCTGACCCCAATGATCAGACATTTATCTTGTGGATAAGAGATCTTTAGTGGAAGTCCCCTTCAATGAATGCTGTATTGTATTGCTGGAGGCCTAGATAAGGCAAGATATTAGCAACTTTGTACATAGAGATAATGCGCTGTGGGCTTCTCCTGTGTCACTCCCTGGCCTCTAAACAAGGGGGCTGTACTCCATCATAGCCATCATAATGTGCACATACTCTACATTACTGCTGTACAGAAATTGCAAGAAGGAAGAGTGTTCCCTCAAATCGGCCACCCCAGAAAAGGTTTTAAATTTTTTTTAAAAACACACAGTGACACAATCTTCATGATTCGGGCTCTAAATGTCGCCACATTGGACTTGAAATGAAACAACTGAGATGCAATTGAAGTGTATACTTTTAAGTTTTCCTTTCCTTTATTTTTTTTATTTTTTTTTTACTTATTTCCTGTCCTAGACTTGAACCTAGGATCTCTGATCTCCAGTGCAAAGTGCTGCATCATATTGTAGCACATCACATATAGGCTTCCTATGTGTAATAATGAACGGTAGTTAGGAGCAGCCCTGGTTGCGGGGTGGGGTTTCCGAGGGGGGAGGGGCTATCCTGAGGGGTTAAGCTACTGCAGTATTTTTCGACTCCTGCAGTTAGTCCTAGGTCTTGGCTGTGGACAGTGGCGTAACGATTGCGTTTTCAGTGGGTGCGACCAGGCCCGGTCAAGGCGGTTTTAACAGAGAAAAAAACACCAGACCTTATAGTAATGAGGGTCCCCTCAGCTGACCCGGATTAAATGAGACAGTCCGCCATTTTGGTTCTGTTCTGTAGGCAAGTCGCAATTTAAACTCTATCTACGTCCTTAGGGCCTAACAGATATCAGCATCGTGCCCCACCACTCAGTCTTTGACTGATAATACGAGATGAGTAAATTGAAGCTGCAGAAGTGGAATTTGATCCGAATTTCGGGAAATAGTCGATTCACATCAAATCTGGATTTCCTCATGTCTTGTGTTAATGAATCACACTTTTTCTAAAAATGTTGATCTGTTCTTACGCGGCGGCGTAAACCGAATTTCGACGTAAGTCGGAAACATACCATACGATGTGGTTCAGCACTTCCTGTCTCAACCCTTTTAATAAAGCCTCCTTTCTGATCCCAAAACAGTAGCAACAACCTCCATTTCACCACACACAATTCAAATGACCACCCTTGTATCACCTAACAGATTTTTGCATCCCCTTATCAGTTATTCTAGTTATAGTTATTATAGCGCTTCCTTATGTATAATAGTCCCTGCTCATAAATAATAATACACCCTTCTCAGTAATAGATCCTTATAAATGATAGTCCCTGCTTATAAATAATGCCCCGTATCAGTAATAGTCCCCCCTTAAATAATATCTCCCTCATCTGTAATAGTTCCTCCTTATCAATAACAGTCACACCTTAAAAATAATACTGTCCCCTTATAAATAGTTCCCCCTTATTAACTAACTCTCTGAGAAATAATAGTTACCCTTGTAAATAATAGTCCCCATTATCACTAACAGTCCCCTTACATATAATATTTCCCCCTATATAAAATAGCCCACTTTATAAATAATAGCCCACTTAACAATTATATACCCCTTATAAATAGTTCTGCTCTTATAAATATCTCCTTCACTGAAATCTTACATATACAGTGTTGGCCAAAAGTATTGGCACCCCTGCAATTCTGTCAGATAATACTCATTTTCTTCCAGAAAATGATTGCAATCACAAATTCTTTGGTATTAATATCTTCATTTAATTTGTCTTCAATGGAAAACCACAAAAAGAATTGTCAAAAAGCCAAATTGGATATAATTCCATACCAAACATAAAAAGGGGGTGGACAAAAGTATTGGCACTGTTTGAAAAATCATGTGATGCTTCTCTACTTTGTGTAATTAACAGCACCTGTTACTTACCTGAGGCACCTAACAGGTGGTGGCAATAACTAAATCACACTTGCAGCCAGTTGAAATGGATTAAAGTTGACTCAACCTCTGTCCTGTGTCCTTGTGTGTGCCACATTGAGCATGGAGAAAAGAAAGAAGACCAAAGAACTGTCTGAGGACTTGAGAAGCAAAATTGTGAGGAAGCATGAGCAATCTCAAGGCTACAAGTCCATCTCCAAAGACCTGAATGTTCCTGTGTCTACCGTGCGAAGTGTCATCAAGAAGTTTAAAGCCCATGGCACTGTGGCTAACCTCCCTAGATGTGGACGGAAAAGAAAAATTGACGAGAGATTCCAAAGCAAGATTGTGCGGATGGTGGATAAAGAACCTTGACTAACATCCAAACAAGTTCAAGCTGCCCTGCAGTCCGAGGGTACAACAGTGTCAACCCGTACTATCCGTCGGCGTCTGAATGAAAAGGGACTGTATGGCAGGATACCAGGAAGACCCCACTTCTTACCCAGAGACATAAAAAAGCCAGGCTGGAGTTTGCCAAAACTTACCTGAGAAAGCCAAAAACGTTTTGGAAGAATGTTCTCTGGTCAGATGAGACAAATGTAGAGCTTTTTGGGAAAAGGCATCAACATAGAGTTTACAGGGAAAAAAAAAGAGGCCTTCAAAGAAAAGTACATGGTCCCTACAGTCAAACGTGGCGGAGGTTCCCTGATGTTTTGGGGTTGCTTTGCTGCCTCTGGCACTGACTGCTTGACCGTGTGCATGGCATTATGAAGTCTGAAGACTACCAACACATTGTGCAGCATAATGTAGGGCCCAGTGTGAGAAAGCTGGGGCTCCCTCAGAGGTCATGGATCTTCCAGCTGGACAATGACCCAAAACACACTTCAGGTCAGCACTAGAAAATGGTGGTGAGAGAAAGCACTGGAGACTTGTAAAGTGGCCAGCAATGAGTCCAGATCTGAATCCCATAGAACACCTGTGGGGGAGGAGGAGAGATCTCTTGATGGCAGTTTGGAGAAGGCCCCCTTCACATCTCAGGGACCTGGAGCAGTTTGCCAAAGAATGGTCTAAAATTCCAGCAGAGCCTTGTAAGAAACTCATTGATGGTTACCGGAAGCGGTTGTTCGCAGTTATTATGTCTAAAGGTTGTGCTACCAAGTATTAGGCTGAGGGGGCCAATACTTTTGTCCGGCCCATTTTTGGAGTTTTGTGTAAAATGATCAATGATTTGACTTTTTTTTTCATTCCCTTTTGTGTTTTTTCATTGCAAGCAAAATAAATGAAGATATTAATACCAAAGAGTTTGTGCTTGTAATCATTTTCTGGAATAAACTGAGTATTATCTGACATAATTGCAGGGGTGCCAATACTTTTGGCCAACACTGTATGCTGACTATCTAGCTTTACTGAGTATGTCCCCAATATTGACATCTCCTATAGTACTGTATCTGCCCCAATAGTTCATGCACAGGACTGTATGGGGAAAGACATGGCCATGGAGCACTAAACGTTAACAAACTTAGGGTGCATTCACACTACGTAATGCCAGCGTGTATCACAGCCGTACACGCCGGCGCTACAGCAGGTCTGCCGAACACTACCCATTCATTTCTATGGGGAGCGCTTGCATGCCGGCTCCCATAGAAATGAATGGGAAGTGTTCGGCAGACCTGCTGTAGCGCCGGCGTGTACGGCTGTGATACACGCTGGCGTTACGTAGTGTGAATGCACCCTTAGGGTTATTCAGTTTAGAGAAAAGACGTCTATGGGGAGATCTAATAACAATGTACAAATACATGAAGGGACAATACAAAGAACTTTCTAAGGATCTTTTTACTCCTAGGCCAGTGACAGTGACAAGAGGACATCCTCTACGTCTGGAGGAGAGAAGGTTTCACCAGAAACATAGAAGGGGATTCTTCACAGTAAGAACAGCGAGACTATGGAACTCTCTGCCCCAGGAAGTGGTGATGGCGGATTCACTGAACAAGTTCAAAGAGGGCCTGGATGCCTTTCTTGAAGAGAAAAATATAACAGGTTATGGACTCTAGGTTTTAAAGAGCACCTTTCATGGTCTGGGGCACAGGCAGTTCTATATAGTGCTGGAAAGCCGACAGTGCGCTGAGTTCAGCGCACTGTCGACTTTCCCGATCTGTGCCCCGGGTGAAGAGCTAGCGGTCTCGGTGCTGTAGCTCTTCACAGTCAGAAGGGCGTTTCTGACACTCTGTCAGGAACGTCCTTCTATACAAGCAGCCCCAATAGCTGCAATACTTCAGTATTGCAGTGCATTGCTCCTGTCTTATTCAGTAGCTGGCCTACAAGTATCTTCCACAGAAACATGTTGAAATACAGACTTCATGTCAATCTCACTGGCCTTCCCCAATATCCACTGTAAGAAGACAGGCGGAGGCCCATGTTAGTTTGACCCAATTTGATCTAATGAATATAGTCAGACTGGGACAACCTGAGCTGGTGGTCACCTTCTCCAGAAAGCCATATAGACATAGGAACTGATTTTATGGTACATACACTCTTCATACAAAGTGCAATAAACTTATTATAAAAATATACAAATGAAAAAATGAGCAATAATGGGAAAATGAATAAGTTACCTGTGAGTCTTTATTTTCGGGTGGTGAATCATCACTAGAGAAGTCTGGAGAGTCCAGGGAATCCATATGTAATCCTAAAATGTTCTATAGACTCGATTTCATTGGGCCTAGTCCTGCCCAAATATCCAATGTACTGTCACCGGTCTAATAAATAGTTGCGATCAGTCACCCTCACACAAGGCTACACATCTAAGTCTTGTTTTCAATGACTAGAGTCTTCCAGGCTCTTCAGGACATGTGCACCCCACCTCCCTCCATGATGGCCATATACTGGGTTCTCACAATAATCTTATTTCTGGCAGCTCTGGTCCTCGCTCTTCTAGTGTCTCTCATCATGTTACAGTTTCAAAGAGGAAACCACAACTTTATCTGTTGCGAGGAAGTGAAGCAGTATGTGTATGATATATCGGACTGACATAGACTTCACAGGGGAGGAGGAATGCCCCAAATCACCTTAACCCCTCATAGTCAACCAATAGGAAAGAAACAAAACCCAACCTAGAATCTGGCTGGGGTTAAATACAAGTAGTGGGATGTACATACAATTGCCACAGTAGATGCAAATACTGTACAAAGGTTATCTCTGCCATCACAAAAATATATATGTAAATTATGTTATGAGACAAATATGGCAAAGACAGGGAACATGAAGACGTGAAAAAACTCAAGGCAGCAACAATATCCAGGAACAAAGCTGCGGTCAAAATCAGAATCAGTAGCAAAAACTCTATGGCAGCCCCCGTACACCAACAATCATTGTTCATGTATGGTAGATGTGCTCTATTCCAATGGGGTGCAGACTCTGGAACTGAGCCCACACTATTTACAGTGGGTACCAGCTGGACTGGAAACGTAGGTAACTTAATCCAGTTCATTTATATTGATGACTTTTATTCTATCTTTTGGTCACACGATTTTCTATTGCTTTTCTTTCCTTAGAGGGAATCTGTATGAACATGCAGTCAATCTGCAGGCAGCATGTTATAAGGCAGGAGGAGCAGAGCAGATTGATATACAGTATGTATAGTTTTATTAGAGCTGTCAGTCCTACAAAATGACTGATAGTTATCTCTGTATGCAGTTATACAGAGAAGACTGTCAATTACTAAGTAGGACAGCCCACTGGACTCCTAAGAAAAAGCAGAAGTATAAATGAATAAATGACAAATTATACTGCACAATATAATGCTCCTTAATACCCTCTCAAACTGTATAATGCTCCTTAGGGCCCCCATGCACCATATAGTGCTCCTTAGTGCCCCCATGCACCATATAATGCTCCTTAGTGCCCCCATGCACCATATAATGCTTCTTAGTGCCCCCATGCACCATATAATGCTCCTTAGTGCCCCCATGCACCATATAATGTTCCTTAGTGCCCCCATGCACCATATAATGTTCCTTAGTGCCCCCATGCACCATATAATGTTCCTTAGTGCCCCCATGCACCATATAATACTCCTTAGTGCCCACACCCACTATATAAAACTCCTTAGTGCCCCCACCTGTGATGTTGTTATAAGTAAGTTCTGTATGTTCTGTTCTGCTTACTTATTCTGCTTTGTCTGCCTAGCAACAGTGAGGTAGTAATGGAGGAGGAGCTGAGCTTAGGGGGAGGAGTTGTTAGACAGGGAGCCATGATGGAGCATGGAATAAAGTGTTCTGATCTACAAGAGTAACCATCTCATAGTGGACTTATTCCAGAAGACCTCCATCCTCACTACAACACTACACCACCCACCATATAATCCTTCCTCGTGCCCCACCCACAGTATAATGCCACATTAGGAAATATTTTTCCTAATTTTTCATGTGTGTCTTATAGTCAGACGTGTCTCTTTGTCCGTAAATATTGGAAGTCTTCAGCTCAGACCTTTACTTGATGGTGGACTCCGGTCAACGGACGTTTACTAAAAGTAGTTGAGTACCCCTGGCATAGAGAAATACGGTGAATACAATATTGTATGTAGTCAATGAAGTTCAACATTTCCAGTATGCAGTTATGTTTCACAGATCATAGTCAAATATATTCATTATAACAGCCCACGTGTGTGAGAAATGACGAAGAAACATAGCATAGCATGTCAACAGGAAACCCCACAACAAGCATAGCTATCGAAAGCAATAGATCAAGATGGCACCACTAAAATTTTCCGCAATGGTTTCCAGTGAGTGTCATAGGAGACAAATGTGACTCTGTGGTGCCCTCTTCCTAACTACTGGCAGGAATTGCTTACACCAGATTTGTCATAATGTTACGAAATCTTAGTGCCAGGGTCATAAATATGACTATTACATGGCTTCTGGGTTAGGATTATATAACAGACACTTTGCACCTTAGTCAGCACTTTCACACTATGACTGTGTTTCTCGCACTCTGTTTTTTTTTCCTTTGGTTGTTTCATTTGTTCTTGTAATTGGTTGTAAATTTACAAGAGGGTACTTGTTAATGATAAATATTTAGACTGGGTCACGGTCACCAGTGGGGTGCCACAGGGGTCAGCATTGGGTCTTCTCCTGTTTAATATCTTTATTAATGACCTGGTAGAGAGTTTACAAAGCAGGGTGTCCATATTTGCAGATGATACTAAACTTTGTAGGGTAATCAATAATGAGGAGGATAGTAGAATATTACAAGGGGATCTAAGGAAACTGGAAGCATGGGCGGAGACTTGGCAAATGAAGTTTAATGTTGACGTAATAAAATGTATGCTTATGTACTTAATAGTAAATTACTGCCAATGAAAAAGACTTGGGGATTTTGGTGGACAGCAAGCTTACCTTTAGTGACCAGTGCCAGGCAGCTGCTGCCAAGGCAAATAAAATTATGGGATGCATCAAAAGAGGTCTAGATTCTTATGACAAGAACATAGTTCTCTATACAAACATGCCTCTATACAAATCACTGGTATGGCCACACTTAGAATATTGAGCGCAAATTTTGGGCCCCGATATACAAGAAAGACATAATTGAACTAGAACGAGTGCAAAGACGGGCAACCAAAATTATTAGGGCAATGGGTGGACTGGAGTAGAACGATAGATTAACAAACTTTGGGGTTATTGAGTTTAGAAAAAAGACGTCTACGGGGAGATCTAATAACAATGTACAAATACATGAAGGGACAATACAAAGAACTTTCTAAGGATATTTTTACTCCTAGGCCAGTGACAGTGACAAGAGGACATCCTCTACGTCTGGAGGAGAGAAGGTTTCACCAGAAACATAGAAGGGGATTCTTCACAGTAAGAACAACGAGGCTCTGGAACTCTCTGCCCCAGGAAGTGGTGATGGCGGATTCACTGAACAAGTTCAAAAAGGGCCTGGATGCCTTTCCTGAAGAGAACAATATTACAGGTTATGGGTTCTAGATTTTAAGGACACGTTGATCCAGGGTTTTATACTGACTGCCAGATTAAAGTCGGGAAGGATTTTTTTCCCCCTGAAATAGGGCAATTGGCATGGGCCTCGGAGTTTTTTGACTTCCTCTGGATCAACACTGTAGGGGACTGTAGGGTTATAGGATGGACTTGATGGACTGATGTCTTCATCTAACCTCAACTACTATGTAACTATAGGTCTTTAAAGAGATATTGGTGCTGGTTCTTCTGGGTACTGCTACAAGTGTTTGGTCTAGTGGCAGTCTATGCTGCCCAGAGACATCTTCGTAAAGTGGAGACCACTAACGTTTTTCTAAACCAAAACTATATATTATTCCATCCTCCACTATGCAACTGTTTTATCAGATACTTTACACTTACATAGATGAGGTGCAATGAAATTTTGCAGAATGCAATAAGAATATATATTGTTTAATGCTCTTCTTCTTACATGTAAACATTCATGTCTTAATATTGGATAATGCCAGATTATTTCATGACCCCATTAAGTAAATATCGCCTCCCCTGAGTCACATATACTTACTTTGACAATCTGTCTGAATGGTTTTAGGTTAAGGGCCCACGTTGCGGAAACGGAAATGGAAAACATAAAATAAGCACTTGCATGTTTCCATTCTGTTACAGGGGATGTCAAAGATAATTTTTTTTTTTTTATCATTAAGAATTTTATTAGAAATTTTTGTATAATGCCAATACAGGTCAAACAAGACATCAAGAAGAAAGGGAATACATGGAGAGGTAGGTCAGGGGAGGTGGGGAGGGTTAGGAGAATGAGAAATGGCTGATAGGGAGTAGGGAAGGAACACAGGGGGAGGAGGGAGATAAAGGCTCTGTTGCGGCAGAGTCAAATACTAAATTCAGGAACAAAAACCATGGAGTAGGGTCATCTGCTAAGTCAATACCAGTGACCGTCTGAATAATACGATAGACATCAGATCAAAAGAGACATAGGAGTTTACATCCCCACCAGACGTGCACCATCCTGCCCCGGTCGATGTTACATCTTCAGCATCAGTCTGAAGTGGAGGGGTAAATCTAATGAAGAAAAGAGGGGACTCTATCATCTAGAGAGGATCTTATAGTTTGTCTCCTGTGCTTTGCAAGATATGGTGGGAAATTCTACATCCTACTGGGAGAAGAGGAGTCAACTGTGGAGATCACTGCCCAATATGTGTTCACCTGCCACCAACTAAGGAGAAGATGAGACCCCAAAAACTACTATACCTCAAATCACCCCCCCCCCCCCCTTCAGTTTACTTGCTTTGGCAATTCCAAATATCTATTCGGACGTGCCAATAAAGCTTATTTGATTTGGTTTGATTCCCAGTGGGAATGAGACCCATGAATGCTGGTAAACGGCTGGCGGAATCCTCCATGAGCATGCCATAGATGAGGGAGATAGTATGAGTTGGGGCGCTAGATGAGAGACACATATGTTCAAAAGTTAATAATGTCCTATGAAGGTTATGAGACGTCTTAGGAGTAGAATAGCAATGGGAAAGCTGAGCATACTGTCAGTGACAAGCAATAGAGTCAGGGTTCCTGTAGCTTCATCCCACTCAAGTGACTGAAACAGAATTATGCTGGGTTCACACCTGCGTTCTACTTTCCGTTCTGTGCTTTCCGTCTTCTGCATGCCAGAAGTCGGAAAGCATAGACTGGGTCCGGCCGTGAGCGGCGGTGAGCGTTTTATGCTCTCCGCCGCGAAACCGGATTTTTTAATCCGGACACAGAGTACTGCATGTCCGACTGTGTGTCCGGATTATAAAACCCGGTTTCGCGGCGGAGAGCACAAAACGCTCACCGCCGCTCACGGCCGGACAGCTTTCTCACCCATTCAAATGAATGGGTGAGAAAGACTCCTGCAGGTTTCCGTCTCCTGCCTCTGTTTTAGGCAGGAAACGGAAACCTGAACTACGGAGAGGAGAACGCTGATGTGAACGAGCCCTTACGTGTAGTAAAAGTTACAACCACTGCAGAATCTATTGTTCTGTGCCTGACTGCCTCTAACTGCTGATCATAGATTTACTGGAAGTTAGACCCCTGAGTGAGCCTTGTATCCTAAGGAAAGACAATTAAAATCTGCTTTTCTGCAACTTGGGGTCTTAGCCTTAATTGAACTGAGTGTCCCTCCTAGAAGGGAGACTGCAGCTTGTACAGAATAGTGTAAGCTGTCAGCAGCAGGGGAGGGGGTGGCAGGAGTATGTCAATCAGAGGCGAAGATTCAGTTTAGCTTGTGAATACACATTTTTCAGATTTTTATTTGATGAAATTTAGAAAACCACGTATCATCTTCCTTCCACATCCCAATTATCTGCTACTTTGTTTTGGTCTATCACTTAAAATCTCAATAAAATACATTTAAGTTTGTGGTTGTAAGTATTGAAGGGGTATGAATACTTTTGCAAGGCGCTGTATTTTCCATTTCACTTGTAGCCATTCTTGTCTTTGTCTCAAAAAAACGCAATGTGGGGCCTTAGACTTAAACAAGTTTAAGGCCTATTACATGGGAGAGGTAGTGACAGAAGCCAACAGCAAGGAAGTGACAGTCAGCTTAGCCGGTACTGTGTCTGCCAGATATAAAGGATCACATTGTTTTCCCATCGCTGGCCCGGATTGTTAAAACCAATTAATCAGTAATGATTATGGCTCAGTGAATGGAAGGGTCGGGCTAGAGTTCAAGAGATCAATTCTCAGTTTTGTTCTTTCACTAAAAACAGGAACTGATCCCAGCTAAGGACAGAAAGAAATTGTTCTTTAAGAAGTGGTTTCTGATCATAGATTTGGACTTTCCATTTTGGTTACAAATATGGAAGGAGCACAAAGATGAGCTTATTATGTGTGCTTTGTCCTGTTCTCACCATAGGTTTATTTTCTTATACTTGTCTTATGTCATCTTTCAATTGATTTGATAAAAAAAATATATAAAATGAGTCCTCCATAGACAGGGGGGCATTCCTCAGAGCTCAACATCATCGCTGGGCTGTGAAGAACACCCCCCACTCCCACCAGTACTCTAACATAGCCCTGTACTGTTAGAGGGGGTGTTCCTCACAGCCCAGCAATGACGCTAGAATGTGAGGAACGCCCTTCTGACACTGGAGAGATATCAGTGCCGAAACTAACAGCACCGGTATCTCCAGCCCTGCGGCACATAATGGGAAAGCAGTGTGCAGAATCCAGCGCACTGTCGGTTTTCTAGCGATATATAAAACTGCACATGCATCTTTAAGAATATATATATATATATATATATATATATTTGGGGCAACACGGTGGTTCAGTGGTTAGCACTGCAGCCTTGCAGCGCTGGAGTCCTGAATTTGAATCCCGCCAGGAACAACATCTGCAAAGAATTTGTATGTTCTCCCTGTATTTAGGTGGATTTCCTCCCATTCTACAGTAAAGACATACTGATAGGGAAAAAAAAGTACATTGTGATCCCTATATGGGACTCACAATCTACATATATATATATATATATATATATATATATATATATATATATATATATATCCTATTAATTAATATTATAAATGTGAAAGTTTGTGAGTTTGGATGTTTGTGGCTTTGGCTTTTCAGATGTTTGTTAGTCAATCACGCAAAACCCGCTTGACCGATTTGGCTGAAATTTTCCACAAACATAGTTAATACACCCCATTGCGCAATAGGCTACTTTTCGTCACAATAGCGCACATACGTTTTTCCCAGGACCCCCACAAACCCCAAACTCACATCACCATCTCTGCAATCTCACACACTTTGGACCATAGCAAGCCACAAAATTCATATTGCCCTCTGCAGCTTCGCCCCTAACCCCACACAATCACATATACATATACTTTACCACTTTGCCCCTCACCTTAACGATACTCCAGGAGGCTCTCTTTAACGCTCCGGAGCAGCCATGTTTGCCAACCCCCACCGCTCTGACAATCCGCGACACCGCCCACCCATGTCAATACCCCTAGGAGGTCTAATAAATGCAAAAAAAAAAGTTGAAAAAAAGTAAAAAAATATTAAAAACAAACAAAAAAAAGTATAAAAAATTCAAATCACCCCCCTTTCCCTAGAACACATATAAAAGTAGTTAAAAACTATGAAACACATACATGTTCGGTATCCCCGCGTCCAAAATCGCCCGCTCTACAAAGCTATAAAATATTTTTCCTGTTCGGTAAACGCCGTAGCGGGAAAAATGGTCAAAAGTGCCAAACCGCCGTTTTTTCACTGTTTTGATTCTGATAAAAATTTGAATAAAAAGTGATCAAAGCAATAACATTTCCCGAAAATGGTAGAACTACAAAGTACACCTGACCCCGCAAAAAAAGACACCCTATACATCCCCGTACATGCACGTATAAAAAAGTTACGGCTGTCGGAATATGGCGACTTTTAAAAAAAAATTTTTTTAACAGTTTTGGATTTGTTTTTAAGGGGTCAAAATGTAACTAAAACCATATAAATTTGGTATCCCCGGAATCGTAACGAAAGACAGAATACAGGGGACATGTCATTTTGGTTGCACAGTGAACGCCGTAAAACCAATGCCCGTAACAAAGTCGCAGAAATGCATTTTTTCTTGAAATCCACCCCATTTTGAATTTTTTCCCTGCTTCCCAGTACATTATATAGAATAATTAATGGTGGCATCATGAAGAAAAATTTGTCCCGCAAAAATTAAGACCTCATATGGCTCTGGGAGCGGAGAAATAAAAAAGTTATGGGGTGTAGAAGGAGGGGAGTCAAAAACGAAAATCAAAAAATGCCATCGGCGGGAAAGGGTTAACTTCAAATACCTCTGTCCCAAAGACACTATGTAAAGTTTCTCACAACACCGTATATATAGCAGCTCCAATACAAATTAACTTCAACACAAAAGTCTCACGTATTCTCTGAATTACAGCAAAAACAAGATACAAAGTTACATTTCATATCCCATACCTTATACACAGTACGAAAACCTTACCCGCGCCTGTATATACCCACTACTACAATCACCGCAGACGAAGTCGTGGGTACCAGCTAGTATATATATATATATATATATATATATATATATATATATATATATATATATTCTTAAAGAGGACTATTCATGTTGTCATGCATATGCAGTTTAATATACCGCTAGAAACCTGACAGTGCACTGAATTCAGCACACTGTCTGCTTTCCCATTATGTGACCCAGCTGTTAGTTGCGGCACCGATATCTCTCCACTGTCAGAAGGGCGTTTCTGACAGTCTAGCATCATCGCTGGGCTGTAAGGAACACCCCCACTCCCAACAGTACTCTAACATAGCCCTGTACTGTCAGAAGGGGCGTTCCTTACCTCCCAGCGATGACGCGGAGCTCTGAGGAATGCCCCCCCCCATCTATGGAGGACGGACTCATTTTATATGTTTTTTATTAAATCGATTGAAAGATGACATAATACAAGTATAAGAAAATAAACCTGTGATGTGATCAGGACAAAGCACATATAATAATCTCATCTTTGTCCTCCTTCCATATTTGTAACCAAAATGGGAAGTCCGAATCTAAGGTCAGAAACCACTTTCTTCAGTCCTTAGCTGGGATCAGTTCCTATTTTTAGTGAAAGAACAAAACAATATATATATGAAGATATAAAGAATTGCTACTTAGAAAACCTATTGATACATGCTCTACACCTTCAGAGGAATGTTTACTCCATTTAGGCCTCCTGCACAGGCAAATATGATCTGGAAAATCAGGGCCACATATTGGCCACATTTCCTGGAATGAATCTGGTCTGGAGAGCAGGACTCCTTACATTATAGTACATTATAGAATCCCTTTCTGTTCCATACTATATACCAGGTGTGGTTATGGCGCTCCAGTATGGTTCCACTTCACCATCAATAATCCATATAAACTTGGCACTCAAGCGGATACATTTCAAATGTATAGATTTTATTAACAGAAAAATAGCAATCCACGCATGGTAGTCTTGTGTAACATTTCAGTCTTTAACCCTTTCCTGACATCTACCGTGCTATTACTATGTCAAGAATGTAAATATGGTGGCCGCTCAGGAATACACAGGTAAATCTACTCCTAGCAATATTTCACAATGTATATTTAAGCAAAAGACTCCATGGCTTTGCAAATACACTTTTTGTAAGGTTTCTAATTTTTTTTTGTGTTGTTTTCTCCAACGGTGTACATACTATGACATAAGTGGTAATTCAATGCTGGTTCCACAGTTTACCTCTAGTCCGTTGTCAATCACATGACTTGCCACTGGGTTCTAATTGAGTAAAGCTCTGTTCACATTTTTATAACCTAAAACACAATTGCTCTGCTAAGTTTGATGTATGGCAGAAAACGGAAGGTTCCTGATGGACCCAACTATGTGTGGGGTCTCTTATTTGGATGGCAAGAATATTGCTGAATTCTCCGCTACAAATTTGAATTGCCAACAGAGACTTCATAGTATGAACTCTGAACCCAAGGCCCTTCATCTTTGTTGTAGATCTGCCAGATATGTCACTAAGTGGATACCAAAAGTGCCCAATAGTCCGACGTGGTGTCAGCTGGTGGTTGGCTATTCGTACGATCAGAGGTTACAGAACTGCAGACGGAGGCAATGCGAATTTAGCGTACGATGTACAGGAAAACATAAAGTACAATCTAAATATAGCAAAATATTGATAAAGGTGCATCATAGAATTTTTCTAAGACATGGTGTTTATCTCTCAACTAGTCTCAGTCAATGAATGGACCTTCTTATCTTACCTCAACACACTACTACGAGAGACACGTCCAAATAGCATCCAGTCACAATGTTAGAGTTCAGTAAGTGCAGATGTTCTCATCTTCATGGGCTGTATGGTGGGATGCCTTCAACACTTTCTTCCCCATGACCAGTTATATGGAAGGTTCTATCTTCTGGGGTTGATATGCAAAGGTCCAAGTGACACTAGGTGCACTAAAGATGGATAAACCATTAAATAAATGCTCATGTATCATCCAAGAGTCAAAGTAATAGATGTCTGAAAGAGAAGAGAAGTTCCACTTGGTGGACTAATGGAGAAGTGAAAGCTACTCTATATCTCGAAGGATATTGCATGTCGTTGATGCAATTTCACAACAGTTCTGTAGTCAGTTGTGACATGGGAAGACTAATTGGTGGGATTTATGTAATATGTATATCCCAAAGATCTATTGTTGTAATACTGTGTGACATTTGAGACATCTACCTATCAACATATCCTGAGAGCATATAGTATCTGCCCTCCACTCAAGACCACCAGGGTGTCTTACTGGCCAATGAACAAAAAAACTCACAAACAATTGTCTTCATAATCTGACAATTTCAACCACTTTGGAACATCTTGATCCATGTGTGCTGCTCAATATTAAAACAATTTAGTGAAAATTTCCTGAATTGTATGCAATTTAAGCTTTGAAAAACTAAAAACATAAAGTAGACCCTAAAATAGTAAATTAGAAGGTGGAGTGGAAGGTAAACCTACACGACCATTGCTGTCAAAAATACCAGAACTCATAATGGAAGCCTAAAGACTGTAGTGTGAGTTTGTATCTGCTTTTACTTGGTTACTCACTCGGTTTTAGCAAGTCCCAGTAAGTGACTGCAGTTCTGTCTGACAGTGACTTCTGGTTTCTAGGCAGACTTAGTCTCCTCTTATCTTCTGTTAAGCCAAGACCCTGCTGGATCTGATTGCAGCCCTCCTCTTAACCATAGATGCTAATATCCAGTTGTCTAGGTCTAGGAACAACTAGGGGTGTAACTACCAGGGTAGCAGCTGCCCCAGGGCCTGGGACATTAGGGGGCCCGGCGGGTCCCTGATGTGTTTTTTTTTGTTTTTTTTTAGTAGGCCAGACCTGCTGGAGTAACCCCAGCATGTAGCGGGCTCTATTTACTTATCGAACCTTACTCATACTCCCAGCCTCCTGCGCTTCCCGTTCTGTGGAAGCGGAGGCAGCTGTGAGCAAGAGTGAGGATCGGTAAGTGAGGGCGTGGGCCCGACAACCTTACAAACACTGATATCATTATACTCTGGGCTCTTTTCAGACCCCAGAATATAATGATCTCTGGGCCAGGGGAGGTGAGGGAACATAAAAAACCCCTCTGTTACTGTTACCTTCTCCTGGGTTCCAGCAGACTTCGGGCCTGTTTAGTCACGCCACAGACATCACGTGGCCCAGGCTAGTGTCATTTTGCATTGTGATGCCGGTCTGGGTCAGGTGACATCTGGTCCAACAGTGAAGAGATCTGCGGGGAGTGCTGCAGAGCCAGGGGGAGGTAAATAACAGTGTTTTTTTTAATGTTTGTATCCTCTCCATGGTGTGAAAAGACCCCAGAGTATAATAATTGTTCATGGGTGGTCCACATTGGAGTATAATACAGTGTGCAGGGGTCACTATGGGGCATAATCCTGTGTGCATGGGCCACTATGGGGCATAATACTTTGTGCAGGGGGCACTATTGCGCATAATAGTGTGTGCAGGAATGCACGGGGTGGGTCAGGGGTCTGGGGGGGGCCATGTCAAATGTTCGCCTTGGGTCCCCGTCATTCCTAGTTAGGCCACTGGGAACATCCGTGGTTCACTTGACTTATACTACTACTCCACCAGCGCTAACAACCCTAGTTAGGTACTAAACTGGGGACCGTGACCAGGAAACTGCATGAGGTTATCGGTCAAGAACAGGGATTCTTTAGATTCCATGCCCTAATCTAGCCAGTGCCAAACCGTTTATGGCTTAGTAAATCTGATTTTTGGCTACTCTTCTTGTTTTAATGCCAAAAATATTGGCATTATTCTGACTGGAGAAACCGCATGTAAATGTCTCCCTGTAATGCATGAATTCCTCACGTTTGTCAGAGCAGCTCTCCATTCTGGCTAAAAGAGGAGTCAATGCCAAAATGTCATTGTTCAGATGATTTTTGTAGCACTGAATCAAGGCTGTTGTAACGTTTTGTGCTTGCATTTTTATTTCTATATTTCATATTGGGTATATACATGAAACACAAGAAAAAACTGTCTCAATACACACCATAAAAACATACAGGAAACCCACACATTAGGAAAACAGAATGACACAACAGATCTAATAGGCAGAAGACGGTGACTTCCTCTGAACAGCGTGAAGAAGTTTCTGTAATGTATGGGACTTTTCCATGTACTTTGCAGATATTATAATGCTTCTAAAAATAAATCTCCAAAAATTTCCATCATGATAAGCGCCTGGACTTGGTTTATTGCAACTGCTTTATTCTCTTCTGTGTGTAATTCACATCCACATTACATATGTTCCTATTACTATTGTATTTTTATAACTTGGACATATGGTGGACCGCTGGGGGTGATGTACCCTCACACACTATTGTCTCCGCTTCCCATTACTTAGACATGTTCATGAAGTTATGATAGGGAAGGCGCTCTAGAACCTAAGTTCTCATTTTATTTTAGGTGTGGTTCCTGCAGATTATGAAGACCCTTAGGTGCTGCAGTCACATTGGGTCCCTTAGGATTTCTACCAACAACACCAAAAAACACCAATGTGTGAACTAAACCTTAAAAGGTAAGGGGAGCCGAGTGCCACAAGGTCCAGTACTTGATCAGATGGCCAGAAGATATCGCCAAGCCATTATAAGGATATCTCAATATTTTTAGCTCGATAAACCCATTTAACGTTTATTATGGATTAAACTCATTCCATAAACTGTATGTATTATGTCTCTGTCATTTTTTAAATAAAATATATTTTACAAATGTGTTTATTGTAATTTTTTTTGCACGTTTTTTTTAGTAACATTGAAGTTCCCTTTTTCTTTTCTTAGTATATTGCTCTAAAACAGAGATTCTGTATATTATGTATGTGAAGAAAACACTGGTAAGGTTTGCATGTATAGGCCAGCATTTGGCCCTTGTATCGGTCTTGCCTTAGATGTATGCTGTATCTTTAGGGGTACCAGTACAGTCCATATATTGTGCATTGAGTAAGTGCCTTGTAGTGTATGTTCTTAATCTTGGGTTACTTTGGTGGCATATATAAGCATATAGGTGACTTGCTTCGTAATTATGAGAAATGCTAGAATCCAACAGACTTTCCCAGTCTGTCCTTTCCAGTGATCTTCTCAGTTCCTGTGGTGTACTTATAGGGGGCATAAACACTGAAGCCAACCTGAGCATGTCTAAGGTCCACTCTGTCTTATAAAGAAAACAGCAGTGCTATAAATATTAAGTGGTGGTGGTGGGATATATATAAGGTGGTATGTATGTTACAGGTTTAGGCAGCTTCTTATATACCTAGGGCTCAGTGGCGTAACTAGGAACGGCGGAGCCCGTGGTGAACTTTTGACATGGGACCCCCCCCGACCGATGTCTGCCAAAGACCCCAACAAACCAACCCCCACCCCCGCATTCCTGCACTCTCTATTATGCACCATAGTGTCCCTGCACACAGTATTATACCCCATAGTGGCCCCTGCACACAGTATTGTATCCCATAGTGGCCCCTGCACACAGTATTATACCCCATAGTGGCCCCTGCACACAGTATTAGGTTCCATAGTGGCCCCTGCACACAGTATTAGGTCCCACAGTGGCCCCTGCACACAGTATTATACCCCATAGTGGCCCCTGCACACAGTATTAGGTCCCACAGTGGCCCCTGCACACAGTATTATACCCCATAGTGGCCCATGCACACAGTATTATACCCCATAGTGGCCCCTGCACACAGTATTAAGTCCCATGGTGGCCTTTACACACAGTTTTATGTCCCATAGTGGCCCCTACACACAGTATTATACCCCATAGTGGCTCCTGCACACAGTATTATGTCCCTCTGTGGCCCCTACACACAGTATTATGCCCCATAGTGGCCCCTGCACACAGTATTATGCCCCATAGTGGCCCCTGCACACAGTATTATACCCCATAGTGGCCCCTGCACACAGTATTAGGTCCCATGGTGGCCCCTACACACAGTATTATGTCCCACTGTGGACACCTATGAACAATTATTATACTCTATTGTCTTTTCAGACCCCAGAGTATAATAATCGGAGACAGAAGGGGATACCAACATAAAAAACACTGTTACTTACCTATCTCCGGCTCCGCTGCAGTCCTCGGTTGTGTCGGCCATCTTCAATGATGTCTGAGACGTCACATGACCTGGGACGCAGGCCATAAGCCCTATGGTATAGATCTGTGATGACGAGCCTATGGCATGCGCCATCGTCCTGATCGCTCACTAACAAGCGAAAGCAGATACAGCTGAAAGCTGTCAGTGTAGGCCACGGGTCCACACGACAGCGGCTTACACAGACTTCAGGTGTGATGACGTAAGTAAGAAGGATGACGCTCCTCGTGGGATTGCATACTAGGTAAGTAGCAGATAGTATTGTGTGGGGGGTCTACCAAGTAGCATATAATACTGTGTGGAGGCCTAGCGTGGAGCATATAATACTGTGTGGGGTCCTAGTGTGGATAATATAGTGTGGGGCCTACTTTGGAGCATATAATACTGGCTGTAATAACATTGTACAGTCACTATAAAACAAATCCTGTGCGATGTAAGTAGTGAACATTAATTGTTCAAAAGTACAAAATGCAGAGACCTTTACCTTTCAGTACAAAGTTGTTTGTATCATTGAAAGCTCTGTAAAGTCCTATTCACACAACTGTATTTTGGGGTCTGTAACTGTCCGCAATTGTGGATCCGCACAGCGTTAAGGTTAAATTAGCGTGTTGGTGCTTTGCGATAATTTAGTGGGTTTTGGGTTGCAGTTTGAGCACTTGGTCTCTGAAAGGTTCACCGTCACTGGTATAGATGGTCATTAATACTGCTTAGTTTTACTTAAAGGGAATGTCTCATATTGATTATTGTGTCTGATCTGCAGGCAGTATATTATAGATCAGAGGTTGCTGAGCAGACTGATATATAGATTTGTAGGAAAAGATCCCCTATAGCTTGTATTTAATTGTCTTGGATCCCTAATCTGCCTATGTTTCAGAGTCCAGGGCAGACCTAGTTGGGGATTTGCAGTTATCTCTGTATGGACACCCAGTAAACATGTAAGCGATGCTGTAAACATATGGCATGGCAGGTTGCATGACTGCCCACCATTCCATATGTTTATAATACAGACATGCAGAAGACTCCATGTTGTAGCAGCGACAGAGATAACTGATTGTGCACGTTTTACCTCTTAGATGTCACAATCAGTATCGTCTATGTCACCTTGCCTCCAAAAACTAATGAGAAGCGCATATAGTCTTGTACAAAATGAGCCCTTAGCTAGGTCAGTTGATTGAAAAATAAAAAGGTTATGATTTTTAGAAGATTGAGATGCAAAAAGAAATTATTGCATAAAAAGGTGTTTTTATTGTGAAACATCTATAAAAAAAAAAAAAACTTATATAAATTAGGTTTCAATAATCGGACTGACCTATAGAATGAAGATCAACGAATGCAAGAGTTGGTATTTTTATTTCATCCACCCAGAAAGAGTTAAAGGGGTTATCTGGTAACATGAAGTCGCCCCCATCCAGAGGATAGAGCGCAACTTACTGATTGGTGGGGGGGCAAAGTGTTAGACCCCAACCAATCATGAGAACTCAGTTCTGAATGTAGTCGCAGGTCATATAGCATATGCTGCCCCATTTATTTGAATAACAATGCCAGAGATATAGGAGTGCTATGTTTTGGTTGGCTCCACTGAAATGAATGGAGGGTGCACGTACTGCTCAAACTCCATTCAATACTAGGGTGCAAAGCATCTCAGTTCTTGTGATAGGTCCCAGTGATTGGATCCCCACAATCAGCAAATTACCACCTATCCTTTGGATTGGGGGCAACTTTGTGTTACCAGATTACCCCTTTAATAAAATTGTCAATAAGTTATAGGCACAAAAAAATGATACTACCGAAAAATTCAACGTAATTACAAGCTACCCTGAAACTTTTCCCATACACGATACATCAATCTGAGCTCCTCTTGCTCTATAACATGCTACTGGCAAAGAAGACTGCTGTTCAATGTGACAGGTCCCCTTTAAATACTGCTTGGTCTCTGGTCCTTGGGCTTGGTTTTTGCTTATGAGAGCGTATCTATCGCTTCATCTGATTTCAGAGTAAGATAGGTCAGAACACAGCAGATAAAGATTTCCCGTCATTTGATGCCTGTGCCATGCCCGTATCTTAATATCTTATTTATTTCAACTGTAATCCCAAGAATAAGCAAGCACATATTCCATATACAGATGTAACAGAGCCGACTTTGTCATTCAGCAACACTCATTTGATTCAATTAAGAACATTGTTATGATGCAGCCTTATACCTAACAGATTCAGCTCTGCTATATCTGCTCTATGGACAGCAACAAGTGTGATTGTAATGTATTATGCTGTGTGTAGTGTTATGCAGTACTAGAGCGGCAATACTTATACGTTCAGCCTTCGCTTCCTGGAAAATATACATGTTACCCGATACTGTAAACTGTGATAAAAAAATGCAGAAAATAAAGGTACAGTACCTGGCGAGTGGTGAGGATTTTGGCTTTGCTGCAGTTTATGGAGTGACGTGGACTTTGGCCTTTAGCACAGACAAGTCAAACACAGCCACATTTACTAAGCTGTAGTGACACCTTCACCCTGCATACAGATATGCATTGCTGTGAACCTGCTCAGTCTTCATACAAAGCCATAGTAGGTAACAGATGATCCCTGCAATAGGAACTTGTCATGAGCACATCCCTGTCACTGACACACTCATCTATATGGAAGGGGGTTTTGTCAGGGAGTGGCCATATTACATAACTCCCAACATAAAACCGACGGCTGTTTTGTAATAGAGCAACGTGGGAAATGTATACAGGCTCCCCAACCAGCATACCAGCATTGCATCCAACAATAACACAAGGCGTTATAATACTGCTCCACTAGACGATTATATCAGATAATAACACTAGACTTCCTTGCTGCAGGGTTCCCCTCACCTATAGTGCACTGTAGTCATGGTGAGTGGCCGTTCTTCCTGAAAGCAAAGCTGTCCTATTGGAAATCCCATCTGTAGTAAGATGAAAATGTCCTGCAAGTCTGACTTTGTCATCCAGTGGTTTCAACTAAAAAGCAGACACTTGATGGATCCCATTATCGTCATTATGAGATCCCATCAGCCTTTTTATGCATTAGCGGTCCGCCTGTCCATTGTTCTGGTCCTGCTATGATGCAAACGTGAACATAGCTTACTTGGCAGCAACTCTTCCACAGCTGGCTAAAAGGTTTGCACATTACAGTACATGGCAATATAATGTGTATGGGACAGTGTATGGGAGTATAATCAGGCATTATATGGTGGTACTATTTAGACACTAAATGGTCGTTTTAGGGCCTATTCACATCTTCTATAACTCAAGTCATTAGTAACTCAATTAGTGATGAATCAGTCATAAGACACAAAAGAATGATGTCTCAGTGCACTCTGTTAAAGGGGTTGTCCGAACTTATTTTTTTATGGCTTATCACCAGGATAGGCTATAAATATATGATCTATAGGGGGCTGACATCCGCCCCGATCATCTGTATGGAGCCACTTCTAGAGCCATTCCAGTACACAATACAGGGTGAGAATTGTTGTCCAGCGGCCGAGCACCTTCACTGGAACTCAGCTCCCATTGAAGACTTTGTACAACAATCTGGTGGAGAAGATAACACTGTGGCAAAAGGCATGGAGAAAAAAAAAATGGTAGAGTCTTTAATGTCCTGCTGATCGAAAACCCCATCAGCCTAAATCCCCACGCAGAAGAAACACATCACATTTTTTACACAATGTTTTTACCAGCTGATTTTCGTCCCTTATTAAACCTATAGGGACAACATAAGCGTTTCCGCAAGTATAACTGACATGCTGACATTTTTAAAAACACAGGTTTTCCGCAGTGGATTTTTATTTTTTTGCAATGTGTGGATGGGATTAGCTGGAATCTCAATCACTGTGCAGCTACTTTAAAATGCTGCATTTTTTTACCGTGGCGTTTCCACAGAAGACAAAACATGGGGCTTTAGCCTTAGGGTAAGTTCACACTGAGTTTTTTGGTCAGGATTTTGAGGCCATATTCACCTCAAAATCCTGACCACAAAGACGGCTCCCATTGAAATCAGCTTTTTCCGGGAGCCGGCACAAAAGAAGCGAGGTGCTCATTCTTCAGGCCGTTTCACCTCGCGATTTGGCCTGAAGACACTCCCACCTCCGGACTAGGCCCATTCATTGGGCCTAATCCAGAGCGGAGTGCGCGGCTGGATGCCGATGCAGTGCACCGGCTTTCATTCGCGGCTACCCAGTTTTTGGATTGAATCCTGAGGTGGCCTCCGCCTCAGGTTCCGATCCAAAAAACCCTGTGTGAACTTACCTTTAAACACGTTTGTTACCACAAGCACATAACAATAGCCATGAACTAGTGTATGAAGTAAGGTGCATGGCCGTGTCACTAACTTATGCTGCCCTCAGATAGTAACGACAATCTGCCCCTATATTTGGTTCATCAATATTTTCACTGCCTGTTAACATAAAGATCAGCTTTTTACGTTATTCATATGAGTATCTGCAAAGCTTTTGGTGGTGATGGTAGTGAGGAGTTACTGCCTCTCCTTAAGATGATCAGTCAATATGGAGACTAAGGGATTTTGCTCCATGTGAGAACAGTATGCACATAGATGGCACAAAGACCTACAATATCTATTGAAGTTAGCTTTAAGTCACAAGCCCTGGAACAGTCATACCTCCATGTGCGGACAGCTATTTCTGGGTGTTTGCAGCTCCTTAGAGCAGAGTAGGATTTTGGCTGGCTGGGAAGAGGCGTGTTTGGGGTATACTGACTCTCCTTAAGGAGATCAGTCAACATGAAGACTGGCATTACTCCACGGGCAAAAAGTATGCATAGTCTCCCACTAAAAGAGAACTATCTGACTCAATGTTTCCCAAACTTTTCATACATACTTCCCATCCAGCACATATAAAAATTTACCTTTTACCATCACCGGGCTCCTTTAGGGTGGACCTCATGTTATCATGCTCCCTAATGGCCCAAAAACAGTATATGGTCCCTCAGTGGCCTCTAGACATCTAATAATGCTCCCAGTAGTCCCAAAACACCTACAAATGATCTGCAGTTGCCAATGGAAACAGGTAAATGATAATACTGCCCAGTGGCCCCAAGGCAAATGATAATGGAAACCCAGGCAAATGAAAATTATTCCTGGGAAAGGTGTGGGGGAGTAATACTCCCAAGACAAATGCACAATGCTCTAGTGCTCCCTTCCCCTGGCAAATGGTAATGCTCCACAGTGGACCCCAGGCAAATGATAATGCTCCTGAGGCAAACTGTAATGCACCTCAGACAAATGGTACTGCTCCCCATTTGGCCCCCAGGCAAATTCTTATGTCCCTCAGTGGCCCGTAGACAAACGGTAATGCCACACAAGCAAATGGTAAAGATCCCTAGTAGCCCCTGAACTATAGCTGTGACATATAAATAAAACCCATAAGGAACACTTAATGATCCTCATTCTTTAGGAAGTCTGCTGGTCTTGTCTGCATCTTGATTCATTAGGACTTCACCAGGCATCACTAGCAGATGCCTAAGTGATAGAACAGGAACTGCTTCCTGCTCCACCATTCTATTCAACTACATCAGCAACCAAAGAAGAGAAGACATACTTCCCCTCCATACTGCCACAGCATTCCTGGTGGATCTCCACAGCATCATTGGGTGCCACAGCACCCTAGTTGGAAATGCTGATCTGACTAGCGCCAGCTATTGGAGGTAGTTCCCTATAAGTCACTGTCACAAACTTATAGTAACTCTTGTGATATAACAAGGGAGAGCCAAATCATGCAGCACACAGCGGGTTTGGGATGTTTGCGTCTCATGAATGCAGAGAAAAATATTAGCTAAGTGGCTAAAGGCACCTTAGATAAAGCTTTGGGTGAAGTACTGACTCTACCTAAGAAGATCATTCAGTAGCAGCATTCCTTTCCTTTGAGAAATTCAATTGCATGCTTTAGTTTGCATGTTTGCAGCAAAAGTGGAAAACAAGTCAGATAGATGTCACATGAGCCTGCTAACTTCAACGGGAATGGCAGACCAACTAATGGGTGAGGTGGTGTCCTGACTCTCTCCGAATGGTAGATGTTGCATTTCAACATGCCTCATCCTCTGTCTCAAGAAGAAAAGCTGTCATCAGAGGCGCTTGGAAGCAGTTTACTCTACTCGGCTGAGCTGAACCTTTAAGTATATGGGAGAGGTTAGGAGTAGAGATGAGCGAACAGTGTTCTATCGAACACATGTTCGATCGGATATCAGGGTGTTCGCCATGTTCGAATCGAATCGAACACCACGTGGTAAAGTGCGCCAAAATTCGATTCCCCTCCCACCTTCCCTGGCGCCTTTTTTGCACCAATAACAGCGCAGGGGAGGTGGGACAGGAACTACGACACTGGGGGCATTGAAAAAAATTGGAAAAAGTCATTGGCTGCCGAAATCAGGTGACCTCCATTTTAGACGAATAGTGGATTTCAAATCCGGGTCATATGAGAATGTGAACTTTGTGACTATGAGACAGGGATAGCTGTACAGGCAGGGATAGCTAGGGATAACCTTTATTTAGGGGGGAATGTTATTAAAAATAACTTTTTGGGGCTCTATCGGGTGTGTAATTGTGATTTTTGTGAGATAAACTTTTTCCCATAGGGATGCATTGGCCAGCGCTGATTGGCCGAATTCCGTACTCTGGCCAATCAGTGCTGGCCAATGCATTCTATTAGCTTGATGAAGCAGAGTGTGCACAAGGGTTCAAGCGCACCCTCGGCTCTGATGTAGCAGAGCCGAGGCTGCACAAGGGTTCAAGCGCACCCTCGGCTCTGATGTAGGAGAGCCGAGGGTGCACTTGAACCCTTGTGCACCCTCAGCTCTGCTACATCAGAGCCGAGGGTGCGCTTGAACCCTTGTGCACACTCTGCTTCATCAAGCTAATAGAATGCATTGGCCAGCGCTGATTGGCCAATGTATTCTATTAGCCTGATGAAGTAGAGCTGAATGTGTGTGCTAAGCACACACATTCAGCTCTACTTCATCGGGCTAATAGAATGCATTGGCCAGCGCTGATTGGCCAGAGTACGGAACTCGACCAATCAGCGCTGGCTCTGCTGGAGGAGGCGGAGTCTAAGATCGCTCCACACCAGTCTCCATTCAGGTCCGACCTTAGACTCCGCCTCCTCCGGCAGAGCCAGCGCTGATTGGCCGAAGGCTGGCCAATGCATTCCTATGCGAATGCAGAGACTTAACAGTGCTGAGTCAGTTTTGCTCAACTACACATCTGATGCACACTCGGCACTGCTACATCAGATGTAGCAATCTGATGTAGCAGAGCCGAGGGTGCACTAGAACCCCTGTGCAAACTCAGTTCACGCTAATAGAATGCATTGGCCAGCGCTGATTGGCCAATGCATTCTATTAGCCCGATGAAGTAGAGCTGAATGTGTGTGCTAAGCACACACATTCAGCACTGCTTCATCACGCCAATACAATGCATTAGCCAGTGCTGATTGGCCAGAGTACGGAATTCGGCCAATCAGCGCTGGCTCTGCTGGAGGAGGCGGAGTCTAAGGTCGGACCTGAATGGAGACTGGTGTGGAGCGATCTTAGACTCCGCCTCCTCCAGCAGAGCCAGCGCTGATTGGTCGAGTTCCGTACTCTGGCCAATCAGCGCTGGCCAATGCATTCTATTAGCCCGATGAAGTAGAGCTGAATGTGTGTGCTTAGCACACACATTCAGCTCTACTTCATCAGGCTAATAGAATACATTGGCCAATCAGCGCTGGCCAATGCATTCTATTAGCTTGATGAAGCAGAGTGTGCACAAGGGTTCAAGCGCACCCTCGGCTCTGATGTAGCAGAGCCGAGGCTGCACAAGGGTTCAAGTGCACCCTCGGCTCTCCTACATCAGAGCCGAGGGTGCGCTTGAACCCTTGTGCAGCCTCGGCTCTGCTACATCAGAGCCGAGGGTGCGCTTGAACCCTTGTGCACACTCTGCTTCATCAAGCTAATAGAATGCATTGGCCAGCACTGATTGGCCAGAGTACGGAATTCGGCCAATCAGCGCTGGCCAATGCATTCTATTAGCCCGATGAAGTAGAGCTGAATGTGTGTGCTTAGCACACACATTCAGCTCTACTTCATCAGGCTAATAGAATACATTGGCCAATCAGCGCTGGCCAATGCATTCTATTAGCTTGATGAAGCAGAGTGTGCACAAGGGTTCAAGCGGAGGAGGCGGAGTCTAAGATCGCTCCACACCAGTCTCCATTCAGGTCCGACCTTAGACTCCACCTCCTCCAGCAGAGCCAGCGCTGATTGGCCGAATTCCGTACTCTGGCCAATCAGCACTGGCTAATGCATTGTATTGGCTTGATGAAGCAGTGCTGAATGTGTGTGCTTAGCACACACATTCAGCTCTACTTCATCGGGCTAATAGAATGCATTGGCCAGCGCTGATTGGCCGAATTCCGTACTCTGGCCAATCAGCACTGGCTAATGCATTGTATTGGCTTGATGAAGCAGTGCTGAATGTGTGTGCTTAGCACACACATTCAGCTCTACTTCATCGGGCTAATAGAATGCATTGGCCAATCAGCGCTGGCCAATGCATTCTATTAGCGTGAACTGAGTTTGCACAGGGGTTCTAGTGCACCCTCGGCTCTGCTACATCAGATTGCTACATCTGATGTAGCAGTGCCGAGTGTGCATCAGATGTGTAGTTGAGCAAAACTGACTCAGCACTGCTAAGTCTGCATTCGCATAGGAATGCATTGGCCAGCCTTCGGCCAATCAGCGCTGGCTCTGCCGGAGGAGGCGGAGTCTAAGGTCGGACCTGAATGGAGACTGGTGTGGAGCGATCTTAGACTCCGCCTCCTCCAGCAGAGCCAGCGCTGATTGGCCGAATTCCGTACTCTGGCCAATCAGCACTGGCTAATGCATTGTATTGGCTTGATGAAGCAGTGCTGAATGTGTGTGCTTAGCACACACATTCAGCTCTACTTCATCGGGCTAATAGAATGCATTGGCCAGCGCTGATTGGCCGAATTCCGTACTCTGGCCAATCAGCACTGGCTAATGCATTGTATTGGCTTGATGAAGCAGTGCTGAATGTGTGTGCTTAGCACACACATTCAGCTCTACTTCATCGGGCTAATAGAATGCATTGGCCAATCAGCGCTGGCCAATGCATTCTATTAGCGTGAACTGAGTTTGCACAGGGGTTCTAGTGCACCCTCGGCTCTGCTACATCAGATTGCTACATCTGATGTAGCAGTGCCGAGTGTGCATCAGATGTGTAGTTGAGCAAAACTGACTCAGCACTGCTAAGTCTGCATTCGCATAGGAATGCATTGGCCAGCCTTCGGCCAATCAGCGCTGGCTCTGCCGGAGGAGGCGGAGTCTAAGGTCGGACCTGAATGGAGACTGGTGTGGAGCTATCTTAGACTCCGCCTCCTCCAGCAGAGCCAGCGCTGATTGGTCGAGTTCCGTACTCTGGCCAATCAGCACTGGCCAATGCATTTCTATGGGGAAAAGTTAGCTTGCGAAAATCGCAAACTGACAGGGATTTCCATGAAATAAAGTGACTTTTATGCCCCCAGACATGCTTCCCCTGCTGTCCCAGTGTCATTCCAGGGTGTTGGTATCATTTCCTGGGGTGTCATAGTGGACTTGGTGACCCTCCAGACACGAATTTGGGTTTCCCCCTTAACGAGTTTATGTTCCCCATAGACTATAATGGGGTTCGAAACCCATTCGAACACTCGAACAGTGAGCGGCTGTTCGAATCGAATTTCGAACCTCGAACATTTTAGTGTTCGCTCATCTCTAGTTAGGAGAATTACGGTAACTGGAGATTGAATGAGAGTTGTCAAATGTATGTATCTTAACAGTAGATGTTGGGGTTGAGGCTTACCCAAGACTCAAAACCAACAGGATACATATACCATCAGAATTCCATCAAAAGACAGTAATAAACTTCACTTCAATTTAATATATTATGCACAATATATTTTAGGTTGAAAATAAATTAATTTCTTTTATATTCTTTGCATATGCACAGCAATCAGGCTTCAGGGATTAGCATTAGGACATGCAAGATGCATTCAGACTTGTCAGCTAAGGTATGAAGTGCAAAAGTGTTCAATACCAGCAACAAACTGCAAGGGAACATGGTGTTACGATGGTCTTTATGAGATTTAGAGTTGATTTAGGCCGTAGGCACACTCTCTGGATGCTGCATCCATCTGAACACCCATGATGGCCATGCCAACAACAGTACTTTGAAGTTAATACTTGAGTTTTACCTTCAGAATCATGCCGCCATTGGTCATGGCAAGTGAACAGAGCTCTGGTGACATATAGCATCCAAAGCATGTGGTCACACCCTAAGATTTCTGCTGCCTGTCACCCCCTGTAGTGTATGAATGTAAGAATGTATGAAGTCAGTTCCCAGGGTCTATGGAAGATCTGATCCTCAAGATGTTGGATAATGGTGCTTTTTATTAGGCTCCTTACTGGTTCTTCTTGTCATCTGGGGGGAAATAAGGAGGAGGAGGAGGGAGGTCCTACAAGAGAACAAGGATGAAATAACTTTGTTACTGACTTTTATCATTTTACTGATCCAACAATAGTTTAGCGATCAAATCATCTTCATATCTATTCTAATCATATGACTGGAAGTCTATCCACATTTGTTGTCACCCTTAAATTAGACAACCAAAATGGTGACTCATCCCATTAAGGGTGCATTCACACTGAGTAAACGCTAGCTTATTCTGAACGTAAAACACGTTCAGAATAAGTGGCGTCTAAAGCAGCTCCATTCATTTCTATGGGAGCGGGGATACGAGCGCTCCCCATAGAAATGAATGGGCTGCTTCTTTCACTCCGTGCAGTCCCATTGAAGTGAATGGGGAGTGCCGGCGTATACGGCAAGCTCTGCTCATGCTGAGCCGTACACGCCGGCACTCCCCATTCACTTCAATGGGACTGCACGGAGTGAAAGAAGCAGCCCATTCATTTCTATGGGGAGCGCTCGTATCCCCGCTCCCATAGAAATGAATGGAGCTGCTTTAGACGCCGCTTATTCTGAACGTGTTTTACGTTCAGAATAAGCTAGCGTTTACTCAGTGTGAATTCACCCTAACACATTAGCAAAAATGGCTACCATGACAATACAGACAAATGCCACCTTCACATTAAGTAAAAGAAACATAACTACCAGACAATGGATGTTGCTTTAAAGGGGGTTTTCCCACAAAAAAACATGCACAGCATATACACAGAATGTACCATAAATGTCTGATAGATGCTGGTCCCACCCCTGTGACCTGCACATGTCCCTAAAATAAGCCCCCCTAACTTCTGTGCCCCTTTGCTTACCTGGCTACAACCTCGATGGGGTGACTTTTAGCTACGGTTGGGCTGTACAGAAACAGTGTGTTTCTGAGCTGTGTTGTTCCCATATTTCCCATACGGGAATAAGATAAGATAATCCTTTAATAGTCCCACCATGGGGAAATTCAGTGTGTTACAGCAGCATGGATAATACAGTAGTATTACAAGAAAACACATACAAGCTCAGAATAGCAGAAAAAACCCCGAAAGACTTCAGGATAACTTAGTTCTATGTGCAGAGTGATTTTCAATTAGCCTGATGTTGATTATACAGCCTGACTGCGGTTGGGAGGAAGGATCTCCGGTAGTGCTCCTTCTCACACTTGGGGTAAAGCAGTCGGTCACTTACAGTGCCGCCCAGTGTTGCTACAATCTCATACATGGGATGGGATGGGCTGTTCTCCACCAGGAGCTCACCACAGACAGTATCCTTCTGTAACCCACCACCTGTATTGGGTCCAGGGGGCTCTCCAGGACAGAGCAGGCCCTTCTACCCTGCCTGTCAAATCTATTTCTGTCCCTGGCTGGTGTGCTACTCCCCCAGCAGGCCACTCCGAAGAAGATGGCTGATGGCTACAGAGTTGAAAAAGGCCCTAAGAAGTGGCCCCTGGACTCCAAAGGCCTCAGCCTCCTGAGCAGGTAGAGTCTGCTGTGACCCTTTCTGTGCAGCACCTCCAGGTGATCAGCCCAGTCCAGCTTATTATTGAGGAGTGCACCCAGGAACTTATAGGTCTTGACTATCTCAATGTTCAAGAAAAAGGATTTGGAGCTCACCGTGAATAGTCCATAGTCCTGACGGGGTGCACGATCGGCTTTTGAACCCAAAAAAGCAACGAAAGTAGCAAGAGAAGGAGGAAAATCGGCATATATATACTTTAATCCATATTAATGACAAAAAAAGTGAAAATGATACAAAAGAAATGAAAAAAAGACAAGAAAAAACATTAAAAAGTGCCAACGCGTTTCAGAACACTCAGTTCCTTAATCATGGCATCCTAAACTGTTAGAATACAGGCTGGTATATAAAGGAAGTAACAAAGTTAATTGGACATGTGTGTCCAATGAGACACACCTACACATTTCAACATTCTGCCTACAACATGAGCAAAATAAACCCTACCGAAACCCCAATATATACAAAGAATATCAATGTACACATAGCAATTAACAAGATTCCAAAAAATGAACCAAAAAATAAAACATATTAGATGTTATTTTTCATGTGTGGGAAGAAGCGGTGTATGGTATGTAAATATGTGCATAAAACTGAATGTGTTCACAGTTTTGCTTCACAATGTTCAGTTAGTATAACATCTGACATGGACTGTAACACACACCATCTTATATATTGTATCAAATGCACCAGCCTGTATTCTAACAGTTTAGGATGCCATGATTAAGGAACTGCATGTTCTGAAACGCGTTGGCGTTTTTAAATGTTTTTTCTTGCTTTTTTTTTTTTTAAATTTCTTTTGTATCATTTTCACTTTTTTTGTCATTAATTTGGATTAAAGTATAACTTTTTATCGTCCACGGAGTGATGCCGATTTTCCTCCTTCTCTTGACTATCTCAATGCCTATCCCCTGGATGTCCCCTGTATTCGGAGCATGTCTCCACTTACTTAAGTCCTCCACCATTTCCTTGGTCTTCCCCGTATAAATCCTGAGGTGGTTCCACTGACACTACTTCGCAAAATCCCAGTTTACGTCTCTATACTCCCTGTTGTTTCCGTCTGTGATGAGGCCTACTATTGCAGAGTCATTGGAGTACTTTTGTACTGAAACAACATAGCTCTCTGTTTTAAGCTTTTTCTGTAATTCCCATTCACTTCTATAGGAAATATGGAAAAAATGTAGCTCCAAGATATGCTGTTTCCAAACAGCCTGATCATAGGCAAAAGTCTTCTCAGCGAGGTGGCGGCAGGGCAAATAGGGGCATAGAAGCTGGGGGCTCTTTTTAGGGATAGGTGCAGGTCCCAAATTTATCAGACATTTATTGAATATTCTGAGGATATGTTATAAATGGCTTTCCGTAGAAAAACCCTTTTAACTTATAATGTGATGATGAGCCATACATATGCACGTGACTGCTGGTCAATGACTGGCTGCAGTGGTCACATGCACATGACAGGCATGCTGGGAGGTAAACTGGAACTGTCATGGATTTTCAAGTAATAGGACTGGCATCGGAATTCCACTAAACCACCGCTAGGCAGTGAACAGGGATGCTGCGCCACTCATATTACTTGAATAGGAGCAGCAGTGCCCTTGCTGCCTGTCCAGTTGCAGCATCCGCCACCCAGAGGCTGCTGGAACAGCTGAACTGTGCAGGGTCCAGGTGTCGGACTCTCACAAATCACATACTGGTGACCTATCATGTGGAGTCATCAGTATAAGAAATTTATTTGGGGTCAGAAATGCCCTAAAACTGGTGAGTATACCTTATTTTTAATTCTATCACAATCTCCTGCTTTTACTTTTTTCATTCTGATCAACACCTTCAGGCTATGGCAGAAATAAAGGTTTTTTGTTGCTAATTTTTTCGCAGTTTTTTGAGCCAAAGTCAGGAGTGAATTTAACAGAACGGACAATGTCTAAGGGCTTCATTTACAAACCACTCCTGACTTTGGCTTAAAAAAGTGCAGCAAAATCTGCAACAAAAAATGCTGCGCTTCCACAACGTGGGGCCTTAGCCTTAAAGGGGGTTTTCCAGGATCTATCTAAGATCTTCCTTAGGATAGATCTTCAATTAAAGATCAGCAGGTTTAAACAGGGGTGAGCACTGCAGCCTCTTTAGTACTTAACAAGCACAGCACTGTACATTGTATAGTAGTTGTGCTTGTTATAGCAGCTTAGCCATTCACCTGAATGGAACTGAGCGGTGATCAGGCCATGTGACCAATAAGCATGATGTTGCATGTACTATGTAGTGGAAATGGTGTTCACCTGATCCTAAGGATAGGTCATCAATAAAAAAGTCCCGTAAAACCCTTTTAATAGTACTAAAATTTTGTGCAGACTTACCGGTGGCATGTAAACATGTGGAGGGTTGGGCTGACTGCTGTAACCACTAGCAGCCGCTTCTGCAGCCTTGGCCTCAGCTATAACAAAAGCACACGCAGGAAACAGAAATAGAGCACGTGTTATGTATTACTGTGTCCGCTGAGTCCTTTTCACACACTGTAATTCACTTTTATTCATAAATACATCCCTTTCAGAGAGCTGGATTTCGTAAAAATGTCTATTTAGTTACTTTATATTTTATCCCTATAATCCCTATAAATCTTTATAAGCTGTACTCCAGGAATCTAAAACGTATTTTCTCCCAGGGCCACATCAGCCTTATGGTTGTCTTCAAAGGTCCATTAGTAATTCTGCGACTGTATAAATGTAGTTATGCCAGTGATGTGTAGCCCATTGAAGACAAACATATGACTGATGTTAACATATTTTTAATAAGGACACTATTACCTATGTGTATTATCTGCTCTCTACAGGTAACAGTGTCCCCCCCTAGGTAATAGTGTCCTAATTGTCCCCTAGAAACTGGAGAACCCCACAGGTAAAAGTTATCCCTAACCAACCCCAAATTTTCACATACATTCCAGACCACACAACTCTGATGTCTCGGCCTGCAAAGCACTGATGTGGGGCCCGGCTGTGCACCTCTTCTATTATCCTCCTATTATACTCTGTCATCTGCACTATGGCGCCACAAGTGGTACATTAGAGCAGGAGACAGCATTAAAGATGCACAGCCGATTCCCACATCAGTGATTTACCAGCAAGTATGAAATTCCCAACACCTGGAGACAGTAGCGCAGTGAGGGCAACAATAAGGTCCCTTGGTTTAAAGGCCCTGGCTCAAGAGTAACTTCTTTGATACCTATAGCTATTTATTCTTTCCTTGGCTGGAAGGCTGCGGACCTACCGGCTCAAGACAGAACAAAGTGATGTCAGTTGACATGGCATACTAGCCTTCCAACACATAATATAGCCCCACACAGTTTATGGCCCCCACATAGTATATTACTCCCACCTTATTATTGGCACCCACCCAGTATATGACTCCCCTTTGTTATTGGCCCCCACACAATATATGGCCCCTTTTTATGTGACCTGCACAGAGTGATACGTTAGGCCACTACCTATTGTATTGTTGCAATAGCTAGCGGCCAATAATTTACTCACCCATCCATGCTCCTGCCAGGCCTGCTTCCACTCCCACCACCAGGACAAGCTGTACCAGACGCTGAAGAACGCTAGGACATTACATTCTGGTGTTCTTCATCGTCGTGATGTAACATAATGTAATGTAATGTAAATCTCCCTCCAGGAAATGAAAAGGGTCAAATCTGTGGTCAATCTGCAGTGTTTCTGCACCAACATCTATTTCTATGGAAAACTGAAATGCATTTTTGAATGCTATGGTTTCTCTGCAATAATTGACAACAGTAGAGGGTGTGAATTCCTACCTGCTGGGGTAGATGGAAAATCAGGAGCAGAAGCAGCAGGAGGTCCCATGGGTCCTCCTGGGTAAGGAGGAGGAGGAGGATGCATGTATGCCATAGAACTGTCTTGCATAGAAGGCCCTGGGTAAAAGTCTGTAAAATAATTTATGAAACACATAAGAACAGGACATAGCGCATTAGCGTACACAATGTGAGGCTGCTGCTGGAAGTATAGAGTATGTTGGACGTATTTCCTAAGGCATAACTGTAACAGATGCCGCTCTATAGGCATTCAGCACTATCAATTAACCCTCGGCTCCTACATTAAAAAAAATATACCATGTGACGCAGACGGCGCTACTCCATACAACAAAAAAACATATATATACCTAAGTACCAGCCGATAGGAGCCAAAGGACACTCTTTAAGACTCTATCGGGTAAATGGGATCCTATGGATGTTTGCTCCATTCACCTCTGCATCACGATTTCCGTTTACAATGGAAACCTCAACATAGTCATCGATTCATCACTTGACAGATGCCAAAGGTGCTTAACAGACAACACCGACATATAATGGGGCCTATCCGTTTCCAGCGAGGTGTTCATTTACTGGGAAAATTACACTGCATGCAACTGACTTCCAACAACACAGCCCTAGATAGATCTGTGTCACCAAAATGTAAATGTTCCCAAGTACCAAATCTTACCTGTAGGTGGTGGGGGGAATGGATAGCCAGAAGAAGGAGGATAGATCCCATTAGCTGCTGGTGGTGGGTAGGCATATCCTCCATTGGGCATATATGGAAATGAATCAGATGGTGGTCCCCCTCTGGAAGCTAAGAACATAAAATATGTTAGGGCTTCATATTTACTGGATTACTTCTCCCAGGGTATACATGACGTACAGATCACTATCAGCATTCTCCCTCTCTCTATTTTTTAGCATATTATAATAAATGAAAATATATTCTAGTAGATTTTTTTTCTGAAGCAACGAGTTAATTTGCTACTGTTATAGTGCACATTATATTATATATATAATATATAATAGTATCCAGCTTCCAAAAATTAACTCCAAATACATTCACAACAGTGCTAAATACTCACTGTTCCCTTGTACACCCTTTTCTTGGCTTTAGATTACTTTCTGCTGCTTCTATCACTGTTATTTACATGCAGTGAATCTGTAGACAAACTACATTTCCCATGATTCATCTGCCTGTTCTCACTCAGTGTACCTGTCCCTTTTCCACTTTTCCTTTTGTGCAAATTCCCTCCCTGCTATAGGGTTTGTTTAGTGTCATGGTATCTGTCTTGTGCTTCACTTTCTGAATCCACAGTGGCTTCAAGGGGCAAGAAGGTCACGTGCTACTGTAACATTTCGTTTGCACACTGACTTCATCTTTGACTCTTTATAAAAATATTTTTTTAAAAAAAAAAATCAGTGCACAATAAGGTGCTGACCCCTGGTGTACAGGAATACCATTCCCATTGCAATCCATTTCAATACATATGATATCATTAAATATGGGTCTCTTACCTTGTGAAGCCATTTGTAGCATGTGTTGGCCAAACTCAATAGCTCCCCCTGCAGGAAAAATGAGCTTGAAGGTGGCAGAGCCTTCCCAGCCACCTACAAATAAAGAACAGCAACAGCTCAGTACTTAGACTTGACATCTGCATGTAAGCTGGATTACATTGCTCTGTACTGGCAAGATGCCATGTACTTAATGTACACTTTGTCTGAACATGAAAGATAAAAAGACAGGATGCTATGCAAATACTTCTGAAAGGCAAGGATTAACCTAAGGTAATCCATCATGAAAAGTGTAACTCTATCAGATCAGGCACTGCAGCAATATGCCAGGCAGATTGGAGGAATAGTGATATCATCATGTGGGGCAGAGTAAAACCTCAGCAATATTACCCACAACTGCTGGATGTTATAAAGCAAGTTGGAAATTCACTGCTATGACAAATACCCATTGGCTTATTAGGATAACCCTGACTGTATGCCCTACTAGGCTACTTAACGTAATAGAAGAAGGCGCTTCACTCAGGAACACACTGTAAGACCCAAAGTGGAATAACACTAAAAAAAAAGACTTGAACTGTCCATATACTACAAATGAATAGCCACCATGTGTTTACCCTGCAGTGGTTGCACCAAGGTAAAGTATAGCTGCATGAATTAACCGCCAGCGGCTATACAGGACCTGCTGTGTATTTGCCACCCCTATGGACGTTTCTGCATAACGAGTAAGGGTACATACACACTGTGCAGTCATCCCACATATCTGCTGAAATGTTATCAAAAAACAACTCCTAACTGCACAATGTGAATATATGCTAAGCTGCCAGGCTGAACCCATAGAGAATCATTTACAATATGCGTCTTACCTCCAGGCTCTGCTCTCACTGTGCCCTTAATAAAATTGGCCCCAAAAACTGGCTGCTTGATTTCACAATCCTTCATCAGGTAGAACGGCATCATGAATGACTGCAGTGGGTCCCGTCCTTTAGATGAAAAGATCACCTGCAAGTTTAATGGGAACTTTACATTAGAAGGCTGAAGTTCTTAGAAATGGGGAAAAATGCAATAATGAAAATATGACAAAATAAGAAATACAAAAACTTAGGTTCTGTTCACATTGGTGTTGTAAATTCTATTTTTAAAGGAGCCATGGAAGATGCATTATTATAGCTGTATACCATTCTTTATGATATTCTTATATTTATATCGTAATTCAGTGTAGGAAGACATTTTTTTGTGCAGACTAAGCAGTTACCTCCTTTCCTGGTGCAGGAGAGGCAGGGGTGAAGGTAGGGATCGTGCTGAATAGTGTCAGTGGTACTGGGTTACCTGTGACTGATACTACTATGTGGCTGAGACACTGTGACCCCTACTGGCACTACTCTAAATGTCTCTGTTTTGGTAATATAAAAAAACCAAAAAACTTGAAAGTCTTCAGTAGTTCAGTAGTTTAATGGCTAACTCATAATGATGACAGATTATAACATTTCGAAGCTCCCAGCTTCTTCTTCAAATATAACTAAAAACAATTTCTGAAGGTTGCATATTTATGTACAACAGGACACATAGGGATAGAATTTTAGGAGGAAGGGGGGAAGAGGCTTATTGGTATGTACACGTAAACAAATCCCCAGTTCCCAGGTTCTTATCAGTTCAGAGTGTCTTTATGGCTGTCTAAGGTCAGTGATTTCTGTAGGATGCCATGAACCCATGTGAAAGGTTCATTCCATTCTCCAGAGTGTTAAATAAGGTCATGCACTTGTACTCATAAATCCGTCTGTTCTTTTTGGATTTAAAATTCCCTCTTGAAATCTAAATTTTCATGTCATTGGTGATATTATGATCTTCGTTGCAGAAAAGTTTTGACACAGGAAGGTCCATTCTTTATTCTCTAATTGTATGGCGATGTGCGTTCATTCTTATTCTGAGCTTCTGACCGGTCTCTCCAACATACAGATTTTCAGTGGAATATTTGGTGCATATTATTAAATACACTACATTAAGTGTGTTACAGGTGAACGTACCTGGGATTTTATATTCCGTTAGAGTTTGATATCTCTACCCTGTCAGTGGTCAGTATGTGAGGGCAGGTTTTGCATCTTTTTTGTCCGCATGGAAATGTTCCTGTGTTAGTTGGTGGTGACAGTGAGCTGCTAATCACCATATTCTTGAGGCTTGGTGGCTGTCTATAGCACAGTAGAGGGGGGTCTGGAAATATTGATTTTTAATGAATGCACATCGCCATACAATTAGAGAACAAAGAATGGACCTTCCTGTGTCAAAACATTTCTGCAACGAAGATCATAATATCACCAATGACATGAAAATTTTGATTTTAAGAAGGAATTTTAAATCCAAGAAGAACAGACGGATTTATGAGTACAAGTGCATGACCCAATTTAACACTCTGGAGAATGGAATGAACCTTT
Source organism: Leptodactylus fuscus (assembly GCF_031893055.1). Lineage (NCBI taxonomy): Eukaryota > Metazoa > Chordata > Amphibia > Anura > Leptodactylidae > Leptodactylus > Leptodactylus fuscus. The sequence goes on from NC_134270.1 coordinate 133,654,384, forward strand.
CACATGGGTTCAAGCCATCCTACAGAAATCACTGACCTTAGACAGCCATAAAGACACTCTGAACTGATAAGAACCTGGGAACTAGAGATTTGTTTACTTGTACATACCAATAAGCCTCTTCCCCCTCCCTCCCAAAATTCTATCCCTATGTGTCCTGTTGTACATAAATATGCAGCCTTCAGAAATTGTTTTTAGTTATATCTGAAGAAGAAGCCGGGAGCTTTGAAACGTTATACTCTGTCATCATTATGAGTTAGCCATTAAAAAAAGGTATCAACTACTGAAGACTTTCAAGTTTTTTTTTTTTTTTATATTTCCTACCCACTGGCTAACACGGTACAAAAAACTTCATTTTCCTTATACTATCTGTTTTGGTATTCATTGTGAGCTCTGGTGAGGCTGAAGTGTCCATAGGTTGATAGTAGCTAGAAGAGTGTGCTAGTACATGTTTGCGGCTGAGCTGCAGGTACCATGCACGGTATACCAGTACCTACTATGCAGTACCTGTACAAACAACTTGGAAGGATGACAAGTACAAGTACAGATGCAGCATGGCAAGTAGTGGTAATCCTTGTGCCGTACCTGTGGCTCTGGCTCATGTGTAAAAGCATCCATAAAAAGAGAAATACTGTATACTAAGGCTCGGTTCACATCTGTGTTTGGAGATTCTGTTCCCCTATCCTTATGAAATATGTGGAGAGAAAAGTCCCACAAGCAGTACTTTTCTCTCCGCATTTTTTGTGCGGAAACCACATGGACCCCATTACAGTCTATGGGAACTGCCAATTTCCTAAGATAACCACTTTTTTATGCAGATTAGGTTTCTATTCGAGGAGTCGCCAAGTGGACTCCCCAAACGCAGATGTGAACCGGACCTAACATAGGAAGATGTCAGAGTACAACTGTCTTGACTCCATTCAAACAGGGGTGAGACTTGGGACCCTTGTTCTTTGATGAAGGTCCCAGTGTTCTGATCTCTACTGATCAGACACAAGTTTTGTTCTTGAGATGACCCCTTTAATGAGTATCACATGAATAATAGTGCATTACTGAAACACTGTCACAAATCACTATCTGAGGATAAGCAGTCACCACATTCTCTTACTCTGTAGGGTGTTAGCATTATTCTGCCTTTCTTGGTCCCTCGAAAAACATCAGGGGTGTTCTCCATGTCACTGAACACCAGCTCCACATGCTCATAAGACATCAGAACGCTGGAAGAAAAAGAGTGAACAATTCAGGACTAGGACTGAACTCCACTATTAGGTTCCTGACATTTTATTGCTTTACCCCTTCCTTGTTTTTGAGATTTGCTTTGACATATTTGAAGGGCCTAAATGACTAAACTTCAAGTTTGTGAAAATGGGCTAAACTCTGTACGGAGAGAAATAGAATTTTTCTTGCTAACCCACTTTGATAAACTTAAAGGGATTCTACCATTAAAAACTTTTTTTTTCTTGCTTAAACATCGGAATAGCCTTGAGAAAGGATATTCGTCTCCTACCTTTAGATGTCTTCTCTGCCCCACCGTTCGGTTAAAATCTCGTTTTCTGCCGGTATGCAAATGAGTTCTCTCGCAGCACTGGGGGCGGGGCCCCAGCGCTCAAACAGCACTGGGGGCGTCCCCAATGCTGCGAGAGATCTCTCCAGCGCTACCGCCATCTTCTTCTGGCGGTGGCTTCAAATTTCTAGGCCTCGGACCTAGAGCAAAGCCGACTGCGCATGCTCGCCGGCCACAAGAAAACGGCCGCTTACAATACTGGGGCCCCACGGGCCAGAAAAACCACAATTTGCCCGTGGCGGAAAAGCTGTGGGAAAAATTACTGCATTTTACAGTAACTGCAAAGTGGATGGGATTCTTGCGAATCCCATGCCCACTTTGCGGTAAAAGCCGCGGACATGCTGCAATTTCCAAAACCGATGCAGTTTTGGAAATCACATGTCAATTATATCTACAGAAAGACCGGCGGCTTCCCCATAGGTATAACTGTAACAGAAAGTCCGCAGAGGAAAACTTCACAAACTTTCTGTTTAAAGTGCTGCGGGAAGAACCGTGATGCGTTCCATGGACTCCCAGCTAACACCCTCGCCCCCCTCCAGTCCAACCTAAACTGCGCTGCTCGCTTAATCCACCTCACCCCCCGATCTTCATCGGCTGCTCCCCTCTGCCAGTCCCTCCACTGTCTACCTATAGCCCAGCGAATTGAGTTCAAGCTACTAACACTAACATACAAAGCCATCCACAACCTGTCCCCTCCATATATCTCTGACCTAATCTCCCGCTACCTGCCCACACGTAACCTCAGATCCTCCAACGACCTCCTACTCCTATCTGCTCTCATCCGCTCCTCACACAACCGTCTCCAAGATTTCTCCTGTACATCCCCCATATTCTGGAACTCCTTACCACGACACATAAGACTGACCCCCACAATCACAGGCTTCAAGAAGACCCTGAAGACTCACCTATTCAGGAAGGCCTACAACCTCCAATAACACTATCACTGCACTGCCATCTGTACAGTCTCCCCCTCTCCTTCTGTCTCTATCCCTCTTCCCTCATAGATTGTAAGGGGGGGCATCTGTGCCGGCGTCTAACCCTCCCCGGCAACCGCCTATCTATTACAGTGGATGCCGGGTCTGTATTGAGGCCCCTTCCCCCCAAAGGGTAAACTACCCCCCCCCCCCCCCCCCACACACACACACACACACACACACACACACACACACACACACTCACACACACACACACCAGGCTCGCTCCCAGCACTTAGCCCCTCCTCCCCCCCCCCCCCCTCAGAGCAGCAGATACATCACTTGACTTTTGAGCGGATAAGTCAAGGGATGTGTCAACAGAGAAATGAATAAAGTAATATAGTGGACAAACAAAGCAGTTTTGCTGAAGCAGTGTATTTAGGAAAAGTCTTACATTCACATTAACGAGCAGTGTAGATAGGATCCTTGTGACGGGACAACCCCTTTAACACTTAGTTTGGAATATCTGTCAGGGGGTGGCCATATTAACAAACGCTAAAAGAAAAACGATTGCCCATTGCAACCAATCACAGCACAGCTTTCAATTCTTATTACTCAGTTGACAAATAAAAGCTGGGTTGTGATTGGTTGCTTTGGGCAGCAGACTGTATTTGTTGTAGACACGTTCAGCCCTCTCCCCATTGGTTTTACGCTATGTACTGTGTATAGGACGCCATAAACATGAGCCATTAGCTGCAGTGCGCTGAGACGACTCTGATAGCACAGGCTGATAATACTAGAATATATACGCATCCTGATTGGCTTTAGTCCTGTCAATCATGTCACGCCCCGCCCTCCCTGACATTCAGGTCCCTAGGATGCTCCATATGCCAGTCAGAGCGCCGGTACTGTACACAGTCATGGATAATGGCGTTGTCTGACGGAGAGCCGCTCACCCACCTTTCGCTGTTGTTCACTATGACACCTCCGCCATCCGTATGGTTTCTGTTCAGCGCCATGTTGCTGTCTTGCAGTAACTCACGTCCCCGCACCCCGACTGCAGCCAATCAGCACTCAAAGCGATGCAGTTACGTAGCAACCATTGCCCCGCCTCTCTGTTTGCAGAGCGATGGAGACGGCAGTACGGAGGAGCGATCTCGTCACGTGATTGGCCCGCGGCTGCGGCAGAGAATCAATAACAGGAAGTACAGGAGGAGCACGTGGGGCAGTGACTGAAGCTGCTGTCACTCTGACCTTTGGATCAATAAAGTTGCACAGGTTTAAAGCTTGTACAATGTAAGGGCTAGTTCACACGTGGGCAATGGGGAGGTTTTTGACAGCGGAATTCGCTTCAAAAACCTCTCCTTTAACAGGGTGGTCTATGTAGACCACTAGCTTTTTTTTTCCTCCTAGCGTTTTCCGCCTGAAGAAGCGACATGACCTTTCTTCAGGCGGAAAACGCCTGAAGAATTGCATAGAAGTGAATGGGAGGCGAAAACCGCGCGGTAAAAAACCGCGCGGGTGTGTGCACTTTTCCCCTAATTTGCATATGAATAAATGGCAATTTACAAGAAGTGGGGCTCCAAAGCTGAATAACAAATCTAGAAAATGTAAAATCACCTTTGAGTCAAAATATAGTGTATGACACTGTCAGGGCTCCTAGAAACCTATATATCTCATTTCTAGCTCTCTCAGGCAAACACAGCCAAAGTTATGTCAAAGTGAAGGTGACATTGTTATATTCTTCAGACCCCTGAGTATAATAGGTTGAGACCCAGGATTTCAATGCGTTAAACTTTCTACATTATTTGTTACAGTTCAAGAATGAACCAAGTTCAGCAGAAATCAAAAAGAGCTGCAGGAGCTCCTGGCACAGTATTTGGAATCGCCCCTATGGATGTGATAGAAGATGTTCTTTTGGGTTTGGCTAATGCCAATGAGCGTACTCTGGAGCACTTGTCAGAGCATGCAGGTGTATTTAAGCAACCAAAAGTCATAGGTAATTACTTGTGCTGCATGGGTTGTGACCCCTCGTTCGCATGCGGCCCCCCCCCCCCCAAACGGAATACCAAACGCAATACCAAACGCAATTGCAAGCGTTGTGCAGTAAAAGCACACAGATCCCCATAGACTAGAATGGGGTCCGTGTGCTTGCAGAAGCGCTGCCCGCATGAATCATGTGTACAGGAAAGTAGATTGTGAACTGCCACGACTGGATGCCAGTGCACTGTATGTACTGCACCGTCATCCAGTCGCGGCTAGTCATTTTTTGGACCAGATAACTTTTTTATTTTTCTATTCACAGAGCTTTATGAGGGCCAAATTGTACCTCGTAATGGTGTATGGGGTAGCAGCCAAAACGAGGGACAGTACAATTACGGTGATACCAAATTTATATAGTTTTTTAAACATTTTAATCCTTGAAATAAATCCAAAACTTTGAAAAAAAATTTATGGAGTCACCATATCCTGACACTTGGTGGTAACCTTGTTATATTTTTGCGTATGGGGTTGAAGTCTTTGTTTGTGGGGCTAGACGTACATTATACTTATACCATTCTGAGGAATGACTGTTGTTTTAATTGCTTTTTATCCAATTTTTATAAAAGGCAAAACAACGAGAAAACAAGTTTTGGCTCTTTTGATTTTTTTTTCTTCCCATGGCGGGAAATCTCAGTTTTCCGTGAGCTAGTTGGTTGAGACTAGCTGCTATGATATGTTTCATAGATAACATGTGGAAAAAACAGGAGAGTCTGTTCCCTAATTCTATGCTAATGGGTTAATGTGGGGGTGCTTTATTCAGGATTCCAGTTTTTTTGCATCCATATCTATCTACTCATCTGTTTTTTTTACAGAACTGATCTTTCTGTTGTCAGAGCACTGGCGTCAGGACCATTCTACTAAGTACCAGGCAGTGGAATTATTAGACAGGTACAGGCATTAGATGGAAGTGTATACTTTGTGCATCATTCATGATATACATCTGGAATTAAATCATTTTAGGCCGGGGTCTCACATTGTGAATATGCAGAATTGGCAGATTCTCCGCAGCAAAAACACTTCTTATTACAGTACCTCCAAATTGGATGGGATTCTGGCTAATCCCATTCATACATTGCAGAAAAATATACGCAACGGATATGCTGAAATTTCTAAAAAAAGTAGCATTTTTGTCAATCGATGCATGTCAATTATAACTACGGAAATAGGGCTAGTTCACACGTGGGCAAAGGGGAGGTTTTTGACAGCGGAATTCGCTTCAAAAACCTCTCCTTTAACATGGTGGTCTATGTAGACCGCTAGCTTTTTTTTTCCTCCTAGCGTTTTCCGCCTGAAGAAGCGACATGACCTTTCTTCAGGCGGAAAACGCCTGAAGAATTGCATAGAAGTGAATGGGAGGCGAAAACCGCGCGGTAAAAAAACGCGCGGTTTTTTGCACACAAAACCGCGCGTTTTTTTGCAAAAAACCGCGCGGTTTTCGCCTGCAGTTTCTATAGCACATATAGGAAAAAAAAACCCTAGCGAAAACCGCTAGCGAAAACCGCGTCAAAAACCTTGTCAAAAACCGCGTGGAATGCAAAAAACAGCGTAAAAAAAACTCCCCGAGGTTTTTTACCTCGCACAAATAAGCTAGGCGGTTTTCACGTGTGAACTGACCCTAATACTTTGTCACATTGCTCAATCACCTACCAGTAGGAAGTCACCTGACTTGAAGAATGGGGGATTCCATGTCCTGTTTCTATGGGACTGATGGAGATGGACTTAGATTCACATAATCGGGAAAATAGGCTTTGAATGGATCAGAAGCCCCTCCATGCTCATGATGATCATTGGGGTCCCAGGATTGTGACCTACAGCAACCAGACGCTTATTGTTAATGGGGCTTCCATTAATTTATCTCTAGGATAGGCCATAAATAGCTGATCAGTGGGGGTCCAACTGACAACCATCACATGGATTAGCTCTTCTATACAGTGCACAGAGCCAACAGTAGTATTTTGAACCTAGCATAAGTTGTGAGATGTGCAGAATGTCCAGTCGAGTGCACAGAGAAAGCAGTTTGTCGATGTGCTGTGAGGAAAAACAGCCCCTCCCCCTATCCAGACACTGTGTGAAGAAGACAGAACAGACCCTCATTCTCCACCTATTGTGAAGTCCTTTTGGTTATTAGGCCGGGTTCACACGGAGTATTCTGGCTTGTCATTTGGTACGTAGACGCTGCGGGAGGATTTGCGGGCCGTATACGCTCCCATTGTTTTCAATGGGAGCCGGTACCGTACACGCGGCGCTATTTTGCAACCGTGATTTTGCGGCGGCCGTCTACGTACCAAATGTTGAGCCAGAATACTCCGTGTGAACCCTGCCTTAAAGGGTTTACCAAGCTTAAAGGGATCCTATCATTAAAAAGCAATTTTTTGTGACTAACACTTAGGAATAGCCTTAAAGAGGACCTTTTATGGTCCGGGGCACAGGCAGTTCTATATACTGCTGGAAAGCTGACAGTGCGCTGAATTCAGCGCACTGTCGGCTTTCCCGATCTGTGCCCCGGGTAAAGCGCTATTGGTCCCGCTGTATCGTGTGAGCGGGGAGGAACGCCCCCTCCCTATGCTCACAGTGCTCGTCCATAGATAAGCACTATCAGAAGGGGAGGGGGCGTTCCTCCCTGCTCCACAGTACAGCGCGATAGGTGCTGCTGGGCAGAAGGGCGTCCCTGGCTGTCAGAAACGCCCTTCTTTTCCGCTATAGCTGCAGGCACAGTCCCAAGTTCTGCTCCATCCAGACTCCTAATAGCTGCAGTAGTGAATATGTTATCCAGTAGTGGGCTCCACAGCAGATAGATACTTATTACTTGCTATATACTTTTGGAGAGTTGGTATACTTTTTATGCACAACCCCTTCAAATATATACGAGTTTGTAGAAATGCAAGCATCATGACTCGTGGTATATCTTGCCAACACTGTTTTGGGGTCTCCTGTTCTGATTGTAAAGTTCCCTGAGTTGAGTTCCATGTGCTCTGTTCAGTCTAGAGATGCATCAGTGCTGTGAAATTCTGTACTTCTATATTCTTTCCTTTTCTATTGAGAACTATACCCAACTACCCAATGAAACATGACGGTCAGCTAGATGGAGGATGAGGAGTCTTGGAGTCTTTTAAAACTATCGTCTATATTGTTGCTACCCACGCTGTTGTGCCAAGTTATTCTTCCTTAGACAAAATCAGGCAGCTTTATTAAGACTGAGTATTTGGCCAAATCCAAACCAACATAGCTTTCCTGAATAACTCACATCAGAAAACTGGCATGAGTTATAACAAACATGTTGGGTTGATGTGTTCCTCGCCCTGCTATCTTGCTCTGCCCACATTCCTAAAAAGTGGCAAGTGAGGCACAGAACAGTGGATGTTTATTAAAATCGTATAATTACCTTACAAATCCAGTGTATGATAGATGTGGTGATCAAATTTAGCACCTTGACTTAAGATCTGACAGTATTATATACCACTAGAAAGTTGACATTGCGTTGAATTCAGCACACTATCAGCTTTGCCGGTATATGCCCGGGTGACAGAGATGTCGGTGCGGTTGAGGGGATCGTTCTTCACCGCCCAGTGATGGCACTAATCTGTAAGGCTCTCCCTTCTGACAGTGTTGGGATTTGTGCCATAATATAATGCAACCTGTATCTGTAGGCAATGGGGTGCATACCAGTAAAGTTGACCATACACTGAATTCAGCACGCTGCCAGCAAGGAAATGGCTCCAATGCAAAAGTCAAAGAAGTGGAAACTTCCAAGTACATTAGAAAAAAAAAATGCTATATTTCATTATCTGGCTTTAATAAATAAAGAAAAATTGTTATAACATTCATTTTAATAAAGACTAGTCCATTTAGAAATGTTAGAAAAGCTTGAATTTTATTTCAATAAATATATCTATGCTGAGGTTGTCTTCATCCATTTTATTGAGAACGGCCTGCCACCCACAAAGTGTTCACACTGAACAAAAAAAAGTTCCATTCCAGAATTTAAAGAAATATTAATGTAATACAGATATGTTTCAACCTGTAAGTAATGTTAACTTCTGATTGAGCCTCCAACCCTGGACACCGAAACTGTATGTGTAGATCATGCTCTGGCTGGAACTGCTCTTTCCATGGCCGGAGAATATAAGACACATCATATGTCTAGATTTCGGTCAGTTTGCTGAGGTTTTTGGATAATTTGCTCGTACAGCTTTGGCTTCATCTTCAAGCTCATCCAGAAACTTCTCTTGAGAAACAGAAAAGAAAGTGTATCCATCTGTATAATAGTGAAGAAATGTAAGGAACATAATGTAGAAATATCCCATTTACACACCTACAACCTCTGGTAACACTGCACAGGCCTCCTGCTTGGTGTGAAGAAATTCATGACAGCGAGACATGCTTACTGCACTCATACACAGTGATTGACAGAGGTTAAGTGGATGGGGTAAGCAGGACTCTTGCCATCTTTCCTGTCCTGCTTACCCTATTACGATAAGTTCAAACAGGTTTTTTTGGACCGGAACCCGCCTCAGGTTCAGGTCCAAAATAAGGGTAGCTGTAAAATTATTAAAAATGTCAATGGTTTAAAACACAAAATATGGGTAGCTGTGACTGGATGCAGCTGCAGTGCACCGGCATCCAGCCACACACTCCTATTAGGCCTAAATGACTGTGCCTAGTCGGGAGGGAGTGTCTTCAAGCGGATGTTGTGAGGCGAATCTGCCCGAAAGAATGAACATCTCGCTTCTTTTTTCCGGGAGCCGGAACAAACGGCCCCCGGAAAAAAAGAACTGACCGGCTCCCATTGATTTCAAAAGAAACAAAAAAAGTAGTGTGAAAGGGACCTTATTATTAAAAATCTCCTCCTTCATATAGGTGTATTTTGCAATCCCATCCTGAGCACAGGTAGAGAAATATGCTACTGCAGTGACCTGGATGCTGAGAGAATTTGCAGATATGATATACAGTGGGGCAAAAAAGTATTTAGTCAGTCACCAATAGTGCAAGTTCCACCACTTAAAAAGATGAGAGGCGTCTGTAATTTACATCATAGGTAGACCTCAACTATGAGAGACAAAATGAGAAAACAAATCCAGAAAATCACATTGTCTGATTTTGTAAGAATTTATTTGCAAATTATGGTGGAAAATAAGTATTTGGTCACCTACAAACAATCAAGATTTCTGGCTCTCACAGACCTGTAACTTCTTCTTTAAGAGTCTCCTCTTTCCTCCACTCATTACCTGTAGTAATGGCACCTGTTTAAACTTGTTATCAGTATAAAGAGACACCTGTGCACACCCTCAAACAGTCAGACTCCAAACTCCACTATGGTGAGGACCAAAGAGCTGTCAAAGGACACCAGAAACAAAATTGTAGCCCTGCACCAGGCTGGGAAGACTGAATCTGCAATAGGCAACCAGCTTGGATTGAAGAAATCAACTGTGGGAGCAATAATTAGAAAATGGAAGACATACAAGACCACTGATAATCTCCCTCGATCTGGGGCTCCACGCAAAATCTCACCCCGTGGGGTCAAAATGATCACAAGAACGGTGAGCAAAGATCCCAGAACCACGCGGGGGGACCTAGTGAATGAACTGCAGAGAGCTGGGACCAATGTTACAAAGCCTACCATCAGTAACACACTACGCCGCCAGGGACTCAGATCCTGCAGTGCCAGATGTGTCCCACTGCTTAAGCCAGTACATGTCCGGGCCCGTCTGAAGTTTGCTAGAGAGCATTTGGATGATCCAGAAGAGTATTGGGAGAATGTCCTATGGTCTGATGAAACCAAACTGGAACTGTTTGGTAGAAACACAACTTTTCGTGTTTGGAGGAAAAAGAATACTGAGTTGCATCCATCAAACACCATACCTACTGTAAAGCATGGGGGTGGAAACATCATGCTTTGGGGCTGTTTCTCTGCAAAGGGGCCAGGACGACTGATCCGGGTACATGAAAGAATGAATGGGGCCATGTATCGTGAGATTTTGAGTGCAAACCTCCTTCCATCAGCAAGGGCATTGAAGATGAAACGTGGCTGGGTCTTTCAACATGACAATGATCCCAAGCACACCGCCAGGGCAACGAAGGAGTGGCTTTGTAAGAAGCATTTCAAGGTCCTGGAGTGGCCTAGCCAGTCTCCAGATCTCAACCCTATAGAAAACCTTTGGAGGGAGTTGAAAGTCCGTGTTGCCAAGCGACAGCCCCAAAACATCACTGCTCTAGAGGAGATCTGCATGGAGGAATGGGCCAACATACCAACAACAGTGTGTGCCAACCTTGTGAAGACTTACAGAAAACGTTTGACCTCTGTCATTGCCAACAAAGGATATATAACAAAGTATTGAGATGAAATTTTGTTACTGACCAAATACTTATTTTCCACCATAATTTGCCAATAAATTCTTACAAAATCAGACAATGTGATTTTCTGGATTTGTTTTCTCATTTTGTCTCTCATAGTTGAGGTCACCTATGATGTAAATTACAGACGCCTCTCATCTTTTTAAGTGGTGGAACTTGCACTATTGGTGACTGACTAAATACTTTTTTGCCCCACTGTAGCATCATATGTTAGTGAGAACTCGGCTACAGCTGAGTATACAATATTTTTTACTTCTTAACACTTTTATTTATAGTGGGCACATTGCTGGCTATCATGGCACTGGAGGCAGTCAGGGTGTCACTATGGGGTGTGACCAATATTTTTGGGGAGGGTTTATACATAATTAGTAAGCTAGATTTATATTAAAAGGAGAAATACAGGTAACAGACACATATACTGTGACAACTCCATTGTAATCTCCTTACATAATAGCAGAGACATTTCTGCCAGCCTAAGGCTAAGTTCACATGCAAATACGGAAATTCAGTGCACAGCATCCCGTCGCGGCTTTCCGCTCTGAATTAGGCACAAATGAATGGGCCTAGACCGGAGGGTGCTACCGCGAGGCAGACACTGTGGCTGATTCAGCCACAGAATCCGCCTGAAGAAAGGGCAGCTCGTTCTTTTTTCCACTAGTGGTCTACATAGACCACCATTGTGAGGGGGCGGATTATGACGTGGATTCTGTGCCAAAATCTGCCCCCTTTTGTCCCGTGTGAATGGGGCCTAAAATTACATGTACAGATGAGTATGTACGGGTCTGTAAGAGAACAGCACAGATGTTACATGGATGATATCTGCGTGCCTTCCACATACCTATTCATTCAGCTGTCAGCCCAAACTGCAAACAGACAAAAATAGGATCTAAGCTGAGTTTTGGTTCCAGGCTCAAGCCTCCTTATACAGACCCATGACAATACACAGGTATGTGTATGGTGACATATAAAATAATGGGTCAGTGTGATAGATGTTAAAAACAGAAATAACACACTCACATAGCATGCATGCAGCCCAAAGGCAAGCAATGGAGAGGAAATCTCTATATGGATACATACAATATACTATATACACACATATTGTATGGCTTACACAGCACATCCATAATGACATCACCACTAGACTATATAGCTATACACCATACTGACGTCACCACTAGACTATATAGCTATACACCATACTGACGTCACCACAAGACTATATAGCTATACACCATACTGACGTCACCACCAGACTATATAGCTATACACGTAGAGTTCAGTGCTCTCCCAGTATAGAAGGATACAGATCCCCAGCACTATGCCTCCTATGGCCAGGCCGGTTATTATATTTTTTGACCGCAGCTTCCCGGTATTCTTCGCCCACTGCGCCATCTCCCTCCTCCGTATCATCTCCATCTGCTCCCTGGTGAGCTTCTCCTGCTTGGCATCCATGGTGCTTGACCCCTGCGCGCTTCCCTTCTCCGCCATGTCTAGCTGTCAGCCGCGCCGGAAAATGACGTCATTAGGAAGCGTCAGCCCTCCTCTCTTAAGACGTGTGACCATCGCTAAATAATATATTTCCTTTACAATTCTCAGAAACGCGGCTCGGTGATAAAAAGTTGTTAGAACCGTCAGAAATGAAGTGCAGACTGGCATGCTGCCCTCAACAAATATGGCGCCGGTTTAGGTTGCCGTAAAATAACCTGGTTTCCAGAATTAGAAGTTAGTGACAAAGCTTTTGTGTGATTGTCCTTATATTCTTCTATGAATTTATGAGGTCACTATTTTGGTGGCTGTTAGTAGTTTTATAGAAGTGGAAACGTTTTCCATGGCAACCAATCAGGTCTCTGCTTTCAGATTCCAACGTTCATGTTAAATGTAATCTGATTGGTCCCCTTTACCTTGCATTGAAACCATAGCTGAAGTTTAGTTACATAAGCAACAGCCTCTAAAGTGTAAGCGGAGGCAGGACCTTCATTTATATCATACATGGATATACAAGTACAAGTATACCATATTTGCTAGTATTTTGAGCTTGGTTTTCAGGAGAACAGCACGCGAACATAGTGCAAAATATTTTGGGCAAGATGTGATGTGACCGACACATTATGCACCCGCCTCACATATCCAATAAGAGTAGAAAAAACAAAAAACTGGGATGGAATGGGAGCGCCACTGGATGGAACCCAAGGAAACCAAAACTTAAATAAATCCCAAGAATCGAATACTAATTTATTTCAGTTTTGGTTTCCTTGGATTCCATCCAGTGGCGCTCCCGTTCCATCCCAGTTTTTTGTTTTCTCTACTCCCATTGGTGGGTTTCTGGGTAGGAGCTGACACTGAGCTATTTATCCTGATCTAGGACATTAATTGGGATGCCGGGCATATTTCATTTCCATAATTGATATCCAATAAGAGTTATTCATATGCAAATGTAGGGGAAAGTGCTTTGGGTGTGTGCACTTTTCCCCTAATTTGCATATGAATAAATGGCAATTTACAAGAAGTGGGGCTCCAAAGCTGAATAACAAATCTAGAAAATGTAAAATCACCTTTGAGTCAAAATATAGTGTATGACACTGTCAGGGCTCCTAGAAACCTATATATCTCATTTCTAGCTCTCTCAGGCAAACACAGCCAAAGTTATGTCAAAGTGAAGGTGACATTGTTATATTCTTCAGACCCCTGAGTATAATAGGTTGAGACCCAGGATTTCAATGCGTTAAACTTTCTACATTATTTGTTACAGTTCAAGAATGAACCAAGTTCAGCAGAAATCAAAAAGAGCTGCAGGAGCTCCTGGCACAGTATTTGGAATCGCCCCTATGGATGTGATAGAAGATGTTCTTTTGGGTTTGGCTAATGCCAATGAGCGTACTCTGGAGCACTTGTCAGAGCATGCAGGTGTATTTAAGCAACCAAAAGTCATAGGTAATTACTTGTGCTGCATGGGTTGTGACCCCTCGTTCGCATGCGGCCCCCCCCCCCCCCAAACGGAATACCAAACGCAATACCAAACGCAATTGCAAGCGTTGTGCAGTAAAAGCACACAGATCCCCATAGACTAGAATGGGGTCCGTGTGCTTGCAGAAGCGCTGCCCGCATGAATCATGTGTACAGGAAAGTAGATTGTGAACTGCCACGACTGGATGCCAGTGCACTGTATGTACTGCACCGTCATCCAGTCGCGGCTAGTCATTTTTTGGACCAGATAACTTTTTTATTTTTCTATTCACAGAGCTTTATGAGGGCCAAATTGTACCTCGTAATGGTGTATGGGGTAGCAGCCAAAACGAGGGACAGTACAATTACGGTGATACCAAATTTATATAGTTTTTTAAACATTTTAATCCTTGAAATAAATCCAAAACTTTGAAAAAAAATTTATGGAGTCACCATATCCTGACACTTGGTGGTAACCTTGTTATATTTTTGCGTATGGGGTTGAAGTCTTTGTTTGTGGGGCTAGACGTACATTATACTTATACCATTCTGAGGAATGACTGTTGTTTTAATTGCTTTTTATCCAATTTTTATAAAAGGCAAAACAACGAGAAAACAAGTTTTGGCTCTTTTGATTTTTTTTTCTTCCCATGGCGGGAAATCTCAGTTTTCCGTGAGCTAGTTGGTTGAGACTAGCTGCTATGATATGTTTCATAGATAACATGTGGAAAAAACAGGAGAGTCTGTTCCCTAATTCTATGCTAATGGGTTAATGTGGGGGTGCTTTATTCAGGATTCCAGTTTTTTTGCATCCATATCTATCTACTCATCTGTTTTTTTTACAGAACTGATCTTTCTGTTGTCAGAGCACTGGCGTCAGGACCATTCTACTAAGTACCAGGCAGTGGAATTATTAGACAGGTACAGGCATTAGATGGAAGTGTATACTTTGTGCATCATTCATGATATACATCTGGAATTAAATCATTTTAGGCCGGGGTCTCACATTGTGAATATGCAGAATTGGCAGATTCTCCGCAGCAAAAACACTTCTTATTACAGTACCTCCAAATTGGATGGGATTCTGGCTAATCCCATTCATACATTGCAGAAAAATATACGCAACGGATATGCTGAAATTTCTAAAAAAAGTAGCATTTTTGTCAATCGATGCATGTCAATTATAACTACGGAAATAGGGCTAGTTCACACGTGGGCAAAGGGGAGGTTTTTGACAGCGGAATTCGCTTCAAAAACCTCTCCTTTAACATGGTGGTCTATGTAGACCGCTAGCTTTTTTTTTCCTCCTAGCGTTTTCCGCCTGAAGAAGCGACATGACCTTTCTTCAGGCGGAAAACGCCTGAAGAATTGCATAGAAGTGAATGGGAGGCGAAAACCGCGCGGTTTTCGCCTGCAGTTTCTATAGCACATATAGGAAAAAAAAACCCTAGCGAAAACCGCTAGCGAAAACCGCGTCAAAAACCTCGTCAAAAACCGCGTGGAATGCAAAAAACAGCATCAAAAAAACTCCTCGAGGTTTTTTACCTCGCACAAATAAGCTAGGCGGTTTTCACGTGTGAACTGACCCATACTGGCATTATTAGTTATAATAGGGACAGAAAGTTTGCAGAGTTAAAATCCATTATGTAGAGGTGTAAAGTACCTTTCTGGGACCTGTATGGGGGGTCACTATATGGTGTGGGTGCCTGTAACAGTGGTCCTTACTGTACGAGGGCCTGAAACATTAACGCTTACTGTATGGGGGCCTGTAATGGAGATAGTATACCGTATGATGGTCAATAAAGGGTCAATATACTATGTGGGGGATCAATGAAGGGGCAGTTATATTGTAGGAGCCAGTAAAGGGGATGTTATATCAACTGGGGAGCAGGGTGCCCCTGTCAATATCTGGCTGTGGGGCTCCATCTTTCCTAGTTATGCCCTTGCTACTGTGGCTGCATACACATTGCATGGCCAAAGATTGCAGCATTGCACTGCCTCCATTATATGAAAATGAATGAGGTCATCATTTTGCAAAGTCACCTCACTTATTTCCACAATACAGACAACACAACACTGTAGCCTGCATAATGTATGTTGTAGCCTTGTAATCCTAACCATACTTTTACCCCTCATTCACATCTGCGTTGGTATTCTGTCCGGGGGAGTCCACATGGGGACCCCCCTGAACAGAATACCAAACGCAATTGCAGGAGCTGTGCAGTAAAAGCACACGGACCCCATAGACTATAATAGGGTCCGTGAGCTTGCCTCCAGATCTCCACAGGGAACATGCAGACAGGAAAGTAGTTCACCACCTACTTTCCTGTCTGCATGATTCGTGCGTTCAGCGCGCGGCAAGCACACAGACCCCATTATAGTCTATGGGGTCCGTGTGCTTTTACTGCACAGCGCTTTGTTATTGCGTTTGGTATTCCGTTCGGGGGGTCCCCATATGGATTCCCCCAGACAGAATACTAACGCAGATGTGAACCAACCCTTAGGCTGGGTTCACACTGGGTTTTTTGGTCCAGATTTGGTCCACATCATTAATATTTCCACATTGCCATATTTTGCACTAACATTAATAGCAATGATTCTTCTGTTTCAGATTCATGATCCTTCACATAGAGGAGCTATATAAATCCAGTGCTGAATACTTGAAAATAAAGGAATCTTCCCAAGTCAAGAGTTGGGGTTCTATAAAAGCCAGTCTTTCTCACATGTTGCTGCTGCATTTGGCGTCCTGTATTCAGATCACCAGCAAGTTACATTTCCACTCTAATGTAAGATATTTGATATAACAAAGTTACTTAAAGGGGCTCTATCAGCAAAATTTTGCTGTATGAGCCCCACATATGCGTGAATAGCCTCTAAAAAGGCTATTCAGGCACCGCTAATCTTATTTTAAACCCCCGTCCCGTTTTAAAATAAAACTATAAAAACATATAGGTAAAACATACTTGAATGTGCACCTTGGGCGGTGATGCACGATCTGACGTCATCTTCTGGCACGCCTACCTCTTCTTTCGGCGACGCCCTCCGGTCCTGGCTCTTCCCTGGCTTCATCTTCATCCTCTTCCGGTGGTTCAAATCCGATTGTTTGAAATCCGGTGCACACTCCGGTGGCACTGCCATTGAGAAAAATGGTGCCGGAGTGAGCGCAGTAGCTCTGGAAGGAGCGCTACTGCGCACGCGCCGGATTTCAACCAATCGGATTTGAACCGCCGGAAGAGGATGAAGATGAAGCCGGGGAAGAGCCAGGACTGGAGGGCATCACCAAAAGAAGGAAAAAGAAGAGGTAGGCGTGCCAGAAGATGACATCGGTGCATGTTTAGGTATGATTTACCTATATGTTTTTATAGTTTTATTTTAAAACGGGACGGGGGTTTAAAATAACATTAGCGGTGCCTGAATAGCCTTTTTAAAGGCTATTCATGCATATGTGGGGCTCATACAGCAAAATTTTGCTGATAGAGCCCCTTTAAAGTGGATGTTGACCAGGATAAAAAAAAATCTAAACGCTAACAGTTTTTGAAATAGCATTATTTCCACTGCGGATATTTTTCTGCGATGTGTGAATGGAATTAGCCTGAATCCCATTCACTTTGCAGGTACTGTAAAATACCACCGTTTTTGTAATGTGGGGGCCTGGCCTTAAGTCACATTAAATTCAATGTAAGTGAATTGAGACAATTCACATGGCCGTTATTATGATATTACATTGTAATGGACTGTCAAAATATCGGTTATGCTCCATTTCTGTTAATTTTCACAGATCCCTCCATGCACTTAAATGTATGGGGTATCCATGAAAACAGACACCTTTCAGGCGCAAAGCAGCCATGAAAAATGGATGTTTTTAAACATTAAAAGATGTAATTGGAATTACCACCATTATCCCATAAGCATCCAGGAAGCTGAGGTTTGGAGCAGAGGATTTGAGAGGTCCTAATACTGGAGAACTTGTTATACCTATCTGTCTATGACATGGTAAAAACTGATGGGTTACTTTACATGATTTTTGAGACTCTGTAGGGTCACAGATTAAAAAAAGAAATTCCAGGTAAGGTCCTTTCTACATGTTACTAAATGTCTTTAACAGTATTAGAGGAGATGAAGATGATATTATATATTACATGACTATATACGGTTATTATATTACAGATTATCAATAACCACATGGTTCTGCAGTTTCTGCAATCGGCAGGTTATGCTTATAAAAAAGAGGATCCTCTGATGTCTGAACTAACAGTGTTAAAAACTCTTCATTTCCATGTAAACATCTATTCTCCTTTTGCGTATGTAGAAATGCTGCTGGAGATTTTAGGTAAGTACTGTAGCATATGACATGCTGTTACATGGCGCTTTTATATTTAGGCTTAATTTACAATGTAATCTCTGTCATGCATTGTAAGGGCTCGTTCACATCTGCGCCCGGTGTCCGTTCTGCAGGTTTCCGTTTCCTGCACAAAACAGAGGCAGGAGATGGAAACCTGCAGGACTCTTTCCCCCTACGCCCAACCAGCAGCACAACTGGGGTATTTCTGCCCCTGTGAGCTGTTAGGACAGGTGGAACTTTTAATTAACTAACAGCTTTACCCCCTATAAAGAGGCTGCAAGACCTCCTCCCCCCCGTGTTTTTTTCTGTCCTGTGCGGACAGGACAGGTGGTGGGGGGGGAGAGGTGTTGCAACCTCTTACTAGGGGGCACCTCTCCCTCCGACTTTAGCTTACCTCCGCTCCTTGCCTCCTCCCGTCTGGGGTGCTCTCATCTTCCCCCTGTGCCGGCGCGTCTGCCGGCACTTCGGCGGGTCAGGAGGTGGGGAGGAACTTCTCTTTCCCAGCGGCATAGGGGAACTGTATTGCGCGGCCGTGTTCCCGGGCGGTGGAACTTCCGCTTCCGGGTTTGCCGCGCATGCGCAGTTCTCCGGCCGTCGGTCGCCGTGAACTGCGGGGTTTTTTTGTGCTTTCTTCCCCCCTCCGGTCGGATGGTAAGGGGGGAAGTATTCAGGTCTCCTCCTGGATATCTCCAGCTTCCTGGGCCCCCGGTTTTTTCAATATTTCGGGGCTCTGTTGTGAGGGGGCGGGGCCTCATTGTAACTCCGCCCCCTTTTTGGTTTGCCCGGCTATTTAAACTTCCCCCTGTCAGCACTGCCTTGCTTGCTCACTCTCTGGGTGCTCAGGCTGTCGGTTTGTCCCTCAAAGCACATTGGGGTGGTTGACCGTATTGGTTTCAGGTTGGCAGGGGGGGGCAAGGGCGGGCAGACCTGGTCACTTATATGGAGCCTGAATAACTTGGTTTTGCTTTTCTCCTTAGTATGTCCTCCTCTTCTTCTTCTGTGCTCCCCTCCCGGGGTAAGTCGACCTCCAAGAGGAAGCATTTATCCTGCGGTAAATGCAGGATTCCCTTACCCGACGGGTATGAATATAGAGATTGCCATGGATGCAGAGGCCCCCCATCAGAGGATACCCCCCTGCGTGATGTGGTCGGCTGGGTAAAAGACTTCGTTCATCAGTCTATGAGAGAAGTTAAAGATACCATCTCCCACATGGCAAAAAGACCTCGAGTGGAGCCCAGTGAGCTCTCTCTCCCACCATTGGAGGATCTCCATATTGGGGAGCTGGATTCAGAGGAGGAATCCGAGGAAGTGGAGAAATCTATATTTCCATTGGAAAAGATGCCCAGACTGCTCAAGACCATCCGGGCAAAGGATCGTGAGAGCGGGGAAGGATCCAGCAGGAGATCCAGATCCTTCAGGGCAAATTCGGATTTAGTCCGAAAGATGGAGGCAGAATGGAGACGGCCGGAAAAAGCGTTTAACGCCACTAAACGCTTTAGATCCTTGTTCCCCATTGCCGAATCCCAGCAGGGAACATGGGGGTTTCCCCCCAAAGTGGATATGGCCGTGGCCAAGCTATCTAAGCGCACGGTGGTCCCGTCTGAAGACGGATCGAATCTGCAGGATCCTATGGACCGCCGCGTCGAGGGCTCCCTGAGGCGGATATATGCAGCCTCCTCCGCCCAGGCTTCAGTGGGCATCTCCGCCAGCGAAGTGGTGTCAGGCCTGCGGGCTGAGTTGTCTTCCCTGGCTAGGGACATCGACACCGGAGTTCATCGTGACGACCTGCTATCAGCCATGTCAGATATTAATCTGATGGTAGACCACCTATCTGAGGCTACCTTTTACCAGACGAAGCTGGCTTCTAGGGCAATGGCGCTTTCCACCGCAGCCAGACGCCCATTATGGCTCAAACCATGGAGAGTCGATAATGCCTCCAAATTTAATTTGTGCGCCCTCCCATTCGAGCCTGGGAGGCTATTCGGTAGGGAATTAGACCGAATTATGGAAGGCCTCGCGGATTCCAAGGGGAAGAACCTCCCTCAACCCTCCAACAGCGGAAGACCTTCCTTTCGGGGCCGCGGATTTTCCAGAAGGGGTTCTCGAGGCCAGAGACGCTCCGGCCCTCAGACCAGAGGGAGAGGTCGTGGGGCCTCCCGTGACCAACAGAAACGCTCATCCTTCTGACTATCCGACCTCCCTTCCCCGCGCCCCCGCAGCTGTAGGCGGCCGGCTTTCCCATCATTTGGCCGCTTGGAGTCTTCATATTCAGGACCCTTGGGTCTTGCAACTGATCCAGGAAGGCTACAGAATAAGTTTCATCTCTCTCCCTGCAGAGAAATTTATAACAACTCGCCCTTTTCAGGGCACCAAACAACTTCATCTAGAAAGGTCCGTTCAGGAGTACGTGGACAAGGCCGCGCTGGAACCCGTTCCTCTCACAGAACGCGGCCAAGGCGTCTACTCTCCAGTCTTCTTAGTTCCCAAGTCGTCAGGCGGATGGCGGATGATCATCGATCTCAGGTACCTGAATCAGTTCATCCACAAGGTACGGTTCGGATGGAAACCATCAGATCGGTACTCCCCTTCCTGCAGCCCGGGGATCATTTCGTCACCTTGGACCTAAGGGACGCATACCTCCACGTACCTGTATTTCCAGCCCACAGGAAATTCCTAAGGATTGCTGTGTACTTAAACGGAAGGTTGTCTCATTTCCAGTTTACGGCTCTCCCATTCGGCATATCCTCGGCCCCCCACACCTTCACAAAGGTAGTGGCTCCGGTCGCAGCCGCCCTGCGCCTCCAAGGGATCTTTTTAGTTCCGTATCTAGACGACTGGCTCCTAAAAGCCCGGTCAAAGGAGGTTCTCGCCACACAACTAGAGACCACAGTGGCTTTACTAAATGAGCTGGGCTGGCTAGTAAACTGGCAGAAGTCGGTAGTGGTTCCATCAACCCGGATCCAGTTCCTGGGATTCATCTTGGACTCTCTCAGTATGACGATCTCCCTGCCCCCTCCTCGCAAGGAGAAGATTGGTCGAGCGGCTCATCACCTATCCATTACCTGGAAGGTTACTATCAGGACGGCCATGAAGGTCCTAGGTCTCATGTCCGCCACCATCGAGGCAGTCCCCTGGGCCTTGTGGCACATGCGCCCCTTACAAAGCGAGATCTTGAGAGTCTGGAACCACAGTCCTTCAGGACTTCAGAAGCCCATCCAGTTGTCCATCAGTACCCGTCGATCACTGACTTGGTGGTCTCATCTCCAAGACGGGAAGTCCACGGTCCAGACCTCCTGGACCCTGTTGACTACAGATGCCTCCCTCACAGGATGGGGAGCGCATCTAGGGGAGACCCCAGTACAAGGTACATGGAATCGTCTGGAGAAAACGCGCTCGTCCAATTGGCGCGAGCTTACGGCAGTTCACCGAGCTCTTCTGGCATTTGCACATCACCTGCAGGGACAAGCGGTGAAGATAAGGACGGACAACTTAACAGCAGTTCACTACATCAACAAACAAGGGGGAACCATATCCCCCTCTCTCCTGCAGGTGACCAACCTAATATTTTCCTGGGCAGAAAGGAATCTGTCCCAGTTGTTGGCTGTTCACATTCGAGGTCGCTTGAACATCCTTGCGGATCAGCTCAGCAGAGGCCTGGTGATGGTCCCTGGATCCAAAAATCTTTCATCATCTTACCGAGATGTGGGGTCTCCCTGAGGTGGATCTGATGGCCACCCAGTACAACGCCAAAGTAGAAAGGTTTTGCTCCCTGTACCAGGAGGACAACCCTTTGGCGGTGGATGCCCTGTCAATACCTTGGAGGTTCAAACTGGCAGACGTTTTTCCTCCCATTCCGATGATTCCGAAGGTATTGGCGAAACTCAGGCAGGACCAGACCTCGGCAATAGCGATCATGCCGTTCTGGCCAAAAAGGGCATGGTTTACCCACCTCATTCTGATGAGTCGAGGGATCTACTGGAGGCTTCCATCAGTCCACAACCTGGTAACTCTAAACAGACAGCCCTGCCAGGACCTGGACAGGTTCAACCTCACTGCCTGGAGGTTAACCGCGCCGTATGTGGAGATAGAGGATTGTCCCAGGGAGCGCTAAGAACACTAGCCCATTCAAGAGCGGAATCTACTAACCGGAGCTATCAGAGGATCGCCCGAATTTTCCGAGGCTGGTGCGAAGTGAACCAGCGCAATTCCGACAGGAATTCAATTGTGGAGTTCCTACAAGACGGCCTAGAGAGGGGGCTTTCACCAGCCACCCTGAAGGTTCAAGTTTCAGCTCTGTCCGCTCTCCTGGAGACTCGGCTATCACAGGATCCTCTAATTAAGCAGTTCCTGAAGGGGGCCGCCAGACTCCGACCCCAGGTACAACCTCCAGTCCCACGGTGGGATCTGGCTGCAGTTCTACAGGGGCTATGTGCTCCCCCCTTCGAACCTTTAACTGATGTGGATTGGAAGTACCTGTCTTACAAGGTCACCTTTCTGTTGGCAATAACCTCCGCCAAAAGAGTTGGAGAACTTCAGGCCTTAGCGGCCTCTGAACCCTTTATAACCTTTTTTTCAGACAGGGTACAGCTGAGGTTTGTTCCAGGATTTTTGCCAAAAGTACCTTCACTCCAGAATATCAACCAGGTAATTTCCTTACCGGCCTTCTTTCCCTCCCCCACTTCTGAGTGGGAGGAGAAGATGCACAAGCTGGACTTGGTCAGGGCACTGCGGATCTACCTGGACCGTACAGCCTCCTTCCGGAGATCAGAAAATCTGCTGATCAATGTGTTTGGCCACAATAGAGGTGTCAAAGCATCGAAGGTAACTTTGTCCAGATGGATCAAGGAGGCCATCACCTGCTCCCTGCGTGCTCAAGACCTTCCGGTACCTGAGTTTGTCCGTGCCCACGGGACCAGAGCGGTGGCGACGTCCTGGGCAGAAAGACGTTCCCTTTCCTTGGAACAGATATGTGCCGCTGCTTCCTGGAGTTCACAGCTGACCTTCGCCAGGCACTACAGACTGGATTGGCGTGCGGCGGATTCCACAGTATTTGGACAGTCTGTCTTGGCATCAGCCTGCCAGGATCTCCCACCCTAGGGTAATAGCGATACTTGCTAAATCCCCAGTTGTGCTGCTGGTTGGGCGTAGGGGGAATGGAAGATTATGAATGATAATCTGTTTTCCCTTAGCCCAAACAGCAGCACAAGGCTCCCTCCCAGATCCTTGTCATAGTATATATTGTATTAATATTTCTATTTGTATTTGTATACTTGATACTAACACGGGGGGGAGGAGGTCTTGCAGCCTCTTTATAGGGGGTAAAGCTGTTAGTTAATTAAAAGTTCCACCTGTCCTAACAGCTCACAGGGGCAGAAATACCCCAGTTGTGCTGCTGTTTGGGCTAAGGGAAAACAGATTATCATTCATAATCTTCCATTCTCACCCATTCATTTGAATGGGTTTGAAAGCTGTCCAGCCGTGAGCGGCGGTGAGCGTTTTATGCTCTCCGACGGGAAACCGTTTTTTAAAATCCGGACACAGAGTCGGACATGCAGTACAGTTTCGCGGCGGAGAGCATAAAACGCTCACCGCCGCTCACGGCTGGACCCGGTCTGTGGTTTCCGTCTTCTTGCATGCAGAAGACGGAAACCATAGAACGGAGACCCGAACACAGGTGTGAACCTAGCGTAAGCATTGTATATAATTCATAGTAAATATTTCTATACTTTAATACATTTTGTTAAACTAAGGCCCTATTCACATCTGCGTTCTGGGAGTCCGATTGGGGGAGTTTCTGTTTGGTTTCCACTTCAAACATGCGGAGAGAAAAGTGCTGCTTGCAGGGCTTTTCTCTCTGCATGTTTTGTGCGAAAACTACACGGACCCCATTATAGTCTATGGGGTCCGTGGGTTTTCTTAGGTAACTGCTTTTTTATATGTATAGGTTTCCATTCAAGGGTTCCCCAAGCAGACTCCCCGAACGTAAAACTGAACACAGATGTGAATAGGGTCTAAAAGCACTAGATGTGTTCTTGTCTAAAGCATGACATTGCAGCTTAAATATGGATATACTATACGCAGAGATTAAAGCTGGGGCCCCATCCATAAACTGCAGAAAAATACTTGTAATAACGAAAAACGTTACATTTTTGGAAATAGCAGCATGTCAATTATACCTATGGAAAAGCTGGAGCTTTCCCTATAGGTATAATGGAAGCAGAAAGTCCTCAGACATTTTCTGCAGGAAAATCTGTGATGCTTTTCCGCCATGGTTTTTAAAGCGGTGCTTTTTCACTATGGTGTGTCTACGTGGGCCCTTAGCCTAAAAAGGTTTACTGGGCTAAAAATGTACTGTAAGCATAATATCAGATCATTGGTGGTCTTACAACTGGTACCCCCAACAGTAAGTTGTTCTCAGCTACTGTTACACAAAGAGGGAAGCAGACAGCTCCATTCTCTGTATAGTGGCTGAACTGAGTCATTGCAGCTTAACTACCATTCAAGTGAATGGAAGCTGATCTGCAGTAACATGATCTGGTCACTACATGGAAAACGGAGCTGTCTGCTTCCTAATTAATCTCTGGGTATCAGATGAGAATAAGTCTGCTACGAATAAATCAGAAATTGCAAGTAATGTACTTAATACCAAAAAAGTACACTTGACAAAGGACAGTTTTCCGAAACGCGTCGGTCTGGCGCATTTTTCCTGTGAACTCGTGTATTAAATGGGCTTTTATGATGGAAGTTTGAAATAAAGAAGGACTGTGAATTTCACTTCTTCAGCCTTGCTGGATTTTCCTTTTTATGGATTCAAAAAAGTACACTTCTGTTTCCATCTATAGACCATAATGGCTGTCCTCTGCCACTGAAGGATGTACATGAGATCTGTGTAATGGTTCTGGATTTGGTTTATTTACTACGATCCCCTATTTATGAATCAATTCTAAAGGTTTCTGTGGATCTTTCTACTCCATCTAGTTTGCAGAGGTAAGCATATAAATCAGTAACCTTAGAGGTAGGCCGAATCTATTACCCACCCAGGTGTATATGTAGTACAGTAGTCTTCAGAATACGGGATATTTTGTGGATGTGTGTACTGTTTGAACTCCATTTTGTTTTCTAATTGAGAATCCATTACCTTCTTTGTGTGGATAGGAGCAAGTTTCTTGCAGTGAAAGAAGATCACATGCTGTTAGGAACAGGAGTAATTTCTGCCAGCACCTACATAATAAACAAGGACTGCTGGAATCAGGTAATCCAACATCTTTCCTTATACCTAGCACCATCAAACTGCACAGGAGATGTATAGCAATGTGCATGTCCACCTAATGAGGTGACTGACGGTGGACACACATGCTCAGTCACTTTGCTTGTTTGTGATAAAAGGCCTGATCTTTGGCCATGTAAAGGCCTTAAAATATATGATAGATAGATAGATAGATAGATAGATAGATAGATAGATAGATAGATAGAACCAAATTCTGCTCATTCAGACCAATATAGCTAAACTATATGTATCTTACCCATGAAATGGGAATACAGTGGGTTTCTGGTGTAGTCATTGAATAAGTCTTCTAGTTCCTGCCACTAGAGAACTCCCTTCTAGCTAATTTACAATTGACTGCTTTGTTACCAAGGAAGTACCATATGTCCCTAGCAAGAAGACGTAAAGACGGTGAGTGCAGATGGGAGGGGTTGATTCTCCTCACTTCTGCAAACTGCAAGGAGTGACACTTCTCATACATTATAAGCTGTAAGGTGTGCAGAAGTCTTCTATGTACTTTTGGCTGCTTGTGTGGTTACAGATGGGAGATTATTCTCAGTCAGCAAGCAGCTGGCTGTAGTTATAGATTGCACTTTCCCTATGTCTTACTGCTAGACTGTAATGGGTATCTGCATATATGTGTCCTAGATTTGCAGTCAAGCTCATGGATCTCTTATATTATGCTCATTTGGGCTTTTTCCAGCTATTTGTTTGTTCTTATACAGTTACTCCTGGCAGAATCACATGTACATAAACTAAACTAGTTGTAAAATGGAGAGGGGGGGCAGACTGTTCCTTATTGTATTGTATTGTACACACCCACAGCCTCAAAAAGAAAATGCAAAATGTGCTTCAGCCAAAATGGGGACATTAGTAGCAGAAAAACAAATATGAAGTATTATATAGTCAACTGATTTATTGATTGCCCAGTAAGATCCTGCACATATTTTAACTTTTCACAAAAACTCAGGTACCTTTTAAGGTAAATAGGCCTGAGGAATGTTTTATGGGTTGAAATAAGTTATGTTTTAGTCAATTCCCTTTAGATTCATAATTAATGTTTTTTTGTTTTTTTTCCAAAACTGGTTTGGCGTATTTCATGATAGCTCTTAAGAACAAACGAAAAGAAAAAACCTGGTGGCGAACACCAAAAAACGTTGTATATATTTTTGAATTTATTAGGATAAAATCATGATAGCTCTTCCTATTCTAAAATGGGTAAGGTAGCGATCACACTACCGTTGAAGTCTGCTCAGCAGTGTCCGTGGCTACTGTCTGTACAAGATTTCAGCAATGGACGCTATCTGTTCCATTTGCAATTTCCATTGATTTCAATGGGATTTTATCTGTTGTCCTTTAGTGTCCGTTTACAGCCATGTCTGTTTTTTTTTCAAGTGGACAAAAATAACATTCTACATGCAGGACTTTTCTGTCCTTTTAAAAAAAAAAAAACGGACACAGGGTGCATTCACACTGAGTAAACGCTAGCTTATTCTGAACGTAAAACACGTTCAGAATAAGCCGCGTCTAAAGCAGCTCCATTCATTTCTATGGGAGCGGGGATACGAGCGCTCCCCATAGAAATGAATGGGCTGCTTCTTTCACTCCGTGCAGTCCCATTGAAGTGAATGGGGAGTGCCGGCGTATACGGCAAGCTCTGCTCATGCCGGAGCGTACACGCCGGCACTCCCCATTCACTTCAATGGGACTGCACGGAGTGAAAGAAGCAGCCCATTCATTTCTATGGGGAGCGCTCGTATCCCCGCTCCCATAGAAATGAATGGAGCTGCTTTAGACGCCGCTTATTCTGAACGTGTTTTACGTTCAGAATAAGCTAGCGTTTACTCAGTGTGAATTCACCCACAAAGTGTTTTTTTTGTTTTTGTTTTTTAAATGGACACCTGAGCAGACACCAATGGTAGTGTGAACCCCACCTAAGAGGAAAAGTAAGGGAAGAAATCCATATCTGAGAAAATTACCTGAAACTTGCCCCAAAAAGTTACTTGTTATTTTTAGGATTTGCTTCCTTCACCTTCTAAATATGTTGTTCTATATTCTTCCCCTTTAGGTCCTGGAGCATTTAAGTAACATTACAGGTATATCAGTGAACTCAGTGTTTGATATGTGCTCTGCCATACTGAAGCATTGTGTAGGAGACATGGAGCTGCTCAATTAAAAGGACTAATACATACATTAGGAGTAATATATATAAAGACAAATAAATAGTCCTAACAAGGACAAAAATACTTCTGTACCTTACTAGCCAGTTTAATGCATTATATATATATATAAGTATTGAATGTTCATGTAGTGTCAGATGTGTGAGGATTGATAAAGCCTTGTACATGGCCATCACGGCTCATAACTGAATTCAGACACTTCTGTCTAGTTTCTGAAGTTGACATCTATATAGCTAATAAAGTTAAAAAAGAAAAAAAAAAAGAAAAGAAATCGCCCTCCTCGCTATGTTCTTATACATTTGACCACAAAACTATTCAGTAGTCCATACGCTGTCTGACTTGTATTCATCTATATTGATACATTCCATTTTTCTGTGTGCCTGGCACTGGTTGCTACATTTAAAGGAGTTTTCCAAGATTTATTGATGGTTTATCCTTAAGATACACTCACCGGCCACTTTATTAGGTACACCTGTCCAACTGCTCGTTAACACTTAATTTCTAATCAGCCAATCACATGGCGGCAACTCAGTGCATTTAGGCATGTAGACATGGTCAAGACAATCTCCTGCAGTTCAAACCGAGCATCAGTATGGGGAAGAAAGGTGATTTGAGTGCCTTTGAACGTGGCATGGTTGTTGGTGCCAGAAGGGCTGGTCTGAGTGTTTCAGAAACTGCTGATCTACTGGGATTTTCACGCACAACCATCTCTAGGGTTTACAGAGAATGGTCCGAAAAAGAAAAAACATCCAGTGAGCGGCAGTTCTGTGGGCGGAAATGCGTTGTTGATGCCAGAGGTCAGAGGAGAATGGCCAGACTGGTTCGAGCTGATAGAAAGGCAACAGTGACTCAAATAGCCACCCGTTACAACCAAGGTAGCCAGAAGAGCATCTCTGAACGCACAGTACGTCGAACTTTGAGGCAGATGGGCTACAGCAGCAGAAGACCACACCGGGTGCCACTCCTTTCAGCTAAGAACAGGAAACTGAGGCTACAATTTGCACAAGCTCATCGAAATTGGACAATTGAAGATTGGAAAAACGTTGCCTGGTCTGATGAGTCTCGATTTCTGCTGCGACATTCGGATGGTAGGGTCAGAATTTGGCGTCAACAACATGAAAGCATGGATCCATCCTGCCTTGTATCAACGGTTCAGGCTGGTGGTGGTGCTGTCATGGTGTGGGGAATATTTTCTTGGCACTCTTTGGGCCCCTTGGTACCAATTGAGCATCGTTGCAACGCCAAAGCCTACCTGAGTATTGTTGCTGACCATGTCCATCCCTTTATGACCACAATGTACCCAACATCTGATGGCTACTTTCAGCAGGATAATGCGCCATGTCATAAAGCTGGAATCATCTCAGACTGGTTTCTTGAACATGACAATGAGTTCACTGTACTCCAATGGCCTCCACAGTCACCAGATCTCAATCCAATAGAGCATCTTTGGGATGTGGTGGAACGGGAGATTCGCATCATGGATGTGCAGCCGACAAATCTGCGGCAACTGTGTGATGCCATCATGTCAATATGGACCAAAATCTCTGAGGAATGCTTCCAGCACCTTGTTGTATCTATGCCACGAAGAATTGAGGCAGTTCTGAAGGCAAAAGGGGGTCCAACCCGTTACTAGCATGGTGTACCTAATAAAGTGGCCGGTGAGTGTAGGTCATCCATATCAGATTGGTGGGGGTCTGACAGCTGATTGAGGGTGGTCTCAGCACTCAGAAAAATACCAGAGCATTCTGTACAGTTGCTCAGTGATTGTGGCTGGTACGTCAGTCCATTTCAACTGAATGGGTTTTATCTTAACTGCTGGATAAAGGCCACATGACCTATGAACACGACATAGCACACCGAAGCACTGCAGCCACTTTAATAAGCTGGTTGGCAGGAGAGTACATCAATATTAAAATCCCACTGTAAAGGGGGTTGTGCCATTAAGGGGGTGTCAGATCACTGCAAATCCGAACACCAGGTCTCCCATCGATTAGGAGAAGCCTCCTTGTGAATGGAGCACCAGTGTGTTATCAGCTCCACCCAATTCTATGGGGTTGCCATAGTCCTGGCATCCCATAGCAGTGAATGGAGCGCTGCTCATACAAGCGCCCTGGTGGCCCATTCACAACCCCATTCAGGCCCCAAATTGTCACCTGTGGGCCACACGAATATCTCCTATAACTTAGATAACAAGGTTAGGACAAGCTAACCTGGTGCCATAAGGAGGACATCTCTGAACACTTGTATATGACAATTTATAGACATCCAAACATAAGCAGAGAATGAATCACTAGTAACGTATTAATGGTGAGGATTACAAAATAGTCTTTATTTCAGTGTTTTATTTTATCAGTGCACAGATGCTGGAAATATACATTACAAATATTTTTGTAGGTTTTTATATATATTTTTTCAAACAACTACCGTTATCCATTACAAGTCCATTATTTTGAGGAAGTGACTTCTATTGCTTGGGGTACACATATACAGGACAGTGGATCTGCTCCATCCCCCGCAGTATGGCAGAGGATCGGTGACATAATCTGCCAGAGGATCAATGAATGTTCCAATACAGATCTCTTGATCGCAGCAACATACAGTACTAAAAATGGCGATATATATCCTTCCATTTCTATATATTTACTAAGTGTCTTCAAAGGCGTTATATATTGTATAGCATTTTTTTAGGACAACCCAAGTAATATTTCCAGGCCTCCGCCATTCCTGTGGTTCAAGAATACTTCTCTGTTGACACAAAATGGCCACCATGTAAAGATAACACTGCTTTGACATCTGAGGGAAATGAAACCTGCTTTGCATCTCCTAGCGCCAAAGGAGCCAGCCTCAGGCAGTGAAAGGGTTACACAACATAGCGGCATTACAAGAGCAGTCTTCCTTAAGAGTCGATGATGCCAGACATCAGTGAAATGTTAGCTGTGCTTCGATACCCCAATCTCACTTATTATAAAACTGAGATGAGACCCAGGCCAGACCCCACTTCAGATTGGTCAGCATGAACTTTAGGGCCTTGGTCCACTGTTCCTCTGAGTTGAACTGTGTCTTGATAGAGTATGAGCCACCATTGCCCCCAGTGTCTTCAATCTTACCTTTTTCCACATCCATCCTAAAAAAGGTACAAAATACAAGATCTTTAAACATCCATTGCACAATTTGTTTTCAGTGTCCTTTTGGGCAGACTCTCCCACCCTAGCCAAAACCAAACATGGAGAGACGCAACTGCTTGCTGGGTGGTATTGTGCATAAATCCTATTAGAATAGGACCTATGCAATATACTTACTAGACATTACACGATAACAGACCGTACTGTCCAGCACGCCAAAGTCAGTTCTGGTAGGAGAGTATGCTTTAGTGGACACTAAAAATTGATACTGTACTTAATTCATCCTGTATAGAGGAAAGACAACTGCAAGAAGACCATGTAATTTTTGTGGTAAAGATCACTGGGGAAATCTATTACCCCACTGGCTGTAACTGAGATTAGAAAAAAAAAAATGTTGATCTGAAAGTTTTTTTTTTTTTCTTTAAGAATAAGAATTGATGAACTATTCTTAGATAGACTATGAGTGTGTAATCGGCTAAGGTCTGACCATCAGAATGAAGGGGTCGTGACATTTAGAATAGGTCATCAATAATAGATCTGCAGGGGTCAGACAGCCAGGACCCCCACATATCAGCTGATCCAGGACAGTGCAGCTCCAGGTAATGTTTACATGTCAGGATCCGTGCTGCTC
The DNA here is from genome assembly GCF_031893055.1 of Leptodactylus fuscus. Taxonomy (NCBI): domain Eukaryota; kingdom Metazoa; phylum Chordata; class Amphibia; order Anura; family Leptodactylidae; genus Leptodactylus; species Leptodactylus fuscus. The sequence goes on from NC_134270.1 coordinate 133,685,735, forward strand.
ACTTATACTAAGTGTAGTGGCGGCTTTAGGTATTGCACTGGTGGTCCATAGACTTCAATGGGGCAGCACTACAGTACGTAGCCACAGTTTGTACAACGAGTGATCAGCACAGCTATGAGCATGTAAACATTTCTGGAAGTTGTGGAGCAGCTGATCAGTAGGGTTTCCAGCTGTAGGACCCCCCATATATCTAACACTGACTTATCCTTTGGAAATTAGCACCTAACCTTTCAACAAGCTAGGCATAATTCAATAATACAGTGTGTACATGAGGAATCATACGACAGCATATGACTTATATTCTGCATTTTTATCAGTTTTCCCCTCTTCAGACTAGCTACTACGATGTCTCCTGTTCCCTAGCTTTCTTTCTCTCAATCAAAAGCATCAGTAGCATCATAGAGAATAAAATAAAGTAATGGTCTGTACTGATGAGACTAAAGCACTTGCTGCGAGAAAGAAAACTTCCTATTCAGCTGCTTTCAGTCTGTCTGTGCCCGTCTCATCTCCTACCCGCAAAGGCTGATCTGTCTCGCTCTAACGAGACAGATTAGACAGAGATAGGGTGCATTCACACTGAGTAAACACTAGCTTATTCTGAACGTAAAACACGTTCAGAATAAGCGGCGTCTAAAGCAGCTCCATTCATTTCTATGGGAGCCGGCATACGAGCGCTCCCCATAGAAATGAATGGGCTGCTTCTTTCACTCCGTGCAGTCCCATTGAAGTGAATGGGGAGTGCCGGCGTGTACGCTCCGGCATGAGCAGACCTTGCCGTATACGCCGGCACTCCCCATTCACTTCAATGGGACTGCACGGAGTGAAAGAAGCAGCCCATTCATTTCTATGGGGAGTGCTCGTATCCCCGCTCCCATAGAAATGAATGGAGCTGCTTTAGACGCCGCTTATTCTGAACGTGTTTTACGTTCAGAATAAGCTAGCGTTTACTCAGTGTGAATGCACCCATACAGAGTGAATGTCAGTTTAGGGGAGAGTTTCAATTTAGAAAGTAGCATTTTCTCTGATAAGATATTATAAAAGTTTTATATTGATTTGTACAAAGGTTCTTGAAAAGTTAATAGCATGCGTAGTAAAACCTAAAAAGATACAAAGTAAATGTTACTACAATATGTATATACCGTCAGCAGCTTCTCTCTCTTCAGAACAAAGAAAGGATGATTTGATAATTTACAGAGTCTTCCACCAGTATACCGAGCTGTCACCACCATGTGACAGTGATAACATACCCCAATATGTCCCTTCTCTAGTTTTGATGAAAAACAGCTTTAAAGTCTTATGGAAATGAGGTAGTTGGTGCACTGGGGGTGGGCCTTCATTCCCCAGGAGCACGGCTATTGCCATTCAGACCCCCGCTAACTTCTGCCATTGACATCCTACACAGTAAGTTTTCCCTCCTACTGCTATGACATCACCCATCCTACTTGAGCAGCAAGAACAGTGTTTCCAGGGCTGAAGGCCAAACCCCCAAGTGCACCAACTGCATCATTTTCATAAGCACTTATTTCCCAAATCTACAAAAGGACATATATAACAAAATTATGCAGTTGATCAATGCAATGTGGTGGAAGCAGTTGAATATGCTTGGAGAAGGTGGTAGATTAACTTTTTTTTTTTTTTTTTCCTATCAGTATGTCTTTTTTGTAGAATGGGAGGAAATCCACGCAAACACAGGGAGAATATACAAATTCATTGCAGATGTTGTTCCTGGCGGGATTTGAACCCAGGACTCCAGCACTGCAAGGCTGCAGTGCTAACCACTGAGCTATTGTGTTGCCCGGTGGTAGATGAACTTAACATGTCAGTTCCCACGACATATACCAAACAAGCATCAGCAGAGCAGGTCATACATATTAGATTGTCAACCAGTTCCGCTGAAAATCATTTGTATTAGCCAACCTAAGTCCAATGAGTATGGGCAATCTTAGCAGATATGACTAATTCAGTGACCTATTATTACCACACTGAATCGAATAGCCCTGCTGTGTCAGAGAAGCAGTACTTAGCTATATACTTTACTGTGTATAAGGTCACTAACCTGTAAGGTAGACAGAATCCAGTGTCTCCTCTCTCCACCTCTTCCTTAAATTGTTGCACACAATCTAGAAACGCCACCATCGCATGGTCAAACTTGTTATCCCAGAAGAACCTCAAGCCTCCTGAACAGTAGAGTGGAAGCTCCTAGGACACACAAAAGGCATTTCTTCTGAATCAAAGACTACACATAATAGGACTGTGCATTTTACCTTTTTTTACAACGTCTGTTCTGATAGTTTTAACATGTCGCTTTAGTAAAATAAATCATATAAGGAGAATCAAGTATCGAGTATCTTGTTTTGTCTTGGTTCCAATTTCTGGTGATGGTTTGAAAAGGGTCTTGTCCCTCCACTGAATAATGTATCTAGTATTTACAGCAAAAAAAATAAAAATAAAAAAATAAAAACATTTTGTTTGGCGACTACAGAAATGCACTAGTTAAAGAGGACCTTTCACCTCCTGGGGCAAATGTGGTTTAATACACCGCTAGAAAGCAGACAGCTTTCCCTTTCTGTGCCCCCGGTGAAGAGCTATCAATGCCGGTACTGTAGCTCTTCACTGTCAGAAGGGCATTTCTGACAGTCAGTCAGGAACACCCTTCCTCAGAGTAGCGTCTATAGCCCTGTACTGTGAGAGCGGTGAAGAACACCCCCTCCCTCTGCTCACAGTTCTCGTCCATAGACGAGTACTGTGGAGGCGTTCCTCGCCACTTAGCGTCATCACTGGGCGGGAAGGAACGCCCCCTCTCACAGTACAGCGCAATAGATGCTGCTGTGAGGAAGGGCGTTCTTGACTGACTGTCAAGAACGCCCTTCTGATGGTGAAGATACAGAACTGGCACCAATAACACAGAAAGGGAAAGCCGATTGTGCGCTGAATTCAGCGCACTGTCAGCTTTCTAGCAGTGTTTTAAACCACATGTACCCCAAATGGTGAAAGGTCCTCTTTAAGGCTGGGAATCAGAGCTGCAACGTTGGAGACACAGTTAAAGAAACCTCCGAAAATCTGTAGAGAGAAGAGGCCTGCTTATAGGACTTTCAGTCTGAAAACAGTAGAGGACATTTGGAAGACCCCATTATAGTCAATGGGGTCCACTGGTGTTCGGGTGTAACCACTATTAACAGTCCGGCTCTCAGTGGAGACCACAACACTAGTATGAACCTAGCGTAAAAGATAAACAGGCTATACTGTTTGGAAGCTTATACATAAAGAATATTCTTACAGAATCTATATATAATATTAGGACTGCAAGTTATTCCTTAACTACCTTAGCCTTGTCTGTCAGAGACTCCAAATAAGAATGATTTCCAAACGGCACCAAACGGTATCTAAAGGGAGGCAAGGAAAATAAGTTTACATAAAATATTGCCAAAGGACACAATGAAGTTATTATTATTTATTCATGCAGCATCATTAATTCCATGGTGTTGTACATTATTAGATTAATTCCATGGTGCTCCTACGTTATCATATTAATTCCATGGTGATTTACATTATCATATTAATTCCATGGTGATTTACATTATTATGTTAATTCCATGATGCTTTAAATGATAATATTTCCATGGTACTATACATTATTATATTAATTCCATGGTGCTGTACATTATTATATTAATTCCATGTTGCTGTACATTATTATATTAATTCCATGGTACTATATATAAACAAACATGGTAGAAAGGGGGAAGAAAATTGAGAAATGTCAAGGCATCATGCATAACCCCTAGTATGGTCCAACATAGGATCCTGAGTTCAACTAATATCAACAAACCAAAAAAGGAACAACAGGAATGACGTATAAAAATATAAATTTTATTCAACAACAACAAAACACATAACACTAATAAAAGGTGACTAATCGCCAGTTACCATCAAATGACCGTGGGTACATGGGTGGTAAAATATGGGTAAGAACACCGTAAAGGGGATAAGAAGTACAATAACGTATGCACACAGATCGATGAGGAGGTAAGTATACCAGACAGTCTCATATAGCCGTACTAGATATCAGCATATAAAGATATTACTGCACAATTGTTATGTTATGCATGAATAGTATTTTTATATTTTACCACCCATGTACCCACGGTCATTTGATGGTAACTGGCGATTAGTCACCTTTTATTAGTGTTATGTGTTTTGTTGTTGTTGAATAAAATTTATATTTTTAGACGTCATTCCTGTTGTTCCTTTTTTGGTTTGTTGTTAATTCCATGGTACTGTACATTATTATATTAATTCCATGGCGCTGTACATTTGAGGGTTTACATACAGTACACAAAATATACAAAACAAATATAATACTAATGACCATCTTGCACAGTGGGGTAGATGGCTCTGCCGGCGAGGGCTTACAATCTATGAGGGAAGAGGGATAGAGACAGAAGGAGAGGGTAGAGTCATATATATTACATACACACACAGGTCAATAGACCAAATTTTGAGTCTACTGCTATAGTTTATTTGTACTTACCTCTGGAACTCAAGCCCCATTTTATTAGCCAAGGCATGCAGGAGTAAAACAGTCTGACCCCAGGCTGCATTTATCTCATTCCACTCAACAGGAACACTGGGTAGTCGACCAAGCCGAAAATTGTTGATAGTGCCAAACTGTCCACTGTGCCTATAACCAGAAGGATTGATGAGATTTTTTTTTTCTTTTTTCATTGTTAGAGGTAAAAAGAAACAAAATGCATTATGTCTGCTCTTTTAAGATGACCTCTAAAGAGGACTTCCCGTCTTATGAAGTGATGTCACATTTCTACAGATACTGATGATGAGAATGAAGAGGATGCAACACTGACAGCACAGCGTTCCATTCACTGCTTTCCTTATACGGTGATGTCTCGGCCATTCGCTGTATTGAAAATGGCAGCATCACTCCACTCAACTGAATGGGGACAGCTGAAGTTACCGGGTAGTTTGAAGAATATAATATATAGAAGGGTTGAACATTAATATATGAACAAGGATCCAAGACTACCACTAATTTTCTTGTAAAGCCATTTAGGTATCCCCAAAATAAAAGTTTAAAACATAACTTTTATTGTTAACTGCTAAAAAAGATATTAGGGCATTGTTCGGCCCCTATGGTATCTATGACAAATGGGGTGTTGATACCATACACCAGGGGTAGGGAACCTTTGGCTCTGCAGCTGCTGTGAAACTACAACTCCCATCATGCTCCATTCACTTCCATGGGAGTTCCCAGAACAGCAGAGCCAGTATGCATGCTGAGAGTTGTAGTTTTGCAACAGCTGGAGAGCCGTACATTCCCTACCCCTGCCATACACCATTGATGTCAAAGGTACGCTCTGTGCTAGCTGACCGTCTGTGTGAGCTATATTAAAGTATCATTCTATACCCAGCAATAATAGGGTTAAGCTCATGCTGCTCTGTGTTAGTCACGTCCCTGTTAGAACTCCTAGGGGATAGACTACTGATCACACCTAAGCTACATGTGAAAACACAGCATAGTATATGACCCCTCTTAGTGTGAGTGGTATGCTAACTATAAATTGTTTGATGTAATTACAGAATTCTATAGATAAGGTATTCAACCTAATACAGACAGTAACTGGGGTGAAGCAATACAATGTTGTGATATTGTACGCTACATGTGGGCAGTAATCCTGGTGTGAGCACTAATAATGGCTCACCACCCTATGCAAGTCCAACACCAGCTCTAGTTGTAATTATAGCCCGTGTCTGAACTGTTATCTAAGCCTCAACGCGTTTCCTTATTGTGCAATAATTCATCAGGAGACTACTCAATGCAGCCCACAAATATATTAAAAGTTGTGCGGTCATTAGTAAATCTGGGTCAATGAGTTGGGATCATAATTAAATTCTACTGTAACAAAATACATGTATAATATATTTTATAACCCTAGTGACAGCAGTATGGCCATAGGTACATGTATATGAAAAGCGTCTAGACTCACCATATATGGAAGGTGGCATTAAAGACATTTGTCTTCCTAAGTTTGTCAAGCTGAAGCTGCGCATATCTCATCTGATTGTCGACACTTTTTAGTTCATCGTCCAGCTCCAACTGTTGACGCTTGAACTCGCTGTACTCTTTTTGGTACCTTTGGTGAAGAGAGGTGTAATAAATTCCATGGCCACACTTTTATATCACCATATACCAGCAGTGCAGGATGAATGCAAGGAAAACCAGGTTAGAAGAGAACATCTTCTTTAGAGAAACACTTACTGAACCTCGTCTTGCTCTAGTTTCTCTGCTTCTTCTCTGACACTCTCAATGTCTTGAACCACCTGCTCTCGGTTTCTTTCCACTTCCTCTAACTCCTGAATCAGCCTTTCTTCATCCTCGGCTAGCTCCTTCAGCTTAGCTTCCAGTTTCTCCTTATCATCTTCATTCATTTTCTCAAGAATTTCCAGACAACGTCTACCAGAAAGAGGACATAATGTATGATAGATATAGACAGCTTTCAAGCATTAGAAAAGCTTAACTCTTAAACTAAGTATTCAGCTGTGGCTGCAGGTATCCCCAGGGTCGTTCATGAATTTGGAATATAAGGAGCTTTATGATAGAACATGACCAATACAAGTCACAGGTAATAAGAAAGCCAAGATATAGCGAGACGTTTACCCGCTCAGGTATAGTGGTCACATTGACCATAGTGATGCCTTTTGGCAGGCAATCTCTACCCAACTAATGAAATGGGGTCAAAAAGTTAAAGAAAATCACTAGTAACCAATGGTCCTTCTTCACTGTAAGGGCTCGTTCACATCTGCGTTGTGAACTCCGTTCTGCAGGTTTCTGTTTCCTGCCTAAAACAGAGGCAGGAGACGGAAACCTGCAGGAGTCTCTCTCACCCATTCATTTGAATGGGTGAGAGAGATGTCCGGCCGTGAGCGACGGTGAGCGTTTTAGGCTCTCCGTCGCGAAACCGGGTTTTATAATCCAGACACAGAGTCGGACATGCAGTACTCTGTGTCCGGATAAAAAAAATCCGGTTTCGCGGCGGAGAGCATAAAACGCTCACCGCCGCTCACGGCCGGACCCGGTCTGTGCTTTGCGTCTTCTGGCATGCAGAAGATGGAAAGCACAGAACGGAAAGAAGAACGCTGGTGTGAACCTAGCGTAACACATCTGTAACAGATCTCCAGTACAGAGATCCGACCCCAGTATCACAATGGGATATGGGCGAGTGGGATACCAGGGAACTCCACAATGACGCCTTCAATTCATAACGCAGGTGAAATTGCGAATATGTGCCATAGTCTAAAGATTGCTCCAAACTTTTTCCTCCCAAAGGGAAACATTGATGTTAAGGAGGAGTTAGCAGCATAGACCTGGATGCAATTCATAAAAAGCAAAGATGGCAGTGTCACAGTGTGCCTGCTAGCTTTCTGATAACTACCAGGCCAGGACAACTTGAGGGTTACAAGGGTCACTTTCAGGCAGTGCAATAATGTAATCTTCAGCTGTATCAGATCTAGCCAAAACATAGATATTCCACTCTTAAAAGGGTTATCCAGTTTTTAATGCGGCGCTATCCTAGAGACTTCAACGGAGAGAGTAAACATTAGGAGCCATGCTGGCCTGGAGCAGCTGAGCCTCGGGGGATTCAGGCCTACTTGGTGACGTCACACAGGCAGGGCTTGCATCCTTATGCATCGTGACGCAAGCCCCAGCTCAAGTGACATCTCTTCCATCATTGAAGATGGCCGACATCAGCAGGGAGTGCGCTGGAGCCAGGGAGAGGCAAGTAACAGTATTTTTTTATGTTTGTATTTTTCCCTGGGTCTCCAATTATTATAGTCTAGGGTCTGAAAATTGGCAGCACGTCAAAAGTTTGCCACGGGGCCCCGCCATTCCTAGTTACATCACTGACCCCTGAATATCTAATATTGATGGTTTCTCCTAAAGGCAAGCCATCTATATTAGAACATGTATAACCCCTTTAAGAGCTTCTTTCTCAAATGTGGTCTCTATGTAAAGTCTGTTATCATTTACAATATGCATTTTATGGGTCATAAATGCTTTACAACACATTGCTCCACGCCTCATACTTGTAATTCTGGCATTCATTGTCTGTGATGTTCAGCTGGGTGTCAAGCTGATCCAGAAGGGTGTCGGTACACTCCTCACAAAGAGGATGGTCCACATCTGTCTGACCTGACATGATGTCAAACAGATCTCCTGTCACCTGCAACACAAATAAGATGTGAATTTATTTTGCAGTTTGCTGATATACTTTACTCATTGAGATCTGAGCTTAGAAAAGATATCTGGTTTTATATATATGTTCTACAGCTTTGTAATTTACTTTACTATTGACAAGATATTAGTTTTCAGTCTGAATGAGATCACTTTTGTATACAGCAAACTGAAGACGTCTAGTACTGTGGTGGGCTGAGACATGGATACAACTATATCCAGTCTAGACAATGCTCTGTGAGCTAAAACAGCCTGGACTCCACTGTGCAGCTGCACGCCAAGACTACATTCAATTGTATCCACTTCTGACATAAAATGAAAAAGAATTTTAAGGGCCCCTTCACACGGCGTAAGCGCGCCGCCCATTTAGACACGTATACGCGCGCTTCCCATTGAAATCAATGGGCTCTGTTTTGAAGCGCCGCGCTCGGACACATGTATAAGTGTCTAAATGAGCGGTGTGCTTACGCCGTGTGAAGGGGCCCTAATACTAAAAACAAGCTGAATGGGAAAGCTGTACCTTGAGTCTTCTACTTAAGTTCTCCATTGTGCCTCCATCCGATGCCTCTCCGATCAGAGTAAAGCTGTTTGCACTCTCTGTGGACATCATCCTAGACACAGATATATGTATACTATTAACAGTAAGGCAATATCAAATGGACAATCAACCTTATGAGTTGACGCCTTTTATAGTTCCATACATGCATTTCTTGAGCCGGAGTTCTGGAAATAACCAATTCTGTCTGCTTAGCCATTTTAAGAAGTTTTGTACAAGTAAATGGAAAACCTTGCACATGCACAACCCTCTCTTATTCACAGGTAGGGGCTGTATCTATCAGTGATTTATGGCATACCCAGTCGCTATAGTCATAAAGGCCAAGATGGGAATATTCCTTTGGTGGTAGCAGATACAAGAAATCTATATTGTGTACATATTACCCTATGCTTACTTATTACATGAGAACCATGAAATGAGTTTCACCTGTAAAACAAAGACTACATCCAAAGTAAGCATTTTTTTTCCTGATGCAATTTTACATAAACCCAACCAAAAACCGGTAAGGGTGGGTTCACACCAGCACCTGGTCTCCGTTTTGCAGGTTTCCGTTTCCTGCCCGAGAAACTGGACAGGAGACGGAAACCGGCAGGCAGTTTAGAAACCCATTCAAATGAATAGGTTTGAAAAGTGTCCGCCCATGAGAGTGTTCTGCTCCCCATGGCAAAACCGTTTTTTTTGTTTTTGTTTTTTTTAACTGGACACAAAGTCGGACATGCAGGAGACGCTCACAGGTGGTCACCCGTAGACACTGAATGCCGGGTTTCTGTCTTCTGCCAACAGAAAACGGAATCCTGCAAAACGGAGATCGGGCGCTGGTGTGAACCCGCCCTAACAAATGTAGCAACTTTTTTTCCTGAGCAATTTTTTATCCTGTAGCTGAATACATTCTAACCTACTATGGCCTACATGGTTGGTACCTGGCAGGTGGGATTAACCTTCTGGAAACTCCATCTGGCCTGTTTTCTGCAAATGTTTCCTATAGACAAAATACAGAATTTGAGATATTTAAAAACAAAGCCCTGTGAAAATAAATTAGTAACCAACCATAGACCCCAATGGTTTTAATATAGGGTATGTTATAAAGTCTTTTCAAGAGCTTATGGTAAGGTTGTGAGACTGTGATAAGGGTTTATTCATACAACGGCAGAATGCTCTATTAGACATGGATTCATTCACATGGTTGATTTCTAATGACCTGTGTGAGGAGAATCTGAGCATGTCCTATTTTCACAGATCACTCAGACTCAAGTCTATTAAAAAGCTGATACTTGAGAACTGGCCATGGTCATGTGAATCTACCCTTAAAAAGGGTTTTTCACACAAACATAATCATAATTAAAATTGTACACAATTAAGAATTAAACAATTTTGCAAATATAAATGAATAAACTTGCAGCATTTTACAGAATTCCTTTAACCATCTTAGTAGTGACAGTTTTGATTGATTGCCAATGGATATGACCATGTATTCAGGAACTTTCTATGGTCTGGGACTTGACAGGAGCCATGAAAACCAGCTATGATTTCCTTATAGTAGTTGGGATATCTTCTCGTACATGTATTGTCCTAACCTGTCCACAATAAGGACATCATGGCTGGTTTCTGACAAGTTCCAGACCATAGAAAGTTCCTGTATTCGTGGTCATATCTACAGGCAACTGATCAACATGACATCCTGTCACCACCAAGATGGTTAGAGAAAATCTTTGAAACTACAAAAAATGTTTTAATAGTTTCCATTTGCAAAAATGTTTACCTTTTAATTGTCTACAAATCTAAATATAGTTATGTTCATGGGAATATCCCTGTAACATGTTTTACACTATATTCTGTAACAGAAGGAATTCTACAAAGTCCAAGCTTAGAACACCCATCTTCTTAAAAGAACGTTGAATGCATTACCTCAGTGCTTAAATCCTCCTCCTGGGTGTCCCCTGGTTTCACTGCAGTCGTTGACACCAGTGGAGCTGTAATGTAATATGGTTGTTATATAAGGGTGTATTACTAGAGATCAGGATATCGGGGTACATTGTACAGCGGGTACATTTTATTGTTAAAGTGGGGGTGCAAGCTACGTATACAACAGTGTCCATGGATTATATTCCAGCAATTTGAGATTTGAAATGCAAACGACAGGCAGTATGGCACTTCTAAACTTTCTGTAGAAGGTATATGTCAGGAAAGCAGAGGAAAGCTCACTTAAAGGGGTTGTCCCATCACAAGGATCCTATCTATAATGCTTGTTAATGTGGATGTAAGACTTTTCCTAAATACATTGCTTCAGCAAAATTGCTTTGTTTGGCCACTATATTACTTTATTCATTTTTTTGTGGCCACAGCCCTGACCTAGCTGCTCCTGAGTCAAGTGATGTGTCTGCTGCTCTGAGGGGGAGGGAGGAGGGGCTAAGTGCACGGGAGCAAGCCTGGAGGGGGGGGTAGTTTACCCTTTGGGGGGGAAGGGGCCGCCAATACAGGGTTAGACGCCGGCACAAGTGAAGTCAGCAACATCCTTATGCTTCTGCCCTGCATGAAGCAAGTAGCGGCAGAAGCGGTGCTGCTATTCCGGGGCGGGGGGCGGAGGAGTGGAATAACAGCATCGCTTCTGCCGCTGCTGGCTTCACGCAGGGCAGAAGCATAAGGATGTTGCAGGCACCTGTACCGGCATCTACACTCCCCGGCAGCCGCTGTAATAGAGAGGCGGATGCTGGGGACAGTTAGACGCCGGCACAGGTGAAGCCAGCAACATCGCTATGCTTCTGCCCCGCATGAAGCCAGCAGCGGCAGAAGCGATGCTGTTATTCCACTCCGCTCCGGGGTCACATATGCAAAGCCAAGCGGCGAGATGCCGCCGGCCCTGCGTGCACTCTCATACACCAGTCTAGCCTTCACAATGCGAATACAGACCAGACACCCTGTCGGGTCTGTATTTGCACTGTGAAGGCTAGACTGGTCTATGAGCGTGCACGCAGGGCCGTCGGCATCTCGCCGCTTGGCTTTGCATATGTGACCCCGCCTACCAATGACGAGCCAAAGCCGGAAGACAGAAGAATTCACAGAAACGAAGACTGGTGAGTATGCGACGTGGGACAACCCCTTTAAACAGCGCCCACAAGACCTATCTAACCACATCACTTCTATGTAACAGTGTCATGTACATGATCTTCTCTTGGTATACAGATCTTATTCATTCCCTCATATTACATTTATTTTTTTTTAATACACTTTTCTTATGTCCCTTCAAGAACAAGTGATGCTAGGTTCACACGATCGCTGTGGTCTCAAACAACAGAGAGATGGATCACTAAAACAGCAGTTACAAACAGAACCCACTTACTATAAGCGGATCCGCTGTTTTGAAACTGAAACCGGCAGAGAGAGAAGTCCCCCATGCAGAACTTTTCTCTCTGCCGATTTTTGGCTGTTTATGCAACTGAGACTCTGGTGTAGATGTGAACCCAGTCTGACAGAAATAAGCAGCCCAAGCCCAAGTTAATATGGCTGATAATGGATGTCGGATATCCTACATCAAAGTATCTCCAAGAAACTGATATTATTGAGCTGTAAGATACAGTCTATAGGGATCCCGGACCACAGTCATTATTATGCTCAGTCTGTCTATATAGGAAATCAATGATACAATTTGGGACCAAGTGACTTACCTGTAAGCTCCTGTATGGTGACTTTATCCAGGATCTTGAAGGACGTGTCTAGCTTTAATGGTTGGCTGCATCGCTGACATACAAAGCTTACTTGCATCGTGGAAGATTTGGAAGTCTCCATATTCCTGAATAATGTGGAAATATAACATGTGAATAAATGACTATACAAGGCAAATTTAGCAATAACACAGAACCAGATACCACCCATAGGCTCTCATAAAGAGCAGCTCTGATCATTGACATACATGAGCTCTTGCTTATAATGTATCAGATATTTCCCGTTGCTGAATAGGTTTGAGAGCCCAAGTTACTTTATTCTGAAAATTGGTCCGAAGTATCTTCTAACACACATCTAATTGTGGAAGACACGGTTTGGATAAATTTTCCATTTCAAGATCATTATCAAATAGATCATACATTTCACATTGAAGGCAGTCATCATTAAAAGGGTATTGTCAGATTAACAAAAAAAATTGCCAAAAGTCTAGACTAGGATTTTTTTAAAAAAACAAACAAACAAACAAAAAAAAAAGTTCTACCTTTTTAAGCCATTGCTGATCCAGTGCTTTGGTGATTCTGGTCGGTCTCTACTTACCTCCTGCAGCAATGACATGACATATACACATCGCTAGCAATTGGCCGAACTAATCACCTAAATAATGTACTGTATGTCATGTGATCTTCGCACAAAATAAGCAGAGACCAGAGAGAGTGAATTTTTTCATCACATGCTAAATTTCTGGAAATCCCGTGGAACCCATTCAAGCTCAGCTACAGCATAGAAGTAAGTGATCTGGCCGAACATAAACTGAAGTAGCAGTACAGACCGTTAACTGGGTTTTCCAGGCTAAAGATCCTTACAATAGGTTACCAATATCAGATGGGTGGGGATCTGACACCCAGCAACTCCACCAACTAACATTTCACAGCAGCATATACACAGAGAACAGAGATAACAGCTCTATTCAATGTGTTGTGGCCAGACCATATGTGTCAGTGGGAGCCAAGCTGCAGTAACCTGGTCAGGCCACTACACAGAGAATGGAGCCGTCTGCTTCCTGCTCCATTTTCTACATGTCAGCTGCTAAGAATAGCTGATCAGTGGGGGTGGCAAGTGCTGCACCCCCATCAATCTGATATTGGTGACCTATCCTAAAGCTAAAATCCTGACCAAAAAAACCCACCTCCCATTGAAATCAATGGGAGCCAGTCATTTCCTTTTTGTGTGAGCAGTTTGTTCCCGTGCGCGGGAAAAAGACGCAACATGCCCTTTTTTTCAGGCGGATTCTGCGGGATGATTCAGCTGCGGACATCCGCCTTGTGACACCTCCCTCCCGACTAGGCCCATTCATTTGGACCTAATCTGGAGCACTGGCATCCAGGCACGGCTAGCCGTTTTTTGGTCCGGAATCTGAGGCGGCCTCCGCGTCAAATTCCAGACCAAAAAAACCCCGTCTGAACTCAGCCAAAGAATAGCTCATGTTTGGCCTGAAAAAACCCTTTAAAAAAACAAAAAAAGAGGGGTTGGGTGCTATATGCACATAGCTAACAAAAGTGGTTTGGAGCTACTTATTTTAAAGGGGGTTATCCAGGACCCAGCAAACTTGCTGACCTATCCACAGAATAGTGGGTCTATGGCTAGAAAGAGTGTTACTCCTATTCATGTAAATAGGAGCAGAGCCGCAGTTCCAGGCACCACGGCTACAGTGTATGGGGCTCTGTATACTGCACTCAGCTTCTTATTCGTACAATAGAGCAGTGGAGCCAGGAACTGCAGTCCTGCTCCCATTCACTTGAAAAGGAGCTGGGCTATTTCCAGCCGTATACCTGTATAAGTCTTCCAGCGGCCACAAAATGCTTATTTCTGCAGGGTCCGGTACAAATTTCAGAGACTGATTCATTCATATGACTGGGGTTTGCAGAAATCCATGTGCTTCCTACCAAAGCAACCCCACTCCGATAAATGGAATGGATTTTCAGTTGCAGAAATTTCTATAAACCATCTTATATGAATTCACCCTATAAGCAAAGAAGGGAAAACACTTGGGTCACGCCATTACGTGTATAGCTGACTCTACACAGACATCAATTAATATGGATCAATATGAACATGGCATGGCTTAGCATGGATGGCTGCCACACAGCTTTGGTGACGCTATTCTTGGAATAAACAACAGAACTAAATAAGATGGATTAAAATGACCGTCTGTCTTGTGAAAGTCATTGGCCAACATTTATCAGAAGTGGCAACAGACAAGTTATAACTCCTAGATTGGCAAGGGTCTGACTGCTTGGACCTCCACTGCTCATGAGAATGGGGTTCAGAATACCCCTGTGGTTGCACTTGCGTTATGTCCAGTTTCAGTGAACCAGTCGTTGAGCATTGAAGCCCGCGCTTCTTTAGTTCCATAAGACTGGCAGAAGAGCCTACAATGCATTTGGCATCTCCTTCAGTCAAATACAGATGAATGCCACGGCAGCATACATGTGCAGCTGCTACTCTGTTTAACAGGGGGATTGGACTACAGTTATTACCGGTATATCCTCTTTAATTTTAGCCAATGTCTTAGTTACAAACAGAAGAAATTATTGACATATTTTGCAAAAAAATATGACTCCATGTGTCTTTAACCCATCACATCTTCTCACTGTCCAAGCATGCACTTAGAACTCCTGGACGATAGCAGGATCCTTCAACGGTCATGTACCATTTATAGTACTATTTTGGTCTTATGTGGTCACATGTTTATTTGGCCCCCTGAGACATCGGGATCAACTTGCAACTGCGGTCTCTCTCTGCATCCTCTACTGTTACATCCTTTAATGCAGCCACTGACAGACCGCCATAGGGGCTCATTACTAATGGATGTCAGTAGTACTTTTCTTCTATGCTAGTGAGGCACAATCATCAGATATAGATGCATTACTGCTTTATTATTCCTAAGAGACCAACAATCCTGGTATTAACACCTGTACGGTCCCATAGAAAAATAGAATATATGTGTACCTCCATACGGAAGAGATAGGTGTTTAAGAATAGGTGTAGATATTTTATAGGATTCAATGGATTTATACATTTGTAATCACACTAAAAGGAGATATATATATATATATGTCTTATAGATAGATATGTAGACTATTCACCCAGCACAGGGCTCTCTCAAACACACTAAAACAAACCTGGCTCTCAAACATGACAAGTCAATGTTAATTCAATAAAAACCAGAAAAACAAGAGACCAAAAAAAATCAGGTTGTGCAAAGGACGTGGTCTACCCCTCTACCCCCACAAAGCTTTCTTACTGCAGACCACTGTTCCTTTGTTCAGCCTGAAGTCATATGTAACAGATAAGGATCACCGTGCAAACAAAGTCAGGGACAAGGATCACAATGAAATGAAAGTTTAATCAACCAGTCAATTGGTTGCAGTTATGGATTTTAGTATAGGATTATATATGAGTCAATATCCTTACAATTTTACAATTATTACATGGCACACTGACTTCATCTTTGACCTTCTTTTAAATTGGCACACCAATGCCAGAAAAAAAGTTACTGCCCCTGGTGTAACAGCTCTCTCCAGCAGTCGGTGAAAACCTCAAGGATCCGGAATATAATCCCACATATATTATTATTGTTTATTTATATAGCACTATAATTCCATGGTGCTTTACATTTGGGGTTTACATACAATACACAGAATATACAGGTAGATATACTACAATACTAATACATAATTAGGGCAGTCCTCCAAATAAGTGAAAAAAAAAAAAAAGTTGACGTAGTAGTCGGAACAAATCTACTTTTTTGCCATTTATTGCCTATTTTCTTTGTATCTTTAGATACACCAATAGATATCTATCCATGCTACAGATGTGTGTGTGTGTGTGTATATATATATATATATATATATATATATATATATATGTGTGTGTGTGTGTGTGTGTGTATACATATATGTATATATATATATATATATATATATATACATACATATACACACACCCACTAAAGAACTACATATGTAAATGATTCTGCTTCTTGTAGTACTACAAATACAAGGACAGATAGAGATCCATGCTATAGAGTTACCATAGTTATATTACTATAGATATACTCATGTACTAAAGACCCATATAGATGGCCCGATACAGATGTATATGATCTCACAAGGCATGCTGTTACTAGTAGTTCCACAAAAAAACACAACAGAAGTTGTCTTGCCCTGGCCTAAAGATAATAGCCAATAGCCCAGACACGTCCAGGAGGCCACGGAGGAGGCCGCGCTTACCTGCTCCCCAGCCCCCACAGATTCAGGGCAGATCAGGCGCAGACAACATCCCAGTGTAATCTGCCCTGCAGGATGTTTTTCTGATTACTGCCTCTACACGGAAGAAGGGCGGACGTGACGTCACTGCTTGAGCAACTAAGGGCACCGACGACAGTGTTCCATCACGTGGCACGTCGGCCAATCACAGTCTGGTATGTGCCGGTTTAGCCGCAGAGCTGGAGGGAGGCAGATTCCTGAGAGATTAATAAGTCACGTGATGACTGAGAAAATAACGGGTGCAGTGTGCACAATGTCCTGGGGGGATAGGAGAGAACTAGGAGACGGGGATAGAGTTATCCCACGTGAGACTCTCATAGGGCCACGTGATTCTGAGAAAGTATAGGGTTTGTTGGCTGTAGGTAGCTGGAGAGAAAGATATGGGAATTCAAGATGGTGACTGCTGCCACTGGGAGACCCTGGGCCAAAAGTCATACTAGAGATAAACATAGACAATGATACCAAACTATCAGGAAACAATGATGCCGCATATAAAATAATACAAAACCATCAAGAAACAATGATGCCGCATATAAAATAATACAAAACTATCAGGAAACAATGATGCCGCATATAAAATAATACAAAACTATCAGGAAACAATGATGCCGCATATAAAATAATACAAAACTATCAGGAAACAATGATGCCGCATATAAAATAATACAAAACTATCAGGAAACAATGATGCCGCATATAAAATAATACAAAACTATCAGGAAACAATGATGCCGCATATAAAATAATACAAAACTATCAGGAAACAATGATGCCGCATATAAAATAATACAAAACTATCAGGAAACAATGATGCCGCATATAAAATAATACAAAATCGTCAGGAAACAACGATGCCGCATATAAAGTAATACAAAACCATCGGGAAACAATGATGCCGCATATAAAATAATACAAAACCATCGGGAAACAACGATGCCGCATATAAAATAATACCAAACCATCAGGAAACAATGATGCCGCATATAAAATAATACAAAACCATCAGGAAACAACGATGCCGCATATAAAATAATACAAAACCATCAGGAAACAACGATGCCGCATATAAAATAATACAAAACCATCAGGAAACAATGATGCCGCATATAAAATAATACAAAACCATCAGGAAACAATGATGCCGCATATAAAATAATACCAAACCATCAGGAAACAACGATGCCGCATATAACACCCTTTATTTTACAAATAATTACAATAATGTATAGGACTGATTGTTCCCACCAAAGCTGGTCTCTTCAAACCCAGGGAGCTTCCTATCTCACAATACTGTAAATGTTACCGTTAAAGGGATTCTATCATTAGAATCCCTTTTTTAACTAATACCATCTAGGAATAAAGGGGCTCTATAATTGGGAAAAATCAGTTTTAGCTAAGCACATCCTTGCATAGTCTTTAGAAAGGCTATTCCACACCTACCTTTTGTATGTAAATCACCTCAGTAGTTTTTGAATGAGCCCGCTATTATTCATATGCTAATTAGCTTCCACCATGCACCCCAGAAGCCTCAGGTAGTACACTCTCTCTGCTATGTGTGTACAGCACAGGCTGCTGCTTCTGATTCATCTCCCTGCACACACACACATAGCAGAGAATAGCAGACGGTACTCAAGGAACATCAGTGTCAGATCGCACCATCCATCGATATTTGAGCCAAAGTGGACTTCATGGGAGATTATTATTGTTATTATTATTGTTTATTTATATAGCACCATTAATTCCGTGGTGCTTTATATTTGGAGAGATGACCAAGGAGGACACCATTGTTGAAAATAAATCATAAAAAGCCAGACTGGAATTTGCCAAACTACATGTTGACTAGCCACAAAGCTTCTGGGAGAACGTCCTATGGACAGAAGAGACAAAACTCAAACTTTTTGGCAAGGCACATCAACCCTATGTTCACAGACAGAAAAATGAAGCATATCTTGAAAAGAACCCTGTCCCTACTGTGAAACATGGAGGGGGCTCTGTTATGTTCTGGGGCTGCTTTGCTGTATCTGGCACAGGGTGTCTTGAATCTGTGCAGGGTACAATGAAATCTCAAGACTATCAAGGATTGAGCATCTTTGGAAGGAGCTGAAATATGCCGTCTGGAAAAGGCCCCCTTCAAACCAAAGACAACTGGAGCAGTTTGCGCATAAGGAGTGGGCCAAAATACCTGCTGAGAGGTGCAGAAGTCTCATTGACAGTTACAGGAATCGTTTGATTGCAGTGATTGCCTCAAAAGGTTGTGCAACAAAATATTAAAGGGGTTGGCCACTTTCAGACCAATATTGACAAACAAATGTACAATAAAAAGATATACAATTTTCCAATATACTTTCTGTATCAATTCCTCACGGTTTTCTAGAATTCGGCTTGCTGTCATTCATTCTGTTACTTCTAGAGGATAAAACTCTGACCATGGTCATGTGATTTACGGTCCATGGTTATGGGAACCATCATTTCTGTCCAGACCTGTTTCCTGAGTTTTATTTTTTTTTTAATTCTATTGAAGCAAAAATCAATATCTGACTTTCATTTGTTCATTTTCATAGAATTTTATTTATTTATTATTACTTTTGTTAGATTCAAGTTATTCCAATGACCATTGTGGGTTTTTCTTTCATTAAACGAGGGTACCAACAATTTTGCCACGTGTGTAGGTCATTGTTAAAAAGTGTCTGTCATCACCGTTAGTCACAAAAAATGTCAAAAACAGCTGTGTGAGGGACAGCCATTTTTGCAATGGCAATTCTTTCTTGCACAAGGTTCACAACTGCATTTGGGAAACCTAATCCTCTTAAAAAAGCATATACCCTCAAAAACCTACGGACCCCATAGGCTATAATGGGGTCCGCTGGGTTTTGCTCAAGAGAGGTGGAAAAATGCGTAGAGAAAAGCGCCACAGTGGACAACATGTACAACAGGGTGGACTCCGGGCACTCACACATGGTTATTCCCATTATGTAAAAAATTGTGCTAAGCAGGACCGGCTCCAGGTGTGTGTGGGCCCTTTGGTTACAGAGCCTCACTGGGCCCCTTTGGAGTAACTCATGCACACTGCAGCAAAAAAAAAAAAAAATCGAAATGGTGTTTTTCTGCTGAGGGAATCAAATGGAATGGACTGTATTACAGTCTACTCCAGTAGAAGCAGATACAATCTGTTCGGACATCTGAAAGTAAAGAGGAATTTGAGGCAGACATCTTCCTCTGATCCTTCTTTATTTTCTTCCCCTAGCTCATGGTACAGAACATCACCATTCTGTTGTGGTTTTCTACAACTGAGTAGGCCCAAATGAATGAGTCTAACCAGTGGGGAGTCTCAAGCTACGGCCTCTGAATCAGCCGCAGAATCTGCAGCAAGTCCCTTTTTTTTCCAGCTTCCTGCTCCAATTAGTTTTCACAGCATTATATGCTCCGCAGTGGCCCCTAAACAGCATTATATGCTCCGCAGTGGCCCCCACACAGCATTATATGCTCCACAGTGGCCCCTAAACAGCATTATATGCTCCGCAGTGGCCCCCACACAGCATTATATGCTCCACAGTGGCCCCTAAACAGCATTATATGCTCCACAGTGGCCCCTAAACAGCATTATATGCTCCACAGTGGCCCCTAAACAGCATTATATGCTCCACAATGGCTTGTACCTGGTTTCCTTGACTTCAGTTCCAATCACTCTTTTAAAAGAGAGTAAAACATTTGGCCCATTTTGCAGAGATAAATGTTTTACCTAACATAAGACTAACAGGCTGCACAGAATGGGAGGGGAAGATGTTGAGCGCAGTTGGAGAGGAGCAAGTAGTATGATGCTGAAAATGCATGAGGAACACTGCTAGATGTCAGTAACAGCCATTTAAAAAAACACAATGTGGGACATTTCTCAAGATCCGGATTCAGTCTCCGAGGGATCTCTCTCTCCCACATCTGACCCACAGTAAAATGGCCGAACAGACATGCCCAGTCGGCTCTGCACGAAGCCCGATGGCAGTGCCGACTGCGCATGTGCCGGATTTACATCCTGAAGACAGGATCGCAAGAAGAAGACAATGCAGAGGATGCGGCGGAGAAGCGCGGCTGTAGAAGATGGAGGTGGCGCTGGAGAGTTTTCACACAGCACAGGGGATGCCCCCAATGCTGTTTGAGCATGGGAGAATGCTGAGGATTAATGGTAGCTCTTTTTCCTATTGGCTGTAACTGCTGGCATAACTCCTATATTAGTAATGTACAGAAATAGGCATCTCTCTCATTGGCTACCTTCATTCCTATATTATTAATGCATGGTAGTAGGCACCTCTCCTATTGGCTAAAATTTTCTTAATGAAATGATAGGGCGAGACTAATGGTAGCTCTCCCTTCTATTGGTTGTAACTTCTAGTACAATGACAACAGAGGGTTACAAATAAAGACAGCTACTCAGCTTCGACCCAGCATGTTTTTTACTAATGTGAATTATGTAATAAACCTTACTTTTACAACCACTTATTTCACTACTTTAGTTCACATAAAGATTAAAAATTATTCCTGTAAGAATGAGGGCAGTGTCGAATTTTCAAATAATGAGAAGAATTTTTTCTTCTTTTTCAGGATACAAAATTTATTATAAATTTATTACATCATTAACAAAAAGGACTCCTTTTTACCTTACAGACTCATTTGTACAATACATAAATTTTCCCACATCATATTTCAAACGCATACAATGTTTTTTAGCCATCTACATATTTTACAATACAATTTAATTGCATTATTATTTAGTGTAACAGAAACACAATACCAACACATTTATATTACATTTATACTACATATATATATATATCTTTTCAGTATCTCTCCAGTATTTTTCTATTTTGCGTCAGAGCAATAAATACAGCAATGAATAGACATCAATTGTTTACTATGAACTAGTGACCACTTCCGTTTTAGATGCGGTAGGGAGGTGCTTTTTAACCCTTTTGTAATCATGTATGTTTTTAAGGTATATAAGGCTTATATCAGACATGTCTAGGTATGCCATGACTAAGGTGCCACAGCAACGAAACGCGTTGGCATAGCGGCAACAACCTCCGCAAATGGACTACTAGCACATACATGTTACAACTTTTAATGATTCGAAATAAAGATGTAGTTTTAACCTAATATCGACTCTGAAATCCTGGGTGCTGGATATCCCTTTCATATTCTGCTATTGCCACGACTCCAGCCGGAGAGAGTCTTTCTCTTCTTGTGCATCCGTGTGGCTCTTCACGTTGAACACCATCTGCAACGAACAAACTGTGAGTCAACCATTCATTACTCTTAGAACTCTAAGACTATGTTCGTAAGATTCTAAGACTGTATTATTCATCCAGGGGATGAGTGCATGCATCACTATTTTCGTATGAGAGAATGCTCCTTGTGCTGTCTGGAAACTCATTAGCACACCGAGAAAAACCAAGATATTTACAGAACGGCTGCGCAGAGAAGAATTCTAAAGGTAGAGGAAGAATAGCCTTTCTTTAAGGTGTTGTTGCATCTCAAGGATCCTATCTATACTGGTAGCTTATGTAAACTGAAGACCAATGCTGAGAGAGAAATCTCCAGCGCCGCCTCCATCTTTTTCTAGAACAGCCTCTCTCCGCGTCTTCTTCCGGCGCTGGGTTCAAACTTCTACATATGCACAGTAGACTCTGCCGTCGGGCCTCGGGCACAGCCGACTATGCATGCCTAGAAGTTTGAAACCAGCGCTGGAAGAAGATCTAGACAGATGCCGTTCCAGAAGAAGATGGAGGCGGCGCTGGAGAGTTCTCCTGCAGTATTGGGGACGCCCCCAGTGCTGTTTGAGCGCTGAGGACCACCCCCAGTGCTGTGAGATAACTCATTTGCATACCAAAGAAAACTGGGATTTCTACCAAACAGCGGCACAGAGAAGACATCTAAAGGTAGGAGAAGAATAGCCTTTCTTAAGGCTATTACTACGTGTTAGGGACTAAAAAAAATAGCATTTTAATCATTGAATTCCTTTAATGTGGCTTATGGCCTACAAGTCGGAGAGCGGTACCCATAGCAGAACTGGGGCCACTTCTTCCCATTTCTGCAATCCAGTTGTAGTTTTATCCGGTTATCACAGTTAGTGATGGCACATGCACATCAGCGGTCTCAATGGTCGTGTGGACTACTGCTGGAAGACAACCGACCACGCTGGGCAAAGTAATGATGCGCCAGGTAAAGACAAGCATGATTTAAAAAAATAAAAAATTCCACCTCCTTTGGCTGATTTAAAAATTATTTTATTGCCTAGACAACCCCTTTAAGTCCTATTCCTGGACTTAAGGGGGCTGGACCACCATAGACTGCCCGTAAACTGTGAGAGACCTCCCACTCTGAGGTAGGGTTTCATAAGCAACATTCCTGGGCCCCAATCTAAATATACTACTATTGTAAATGGAACACGGTAATTTGAAGCCCCAAAGCAGACTCTGTAATGGGGTTCCCAATGACCATATTCCAAGGGGCTTCAGGCTCCGGCTCTCCCACAGTCTGGGGCTTCAGTTCTGTGACTCGTGTGCCATTGTGTACAGCAGGGGACGGCAGGGCCAGCTCATAGAGCAGACCCATGCGATAAACACATGGCAGGAATAGTGACAGGCCCGCAGCCCCAGCTGGCCCATACATCCGGTGCTACACTCCTATTGGCTGCACGATGACCGTGTCCGTTCAGTGATTGGCTACTTGCTGCCCCACCCACCATACGTCACCTTTGCTGACGGCGCGCACAGTGAGACGTCATTTCCTGAGCCGTGTTGCACGAGCCGGTGTTGTAAGTGAGGGCAGATCTCGTCCGGACACATCATGTCCTCCCTACTGAAAGTGGATCAGGAGCTGAAGAAGAAGGTGAGCGGCGCCAGGGGAGACGCGGGAGCGCGTCAGCCATAGAGGGGAGACTGGATGGACTGGACCGGGGCACGGGGCTGATAGGCCGGCGGGAGCAGACGTGTGTCTGGGAGGCTTTGTTGTGAGATGGAAGCGGCCGGGGCAGCTGAGGGGTCAGCGGGGTGTGCTCTGTGCTGGGCGGCGGGCACTGAGGCTCCGGCGGCTTCTCAGGGGTGACAGGAGCCGCTCTGGGATCCACGTGGGACTGTCAGGAGCGGACAATGTGGAGTAGTGCGGCAGTCACATGGGGGGTGTGGGGAGGCGTACAGGGGGCAATGAGCACGCCTCATCTCTATAGCGCTGTGAAATAGGCAACACGATGTTTTTTTGTTTTTTTTTTTGCTAGGTATCTCTTGTCATCAGTATGAAGGAAGAGTCCCTGTGGCCTACAGCTATAGGAGGACGTGCTGACTCTCACTACTTAGGCCATGTTCACATTACAGCTCCTAGAATGTCAGACATATGTTACTTAAAAAACAAACAAACAAAAAACTAAAGAATAAGCAGCATAAAAATGTCTCCACCTATCAGACATACAAAGATGTGACAAATACAGCATCCATTTAATGTGAAAGAGACTTAAAGGGGTTGTCCACGTTAATATTGATGGCCAGCTCATCTGCTCAGGGACAATGTGTCTCCAGGTGACAATTACATGCCAGGAGCAAACTGTAGATGTGGCTTTAGGTAGTGCAGCTCTGTCCTAGACTTCAGTGAGGCAGTACTACCGAACCTAAAGCCGCATCTACAGATTGTACAGTGACTGAGGAGCGCGGCTCTGAGCAAGGAAATACAGGGCGAATATTTATGTCCTAAGGGAAGATTATCAGAAAGTGGCTAATGCCTTTAGGGGGGGGGGGTCTCAGGTCAGAAATTTGAATGTAGGAGTGGTAGAAAATACTTGCATCCTCTGAGGCAGCTCTCTGTATACAGGGCAGGTGCCCTGATGTCATGTTAAAGGGACCACTACAGCCAATCTCTTCTCTGAGGAGTATACAGCAGAGTTCCTCTGAGCAGTATACAGCTGAGAGCGGTGTTTGGCTGCAGAGTTCCTCTGAGCAGTATATAGCTGATACTAGGTTCACACTAGCGTTCGGGTTACCATTCTTCAGGTCCACTTGCAGAACTTCTCTCTCCATATTCTTCAAGGTGAGTAGAGACTGAATGCTAGTGTGAACCTGTCCTGAGAGCGGTGTTTAGCTGCAGTGTTCCTCTGGCAGTGTATAGCAGCGTTCCCCAGAGCAGTATATTGCTGAGAGCAGTGTATGGCTGCAGTGTTCCTCTGGCAGTATACAGCTATGCCAAGTAGTAGAGGATTGGTGCATGTCGGGACGTTCACACCTCAGTTGTACTCAACAGTCCTTTTAAATGCATTTAAAGTCAATCCTGTCAGCAGTAAGTGCACTCTGATACATACATGGTTTGCTAGCTGTCACGAAGTGACCCTACACCAGCGTATAAGTGGTTTAGGAGACCCTTGGTCGCAGCAGACGCCCTTTAATGTATATTCTGGGAGATCTTCCCTTTGTATCTGTTTTGTTATTGTAGGTGCACGGATGGAGTGTGACTGTAGCCTTTCTCACAAACTGAAATTGCCATAAGGTGGCAGTGGGCATGGGTTTCCTTATCCCACATGTGTTGGAGCCTTATTCTGGGCATGTTGGTTCATGTCTAAACTTGTTTTATCTCATGTTATGGCCATGTAAAGTTCTCAGCCGCCTCAGTAGTTCATTGGCTGTACATGACCTCCTATGGCACGCTCCCACAGAAACACATGTGCTAGCCATGGTTTTAAAGCCAAGGCTTCACAGATCCTGGAAAATTGTGTGATATAAAATGTGGTGATGGTACTTTTTTTTTTTTTTTTTTTTTAACTATGCGTTGGTGGTTTATTTATTTTTTCAAAAAATTATATATATATATATATATATATATATATATATATATATATATAAATATAAATATAAATAATTTTTTTTCTTTTGCTAAAACCTTTATTCATTTTGGCCTAGGCAGGGGCTAACTTTCTCCTGTGTTTTTTTTATTTTTTTCTCCTCCCCTTTGTTCCTCTCCGCATGCATTGTATATTGCCTAGTGCAGGATCTGCACTAGATACAGCGTGCTTCTATGGGGTCTGTGTGGTTTCTTCGCTTTTTAATGTGCATAGGTTTCTGTTTGGGGGGTCCCTGAACGGCAACCCGAACACTGTCAACCAGGCTTCAGAGATCACTGCTCATGTCACTTGTGTTCGGACAGGCTCATTTTAAGATAAGGAACTGCAGTCAGATTTGTTATAGTGAAGCCAAAACGTGGTATGGATCATAGAGGGCAATGGGGCATACTAGGCTAGAAATCTGGTTTACATTGGTTGGTTTCCCAGTCTGAACCATGATCTTTGATGGTAGATGCTCCTGCCTGTCCACATCAGTGTCCTGTACTGTACTGTATACTACTACATGGTGGCTCAGTGGTTAGCACTGTAGCCTTGCAGTGCTGGAGTCCTGGGGCTCAAATCCTGCCAGGAACAGCATCTGCAAGGAGTTTGTATGTTTTCCCTATTCTTGAGTGAATTTCCTCCCATTCTACAAAGACATACTGATAGGGAAAAAAAATAAGTGCGATAAATGTCAGATCACATATTTTGTGCGATTGGTAGTTTCAAACAGAATGAAGACTGCTGGTTTGCCTTGAGAGGCCATGTTGGTGTGGTTTTGGTCACTTGGACACCTCTCTATCTTGTGATCAGTTACTTTCCTGAGCTGTGTATTGCGCTCCTTGCCTGTTTAGTAGACTCCCTGTGCCATGTCTCAGTAGTATAGTGAGGCGCTGTTTCTGGTAGAAATGCTCAGTGTTATTCCTCCAGCCCCGGCTCTTCTGCTTTCAGAGGCTTGCATTCATTGCTGTCATCTTGGGAAGCTTCAGGCGAATGCTTCAGTGTTTTCCTAGCATTGCTGTTATTCACATGGGACCTGCATGGCTAAAAATCTGTTATAGTCGTGTGATGGACACACAAAAGTGCACATCTGTTTAGGTGGAGGGTACACAATACTGCCATATAAAAATCTGTAAAAAAAAAAAGAAACCCATATGGATCTTTGTTGTTAAAAGCCACCCAGTACAGATAAAAGGCTGAGAATGGGTAAACTGACCGTAACAGACGAAAACCCCTTCACTCCATATAGTCTTTCATGCACAATGACTTACATATACATCATTTTGCGTGATCAGACCCTGGGAGGGGGATCTGAAAATTAAGTGTGTGTGTGTGTGTGTGTGTGTGGGATATATAAATAAATAAAAAAAACAAAAGTAGAATAAAAAGTGATCAAACTAACAGTCTTCCTGAAAGTGGAATGTATAAAAAAAACAAAACGTCTTGTCCCGTGTAAAAAGACACTCTACCCAGCTCCATACAAGTAAATATGAAAAAGTTTCAGGTGTCAGAGCATGGCAACACAAAATAGTGTTTTTTTTTGTTGTTTTTTTTGCAAAGTTTTGATTTTCTTTTAAGGAGTATCCAAACATAAATCCTACCGTATATAAATTTTCTATTGCCGTGGTCATACTGACCTACTGAATGCTGTAGATTAAACCCATAAAAATTTAATTGACCGCCCCAGGGAACTTTTCTGATTATCCGGTGACAATCCATTAACCCATGGGAAGAAGGGACACATAGGAGCTGGGGGAAGTCAGTTGCTCTACAGGTGGTTTCTCTGCATGGTTACTCAAGTTTAAAAAAAAAAACAAAAAAAAAAAAAACCTAAAACAAATTGTATATTTGGAAAACCACTTTAATACAACAGGGATGACAAAAACATGGTGTTTGAGTGTAAGAAATGGATACTAGATGTTAGTTTTCTCATCCTTTTTTGTTTTTCTTCCCTACCACAGGTCGATTGTTTCAGAGAGAGAATAACAAATGAGGTAAGAAAAATTTACATGTTTTATACAAAATTTTGTGACTTTGCAGTAACTTCTGAAATGGTCCGTTTCACGTGGACCATATTTTTGACCCAGATATGTCTCTCAGCTGTATTTCCTGGCCTATGTATGGCTCCAGAACTTACAGCATGATGATGATGATGTTGTGTTTGCAGGACACTACTCTCAGCAGTAGTTATGATGGTAGAAGTCCAGGAAATTCATTTGACACGTGCTATTGATATTCCTCAAACCATTTGTGTAAAATGGCCGTCACTCGAAGCTCTGCGGTGACCCGGATACACCTGTGACATGACAGTTGTGTAATAGTTGTTTTACTCTTAAAGGCTGAAGACCTGGTTGCAAGTTTTTTCCCAAAGAAGTTACTGGAACTGGATGCATTTCTTAAGGTAGTTTAGGCAAAAGCCATCTCTGTGACTGCTGTAAACATGCAAATGCAATACAAACCTCAGTAGGAGAAAAGACCCGCTGTGGTCAGACAATGGGTAAAACTTATTTCCTAGCGGATTAAGGGGTTAGTTTTGTTGAATTGCACATAGATTTACACACATACTGTAGAGTCATATTCTGAGAGATGTGTGTTTGAACATCAAAGGGGATTTCCAACTACAGCAAGTCACTTCCTATCCTCGGATATGGTGTAACTTGCTGATCACTGATGGTCCAACTGATCACGAGAACTGGGATGTTTTTCACCCTGGTTTGAATGAAGCAGTGTTTGGATATGCTCACTTTTCCCCATTCATTTCATTGTCAGTGCTGGAGAAAGCCAAACTACTGTGCTTGGGACTCCAGTGGATAGGGGTAACTTGAGTTGGCTAAAATATCCCTTTAAAAGGATTGTACAGAATTTTTGTAAGCCATTTATTTGCAGTAAAAGCAATAATAAATAATAATTAAAGTATTAAAAGTATTCAATTTCTGAAATGTCCTTCCATTCTAGCACAGTCTATCTAGTCCCAGAACTTTTATGTTCGTTGTAACGGCATCATTCTCATGTGCCACCACAGCCACTCACTTGCCTCAGTGGTCATTTGTGTATTCATTTATTAGCATGCCATCATTTATCAGTGTTTATTGCAATTTTCAGATTAGTTATACTCTGTTTATGGAGATCTGGTTCTCTTATGTTAAGTTCTCTTGCTTGTTTGTCAGGAACCTATGCTGAATGTACAAGATCTTTCACAAATCCATAGTGAAATGAACCTGCCAGTTCCAGATCCAATTCTTCTGTCCAACAGTCATGATGGAATTGATGCTGTAAGTTCCAGCTTAAGACATGTTTACAGCTCTTTTTTTCTATCTATCTATCTATCTATCTATCTATCTATCTATCTATCTATCTATCTATATCATAAATTATATACTTTGTACTTGTATATATTCCAGATAGGTCTATAGGATATAATGGGCCTATTGGAGGCCAAAAGAATGTCCTTTTGGCATAGGGTAGTATAAATGCGTATGTTTGTTTTTTCTTTCTATAGGCAGCTCCTTTCAGTTTGTGCACAATGGGGTAGATTTATTATCGTGCCCCATTCTTACTAATGGTCCTGACTGACACAGGCAACGAGCTTTATGAAAGGATATTCCTGCGCCAACCACTCTGCCCACGTCCACAAAATATGGACAATATGGTGTAAAATGGGATTTTGGATGTAAAAAATCGGTCTTGCACCAATTGTGCGCCACAATATCATTCATTGGTCCCACTATTGTCGACATATATTTTGTATATGGTGCAGTAGATCCTGACCTCAGCTCCTGTTGTTCCTGTACCACTTTGTGATCCTAGCATCCGAAGTCTATATAATATCAGTATGTGTAATGACATGGCTGTAGGTTAGGATAACATAGCTGACTTTTATCTCATTTGCCTTTTTCTGTTAACAGCCAACACTTAAAAAGCGAAAAATGGAAGATGGGGAGGATAACTGTTCAGGTAACTCTACTTTTCTTCTTTACACTCTTGTTTTTTGGAAAAGTTCTCATTCAACGATTTAATCTGAAAATTGTATCTGATCCCTGCTCTGTTATCTCCCATGCAAGTGAATAGGGTTTTACAGAAACCTGCTGTACTCTGAAAATTGTGAGGGAGGGGGAGAAAAAAAAAAGTTCTTTCTGCATAGGAAAGTCACAGATTAGCCCCATTGAATTACAGGGGGCGCTTCTGTACATCCATACCATATCGGTGGCAGTCTCCGACTTCTGCCACAAATCTGGATTACTTTTACCTTAAAACAAAGATCTGGATGTCTTAGTCTTACATTACTGGACCTCCCTGATGTTCAATGGCCTGGTTAATAGATGGTAGTACAGGGATCTGCAGTGGATGGTAGGTACTTGACTAGTGAAGCTGAAGGAGAAATAGAAATATTACATGGAAAATCTTTGAATTGCCTGAGAAATGTGTAATGTACAAACTTCTATATGCCTGATTTGGGACATTAAGGTAATAGAGAAGTTCGATCTCCAAAGCAGATGCATTTTTCATTATTTTTGGTAGCAGTTTTCTTTAGATTTGGACCCGTGATTTCTGGTGTGATGCATGGACAACTGAAATACAGAATTGTAGACTAAAGTTAGTATAAATGGCAAATCCCATTATCTTGTGTTTTCCTTCTGTAGGTACCAAAGTCTTTGTGATGCCTAATGGGATGCTGAAGAGTAACGCCCCACTTGTGGAAATTATTGAAAGAGTAAAACCAGAGATAAGGCTGCTCATAGAGAAGTGTAACACGGTGAGCGTCCTAAAGATCTGCCTTTTCGCTCTCATGTTGTCGCAGTCTGGCTCTGGGCAGCTCTGGACAATTATTAATTCTTTCTCTTTTTCTATTAAGGTAAAAATGTGGGTCCAACTCTTAATCCCAAGGATAGAAGATGGCAATAACTTTGGCGTCTCAATCCAGGTAATCCACTATAGATTTACGATTAATATCTAATTTAAGACTATTTTGTGACTGCCCTATAGCTTAAGAGTTATGTTTTAGCTCCTTTCACTCATGCAGTATGCCAGTTTCATTAAAGTTTAGCTATGTAAACGTGGTCTATATTAAGAGACATAAAAACTAGAGATGAGCGAATACTAGCACACTCGAATAGCACACTCCCATAGGAATGAATGGATGCAGCCAGCATGCAAGGGGGTTAAGCGGCCGGACGTCGGCATAGTCTGCGTGCCAGCCGCTTCCATTCATTTCTGTGAGTGATATGCGAAACAGGAGTTTCATATAGTACTCGCTTATCTCTAATAAAAACCTTTATAGATGTCTATGGCGTACATATGTGCAGCCTGGTAATATGAGGTAATTGACTATAAACAGGCGTCACTGATGGCACCCATCCAGAAAGCTACCAGTGTCTGCACATGCAATGCCAGGGCTATGTGACAGAGTTATCATGGTTCTGTGTTTAAATATGAGCCATATTTAGTGAGACTGGATTTCGTTTATTTCCTACGTTTAGGAAGAGACGGTGGCAGAGTTGCGGACGGTAGAGAGTGAAGCTGCATCTTACCTAGATCAGATTTCCAGGTAAGGTTTATGACCTGATGACCTATTATTCCTGTGTATACTACTTAAGGGGTTACCTCAATATGACATGTACTTTCTGTATTCACGCCAGTCTGGAAATGACAGAACTGCTGCAGGTCTAGCTATATAACCAATGATGTTAAGCTGTTAAAGACAGAGGATCTGAAATGGGTTTTCCAGTTTTTATTATCGATGACCTATTAGATCTGTATTATTAGGATCCGCCATAAACAATAAAAATTGGATAACCACCCCTTTATGCCAGGATCTCTGTCTAGGATGTCCATATAAGTTGGACAACCACTTTAAGTTTTAGCAGCAGAAGATATTTGTTGTCGAGGTTCTCTGCCTAATTCCATTAATTTCTTTGATAAAATAATCGTGTATTGTTCTGTAGTTAATATGTATACTTAAAGCATCTTCCCCAACTCTGATGGGCAACATGCATCTGTGGCTCACTCAGAATGTTCCGCCTCTCTATCTTTACCCTTTGCCGCTAAGTAAAAATAGGAATTTTTTTTTGTTTTTGCCTTTTTAGTCATTTCCATTTTGTTTATATCAGTTTTTCACTTTTTTTCCCCCTCATTTAGATACTACATTACCCGTGCAAAACTTGTTTCTAAAATAGCAAAATATCCTCATGTGGTAAGTAGAAGTGACTCTTGTTACTCATCATTGACTTGTATGAAGCATGGACTCTATTCTGTGCTTACCACACAATAACTAATATTTCAATGTTTTTTTCCCCTCAGGAAGACTATCGGCGTACAGTGACAGAAATAGATGAAAAGGAATATATTAGCTTACGGCTTATTATTTCAGAGCTGAGGAATCAATATGTAAGAGCCATTTCTACATCTGTGAAGTAGACTGTTTGCCTAGGCGTGGTTTTTGTTCATGTAAATTAATGATGACCTCCAGCAGAAACACAACTTACACAATACAAGTGTTGCATTAGCAGACTAGAAGCTACGGCATAACTTTACCTGCTGGGGAGGGCACTGTGATTATCCTCTTTTCTGTAAGAAAGCAACAGTTGGGTCTTTCACATGGGAGGAAGATAAACTACTATTTGTGCTGCTTTCAATCAATGGGCTTCACTATCTGCTGCTACTAACTGCGGCTCAGATCCATATTCCCCATCCCAGTTGACTGAAATGTCTCTCCTCCTCTGCCTCAACACGTAGTATTCACTGCACTCTGACACACTGCCCCCATCTGAAGCCGGCCTCCTTCACTTCGGGTGCAGTGTGTCATCATCAGTGACCTGACAATCCCAGATCAGTCCATATGAAGGGAACTTATGATTTACCACTCTTATCTTATTTTCATTGCCCCATAGTTGAACTCTACATGCACTTTACACTGATCTTCTCTATAGGGTGGAATTAAAACCCAGGACCCAGAACCACTCTTTATTGTTTGCAATGTCCAAAACTGAAGTTTAGCCTTTTAGGAATCGTTTCAAGAGCTATGACATATGATCATTAGGTTTGTAATCTTGTGTCTTTTAGGTGACCTTGCACGATATGATCCTCAAAAACATTGAGAAAATCAAGAGGCCCAGGAACAGCAATGCCGAGACCCTCTACTAACCAGCGTGTCCTCGTATCCCTGCCCCCCCCCTCAACTTTTTAGTTCTATTTTTGTTTTAAATGTATTTTTTTTTCTTCCTTTGAACTTAAAAGGAGTAAAGACCATCATTGCCTTGTTTGAACTTTTGACATCCTTACCACCAAGAAGGGAAAGAAACTGGTCTGGAAATCAGTCAGCAGGTTTTTAATTGTTTAAAACCGCCCCTTCCCCTGCCCCCTCTCTTCTTCTATTGGAATTGACTGCTAAAGTCCTAGTCAATGACGAGGAACGTTCAAAGCCTTATCACGTGGAGTGCTGTAGCGCATACCCTGGAGTTCTCTACAGACAGTGACCAGCCCCCTGAAGCACTTAGACAAAAAAAAACCATTTTGATCAGTATGAAAGTCTTTGAAAAGATATGTCCTCTCATAGAGTGACATGCCACTGCTGCTGCAGAACACCTTTACTAATCATTTTGATTCTCGTAGAAGCCTCATTATAGTAATTTGACCCATGATTTTTGCCTCTTCCAATTTGGAAGCATATCCATTTGGGACTACCATAGTGTGTATTCAAGGGAGTCTGGGTGGTTTTTACCCCTTTCAAACTGCTGACAATGCTATGGAGAGGGCAGGGTAAACCTATGTGGGGTGATGTATGTCATGTGTCTAATCCATATTCTAGGACCCATGAAGGTGGTGCGTTCGTGTGCAGGTTTCGGGCTTTCTGCACTGAATGGATGGATGGGTCTGGGTGCTGTACATAATGGTAGTGTTCCCTGGGCATAATACCAATTTCTTGGTCATACAGCCTATATGACCATCACCCCAGATACCCCTCTACATAGCACGGTCTGCATTTTTGAGACTCTCATTGCAACCTATCTATTCACAGGGTGACGTGACTGAGCCATCAAATAAGTGTCACAACCGTCCTGTGAATTGAAAGGCTGACAACATGGCTCCCTCCATAACGGCTGACAATCTTATGCATACACGTTTGTCCCAAATTTTGCAGCAGTAGGTTTATCGGTCAAGGCTTTATCATTTTCTGTTCGTTCTTCCAGTTTTTAGACCTAACAAATGAGATGAAAAGAATGCTGGAGTGTCTGTAAAATGTCATTTCATGCTCATTTTAGTTAGCTCTTAATTTTATTATTTAACCCCATCAGAACATATTGAGTATTAACCCGTGAAGTGTTAGTTAGGTTTTCTTGGAATATAATCAGGAAGTTGGCTTTACAAATCAAATGAAGGTTTACACAATTCTGTAATGTTTTTATACTATGGTATTGTATTTGGCTGGCCTTTATTCTGCCCCTTGGGGTAGGTATATAATGAGTTAGTATTTGCTGTATCCACCCCTATGCTGTGAGTAGTATGATCCTTTTCCTTCAATATACATTTCATAGTTCCTAAAGTCGTGGAGCAATGTGACAGTGGTACCCCTAAATTTCTTACTCCCCACCCACCAATCGCCCTACTCAATGTGTAGTCGGCCTTCTTGTTGGCTACTTACATCATACCGACCAAATTGAATTCACAAGGTGCTCACAGATAGTAATACTATAAGGAGCTGAGCTGTAAGTTGTATAGTTTTGTTGGAAAAGTTCCGGTCTAATGTGCCATTTCACCATTTTAATCTGTGCCCATTCTTGGATTAGGAGTCCAGTGTTCTTAGTGACTGTCTTAGTGAGAGTTACCGCCATATACATACACAGGGTCCATGTGTCACTCTTAAGCTCACAATAAGTAGAGCTATAGATAAATGAAAATACAAGGTCTACTGAAACCTTTCTTATGGTAAGTTCACACAGGGTTTTTTTGGTCAGGATTTTGAGGCCGTATCTGCCTCAAAATCCTGACCAAAAAGACGGCTCCCATTGAAATCAGTGGGAGCCGGTCAGTTCTTTTTTACGGGGGCCATTTGTTCCAGCTCCGGGAAAAAAAAAGCAAGATGCTCATTCTACAGGCAGAGTCACCTCACGACATCCGCCTGAAGACTCTCCCGACTAGGCACATTCATTTGGGCCTAATCCGGAGCAGAGTGCGCGGCTGGATGCTGGTGCACTGCACTGGCATCCAGTCGCAGCTACCCGTATTTTAGACCGGAACCTGAGGCTTCCTCCGCCTCAGGTTCCGGTCCAAAAAATCCCATGTGAACTTACCCTTAGTTATACATCAGTCTGCTCAGCTCCTGCTCCTTGAAGCATGATATCTGCAGATTGGACACCATGTTCAATGTGACATGTCTTCTTTATGGTCGGTTCTTATGAACCCTACTGAGCATATGGATGTGTGGTTAGGTTTTATATCTTAACTACGGTATGTAGTTCCAAGATACCTTGTCTATACCTATGGAACCAATTTATTATAGTAGACACGTTACCATTTTTGTTGTCTCCAATCACACCTGTCTTTGCTTCTGGTTTGTCGTGGACCAGAAAATCTTTTCTGTTGTATGATCGACACAAACAGAATCTGAGGGACCCCACTGACTATATCACGGTTCTTTGGACGTCAGGCCTTTTTAACTGGAATTGCCAGATGATAGTCTGCTTTGCGCAACTCTTTTGTTTGGCGATTTTTAGACAGATCCACACTGGAGACTGACGCAGATGCGAACCCAGCCTTAAATATCCAGTATATCCGAATACAATTCTCTGCTTTCAGAGCAAATAGGGACTGTAGCGCAGTGGTGGGATGTGCGTTCCAGGATCACAACCAATAGACTAATGAACTAGCAAAGAACAATCAAATACTTCTTATCACAAGGGAATGTAACATTAGAAAGCATGCACGTTGTAAGCTGATAATCATTGTGACTGTTTTGTGAAGCCAAGGAGCGACATTGAATCATTTTGGTTTGACTGTAGACAACCCTCTGACTAGTGTATTTTCAGGACACATACAGTATACTATGTGAGTATATGACACACAGCCAAAGACTTATCACATGTATTACAAGAGGGTCAGGTCCCATTAGACAATTTTATAGCATACAGGGAAAAAAATAAGTTTTACAATCCCTGCAAGGTGGATGGGACTCTTAGGGAAAAATTTTGTGAAAAAATACACACTGCGATTTCCAAAACAATTGCTTTTTTCGAAATCTCAGCATGTCAATTAAACTTACAGAAATGCCAGCGGTTAAAGCAAATAGTCTGCAGAAGAGACATTACGATTAGAGATGAGCGAGTACTATTCGAAACGGCCATTTCAAATAGCACGCACCCATAGGAATGAATGGAAGCGGCCGGCACGCTGACTTTGCCGGCCACTTAACCCCCTGCGTGCCGGCTGCGTCCATTCATTCCTATGGGTGCGTGCTATTCGAAATGGCCGTTTCGAATAGTACTTGCTCATCTCTAATCACGATGAGTTTCCTAAAGGGGTTCACCCCCACTGATCAGCAAATTATTCCTTATTCTATGGATGAGGGATAACTTGCTTTAGTTGGGAAACCCCTTTACCCCTTGGCCTTACCACAAGTCTGCTGGATGTACCTGTAGGAAACTAGATACTATCTTAAGATTAAGTAGGATCTCTCCAGCATGGGCAGACTCTAGGTTGCTAAAATTTTTTAACTTCTAGGTCTTTGTTAGGAGGTTCAGTAGGGCATGAAAAGGAGTGTGATAAGTTGGTGTAGAAAGTGAGTTGTCTGACCGGTGGCTTTATCCTGGACTACTATATTCCCATCGTCTGCAGTTACAGCTTGTAGTTCTCTTCTGGCGAGTGTTTTATTGCTGTCAATCCTAAAATGGGGAGTCACATAATTTTTTTTATTTTTTTTATTCTGAAATATAATTCTAGAGAATAAAACCTACATGTGCTATATCATTTACTCAGACATGGCATCCATATTGCTCCTAATGTCTAGTTTTCTTATGAATTATACATTTTCATCATATCCTATTTCATCTGCATATAAGTGGGACCACACACCTTGTTGCAGACTGAAGCATTGCTAAAAGATTTCTGCAACTTCATGCTTGTCTTGTGATTTGACCTATACAGGTACATCTATACAACGAAACACCAACAAGCCGTACCCTAGGATGTTCCACTTTAGTTAGGTGGGTGGGAATGGCTTACCCCTTGTATGAGATTAGAAGCAGCGCCACAATTGTCCACTGGCTATACCTGGTATTGCAGCTGAGCTCTATTATCTGCCAGATACATTGTAATACCAGGCAAAGCCTATGGACAAAAGTGGCATTGTTTCTGGGGAATAGGCAAACCATTTTCTGAGAAGTCGGTAGTCTAGCACATCACCTCCATATCAGATTATTATTTTAGTCTTGCAGTTCTTTTTGTAAGGACTTGTTGTCTACAGCCTCCACATTTATTTTACTTCTTGTTCTGCTTGGTGGTATCCCAGCCTTAAATTGTATATTTTATTTTTTATCATTGTCATTTTGGTTCTATATTGTAAGAGACGTTTCGATTATTTTTCTTTGCTGAAATGACGTATGTACAATTTTAAAAAATGTCAGGTTATTAAAGATGTTCATCAAATGTGTTTAGTAAACTCGGATGTTGATTTTATTGCCTATGTGTGAATGATGTGCAGATCCCTTGTGCGCACAGCGTGTATGGCTGCACACATGTAATACATGTACAGTTTTGGGGTACTGGGGTACAGTACATGGCTGTCAGCAAAATCTTCTATAATACAAACACTTGAGAGCACCTCAAGGGTCTGTGTGCTGTCAGATCTGTAATAACATATGTATGTTACAGATACATAAGGCTAGGGTCACATCTGCACTATGTTTTCCGTTTGGCGGTCCGCTTGGGGACACCCTGAACGGAAACCTAATCTGCATAAAAAGGTGGAAACCCCTGGACCCCATAGACTATAATGGGGTCCATGTGGTTTCTGCCTGAAACTTGCAGTGCTTTTCTTTCTGCATCTTTCATGGAGAGGGGAATGGATTTCCCGAACGTAGTGCAAGCACTGGTGTGAACCCAGCGTAATATAAATATGGACTAGAGATGAGCGAACACTATTCGAAACAGCCGTGAATGGACGTAGCCAGCACGCAGGGGGGTTAAGCGGCCGGCTGCTGGCAAAGTCTGCGTGTCGGCCGCTTCCATTCATTTCTATGAGAGTGTGCTATTCGAAACGGCTGTTTCGAATAGTGTTCGCTCATCTCTAATATGGACCCATTTCATTCATGGCCCTATACAAACCTATAATTTTTACAGATCTGTGTGGGGGACCCGACCAGGGTGAAAATATGGAACAGGTCCTGTTAACTTTTGCAGCTCTGTCCATCTTTTCTCATGATGGGGTCTGTGAAAAAACTGTGTCACCCATTCTATTTTTCCCTGATCCTATAGACCTTTTATTCATGTGCATGGAAACCTAAGAGATTGATGGGATAAGGAATTTAAAGGGGGTTTGTCCTATGAGAACACTATCCAAATGCAGTCCCCAATATGGCCACGGTTGGCTCAAGTCCACCAGAATCATCAGAAATACTGCACTTCTATTTCAATATATAGAATTCACTCTAGGTAGCCTATGGCGGCTCATGGATGAAATCCGTATGTCTCCCGTGCAGTGCCTGTGCCGTTCATTCACAGCAGCTTGTTAGCACACGGCCGTGTGCAATCAGCTTTAGACCTCTAAGGGGGCATTCACATGGCGTAAAGTGGTGCTGATTCTGCCATGATAACTCGTGGAAGAATCCGTGCTGATAGACTCTCATCGACTTCAACGGGTTCCGTTTTCTGCACGGAACACATTGAAATCAATGGGAGGCTTTTTAACCCATTGATTTTAATGTGTTCCGCGTGGAAAATGGAACTCATTGAAGTCGATGGGAGTCTTTTTATCATCGCTGATTCTGCTGTGGGTTATCGTGCCAAAATCGGTGCCGCGTTACTCCGTGTGAATGCCCCCTAAAAGGGTTTCCAGGAGTTTCACACCAGAGGGACAGGGGAGTATGATACATAGATGTAGTCTTCAATGTGCCAGAATTGAAATCCATGCTAGGCAGGGGACTACTGTGGATTTTTGGTATAACTTACTGTCTGGCATGAACTCTATCTAGTAAATGTGACAGGCCGAGGTGACTTCAGCCTGCTTTGCTCACTTTCAGAAAAAGGGGTGCAGAAAGAGAATAGTGGTGCAAAAAATGGGTGCCACATGAACACCCATCTATGTAGATGGGTTACTAAATTCTCCCCTCCACTCCATTGTTTCATTTCAAGTCACATCACCTTGTTGAACAATTTGGATAAATGGCTTAGAACCTAATGCAATGTTTTGCACCTAAAATGTGCCTGTTTTAGGCCAAAAGTAAGGCAGAGGCACCACAATAAAAGAACCTAACTTTTCGCTTGCTCTCCAATATAACCAACCAATGCCAGGTCCCATTATATTCCCATTATGATTCATGTTATGCTTGGCACTTGTCTGTGGTGGAAACGTTGTAACTAGTGTATGTAGTAACCTATATCATATCTGTTTCTGTAAGACGGATAGTGTCTGCTAAGACTGACTAATATCCCATGTATCTGCTTTAATGATATACAATGCATATATATGCATTTCATATGTGTGTCTATATTGTTGCAAGTACAGCACAAGTATTTCCAACTTCCTTATCAAAGGCGAGCATCACTTCTGTCCAGTAAGATAAAATGACAGTCTGAGAAGTCACTCTCTCTCCACCCAAACATTAGGCGCACCTTATATATAGATTCAGAGATATAATTCACCACAACTCTGCCTACTCTGTATGACGTGTCTGATAAACCTTCAGCTACAGTGAAGTGTCGGGCAAGTAATCAACAAACTATGTTGCTTCTCTAGGGCTATGTAGGGACCAATTTTGCATCAATAAGTTTAGCATAGCAGCACCAAGGGGTGTGACAGCGACTGGTCCAAGAATTGAAGATAGCCCACTACCAGTCGGCGCCATTTTCACATGTACAGTTGAAAATGGAAAATCAGAAAACTATTGGCTCCCTGTTCAGTTACTTATGCTGGTAACTGGCTGATTTATGTCTGTGGTCTACCAGAAGTTACTGCGGATCCAGTAGGAGGCGCTGCCATCTCATCACAGATAACTCACCCAGAGCCTCTGCATTTTCAGGTGCGGCATGGTTGAAGTAGAGGGTAACTATGCCTCTCCTATGTGAACCCTAATCCTAACACACCTGGTTTGATGTGGATACAGCAAGTGGTACCTAATAATTAGTCACAGGAGGCCGCGCCCCCTACTGGATCTACTGCACATTTTTGACATCGATGACCTATCCACAGGACGGTATCAGATTGGTCCAGGGTCTGACACTGAACCAATGGGGACTCACTGGATGTGCATTGATCAGAAATAGGATCTGCAAGTAATAGCTTTTTATAGTAATAGCAAAGTGAATGAGAATTTTAAGATTTTTTTTTTTTTTGATGTGTTGCAAAAAATAATAAAAACCTAAATTGTAAACTGAGCTGTGGTACATTTTTACAGGCTTCATCATGTCCATTTATGCTGCAGGTCTTCAACATGAATTTCACACTGTGCAATGTGAAGTGTAAAATTGCAGAAATCCAATGGCAAGGTTTGAGCACTTATTTGTTATCTGTATATTGTCTGCATGTGCAGTATACGGGGCCATTTGTTTCTAATCACATCTGTGAAGTTGATTCTACGCCTGTCCTTATTTACAGTACAGACTCACTGATGCTGGGTTCACACCTGCGCCTCCATCTCCATTCTCAGATTTCCGTCTTCTGCAGACAGACAGAATTAATGGGTTTAAAAAATGCCTGCAGGTTTCCATCTCTTGTCCAGTTTCGGGCAGGAAACGGAAACCTGTATGACGGCGGCCGGGGCGTAGATGTGAACGAGCCCTGATTCAAGTCTATGGGATCATACAAGTCTTTTTGTGATTATGGATGAAATACAAATACAATGCAGATCATTGATTTTGCAGACAGTAGAAAAAGTGTGGTCATGTGCTTGGGGACTTATGTTACGAATAACAATGTAGATAGAGCATTTTTTTACCTGTTGAATAATATTGGCACAACCACCATCAATTTTTATTTATTTATTTATTTAATTATTTTTCCAATGGCTAATCCACCACATGTGGACTTGTCATGAGAGTTTTGATCTGCGTATGGTAGGATCCCATAGATAAGAGTGATATAATAATAACTTTATTTACATAGCACCAACATATTCTGTAGCACTTTACAAATCAGAGGACACATGAACAGACATTATGAGACATTACAATGTGACAAAGAAATAAACATATCAAACAATAGGAGTGAGGGCCCTGTTCACAAGAGCTTACAATCTATGAGGGGACACAAGGTCAGAGGGGTTGTTTGCTACAATGGTCCAGCCATCTTTTAATGGAAAAAATAAAATAAAAAAATGATGTAACTGAAGCTGTATGAGCCATCATCAGCTGGGATCTAGGAATAAACAGATACTAAGTGCAAGGAGTGCAGTGCAACTTCTAGATGGAGA
Organism: Leptodactylus fuscus; assembly: GCF_031893055.1. Classification (NCBI taxonomy): domain Eukaryota; kingdom Metazoa; phylum Chordata; class Amphibia; order Anura; family Leptodactylidae; genus Leptodactylus; species Leptodactylus fuscus. The sequence goes on from NC_134270.1 coordinate 133,726,995, forward strand.
GGACAGAATCTGAGGAACAGAGGAAAGATAAAAAGTAAGAATTTTACTTGATGTCTAAGAATTTTTATGCTGTATATTTAATGCTTGAATGTCATTAGATTCATTTTATTTGATCATTCTTAGGGCTAGTTCACACGTGAGTATAAGGGGAGGTTTTAGACAGCGGATTTCGCGTCCAAAACCTCCCCTTATAATGGTGGTCTATGGAGACCGCTGGGCTTCTGTTCTCCGCTAGCGGTGGGCTGCCGCTAGCGGAGAAAAGAAAGGACATGTCCTTTCCTCAGGCCCCCGGCAGCTCCCTCCTATGTCGGCTCATTCATTTGAGCCGACAGCAGAGGGTTAAGCCGCGACAGCGATGGTCGCGGCGGGCGGGTTTTGACAAGAGAGAGACGCGGCTCGCAGTTCACTTGTGAACTAGCCCTTACAATAGGCCATCAGTATTATTAGATCAAGCCAGGACCCCTGCAGATCTGCTGTATGGCGACCGTGTGACACATACAGTAGTACAAATCATACAAACTGTAGTGGTGGGTGTAGGTACTGCAGCACTGCCCCACTCAAGGATATGCTGCACCTACACTCACCGGCCACTTTATTAGGTACACCATGCTAGTAACGGGTTGGACCCCATTTTGCCTTCAGAACTGCCTCAATTCTTCGTGGCATAGATTCAACAAGGTGCTGGAAGCATTCCTCAGAGATTTTGGTCCATATTGACATGATGGCATCACACAGTTGCCGCAGATTTGTCGGCTGCACATCCATGATGCGAATCTCCCGTTCCACCACATCCCAAAGATGCTCTATTGGATTGAGATCTGGTGACTGTGGAGGCCATTGGAGTACAGTGAACTCATTGTCATGTTCAAGAAACCAGTCTGAGATGATTCCAGCTTTATGACATGGCACATTATCCTGCTGAAAGTAGCCATCAGATGTTGGGTACATTGTGGTCATAAAGGGATGGACATGGTCAGCAACAATACTCAGGTAGGCTTTGGCGTTGCAACGATGCTCAATTGGTACCAAGCGGCCCAAAGAGTGCCAAGAAAATATTCCCCACACCATGACACCATCACCACCAGCCTGAACCGTTGATACAAGGCAGGATGGATCCATGCTTTCATGTTGTTGACGCCAAATTCTGACCCTACCATCCGAATGTCGCAGCAGAAATCGAGACTCATCAGACCAGGCAACGTTTTTCCAATCTTCAATTGTCCAATTTCGATGAGCTTGTGCAAATTGTAGCCTCAGTTTCCTGTTCTTAGCTGAAAGGAGTGGCACCCGGTGTGGTCTTCTGCTGCTGTAGCCCATCTGCCTCAAAGTTCGACATACTGTGCGTTCAGAGATGCTCTTCTGGCTACCTTGGTTGTAACGGGTGGCTATTTGAGTCACTGTTGCCTTTCTATCAGCTCGAACCAGTCTGGCCATTCTCCTCTGACCTCTGGCATCAACAACGCATTTCCGCCCACAGAACTGCCGCTCACTGGATGTTTTTTCTTTTTCGGACCATTCTCTGTAAACCCTAGAGATGGTTGTGCGTGAAAATCCCAGTAGATCAGCAGTTTCTGAAATACTCAGACCAGCCCTTCTGGCACCAACAACCATGCCACGTTCAAAGGCACTCAAATCACCTTTCTTCCCCATACTGATGCTCGGTTTGAACTGCAGGAGATTGTCTTGACCATGTCTACATGCCTAAATGCACTGAGTTGCCGCCATGTGATTGGCTGATTAGATATTAAGTGTTAACGAGCAGTTGGACAGGTGTACCTAATAAAGTGGCCGGTGAGTGTATACTCACAGTACAGTTTGTATGGCGAGTGAGCAGCGCAGCTCGCAGCATAGAAACATTACCAGGAGCTGTTCTGTCAGGGTGCAGGTGATCTGCAGGGGTCCTGGGTGTCTCATCTAATATTTATGGCCTAGCCTAGCGATGGGCCTCCTTTAAAAAAATAAAAATAATTATCTGAATAAGGGCGGGTTTACACCAGCGCTCGATCTCCGTTGTTAGACTTCCATCTTCTGCCGACAGAAGACAGAAACCTGTCATACCGGGTCCGGCCATGAGCACCTGTCAGCATTTTGTGCTCTCTGCAGCGAAACCGTTTTTTTTTTAACCGGACACAAAGCATACCTCCCAACTTTTAAAGAACCGAAAGAGGGCCAAAATGGGTGGCGCGCATAGCGTGCTGTGGCAAATTTAGCCCCACCCACTTTTGTGTTGACTCCACCCATTCTCATTAATTTTTCATGTGCCCGCACACAGTATAATCCTCCTACAGTCACCCGTAAATTATATGCCACCCCTCTATCTCTCCCCCAGTTTCATATACACCCTTCATCTGTCCCCAGTTTCATGTCCCCCCTCCATCTCTGCCCTCAGTTTAATGTCCCCTCCATCTCTGCCCCCAGATTCATGTCCCCCCATCTCTGCCCCCAGATTCATGTCCCCCATCTCTGCCCCCAGATTCATGTCCTCTCCATCTCTGCTTCCAGATTCATGTCCCCCCACCTCTGCCCCCAGATTCATGTCCCCCCATCTTTGCCCCCAGATTCATGTCCTCCCATCTCTGCCCCCAGATTCATGTCCCCCCTCCATCTCTGCCCTCAGTTTAATGTCCCCTCCATCTTTGTCCCCAGATTCATGTCCTCCCATCTCTGCCCCCAGATTCATGTCTCCACATCTCTGCCCCCAGATTCATGTCCCCCCTTCATCTCTGCCCTCAGTTTAATGTCCCCTCCATCTCTGCCCCCAGATTCATGTCCCCCATCTCTGGCCCCCGATTCATGTCCTCCCTCCATCTCTGCCCCCAGATTCATGTCCCCTCCATCTCTTCCCCCAGATTCATGTCTCCCCATCTCTGTCCCCAGATTCATGTCCCCCCATCTCTGCCCCCAGATTCATGTCCCCTCCATCTCTGCCCCCAGATTCATGTCCTCTCCATCTCTGCCCCCAGTGTCATGCTGTCCTCTCCATCATCTGCCCCCAGTTTCACGTTCCATCTCAGTGTACACATTACACTTACCCTCTCCTTGCTCCCCCGCCGCTCTCTCCCCGCCTCTCTCTCTCGCACACAGTTGTAGGCGCGATGTGACGTCATCAGATCGCGTCTACACAGACAGTAGCCAGCGTGCAGCGGCGAAGCAAGGAGCTGAGCTGTGACAGCTCCTTGCTTTAGCCGCGTATGTGTTCAACTCAGATCTGCGTCCTCTGGACACAGATCTGAGTTGAAATCGGGACATACCTCCCTCCAACCGGGGCCGCGGGACACGTCACCCAAATCGCGAATGTCCCGTGGAAATCGGTACTGTTGGGAGGTATGCACAAAGTCCTGCATGTCTGACTTTGTGTCTGGTTAAAAAAAAACACGGTTTCGCTGCGGAGAGCACAAAACGCTCACTGGCGCTCACGGCCAGACACTTTCAAATGATTGGGTTTGAAAAATGACTGCAGGCTTCTGTCTCCTATCCAGTTTCGGGCAGGAAACGGAAACCTGCAAATCGGAGACCCTGGGGGCTCAGATGTGAACCCGCCCTTACACAAAAAAAGGGGTTTTTTTGTTTTTTTTTAATGTCATAGCCCTCAAAAGCTCATGTACTAAAAATCTAATGTCTGGTCCTGAAAATGGCCTGACCCTGAAGGGGTTAAAGGAGACATTTGCGGGAACCCATTTATTTTTGCACCAGAGCTTCATTATAGCATCTGCCCCAAATGAACATTGCCCAATTTTCTACCAATTTCAGCAAATATTTGGCTTGTTTCAGGGTGACTTGTATCACTGTTAGCTAATGCAGTACACCCTTCCGCTGCCAGACAAGTCCTCGCGCTATTCCTCTCCATGGACTACAACTCCCACAATTCCGCCGCACCGCAGGGTCGCCAGGTATCTTCACAACTTCCGCTATCACTAGGAGCCAATAGGAAGTGAAGCTGCTAAACCAAACGTCCCGCCCATCCTCTTGACCAATGGGCGTCATCTTCTGTCTGATTGACTTTGACATTGGCCAATCAGATAATTGCATAGCAGAAACGCACAAGGAACGGACAAACGTGCGTTTTGACAGAAAATCGGCCTCAAGTGGAAGCTGCGGGTCGTAGTGACTTACAGGACCGTGTGCCAACCTTACAGCTGACTGTGGGCAGAGGGGGCACTAGGTAAGGTTTGATACTATATTATATCCAGCCTTACTAACGAGTATAGTATGCACTGACTATTACATACATGTGTAGCCTGTGTGTGTGTATGTTATGTACAGGTGTCTGTGAGTGCATAGGTACATAGCTAAATACATATATCTGTGTAGTGTGTGTATATATTTTCCAGGCTGCAGAACTTATTACAGAACCCTGGCTTGTGTATGGGCTTTGCCTAGTCGTCACCTATGGACATGTATTCCATAAGACCTTACACCGCCCTCATAGCAAGTCATCAAAGTGAAGGCGATTTCATTGCGCAATTGTGACTGCAATAAGATGGTCATAATAAATCCAAAGCTGATATTTTTTTGTGACTGCTGTGCTGCAGAAACTTAGGGTCCATTCACACGGAGGAAAACGATGAAGAATTTGGTGTGGAATTTTCCACACCAGAAAAAAAAAAAAAAGCCTCCCATTGACTTCAATGGGTGCTGCTAGCTTTTTTTTTTTTCTCCCACAAGGTCGTGTGTGGCTCCATACAGTCCTCGAGTTGCATATAGGCATAACACACCCGAAGACTTACGTTACATTCACACTAGTGTTTGGCTTTCAGTACCTCGGGTCCGCATGAGAAACTGAACCTAATCCACTTTAAAAAGCAGTTTTGCGCGGAAACCTGTGGACTCCATAGACTATAGTGGGGTCCGCCGGGTTTCTGCAAGAAAATTGTAGAGAGAAAAGTCCTGCTTTTGTTTTTCAAGCAGATTTGGGAACAGAATCCTGAAACGGAGAGCAGGTGTGAACCTAGCCCTACCTGTATGTGATTTCTACCTGTTGTAGTATTTACCTACCATCTAGTAAGAACCTAGGATATTGGAAGAGAGATGCAATATGCTGTCCTCAGGCACCAGTATCTACCCCATGTCACTTGTGACTTCCATTTTATAGCGGCAAGTTGGAAGTGGTGCATGGAGAGTGATGGGTGGAAAAAGATCTTAGTCACGCCAATGTGAAAAATAACTTTCCAAAATAAAGTGAGTCTGTATGACTACTCGCACGTCCGTTATTTATTTTTTTTGAAGGCTTGTGTGAACGGTCTCTCAAAAAATAGGAAATGTCCTAATTTTTGTCTGTTTTCACAGATTCCTGAGTAGACTCATGTCTGTGAGGGACCCGTGAAAAAAACCACACTGTAGCATCCGTCGTTTCCAGCCACAGACGTATGGGTATAGCGTCTGTGGCTGGAAACACGTTCAGAATCAGCGCACAAAGCAGATCCCATTCATTTCAATGGGAGCTGGCATACGAGCGCTCCCCATTGAAATGAATGGGCTGCTTTTTTTCTCTACGAGCGCTCCCATTGAAGTGAATGGGAAGTGTTTAGATGCGGTCGCGTGTACGGCTCGGAATGAGCCGAGCACTTAAGCCGTGTGAAGGGGCCCATAGAGAAAAAAAGCAGCCCATTCATTTCAATGGGGAGCACTCGTATGCCGGCTCCCATTGAAATGAATGGGATCTGCTTTGTACATGCTGATTTTGAACATGTTTTAACGTTCAGAATCAGTCAGCGTATCCGAAGTGTGAATGCACCCTTAGTACTTATTTAGGTGATAGGGCTGTGTAGTCAGCCATGAAAAAGTAAAGCCAAGGGTAATTCGTTCTCACTGATTCTTTCTAGAGTCTATTTGAGGGATCCATAAAAATGGCCAGAGAAATAGAATTTTCTATTATCTAACAGCTCGGTCACACAAACTGTCTACAGATCCATTACTTTCTATGGAGCCGTGTGCTGGCCATTAAAAAACGATAATAAGCACTAAGTCCAGCCTGATACGTGAGAGATGAGGAGTAGAATAGGCAGGTGAGGGATTAGAAGTAAAAAAAAAATAAATAAATATTCACATCTTTTACATGTAGTACTAACGGGATGATAAGTAAAGAAGTTTTATTGGGATTTATTTGGATCTTAGTTTTTCTTTTATCTTCCTGGATACCCCTTTAATTCATCTTGCCCTATGGTTCTTCCTATAAGGGAGAACTGTACTGTGGTTTACACGTTCTAGTATGAATCCACAGGCCACCAGGATAGGTTCAGTTGGGTGTTTTAGCCGTGATACAAGCATTAATTTTTCCTTTGTTTCCTTCTCAGAAAGATTCAGCACCTGAGGTTGGGATCTTCTTCAGTGACTTCCATTGCAGACAGATGATCCTGCTCACGAGCGGTTGCAGAAAGATTCTATCTTTTTAAATGATGGAGGAAAATCCAGAAGAATTAAACTTAATGACAGTAGAAAAGGAGGAGGACAGTGACTGTGAGTTACCCTGTAAACCTTTGCTATGTCTGATATAATGTTTTCACTGGATTATCGTGTGTGAGAACAGCTAATAAAGCTACACCCAGGATTATAGTAAATGAAGTAGCTGTAAAATACATGTGCACAAAAAAGTATTTCTGTCTTATACCTTATGTCCACATTTCTGTGAAAACATCTTATAAGCAGTAGGTGTTTCATTTATTTATTTATTTTTGATGAATTAAATGGATATTCCCACCTAGGAGATGGTTAAGGGGATATCGTCACTCCTTAGGGAGAGACCACCATGTAAGTGTGTGGAGTCTTATTAAGCCATTTGTGCTCCGATGTGAGGGATCATGGGAAGAATATGCAAATCTATCTTCCACACAGCTACATGGTGGTCTCTCCCTAAGGAGTGACGATATCCCCTTAACCCTGTCTAGAAGCCTCTCACCTCTGCCAAGTTAGTCTTCTCTGCGCCAGGCTGAAGAGATCCAAATAGATCGAAACAACTGTCCTCAGCTGAGAGACTGACTTGGTAAAATCCCACATCATTGCAGCAAAGGCCTCTGGGAAGGTCAGGCATGATGTTAAAGGGAGCTACTCCTTGTGGGCAGCATGACTGAGGCACTGTCTTCCTATTTACATCATGGAAGACAGATTTGCACCTAGGAGATATGATACATACACAGGATATTCCATGTAAGTCATTTAGAGGTCTGACCTGTGGGATCCACATCTAGGAGGATAACAGGAGTCTCTTATCCTTCCTGGTGAAGAGGCTCCAGACTGACATATCTAGACAAATGGAGGGTTAGTAGTGGATGTGCATAGCTTTCCCCTTTCACCTGTATGGGAGTTACATAAGCAGCTGGGGTAAAGGGGCCCATATTCTCCTCATAGGCCTGAGTCCCATAGGTGGAACTCACATCTGGTAAACGTTTATGCTAGCCACTTGACACTGAATTTATCAGGCACAAAATTTGAAGCAAACTTGGGAGCTGATTTTTATGCCGATTCTGAAAATCCACTCCAAAATCTGACTGCCATTCATTTCAATGGGAGAGTTAGCCAGACTCCACCTGAAGAATGAGTCGGATGCTTCTTCTTAAAAATTTCTCTCCCTTCCCATTAAAATGAGTAGGAGGCAGATTTCATATTTGGAATTTGGAGCTAATTTTGAGGCGGAATCCCTTACAACGCCCTCTAAAAAGCATCTTGTGCCATGTGGCTACAAGTTATTGTGTAAACCTAGCCTATGAGGCAAAGTTATTCTTCACAATGTGATTCATATTAAATTTTTGTTTTCCTTTAAATGCTTTAAGGTGATCCACCGAACAGAGCAGACGTAAAAGAAACACAGACTTCTTGTGAGGACAATATAGAAGGTGAGGATGATACTGAAGCCTCTGGAGATCTCTGATGACGATTTTCTACAATACATACAGTAATCATACCGCTAAACAAATGTTATGTAAAGAGCCATTTTCCAGTAGGCCATGCACAATTATAGTGTAAGCCACATCTGATGAAAACCTAGTGCAAAAGATGCCATAAAAATTATACATTTTATTTAAAGTATAAGGGCTCATTCACAAGTGGGCAAAGGGGCGGATTTTGACAGCAGACTTCGCTACAAAATCCGCCCCTTTACAATGGTGGTCTATGCAGACCGCCGGACTTCTTTTTTCCGCTAGCGGGCTGCTGCTAGCGGAGAAAAGAAGCAACATGTCCTATCTTCAGGCGGAAGCCGCGGCGCGCTGGACCGCGGCTTCTGCCTACCGGCAGCACCCTCCTATGCCGGCTCATTCATTTGAGCCGACATAGGAGGGGAAAGCCGCGACCGCGATGGTCGCTGAAGGCGGGTTTTGACCAGAGAGAGAAGCGGCTTGCCGCGTCTCTCTCTGTGTCAAAACTTGCGCGGACGGTTCACATGTGAACTGACCCTTACTAAACTTTCAGGCAACTTTTGATTATCTGGCAGTATTTGTGTCAGTAATGAATTTAGTAGCATACAAATTTTTCTGTAAATTTTTTTCACTATTTCTCTTACTTCTCTATTGAGAGCTGTTCCTGCTTCTTATTTTCTCATTGTCTATGGAATAGGGGCTGTATGAAGTGAAGGGTAAATCAGGGTGGGTAGGGGCACTACAAACAGCTACAGTACAGACCAAAAGTTTGGACACCTCTTCTCATTCAAAGAGTTTTCTGTATTTTCATGACTATGAAAATTGTACATTCACACTGAAGGCATCAAATCCCACTTATTAAACCTGACAGGGCACACCTGTGAAGTGAAAACCATTCCCGATGGCTACCTCTTGAAGCTCATCAAGAGAATACCAAGAGTGTGCAAAGCAGGAATCAAAGCAAAAGGTGGCTACTTTGAAGAACCGAGAATATAAGACAGATTTTCAGTTGTTTCACACTTTTTTGTTAAGTATATAATTCCACATGTGGTAATTCATAGTTTTGATGCCTTCAGTGTGAATCTACAATTCTCATAGTCATGAAAATACAGAAAACTCTTTGAATGAGAAGGTGTATCCGTACTTTTGGTCTGTATAGTATATCTCAGGCTTTATTAAAACATAGAAACATTCTTTTGGTGTCATCGGAAAGAGGAGATTCTCATTTTCCATAAGGATTCAGTTATACCTTTAGGATTTCCAGAGATATCTTCTGGTTGGGATTGGGATATGTATAGCTGCATATAATTAACCCAATCCCCACTGTTCAATTTACAAGTGGGAGAACATGCAGTTTTATTATTATGAAAAATAAAAAAATGAATTAGTTTGGTATCGTCTAAATACAGAAATACTAAAAGAAAAAAAGTGGAAAAAACCCCCCAACTCTTCCATCTTGTAACTTTCCATGAATGGTGGTGGTTGCTAGAGAAAAGCCACAAGGCCCAGTGCGTCATTACCTACCCACAGTCTTAAAGAGGACCTTTCACAGCCTCCACCTAGTCCATGTCTTTGCATCATTTAATAGATACTGCTCCAGTGAACAGTAGCTATTAAATGGCTCAGTTAAAATTTTCTCTCTAGTCCCCTCTGTTCCTGAACAATAATTGCAGTTGGTTTTGATGCCTGTGTGTCCTGTCAGGAGGGCAGTGTCAGGCTGGGGTTGCAGAAAATGGGTGTGATATTGAGCTCTGACTATGCTTGCACCAACATTAGCTGCTCAGGAAAGGTGGGGGCTAGAGAAAAAATTGCAACTGTGCTTGAATCAGTGGAGCAGCATCTATTAACAAATGCTAAGGCCTGAAGGGGGTGGAAGGTCCTCTTCAAGTTCCTAAATCCACTTCCTTTTCTCTCCTTGTGATGTTATATTCTGTAGATCAGTGGTTCTCAAACTTTCTTGTCCAACTTTTGGACAAGAATTTTGTATTTTGTAATTAAGTATGGTAGACGGGGGTGTCTACCATACTTAACTTCATTTGAAAAACAAATGTCCCAACCATTCCATCACACAGTAAAATATACTCGACAGTGGGCCCAGCACAGTATAATGCTGTCAGTGTGTTTGTTATTTTGACCCACCTCCTCTGAGCCCACCACTGAAGGCTGTGCTCCGCTACAGACATGGTAGCTGTATTGGGACTGCAGCACTGCACAGCCCAATTGCAAGGGATCGCCAACCACCATTTGGGAACCACTGTTCTCCGACAATGCTCTACAATTTGGCCCATGGTTATAATGCTCCACAGTGGCCCCACATGGTATAATACTTCAGTGTATATTCTTAAATCTCCATAAATTTCTCTCTTAGGAATTACTAAAGGTTTAACAGTAAATTCCAGTAAACCCATTTTAGGAATAAACTTTATTAAATGGCCTTCACAAAACAATACTGTAGATATATTTGGTATCACTGTACCCGTTACTACTCGTATAATAAAGTCATTACAATATTCAACATATCAGTCACTAAATAGCATAAATAAAAATAGTTTATTTTATTTGTGTCTACTATTATTATATGTTGTCTGCATATATGTTGCTGTCCACTTTTATAAACCTCATGCTCCGTGAGAAGACAGGGATCCCACTTTTGCCGTGATCTAGTGTTCACCCTGTGCAGGGCTGTCCCAGGTTGACGTCTGTGCTGCTGTAGATCCTCGTGAGTCAATAAAGCAATCATCCTGTTCAGTGTTGGGACAACTAATGCACCACTAAGGCAGTAGAGCACTAATGCACCCACCGTTATAAAGTGCAATGACTTATGTTATGTGGCTACAAGTCATTGTGTAAACCTAGCCTATCAGGCAAAGTCACCCTTTACAATGGGATTTATATTCAGATTTTGGTTTCTTTTATATTTCTTCAGCTGATTCACCAAACAAAGCAGATGTAAAGGATACACAGACTACATGTGAGGACTATACAGAAGGTGAGTACGAAGTTTCCACATCTCTCTAGTGACTAGTATCTATGCTGTCAGTGTATAATATTGTAAGACGGTCGATATTAAAGGGGTATTCCCGTATGAAAGCAGGTCGTCCGACAATGTTACCCTTTGTAAGGGCAGTATAGTACGGGGATAGGTCTGCCCTAATTTTAGTCAAAATGGAACAAAAAAATTTGCTGTTTGGCTGAAGTCCTCGCTGCACTTGAGTGCTGAGGCCAATCAGCGGCCTAACGAGAGGAACTGGGACGTCACTCATGTATGTCACCTGTGTTGTCCTGGGTCCTTTCCTTAGGCCGCTGGTTGGCCTCAGCTGTCATGTGCGGCAATGATTTCTGGCGAAACTGGACCGGACAGTGGCAGGAGACACCAGAGCACAGGGACAGGTTAGTATGTTTTTTTTTTTGTTTTGTTTTTTTTTTTTTTTTTAATTTTTCACCATCCTGGCCTCTAGGCAGAAATCTGTAATTCCTGGACACCTCCTAAGTTACAAGCTTACATCCTGGGAGAAGGGAATACTGTTTTAGGTGTACTCAATTTTTATTGAACTTTTACAATAAGTGAAACAAAACATAACAATGGAAGGTCAAATGCCAATACAAGAGCAGCTAAGGCCCCGACAGGGCCGACACGAAAACAACCAGCCAGGGAGCACCCCGGACTGTACCAATCAAGAAATAAAAAAGGAACGAGCGAAAACAGGTCAAGAAAACCCAGGGGAAACAACACCATAAACGTAGGGAAGGCTCAAGACAGGGAGAAAACAAGACACAAGAGACACAACAAGAAACAAAGAATGGGAGGGGCAACATGTTGGCTCAGTGGTTAGCAGGTTAGTTCTGGGTTCAAATCCTGCCAGGAACAACATCTGCAAGGAGTTTGTATTTTCTCCCCGTGTTTGCGTGGATTTCCTCCCATTCTACAAACACATACTGATAGGGGAAAAAAATGTACATTATGATCCCTATATGGGGCTCACAAAATTAAAAAAAAAACAAAACAAAGAACGGGCAGCAGAGAAGGGGGAGAAGGCAGGGCGCCAGGACAGGGTGATCCGAGCCGCAGAAGCTCACACAAAAAGGGGAGAGCTCTGATGACTCCTGAAACACAACCCACGGCCGCCAGATGGCAACATACTGGGATTGATCGGGAGAGTCTTCTGTGACAAGGCCCTCCATCTTCCTGATAAGGAGGAACTCTTGGAGCCATTCCACCAAGGAAGATGTCCTAGGACTACGCCAGTCCTGGCGGCCATAAGGAAGTGGCGCAGAAAATCACCCTTCACCCTCGAGATCCTGCGCGGAATTAGAGAGAAGGGAATACTTTAAATTCTACACTCACCGGCCACTTTATTAGGTACACCTGTCCAACTGCTCGTTAACACTTAATTTCTAATCAGCCAATCACATGGCGGCAACTCAGTGCATTTAGGCATGTAGACATGGTCAAGACAATCTCCTGCAGTTCAAAACGAGCATCAGTATGGGGAAGAAAGGTGATTTGAGTGCCTTTGAACGTGGCATGGTTGTTGGTGCCAGAAGGGCTGGTCTGAGTATTTCAGAAACTGCTGATCTACTGGGATTTTCACGCACAACCATCTCTAGGGTTTACAGAGAATGGTCCGAAAAAGAAAAAACATCCAGTGAGCGGCAGTTCTGTGGGCGGAAATGCGTTGTTGATGCCAGAGGTCAGAGGAGAATGGCCAGACTGGTTCGAGCTGATAGAAAGGCAACAGTGACTCAAATAGCCACCCGTTACAACCAAGGTAGCCAGAAGAGCATCTCTGAATGCCGCACAGTACGTCGAACTTTGAGGCAGATGGGCTACAGCAGCAGAAGACCACACCGGGTGCCACTCCTTTCAGCTAAGAACAGGAAACTGAGGCTACAATTTGCACAAGCTCATCGAAATTGGACAATTGAAGATTGGAAAAACGTTGCCTGGTCTGATGAGTCTCGATTTCTGCTGCGACATTCGGATGGTAGGGTCAGAATTTGGCGTCAACAACATGAAAGCATGGATCCATCCTGCCTTGTATCAACGGTTCAGGCTGGTGGTGGTGGTGTCATGGTGTGGGGAATATTTTCTTGGCACTCTTTGGGCCCCTTGGTACCAATTGAGCATCGTTGCAACGCCAAAGCCTACCTGAGTATTGTTGCTGACCATGTCCATCCCTTTATGACCACAATGTACCCAACATCTGATGGCTACTTTCAGCAGGATAATGCGCCATGTCATAAAGCTGGAATCATCTCAGACTGGTTTCTTGAACATGACAATGAGTTCACTGTACTCCAATGGCCTCCACAGTCACCAGATCTCAATCCAATAGAGCATCTTTGGGATGTGGTGGAACGGGAGATTCGCATCATGGATGTGCAGCCGACAAATCTGCGGCAACTGTGTGATGCCATCATGTCAATATGGACCAAAATCTCTGAGGAATGCTTCCAGCACCTTGTTGAATCTATGCCATGAAGAATTGAGGCAGTTCTGAAGGCAAGAGGGGGTGCAACCCGTTACGAGCATGGTGTACCTAATAAAGTGGCCGGTGAGTGTATTTTGCCTAACATATTGTTAGGCTGACAGTCATAATGTGCTACAGATATTTCTTTGTAGTCTTGCATTAAACAGGACCTTTCATCATTTGGGGCACATGCGGTTTAAGGGAGCCTTCACACGGAGTTACGGTGCGCTCATTCTGATCGTAAAAACACGTTCAGAATGAGCGCGTAAAAAGCAGCTCCCATTGACTTGAATGGGAGCCGGCATACGTGCGCTCCCCATTGAAATCAATGGGAGGCTTTTTTCCCTATTGCTTTCAATGTATTACGCACTTTCGATCGGCTTTCTCGTTCTGTGCCCCCAATATAGAGCTATCTGACAGTACCGTAGCTCTTCACCGTCAGAAGGGCGTTTCAGGAACACCCTTCCTCACAGCAGCACCTATAGCGCTGCACTGTGAGAACGGTGAGGAATGCCCGCCCCCAGTACTCGTTCATAGACGAGTACTAGGGGGGCGTACCTCATCGCTCAGTGTCATTGCTGGGTGGTAAGGAACGCCTCCTCTCACAGTACAGCGCTATAGACGCTGCTGCTTCTGACAGGGACACAGTACCAGCACTGATAGCTTTTCACCGGGGGCACAGAACGGGAAAGATGACTGTCTGCTTTTTAGAGATTTATTAAACCGCATGTGCCCCAGGTGGTGAAAGTTCCTCTTAAAATCTAAATGTCTGTCTTTCTTTAACTTTTAGGAGAACCTCTACAGATTGAAGAGCCATGCAGCAGAGATATTGGTGCAGAGGGTGGAGAGAGAGAACCTCTGGATCTAGAAAATGCAGGTTTGTGAATTAATTTTATTTCTGTTACTGGTGCAATGTTAATGGTTTTATTTACTCCCAGTTAGAAGGTATAGATGTGAATGGAAAAGCTTTCATGTGAACAATCCCTTACACTGACTGCACCTGTTTTCTGTTTCAGTAAAGCACATATCCATCCAAAAAGAACTTTCACAACTAGAAGCTTTAACTAAACAAAGCGATGGTAAGTTTATGTATTTTCTTAGGTTTTCAGGTTTGTAGCTGCCACAGACTTCTGCATTTCCAACCCTCTGCAAACACATGCTTATGTTTGCAGAATGTGCCGTTACCCAATTATTTTTCTTGCAGCAACCTCTACTGAGGAAATGTAGTCTTAGAGTAATATAATATTACATTGAAAGGAAATGCTGGGGTCCGCTGCTTGTTAGGGTCTATTTGCTATTACTAACAGTGTATGTGGACGGGTTTTCACTCTAATAGTATTAGCAAAGTGTGATAGAAAATATACAATCTGAAATGATGAAATCATTGTTATTGTTTTCTGTGTCATTGGATGTAGATGAGAAGAAACCTTGTCCGTTATGTCCTGAGCACAGATTCAGGTCCTGCCACATCAGTAAGCTCCTTAAACACTTGCAGAACCTACATTGGAAAGTCTCTGTTGAATTTGAAGGTAAGGAGATTTACTGTTTCCAAAGATCTGCTTGTCCTCTACATTTTTGAGTCAACCTCTAATTTTTTTTTTCTGTATTTGGTTTTAAAGGTTATCGAATGTGCATCTGTTATTTACCCTGTGTACAGAATACGGCGCAGAATGAAAATGAGGTATTTTATGTGTTCAGGTCAAATGGTTTTTATTTTCTTTTATGAAAGCACACAGACCCCGTAGACAATAATGTGGTCCCTGTGTTTTCCGCACGGTCTCCGCATGAGTCATGCGGAGAGGAGAGGTAAGTAGTTCATGAAGTATTTTTCTCTCCGCATGACTCGTGCGGAGATCATGCGGAAAACACACAGACCCTATTATAGTCATAATATACATGGGCTCCGCGTGCTTTCATAAGCTCACTTCTTGTCCATGCGTTCGGTATTCCATTCTGGGGGCCCCCAAGCGGACTCCCCAAATGGAATATTGAATGCAGATGTGAACTGGACCTGAGCCACTGCAAAACTGCTGGTGGTTAAATCCAGGATGAGTTCTCTGAACTAAAAGTTGGGGGTCCATGTTAGATTAAATAACTTTTTACAATATTGATTGTCTGTTGTAAGGCCGTTATTCTCACGTCTGTGGGAATCTGACTCTTGATACCACTTTGGATCATCTGTTTGAAGTGGCTGCGGCCTCTCCATTCTTTACTTTTGTGAATAGGACAAAGCTGCAGTGGGCTGCAACGCTGCTACCAAGCAATGTCTTCAGATAGACTTGTTAAGATAAGCAATGAAGAGGCCAAGAGCCCCCCCCCACCACTCCCATATAGATTGCTTATCTAAACAGCCGTCCATCGATATCATTACTGTGAGAAACCCCCTTGAGCTAATGTAATATTACCCAAACCCATGTGTACACAATAAATTGTCATCTCACGTTTTTTTTTTTCTCTGAACGTATCTTAATTATTGTTTCTTTGTGATTTGTCGGTAACTTTCCTGTTCTTCTAGATGCCTGGTAAGATGATCGCTCATTACCATTGTATTATCTGCTCGGCAACTGTGGCCAGAAGAAGATCAGAAATGATAAGACACATAAAGCAACATGTCCAGAAAGGGGAGACCAAAGTAAAATCAACTTTGAGTAAGTAACCTCTAACTGTAGACCTATGGATAACATGAGATCACTAGTTTACAAATTATTTTTCTACACCCTTCTTAATATAAGAGGTACAGTAAATAATAGGCTCTTCTTTGGGGACTGAATGCAGCTATGCCTAGTGTAAATTGTTGAGAATATAAAGCTGAATTGCAGCCATGTTATATCTTTATCTTTACAAACACTTTGAAGTTGTTCCTTTTAACATGCTTGAGTATTCTTATACTATACACGAGGGGTGCAGGATTCACAGATTCCTTTTGTTACCCTGTGACTGTCTTCAGGCTGCACTCGAGCAGACTCACAAGGAAGATGTAAGGAATCTGAATTCCTTGGAGCTGTGTTATTGGAATGTCTATGTTGCTAAATGTTCTGATAACACTGTATGGCAGAATGGGCACGTACCTATAAACTTTTTTTGCACATCATTTTTTCATAAGAAATTGGGCTGCCACGACTTGCATATAAGTGCTCCACCAAATGCTGGGGGTGCTTTGATGGAACAAAATGACCTGATTACTAATTAACAGTTCCAGATTCCCCGCACAGACACCACTAGAGGGAACTTGCTGCATACACATATATTATCGAATAAGCAATACGCAGTAAGTCCCTAAACACCGCATGGGAGACATTTATATTCCAGAGAAGATCTGCTCAGAATACTGCTAAACTTTTCTCATTTCTAGGTTGCTATAGAAGTATAATAATCTGTAAAATAGCCAGAAAATGTTGTGAAAACCAGTGCTTGATGGAAAATATTGCTGCCTTTATCTCAGTGGATTATTGTGCTTTATTTTCCCCTCCACAGGTAGACCACACGAAATTTTACAAGAGTCCAACACTGAGATTCAGGTTCTTCCTAATTGTAACACTCCACAGAAATCTGGTACTTTTTTCAATCCTGTAATGAAAACTAACAGGTTAGAAGACTTTTGGACCTTTGTTAGTATAACGCTTGGGGGAGGGGGTTCTGGGAATGTCGAGTGTTATGAGGGAGGCTTTAAAGAGGACCTTTCATGGTTTGGAGCTCAGGCAGTTCTATATACTGCTGGAAAGCTGACAGTGCGCTGAATTCAGCGCACTGTCGGCTTTCCCGATCTGTGCCCTGGGTAAAGAGCTAGCGGTGCCGGTACCGTAGCTCTTCACAGTCAGAAGGGCGTTCCTGACAGTCTGTCAGGAACGTCCTCCTCCACAGCAGCGCCTATCGCGCTGTACAGTGTGAGCGGGGAGGAACGCCCCCTCCCTCTGCTCACAGTGCTCGTCCATAGACGAATATTATCAGGAGGGGAGGAGGCGTTCCTCCCTGCTCACACTGTACAAGGCGATAGGCACTGCTGTGGAGAAGGATGTACCTGACAGAGTGTCAGAAACGCCCTTCTGACTGTAAAGAGCTACGGTACCGGTACCACTAGCTCTTTACCCGGGGCACAGTTTGGGAAAGCTTTCCAGCAGTATATAGAACTGCCTGTGCCCAAATCCATGAAAGGTCCACTTTGATAAATGATGGCGTATTAGTACTATATTCCATCACTTGTTAATCTTTGGGGATCCAGATGCTTGGGGGGTGGGGGGGGTTATCATTTGGAACCACCATGTTCATGATCAGTGATGGTCCCAGTGGTCCAGCCTCTGTGCCCTTGTGTTCTTGTGATCAATGGAGTTTGGTCTTAGATTGATCATAATGTAATGGCATATCCTTTTGCTATGCTATAACATAGTATCCATTTAAATTCTTGAGATGCGTTTATATAGGAGGAGTAGCAGCATATTGTTTTCTGTCTGGGTATAGTTATGTCTCTGCTCTCTTTTAGGCAACTGATATTTTGTGCTCTTGCGGTACTGACTGTAGAGAGGAAACCATTGGAGTGTCTGGATGCCTTTAGTTCCACAGGTACGCTCATGGATGTATTCATAAAGTATCACATTATTGTGTGTTTTATTATGTCGCAGACTTCTGTTCACCTTATCTTCAGTAGTTACATGATTATGTATTTCAGTGAATTTTTGATATGGGTTTGATTAAATTATCTTTGGTAACTTGTAAGGATCCCTGAAGAAGTCTGTCCACTCATAATTGACGCCTTTACAAAGTGACAGTAGATTCATTCTTACTTCACACTTTGCAGCATCATATGGACTCCATATAGTTCTCTAACCCCCCACAGCAGGGGTACACGACTGGTGGACTACGGTCCAGACATGTATAGCACAGAGGTGTAGGAGGCCCACAGAAAACTCACTCCACCGCTGTCATCATGCAGAAGACTGATATGCCAGATGCTGTCTTTCCTGCACAAAAACACCACCGCTGCGGCTGTAGGAATGAGCCCTCCTGCTTCCTACACAGGAGTACTGCTGTATAAGCAGCAGGTTCAAGTGTCAATTCCTGCCGCAGCAGTGGGTGTGGGATAGGGAACCCTGCATCAAATATGTCAGGCTCCTCATTGTGTCGGCTCACTGAACTTTTTCTTTAGTTATTTAAAGGGGGTTTCTGGAGCCAAATGCATTTTTCATATCGAATACCTTTCTGCAGGATAGGTCGTCAGTGTCTGGTCTGTGGGCATTCGACACCCAGATCCCGCACAATTCTCTGGGCACCAGAAGCTGCTACAGTGGACAAGGAGTGGAAGCGACCGTGTTCCTATTCAAGTAATAGGAGCTGAGCTGCAGCCCTGTGCATTGAATATTGGTGGCACTATGGAACTACAACTCCGCTCCTATTATTTGAACAGGACCCAAGCTATTTCCGCTCCCCATTCACTCCAGCTGATCGGTGCAGGGGTCACATCAGATACTGTGGATAGTTCATCGGTATGAGACGTTGTATAAGGGGCTGGAAAACCAATTTAAGCAAAATTAAGAAAGTTGAGAATTGCCTATAAGCCTATAATTCTTTTTAGGCAAAACCATTTAGCCCTACTACATGGTATACTTTTTGTTTTGATTTCTAACCCACTGTATAGGAAAGAGCAGTCTGCTGGGCTTCTCTATTTAAGAATAAAAAGACTTATAGTCAGTGTGGACAACTTTGACCGAGAACAACACTTTTGGTCCCCTGCCTGCTGGCATTTTCATTATGTCAGAGGGTGGGAGTAGCTGTTTTCCTTCCTGCTGCCCCCAAGCCCTGATCCCTACACTACGCGGCAGCAGGGATTGCTAATCATCATTACTGCTTTCTCACGTTGCACAAGCATTAAGGACGATTACCCATCCCTGCTGCCACTTAGTGTAAGGGATCAGGGCTTGGGGACAGCGGGAAGTAGATGAATGTTCCTCACACATGTTAACTGGGTGTGGGGGCACTAATGTGCAATTATACTTAGATGGGTACTAAGGAGGCACAATAATTGGGCATTGTACTGTGTGGAGGCATTAATGCCTCCCACAGTATAATGCTCCATTGTGTCCCCACCCACAGTATAATGCTCCTACGTGTCCCCACCCACAGTATAATGCTCCTTTGTGCCTCCACCCACAGTATAATGCTCCTTCGTGTCCCCACCCACAGCATAATGCGCCTTAGTGCCTCCACCCACAGTATAATGCTCCATTGTGTCCCCACCCACAGCATAATGCGCCTTAGTGCCTCCACCCACAGTATAATGCTCCATTGTGTCCCCACCCACAGCATAATGCGCCTTAGTGCCTCCACCCACAGTATAATGCTCCTTTGTGTCCCCACCTACAGTATAATGCTCCTTCGTGTCCCCACCTACAGTATAATGCTCTTCTTTTTTCCCTAATTTTCTTGTGGGTTTTATAGTCAGACACGCATTTTTGTCCAAAATCTAGTGTAACTATTGGAGGTGTTCAACTGCTGTACAGCTCAAAACTTTACTTGATGGAGGACTCTGGTTAATGAACCGTTACTGAGTTAAATACTAGAGATGAGCGAACACTGTTCGGATCAGCCGTTTCGAACAGCACGCTCCCATAGAAATGAATGGACGCCGGCCGGCCTCCGGCAAAGTGTACGTGCCAGGTGCTTCCATTCATTTCTATGGGACCATGCTGTTTGGAACGGCTGATCCGAACAGTGTTCGCTCATCTCTATTAAATACCCCTGGTCTATGACATTATTGTGTTCGGCAGGCCTAAAAGCAATGTTTGCATTCGTAGGAATCATGGGATTGCAGTGGGCAAAGCACCTTGGGGATTCTGTAAAGGTCACCCTCAATGACATCAGTGACAACTCAGTGGCTATAATCCGTGAAAATTGCCAACTTAACAAATTACGAGCGGTAACAAAGAGCGATGAGATTCCCGAAGAAGAATTGAAAATAGCCGATGAAGACTTTGAGGGCACCGTAGCAGTCACTCAAATGGACGCCAACGTCTTGATGCATACGCGGTCTTATGATTTTATGTAGGCGATTACTTCTCACAAGCTTTTAGTTATTGATTATTTAGTTGATGCATTTATTAAATGTCTTGTTGTCGCTTCCATCCAGACACTTGGATCCCTTTGGAACGTCTGTGAACTATTTGGACGCAGCTTTTCGAAATGTTCGGAATTTGGGCATCATATCTGTGACGTCGACTGACACCAGCTCTCTGTATGCCAAAACTGTGCATGTGGCAAAGCGCCATTATGGCTGCAACATCATCAGGACTGAGTACTACAAAGAGTTGGCAGCTCGAGTCGTCCTGTCAGCCATAGCCAGGTAAGTGATCAGAGTCTCAGTGTTGTGTTCTTCAGCAGACTAGAGACTGGGCTAAAACAGCATATTCCTTATTTCCATCAGGTCAGCTGCTCGCTGTAATAAAGGTATAGACGTTCTGCTCTCTGTGGCGCTCGAGCACTTTGTGTTGGTGATAGTCCGGGTTCAGCGAGGACCGACTCTAGCTGATGAGAGTATGAAGATGATTAACAATCTGATTCACTGCCATTGGTGCGAGGAAAGAATCTTTCAGAAGGAGGGGAACATGATAGAGGGTAACCTTTACAATCATTAAAATAATTACTGACATTTCTTTAATTATAACTGTGACATTTTTTTGGCAAGTACAGTTTTTTTTTTTTTTTTTAGAATGGGTTACTCGCTCCCTGTCAACACACGGGCATTGCTGCTCAGTCCGTTATCAGCTGAGTGTGTTGAGGGGGACCTGACGGTAGTGCAATGGAAGTGGAGATTAGGAAAGCGTGTTTTTTATTTTTTCACCCATTCTGAACCATTTCTAGAAGCTTTTTTACTTCTCTGTCATGTAGCTGACCCAGCGATTGCTTATGTTGTTCTAACATGGAGCCAATAACATAGCAGGACAGGACTAATGTGAAAGGAGTCTAAATGATGATGTAATGTTATTATCTGATATTATTATTATTTGCCTTAAAGAAAACCCATACAAACTACTACCATGTGATTGCCACAAAAGCATGCCCGGGAGGTCTGCCGTCATGCTTGGTCCAGTGTGGTAAGTTCATTGATGTTTATGTCACTATGCAGTCTGGTTTAGTTAAGAAGCGAAAACCTTACAAGATTTACTGAGGTAAACGTGCCAGAATTCTGGCTTCATTTGCTCCAAAGAACCTGGCCTACATGCTGGGTACATTTGTTATGTGTGTTAGACTGCCTTTTTCGTGCCTTGCTAAACAAGTGGGCATTGTATAGAGTGAAAAGGACATGGCTTACACAGGACCTGTCCCCAAATCTAAGGGCCCCTTCACACAGCGTAAGCGCGCCGCTCATTTAGACCCATACACGCGAGCGCTTCAAAACACATCCCATTCACTTCAATGGGAGCGCGCGTAAAGCCGGCTTCACGCACGCTCTCATTGAAGTGAATGGGATGTGTTTTGAAGCGCTTGCGTGTACGGGTCTAAAAGAGCGTCGCGCTTACGCCATGTGAAGGGGCCCTTAATAGACCAATGACCTACATAGTCTTTTGATGTTGATGGAAATTATGGTCTACTAGCCAAGTGGGCAGGTAACATTGTGGTTTCACTGGGGGTGGGACCTCTGTGTGATGTATGTCATAGAGTGTTACCACCCACTTGGCTGTGTATCAATAATTTATTGTATCAACTATAAAGTGACTTATATCTTTGAAATGGCTGAATGGATTTGGATAAAGAACACATGATGTTTCATTGGTATTATCATTACTGAGGACAGATCCTCTTTAAGGCCAAACAATTTGTGAAAATTTTACTCCAAAGTAACCCAACCAATAGGTGGTGTCTAAAGATAGACCACTTTGACATTTTATTCATATGCAAATGAGGGTAAAAGTGCAGAGGAATCTAGAGCTGAGACCCCAGCCCAGACAACCTAAGGGCTCCTTCACACGGAGTTTACGCTCCGCTCATTCAGACACGTTTACACAAGCGCTTCAAAACACATCCCATTCACTTCAATGGGAGCACGCGTAATGCTGGATTTACACGCGCTCCCATTGAAGTGAATGGGATTAGAGATGAGCGAGTACTGTTTGGATCAGCCGATCCGAACAGCACGCTCCATAGAAATGAATGGAAGCACCTGGTACTTCCGCTTTGACGGCGGCCGGCCGCTTAACCCCCCCGCGTGCCGGCTACGTCCATTCATTTCTATGCGTGCGTGCTGTTCGGATCGGCTGATCCGAACAGTACTCGCTCATCTCTTAATGGGATGTGTTTTGAAGCACTCGTGTATACGTGTCTGAATGAGCAGAGCGGAAACTCCGTGTGAAGGGGCCCTAAGACATGGCCCCCAAGGCACTTTGGTTTGCATTTGCATGACAGTTAAAAAAAAAAAAAAAAAAAAAAAAAAAAACAGGAAAAAAAAAAGTGTAATTTGCATAAAAATAGTACCCCAAAGCAGAATAAGGGTCTGTTCACGCAGAGATTTTTGCAGGTGGATTTTGATGTGGAATCTGCCTCAAAATCCGCCTTCAAAAAATGCTCCCATTCACTTCAATGGCAGCCGCTCGCTTTTATTTCCCACTAGTGGTTTTTTTTTTTCAGCTAGCGGGAAAAAGAAGCGACATGCCCTATCTACCCGCAGATTCCGTGGCTGACTCAGCCGCGGCACGAGACTCACTCCCGATTAGGCCCATTCAGGCACTGCATCAGCATCCCGCACTGAAAGTCATACCCTAAGAGTGACAAATTTGAAATCTATAGAATCACATCTACTGGGATTAGGTTTCTAACCAATTTACTACTGATAGGCTCCTCTTAAGACTTAAGTCTTCAGCATAGCTTCTGCAAGAAAAGAGAGCCTTCATTACATGAGCATACCTCGCACACTTAATCTCAAAGATCTAAGCTGTGGTTATGGTATCCGAGGACCCATAGGATGATGTGGTTAGTGATACCGTGATATACTGACTAGATCATAAGGGGTCCACCAAAGAAAACGTATGCTAAAGTATAATATTCTGTTTCTCTGAAACTGTGCACGTTATAGAGGAGTTTATGTGGTCTGCCAGCTCTCCCAGTTTGCTGCAAGTGTCGCTGTGTTTGGTTCCCAGGTCCGGGCCTTTGTTTAATGCCGCGTTCTTGAGGAGAATGCTGTTTGAAGCGGCTACACGAAGTATTTCAGACATACAGGCCATATTGAAGACCCTGATATGTGAATCTGAATGCACACCTTTTAAGCAGTTCTTTCTTCATGCAAGTCAAGGCATTGAAAGTAAGACATTTTAGGGATTAAACTTTAAACCATACATTTCTGTGTTATAGCCACTTCTTTTGCATTTATTCCAGGACAAATACTCTTATGTGAGATATGAGAGCCTGACACATTCATCCTTGACACATAAGCACTGAAATGTGCGTTGGGCATGACATAGAGGTTCTCATATCATACACGGGCTAGCGGTATTTATACTTTGCATATTTATGAGTATTGGGCGTAATTCTTTACAGGTTAGTAATGCAGCAACTCATTTTGGATTTCTCTTCTGCAGTACTACATTTCACCTGCAGAGGTCACTGCAAGGATAATGTATAGCCTTTGCCAAAATCAGCTGTTTGCCAGGGCTCTGAGATTATTGGCATGGGTATAACAATGTTTTTGTTTTTTGTAGCTGAAGAAGGTGGTGTTTTTATTAAAGTACCAGCAGGAGAGATTTCAGGTGGTCTAGGTATGTAGCTCACTATTTCTATATGTGGACGGGTTAGAACATCCCCCCCCCAAAAAAAAAAAATAAAATATATATATAATATATATAATCTCCTCTGGTGGGATACTGGGATTCTATTTCCTGCAACATTGCCCTAACAGTATTACAATGCCCTGTCCTGGGGTGGGATGAATACTACATAGGATAGTATGATGATACACAGCACATATATTATTACAGTACATGTGGTCCTGGCTATTTTGTGACTTTTTGCCCCCTCAGCAGGAAAAAGAAAACCTCAAGACATGGCTACAAATGCTCCTAAAAGACTGAAGAGTGAAGCCCATGCAGACCACCCTCCATTTTATTACAGTATTCACAGACATGCCATTGGAGGACTGAACATACCAAAGTAAGTTGTCAGGCAGGGTTCACACGTCGCGTATTGGTTGCCAGCCCCACACCAAGATTCTGCAACAAAGTGGGGTACAATGTAACAAACCCCATTCAGAAACTGCATCCGGGGGCCACATGGTGGCTCGGTGGTTAGCACTGCAGCCTTGCAGCGCTGGAGTCCTGGTGTTCAAATCCCGCCAAGGGCAAAAAAAACATCTGCAAGGGGTTTGTATGTTCTCCCCGTGTTTGCATGGATTTCCATCCCAGATTCCAAAAAGTCATACTGATAGGGGAAAAATGTACATTGTGAGCTCGATGTGGGACATTTAAAAAGAAAAAAAAAATAGAAACTGCATCAGATTCTAGGCATGTTGTGGATTTCTACATATTTGCATCGTGTCTTGTCTGTAGTGGATTTTGCCCATACAAGACGAGTGACTTTAATTGCTGATTTTTGGCAGGTGTCACATTGTATATTTTTCACCTTGTATGAGCTTAAAGGGGATTTTGTCATTACAGTCACTTCTCCCCTATGCATAGGATACGGGATAACAATCGGGTTACTGAAGGTCCTCCTCCATCCTCTATGTGAATGAAGTGCCAGTTCACTTACCAATTTGGCACTCCATTCTCTTCTATAAGATTCTGGAGATTGTGTCTTTTGAAAGTTCCATAGAAGTGAATAGATCGTCAACTGGGCAAGGGCATTGGGGCCTCATTCTCCTGGTTGATGGGGGTCCTAGCAGTCAGACTTGACAGGCTGGTTAGAAGGGACAGCTCTGTCCTGGGGAGCCCCCTGGACCCAGTACAGGTGGTGGATGGGATGACAGAAGGATACTGTCCATGGTGAGCTCCATGCTGGAGAATAACTCCCATCCCATGTATGAGACAATGACAGCAGTGTGCAGTATTATCAGTGACCGACTGCTTCATCCCAAGTGTGAGAAGGAGCGATTTCGAAAATCCGTCCTCCCAACCGTGGTCAGGCTTTATATTCAACACCAGGCTAAGTAAAGATCACTCTGCACAGAGAACTAAATGATCCTGAAGTCTTCTTTTCTTTTTAGTTGCTATGACTCCTAGTATCTTTTCTATCTGCCATGAGCTTGTATGTGGTCTTTCTTGTAATATATTTCTGTATTATCCATGCTGCTGTAACGCAATGAATTTCCCCATGGTGGGACTATTAAAGGATTATCTTCTCTTTTATCTTATCATATCACTGTCTAGTGACCTATGATCAATTCTAGCTCTGCCTCTGTCTTCCCTTCCATCTTCTCCCGTGCCCCTTCCCAGTATTATCCCTTAGTGTCTATCTATCTAGCCTACCATTCATATATACAATGTCTGTGCTTCATCTTTTTCTTCTTGCAGATTGAACAAGATCTTGCAGTACCTCTCAGAAGCTGGATTCCTAGTGAGTCGGACCCATTTTGACCCTACGGGGATACGAACAAATGCATCTCTGGCCATACTGAAGGCAATCCTTAAAAAGAACAGCAGCCTCTCGAATACATCACAGATCAGCAGCATCAAGGAGGGCTCAGACAGCCAGAGCGAAGACTCATCCCTGCAGGAGGCCGCCACCTTGTCTGATCTCAAGTAGATAGTCTTGTTTGCTGTGAATTATTAAAAAAAAAAAAAAATCCCATAAATCCACTATTCTTGTAGAAAAACTGTTCCTTCAGAAAATAAATGTATAGAGTTACAGTCAGAAAAGTTCTCTTCAGCCATTTTAATAATTCTGACATCATTAGAAATGTTAGAACCAATGTGAGAATTTTTTTTTTTATTATTGTTTACGGATACCAGATCAGAAGTGGGATCTCTGTCTGTCTATCTGCTCCGGTAGCGTCTCAGTCATGGGGAGAGTGACCCCTTCGATCTGACATACGTGTCCTCAGAATATGACCTATGAATATTCATGTTTACTTTTAACCCCTTGAGGACACAGCCCAATTTTTTCGTTTTTGTCTTATTCCCCCCATCTGCCAAGAGCCATGTTTTTTCCCCATTTTCCATCCGCATAGCTAGATGAGAACACGTTTATTGGCGGGACACGTTGTATTTTGTAATGGCACCATAAAGTCAATATATTCTGTTCCCTTTTTCTGCAGGTCAGTAAATTGATATAGTTTTGAGTGCGCCATGATAAGTATGTCATAAATACCTGCCATAAATCGGTGGAAAAGCCTCTAAGTTTTTTATTCTTTAATCTACCAAGGATGGATGGATGGCATAGAAATGCTCTCCTTCACCATGCTGCTATTAACTGCTTGCAGTAAGTATGTGAACCTGTGGTAGTGCTGCATTGTGTGTGACCGATTTATGAAACAACAAGTAAAATCGTATCCCTATGGGTGTTGTTGCCGTATCATGCACCAGCTGTGAGAATACATATATCTTTTACATAAGGGTATATACTGAAACACACCTATGACAGCATTTAACGCCTTCCCGCCAATGGCATTTTTTGATTTTCACTTATTGTTTTTGACTCCCCTCCTTCTAAACCCCATAACTTTTTTTATTTCTCCGCTCCCAGAGCCATATGAGGTCTTAATTTTTGCGGGACAATTTTTTCTTCATGGTGCCACCATTAATTATTCTGTATAATGTACTGGGAAGCTGGAAAAAAATTCAGAATGGGATGAATTTGAAGAAAAAATGCATTTCTGCGACTTTCTTACGGGCTTTGGTTTTACAGCGTTCACTGTGCAGCCAAAATGACATGTCCCCTGTATTCTGTGTTTCGGTACGATTCCGGGGATACCAAATTTATAAGGTTTTATTTACATTTTAACCCCTTTAAAAAAATCCAAAACTGTGCTAAAAAATTTTTTTTCTAAACGTCGCCATAGTCCGACAGCCGTAACTTTTTTTATACGTCCGTGTACGGGGATGTATAGGGCGTCTTTTTTTGCGGGACTAGGTGTACTTTTTAGTTCTACCATTTTCGGGAAATGTTATTGCTTTGATCACTTTTTATTCAAACGCCGTAAAACCAAAGCCCGTAAGAAAGTCGCAGAAATGCATTTTTTCTTCAAATCCACCCCATTCAGAATTTTTTTCCTGCTTCCCAGTACATTATATAGAATAATTAATGGTGGCATCATGAAGAAAAATTTGTCCCGCAAAAAGTAAGACCTCATATGGCTCTGGGAGCGGAGAAATAAAAAAGTTATGGGGTTTAGAAGGAGGGGAGTCAAAAACGAAAATCAAAAAATGACATCGGCGGGAAGGGGTTAATTTTTTTTTTTTTTTTGCATTTATTAGACCTCCAGGGGGTCTGATCACTAATGCAATGCATTACAATGCTAATGCATTGCAAAAAAATCATCATTTCTTTTGCAGGCTGGTCTATGCAGTGTAAGTGAAAAGCAGGCGCCGGCGATCACCGGCAAAATGGCGGTGCCCATGCGCTGCCGGGAAAATGGCGCCTTTGACCGTGGCGCCAGAGGAGTTAATGTCTCCGATCAGTCCGGGGACTGATCGGAGACATTAGCGCCGGTTGATAACTGCGTAAAGCAGTAGACAACCGGCGGCTATGGCGGCCCCCATAGTTACACACCCGGCATGCGCCGTACTAGTACGGTGGATGTCGGGAAAGGGTTAATGTCTATTGCTCTCATCCTGTGATGGACATGCAATAACGTTAGTGTGAACTTAGCCTTATATTTCAAAAGATTTATTCAAAAATCTTTTCTAAACCACTTACTCTGTTGTCTGGACCATAAGACACACCCACGGTTTGAGGATGAAAAATTAGGAGCTTAATATTTTATATTAAATTTTGCCCTTCCTGGTAGTGACATTGATCCTTCTATGACATTAGGAAAGACTGGTATTCTAGGGGAGATAAAAAGGGTTATTGGCTAACAGTTAATGGGCACATACACAAAGCCTTTTAGTAGAGATGAGCAAGTAGTGAAACATTCGATTTTTGTTTCAAGTAGACCCTCAATATTGGGGGGGGGGAATGCTCGTTTCAGGGGAAACCACAATTTGACTAAGGAGGGTCACCAAGTCCACAATTACACCCCAAGAAATGATGCAAACACCTCTGGAATGCAACTGGAACAGCAGGGGAAGCATGTCTGGGGGCGTCTAACATGCCCAAGTCCCAGTATTACCCCACTATCACAGCCTAACAACTAGACACTTTACACACTCAATACCACCTCTATGGAAAGTGGGAAAATACTTGGAAACCTTCTTTCCTCTACATCAGTGCTTCTTAACCTTGTTTGAGGTACCAAACCCACCAGTTTCATATGCACATTCACCGAACCCTTCTTTAGTGATAAATCAAATATGATTTATTTCCAAATTCAAGACATAGGTATATGTTTTTTTACTGGTACACAAAATGAACCGTGCATATGGCCTAGGGTTCGATCAAACCCCGGTTAAGAACCACTGCTCTACATTAATATGGACAGAAACACAAATTGAAACCTAAAGAAATATTAGCATGCGCTCATCACAATTCCTGACTTAACAGCTGTGTTAAACGAGGTGCAGGCTACAATGCTGACGAGGCCCGAGCTCCAGGAACAGGTGTTATAAAGGCTAGCAGGTAATGTTTCCAGCAGCTTTTTCACCAGCCAGTCAGCCACTACCTCCAGTCGTGTTCATACCCAAGAGTCTGCCCCTCCTTCCTCCCACCATGCCCAATCTTCCCAGCAGTCAGCCCACCCTTGCCCCCTCCCAGGAGCTACCAGAATAATTTCTTTGTCCTGATGCCCAGGAAATCCAGCTGGGGGCCCAGGCTGCAGTCAAGCTACTGCGGATGCAATGCCTACTGGTGAGGGGTAGCCAGCACTGTGCTCACCCACAATCCTTGGCTTGATGGCAATGTTAAGCAGGGTACAACGCAGACCAGGCCTGAGCACCAGGAACAGGTGTTGCATGTTGCAGTGGCTAGCGGATAACGCTTCCAGCTGCTTTTCCACCAGCCAGTCAGCCACTACTTCCAGTCATATTCATACCCAAGAGTCTGCCCCTCCTTTCTCCCAATATGCCCAATCTTTCCAGCAGAGTCATCCCACCCTTGCCCTCTCACTGGAGCTGTTTTTGGGTCCTTTTCCACTCTTCGACTCTGTTCAACCACTTCATGAATCCAAGGAGGTAACAGACGAATTTCTCTGTCCTGATGCCCAAACACTGGAGCATCCGCCTTCTCCTGCCGATTTTGTAGTTGTGGACCCGCAACAAGTGTTTCTTGGCCTCAGTGATGATGACGAGACACAATTGTCATCAAGGCAGGCTGTGGTTATACGTGGTTTGCAGTAAGAGGAGAGTGAGCAATTGGAAGAGGAGGTGGTGGAGGACGAGGCCACCGACCCAACCTGGACAGGGGCGATGTGTAGCGTGGAAAGCAGTGTAGTTGTGGAGGCAAGCGCAGCACCAAAAAAAAGGTGGCTAGAGGCACAGAACAGCTGCTTCACAGAAGCCAGAGCCAGCAAGGCCCAAGATTTTCCCTGTACTAGCCACTCGCCCAAAAGTCAACCATCAAGCCACGTCTCTCGATGGTGTGTAGATTTTTCAACATATGAGCGGAGGACAAACTGAGTGCAATTTGCACACTGTGCAACTCAAAACTGAATAGGGGCTCTGAGGAAAGCAACCTGACCACCTCAACCATTCGCCGTCATTTGGAAGGCAAGCACTGGGCTCAGTGGGAGAAAGCAAACGCAGGACAATCGTCGCCCGGCATTGCTGACACTGCCTCTTCCACTGTTTCCAGTGCTGGTGCTGCAGTCAAGACCACCAACCTGGACACCTACACATCTGCCTCTGACAGTTTGGAGAGTTCACCCTCATCTGCCCCTTTTCCTGCCTCTGCACCATCATGCGCCTCTTCCCAACAACTCCCCATCTCCCAGGCGTTTCATTGCAGGCAGAAGTACAGCGCAACCCACCCACATGCCCAAGCCTTTAACAGCTTCATCTCAAAACTGCTGGCCCTGGAGATGTTGGCGTATATGCTAGTGGAGACTCAGGCTTTCCGTGACCTGATGGCAGCTGCCCCTAGCCGTCACTACTTCTCTTGGCGTGCCGTCCCTGCCTTGCGCCAGCACGTGTCCCATACCTTTATTCGGGCCCTGAGTTCCGCGTTCCTCGCTTTGCTCTAAGGTCCACTTGACTACTGACGCATGGACAAGCGCATGCGGTCAGGGACGCTGCTTCTCTATAATGACAGGCAGGGTGAATGTAGTGGAGGCTGGTCCTGGCTCGCAAACTGGAGCGGCCTATCTCCTCTCCCAGCCCAAAATTCATGCCAGGGGTTCTCAGAAAGCTTACTCCTCCGCTGCAACATCGACCCCACCTGCAAGATGTAAACGCTGCAGCACTGGTGTGTGGAGACGTCAGCAGGTCGTGCTGAAGTTCAGCTTGGCCGACAGAAAAAACACACTGCCCCCGAGGTGAGGGATGCCATCCTAGATGAAACGGCAATGTCTTTCTCGCCGATGCACCCGGGCCCAGGCACGGTCGTGTGTGATAATGGCCAGAATCTGGTAGTGGCTCTGGAGCTTGCCACAAACATGGTCCACACTTGGCGCACGTTTTCAATTTGTTCGTGCAAAGGTTTTTAAAAACCTACCCCATTGTGCCTGATATACTGGTGAAAATGCGGCCATTTTCGTAAGTCTATAAAGTAGCCGCTGCTAGCCAGAAAACATTCAGAGCACACTCCTGTCATCTTCTCACCATTGGATGACAGAGGAGGAGGAGGATGAAGTGGCATTTGATGTCACTGTCCCACACGAGGCTAGTAGGTAAGTTCATTGCATCCCATTGCTTCAGCATGGATGGTGTGAAGGGGAGTTGAACGTGGAGGAAATGGAGAGTGACCCTTCCGGTGGGGGCAGCGAAGTCATGCCAAGTAACACTCTGGCATACATGGCTGACTTCATGTTGGGCTGCTTTTCCAGAGACAAAGGCATTGTTCACATCATGGAGAGCAACCAATACTGGATTTTTGCAATCCTCGACCCCTGGTATAAAGATAACATCTCGTCTTTCGTTCTGGTAGGGGAGAGGAACAATCGCATAAATGATTGCCACAAGCACCTGGTGCAGAATATGATGGAAATGTTTCCGTCAACCCTCGCTGGCGGCAGAGAGGAGATTTCCTCCAAGAGGCAAACAACTGCCATCTGGTCCACAACCACCAGGGGAACACTCTCCAAGGTACGGGACACGTTGATGTCCCCTCCCACAACCACCCCCCCAGCCAAACTACCGCCACTGAGGGGCCTAGTCTCACCAGGCGGGAAAAGTATAGGCGCATGTTGCGTGAGTACCTGGCCAACCACAGCCCTGTCCTCTCTGATCCTTCTGCACCTTACATGTATTGGGTGTAGAAGTTGGACCTGTGGCCCTTGGGGTGAGTGGAGGCTTCCCCCAGCTGAGGTTTAGTTGAGTTTGTTGAGGGGGTGCAAGTATGCCCTGCAGTTATCCTTTTTGGTGGCATAGAGTGTACACACTGAACCCCAACTGTCACTTGCTGAGCCACTCACTACTTGTAACTTCATGATAGAACCTGTGTGTCTATGGTTTCTTTTGAAAAACAAACTTTTGAGTTATAGATAGATTGGGGCACCTGCATTTTAAGTTTATGCCCACAAGCAGAGATTTTTTTTTGTGCCCCTTTGTGTCAATTCAGCCCTGCCACCCCCAGTAGTAATTCTTTCACCCCTTTCTTTGAATTGCGACTTGCCCCAGCAGCGTTTACAGTCTCAGCCCCATTCTGTTGCTTCAGCCCAGGTATATACTGTATACCAGAGGTACGGAATTTCAGCCCTAAAAAGTGGTTTTCAGAACATTCTGCAGGATGAGCCTATAAGTTGATGGTGTTTATAGACTCATCAAGCAGTGTTGCTGTTTTACTGCCTAGCAGAAGCTAAAATTTCTCTCTGACCCTCAGCACGATGTCTCTCCCTATCTATCCAAGCCACAAAAGACACGAGGGCTGCCACTATTCTTATAGATCCAAGGTCACCTGATTTCGTCAGCCAATGACTTTTCCTATTTTTTTTCCGATGCCTACGTTTCCTCTTTCCTGTCCCACCTCCCCTGCACAGTTATTGCTGCAAAAAAAGCTCCAGGGATGGTAGGAGGGGGATACGAATTTTTACTGCGTTTACCGCGTGGTATTTGTTCGATATCGAATATGTCGAATAGCCTGATATTCAATCGAACGGTATTCACTCATCTCTATCTATTAGTAGCTTCTACATGGTATAATGTCCTGCTGGTCTTGCCATACAATATAGAGGGGCATTATAGTGTGTGTGGGCAGTAACAGAAAATTGTACTGTGTTGGGGGGCATTTAGAAGCATTATATTTGGTAGTGAGCACTAATGGGGAATTCTACTGTGTGGGCAGTACTGTGGCTCTCACGCAACATTGTGGTCTTTAAAGAGGACCTTTCATGCCCTCGGGCACCTGCTGTTTTATATACTGCTAGAAAGCCGACAGTGCGCTGAATTCACTGTTAGCTTTCCCATTATGTGCCCCGAGGTAAGAGATATCAGTGCATTTACCGATAGCTCTTCACAGTCAGAAGGGTGTTCCTGACGGTCTAGCTGGGAGAGCCCCTCCTAACGCTACTGTCTATAGCTCTGTACTGTCAAAGGGGGTGTTCCTTACTGCCCAGCCATGACGCTAAGCTGTGAAGAACCCCCCAATACTAGTCTATTGACAAGTACTATCAGGAGAGGGTGTTCCTCACCGCCCTCTCCTAACTTACCTCTTGTAAATTAGTATTAATACATTACAACAATGGCAGCAGAGATTGGTCATCGCTCCTTCTGCCTGTACACAAGTTCTATACAGACAGGACTGATGACCAATCTCTGTTTCTGCAATCCTATCTTATCTTACTAATATTATATTATATAATTAAATGTGAAAGTTTGGATGTTTGTTCCTCAATCACGCAAAAACGGCTGAACGGATTTGTATGAAATTTGGCACATAGATAGTTTGTAACCTCGATATAGTGGTACTGTGTAGAGATGAGCGAGTACTGTTCAGATCCGCCGATCTGAACAGCACGCTCCATAGAAATGAATGGATGTACCTGGTACTTCCGCTTTGACGGCGGGCGGCCGCTTAACCCCCTGCGTGCCGGCTACGTCCATTCATTTCTATGCGTGCGTGCTGTTCGGATCGGCTGATCCCAAAAGTACTCGCTCATCTCTAGTACTGTGCAAAAAGCATGTATAGAGAATCAGAGCAGCTACTAAGAAAATAGAAACAATTGTGAGATAAGTTCCCTTTAAAATTACTACAATTCAGTAGCCATATGTTCTGTTCTGAGTCTAGAGAATTTCAGAATTCAATTTCTTAAAAGGGGTTTACCACCTGAACTAAGCATATCCAGCAGTCACCACTATATTACAGAGCACATTACAGTGATAAATAGCATACATAGTTATATATGTAACTTTTGTAGATTTGGAGAAAAACAACTTTGAAGTCTTATCGAAATGTGGCATTTGGTGCACTGGGGGTGTGGTCTTCAGCTCCTGGAGCACTGTACATGCTGCTTAGGTAGGATGGGTGATGTCATAATAGCGAGAGGATCAACTCTTTACCGAACTGTGGACCCAATGGAGTGCGTTACCTTTATATTATTACTATTTAATAATAATAGTGCTGTACATTTGAGGGTTTACATACGGTACACAATATATACAGAGATTAGGCCAGAGATATATGGAGGGGACAGGTTGCGGATGGCTTTGTATGTCATCATTAGTAACTTGAACTCTATTCCCTGAGCAAGGGGTAGCCAGTGGAGGGACTGGCAGAGGGGAGCAGCCGATGAAGATCGGGGGGTGAGGTGTATTAAGCAAGCACCGCAGTGTAAGGTGGACTGGAAGGGGGCGAGAGTATTCGCTGGGAGGCCATGGAGAAGGGTGTTACAGTATTCTAAGCAGGAGATTATGAGGGCCTGGACGAGCATCTTTGTAGTTTCAGGGGTGAGGAAGGAGCGGATTTGATGGATATTCTTAAATTGGAGGCAGCAGGAGGTGTTGAGGGTTTTTAATGTGTGACTTGAAGGTCAGGTCAGGATCCAGTGTTATCCTAAGGCAACGGGCCCGTTGGACAGGGGTAAGCATGGTTCCATTAACTTTGATAGATGGGTCAGGTAGAGGGGCCGTACGTGGTGGGACAAACTCAGTTTTCTCCATGTTGAGTTTGAGAAGGCGGGAGGAGAGAAAGGAGGCTACAGCTGCTAGACACCCTGGAACTATGTACAACAGAGAAGTAATGTCTGGTCCAGAGAGCTATATATGAGTGTCATCAGCATAGCAAGGGTAGTGAAAGCCATGAGATTCTATAGATCACCCAAGTGGTACAAATGTTAAAAAGAAAAAAAAAAAAGAGGCCAAACAGATATTAACATCTTGATTTTAATAAATCATTTAGCATAACAAGGTTTCATTATTACATCACATTGTAAAGAGTTTAAAGTGCTTCTTCTAAATATACATACATCTAGTCTATATTCTACTCTTGGACTTCATCATGCAAGGTTTAAGAAAGCCAACAAAAAAAACAAAGAATTCTGGTCTTTCCAGTAAAGCAATGTCAGACAGCACATGTACTGCTTAGAGGAGGGAGGAAGGTGCCGAGCCAAGATCGCTGTATGTCATAGGGTGGAACTGTTGGGTGAATCCTCCATTACTATATGCCATGCCTCGTGGCTGAGTGATGCCACGACTCCTAGTGAGCTACATGCTATTGGTCCACTTTACATCTGGTCACTTTATTGTTAGGAACTAAACTACAACTGACTTCACCATTCAGGTAGGAATACGGTAATGCATCTGGTATATGGCATATGCAGGTTTCATGGCTAAGAAATCTATAGGATTGTGGCGCCAGGGGCATTATGGGCACCCTTATAGCCGACCCTTTATGTGTAGCGCCCTCTACGCTCAGAGCTTCACAGCCCCTCCCCTCTGTTATAAGTGACGGCTCTAGCATCCAATCAGAAGACAGCTACAACTGCCGTGCAGAGGGGAGGGGCTGTCAAGTGTTCAATGCTCTAGGCCCTGCACTTGAATGGGCCAGCATACGTGCACTTGTGATAGCCGGGAACATTAACATTTTTTTTGGTCATGCAGGGGGCCCTAGGTATGTTCATACTGCTCTCCTCATCCTCTGTATTATACTATCTGCAGTTTCTGAGCCAGTGGGTATTGGTGGTCTGCAAACATGGAACTGCCCCATTTAGTGTTACATCAGAGAGTTACTCTATAACAACCTATACATGATGCTTGTATTAGTGTTCATGCTCACAAGATTACTATAATTGAATGCACCATATGTCCAGGGACAGGATCGGGAAGGAAAGAGATTTTCTAATCCCACCGGGCAGGGTGAAATCCCATCTTTGGCTCTGACTATATGCAGATTTATAGACCCTATGCATGAGTTCTTGGGCTGGTATTACATGGCCGAGCTCAGGACATGAAACCTGGTCTGTGTATTGGCCTGATTTACTGGTGAACTGAGTTCAGTTCAGATGAGCCAGTTCGTGCCCAGTAAATTTGGCTGTATAAGGCCCTATCACATCTGCGTTCGAGAAGTCTGCTTGGGGACCCCCCAAACGGACACCTATCCACATAAAAAAAAAATAAAAATCGGTTACCTAAGGAAACCCGTAGACCCCATAGACTATAATGTGGTCCATGTGGTTTCCGCACGAAACATGCAGAGAGAAAAATGCTGCTTGCAGGACTTCTCTCTCCACATATTTCATGCGGATAGGGGAACGGAATGGCCCGAACGCAGATGTGACCCGAGCCTAAGAGTGAATTTCTACTGTAGAAATCCATCCTCATCCAGACCACCATTACACTGAGCCCAAGCAATCCACCTCCGGATGACAATAAGCTATAACCCACTATGTTAACACAGATCAGTACAAGTAAAGCAAAGTATATGCAAAGCCAACACACGTAGCTTATATCTAGATGTATGATGCTGGTCATAGCCTACAGGTCTGCGAGGAATTGTATAGAAAAATAATTGCATTCAAATGTAGAAATTGGGGACATTTCCAGGTAGTGTTGTAATACAGGTTCACAAATACTGTCATGAAGAGTAGATGTTGTGCCGTCCACGTCCTCTTTATACTATGTAAGGTTTCCTAGCCGTCTCCCTTGTAGTAACTTTCAGACTTCTATTGGTTGTAGAGTAATAAGGTACAGATCTGACAATTCCCTTATGTCCCGCCAGGGCCAGGATACAGCGCTGCATTCTGCCAATGGCTCTGTAATGTTACTGTCATGTCTGGCGGATCTTATTTGTTAATCTACACTAAAGATGACATCATACAGTTGTATCAAGATGATAATATAATAATATTCCCCTATAATAACTATTTTATAATTCTCTCTTCTAGCCGGACGTATGTGCTGGATATAGCCTGCAGGGAAGGAAGGACATGGAGACTTCATTCTGCAGTTTAGACCCTTAGGGGCCAGCCAATTTCGGCCAAAAAGGACAATCCCTGTGTATATTCCCTATAAAAGCATACGGACATCACAGTGGGGGCCAGAATGGAGGACCCGCCTATAGGAGAGCCTCATGTTCTGACAGACTTGAGCCAACCACTTGTTACAAGGCCACCTATTTGACGTCTGCCCTACCAGGACCATCAGCAAAAGTAGCTGTTTGCTGAACTTGGGGAGATTAGATGGTTGTCCCAGGGGTCTCCTCCCTTGGGAGACCTTTTAGATGCCACAGTCACTAGCCTAGCCAGAATTATTAAGAGGCCAGAACCTAAGTCTGAGCTGACAAGTCCCCAGAAAGTGTAAGATCAGGAATGAAGTGCAACAACTATGAAATGTAAGTTATATCAAAGAAAACTATGTAAACTTAGCAGGCGAATAGAAGATGGATGAAGTGCTATGTGCTAATGTAAAATAAATCTAATAACCCTCCCTTAACTACCATCTCCCTTTAAATCTGCTCAATCACTAATGGATTAGGTGTATTCTTACATGTAGACAGATGCCCCCTAGTGGACATCCGTAACAATGAAGTCCCATTGCTGTTGTATGATGAATATTTAAGGCCCTGTTCCCACGGAGTAACGCGCCGCTCATTTAGACACATAAACGTGTCAGAGTGAGGCGCTTCAAAACAGATCCCATTGACTTCAGTGGGTGCCGGCTTACGTGCGCTACACATTGAACTCAATGGGAGGCTTTATAACCCATTGATTTCACTGTGTAGCGCGCGTAAGCCGGCACCCACTGAAGTCAATGGGATCTGTTTTGAAGCGCCTCACTCTGATACGTGTCTAAATGAGCAGCGCGTTACTCTGTGGGAACGGGGCCTAACACCTTAAAAGGGATTGTTCAGTTTCTACTATTGCCAACTTATCCATAGGACCCGGACCCCTACAGATCAGCTGTACCAAGACATTGCGGCTCCTGGTAGTGTTCAGGGTGTAGATACTGCAGCGTATATACAAAGAGACACACACTGCTGCTGAAGGATCTTGGAAGTGTTCTAGGTCACCCTGGAGCTGTAGTCAGAGTTATACTGGCCAGTACTGCTATATAATGTCCTTCTTGCTGCTGTTGCTTCTCTGTAGAGCTGTAGAGAGCTGGAGGAGCAAGATCTCCTCTCCTCTATGTAATGTATGGAAGACAGAAAAGCAGCTAGTCTATGCACAATAACTCAGGGGAAAACTGAAAATTCAAGATAAAGCCTGCAGAGAGGAAAACTGGTGAAAATACAGAAGTCCTATAGTAGTAAGAGTAGTGTTACTACCCATGTACACACCACTTCTGAAACCACAGGAACTCCTGTAACTTGTGTATATGACACCAGGCTGGGTCATATGTTTGGTTCTGGGTGTCAGCCGTTGGTCACCTGCATTGTTTTCCACCTTCTATAGCTAGTTGTCTAGCTACTGGCGAGTGACCTGGGAAACTCCAGCTTTACAGGAGACTGCCCACATTAACGTCCGCATCCTAAATTGTACGAAAATAAAATCTGGATATTGAAGAGAAGGGATGACATAGAAGTCACCAAACAATATGGACCACATAGACAGAAGGAACCAACCCCACTAATCGCCTTCACGTATTAGGATATCACTAAGTTCTATCATGTTATTACCTTCATCAATATAGACTTGGGTTAATATGGTTGGGGGTTGTGTTCCCATTAAATGGTTTCTATACCAGCAGAAATGTCTTGGCCCGAGTCTCTAGAAACCCACAGCAATCTGCGAGATCTATCCTAGAGCTCTCCGCACGCTTCATCACCAGTGACAGTATTAGAAGGAAATGAAGACTATTACTTATATATAAAAAAAATAAAAGCTGAGCAACATTGACACACACAAAAGGACTAAAAACCAGACGTGCTGCTAAGTGGCCAGCGGGCTGTGCCGTGCAAATGCTCTGACAATTTAATGAAAGTGCTGTCCCTCCACCTCAGTACCGGGCAGAATACCAGTCATTGTCATTGATCTGTATCAGTTCTGTTACTACGTCCATGAGGTTGTAGTTGTGTTTGCGCAGGAGCCGCTGGTTGAGCTGACGGTCACAGAATCCCATCTCCAGGAGCACGGCCAACATGGCTCCAGCTTGTTCCTCTGTACACTGGGGCTGTGGGTAAGAGAGAGCTCAGTTACTCTATGAATCACAGGTCTATTTATATGTATGTAATATATATATATATATATATATATATATATATATACATATATATATATATATATATTATATATATATATATATATACACATATATATATATACACACACACACATATATATACATATATATACACACACATACACATATACATACATATATATATATATATATATATACACACACACATACACATCATATATATATTATATTCACACACACACACACACACACACACCTGCCATCTCTATCATATGGATATATACATTGAATTAACCATTACATCACAATTTACAAACCAAAATGATCTTTTTGTAACCTATCTGTATGAAATAACGAACATAAAACATACAAATAATTTCTGTATATTAAACAAGAATTACCAGGACTTTTACCATCTTGTATATATCTAGGATTTTCCATCATTTTATGACTTGGGGTCTGACCTCTCGGATACCCATTGATTCTGGAATGAAGGGGATGCTGCAAAGCTCTTCTGAGTACGTCAATATACACAGGAGGAGATTTTACCAAATCCACATATTGTATAAAAATCTGCACAGAATCCAGTGGAAATTACATGAAGTGCAGGTTTTAGATCATCATATTATTTTACATGGGGGGGAGGGGTCTCACAGCAGATTTCAACCAAATTGGCATTATTTAGTGTACTTTTTGCAGTTTCTACCAGATATGCTGTGCCTATTCAGCAACTGAAAATCCAGCGTACAAAGTGCTATATCAGCTCTGAGGACCCTTCTTCATAGGATCATTGGGGTCCCAGAGGTCAGACTCCTACCAGTTATAAAGTAGTGCCCCCCCAGCAATATGCTAGAGTGGGGATTATTGGTATGTGAATAAAAATTTGTGGATACAAAGAATGTCATACGTACCATAGCAGTTTCCTGCTGACCGACAAATAAAGCCTTATAAGCTGAGGCGGCCACAGACAGCGCCCCCTTCACCAGACCTCCAGCAATACTGCCTCTTGTGTGCTGCCTGAGGAGATAAACCGGGCACTATTCAGTTTCTATAGTCTATTAAATGTCCAATAATACCAGAGTTCTGAGTACAAGACCAGATAAAGCTCGGGAGTA
This sequence comes from Leptodactylus fuscus, assembly GCF_031893055.1. NCBI lineage: Eukaryota > Metazoa > Chordata > Amphibia > Anura > Leptodactylidae > Leptodactylus > Leptodactylus fuscus. The sequence goes on from NC_134270.1 coordinate 133,767,227, forward strand.
CCCGAGCTCCCGGGAGTTCCCTTCATACTTACCTGGAGTCCTTGCTCGCCCACACAAACTAAATGACAGCTTGTCTTGTATAAGTCTGTATATGTGTATGGATATAAGTCATTGTGTAGGAGGAGATGCAGAGCTCACAAATTGCTCCATGACTCATAGAAAGCTATATACTCACTTACTACTGATATCACAGAACGCTATATACTCCCAATCTCTGTGTCCTCTATCCTATGCCGCCCTAAGATATAGCATAACAGAGCTGACACATCTGCATTAGGTGGCCTGTCTATGGAGGATGCTTTCACGTGTGACCTTGCTGAGAAGGTATATACATATAGAATGACCGTTTTATTACCTTGTGTGGTCAAAGACCGATCTGGGAGGAGGAGAAGCTTCTGAAAATGGAGGACCTGCTGCAATCTCAGTGAGAGCTGTAGAAAGAGCAAACATGTATCAGGGTTGTGGTGTAAAGAGGGCCGGGGTCACGGGAGAGGTAGAAAGGGGGCTCGAGGTCACGGAGGTTTGAAAAAGGGGCCGGGGTCACGGGGAAAGGGGGGCCCGGGGTTGCAGAGGTTTGTAAAGGGGGCCCGGGAGGAGGGCCATGGTTGTGACTTCGTCCACGGCAGCGTTCCTGTGTTGCGCGACCCCCCCCCCCATGGGCCCCCTTTCCAAACCCCCGCGACCCCGGGCCCCCTTTCCAAACCCCCACGACCCCTCTTATTGCCCCTACTTAGTAATAGTCCCCTCTTATTGCCCCTACTTAGTAATAGTCCCCTCTTATTGCCCCTACACAGTAATAGTTCCCTCTTATTGCCCCTATGCCGTAATAGTCCCTCTCTTATTGCCCCTAAGACCAAGCGAAGATCACTCCGCACAGAAAACTAAATGATTATGAAGTCTTCCTTCTCTTCTCAGCATATACGCGTTTACTTCCGTAATATATTACTGTGTATTATCCTGTATCTGTATTACTATGCTGCTGTAACATACTGAAATTTCCCCAATGTGGGACTATTAAAGGATTATCTTATCTCATCTTAAAAGGAAGAGATACCTCTTTGGAAGACACAAACATTTTTATGCTGCCAAAAATGGCAGAAAAGTTACTTTAAAGAAGTTATGCCATGAGGAATAGTTATCCTCTATCCACAGAATTGATGATAGATAAGGGGTCTGACCACTCATCCTAAGAAGGAGGGGGGAAGGAGAAAAGGGGGTTGGGTGTTTCTTACCTCCTTTGTGAATTCAGCCTAACCAAAACTAGGCTGACTGAAGATGTGCCAATGCAGAACGGGATACACTTGCGTTCCCATTCATTTCAATGGAAGCGACAATGATAGCCAAATCCTGTACTGCTATCTTTGGTGCTCTCATTGAAGGGAGTGGAGTGCAGATGTATCCCGCACAGCACGGGCTCACCTACATTCAGGTGAAAAAAAACATAAAAAAAAAAATCAAAAAAAAAAAAATCACCCCTTGTTCTCAGAATCAGGTCTAACCAACACCAATCAGCTATTTGTCCTCTACCCTATAACTAGAGGATAAACACTTGTCATGGCATAAGTGTAGCAAAGGCAAGGATGTATGATATTCTGGTGAGACTCCTATATATTAATGGGTCGCTAGGGCCTGAAATATTTTTTATAAAAAAAAAACAAAAACCCTTAAAAGCGGTTGTTTAGAAAATACAGAACTAATGCAGGAGGCTGGGGAAGATGAAACATTAACACTACCCTGGGACGTCACTGGTGACATCTCTGGCCCTTTCCTGTGACCTTAGTGGTCACGTGTGGCGAGAACATCTGCTGGAACAAGCCCCTTGGGTGACACAGGACCGGACAATGGCGGTGGGACTTCGGAGCGCTGGGGGCAGGTGGGTATGTTTCATCTTCTCCATCCTCCTGCATTAGTTCTGTATTTCCTGGACAACCCCTTTAACCTGGTTTACAAGGTCTGACAAGGTATTCTGTGCTATAGTGTTAAATATATAAGCACAGCGCTATACTGAAAATGTGGGGTATGAGGGAATCATAGAAAAAAAATAACTCAGAAAGATGCTTCATAAATATAGAGCACGTACATGGGTCACATGCAATTTTGCCACATGGCACCCTAAATACATACAGTATATTCATAAATGTGCCCCATTGATCTGACTCTCCTCGGTCAGTGGGTAAGTCTTACCTGTGGATGTTTGCTCGGCAGCTAATGCTCCAATATCTGATGGCATCATCTCTTCTGTGACTGCCGGGATAACTTCATTTTCTGGTGGAAACCTTGAAAGAAATAAAAGTGATCTCTACCAATAGGTGCCAAAGCCTGAACATCGCTGTGTACCTCAGAGCAGCCATCATGGAGAGTTCTAAGGGTAAGGCCACAAAGAGCGACTGCCAGGTTGGCAAATGATTGTTATGGCCATACAGTCGTGAGTGTAAAACTGATATTTACTTGCTAAATTACCGTATATAGCCTGGAATAGTTAGACTATTCATAACTATATGATTTTGGAGGTAAGCAGACGACAATGGCGGATTTCCTGGGGTTTAACAGTCATATCAAACAAAATAAGCCAGTATATTTTTTGGTGTGGGAAAGAAATATAAAGAATAAAGAAACTATCAATAAAGGGGTTTTCCGGGATAGGTCAATTGAAGATCGGCTAGGGTCTGACGCCTGGGACCCTGTGGATCAGTTGTTTGAAGCGGGAGCAGCACTTGCTAAGCAGCACTTCCGCTTCACAGGCCATGTGACATTACGTGCATTGCTTATATGGCCTGATTGCAGCTCAGTCCCATTCAAGTCAATGCGCTGAGATGCCATACCAAGCAGTCACTGCACAAATGTACAGCACTGTATTTGGCAAGTACTGATAAGGCAGAAGCGCTCCCCCAAATGCTACAGCCTCTTATAACAGCTGAACGACCAAGGACAATCTTTATTTGATGGCCTATCCTTAGGAAAACCCCTTTAAGTTCAAGGAGAAGCCACACACGTAGGATTGTGGAATAGAAATTCTCATACCTCAACTGGGGAGAAGGTGTGATGACTTCAGGGGTGAGGGGTATGGCATCTAGAGTTTGGGAGGTGGTGAGGATGTCATTAATGCTGTGAGTATGGACTGGGCAGCCTCCTTCATAGGTCTCATCATTCACTTTGGTGTCTTTCTCTTTGTCACCTTGTGACTCGGAAAGAGCTGAGCTGTACATCGACTCCCCGAGAGGACGACTGGTATCAAAGCACTCGGGCAGAATGATTATGTAATCTTCAGAAGAATCAGACGATGCCTGGCTTTCCACTTCGTCTCTCTGCTGTTCATCTGGATTCTGGGACTCTACATCATAGATCTCTACTGGTAAAGCATCTAAAATGGCAAAATATCATTCAATAAAAACGTTTGCCACTTCTTATATCATGATTGTTGCAGCATGATATTTGGGTATTATTTTTGAATTCAATAGGTGAAACACAAATGCCCGATGTGGTATATATACTGTATAAATGCTGCGTACCCATATCCGGTGCCTTCTCCAGGTCTGCAGCACTTGTGTCTGTTGTCTCTGGTAGCCCAGGCCTGCTCTTCTGAGATACGTCCTCCTCAGACTTCACACTGTAGTTGAAGCTTGATTGTGGAGAGGAGTGTATAGAGCCTGTCATAAGACAATGCGGATTAATGGACGCCGCCACATATAGCTAGTGACATTATAATAAGAGAGAACAACAGATAATAGGTAATATTAGGTATATTCTTCTCTAAAGTAAGTTTTAGATTTTCTGGCAGTATTTGTGTCATTGATAAATTTTGTAATAAACATTATTAACATATTTCAGTAAAATCCTGCACCTCTTTGTTCTTTCCCTTGCTCCTCTATTGAGCGCTGTATACTGCTTCTCACTGTGTATGGGCTTTTGTGTGTAGGGAAAATAAGGGTAGGGGGTTTTCAAACACTTCTATCTCCGCTATTATAAATCATAGAAACTTGCTTCTGGTGTCTTATGAAACAAGGAGACATGGCTGTAGGTATTGTAACGCTGAGGGATTATGACCAAAACCAAAATCGCGATTAATTGGGCATTTTACCTAGATTACAATTAATGACGGTTATTTAACTTGTGCCCCTTTTTAAACCACGCCCGTTTTAAAGTACAATTATGTGTTAGGCGAACCTTGCAAGACTCGTCTTGCAAGGTTCTCCTGGTAGATTCATTTGGACCGAACACTGCTGAACCGAAACAGCTAGTATACTTCAGAAGACCCCATAGTATAAGCAGCGGAGGCCCAGGGGAGGTGCAACTCCCTCTTCTCTGTGGCCTTCTGACTATTATCAGGGACTAGTGACACCTGTGATTGGGCCTTAGTGGTCACATGATGATGTGACGCATTGACACACGTGTTGTGACACTACATGACCCACGTAACTGCTGAGGCCAAATCACAGGCCTCAGTTTTCCATGAGGTCAGTCAGAAGACTGGAAGAGAAGAGCAAGTAGCGCCAGAGCCAAGGAAAGGTGAGTAACACTGTTTGTTAGGCTTCCTTCACCAATTCTACTATGGGGTCTGAACGAAACTGCAGCTGGAACCTCACAAATATTGCAAAAATGGAACCAATCTACCAATGTGCACAAAATCCTGTCAGTCATCGGATTGATGTTCGGTTTTGGTTATTTTTCGATTAATTGCCCAGCCCTAAGTACTACCAATATTATTTCCAAAGATATCACTGGTTGAAAATACAATTGAGATTGGGAGCAACTGCATAGAAATTCCCAAATCCCAACTGTGTGCCACGATTTACATGAGGACGGTGACTATACATGGCAGTCAGGCCACCCATATCGCTAGAAGAAGTCAATTACATATGGAATATAAGGGTTTTCTTGCCCATAACCCTTAAAGATTTTTTTGCAGTCACGCTGTTATGTAAAGTACTATGAGCCTGGTGGAGGAGATTTACCAGATAAAACTTATCTTACATTGTTAACAAGGTTGGAAAAAGACACATGTCCTTCAAAGCCCAATTTATGGTATATGTAATAACTCACATTATAATTCCACACCCCATCTAATAATATAGATGTCCGCCTCTGAACCCTCTCTAGCCCTCCTATATCCTTTTCATAATGTGAAGTATAAAACTGAATCTCATATTCACATGTGGTCTTACAATGGATTTATGCAATGGTCAAATAACAGTGGGATCTTGGATTTTTATATCAACCCTAAAATATTATTTACTGTTCAGCTGCTGCTTGACGTTGGGTATTCTGGTTACAAGTAAGCTAAACAGTCACACTGAAGTCCTTCTCGTCTTCAGCTGTCCCCAGTGTTAGCGTACATCCAGTGATAAGGTAGTTTGAAGAGAATAGGGCTTAACACACAAGTTCCCCCTCCTCTGCAGATGTTGTTGTCCATCTGTTGCCCATTTCTGCACAGAGCAATCTGAACCACAGTCCTTTTGTTTAGGTTAGGGTGTTCCACACGTAGGTACAATATATTTAACATATTCATTGCAAATATGGTATGGTAATTTTGATTGGAAGTGACTCCCTAAGGGCATCATTCTTATTGGATGGGACCTAGTTGTACATTGTATGAGCTCATGCTAGGTTCACACATGCGTTTGGGTTTCCTAATTTGCTTAAAAAAGTGGTTACCCGCTATCATGGGGTCTGCCGGGGTATCACCCAAAAAGGGCAAAAAATGTGGAGGAAAAAAAAAAAAAAAAGTGTTTCTTGCAGGACTTCTCTCTCCACACTTTTAAGTGAGTTTGGGGACGGAAACCCCGAACGGCGTTCAAGTGCTTGTGTAAACCCAGTCTTACTATAAAATAAACTGATCAGGGTATTTAAGAAATGGAAGCTCACAGGCAATATGGAGAGATCCCTTGTTTGGTGATCATAACCAAATTCACCCAAAATGTCAGTAATACTAATATAATGATATAAATTGATTACTTTATATTTATGGATGGATGTTCCCTTTAGTCGGCACAACATTGTGCCCATATTGCACTACAATTCTAGTGACCAATGAATAAATAGAGCTCATGAGACTTAATGAAACTGTGACTTACTGTGAAGAGACGTCTTCTTCTGAGGAGGATTGTAGTCTGGAGCCGCGTCCAAGGTCAGGCTCCTCATCACAGTTTCACACACAAACTGAGTCCCACTAATGTCCTCTTCCGTTTCCTCCTGCGTATTTGAGCCCTCCATGTCCTCTTTGGCCCTTTTCCCTGCTATAAAACATTGGATGCCATCAGTACACCTAAAGAGGTGCAACTTTCCTAGTCTTAAAACGCGCACATAATATGAAGAAATTAATATATACTGACCCCTGGTCTTATATCCAGCCCCATCGCTCTCTTCTTTAATTTGTCCTAGACCAGGCTTCTCAATTAAAGGTCCATCATGTGGCAGAGGGGACATGCATGGTGTCATATCTATGGAGGAAGGTGGACTGATGATCAATATTAGGAAGAACAGTTAGGTTAAGGCCACACATTGCAGAAACGCAGCTTTATTTGTTGCAGATTTTGCTGCTGTTTTTTGAGCCAATGCCAAGACTGGCTACAAAAGGAATGGGAAATATATAGGAAGTTCTTATACTTCTATTGTTTGCTCAATACACTCTTGACTTTGGCTCAAAAAAACAAAAAATCTTACAACAAAAAAGCAGGGCCTCAGCCTTAAAGAGGTTTTCTGGACTAAAAATACTGAGGAGGTAATCAATATCAGATTAGTAGTGATCTGATATCCATCTCCACAGATCAGCTGTTCTCAGCAGCCGATACACAGAGAAAGGGGCAGGAAGCAGACAGCTCTGTAGTGGCCGAGTCATTGCAGCTTAGCTCCCATTTAACTGAATGGAAGTGGATCCGCAGCAACCTGGACTCGTCATTACATAAAGAACCTACTTGTTTGCTTACGGCTCCATTCTCTATACATCATTTGCTGAGAACAGTTGATCAGTTGGGGGTGCAGGATTGGAGACCCCCCCCCATCGATCAGATATTGATGACCTATATGTCCAATAGATTTATTTTCCAGTATTTTTAGCCCACAAAACCACTTTAAATGAGTGACTTAAAGGGATTCTACCATTAAAAATCTTTTTTCTGTGGCTAACACGTCGGAATAGCCTTAAGAAAGGCTATTCGTCTCTTACCTTTAGATGGGATCTCCACCGCGCTGTTCCTTAGTAATACCGTTTTTTACCGGTATGTAAATTAGTTCTCTGGCAGCGATGGGGGTGTGCCCCAGCTCTGGAAATGCGATGAGGGCGTCCTGAAAACAGGATCCTGCGCCGCCTCTATCTTCTGCTGGATCCTCCCCTTCTTTCTTCGGCGGCTTCACCTCTGTCGGCTCTGACACTAGTAGAGCCGACTGCGCATGTGCGGCCATAGTTCCGAGGCATGCATGCGCAGTCGGCTTTACTAGTGTCTCAGTGGCAGAGCCAACTGCGCAGGCGTCAGAAGAAAGATGAAGAAAGAAGGGGAGGATCCATCAGAAGACAGAGGCGGCGCAGGATCCTGTTCTCAGGCAGTGGTGGGGACGTCCTCATCGCATTTTCAGCGCTGGGGCCCACCCCCATCGGTGCCAGAGAACTAATTTACATACCGGTAAAAACCGGTATTACTAAGGAACGGCGCGGCGGAGATCCCATCTAAAGGTAAGAGACGAATAGTCTTTCTAAAGATTATTCCGACGTGTTAGCCACAGAAAAAAGGTTTTTAATGGTAGAATCCCTTTAATATTACAAAATCATAACCAATTTTGCAATATATTTCTGTTATCAGATAAGTCAGAGCGATGCGTTTTTTTATTGAACCTACAACTACAAGAATTTCACAGTTACACATGCAAAAGAGTGTTATTAGGCCTTTATAGGAGCCTGTAGTCGGTTAATGGAGCTTCATCGACTGTCAGGCAAGAATCTGGAGACATTTTCAATTCTTCCATATTCCAGCCCAGCCGTCTCGCATAACTATATCATTCATAACACGTCTGCTAATAAATATATGAAAAAAAAACAAATTCTGTGACATTCAGTAATACGGTTAGTTGGAAAAGATTACAAAGAACAAGTAAAAGAAAACTATAGTAATGTGCTGTAATAAATTTGGGTAATGGACTGAAAAAAATCTATAAAAATGGCACAAAATGCAGCAAATTTATCAAACCGGTCCACTGCAGATCATTTGGCACAGATGGCATACTTGGACTATGTTCAGACCTGTACACGACAAGTGTATCTATAGCCTTCAATGGGCCCCACCTATGCCTGAAGAATGTTTTGGCATGTGGTCTGGCAGTGGGACCTTGCATTTTATTCTTTCAAATAAACTTTTTAATTAAGGGGATCTTGTGAAAGGCAGTATATACAATCGTAATAATAATAATATTGTTATACTATATCTATCTACATCTATATCTATCTATATATGCACACACACATATATCTAGCTATACACATTCACATTATTATTATTATTATTATTTTTTTTTTAAATGTGAATAAAAAGGCTACACATGAAATGATATGACATACAGTTGCATACACAATTGCTGTACGTTTAACGGATATGTCAAAATATTTTTGGGAGAAAACAGAGTGTAATGATATCTAAGCCTTACCGGGGAGTTTCCATCTCTAAAGTTGTGCTTATTCTTGCCAAAAAGGATTTTTTTAGTACCAGATTAGTAAACCTGATAAAGGTTAAGCACAAACATCACCCATACAGAACCTCACTACCCTTTAAGCCCTAGAATGTTACACCACAAACTGCATAACTTGCAACCAAATCCTTCCAATGATGTGATATCAGTCTACCATATGGATGGATAAACTTACCAACAGGTGTATTGTGCGGGACACGTTCTAGTTCTTGTACGATATTTATATCCAACAGCTCAAATGACAACAAGTCCTAGATACAAAAAAGGAATCACATGGAATAAAAATAATACATAACATTGTGAGATCTGAACATTGGAAGCTTTGGAAAGCCCCAAGACTGAACGAGTGCAGGTAAATATGGAATACTGCTTACTAGTCATTGCTGCAATGCAAGTCTGGAAACTATAGCACTGGTCGGTATAAAGGGGATTCCCAGGTTAAAAATACTGATGACCTATCCTCAGGATGGGACTCTATTGCTGGGGTTAGATTCTCAGCACCCCTGCCGACCAGCTGTTTGAAGGGGCCGCAGGTTTCATGTAAGCACTTTACACTCTTTGTTTCTTACATGAATGGAGTCTACATAACAGGCAGCGGCTTGTCCCTCTGAGAATAAAAGGATTAAGCATGAAAATTTTTCCTTGACATCATCCGTTAGGGAATAAATTGCAACCCCACATACACGTACGAAACCTTTAGAAACACTTACACAGGGAATATGAGAGCGAAGAATCACTCCACGTAACAATGTACATTTATACACCATTCAGAATGTGTGATAAGTTGTGTCATATCCACTTTATCACAATACATACAAATGGAGAGTTATGCTCCAATTTATTTCCATTTTCTTTACACTTTCCGACCAATAGGTGGCAGTGCAGAGCACATGCAATGCTCCATACAATCATTACTTACTACCAGGAGGTACAGTGTATATACAGCTGTGCTACCGTATGTGTTTGGCCTGTACACCTCTAAATAATGTATCAATATATACATACAATACTGAACGCTGATAAGCACAGGGAAGAAATTCAACACTGATCCTTTTTCCCCTAGATGTTGAGTGCATGTAAGGGCGGGTTCACATCTGCGCCCCGGCCTCCGTTATGCAGGTTTCTTTTTTCTGCCCAAAACTGGACAGGAGATGGAAACCTGCAGTCATTTTTCAAACCCATTCATTTGAATGGGTTTGGGAAGTGTCCGGCCGTGAGCGTCTTCTGCTCTCCGTGGCGAAACCGTTTTTTTTTAACTGGACACAAAGTCAGACATGCAGGACTTTGTATCCGGTTAAAAAAAAACAAAACTGTTTCGCCGCGGAGAGCACAAAACGCTCACAGGCGCTCATGGCCAGACACGCCAGGTTTCCGTCTTCTGTCGGCAGAAGATGGAAACCTGAAAACGGAGTTCGGGTGCTGGTGTGAACCTGCCCTAACTGGTAAGATATCCTCAATCCTTTCAGACAGAAAATGTCATCTGTGTAGGGACAAGGTCACGCCTATGTACTAACTCTGTTGAGACTTATTACAACAGGTCAACATATGTATGTAGTCTGTTCACTCATAACAGTGAACTGATCTCATTGCATGCAAGGAGTAGCTATAGCCAGTGTATACGCAATGGATTTATTTAGAATGAGAATGCCAGGCGGTGTCAGACCCATTACATACAGTAGGTCCACAGCAGTGGTATCCTTACCTGGGCAGTGAGCAGATCTATAGATGGGATGTACACTTCGCGGTCACTATGTGCGCTCCTCAGGTGACTGGATGACATCACTTTATCTTCACTTCCTCCAACCTCCTGTGTAACATGAGCACTGCAGACTTCCTGCATGTCACAAAAGATATATATTTAGATACGGTAGCTTAATAATAATAATAATAATAATAAAAATCATAGCTACGATTAAAGAGGTATTCGCCTAGAACAAGTTATCTCCTATCCATTAGATAGGCGATAGTTGTATGATCGATGAGGTCCAAGTAAGTGAGATCCCTGTCACCATTTCCTTCTAACCAGAAGGCCAAACAACAGAACGGAGTTGAATGAAGCATTGGTTTAGTACATGCCCTGCACTGTACTCTGCCACCTCCTTTAGTACCATGGAATGAAATAAGGTATGCATGCAGAAATGCTGGTCTATTCAATTCTTTCTGACTACGACTTCCTATCCAACTGCTGGATATTAAATGATAAGTTAATATAGCTGGAATACCCTTTTAAGTGTAATAATACCGTAAATCCACTACAACTACTGCCTGACACTTGCCTCCTCCTTGTCCATCTGGCTGCTTATCTTGATGGAAGACATTTCTTTTTCCAGGTCTTCCAGGTTCTCAGTGCAAGGAAGGGAGTCCACAATGATACTGCACCAAATGCGGGGTCCAAACTGCTCCCCTTTATGTGCTAGGCGCCAGTGAGAGGTGTAGGTTCCCTCCAGCGCTGGAGCCACAAATTCTACTGATAGGATGCCCATTTGTCCAGGAAGCAAAGAGGGAACCGGAGCCTCTTTCCGGGAGGAGGATGATAAAGTCAGATTTCCCCACATAAACTTTAGCTGTATAAAACATAAGAAAATATTAGATTTTGTTAAGATTCATCTTTATAATGTAATAAATATATATAAAATATAATATAGCATGGCTTCAACATAGAGGCATATTTAAAGGGGTTGTCCAGGTGCAACCTGTGGGATGGCCATGTTTTGCTTTGTTTTTTTTTAATTTTAAAAGACCCACTAACCTGCCCTTTCCCTGGTGCTCTGTTGTCCATTACTAGTCTGTGTGAGGGCATGTTGCCGGAATCAGTGATCACTAGAGAGAGATTGGTGAGGTCACCCACATATGTCAACAGTTCCTTAAAGGGGCTCTATCAGCAAAATTATGCTGTACGAGCCCCACATATGCGTGAATAGCCTTTAAAATAAGATTAGCGGTGCCTGAATAGCCTTTTTAAAGGCTATTCAGGCATATGTGGGGCTCATACAGCATAATTTTGCTGATAGAGCCCCTTTAACAGCGATTTCTGAAGCCACTGATTGCCCATAGCGGTCCCATGATCCTCAGGGCTTCCGACAACGAGGCCCCGACATAACGGAAAGGGCACAAGTTTTGGACAACAGAGCACCAAGAACAGGCGAGTATGCTTTTTTATTTATTTGACAGCATCCCTGGCTTTCTAATGCTTTGCTCCAAATCCTGGACAATCCCTTTAATGTGATCCTCAAACCTCCTCTGTCAATCCATACGCCGTATTAGTGAAGTTATCAAGTCAATAGTCAGAAACAATGTAATGTTCAATACAACGTGACATACATGAAACAGAAAGCAGCAAATACAAGGCTAAAAGGTTCACTACATAACCGTGTATTACAGCATAAACAGGAGTCCAAAGGTTAAAACTTCAGAAAGGGAAATTAATTCAGTAGTCTAAAGGTAAATCTAACTGTCAATGTCTGTAAAGCTCTGTGGAATACGATGGCGCTATACAAGTAAGCAGAATAAAATAAAATAATTCAGTTTATTAAAGATGCACTACACGGCTAAAATAAGTATACAAACTTACCTTGGACCCAGCAATGTAGAAATATTATGAACCTTTTCTGCCCTGCTCTTCCTTGCCCTCCATATCCATATAAATGTTATAGAGTTGGCCTGGGTGGGCTACAGCTAGCAGAGACCACCGCCTACATCTTATACTGTAATTTCTCCAACATCCTCACCTATGTGTGTCCATCCCTAGTGCTGAAGGCTCTAACATGAAAAAAGTTGTAAAATAGTGCCGAGGTTTCACCTTCGTGTCGAGGCTCCACTTCACATTTCCGGTGTTCTTCATCCTCCAGTGTTTGATGAACCTGGTTCCAGGCTGCAGGTGAGTACCATCAGGTAGGTTCTCGTCCACAAACACAGCACTGAATGTGGGGATGAACTGGGAGCATGGCTCCATAGGAATTCTATGAAGAGAAGATTCAGATGGAATAAGGAGTTCAACATTAGCTCGGAGCCATCATGCATAACTATAGCAACATATCCATATAAAGGAATTTGCTGAAAAACCTGATTATAATTGCTTTAAAAAATGAAGAAGAGTGTCCTTGCCTCAATTCTACTCTCACCTTGGCTTCTTAGGCAAATAGTTGCTAGGAATGTACTGCGGGATGAATAAAGGAGTTTGGCCTGGGACATAACAACCGAGTGCACTTACCTGTATACATTGCGTAGAACAGGGGCCCTAATACAGCTATGAGTACTGACCCCATTTGCATTTCAGTGTCTTAACCAAAAAGAAAAAGTGCAACAGGACTGGTGCTCACAGCCAGAAATTGGGGCATCCATACACAATGTACATTAATAAGAGCACTTTAACTGTCTGTGCATTATAAGACCTTCATATCCAATTGAACAACCCTTTAACCATGATCTTCTGAGTGTATATGGTAAAGAATTACAGTAACCCATTTCTACATGCCCTACTAGAGTACAGTGGTCCCTTGACGTTCGCGGGTCCGACCTTCGCGGAAGGGCTATACCACGGGTTTTAATATTAATGGAAAGATACTCCGTTGTTTTTTTGAACACCATGTGTTTCCCCCCGGCCGCTCAGCAATATCAACAGAAAAGTTTTGTGTGTCTTCTTCAATGGTGAGTACCCATATCATTTCATATACTGTACTGTACTGTACGTAGACTATTTTAGATATGAACAGTATTGTGGGACATCCCCTAACATGAGATTAAACACCGCATCTCCACTTCGCGGAAATTTGACTTTCGCGGGTGGCCTTGGAATGTATTCCCTGCGAAAGTCAAGGGACCACTGTATACGCATTTCTGGGGCCACTTCTCAGACTCCTATATGAGCCACAGCAAGGACCCCTATCAAGCAGAGGCTCTCGTTCTGGCAGACCCAGATATGATAATCCATATAATCTATGTAGTGGCCACTCTACATTACATAGCAGCTCTGTTCTCACTCATAGGACCTACCTCTATAAAAAAAATAAAAATATCTATGTGCCCTTATAGGGCATCTGGAAACGGGCGCCATTTAGGAACTGACACTTAAGGCTGGGTTCATACGTCTGCTGGGTGTAACTCCAGTCTTAATTCAACAGAAAAAGTTTTTCATTTGTTCGCCGATTTCAATGAAAGAGAACAGTCACCTGACAGATCCCATATATAGTCCACTATTTTACATTCGTCTGACGGACGCTAGTATGAACATCTGAGCTATCCTATGCTTTTATTTCCCAATATATTAATAACTTTCCTGGTTTTCTTTAGTACACGGTAAACTAGCACACGGTGACGACCTTCTGCTTGTGCTTCACTTTGTAGTACTGACTCTTGTATCAGCTATACAAAGTGAATGTGAATATTAGAACAGGAGGCAGGTGTTTTGCAGTGGGTCACATGTGATCTTTATACGTTGCACTTTCTTCACACATGGTATAAAAATTGGTGGAGCCATTGTTCAGAGATAATGATTTGGAAAGAAGCCCGAGGACATTAGAGACTGTCGGCCGCAGCAGTAGCTAAGCCCCGGATCATGATCTCTGCCAGAGAACTGTCTGTCATGAAAACTGAAGCTATGAGAAGACTTCTATAACACATCCCTCAATGTAACCAGAAGTGGGCAATACCAAGGAAATGCACCCTAAAGAGTTAACACAGACCTCTATTACGAAGGCTATCTGCATCTTCTGGGGAAGACTCTTCACCAGAGGGATTTTGTACAGTCAGTTTTGCCGCAGTCTGCATTGTTATTTGTGCCAATGTCGCACAGCAAGTGATCGTCGATTTGGCGCATCTTAATGTCTAAGAGATTTCTGTTCTGAGATGTTGGGGTCTATTCAGATCACTGTTTTGTTTTTTTTTTACATCTGATTAATGTGTAACAGATGGAATGGATGGCCATCTGAACAGAGTCTTACTCTGCCTTCTACGCCACCCCACTACTGCAGAGAAATTGCCAGCTCTTGTGTAGATTGGCTAACCACATACACTTAAAAAATGGGGAGTCAGTGGTATAAACGTGTCACTAAATCTTTGCCCAAATGAGTCCAAGAAGTTTTTGGAGTGGAAATGTCATCCATTTACATAATCTTATTACAGGTCGTAGAAAATAAAGTAGAGTAAATTACAATGTATAATCTGGTGAGCAAGAAAACCCTCAATAGCAACTTAAGGGCTCTTCCTTGAGTTATGTATAAGGCTGCCATACACATTAGACAGCTGTTGGCCCCACATCAGTAATCTCTTCCAATTCCCCTATACACTTGCAGGCTTGTCTCAGCCAACAATACATGTATTCTGAATGGGGAGTGGAGAAAGCTGCTGTCAGACATCTCTGGCACAAGAATATATCTCTCCTGAGAACAAAAGGATCAGAAATGTTGAAATTCTTGACCCCTGTTCTCCTCGGTTTAGCAGAAAGCCAGGACACCAGCCCCATACACATCAGACGGTCAGCCAGTCCTGCCAAAGTTTTCACATTTGGTCAAATATACATTGAAAGCTGATGGCTGGTCAGGTATTGGAGGGGGTGTACATCTCACCCAGACTACTCAGGTGGGTGAGATGAGAAAACTCCAGAAATGTTTGTTCTCAGCAGACAACTTTCGTCTGCTGAGCATTTTGGTAAATGCTCAGTATTGGGTTGGATTTATAGGAATGACAGGTAGGTTTGGTGGTGGGACCTGTCATTCCACCCCCCTCCAGTCCACACTTTGAGGATGTTCTGGCTGCGACTCAGCTGCAGAGAGTCTCCTCGTCAAGGAGGCTTAAGAAGTTGCTCCAGCAGCAACACTGGCAGAGCTTGGCTGGAGAGCTGACGGAGAGGTCATATTTTTGTAGCTGTGTCCTGAGTGATTCTACTGGCTTCGGATTTCTGTTATTCTAGGTGAGGTAACCTATTCTATGTTTAGTTAGAGCCTAGCCGGGCAGGTATTTATTTTTGTATTGTTTCCTTTTGTTGCTGCACTACCTTTTTGAGTGAAAATAAACTCTACCTTTGTTTTGGACTAAAGAATATGGACTTGTGCGTCTATGCCACCCCCACCTGGCAACCCCAGAACCTGACAACGTATTATCTGTAAGACCAGGTTCAACAGACAAAACCCCATCTGTGTACTGAGTATGAATACCTATAGTGTGCATCAGCCACACAGCAAGCAAAAAATATGCCCTGGTAAACGTACCAGAAATAGTGCCAAAAATGCTGTAAGGCACCTGAGGTGTCCATATACATTATATAGAAGTAGGTTGAATGCACATTCATTTTGCAGTTGCGGCCTCTCATTTTGGCTGTACTTGTGCAATAACACCAGATTAAGGACGAATAACCTAGCAATGCCTTGAGAACAGGCTGAAGCCCCATATTGTGGAAACACAGCTTTTTCTGTTGCAGATTTTGCTGCATTCTTTGAGCCAAAGCCAAGAATGTCTACAAAAGGAATTGGAAATATATAGGACGTATGTATATTTCTACCTTTTGCTCAATTCACTCCTGGGTTGTCTCAAAAACACGCATCAAAATCTGCAACAAAAAGAGCCGATTCCGCAACGTGGGGCCTCAGCCTAAGAAAGATCATTCACAGACCAATTTTTCGTAGCCATGAATGATCTTACTTCAGACTCCTGGACAAAAATTTCAAACATGGCTGATATCCTTCAATAAAATGGTCAAAAATATCAAGTCAGCCAAAACTTAGTATCAATTTTAAGTGTACGGACGCCTTTATTAAGATTTCAGACTGTAGATTATAAAACAATGCAGTGACAGGACTGTGCTTTTTGTATGATGGTATAACACTAGCTTTGCAAACTAAAGCCCAATTGTACTACCAACCTGTGAGTTAATGCAACAAAAGTAAGTATGAGCACGACAAACATCTAAATATGGAGTGATAACTTCTGTGCAGGTTCCCTATGGAGGTCCTATCATTGGAATAACTAGAAGTATAGCAGAATCCATTTACAGCAGCTTCCAGTATTAAAAGGGAACAAGTGTTTGGGTCTTACTGCCACTGGGGTCAACTGCAGAAAATATCAGAAATTCTAGTTAAAGAATTCATGCCCATCATATAAATAGAAAAAAAAAATCCTATACATGGTCATCAGTTTACAGATATCATAGTTATATAACACTCTTACACAAGGGGACTATTCTGTGGGCTGTCAGGTGGCGGCTGGGGAGAGTCCATGGAATGCCAGCGATGGATCCTACGATGCAGTTTCAGCTGTTTCTCCAGTTCCTTTACTTCCGCCTTACGCTGTCGCTTCTCTGCTCGCAGACGTTGCTTCTCCGCTTTCAGGAATGTTTTGTGCATGTGCTTCTGGAACCTGTGGTCAAAGAAAATGGTCAGGGTGATGCAGGCCAAGAATATCGGAAGAAATAGACAAGTTGGTCAGCATTGCCAAACAATATGAACAAGAAATGCAGGTGCACTGTGCTGTGGCTGCAATACAATTACAAGAACTAAAAGTTGCACCAGCACTGTGCTAGCACCAATAGCATTACTGCAAATACCTACTGTATAAAAGGAAACGTGAATATGAGCTACTTGGCGTATACATTTTGATCCAGCTGTAATTGTAAGCCCACCCGCCCCGTCACGGAGACTTCTGTTAGGTGGCTCCCTACACTGAATGACTCCCCTCTCTTAGGACTTTGGTCTCACATGAATTAGGGGCAAATGTATTTTTTTTTTTTTTTTTTTTGGGGGGGGGATGTGGCTGACTACCACTTTGGTTTGTTCACTTCACCCATCTGCCCAAGACTGATTTTAATTAGAGCATAATACACTCCCCCTTTTCATTCAGGGGGCCACAGGTCCAGAGAAAGGAGGCTGTTTGTGGACATGATATGGATGAAAAACAAATTTGCCCCTAACATATGAGAGATCAAGTCCTAAGGGGAGTCATTTAGTGTAGGGACCCACCTAACAGAGGTCACCTTAACAGGGCAGGTAGGCTTACAGTTATAGTATGATTAAAGGGATTGTCCCATCTCAAGGATCCTATCTATACTGGTAGCTTATGTAAATTGAAGTATATTGCTTTAGAAATTCTGCTTTGTTCTCCTGCTATGTGACCTCATTCCTCCCATTGTTTACATAGCATTGCTCTAACCACGGACCTGGGAGATAGGGCAAGTGATATCGCTCACTGCTCTTGCCAGTAGGACAATTGTTCAGCTAATTGCAGTTTGCTAATAAAGACTGTTATATCTTTATGTAAACAAACAGATAACACTGAGTCCATTCTGTACAAGCATCTGCATATTATCTGACCTGCATAAGTGTTCTGTGTCCCATTGAGCAAGAGGGAGGAGGGTGGAGAGAAATACCGGAAGTAAGAAGCAGACACTGCAGGCAAAGCTGATGAAACAGTAGGACGGGAAAAAACCCTTTAAAATGTCAAGTACCAAATATCTCATATTCCTGTATCCTTATATACAGTAGGTATTTGCAGTAATGCTCTTGGTGCTAGCACAGTGATGTTACAACGTTTTTGCAAGAATATCAGAAGGAGCTTGTGTAGACTCTTACCGGACTTGTTCCATAGAGAAAGGAGGTGGTGGATGCCGCTCTTCTGTGCGGGGCTCAACTGGCCTTCTCATTTTAAGAAATAGATGACTGGGGTCGTGGTCAGAGGCTTCAGCCTCACACTGCTCACAGATGCTAAAGGATGGGCACGTGCTAAAACGAAATGAAAGGATAGTTGAAGGAAAAACTAAATATTATAATGGACTTGGTTATGCCCTGGCTGCTTTTCCTGCGACTGTCTTGTCAAATATTACAGAGGGAAGTGCATTTTCTTTGCTTATTACAAACAGTAGCATGACTTAGAGAAGTATTTTTTGGGTCAGATACCCCAATAAATTGTCAGTCCTTGTAAAGATGAACCCACCTGCACTGATATCGTATGCCCAAGATCCTTTTTTTGCAATTACTGCAAGCCAAGAGCCAATCATACAGGGAGCCCATAGACGCTTCTCGTTCTGGTTCTTGAGTAGGTGCTGAAGAGGAACTGCTGTCTGACATCCAGTCCTGGCTCTGGGAAAGTCTGTCCCTCATTATCTGAGTCACCTTCTCTACTGTTTCATGCACGATTTGCTCCTTGAACTATATAAAGAAGAAAACAAATGCAATGATTTATTACGTGTTCATTGGATGTTTAACCGTTTACATACAACTATTTAGGGAAGATTCTAAGCATCAAACTTCATGTGAGTAACCCCAATTCTTTCACAGCGCCCTGTTATTACACTGCGATGAGCATGTCGTCAAAGTACAGAGCTATGTGGCACGGGCGTAGAAGTGCAAGGTATGTTTTTTTTAAAAAAAAAACAAAAAAACACAACACACCACATGGACAGAGATCAAGACATTCAATTTATGTGACTGCCAGAAAAAAATTACCAAAGTAACTAACTACATTTAGTATTGCTTTTGTAATGACCAGCAAAAAAGGCCATGACATTTTTACCACCCAGTGATCATAAAACCAAAAGTAAA